>NW_026695197.1:0-2400000 GCF_021218885.2 Marmota monax | reverse complement strand
GGTGAACAATGTTAGAAATTAGCTTCAAATATTTTTAAACTTGTCACTCTATACAAAATTCAAATCTCAGCAATCATGTTTCTCTGGCCCATTTGTCAGTCTTCAATCAAGTGTAAATATGGATGAGATGTGCGTGTTGACAGACAGCCCAAATGCCTGAAAACTGCCAGTTTTGCCTCCAAGTGCAAACACAGGCCATGCACAATGCACCAATGCATTTCCAATTCAGGTTTATGCATGCTTAAATGTCTCCCACTTTGTGTGTTTTCTTTGTTAGTTTTCTTTCAATACTTTCATTTTTTTCTATTGTTATGTATTAATTATATTCAGTAAAAAAAACACAAGAAAATATGGATAAAATAGGGTTTGAATGTGTCCTCCAAAAATTCAGGTATTGGAAACTTCATCCCCAAATTCATGTTAATGATTATGAGGATAGAACCCCCAATAATGGCATTAGTGACTTTTTAGGAAAAAGAAACAGAGACTCCAGCTAGCACACTTCCTCTGTCTCTACATATGAAGCCCACTAGCATGTTATGATGCTCCAAAGAGACCCTAACCAGATGCTAGGTGGATTCTAGCACTATACTTTTAGAATTCTGGCCTCCAGACCCAAATATGATTTCATTCTATTAAAAATTACCAAGTCCTAGGTATTTTCATATAGGAACAGAAAAAAAAGTATAAGTTAATGGATAATATAAAAACACATACTGCTTTTATTATTATAATTAAATAGGGGAACCCTGTGAGTTGATAAGTGATCCAGAAACTAAATAAAATGCAAAGAGGTATTCTGTGGACTCAACATAATTTTCTAGAGTTAGTTTCTTTCCTTAGATACATACCCTGAAAGGTAAAATTATTTCTTTACTCCTGAGCTCCTGAAGGAAAGAGTGCTCCTTTGCTGTCTTCCACTTGTAACGTTTATCAAAAAGTATGTTGAAAAGTGGTCACTGCAGACTAACTGAATACATGATATGCAAATCTATTAAAGCCTTTCAATGTGTGTTTAGATCTGTCACCCAGTGTGGAGAATCACACCAAATGGTGAGTGGTTTGTTTGATGTGGTAGACAATTGGACCTGGTTAAAAAAAAAAAAAAATTCCTGAAGAGTGGTCACAGGAGACTAACGAAAAATATGGTATTAAAATCTTTTAGAGCTTTGGAAACTATGCTTCAACTTTGTTACCCAGCATGAAGAAGTCATGACATGGTGGCATCTAGAAGAAATGGTGAGTGGTTTGCTTGATGTGGTTGATAAACTGGCAATGTCTTCCTCCCTCAGTTCTGTCTTCTCTGATACTTGGTAATAAGGTTTCAAAAACATAGATTTTAAAGTCTCCTTTACCATTACCTTATATAGTTATTTTAAAATTTCAGTGCCTTTCCTCTAGTCAATGCCCTGCAGTTTCCTAAATTATTTTGCAAGTTGGAGACCGACTTCCTAAAGAGTCACTTTGTCTGCAGGCTGTGAAGTCACTATCACACATATTTGAAGTGGTGCTGAAAGATAGTATCTTAAAATAAAAAGGAGATGGGTATTGAACTAGTCTCTTCCTATTTTTATGATCTTAAGCATGTTTTATAAGTCTTCATATTTTTGAAGATCTGACATATAGTTTGGACTCAAAAATTTTGGTTTTCTGTTCTTGGGAGGAAAAAAAAAAAGAGGTGAGGTTCTT
This sequence comes from Marmota monax, assembly GCF_021218885.2. Taxonomy (NCBI): domain Eukaryota; kingdom Metazoa; phylum Chordata; class Mammalia; order Rodentia; family Sciuridae; genus Marmota; species Marmota monax. The sequence goes on along the minus strand of NW_026695197.1, from coordinate 2,398,311 downwards.
TTTGTGAAGCTCCAAAAGGCCAAATGTGAAGATATGGAGTGAAAAGTCACACTTTAAAAGTTTGCTTTATCTCTTTCTTTTCTTCCTTCACAAGACAATTGACAAGATCCCAACCTTTGATGGTCCATAGTTGGTATATATGATATAATATTATGTATATATTCTTTTCAATATAAGGGCAAATATATGCATACATATAAATCATATGTGATATATATTTCCTGCAAAATAAGGGCAAATAAAAGAGTAATTGAAAATAAAATGTTGCATTTTAATGTAAATTGCTGAGGCATGACTGCATAAGATGGAATGAAATATCTTCATACTGGAATTGATTTATAATTAATCCATCAGTTTAAGAAAACGAAAGAAATCAGAAACTCTTTCTATAAAACTACATAAAAACAGAACAAAATTAATATTAGGATAAGTAAAAACAGACCAGATTTGATTTTCTTTTATTTATGTATCTGATGAGAGAAATAAGGAAATGACTCTAATTGGCACAGAAACAATATGCCAAGATGAATTAGTTTTCTGAAGGGAAGAAAACAAGGAAGCAGTATTCTTGAAAATAAGCTGGACCTTTCATGTAGGTTAATTTCAGAATAATTATCTGTGTTTTGACATAGAATAAGGTATTAACAAAGTGTGGCAGACAACAAATCATAAAGTATGCGTTTAAGAAACAGGTTAAATTGCTACAACAGACATTTGAATTTAATGGCTTAAGCATATTAGATTTTTCTGTTTATGATGCAATTTAGAGTTCAGGGCAGATGGAATGGCTCAGCCAATGCCAACATGCCAGAGTGACAGTGGTGTCACCATTTCCCAGCCACCAGGAAGGGGAAAGGGAAATCCAGGATAAGGAACTGCAGTGTGAAGGAACTGATTCAGAAGTTGCAGGTACAACTTCCCCTTTATGACACCGACCTGGACTTAGACACATGATCACAGCCAAATCTATAAAAGACTGGGGGTGTGTCCATGTGACCAGAATAAAACAGGGAAATCTATTGTTCAAAGAAAAACACAGAAATCTCTAACACAAAATTCTTCTCCAACTGAGGCAAAGATTCAGTTTCTTTAGCTTAAAAAGACCTTAGAGGTCATATAAAACTAGAAGAAAAGCCAGAGAGGAAAAAAAAAATACTAAAAAGTACTTTAGCACATACAGGGTAAACTTGAGAGAGTGAAAGCATATGACTGAAAAAAAAATACCTCTACAAACTGATTATTTTAATGTATACTTTTCAAATAATAATAAGTGAATATGAAACATTGTTTAAATCATTTTCTCTAAAGAAAATTAATATTTTGGCATCTATTTGTCTCTGATACTTTAATAGAATTTAGTTCTTAAACTAGATTAAAAATAAATCCTCAATTTATTTCTTTATATAATTGCAATTGGTTTTGTTTCCTTTTAGTAATAGTACTACTGCACAAAGACACCTATTTGAATAAAAAATAATGTAGCTAAAATGCTATGGTAATAAATGTAGTTTTGTTTGAAGGAGTGGGTATGCAAGTTTTAATGGGTCCAAAACCTATCATAATTAAATATATTAAATCATGTCTTGATTTCAAAATCATTTTTAAATTAACTCCTCCTGAATTATTGGCTAACATGTTTCACATCCATTTTAAATGGATTAATCATCCAATCTAGTATTGCATGTTCATACAGATTTTTAAATGTAAGCATTATATCTTTTTAAATAGCATACAAATGAGAGCAATATAGTTCCATTTTTGTGTGCATGAGCTTATCCCCATTTAACTGCTACAAATATAGATACTGAAAGTTCTTGGCAAGCAAGGCTTTTTAAAATAGCGTAAGATTGTTGATAGATTTCCTGATACTCCCTTTACTTTATCTCATGTAGAAGTCCTCATTTATCTTTTAAAAATATATATTAAAGATATGACACTTCATTTTATAACATTTTAATTTTCATAATCAATTTTTATTTGATTAAACAGTTTTAAAATAGAATCAATTAGCGAGCACAATCATTTTTGAATTTTTTACAATCAGTTATTTATTTAAAATTTATTATCTTTTCACAGTTTATCAAATTTATCATTCAGTGGATTACATTAGTTAGATGAATATCACCAATAACATTTTTTTTTTGGTTTATGAATTCTTTCATTAAACTCTTTGTGGTTGAGTGAGATTGATGAATATTGACAGAAATGTTTAAATACTTGATGTGATTTTTAAGATGTGTCTTTAAACTCAGAGATTAACCAAACCTAGTGCTCTGTTACAGTGCAGAGATAGTGGGGAGAGAAGAGTTTTTAGTAATATCTAAGGTCTATAATAATGGTCCTTTCCTTTGCATTTTTTATTAGTATGTTAATTCAGATCTTCCAAGAAGCAGTTATCAAGGCAGAATTAGACACTCAAGAAATTATTGGAGGAAATGCATATAAAGAATAAAAAAGAGGAACAAGAGGACAAGGAATGTAGGAATGTCTTCAAAATGCAATGCCATCTTACCGTGAAAGGAGAGGGGAAAGAAGGAGACTAAGAAAGAACTTTGTGCCATGGAAAAGTTTTAAGAACGACTTTAACAGACCACAGGGAGATCTTCAGGCTGATGTCATCCATTAGAATAGTCCCATAGATTTGCGGATGGGATCTATGTTGGCTGCTTCACCACCCTTTATGGCGGGCTAGAATGATCTGCAGGAAGCAAAGTGTCAGCATGAACACAGTGGGAGATCAGAGAGTAGAGGATGTAGCTGGGCCATCAATGAGAGATGCTCCCTGCAGCAGAAGATCTGAGCAGCTCATTTCCATGACTGCCACACTAGTAATTCTGAAAATTACATTTCCTCTATCACTTTTCAATTAATGGAAAACCGTATGTCTCTCCGCAGTAGAACTTTATTTTTATGCAGGATACTTTCATTCACTTCTAAAGTGTGTTTCCATGTTCATTATTTCATTTACAACAGCCAATTTTTGAAAATAATCCAGGAGTTTATTGGTGAAAGAATGGATAAAGGAATTGTGGTAGATACATTCAACAGAATATCGTTTGGTCTTAAAAAAATAAGGAGATCCTGCCCCTTGTGAAAACAAGAAAAATCTAAAAGATATGCTAAAAAGAAAAAAGAAAGTCATGGAAAAATACTGAATTATCTCACTTGTAGATAGAATATTTTTTTTAAAAAAATGCCAGATACATAGAAACAGAGGATATAATTGGTGGCTACCCAATAAAGAGATGACAGAAGAGAAGTGGTGAGGAGAAATGAAAACCTGTTAACCAAAAGGTATAAAATTACTTAAGATGATTATTTATAGAGCACCAATGAACAAAATCAAGACTATAGTAATAATATTATATTATATTATATATTGGCAATTCGCCATGACAGCAGATTGTAGATACTCCATACACACATTGATAGGTAGATAAGTAGATAGAGATAGAAGGAGGAGGAGGAAAGATAACTCTATGAAATGATGGTTATGTTAAGAATGTTAATTTGTTCAAATGTAGTAATCACTTCATTCTATATTGAATGCCAAAATATGGATATCAAAACAAGGTATGGTACATCTTAAATATGTACAATAAAGTGAAATGTCGTGAAACAAGGATTGAAAAACTATACCTTCCATTGCAAAACGTCTACCACTCTGGGCTCCTCAACAGCAATTTCAGCAGGGCCACTTACACATGGTGAGAGTCTAAAGATCCTCCTCTATTTCCAAAATACCCCAGAAAACTCCCCTCTGAGACAAGAGTCCGGTGAACTACAGAACCTCTTTTGTGTGTTAAAGAGAGCAAATGAGCAGAAGAACGCCGCAGCATTTCTTTCTCTATGGTATCCCAGAGCACTCAACTTCTCTTCTAAAATATCCATCAATTGTTTCAAATACTTATGTTTGAAGGGGCACCAAGTGTTGTCCTATCAGACAAATGAACCACTTTGAGCTCCCATTTGTTCTTTGTATTGCCCAGAAAAGAAAGTAAATTGCTTATTGTGTGCTCCAGACCCCAGCATTTCAAGTTTAGAAGGGACTTTTAGGGAGTTGATCCTTTAAGGAAGAAAGAGTAATTTTTGCTACTCTGAATTCTTGAGGTCTAGAGCTTAAGGGCCTCTTGGATCCAGCAGGCTTTTCAAGTTGCCCTGTTGGACTCCTTTGTGAGCCAAGAGAATGAGCATTGGGTTTCTTTTAGTTCATAGCATTGCCTGTTATGGAGAGGATAATTATTTCCCTGTCATAATTTTCACAATTCACTTTTAAGAAAAAAATTATAGTCAAGTACAAATAGAATTACAGAAAGATATAATTAAGAAAACAGTGAAAAATAAAGAATTTTTTCAAGTATGCTGTTTTACCCAGAGACCCGACTTTAGTTTATTTCCTTGCCCAGACCAGGAAGCGTTATATTTTCTAGATGTAACTTGATCCTATTGCAAAGGCTGTATGGTCCATTGGATGTGCCTCCAGGAAGCCTCCCCTTTCCAATATCCCTAACGTAACACTGCTATTGACTAGTCTTCTTGGCCATACCCTACTTCAGGTATATTTTACCATTAAGTATCTTTTGTGTCACTGAAAGATTTATCTTCCTGTCCCTAAAAAGGTATCTTTCTGAGATTATCAATTTTAAAAACATTATAACAAATATCATCATTACATTTAAAGATACAACAAATGATGAAGTTTTCTGTGAAAATAAAATGAAAACATTGAAAATTTCATAAATTCATATTGGTTTATAGCAAAAATATCATATAGACACTTGGCTTATAATGCTGGCTTTAGCCCGTTCTAATACTGGATAGTTAAGTAACCTGCAATGACTTACATGGTATCTTTTTGCTCAGCTGCGTTATTGGTAAAAAGGTAAAATGAAGAAAATAAGTGTCATGGCAAGTGATAGTTTGGATGATGTAATGAGATGCTGTTTGAAGCAATAGCTCAGTGCTTGGCTATAAGAGTTTCATAATGTTAATTAAAAGGAAATTATTATAAAAATAACAGTTATCTTTGTACCTTATAAATTAATGTGACCAATAAGTAATTCAACAGTATTTAAGAAGTTTTACTACCACACGTTAATGTCTGTCTCCTTGAACAGTTCTGGGATCATGATTTATATCAGCAAGTGACAGTGAATGAGGGGCAAACTGATGACATCTCTTCCAACTTTAAAGTTATGGCTAAGTTCTCTCTCACCATCATCTTGATAATGAAAGGAAAGAGTAATAAAGAAGGAAAGAGTGTAAAAGAGTGTGAACATTTTCCTAAATGTGCTGAGCAGAGTGGTAGACATCACTTTTTGACATGTTCCCTTGGTGAGAGCTTGAATCACTTGGCTCACCATCTGCGTCTGTGGCTGGCTGGGCAATCAGGTTGCTGCTAGGCAATAATGTTACTATGAGCAAAGAAAGCACAGATTTTATTGAACTTTTAGCCACAATGCCATAAGTCTCCTGAAGTTATCAATGCAATAAAATTCCTTCCATATTTCAAAGGGGTGCAAGGATTCTATCATCACAGACTGTCAATGTAGGAGTCGCATGTTACTTGACTCTCTGCTCTTTCCAGCTGTAACCTAACTTGCTGGGGAACATATTAAAATTGAAGATTGTTTCCTCCAGTGAACCCACTGGACCTGCATCTTCAAGACATGATCTGGGATGCAAATTTTTTTCTCATAAGACTGGTGATTTCTGTGTGGATTCAGTTCAGCTATAAAATCAAAAGTTACAGTTTGTTCTAATATAGGTGACTGTGAGTTTTACTTCTTAAATGATGACCACTATTTGTTCTTTAATATAATAGCACCAAACCAATTTAAACAAATGCCATAACTAAATAGTGCTTCTATCTCCATGATGCCTCTACTTATTTTCTAAATGACATTGCTGTGTTTCAGGTCATTGGAAAATACTGATGAATTAGCTTTAGTATAAATTCTGTCATATGATATCTTACCTTCCATATCTATTCCAAGCCAGAATTACAACATTGGGAATAAAGTAAACCTAATAAATAATCAATTTAGGTCAAAATCTATTAATTATTACCTATTGTGAAAGAAAAATTATGATTAAGACATGCTATTATGTTAGCTCTCATTATGGAGAACTTTGGCTTTGGTCAAAAATCATGTACTTGCTTTTCAATAATCATAAACTACTTATTTGACTTTGTTTTAATTACTATATAACTATCTTATTTAGAATGATTTACCTTTATTATTTTTGCCTGAAATACAATATCTTTGTTATTAGTATTATTGTTATTATTAGAACTTTATAGTTATGCATAGGAGTTGGGTTCATCTCGACAAACACATTTATGCATTGAAATTGATTTTGGTTCATAATCCCTCCTTTTCCCTTTTACTTTTCCCTCCCATCTTCTCTTTTCTCTCCCATTCTCCTTCCTCTACTCTATTAGACTTCCTTTCACTCATATATTAATTTGTATTTGATTGGTTCTTTACGTTATCCTATCCTTTTCTTCCCCCTTTCCTTTATTTTCTCTAGTTTCTGCATAGGAGAAAACATTCAACCTTTGAATTTCTGAGTTTGGCTAATTTTACCTTAGCATGATATTCTTTAACATAGTCTTTAAATTTGTTTTTTCTTTAATCAAAATTACTATGTTATTTAAAAAAAAAACCAGTAACCATTTTAGTATTGTAGTTTCATATCTTTCCATTTACTGGCAAATGCCATAATGTCATTATTTTTAAAGGCTGAATAGAACTCCATTGTATGTATATATACACCACAATTTCTTAATCCATTCTTCTTTGATTCCATAATTTAGCTATTGTGGATTGTGCTGCTATAAACACTGATGTGGCTATGTTGTTATAGTATGCCAATTTTAGGTCTTTTGGGAAAAAACCAAGGGGTGGGATAGCTGGGTCATATGGAGGTTTTAATCCCTAATTTTTTGAGAAATCTCCCTAGTCTTTCCAGAGTGATTGTACTAGTCTGCAGTCCCACCAATAATGTACAAATGTTCCTTTCTCCCGATAACCTCACCATCATTTGTAGTTCATATTCTTAACTGAGGTGAGAGGAAATATTAGTGTAGTTCTGATTTGCATTTTCCTGATTTGCTAGAGATGTTGAACACTTTTCATATATTTATTGGCCTTTTGTGTTTTTTTTCTTCTGAGAAGTTTCTGTTTTGTTCTTTTGAGCTTGATTGATTGATTGATTTTGGATTTAAGTTTTGTGTGTGTGTGTGTGTGTTTTTAAATATTCTGGATATTAATCCCCTACCAGAGGGGTAGTTGGCCAAGATTTTTTTCCCATTCTGTAGGTTATCTATTTATGCTCTTAATCATTTCCTTTGCTGTGTTGATGCTTTTTAGTTTGATGGCATCCAACTTGTAGATTCTTGGTTTTATTTCTTGTGCTTTGGAGGTTGTTAGATGTGGTTTTCTTCAAAAGTTCACATGTGAGCAATGCAAAGAGGTTTTGAGGAGAAATAATTGGGTTGGAACCTTAATCTAATCAGTGAATTAATCCCTGGTGGGATTAATTGAATAGTAACTGGAGGCAGGGGGTGGTGTGATTGTGAAGTAGGACAGAAGAGACTGGACACCTGAGAAATTTTCAGGAAGCAGATTTATTGAATGCAGGGTTCAGAAGTGGTTGTTGCCTAAGAGTTCTTCCTCTGATCCTGTAGTCAATAAACCTGCTTCCTGAATATTCCTCAGGTGTCCAACCTCTTCTGTACTCTTTCAGATGGAGGAAGTGGTTCATTGGGGTATGGGGTATATATATTGTATCTGGAGAGTGGAGTCTCTCTGCTTCTGATCGTTATGTGATCTGCTTCCCTATGCCACACTCATCCACCATGATGTTCAGCCTCAGCTGGAGCCCTGAGGAATGGAGCTGACCTTCTATGGATTAAGAACTCTGAAACTGTAAGCCCTTAAATAACCTTTTTCTCTTCTACAATTGTGCTACTCAGATTATTTAATCACAGCAGTGAAAAAAGCTGACTAAAACAGAGGTCTTATTAAGGAAGCTGGTGCCATGATTTACCTTTATTAAAAAAAAAAAGCTTTTAAGTAAAACTCTAAATGATTGAACATTTTACATAAGTATATAGTTATAGTTCATTCATTAGGATATTTTTCAAAAGCTTTATTCTCAAATATAGTCTTTAAATTTGTTTTTTCTTCAGTCAAATTACTGTGTTATTTTAAAAAACAGTAACCATTTTAGTATTGTAGTTTCCTATTTTCCGTGGTACCCCAAGTAATTTCTCACATCTAGTTTCATGCTTTCAAAAATGCTATTTCTGATTTTGAAAATGGTTTCTTAACATTGGTGATTTGTCTGGAAATCTCTCATCTTATATTGAGCTAGCAAAAGATTAGGCTTTCCCACTTTTTTTTTTAACATAAAGATCAAGCTTTCTGGAAACTTGGTGTGACCTTTTTCACTTTTGATGTTTTTTTATACGCCTAAGGCCAGTGAGCTTCATATCTCAGTTTCCACAGCGAGTTCAGATCTGTGAGAATTAGCAAGGGATTAAAGTGATATTTTCCCCCCTGTGCTCTTGCTTCTGGCTACTATGCTCTTTCTTTTACTGCAGAATGTTTTCAGGATATTTTTTTTTTATTCTCTGTTCTCTATTTTGTCCTCTACTTTTCTAATATTCTTGTCAGATTTTCTTGACATCACTTTAGCCAATATTGCCATCAATGTTGGCTTTACTTCTTCGCAAATATGCTTGGATGATTTTGAAAGGACAGATACATGTGAAGCTGCAAAACAGATTCATGTTTATCTGTCACAGAAAATGTGAACCAAGAATGAATTCCACACCTCCCATTGCAGAAAGCAAATGAATTGTGGCTTAGCCAATATTGAATTTGATTACTGGGACCTGGGTTTTTCAGGAAATAGTCATTGATTTGACACATTACCAGGTTAAGTGAATTTATCCATTCATTATTTACAGGTGCAAAGCACAATCACACACTTAGATGTCTTTGTCTATGATCAAATCAAAAAATCAAATTTTTGCATTGTGAATAGAATATAATAGGTGATTCTAAATATTTGATCATTATATTTTTATTTTACAATCACATTTATAATTAAAGCATAATAGTTCTACTGAGATGACTCATTTAATGTTTATAAAGCCATTTTTTAAGTTTTAAGAATGCCTACACAGGCCCAGCATGGTGGCGCATGCCTGTAATCCCAGCAGCTCAGGAGTCTATGGCAGGAGGATCAGTTCAAAGCCAGCTTCAGAAACAGCAAGGCACTAAGCAACTCAATGAGATCCTGTTTCTAAATAAAATGCAAAAAATGGCTGGAGATGTGTCTCAGTGGTTGAGTGCCCCTGAGTTCACTCCCCGGTACTCTATCCCCCCAAAAAAGAATGCTTACATGGTATAAAATATAGGATTATGCTTATTTATCTCTGAATAGATAAAGGAAATAATTAACTGGATGGAAATAAATACATAATCACCAAAATGCCTTTGCATTCTTGGTTCTAGAGTGCTAGATGAGGTAAAACGTTAATCAAGGGGTAGACTCATGAGATGTATTCCAAAGAAAAGGACTGTAATTGTCCATATAATGGTGCTATTGCTAAAATTTCATCTTTATAAATATAGGTGTCCTCTAATCTCAACTTTTGCTAATATGTTGGAACTAAGACAAAATATGGTTTTGTCTTAATATACTTCATTATCTATTTCATTATATTAAGTAAAAGTGGAAAAAATAATTAACATCTTTTTTTTTTCTATTTCTTGAGAGATGAAGGAATTGTGGGTCACTATACCAGGTGTCTTATGCATGCTGTCTCATCTCTTTATGTTGCATTTTTACTTGTATTTTACATAAGAAAAAAAATTTAAGAATCAAGAAGTTACATCATCTATCAAAGATTATATACCAAATAAAAAGAAAAGGCAGAAAATGTAAATACAAATGCAATCTGAACAATTAGGATTGTTGGAACAACTAGGATTGTTCTAGGCTATTGAACTATATCCCAGGGACACTTGGGACTTACACAAAATCCAACTGGTACTGGCAGATTTTATATAACTAGATGATAGGAGAGATGTGAGTAGATATTACAAGTGTAAGGCATTTTTATATCTGCAATTATTGTGTTCAGTGTTGTTTACAGCTCACCTTGTCCTGCAGGTTAACCTGATGTCACATATCAGAATTGCCATATACATTTACAAACACTTGGATGGGATCTTAGTGCTACTAGAACCCATAAGAGGAGTCCAGATTAATGTTCTCAAGGACCCAACAAGATTTTTAGTCTAAAAAAAGCTTGCATATCTGATTGTATGCTCTGTTCATCCTAGTTTAAAAAGAGAGAGAAAAGAGAAAATAAACAAGTTTCTTAGTCTTTTTTTAAGTTTTCTTTTCATTTAAGGAAGTTGTTTCCTTTACCTTGATGGTGTTTTTCTATTGACCAGAGATTTCCTAGTGACAATTGCTAAAAACAAAACAAAACAAAAAAACAATGCAAACGCTTCTCATTCAGGCTACTTCTCATTTGGGCATGCTTCTGTGGTGTGTGCAAATGACAATAATCTGTTTATTTAGGCATGATTCAATATCTACCTGAGATTTCTCCTCCTGTGATGACATAGGAAATACTGATGGAAGGAAACTTTCAATTGGTTATTCTCACTGTAACTATCATTTTTAAGACTACAATTACCATCAACCATAGATATCTATCAAATTCTCTGAATATATCTTGGCAATCTCATGTTCTTACAAAAAATAAATTTAATGTCCAACTTTTCTTTGGGAGACCAAATCTTAATTTAGGGGGAAAAAGGATAAACATAAAAATACATTATACTTTAAAAGTGACATTTGTAAGCCAAGTCCATGCCATGGAAACATGCAATGATAGGAAATTAGGCATAAGTCATAATTTCCTAAATATAAAACATTGCCAATAATAAACTTGCCATGGCCTGTATATAGCTAGAAATATTTTAGTTTCCTGAAAAAGTATAAACATGACGCTGTTTAATAAATTGTCAGTTGTAGATGTTAGCACAAATTCTGCCTTTAGCCCCAACATATGTGTTTAATAGTAGACAAAAGCAAGTAATTAAAAAGAATATCAATTTTATCTTTTTAGAATTTCAACACTGAAAGTTCTAAGGATAAGAGTTTCCTTGAATCTCATGAGCATTATTCCCATATGTTTCAGGCTCTATTTGTTAGTAAAATCTCATTAGCCAATGTGAAAAATCAGCCTCTTCCGAAATTACACATCTAGATGATTTGACAGCTTTTTTATAGAGCCAGCATTTGTTAAATAGGGGAGCAGACCCTGAGCCACATAAACTTGGCTGTTTTGCGTTATAACAGGGCTAACTGACCTCTGCTGTTTTGTCAGTTTGGAGGGTTCAGCATCTCAATATCATAGAATGTTCCAGGGCTAACTGGATAAACTGCTAACATTCTTTTAAATTTGAGAATATTTTAGTGGTGAAGTGCTATGAAAATGATTTCAGTCGAATAGGCCTGACAGGATGAGGTCAGAGCTGACAAAGTCTAGTGATTAATGTTAACTTTGAAGTTTTTTGACTAAGAAAATATTCATAGTAAATTAACATGAAAAATTGTCAGTCCATCTGGATTTGTAAGCCAAGTCTAATTGAGTTCATATTATTTGACATACATGTATATGTACATATTTCTGTAGTCCTTTTATAATTTATATTTATCTTACATCTCCAATTATATGTTAAAAGCTGGAGAACTATGAGATGTTATATTTCTTTCTCAAAAACAATGAAGATATTAACTAGCAGAAGACCTAAAATATTAACCAGCAACGTATTCATTCAAGCCATGGCGGTTGAGGTTTTTCACCAGATAAATAATTTTGGGACAGGGATAGTACAAACATATAGCTACACAACAATGTCTTGGGAAACCCTGGTTCATTCTAAATCTACTTAACCAGCTAACTCTGTGTGTGTGTGTGTTTGTGTGTGTGTGTGTATTTTGCAAATTGTTGCTATAGCTCCACAGGTCATGTCCACATTCAAGGCAGGGAAAAGGGCATGCTGGGCTCTGCCAGCTGATCCGTCCCCTTCCCAACAAACTTGGGAGTCTGCTTCATTCTTCAGCACTAAACCATGGGACCAACTTGTAGCTTCTAGAGAGGGTTGGAATTGGGGAACAAGAGAGGTTTACCTACAAGCTTGATCATTGGATTTTATCAGAGAATTTAAAACACATATTAAAACGTTAACCTGCGTGGTGCAGTGGCACATGCCTGTAATCCCAGTGACTCAGGAGGCTAAGGTAGGAGGATTGCAAATTCAAGGTCAGCCTCAACAATTTAGCAAGGCCCTAAGCAAGTCAGTAAGACCCTGTCTCAAAATAAAAATAATTTTTGTTTTTTTTTTTTTTAAAAAGGAATGGGCATGTGGTTCAAGGTAGAGCTCCCTGGTTCAATGCCCAGTACCAAAAAAAAAAAAAAAAAAAGGAAACTAACTGTATTTGTTGGCTAGGAAAATAAAAAGTATACATGAAGGATTGAAAGTTTATTTTTTTTATGTTTCTTTTGATCCAAATTCAGAATTAAACATTTTATGGGTTTCTTCATTTCAATTACAACAGTCTTTTTTTAAGTTTTCTTTTCATTTAAGGAAGTTGTTTCCTTTACCTTGATGGTGTTTTTCTATTGACCAGAAATTTCCTAGTGACAATTGCTAAAAACAAAACAAAACAAAACAAAAAAACAATGCAAACACTTCTCATTCATGTTTTCTTCTACATATCTAAGTTATCTATGTATTGTAACTGAGAATATTTATTGTGTATTTTTGTTCTTTATTGATTACTGCATGGGCCACTCCTACATTTTGTTCCTGATGACATTAGACTCAGAGTTTCTGAAGGGCTCCCTGGGAAGAAAGGGCATTCACAGATAACAGCAATTCTCTTCTACAGCTGTTTTTGGATTTTGCTTTCTCTTAGGTGTTTCCAGCATCATTTTAAACCTCTTTGTTTTTCTAGAAAATCTCCTAAATTTCTAATCACCTGAAGGGAACCCTTTCATTTTCTAGGACTGTCACATATTAATTCTTTAAAAAAAAAAAAAAAAACCAGGATCAGGAAGATGGCGGGGAGTGCATTGCCCCCATGTGCCGCTTCACTGTGTGGGAGTATGACGAGTCAGGACGGCTAAAGGCTATCTTGTTAGGAATTTCCAGCAATAGTGGGGTGCTCCAGAACCTGGAGGAAGGATTTCCATCGCACAAGGATCGGCTACGGGGACTCAAACGCGAGCGATTTGTCGCACGGAGGGTAACACTGCTTATTCAGCAAATCGCCCTGCAGCTAGAGTCTGCAGTGCGCGCTGGGAAACGAGGAGATAGCGGCGCAGGGATACAGCGCTGCAGTTTCTGCCAGCCGTGCAAGCACCGTACTCAGTGCTGAATTCTGGGTTCGAGACGGGGGAAGGAAGCGGTCCATTTCGGTTCTCCACACCGGTCAGACCACAGAGGAGGCCAGCGGCCACCATCTTGGAGAGCTGACGTCACCATCCCTGTTTTCGACTGACCGCAGCTCATTCAGCCATAGAACAGGTAATTTCAGGCTGCCATTCGCCTGCGGCTTGCAGACAGATTACTCAGGCTCAGTGCCTGAGTGCTTCTTGGAGCCTGCTCTTATCAGAGCATACACTGAGCACAGAGTGGCCGAGTTCCGGCTCCCGGAACTGCTCTGGCCCAGGGCTAAGGAGCCAGCGGAAACTGCTTCTCAGTCCGGGTCCTGCTGAGGACCGGTCAGGACTCACCCGTTGCTTTGGTTACCCGGCAAGGGGAACGAAATGCTGCCATTCGCATAGGATACCAACATGGCAGAGATCTGATGTCATCAGAAAGCGGCGGAGGAGAGAACTTCATCAATACCAGCGGCGACAGAAACAGTTGGTTTCCTGGTAGGGAGGGTGAGGCACAGACACCTGAGTCTCTCTCTCGATTTGTCGTCGAGCCAGAGGGGAGGAGCCGGGCCGCCGCCCGTGCCCGGAACAGGCCCAGCAGCTCGCCTGCGTGGTGGTCGCGTGACCCCAATTGGAGAGGGGGCGGAGCAGAGCCGCCACCTGTGCCCGCAAGGTGGGCAGACCCGCGACCCAGTGGTACACGGGCGTGGTAGGAGGAGCAGGGCAGAGCCGCCGCCAGCGCCTGCAAGGTAAGCAGACCTGCGACAGACTGGCGGCTCAGACCCAGCGGCCTGCCAGCGTGGTACACACGTCACCCCAACTGGAGTAGGGGCAGAGCAGAGCCTTCGCCCGTGCCCGGATCAGGCCCTGCCAGTGTGGTGGTCACGTGACCCCAATTGGAGTGGGGGCAGAGTGGAACCGCCACCCGTGCCCGCAGGGTGAGCAGACCTGCGACCAACCTGCAGATCAGGCCCAGTGGTCTGCATGCATGGTAGGAGGGGCAGGGCAGAGCCGCCGCCCGTGCCTGCAAAGTAGGCAGACCTGCGACAGACCGGCGGATCAGGCCCAGGAGCCTGCCGGCGTGGTACACACGTCACCCCAATTGGAGTAGGGGCAGAGCAGAGCCGCCACCCGTGCCCGAAAGGTGGGCATCGGTCGCAGGCCCAGTGGCCTGCCGGTGCAACAGACAGGTCACCCCATTTGGAGTAGGGGCAGAGCAGAGCCGCCACCCGTGCCCGCAAGTTAGGCAGACCTGAGACCGACCGGTGGAACAGGCCCAGCGGCCGGCCGGGGTGGTAGGCACGTCACCCCAATTGGAGTAGGAACAGAAGAGAGCCATTGCCCGTGCCCGGAACAGGCCCAGAGGTCCGCGGGTGTGGTAGACAAGTCACACCAATTGGAGGGGGGGCAGAGCAGAGCCGCCGCCCGCGCCTGCAGGGTAGGCAGACCTGCAACTGACCGGCGGATGAGGCCCGGTGGCCTGCCGGCGTGGTACACTCGTCACCCCAATTGGAGTAAGGAGAGAGCAGAGCCGCCCGCGCCTGCAAGGTAGGCAGACCGCCGCCCGACCCTGCAAGGGAGACTTTTCAACTATACAAGAGCAATATAACTATATAGGGGAAAAAAACATTTCAAAAACACAACAGTTTCACCAAGCAGAAAGAAACGCAAGCAGTATGAAAAGACAAGGAAAGAAAGGACCACAAGCAATGCAGGTCAACGCAACTTTAGAAGAGGTAACAGCTGCAGCAGATGGAATGTCAGATAAAGAATTCAGGATATATATGCTTCAGATGATCTGGAGTATCAAGGAAGACATTAGACAGCAAAATCAGACAATGAAAGATCACTTCGACAATAAATTACACAAACAAATCCAGGAAGCAAAGGATCAACTATACAGGGGGATAGAGGTTATAAAAAACAAACAAACAGAAATCCTAGAAATGCAGGAAGCAATAAACCAACTTAAAAACTCAATGGAGAATACTACCAGCAGAGTAGAACACTTAGAAGATAGAACATCAGACAATGAAGACATAGTATTTCAACTTGAAAAGAACATAGACAGCTCAGCACGACTGTTAAGAAACCATGAGCAGAATATACAAGAAATATGGGATAACATTAAGAGACCAAACTTAAGAGTCATTGGGATACAGGAAGGAATAGAGTTTCAAACCAAAGGAATGAGCAATCTATTCAATGAAATAATACAAGAAAACTTCCCAGACTTGAAGAATGAGACAGAATCCCAAATCCTAGAAGCCTACAGGACGCCGAATGTGCAAAATCATAAGAGATCCACACCTAGACACATTATAATGAAGATGCCCAACATACAGAATAAGGAGAGAATTTTAAAAGCTACAAGAGAAAGGAAGCAGATTACATTTAGGGGTAAGCCAATCAGGATAACAGCTGATCTTTCAACACAGACTCTGAAAGCTAGAAGATCCTGGAATAACATATTTCAAACACTGAAAGAAAATGGTTCCAACCAAGAATTGTGTATCCAGCGAAATTAAGCTTCAGGATGGAAGATGAAATTAAAACCTTCCACGATAAACAAAAGTTAAAAGAATTTGCAGCTAGAAAACCATCTCTTCAAAACATCCTGGGCAAAACATTACAGGAAGAGGAAATGGAAAATAACAATGAAAACCAACAGTGGGAGGTAGGACACTAAAGGGGGGGAAAATAATGAAAGAGGAAAACAAACCATGTTTAGTAACGTAAATAAACAAATATGGCTGGAAGAACAACCCATATCTCAATAATAACCCTAAATGTTAATGGCTTAAACTCACTAATTAAGAGACACAGGCTAGTAGAATGGATCACAAAACAAGACCCAACAATATGCTGCCTACAGGAGACGCATTTGACAGGAAAAGACATACATAGGCTGAAGGTGAAAGGTTGGGAAAAATCATATCACTCATATGGACTTCGGAAACAAGCAGGAGTGTCCTACTCATATCAAATATAATAGATTTCAAGCCAAAGTTAATCAAAAGGGATAAAGAGGGACACTACATACTGCTTAAGGGAACCATACACCAACAAGACATAACAACCATAAATATATATGCCCCAAACAATGGTGCAGCTATGTTCATCAAACAAACTCTTCTCAAGTTCAAGAGTCTAATAGACCACCATACAATAATCATGGGAGACTTCAACACACCTCTCTCGCCACTGGACAGATCTTCCAAACAAAAGTTGAATAAGGAAACTATAGAACTCAATAACACTATTAATAACCTAGACCTAATTGACATATATAGAATATACCACCCAACATCAAGCAGTTACACTTTTTTTTCAGCAGCACATGGATCCTTCTCAAAAATAGATCATATATTATGTCACAGGGCAACTCTTAGACAATATAAAGGAGTAGAGATAATACCATGCATCTTATCTGATCATAATGGAATGAAACTGAAAATCAATGATAAAAGAAGGAAGGAAAAAGCATACATCACTTGGAGAATGATCAATAGGTTACTGAATGATCAATGGGTTATAGAAGACATCAAGGAGGAAATTAAAAAGTTCTTAGAGATAAATGAAAACACAGACACAACATATTGGAATCTATGGGACACATTGAAAGCAGTTCTAAGAGGAAAATTCATTGCTTGGAGTTCATTCCTTAAAAAAAGAAAAAACAACAACAAATAAATGATCTCATACTTCATCTCAAAATCCTAGAAAAAGAAGAGCAAAACAACAGCAAAAGAAGTAGAAGGCAAGAAATAATTAAAATCAGAGCTGAAATTAATGAAACCGAAACAAAAGAAACAATTGAAAAAATTGACAAAACCAAAAGTTGGTTCTTTGAAAAAATAAACAAAATCAACAGACCCTTAGCCATGCTAGCGAAGAGAAGAAGAGAGAGAACTCAAATTACTAGCATACGGGATGAAAAAGGCAATATCACAACAGACACTTCAGAAATACAGAAGATAATCAAAAATTATTTTGAATCCTTATACTCCAATAAATTAGAAGATAGTGAAGGCATCGATAAATTTCTGAAGTCATATGATCTGCCCAGATTGAGTCAGGAGGATATAGACAACCTAAACAGACCAATATCAATCGAGGAAATAGAAGAAACCATCAAAAGACTACCAACTAAGAAAAGCCCAGGACCGGATGGATATACAGCAGAGTTTTACAAAACCTTTAAAGAGGAACTAATACCAATACTTTTCAAGCTACTTCAGGAAATAGAAAAAGAGGGAGAACTTCCAAATTCGTTCTACAAGGCCAACATCACCCTGATACCTAAACCAGACAAAGACACTTCAAAGAAAGAAAACTACAGACCAATATCTCTAATGAACCTAGATGCAAAAATCCTCAATAAAATTCTGGCGAATCGGATACAAAAACATATCAAAAAAATTGTGCACCATGATCAAGTAGGATTCATCCCTGGGATGCAAGGCTGGTTCAATATACGGAAATCAATAAATGTTATTCACCACATCAATAGACTTAAAAATAAGAACCATATGATCATCTCGATAGATGCGGAAAAAGCATTCGACAAAGTACAGCATCCCTTTATGTTCGAAACTCTAGAAAAACTAGGGATAACAGGAACATACCTCAATATTGTAAAAGCAATTTATGCTAAGCCTCAGGCTAGCATCATTCTGAATGGAGAAAAATTGAAGGCATTCCCTCTAAAATCTGGAACAAGACAGGGATGCCCTCTCTCTCCACTTCTGTTCAACATAGTTCTCAAAACACTGGCCAGAGCAATTAGACAGACGAAAGAAATTAAAGGCATCAAAATAGGAAAAGAAGAACTTAAATTATCACTATTTGCTGACGACATGATTCTAAACCTAGCAGACCCAAAAGGGTCTACAAAGAAACTATTAGAGCTAATAAATGAATTCAGCAAAGTGGCAGGATATAAAATCAATACGCATAAATCAAAGGCATTCCTGTATATCAGCGACAAATCCTCTGAAATGGAAATGAGGACAACCACTCCATTCACAATATCTTCAAAAAAAATAAAATACTTGGGAATCAACCTAACAAAAGAGGTGAAAGACTTATACAATGAAAACTACAGAACGCTAAAGAGAGAAATAGAAGAAGATCTTAGAAGATGGAAAACTATACTCTGTTCATGGATAGGCAGAACTAACATCATCAAAATGGCGATATTACCAAAAGTTCTCTATAGGTTCAATGCAATGCCAATCAAAATCCCAATGGCATTTCTTGTAGAAATAGACAAAGCAATCATGAAATTCATATGGAAAAATAAAAGACCCAGAATAGCAAAAACAATGCTAAGCAGGAAGTGTGAATCTGGCAGTATAGCGATACCAGACTTCAAACTATACTACAGAGCAATAGTAACAAAAACAGCATGGTACTGGTACCAAAACAGGCGGGTGGACCAATGGTACAGAATAGAGGACACAGAAACCAATCCACAAAACTACAACTATCTTATATTTGATAAAGGGGCTAAAAGCATGCAATGGAGGAAGGATAGCATCTTCAACAAATGGTGCTGGGAAAACTGGAAATCCATATGCAACAAAATGAAACTGAATCCCTTTCTCTTGCCATGCACAAAAGTTAATTCACACTGGGTCAAGGAGCTTGATATCAAATCAGAGATACAGCGTCTGATAGAAGAAAAAGTTGGCTATGATCTACATACTGTGGGGTCGGGCTCCAAATTCCTCAATAGGACACCCATAGCACAAAAGTTAATAACTAGAATCAACAAATGGGACTTACTCAAACTAAAAAGTTTTTTCTCAGCTAAAGAAACAATAAGAGAGGTAAATAGGGAGCCTACACCCTGGGAACAAATCTTTACTCCTCACACTTCAGATAGAGCCCTAATATCCAGAGTATACAAAGAACTCATAAAATTAGATAATAAGAAAACAAACAACCCTATGAACAAATGGGCCAAGGACCTGAACAGACACTTCTCAGAGGAGGACATACAGTAAATCAACAAGTACATGAAAAAATGCTCACCATCTCTAGCAGTCAGAGAAATGCAAATCAAAACCACCCTAAGATACCATCTCACTCCAGTAAGATTGGCAGCCATTATGAAGTCAAACAACAACAAGTGCTGGCGAGGATGTGGGGAAAAGGGTACACTTGTACATTGCTGGTGGGACTGCAAATTGGTGCAGCCAATTTGGAAAGCAGTATGGAGATTTCTTTGAAAGCTGGGAATGGAGCCACCATTTGACCCAGCTATTCCCCTTCTCAGTCTATTCCCTAAAGACCTAAAAAGAGCATGCTACAGGGACACTGCTACATTGATGTTCATAGCAGCACAATTCACAATAGCAAGACTGTAGAACCAACCTAGATGCCCTTCAATAGACGAATGGATAAAAAAAATGTGGCATTTATCCACAATGGAGTATTACTCTGCATTAAAAAATGACAAAATCATCGAATTTGCAGGGAAATGGATGGCATTAGAGCAGATTATGCTAAGTGAAGCTAGCCAATCCCTAAAAAACAAATGCCAAATGTCTTCTTTGATATAAGGAGAGTAACTAAGAACAGAGTAGGGACGAGGAGCAGGAGAAGAAGATTAACATTAAGCAGGGATGAGAGGTGGGAGGGAAAGGGAGAGAGAAGGGAAATTGCATGGAAATGGAAGGAGACCCTCAGGGTTATACAAAAGTACATACAAGAGGAAGTGAGGGGAAAGGGAAAAATAATACAAGGGGCACAAATGAATGACAGTAGAGGGGGTAAAGAGAGAAGAGGGGAGGGGAGGGGAGGGGAGGGGGTATAGTAGAGGATAGGAAAGGCATCAGAACACAACAGACACTAGTATGGCAATATGTAAATCAATGGATGTGTAACTGATGTGATTCTGCAATCTGTATATGGGGTAAAAATGGGAGTTCATAACCCACTTGAATCAAAGTGTGAAATATGATATGTCAAGATCTATGTAATGTTTTGAACAACCAACAAAAAAAAAATAAAAAAAGATGCAGATTCATGATGGATAAAAATAAATAAATAAATAATTAAAAACCCCCATAGTTTCTAGCCCTTCAGTGAAATAGAGGATGAATGGGTGATGAACACATGCATTTGTCATTGGAAATGAAAGTTCTGCTTATAATCCTCAATATTTAATTACTGAGTTTGTGTTTCACAGATATGCTGAGTATGCATCAATATGAGAGCACCAAGCTGGTTGTTAAGGTAAATATTCAGATGACTAATACATAGTCTTCTATAAAAAAGGAACTTTCTATCTAAAGAATTAGAGGAAGATACAAGTTTCTTAAACTACTTACAGCATAATTAAAGCAACCATTACAGAGCACTAAGATAGCAAGAAAAATATTATCGGTCATAAAGGTCAAAATGTAAGGCAAGGATGTCATGAGGAGAGTGAGAATATTCTGGAGAAAGTGCAAAGCAAATTTTTAAGTGGTAGAAAAGCAGGACAGATGAAAAATAAAGTAAATAGTTCGTATAATTCAGATCGTAAAATGCTGCTTTCAGGAAATATCAAATACCATTATTTATTTATTGGTTGTTCAAAACATTACAAAGCTGATGACATATCATCTTTCATACATTTGATTCAAGTGAGTTATGAACTCCCATTTTTACCCCAAATAAAAATTGCAGAATCACATCAGTTACACATTCACATTTTTACATAATGCCATATTAGTGACTGTTGTATTCTGCTGCCTTTTCTATCCCCTACTATCCCCCCTCCCCTTCCCTCCCATCTTCCCTCTCTACCACATCTGCTGTTGTTCTGTTCTCTCCCTTGTCCCCCCCCTTTCCCCTCACAACCTCTTATATGTGATTTTGTATAACATTGAGGGTTTCCTACGTTTCCATGCAATTTCTCTTCTCTCTCCCTTTCCCTCCCACCACTCATCTCTGTTTAATCTTAATCTTTTCCTCATGCTCTTCCTCCCTGCTCAGTTCTTAGTTGCTCTCCTTAAATCAAAGAATACATTTGGCATTGTTTTTAAGGATTGGCTAGCTTCACTTAGCATAATCTGCTCTAATGCCATCCATTCCCTGCAAATTCCATGATTTTGTCATTTTTTAGTGCTGCATAATACTCCATTGTGTATAAATGCCACATTTTTTAAATCCATTCATCTATTGAAGGGCATCTAGTTTGGTTCCACAGTCTAGCTATTGTGAATTGTGCTGCTATGATCATTGGTGTGGCAGTATCCCTATAGTATGCTCTTTTAAGGTCCTCAGGAGAAGGGCAATAGCTGGGTCAAATGGTGGTTCCATTCCCAGCTTTCCCAAGAATCTCCATACTGCTTTCCAAATTGGCTGCACCAGTTTGCAGTCCCACCAGCAATGTACAAGAGTACACTTTTCTCCACATCCTCTCCAGCACTTGTTGTTGTTTGACTTCATAATGGCTGCCAATCTTACTGGAGTGAGGTGGTATCTTAGGGTGGTTTTGATTTGCATTTCTCTGACTGCTAGAGATGGTGAGCATTTTTTCATGTACTTGTTGATTGATTGTATTTCCTCCTCTGAGAAGTGTCTGTTCAGGTCTTTGGCCCATTTGTTGATTGGGTTATTTGTTTTCTTATTGCTTAATTTTCTGAGTTCTTTGTATACTCTGAAAATTAGGACTCTATCTGAAGTGTGAGGAGTAAAAATTTGTTCCTAGGATGTAGGCTCCCTATTTACTTCTCTTATTGTTTCTCTTGCTGAGAAAAAACTTTTTAGTTTAAGTACGTCCCATTTGTTTATTCTTGTTATTAATTCTTGGGCTATGGGCGTCCTATTAAGGAATTTGGAGCCCGACCCCACAATATGTAGATCGGAGCCAACTTTTTCTTCTATCAGGCGCAGAGTCTCTGATTTGATATCAAGCTCTTTGATCCATTTTGAGTTAACTTTTGTGCATGGCGAGAGAAAGGGGTTCAGCTTCATTTTGTTGCATATGGATTTCCAGTTTTCCCAGCACCATTTGTTGAAGATGCTATCCTTCCTCCATTGCTTGCTTTTAGCCTCTTTATCAAATATAAGAAAGTTGTAATTTTGTGGATTGGTCTCTGTGTCCTCTATTCTTTACCATTGGTCCACTTGCCTGTTTTGGTACCAGTACCATGCTGTTTTTGTTACTATTGCTCTGTAGTACAGTTTGAAATCTGGTATCGCTATACCTCCAGATTCACACTTCCTGCTTGGAATTGCTTTTGCTATTCTGGGTCTTTTGTTTCTCCATATGAATTTCATGATTGCTTTATCTATTTCTACAAGAAATGCCGTTGGGATTTTGATTGGCTTTGCATTGAACCTGTAGAGAACTTTGGGTAATATTGCCATTTTGATGATGTTAGTCCTGCCAATCCATGAACAGGGAATACTTTTCCATCTTCTAAGGTCTTCTTCTATTTCTCTCTTTAGGGTTCTGTAGTTTTCATTGTATAAATCTTTCACCTCTTTTGTTAGGTTGATTCCCAAGTATTTTATTTTTTTTTGAGGATATTGTGAATGGGGTGGTTTTCCTCATTTCCATTTCAGAAGTTTTGTTGCTGATATACAGGAATGCCTTTGATTTATGCGTGTTGATTTTATATCCTGCCACTTTGCTGAATTCATTTATTAGTTCTAGTAGTTTCTTTGTAAACCCTTTTGGATCTTCTAGGTATAGAATCATGTCGTCAGCAAATAGTGATAATTTAAGTTCTTCTTTTCCTATTTTTATGCCTTTAATTTCTTTTGTCTGTCTAATTGCTCTAGCTAGTATTTCAAGAACCAAATTGAACAGAAGTGGTGAGAGAGGGCATCCCTGTCTTGTTCCAGATTTTAGAGGGAATGCCTTCAATTTTTCTCCATTCAGAATGATGCTAGCCTGAGGCTTAGCATATATAGCTTTTACAATGTTGAGGTAAGTTCCTGTTATCCCTATTTTTTCTAGTGTTTTGAACATAAAGGGATGCTGTACTTTGTGGAATGCTTTTTCTGCATCTATCGACATGATCATATGTTTCTTATCTTTAAGTCTATTGATGTGGTGAATAACATTTATTGATTTCCGTATATTGAACCAGCCTTGCATCCCAGGGATGAATCCTACTTGATCATGGTGCACAATTTTTTTGATATGCTTTTGTATTCGATTCTCCAGGATTTTATTGAGAATAAATACCATTATTTAGTAGGTTGAAAAATACATATATATATATATATATATATATATATATATATATATATATATACACACACATACATACACATGTACCAAGGCAGAAGTCATTAAGGAGGACTACAGAACATAAGTTCCAGTAAAAATTTTAACCTGGCAGTAAAGAGATTTTTGGCTTGCAGTGGACCATAGTATGTAGCAAATGAACAGAAATGAATATATGGATTTAACAATATGAAAGCAGATTACAAACTTGTAAGCACAACAGTTTGGTAGGCTGAGGCAGAAGGATCACAAGTTTGAGGCCAGCCTGGGCAATTTAGTGAGAACTTGCCTCAAAAATTTAAAAAAGTGTAGGGGATGTTGCTCACTGGCAGAGTTGTCCTGGTTTCAATCCATGGTACCATTAAAAAGAAATTAATGAGTGAAGGAGTCTGCAGAAAGAAAGATAGTCCTGACTTCCTTTAAGTCGGCCAAATGCCATTATGCCATTTAACTGTATACTCTGGGAACCCATATCAATTTTTATCCATTTCAAGCAGCATCCTCAATATAAAAATGCAGTTTAGTAACTGTATCGATCAGTAACATTGATCCCAGGCAGATTATATTAACTCCTTCCCCAAATTCCAAAATTCATGCATTAAAATAATTTGCCTAAAGCTGCACAGCATGTCAGCTACAGATTCTAGGTGAAAAGTCATCTGTTTCTACAATACAAAGTCAAAATGTGTACAGATGTGTTAGTGTCTTTGTGTATGTGTGTGTGATTTATGTGTTTGGTTATTTCCTGCATTTGACTTTATGTATTTTTTAATAGATGCATATAATATTGAAAAATCACTATGCTAATTAATGGTGAAAATATGCAAACAAAATAAGAGTAATGAAAGAATGAGTCTGTCTCCATTGCCAAAAGTACATTTTATCACCTGAGACTCATTTTTAATTGATCCCTTAGGGGGAGTATGATACGAAGGT
Source organism: Marmota monax (assembly GCF_021218885.2). Classification (NCBI taxonomy): domain Eukaryota; kingdom Metazoa; phylum Chordata; class Mammalia; order Rodentia; family Sciuridae; genus Marmota; species Marmota monax. The sequence continues at coordinate 2,373,655 of NW_026695197.1, read as the reverse complement.
ATTTACCTGGCTGAAAGGAATACTGTGGCAAATCTTGCTCATCACTGTTTCCTCTACAGCTTATACTTCGTTTGTGTTCAATTAATGTCTACCAATTTCATTTACTTAGTAGATTTGCTGGTTAACTCACTGCAAGCAATCATTTCTAAGCAGATGAATACTGAATTGAAATTGCTCAATTACTAAAGTTTTATTTTTGCTTTATTTATAAATGTTTGGCTGTGGCTAAAAAATGACTGGGATTTTTCAAAGGTGAAGCATTTTAGTGGGTTATATCTACAATGAACTATTTTGTCATACTGTGGGGGAAATGTTGGAATGGCTATTTACAAGAATGAAAGCATCAAAAAAATAGCTCTCTGAGAGGTTGTTCTGACCAGATCACCTTGTCTCCTCACCTATCCCCAGCTCACAGAAACAGCTGTGAGATTTAAAGTAATGAAGGTGATCGGTGCTTTGAGTTCAGCAGGAAAAGAGAAGTATAACTTATTGTTATGATTCATACACATTGCAAATTAATAGAGACATAGTTACTTAGAATTTAGTATTTCTAGATAATTGTCAGTGGGATTTCTGAAAAAAATATGAGTTTTTTTTTCTATGAGTTTCTTTAGTCTCTTATAATATTATACAAAGTCCAAACCATCCCTCGAATATTCTCTAGACAGAGAGTATGTCTAGGGGAAGCAGTTGACAATGTCAGCAATATTAGACACTTAGAGAAAATAATTTAAAAATCTTCTTGATCTTTCTAATTTTTAAAGTAATATTTCTTATAAAAATTTAATTCAGTACCTGGGTGGCAAAGCAATACAAATTCACACGCTAAAAATGACTTTTTCAGAACCAATATGTACAAATTTCTTGGAGATTATTTATACATACCTTACTGCGAATTTAAAACTATGTGCCAATTTATCAAAACTACCATTACTTGCAAAAAATAGACTTCCTGGCCAATATGTTAAAGGTGCAAAGATGGACAGAATGTGGAGAAAAGAGAAGTTCACTGACATAAGTTGCAAATAATTTTAGCAAAGGAATAAACCATCAGTAAATTACACACACACACACACAAAAACAAACAAACAAACAAACAAACAATAAAATATGTCCCAGTTTATTCAAAGCAGAAATCTCTTGGAGGTGTCATCATTGGAATCTTTTGGTGACCTTGGGGTAAATTATATACTCAAGAATAAAAATATGAGAGTTGATAGAATTGACTAATTTTTTGCCTTAGACTTTAATTAGGAAGATATCAGGGAGATTCTCAGATCCAGATTGTTGAAGGAAATGAGCAGGTTGGATATACAAGATCAAATAGTGGTCAATACTCAGATGTTTTCACAAAATTGACAAACTAAATGTAGATTAATCACCAGGACCAGATGGTATCTACCCAAGGGCTTTAAGGAACTCTGGAGTGAAACAGAAACAGTTGGCCATGTGCAACCAATCATTTCAGAGAAACTCTGTGTGAGAAGAAAGGACAATTTGTTTGCAAATTTAACTCCTTTAGGGGGAGATCCAGGGAATTGTAGTTGGTGAGTTTACTTTAGTGATAGACAAATCATGTCTCTATAATGAAAAATAATTATCACATACTTTGAAAAATGTCCATTTCTCTCATTTAAAAAGAAGTTACAAAGCTCCATCATCATTGAATTATTCTTCATGAATTTTTTAATTATGTAAAATTTACCTTAGAAAATGTGTCTGTTTGTATCCCTTTCTTTTTGTACACACACACATACGCATACAAAAAAAAAAAAAAAAAAACTGCTCACAGAGACAGTAACTATAATTACCATGTTTCACTTTCAATATTTTTGAAGTTCTACTTTACCGTTCTTGACAGCAGAGTGAGGCATCTCCACTTTAAATACTTCCATTTAGGTAGCTAAGAAAATGTGAAATATAGAGAGGCAGTAGTCTCTCATCTCCTCTAATAAAAACACTACATTTTTTCAGGAGGGTTTTCTATCTTTAAAAATACTAACCTGTTATTCTAACAATAAAGACTTCTCCTGCATAATCTGCTTTGGAACACCAGACTCAATATCACAGGTACTAAAACAAAACAAGACAATCATCCTTTCCTGGCATCTCCAGTCTAGCTAATTGGTGTCAAAAGGTGAAGTTGTGACTATGGCAACTAAAGAAAAAGAAAGCCATTTGAAAATTAAATTTATTGAGTCTCATACATTTTTATTGCCTTGTAGGTTTGGGTTCTCCTTTTCTTTCTTTCTCTTCCATATCTTGAATGCAATGAATACATGGTCATACATGGTAGAGTAAGATGTGCAATGGATTTAGTGGCCCCGCCTTGGATTTTTATCCCAAACCTCTAGCTGGGCTCTCAGCCATGTCTATGGATCTGCCGGATTATAACCCCCCTATTTGCAATTCCTAAATCTCCACTCCTTGTTGCCCAATCTCAGTTGATAAACTTTCTTCTTCTTGTGCTAAACAAAAATAGAAATAAATCCTCTTTTCATTGTTTTATGTATACTCTTGTGAAATATCTACCAATATATCTTTATTTGTACCTATATGTGGACTATTTCTCCTTTTTACAGTGGAAAAAAATTCCTTTTTCTATATAAGATTCTTTTCTCCACTTTTGTACCAATTCCATTCCTCTCTTCCACTTGTAGTTTTGGTCGACACAATTACCCCTTCTTTTACTTGCATTATCCATCCCACCAGAACATAAATGCTTCACCATTTATCTCGTGTAAAAAAAAAAAAATCCTTTGATGATAAACTCTGAAGCTACTGTCCCCTTTTCTAGCAAAACTCCCTGAAAGCACTCTTCTTTATTTGCATTCCCATTTTTCTTGAACTTACTTGAATGAGTGCTATCTCAGTCTTACCCCCCCCCCCCAAGAAAATACTCTCGCAAAATAATCTGGCAATCCTCACCCTTTAAAATCTACTAGACATTCCTAATTATCTTCTAAAATTCAGTTTCATTTTTAGTACATTGACTCACTTGTTTTTTTTCATAGAAACGTTTCTAGACTTCATCTTAACCCCCTCATTTTTCTTGGTTTTCTTTCAGCTCTCTAGTCACTTTTCCAAGATATTCTTTTTCCCCTTCTCATCTCTAAATATTAAAGTCATGATTCAGCAATTTCACTTACTACTATGTGTCCAAAAGCATTAAAATCAATATCTCAAACAGCTGTTTGTATTCTCCTCTTCACTACAGCATTATGCAAAGTAGCCAAGATAGGGAAATGACCTATGTATCCATCAACAGAAAAATAGATTTAAAATGTGGTATCTAGAAACAGATGGTTATTCAACACAAAAAAAGGAGAAATTCTGTTGTTTGTGCCAATATTGATGAATCTGGAGGACATTATTGTTAGTGAAATAAAACTAGTCACAGAAGGACAAATCCTGCACAGTTTCATTGAGATGACATTTTAGTCAGTTTTTTTTCCTCCACTGTCACAAAAAGACCTGGCAAGAACAATTTTAAAGGAATAGAAGTTTATTGGGGGCTCACAGTTTCAGAGGTCTTAGATCATAGACAGCCCAGAAGTGAAAGAGAGCTTTATGGCAGAAAGGTGTGGAGAAGGAGAGCACACAAAGGGGGAGGGGGAGGTAAGGAGGGAGGGGGACTGGGGCAGTGAGAGAGATCCACTCATGAGGAACAAAATATAAACCTTGAAGTCATACTCCTAGGGACCCATCTCCTCTAGTCACACCCTACCTACTTACAGCTACCACCCACTTTATCCACTCAACTGGATTAATGCACTTATTTGGTTAAGGCTCTCCTAATGCAATCATTTCACCTCTAAACTTTCTTGCATTGTCTCACACATGAGCTTTTGGGGGATACCCCATATCTAAACCATAACAAATGGTACTTAAAGTAGTCAAATTCATAGAAACAGGGAATAGAATGGCGGCTGCCAGGGAGTATAAGGAGGAGGGAATGGGAATTGTTGTCTATTGGGCAAATAGTGTGGATGAGTACATTATAGAGATCTGCTGTACAATACTATGCTACAGTTAATAATATGTGTTAACAACTTAAAATTTGTAGAGATACTAGATTTCATATTAATTGTTCTTACCACAATGAAATAATTCATGCATAGTAAAAGTATAAACAATCAACAGACATATGTATTTAAAAATAATATTCAAATAAATTGAAGTATAAGTAAAAACAAGGAAGAAGTCATTATTTATTTGCTCTCGATCAATGATATTCTTCTTTCTTTTTGTTGAATTCAGTATAAACTGGGAATAATGGTGAGGCATATTTTTTTTCTTTTTGCCTATACTGTATTAGAAACTAATATCATTAAATCTCCTTTATTTCTCTTTCAAAAATGCCATATAAGCTATTCCTTTAAGTAATTTGTATAGCAGTTTCAGGCCTTTACTAAAGTATAGATCCAAAGCAAATGGGATCATAGAACAGGACCTCCAAGTTTAGTTTTATATTTACCTGGCATATTATGTTGGGGTACCTACAAGTGTCTTCTTCAATTGATTGATGTTTAAGGTTATAATTTCCTAATAGTGTCACCTCCAAATTTGGAGGAAAGCTCAGGTTTTGGTGACTGCTGGACTCAGGAATAAATGTGTGATTTCAACAATCACAAAACAGACAGATTACAAAAGATACACAGAGAACTTAAGATTCATTCTAAATGTCATAATCACTTACCAGACATCAGTCATGAGTTTCTAAGTGAATCTTGAAGACATAAAAATTTTAAAGACAAAAGATAATGAAACAAAGGCAAGGACCAACTTTTGAAAATGTTCTAAATGAACAAATTTTTGGATTTAGTATATAAAAGAAAGCCTGGGAACACTTTTACATACCTCAGATATTCCGCATCAATATTTTACTTTTGTCAACTTGTACTCGGATTCTGAATGTAGGTTTAATTAGCTTCTGTTTTGGTAAATCTGATGGACCGTTTAAAGTGAGTCTTTATTGGTGATTTTTTTTTTTTTTTTTTTTTTTTTTACTAAATCTCCTGGTCTTTTTTGGACTGTGAGACTTGGGAGTTTAGAGGTAGAATCTTCTTGCCCTCTACCAGGATATTTAGCTAGCTGATTGTAGTTCTCTTAAGATAGTATTTGCTACACAATGACATGATTCCAAGCCTTGTGATGGGTAGTAAAAATGCAAAATTAAGACATTCTTCAGTAATATATTGTTGTATAGGTAATAAGGTTTAGAAATATTTTCAAGAATATGTGCAGGGAGATTTTTAAAGGAATAATTTATTATACACTTACAAAAGAACAACACATGATCATAGGGATTCAGTGAAGACTTCCCTTGAGGAGAAAATAGCTGAGTAAAGATGGGTAGGAAGTGTCAGGGGAACAATTATGGAAAGGTAGCTGGCAGATGGGAGAAGATCACAAAGGCATGAAGTATAAAACTGTCATCCTGATTGGAAGTCACAAGCTAGTAAAAGAAAATAAGGACACTTTTCACTATTACTAGTGGAAGAAAATAAGGACAAGGAATAATGACAGGAGAGCTGAGAGTTAAGCAATAGTCAGATCATGAAATTCCTTATAGGTCAACTATAGACTTGGAACTTTATCCTGAAAATCATGTTTGTCTTCAAATTCCAACAAATAGGAGGAAGTCTGAAAAATAATTTGATAAGGGCAAGAGAAGAAACTATCTAGTTGGAAGTCCATTGTTATTTTCTGATTAAAACATAATAGGACATGAACTAGAGTGATGCCATTGGTGGAATAAATATTTTCAGATGGTTCTTGCACTGTGGCTCATGGAAAGCATCATGATCTGAGATAAGTATTTCTGTTAGAGGAGGGTTTAAGTGAAATTTGAAGTCCATTACAAAGACGTATTGACTAAGTTTGCCTGTAGACCACTCACAGAATATATTCAATGGACATTAGGATACTGGATCTGTCGATGAGAATGTCAGGATTGAGAAAAATAACTCTCCAATATGTCAAGTCTATAAATCCGGAATAAATTAGGAAACTTGATCAAGGGTCAGGTGTAGACAGAAATACATTCTATAATGGGAGGGCTTAAATGAAGCTGAGGAGACATAAAGTAGTAAAGTTAAAAACAAATGAAGAGATAAGACTATTTTAACATGTATTACTAGAGAATTTGAAAAATATTAAGAACAACAGATCATGAGATGATTTTCTCTGAAAAGATAGTTTGGTATTCACAACAAATAGGAGAGGAAACTCCAACCATGAGAGACTGCACAGAGGAAGACCTGATTGGGTTGCTACATAGGATGGTTTCCAAGGGTATGACTGGGCAAGGAAGGATAAACTGGTTTAGAATTGGCTAGTTTGAATAATTTCAGTGGACTGGCCTACCTATACTTGTCCAGAGACAAAGATAGACAGTGATTAGAGTGTGAAAGTCTGATATGGGAGGTGGCTGGAGTGTAGATTCTGGATGGTTTGGTTTGCTTTTGAAAAGTAGGTTTCCCAGAGGAGACAGAGGGGATCCAGAAACATAATCAGGTTGTCCAGAACAAGGGAGGGAGGACAGCATATGCATGCAAAGCAGAGAACTAGAAATATAGTTAATAAAAGGATTCAAAGCATGGAGGGGACTTATTTCAGGAGAGGAATTATAATATTCAAGAAGATTCACAAAACAATCAGATCATTGGGAAAACAATGTTATTGAGGTTTTACTATACATCAGGCATTGAGCTGAGTGCTAAGGCCGAACTTGGACAAATAACAGTGAATATAATGTCAAAACCAAGAAACTCATAGGACATACTGGCAACATCAGACATGTCTCCCTAGCTTCTTGGAAAGAGAAAGATTCAGAATTAGCTCTTTTTTTTTTTTTTTTCCTTTTTAGCCACAAAAATACTTAGCACACTTCTTGGCCTAGAAGGGGACACATTAATTAGAAACATGATGAAGTTGTTAACAAAGGGTGGTGTATAAAGGAATGTTTCAGGGAGCTTCAGCAAGAAAAATTGATAGCCCTTGGATAAGTTTGTTTATTCAGGTATTTAAATGATGTTCATCATTGCAGCATCTGGGGTGTTTCACGTCTCAGAAATGCATTATTACTGAAAAAGGTAATTTTCAGAACAGAAAGCAAAATAATTGAACTGAATTTTTGCCTGCAGGACTAAATGACCCCAAAACAACACAAAACTTGAATACTTATTATAAGGAATAAAAGTGGAAAGTAAAAACAACACAAAATAGAGAAAAAGTGAATTTATTAATGGTCTTAACTGGTCAGAAATTTATCGTTCTGACAGATAATTGCCAATGATTATTTTTGAACACTTGCAAGAAGTTTGTGCAGATTAACTGGATTAATTAAAAATGACTTTGTCTGAGTTCATTTGAACTTTGCCGCTGTTCTACTCTCTCTAAAGATGCCTAATATTTGGATTAACATTTAATGCTTTCCTTAAATGAAGTTTCTTTGCTCTTAAATCTGTCTTTCAAGACTTATCTGCCAAAGAATTTATCCCAATTAATTGAATTACATTTGTTCAACCTTCCTTAAATAGACCAGATCAGAGGTTTTAACCAGATGAATTCCTAAATCCTTACTATTTTTTATTGGTAAGTATTAATTTATCATATTTTGAACTTTCTAAACTGCTCCTCTTGGGTAACTTACCCTTACTTGCTTTTCTTACCTGCCCTTACTAAAAATGAGCTTACAATGCATTTTTCCATGATGTTTCTCCAATAATTTTGACCCTTGTATAATTTATTGTATTTACTTGCACCATACACTTTTTATCATTTTTTTCACTGTTCTCATTGCTATTTTGTTCTTTTATTTTTCTCATTGTTTCTTTATTAAAATGCTTTGTTTTAAAAAAATTACTTAGATCTTAAAAGCCAGAAATCACATCATAGATTCTTAAATATTTGCTGGACAATGAATTCATATAATCTTGCATATAAATTATTTTGTACCTTTCATAAATAAATAAATGTGCTTCGAATAAGTTTCTGGACCAATGCTACCCTGTGTTAGAAAGTGTTTAACCAACATGAAAGATACCAACTAATCATTCAAAAAAAAAATGGGACTTAATCTGCTTATAACAAACCCAGTGAACAAAGAAGCTAAAAAATGAATGTCTGGTTCCAATTTTTAGAAGTATAAAATCTAAAAATATTCAGGATAGAATTTTCTCAGCTGTGTTGTGTGAATAATATTGTGCTTGAATCATTGATAGAAGGAAAGAAAGGAAGGAAGGAAGGGAGGAAATCGGGGATGCCAATCAGAAAAATGCAGTAACCTGTAATATTTTGTTGGCCATCCAAACAGGTTGCACATCAGAAAGGATGTGGCCAAGTGTTGTCATGGAAAAGCACCGAAAACCACAAAACAGCACTCATTAAATATTTTTGCTGTAAGATCCTGCTTTACCTATATACTCTTTCAAACTATATTCTCCAGCATTTTAGACTAATTTCCTCTTCTGGTTAGAAAAGTAGCATCAACGTTACAGTAACAATAGCAGAAACTTGAGTTATAGTTCATCCAATACTTCAACAAAAAGAGAGACCTAGTGCTCTCTTTTTGGTGAAGTGATGAACAATTGGTATTTCATCATTTTGTTCTTCTGTATGTTTTCCAATTTTCATTTGCTAGACATCTGTTGTAACATAATACATTGTAGGAAAAGCCGAATTCACCTGTGTCCCTCATCCCAAATCCTATTCCTTATACCTTTGCTGTCACACAATGATTAACACAACTTGTGCAAAATTTCTACTATGTCTCCCGTGTGTGTATCAGAGAAAAAAGAGCCTGAGAGTGAACTACACTATTACTTTATGTTTCCTTTAGATAGTGGGCATAATATGCAATTTCCTTTTAAAAATCATTGTTTCAGCCTCCTTTATTTCAGTGTATGCTAATGTAGTTAATTTTTTTCTTCTCTATAGTATTTTGTCATAGAGTAGATAACACTATATATGTTAGCCTTTTGATGGACACATAAATTTTTATTTCTTATTATAAAAGAAGGTAAAATGGAAATCCTTCTACATATATTTTTATGCATTTGTGCACCAATCGTTTTAGAGTTTATATGTAGAAGAGAATGGCTGGTTCGAAAAGAATATAATTAACTAAAAACTGGCTATTGCTGAATTTTCTCCCAACTTATTGTGTCATTTCATACACCCAGAAATAGGAAAGAGCAGTTTCTCTCCCTTAGATCCTTTATTTTTATTATATTTTATTGCAATTTTTTAAAGTCTGAATCTTCTACATGGCTTTTTAACCAATTTTTTGAACATAAACTCCATTAGATTAAGAAAATCCCCTTCTATTTGCAGTCCAATGATAGTTTAGCAGATGAATTAATTATTCATTCTATTAAAACATTTCAATGCAACTCTTGAGATAAATTTTTCACCATTAATCTTCTAAGATGGAATTTATATTGATAGTTTTTTTCTAACATTGAAATACTCTGACTACAATAAACCCACTAAGATATTAACTTGATAAAAGTATATCAATTTATATGTTTACTATTTCAGCTTATGTTCTCAAATGAAAACATTATTCTCTAATGGTCTTGTTTTTGATCTCTTTATTTCCACATTTGTTGTGAAGTCAATGAAAGCTACATAAAATAATTTGCATGGCCCTCTTTTTGTTTCTAGAACTTTAAATTATTTTTTATATGATTAACAATCTTTATTCTTAGCAATTAATACGTCTAAGAGCCACCTGGCCTAGATATATTTTTAAAGATCAATTTTATATTACTGTATTGATATTTATTTTTGTAAATCAATGTTTTTAAAATATTGTTTTACGATGTTCCCTCTTTTCCAAACTTTACTGTATCTGCAATTATCTTCCATATTTTGTTAATGAGGGTGGAATGTGATGATCATTATTATCCAAAGTACAGATATAAAGACACAAATTAGTGTGAATATACTTTGTATACAACCAGAGATATGAAAAATTGTGCTCTTATGTGTAATACGAATTGTAATACATTCCACTGTTATACTGAAAATTTTTTTCGTTTCTTTTTTTATTTGTATATAATTAAATTTTATATATTAAAATTATGGAAATAAAGCAAATACTGTTACTATAATTAACCCTTTAAACTCAGAAAAATTTAATAACACTTATATATATTGTGATTTATTACAATTGTGTTTGGAAACAAATAAGATTTTCTTATTTATTCTTAAATCATGTTATGCTTTGTAAAAGATCACTCCCTAGACTATATATTTTCTGGATAATTTTCTCATATTTTATTTGAAATATCAATGTACATAATGATCAGAATCTCCAGAGAATATTTGGAAGAGCAGAAAACTTCAATGGTAATATGTATATATTGAAAATTATAAATGAGTTTAGGAATGTCCTGTCAAAAGGAAGATTTAAACAACAAATACACAGAAATTTACATAAGCTACTTGGATGCAGGGTCCACTGGTCTTGGAGATCCAAGGCAGGAGTTAGTATTAGCTCATTGGTGAAGGTGCCTTTGCTGGTCAAAGTTTTTGTCAAGAGACTCTTGTATGGATTGTGGCAGTATTAAAGAATATTAATGATAAACTTGATACACAAAAGTGTGCATAAATAGAGGGGGCACACACAGCATGGAATGAATGCAGAATGAGGAGAAATCTCTTTTGAGCCTTTAAAAAGTCCTTGAGAAAGTACTTCTCTCAGACAGGCAAGCATAAATCCACGCCCTTTATAAATACCCAGCTTTCATTTTGTCTGGGTCTGATGAGAAAAGATTTCATCTTAATTTCAACTTTCACAGAAACCTGTGACATGTTTTGCTATAAAGGTCAAGTACAATAGTCCGTTCCTATAAATAAAACGTTAATGGCATTTAAGAAGATCTATTTTGTTTGCATTTAAGGTTATATTTTACTGGCTCATTTCAGAACCCTTCTTGACCAGATTTTTTTCTCCAAATGTTGGTCTCTCATGTTGCTCTTGAATAAATAGTATATCTGCAGAATAATTGACAACTGAATCCATCATTTATTATTTCATGAACTTTGTTATGCAGTCTGTTTTTCTTGACCAATCATTAATCAAATATTGATTGATATAAATTGGTTAGGTAAAAGAAAGGCACATTTGATGACTTTTGTTTTACATGATATTTTCACCTCCAAAAATGATATAAATATTAAACTCCTGCCATAATAAAATAAATTCTCATTTTTAATGATAATACTTCTTTTTTTTTTATTGTTGGTTGTTCAAAACATTACATAGTTCTTGATATATCATCTTTCACACTTTGCTTCAAGTGGGTTATGAACTCCCATTTTTAGCCCATATACAGCTTGCAGAATCACATCAATTACACATCCATTGATTTACATATTGCCATACTAGTGACTGTCATGTTCTGCTACCTTTCCTATCCTCTACTATCCCCCCTCCCCTCCCCTCCCCACCCCTCTTCTCTCTCTACCCCCTCTATTGACCTTCATTTCTCCCCCTTGTATTATTTTTCCCTTTCCCCTCATTTCCTCTTGTATGTTCTTTTGTATAACCCTGAGGGTCTCCTTCCATTTCCATGCAATTTCCCTTCTCTCTCCCTTTCCCTCCCACCTCTCATCTCTGTTTAATGTTAATCTTCTTCTCATACTCTTCGTCCCTACTCTGTTCTTAGTTACTCTCCTTATATCAAAGGAGACATTTGGCATTTGCTTTTTAGGGATTGGCTAGCTTCACTTAGCATAATCTGCTCTAGTGCCATCCATTTCCCTGCAAATTCTATGATTTTGTCATTTTTTAATGCAGAGTAATACTCCATTGTGTATAAATGCCACATTTTTTTAATCCATTCGTCTATTGAAGGGCATCTGGGTTGGTTCCAAAGTCTTGCTATTGTGAATTGAGCTGCTATGAACATCGATGTAGCAGTGTCCCTGTAGCATGCTCTTTTTAGGTCTTTAGGGAATAGACCAAGAAGGGGAATAGCTGGGTCAAATGGTGGCTCCATTCCCAGGTTTCCAAGAAATCTCCATACTGCTTTCCAAATTGGCTGCACCAATTTGCAGTCCCACCAGCAATGTACAAGTGTACCCTTTTCCCCACATCCTCGCCAGCACTTGTTGTTGTTTGACTTCATAATGGCTGCCAATCTTACTGGAGTGAGATGGTATCTTAGGGTGGTTTTGATTTGCATTTCTCTGACTGCTAGAGATGGTGAGCATTTTTTCATGTACTTGTTGATTGATTGTATGTCCTCCTCTGAGAAGTGTCTGTTCAGGTCCTTGGCCCATTTGTTGATTGGGTTGTTAGTTATCTTATTGTCTAATTTTTGGAGTTCTTTGTATACTCTGGATATTAGGGCTCTGTCTGAAGTGTGAGGAGTAAAGATTTGTTCCCAGGATGTAGGCTCTCTATTTACCTCTCTTATTGTTTCTTTAGCTGAGAAAAAACTTTTTAGTTTGAGTAAGTCCCATTTGTTGATTCTAGTTATTAACTTTTGTGCTATGGGTGTCCTATTGAGGAATTTGGAGCCCGACCCCACAGTATGTAGATCGTAGCCAACTTTTTCTTCTATCAGACGGCGTGTCTCTGATTTGATATCAAGCTCCTTGATCCATTTTGAATTCACTTTTGTGCATGGTGAGAGAAAGGGATTCAGTTTCATTTTGTTGCATATGGATTTCCAGTTTTCCCAGCACCATTTGTTGAAGATGCTATCCTTCCTCCATTGCATGCTTTTAGCCCCTTTATCAAATATAAGATAGTTGTAGTTTTGTGGATTGGTTTCTGTGTCCTCTATTCTGTACCATTGGTCCACCCGCCTGTTTTGGTACCAGTACCATGCTGTTTTTGTTACTATTGCTCTGTAGTATAGTTTGAAGTCTGGTATCGATATACCGCCTGATTCACACTTCCTGCTTAGCATTGTTTTTGCTATTCTAGGTCTTTTATTTTTCCATATGAATTTCATGATTGCTTTCTCTATTTCTACAAGAAATGCCTTTGGGATTTTGATTGGCATTGCATTAAACCTATAGAGAACTTTTGGTAATATCGCCATTTTGATGATGTTAGTTCTGCCTATCCATGAACAGGGTATATTTTTCCATCTTCTAAGATCTTCTTCTATTTCTCTCTTTAGGGTTCTGTATACGATAATACTTCTTTATAAACAATTCTATTTATTTCCAAGGAAGCCAAACACACTGAACGTTTAGACAGACCTTCTACTTCCAGAAGTAGGTGATGTACCCTCTGAAATAGTTCTGTTATTTCTTGCATGCTATTTGGTTGACATCATAAAAGGGATTTAGTGCCTTTCAAATGTTATAAAACAATGAAGCAAAATATGCTGAAAATGCATCAACAGAATGTTACGCCTTATTGTCCCATTTGAATATGGTTTAGTGTGCCAATTTCAGGAATTTTGATAACTTACTCAGGAGAAAGTTAGAATTTATAATACCTTCAAGAAAATACATAGCATGTTTACACTGATGTAGACCTACAACAAATATTTTTAAAGTTATATTGTGTTCATTTAAAACTTCAGTTTTAATATCTTTTTAATTATGAAATAATTTAGGCATAAAAGTACAGAATGAAGCAATTATATTTTAATACATGAATTCAGATGAATCTCAGATTTCATATATATATATATATATATATATATACATATATATATATATATATACATATATATATATATATATATATATATATATATATATAATACATATATATATCATACATACACACACACATATATGTTTTTGGGTACCTGGGATTGAACTCAGGGGCACTCAACCACTGAGCCACATCCCCAGCCCTATTTTGTATTTTATTTAGAGACAGGGTCTCACTGAGTTGCTTAGCACCTTGCTTTTGCTGAGGCTGGCTTTCAACTTGCGATTCTCCTGTCTCAACCTCCCGAGCCACTGGGATTACACGCGTGTGCCACCACACCCAGCTCAGAAAATAATTTTGATTAAATGTAATTACACAATAATAATACCAGTCATGTATTTGTCAAAGTCATGCAAAACATACATGTTATCAGTTGTATCCACACATGTGATAAAACAACAAAGGAATGAGGACTAAAAAAAAAAAAAATTAGTAGCAATTTTCAGAATGTGTGAAGAATAGACTGGGATATTTTGTTAAGATGGGTCATAAGACTTATCATAAGACTTATTTTATTTTCATATTTTTGTGGAGTTATTGCACTGTTTTTAAATTTAATTTTAAAATTTCAAAAAAAAATAATCAAATTCAAAGGACTTTCATTTCCCCAGCTTGATCCTATCAATTGAATCCCCATTTAATTTTGGCTTCCTGGTTAATATATGGATGAATAGTGGTAATAAAATCCCTATATATGGTAGGTGATTTCTCTAGAAACCCAATGATACAATTAATACTTATTCCTCTTGTCTTGATTTTGAAATTGAAAATGAGTCTTACTTGTTAGTTGTTTGAGAAGGTCTCTAATAACACTGGAAGAAGTAGCTCCTAAGAGTTTAGTGATTTGTGTTGGGCCTTGCATGTGATTTAGCCAGGCTAATCAGACACTTTTTGGTGGTCATTAGAGTAATCAGGACCTGAAATTCAGTTTTAGCTCAATCTTCTAAATGATGTAACATCATTATATCATCAGTATAATCTTTTTTAAAAACATGGGTTTCGCTTGAAACAAATTGAGTCTGTTTACTTCAGGTTCTGACAAGAGAATTTAAATAAAGGTAACAAAGAAAATTTACATATCCCTGTCAGGGCATGGGAAATACCTATTAAATCAGTCCCCCATGAATGTAAGTTTTAAATTTTCTCCAGAAATAGAAATTTAAGACTAAGTGCAGCCAAATCTGTCACAGAATACCAACATTCTATAACTTGTTGTACAACCTGAATTGTTAACAGCATTTTGAGCATACATAACACAACTGGTCCATTGCTTTACTAATTCCCAATTAATCTCCAGGCTATATTAGCTTTTCTCACAGGCCATACTGTACTATTAAACAAAGAATTTGTGGGTACTAATGCAGCTATGTCTGACACATTCTTCATTTGACCTAAAATTTATGGGTACTCCCATAATTCATATTTACATTAAATTAATTCTAAATAATCTTTAACTCTAAAAGTTCCAATTTCACATGTTCATTTCAGATAATAGAAAGAACAGTAGATTTGTATAGTGCTCTTTGCCTCAATAATTTGAATAAAGGAAATGCTTTGTTCTTGCATAATGTCAACTTAAGTAAAATATATACAGATAGGCTGGAGCAATAACTATTCATAACTTTTTCAAATTTCTTTTTTGAAATATACATCACATGCAAACCTTCTATAATCACATAACTGTATCTTCAAATTAAGTTGTATTGTCCTTTAGCTTTTTACCTGTACTGCCCTTTAGCGTTTTATCAGAGCATTTAGATTATGTCAGTGCATTACTACTAGTGGCCAGAAAACATGATAAAAGTTTCCTCACTTGTCAGACCATTGTGCCCAGACCATGTAAAGAACCTTAATTTCCCCACTGGTGTTTCCCTAAGGAACCAAGGTAGTATTATTTATCTTAGTCATAATTATTTTTTATATCACAACTTTTAAAATCAACACTGTTTCCACAGAAACCATACATTTCTCTTTGGGTTATCATATTTTTAAAATTTATGAAACCTCAGATAACTTGAAAGAATCTGATACGGGGCTGGGGCTGTAGCTCAGTGGTAGAGCGCCCGCCTCGCATGTGTGAGGCAATGGGTTTGATCCTCAGCACCACATAAAAATAAATAAAGATATTGTGTCCAACTACAACTAAAATATATTTTTAAAATGATACAACTTTTAAAAAAAAAGAATCTGATATGGTCCTTATGCAGTTTGAGGGATTGATGGAGTAACCAGTGCATCCAGAGCGGCTCATTAAAATGGGAGTAGCTACTTCATCAGTTCCCTCCTTTTTCAGACCATTTTAATTAACCATCTGAATATTTCCAAGCAGTTTAAATTGTCTAGAGGCTTTCTTGATCCCTTTTAATTTCTATTTTTATTGTCTCAAATAATCCTAATCATTTCTCTTTTAACATCATGTGTTGGAACTGAGCTGGTAGGTTCCTGATAGCCGCACTACATCACTGTGCTCACTGCACTGACTGCTGCAATTGAGAGGAAAGTAATTGAGTCTTTAAAGTCTTTAAAGACTCCCCAGGGGCTGGGGATGTGGCTCAAGCGGTAGCGCACTCACCTGGCATGCGTGCGGCCCAGGTTCGATCCTCAGCACCACATACAAACAAAGATGTTGTGTCCGCCAAAAAGCTAAAAAATAAATATTAAAAATTAAAAAAATAAAAATAAAGACTCCCCAGAGTATACTCATAGGTTTTTAATAAAGGCAAAGGTGCATCAAGAGGAAGAGAACAGAAGTAGTCATAGAGAAGGCTAAGAAGCTCCAGGTTCAGGTCCAGGTTCCTTTCTCACACAGAAGGCTTTACCTTCAGCTTGCTCACCTCCCAGTTACATATAAAGTCCTGGGGTCTTCTGTACCTAGCTGGTCATGAAATCAGGCTGGGTAACCAGTCAAACCAGATTCAATCAGTCTATGCATTTTCAGCAAATAATATAGACAAGCAAATACACAGTGACTTCTGGGAAGGTTTAGATTTTAAACAACGTATTTTGTATCACTAATTAATACAATCTATGCCTCTCTGTATGACTGGGGCTAGGAGAGGTCTTCTGAGTCTCTGTCAGTAAACATAGTTTGTTATAGACCAGCTACAAGTTAACCCTATCCTTATAAACATTGTTTAAAATATTATTTACTTTTCATTATTTCAATGTGAAATAATTACTGTAGAATAACAGGATATGGGCTATATTATTGATTTTTTTCCGAGTTTCAGACATGTTTTAAAACCTAAACATTGTTTGATAGAGTGAACATTTCTTGAATGCTTGAGAAGTGTAAGGATCCTGTAATTGCTAGATTTGAACCATGTATAGATATAAATCTGATTTTGAAATTAATTTGTCAATTAAGATCATCAAGTTTTTCAGCACTTTATTGTTTTTTCCACTTCATGTATCAATTAATAATTCCATTTTATGTATTTGAGGATAAATTATTGCATTCACTCAGGATGTAGAATTTTATAACATCCAGATAAATTTAAGTATCTTTCACTCTGCATCATTATTTTCCCTTAAATTCTAGTGTACCCCATATTATTATCAATACATTTTTATGATGTTTTTGTCCTCCTGTATTTTTTCCTAATCTTTTATTTTTTACTATTTTTCTATCTTTATATTCAAGTTTATTTTTAATTATATAGTTTGGTTTTAAAAATTAATATTGGAATATTTGTTTTTCATTGGTAAATTGGATTATTTTGCACTTACTATGATGACTTTTTAATTTTAAAAACTATACTACTATTTTATTTTTTGCTTTCTATTTTCCTGAAATTTTTCTCTGCTTTAACTTTATTTTTACTGCATTTTTTGATTAGCAAATGGCTTATCCCTTACTGTTCTGGAAGTTGTAAATATACTGTTTATTTTTTAATTGCATATTAACAAAAAACTGAAACTAAACACAATGTCTGCCTTTCTCAGATCACTTTAAATCCAACACTGCTCTCTCCGTTTTGATTGTTGATATGCTCAGCTACCTCCTAACAGGGACATACTTGCCATTGGCTGGAAAAAACTCTTGTTTTCATGGTTGTATAAACAACTTTATCTCCATTTAATTTTCAGCAAATACTTTATGAGATTTCGTCTGGGCAAACCTGAATGTAAAATGGTCACATCAGTGCCCTGACTATTCTTTGTTCTATAGCCAACTTTTGAAGACGATTCACTCTGCCTCTGCTGAATACCATAATATACGCATGCCTCATATCACTGTACTCATGTGCCTATTTCCCACAAGAATGAACCTTTCTTTTCTCCCCCATCAGATCCTTTATGTTTTCTGAGATAATGTAATAACTTCCAATGCAATAGAAGGTCTATTCACAAATTTTCCACTTTTACTGCCTATAATCAGTAATAATGCATTTAAAAAAGAAGGAATAAATTCTGTATATCAAAGTACTAACATTACCTTCTGGCTAGTAGCCACATTGCCTTCATATCGCTGATTTGTTTATTCCTTTTAAACTCCTGAATTATCATCCATGTAGTGATGTGATTGCTACAGTATCTTTACATTAAAATGTATTCAACATGAGCCATTTTGAGGGAAAATGGAAATGAAAAGCTATAAGCAGAAACCTATGTTTTAATAATCAAAATGTAAATGGGTCTATATGAAAGTTTGTTCTCATCCACTTACAAACATGATTTGCTAACAGCTACGAGGAATGGTTAAAATCTCAGTTTTGAAACCAATGTTTTGAGATTATCATTTTGGCAATAACCTATTCAGATGTATTTTTAATTTTGGAATGTCAGTTTTACTTTGCAGTGTTTTCTTTTTTTTAATAGAAAATTAAAATTTTTCTCAGGGAAATGTTCTTTTTTCAAGAAAAACAAGAAGTAAATTTTTAACTTAAAATTAACTCTAACACTAAATCATTTTAAACAAATGCACTAATTTATTACTACAATTTATTTTGGGATTTATTTTATTTGTTTTTGTCTTTGAGGATCACCCAGGTTTTACTCAGTAGCTAATTTCAAATTTGGCAAACATTCTCTTTAAGTGGGGCTTTTAAATAAAGACTTTTATTATTTTTTAAAGTATTCTTAAGAGTTTTACACTGTATTGTGTAGGGAAGTTTCAATATGCTAGATTTTGTTCACTGTGCTACATTTGCATATAATTTTCTTATTAATTTCTCATCTGTATATGGAATCTCAATTGCATTACTGAAGAATCCCACAAGTTAGAGTATACTATATTAGCACCGTCTTATGCAGAAGAGGGTCAATTGTTTTTACTGTTACTATTTATTGATTTTATGGTGCAAAATCTAAGGAATCATATAGGATGTGCTTTACTTAAGAAGTCATAGATTGATTTTTTTTCATCCAATTATAGCCAATTGTGAGTAGAAGCAAGGTAGAGAATTTTAAAAATTGTATTACTGTGTACATGATTAAATGATATGGTAAAATCAGTGTAATATAAATTATGCTTTTGGCTTCAATAATATTACAACTTTGTTCAGAAGGTAGAAACTAAATACATGAAAAGTTAAACAACAATGGATATAAAAAGAACTCATGATCAAGAACAGTTAATGTCATTTTATTAGTCAACAAGGAAATGATATAGACACAAACTGCTATTAGTTTGAAGGAAAGAAAAACTTATAAAGAAAATAATTTAAAGGGTGATTATACCCTGAAACTACAAGTTATTTGCATGTCTAGATAGTTTGAGAATAATGAAAAGCAATTTACTTTAGCTAGAAGATAATGCTAGCCTTTGCCTGGTAACTGGTAATGAAGCAACTTATTTTGAAAAATGCAACTCATCAATAATTGATTTATAAATATTCTAGTCTTTCAACTTTGTAAGGCAATTACTTTTAGTTCATTAACACTATCTAAAAGTCATTCATTTTAATATGCATTTAGGTGACAGTATTTGAATTATAAATGCTTACACCCATTTTTTTTTTATTTTCTATTTTAGATTATGTGTAAAACACTGGAAACATAAAGAAGCGTTTCTTCTGTTCTTGGAAGTCACCTTATAGTCATAAAAGGAAAGCATGAGTTTAGTTATTTTATATGAATACCTTAAAAATACTTCCTATTGACATTTCCTGAAGTGGGTAAGGAATTAAATTCTTAATAGTTTTATATGTGCAAATATGAAATTGTATTTTTAATACATTTGAACACTAGTGGAATTTTGATCCAAATTTGAGATGATCCAAAAATTCATTCTATACCACAGTGCATAGACTAAACCTTTGGCTTTGGGTTCAAAAAAGTCATATGAAGAGAAAGGTGTCTTTGGAAACTAAGAATGTTAAGTAATGTACAGTTACAAAGTTAGGAGATTAAAAACTCAAGTTTGTATGACTCCGGTTTGATATTCTCTCCATCACACCATTGGAGCATGTCTTGTTTTCTAGGATGCGGATTCTAAGAGTTCAGTTTACAGGATTTTTATTAATCTATGTATTGGGATCAACATTAATGAAAAAAATGTAAAGAAGCAGAACCACCCATCTCATGATTGGGAAGCAAACATGAGAGAAAGAGACTGAGGTTCTACAGTTCCCTACAAGGGCATACTTGCAGTGACCTAAAGATCTCCCATTAGGTCCCATTTCTTAAGGGTTCTACCGCCTCCAAATGGCACCTCTCTGGGGACTACATCTTTAACATGTGGGCTTTAAAGAGATATTGAAGATCCAAACTTCAGTAGTTATATTCCTACTTAGCTCTCATTAATATTAAATCTAACTGAGGGGAGATTATATTGCTTATTTGTAGGGGTGGTAACTTCATTAGCTTTTTCTATCTAGAATGTCAATAGCGTTTGGTGATATCCATACAATTCTAATACCATTATATTAGTATTGTCATCTTCCACTAGTATGTGATGCTGATTCTGCTCCAGTGAAAGTTTTAGCAAATATATTGTAATAGTGTTCTCATTCCGAGCTGGTTGGGGATTTGTCCATCTTTAAAACTGTCTTGTGAGCTCCTTATCTGGACCACTTCCAGGATTACTTTGGCATTCATACTTCAACATAAAGATTAGAGGGCAGTACTTATTAAAATGCTTTTGAGAGCAACACCTATGGAAGGAATGAAAAGGAAGTGGGATTGGACAGAGGAATAAGTACAGCTGTAACGCAGACATCACCTTCAACTAACTCTAGGGAGAGAGAGAGGGAGAGAGGAAGAGAGGGAGAGAGGGAGAGAGGGAGAGAACAAGTGTGAGAGAGCATGCTCTTGGGCTAAAATCTTCCACCAAAATCATCTCATATCTGGCCCCATTATCTAAATCTATGCAATGATCTGTCATTGGATATCAGTTTTCCTGATCCTTTTTTGTATAGCTAAGTCAATACCTGAAAGAATGATAGTGCTTTTAGCAAATAGCCTAGAGCTATCTACAGATGGGTCAGTTAAGACTGAAAGGCCTGCTCTGGGTTCCATGTCTCAGTGTCAGTCACAACTATATGGTATAGATAACTAACATAGATATTCAGGAAAGTAAAGGGAAATAAAATCAAAAAAGTTTAAAATAATATTTTCATTTTTTAAACTATATGTGAATCAATTAGGCAGTATATCTCCATTACCAACAATAGAGAAATTTCCCTCCATTAGCTTTAAAAACTTCTATTTCCCCTATGGAGAAGTTTACAATAGGAACATTATTTTCATAATTATTAAAAAACAATTAATTGCTCTGTACTCCCACCTTAGTCTGTGGTGGGCCATTTGCTTGCTAAATGCCATGTGTAAATCTAGACTAACAATTGCTAACATGGCCTATAACTCTTTTCTAAATTATTCAGATACTTGTCTTAATCTCCTTATCCCCCTTGAACATGTACAGATATAAGGAAAACAGAACATGGACATTATCCCAGATAATTGAAACCACAGTTTATTTGTGAATTGATTTGTTTGGGGAATTGACTCAAAGATTTAAGCCCTTGTTGTATTTAGAGGGATTCCAAATATTAGTTTTATTGTCTTTGCTTATTTATTTTTAACGTGAACTATACAAACAGTTGTTTCAATTTTTCTTCTCACTCACTGAAAAAGCACAGGAGATTGTATTGTAATTAATCATTTATTAAGTAACTGTTTACTGTGGGCACTGAAGTCTCAGACTTGGAAAGTATGACATAAATTACAGCAACTAAGGTTAAAATGAAGATAGAACTACATTTTCTAAAATATTTTAATCAATGTAGTGACAACATTTCCCTTCCATTAAGGTATTCCACTTTTTGGCAATAGCATTGATTAAAATTTTGGCAAGTTATAAAAGAAATAATCATTTGTCCATGGCAGAGTGGCTATAAAGAGTGACTATAAATATATTATACAGGGTATAATCAGGAAAAAGATTTATTTTATTTTTTTCTTAAGTATGGCAAGTCAGGAAATAGATATTTTCCAAAAATATCTAAATAAATGTCAAGATATTTTCTTAAGGTTAAAACACAAAACAATATTTATGCAAAAGTATATGCTTCTCATATGACAATACTACACAAATCAAATGGATTCCCAGCATTGTTTTGAGATTAAGATTTAAAAGATATCTCAGGAAGACTTCTACTTAAATCCAAGATGGAAGACCACATTTGTCATATTTGCATAAAACACCTAAAAATCAGGGCAAATATTTGTAAATCAAAGACTTTCAGGCTATTCCATTTCAGACAATGAAGAACGATGGTCTCTAAAATATGGAAAATAAATAAGCTGAGCCCTGTGATTGCCTTTTCTTATTGCTAGAGGAATTTTGCAAGCTGTAGGGCTGTAAAGAGAAACCCAATCACTAAACACATACTCCCTGAGTTTAGAGTTTTAGGAAATCATGGTAGCTAGAATTTGCAGCACAGAGTAACTGAAGCAAGAGTTCTTCATAGAAAGAAAAACCCAAAGAGCTTCAGATGATGTATCAGAAATAATCCATTGAGTGCCGATCTACTCACGCATATGAGGAAAATATCCAAGAAAGAAAGGATAAATTGAAAATTGCATAGAGCTCCCGGAGGAGACATGATATGTAAAGACAGGCAAATAAACCAAGGCATCAGATCAACACCCAGAAATACACACACACTTATACATATAGTTACTTTATCTTCAAGAAATGTGCAAAGAATTTTCAGTACATAAATGATGGGAGTCTTTTAGCAAATAATATTTGAACAAATAATTACACCTGTGGAAAAAAAGTGGACTACTGATCCAGGCTCTCACATCAATCATAAAAACGAATTCATACTGTATGACCAATTTCAATGTAAAACCTAAAATTTTGAAGGTTTCAGACAAAACTTATGTTTTGTTTGTTTGGACTTTTGTTTGGCACTGGGGATTGAACCCAAAACTCGGGGGTGCCTTACCACAGAATATTTCCCCAGTCACACCCCATGCTCTACTGGCCCGTGTACTATTTTTTTTTTTTTTTTTTTTTTGAGATAGGGTCTAGCTTAAGTTGCTAAGTTTCCCTTGACCTTGTGATTTTCCTCTCTATGACTTTCAGGTTTCTGGGATTGCAGGTGTGTGCCATTGTGCCTGACTTTAGACAAAAATATTTATGAACTTTGTTTAAGTAAATATTTCTTTGACATGGTACCAAAAACACAAACAAGCCTCCAAACAAGAAAATTTAGAAAATGAGACTTCATCAAAACTGAGAAATTCTACTTTCAGAAATCTCTCCAAAGAAATTAAAAAGACAATCTCCAGGCTTGGAGAAAACATTTGCAAATGGTATGTCTGATAAACCTTTTTAATGTAGAACATATGAAGAGTTCTTTAAGCATAATAGTAAAAATAATTTAAAATGCCCATGAAAATGATCAAGATTCAAACAAACATTTTTTGGGTCATCAGAAAAGGTATCTGGATCACACAAACACATGAAATGATACTCTCTCAACATTGTTGTTCATGTGATTTTCCAAGTTAAAATCTGTAATTCAGTTACTTAGCTACTTGAACACTTGAAATCAGAAAGTCTGGTCATCCTAACTATTGGTGAACAAGCAGTGAAAAGCAGGGTCAACAACTCATACAAGAGCTTAGCAATTCCTTTAAACATGTTAAACACCCTAATGCCCAGAAATTCCACTCCTATGTGTTCATAGAGATTCATAAGAGAATTGAAAACAATAGCCATTAAAAGACTTACACTCCCAAGCTCATAGAGATTTTTATTTGTAACAGCCCCATACTGCAAACACAATATTTAGCTTTGGATTCTGGATAAACATTTGTGATATATGCTTAGCAATGAGAAAAACAGTATTTGATGTGCACAACTAAAGGATGCATGTTAAAATATATATGCTTGGTAAAAGAAGACAGACAAAAGATGACATACTGATAGATAATTTATATAAAATTCTAAAATAAATGCAAACATTTAGTATGATAGAGCAAGCAATAGTTGCCTGGGGATAAGTAGGGTGACTGGGAAGAGTGAGAGTGATGTACTATTAAAGGGGCTTAAAGAAATGTTTGGGATTGGAAGATGTTTGAAAATTTTTAATTATGGTGATTTTTTATGGATGTTTAAGTACATCAAAATTTATCAGATTTGGGGCTAGGGATGTGGCTCAAGCAGTAGCGCGCTTGCCTGGCATGCGTGCGGCCCAGGTTCGATCCTCAGCACCACATACAAACAAAGATGTTGTGTCCGCCAAAAACTAAAAAATAAATATTAAAAAATTCTCTCTCTCTCTCTCTCAAAAAAAATTATCAAATTTGTTTTTTAAACATGTGGCGATTATTGCATACCCATTATATCTCAGTAAAGCTTTAAAAACTGGCCTTAAAGTTAAATACAAGTATGGCTAAATACTAGCTTTACTATTCTACAGTAAGTGACATTGAACCATTTGCTAGTACATTCTATGGTCAATATTCCTTCATTAGTTAAGGATGATTTCTAACTTTTAGGTATATTAGAAGATAAAATGGAATAAATTTAGTGAAACATTGATAACTATACCAGGTATTAATTGAAAAATGGTAAATCCAAACAACATATTATTTCAAGAGCAGTATCTTATAACACCTTTTTAATAACTGTTCTCCAAGTGCAACACAATATTCACCACATGACAATTCCAAAGCATCTATTAAAATTTCCCATGTTATATAAATATTACTTAAGATCAGATATTTAAAACTACTACTCTCCTATAAGAAGAGAGTATAAATATGATCAATTACATGGTTATATCAGGTCTACATAAACTTTGATCTATATTATAAAGACCAAGAAGTAAAACCTGGTGAAAAATATTTATAACATTGGCTTCAATTTTCTACTTCAGTTCATTAATATAGAATTGTCCTAATATACACTGATTAATTTTTCCTGATACTTTGCCAGGGTGAATACATTTAATTAAAATCCTTTTACTCAATGAACAAATCAATATAATAATTCATCTAAAACATGCAACTCCAGTGCAACTTCAGTTGTAAGGAGAAAGTTTTGGGATCTGAGTTAATCTGGATTATGTCTCAACATCATGTTACTTGTCCTGCTTATCTTCTCACCAAAAGAATATGTCTAAACAAGAGAAATATAATTTTATCTCTATAATATTGTTTCCTCCTTTGTTACGTTCTCCATATTGGGAAATGTGTATATATATATATATATATATATATATATATGAATATGTGTGTATACATATATACATTTACATATATACACATATATATGCATATATGTGTATGTGTATATATATATACACAAAATTTTATGTATATTAAAAGTCATTAAAGATATGAATAAAGGGGCTATACAAAGGGAGACATTTTGTTATTATTTTACATGAATTATTTATTACTGCTATTTTTACTACCACTACTAACATTATTGTTAGTACTACAACTATTACTACCATTTTACTACTATTTACGAGAGATAGAGGGGAAAGGGAAGAGGAGGAGGAGGAAAAAAGAATACTGTGAGAAGGGAGAAAAACAATAATTATCTAACTCTGCACTCCTGATTTTTATATTAAAGGGTGATGGTTTTCTATTTAAATGTGAGCATTCCAACAAACTTACCCCATTCTGGGGTTGCCAGATTTCACAAAGAAAAATTCAGGGCATCATTTTAAATTTGAAATTCCAATAAACAACAAATTGTTTCTCATGTAGGTACATTTCACAAACATTTGGAATATATATACTAAAATTTTTGGCCTATTTGAAAGTGGAGTTTAAGTGTGTGCCTGTGCTGTGTCTGGTAGTCCGGCCCTTTCCTTTTTTCTCATCTTTGGTATGATCTGTAGCTCTAGCAAACATGTAAGAGTAATTTTACTGAATCACATTATCAAGTAATTTTCTGGGGTGCAGACTCCTATTGCCAGCTAAGTATGGAAACAAGACCTCTTGGGCAGATTCTTGGGGAAACAGCCAAGTTGAAGAGAGAATGAAGGAGTTAAAGAATGAAAAGGAAGTGAAGTCTGAGGAGATGCTCATGGGCCAGTGCGACCCTTTTTTAGAGTGCCTGATTTAGTTCAATCTTCTTCAGTCCTCCTGTGTTATCAAATTTAAATATTTCAGAAAAGAAAATGTCCTGACAAATTTGCATGTCCTACCAAATATGACTTATA
Organism: Marmota monax; assembly: GCF_021218885.2. NCBI lineage: Eukaryota > Metazoa > Chordata > Mammalia > Rodentia > Sciuridae > Marmota > Marmota monax. The sequence goes on along the minus strand of NW_026695197.1, from coordinate 2,347,321 downwards.
AAGCTAAACCTTAATGAGTAAGGATTATTTTTTACTTTGCTCATTAAAAGTATCTTTTATCCCAAATCTGTACAATGCATACTCATTCAGCCAATTATTTTCAAAGGTCACATTTGTCATTTTAAAAATTTAATTAATCTATCTTATTTCATAATTGTTCACATCTATGAGATTCAATGTGATGCTTTGATTTATGTATACAAAGGGTAATGATCAACTCAGGGTTATTAGCGTGTCCATCACATTAGACTTGTATCATTTCTTTATGGTGAATACATTCATAATGCACTCTTCTTTCTATTGTGAGATATACAGAGCATTACTGTTAACTATAATCATTCTACTGGGCCATTGAACACTGGAAGTTACTCTTTATAGCTAACATTGTATCCACTGGACAACCTCTCATAAGCACCCTTCCCTACTTTTCCCAGTTTTGGGTGACCACTGTTCCCACTCTCCATTTCTATGACACAACCTTTTCACATTTCACATATGAGTGAGATGATAGACTGTTTTTGTTTTAGTCAATTTTTTTGTTAATGTGAACAAATGACCTGACAAGAATGATTAGAGGAGAAAAAGTTTATTTGGGGGCTCATGGTTTCTGAGGTCCTAGTCCTTAAAAAAGCTGGCTGTATTGTTTGTGGCTCAAAATGAGTCAGAACATCATGGCAGAAGAGTGTGGTGGAGCGAAGTGAGTCAGAACATAATAATTATCAAAGCAGAGTTCACTGTTCAACAAGGAGAAAATATACACTCCAAAGGTATGCCCCCAAGGACTCATGTCCTCCAGCCACATCCTGCCTGACTATAGCTACCACCAAATTAATCCCTATTAAGGGATTGATGCCCTGATTAGGTTAAAAATATTATAACAATCACGTCACTTCTATACTTTCTTCAATTTCTCACACATGAGCTTATGGGGGACATCTCACATCTAGACTATAAAAGTTTTATCTTTGTTTGCCTGACTTTTTAACATAAGATAATGTGCCCCAAATCCATTAATTTTGTCACAAATGGCAGGATCATGCTTTTTTTTTTTTTATAAGTCAATAATGGTCTGCTGTGTATGTACCATTCTTTACTTATACATTGGTAGACATTTAGGTTAATTCTATATTCTGACTATTGTGAATAGTGCTGCAATCAAAATGGGAGAAATAGTTAATTTTTTTGAAAAGAACAAGTACCCCAAAATCAGGAATCAGGGTTTTAATGATGTCTTCTATGTTGAATTTGGGTAATAGTTACTCAGCTCGGCTACAATTCACTTTCCTATCTGGATAATACAAATTAGGCAGACCTGCTAATCTATTATTCTTGAGGATCTCAATTATTTCTCACTGTATTCAAATATAATAAAAACCATTAGTTCTTACATTTCACACAGCAAGAACTGTGTAGATATAACCAGGGAAACTGAAAGTAACCATTTCACCTGAGCAGTGAAATAGTAGGTCATTCAGCAAGTTACTTGGAAGGGGACCTAGGCAGGATAACCCCATGATTTATTGTTCAAACTGGGATATTTGGAGAGTAAAGGGCTATTAGTAATAACTGAAGGACATCATTTTGTCCCAAGAAAGCTGAGCTAGTGTCCATTCTAGGTTTGGAGGACTAATTTTGAAGGTGCATTTGCATAATCATTCAACAAGATCAGTATTCTTTAAATTATATACTTGTTTAGTATGACAGAAGAGATGGAGTGATAAGAGATTTAAAGGTGAGCATGAATTCTAAAGAAAGAAAAACTGTTCAGAATTAGATATGTCGAATTGATTATTGAAGAAGAAAAGTCAATAATATGGGAGAACATATTTGAAGGATTGTCTGTTTGGAGACTCTGAAAGAGAAGAAATATGGTAAAACATTTAATTCTCACATTCTACCAACATATAAAACAAAGTAAAAGGTTAAGAGTGCAATACTTTTGTAATTTTTTGAAGAATTATATTTGAGTAAAACTTAGTGATGACCATATTATACTCTAGCCTGTTTTAGGTATCAAATGTTACAATACTAATGCTGCCAGATGTGGTGGCACACACCTTTAATTGCAGTCACTCAGGAGGCTGAGACATGAGGATTGCAAGTTTGAGACCATCCTCAGCAACTTATTGAGATTCTGTATAAATAAATAAAGCTACATATGTAGCTCAGTAGCAAAGCATTCCTAGATTCAATCCCCAATACGGAAAAAAAAATTAAAACTATGCAAAAGATTCAGCTCACTTCAGTCAGAATAGCAGATTATCAGGATACAAATAATAAATACTGGCGATGATGTAGGGGAAAAGGTACACTCATACATTGTTGTTGGGACTGCAAATTAGTGCAACCACTTTGGAAAGCAGTATGAAAAGTCCCAGATATCCTACTCCTCAGTATTTATCCAAAAGAACTAAAATCACAGTAATGCAGTCACTCCAAGGTTTACAGCAGTCCAATTCACAATAGCCAAACTATGGAATCAATCCACATGCCTGTGAATAGATGAATGGATGAAAAATATATGGTATACATACACAATTGAATTTTACTCAGCCATAAAGAAGAAATAATAGCATTTGTCAGTAAATGAATGGAAATGAAGATAATTGTGCTAAGTGAAATAAGCCCAACTCAGAAGATCAAGAGTCAAATGTTTTCTCTCCTATGTGAAAGCTAAAGGAAAATTAAGGAAAATAAGGCAGTGGAGGAGGGGATCTGATATAAAGATAAATAAAAGATCAGTGGAGGAGAAATAAGAGAAGAAGAGAGAGGGAGGAAGAAAGGAAATAAATGAGAGGAAAAGGAATATGAAATAAACCTCACAGAATCATGTTATATACATATATAAATGTACCAGAGGGACTGTCTCCTTAGTGTATGCATGAAAAGTGCCAATCAAAAATTAAATAAAGGTGTGAAAGGAAGATCAGTAAAGAAGAGGAAAGAGAAGCGGGAGGGAAGAGGGAGGGAAGGGAAGAGGAGGGGGAATGGAGATGAAATAAAATTCCTTGTATGTATAATTATGTCAAAAGGAACTCAGATACCACATATAATAATACTTGCAGTAAAACAACAACAACAAAAGGCAGGGATGGAATTCAGTGGTAAAGCACCTTTGGGTTGAATTTCCTGTACAAAAATAAAAAAATATTATTAATTAATGCACACACTTCTCAGAGGAAATTACCAAGAGAAAAATCTTCTGAATATCTTCAAAAGTTTATATGTCTTGTCAAAGGGAGCATTAAGGAGTACACTATATTATAATAATAAAAAGGTTATTTCATATCATAAATATATTATTTATGTGAAATATTAAATAGCCATTACTTTCCTAAATGGAATATATTTTAAAAAATAAGTGATTTAATAAATCCAAATGACACTATTAGTCACTGGAAAAAAAACATTCAATTTGTGATCAATATTTGAATGGATAAATAAATTATAAAAATCATACAATGTAATCAATACCAAATAGAATTGTGCTGCTATAAACATTGATGTGGCTGTGTCACTGTAGTATGCTGATTTTAAGTGTATATTTGGGTATATACTGAGGAGTGGAAAAACTGAATCAAATGATGGTTCCATTCCAAGATTTCTGAGGAATCTCCATATTGCTTTTCATAGAGGTTGCACCAATTTTCAGTCCCACCAGCAATGTATAAGTGAACCTTTTCCCCCACATCCTCAGATGAATGGATAAAGAAAGTGTGGTATATATTACTCAGCCATAAAGAAGAATGAAATTATGGAGTTTGCTGGTAAATGGATGGAACTAAAGACTATTATGCTAAGTGAAATAATACAATCTCCCAAAAAACCAAAGGCTAAATATTCTCACTAGTAGATGCATATTAACGCACAATAAAGGATGGGGGCAAAGAATAGAAGTTGATTGGATTAGACAGAGGAAGATGAAGAGAAGGTAAGGGGAATGGCAATAGGAAAGGCAGTGCAATATATTGGACATAACTTTCCTCTGTTCATATATGAATGCACAGTGAAAATCCACATCATGTATAATTAGAAGAATGGGATCCTAATAGGTTATACTCTATGAATAATATGTCAAAATACACTCTATTGTCAAGTACATCTAAAAAGAACAAATTTAAAAAGTAAGCCATACCAAATTGAGAATGAATTAAATACTACCACATCACCAAATATGATTGAGTCTCTCCAAAATAATACTGAACAAAAGCAGCCAGAGATAAATATATGATGTCATTAATATGAAGTTCAAAACAGACATCACTGAACTAGAATGAATAATTCTTAATTGGGTGGTAACATAGAAAAAATAGAAAATAAATGATTTTAAAAATCAGATTAATACTTTTCTTCTGGATTTGGGGTTATAAGCAGTGTATATTGGAACTGTGAAGTACTGAAAATATTCTATTTTCACTGTGTGTTTTAAGTGTTTAAATGTCTGCTTATTAGAAAGTTGTTAAACTACATTTACATCTTATATAACATTTGTATGTGTGATATATCATAATATAATTTTTATTGTAGAAAGGGCCTACCAATATTTTTATTCCTATGCATTCAAAAATTATTTGGAGAATTATAGAAAAATGGCATTCATCAGAACTGACTTTAACAGAAATTGAAAGCACAATGAATTATAACCATTGTTATAGAAAGTATGTATAAATGTTAATATCCTCTCTGTATGCCTTTATTAGTACTTCTAATAAGTATTTAATAAATGGATATGTTTAATTTTATACAAATTTGTTCAGGATAGGAAACAATAGATCACATTTGCAAATGTATTTTTTATAATAAAATTTGATTTCCAAATCAAGTAAGCACTAATGAAGAATGGAATATAACACTCTTATTTCACTTCTGAAAATAAGTGATGGTATACCAAACAAAGTATTAGAAAATGTGGATAATTTAAAAAAGATAATATACCATGAAAAATTATGCTTATTTCAGATATGAAATCTTAGTCTAGGGCCATAAAAAACTAGAATAACATTTTAAAGATGAGAAAATATGATCACCTATAGTTTCAGACATTACATTCTATAAAATACATTTTTTTAATTTTATTTTTTTTGTACTGGGGATTGGACCCAGTAGCACTTGAGCACTGAGCTAATTCCCCAGTCCTTTTTATTTTTTTATTTAAAAACAGGTTCTCACTAAGTTGTTTAGATCCTCACTAAATCATTGAGGCTGGCTTTGAATTTGTGATTCTCCTGCCTCAGCATCCCAATCCACTGTGATTACATGCGTATGCCACAGCACCCAGCTAAAGTACAAAATTTTAAAGCAAAACTTTTTAGCAAAACTAGAAAAAAAATGAATTTATTAACAAAATTTTCACAACATACAGAAATTCTCTAAAATATCATCAGTAAATCCCAAACAAATATTACATGCTAAAACTTAATTTTTAAATAAGAATCAAGCTGGGCACAGGAGGCTGAGACAGGAGGATCATGAGTTCAAAGACAGCCTCAGCAACAGTGAGGTGCTAAGCAACTCAGTGAGACCCTGTGTCTAAGTAAAATACAAAATAGTGCTGGGGATGTGGCTCAGGGATTGAGTGACCCTGAGTTCAATCTCCAGTATCCAAAAAAAAAAAAAAGAAAAAACAATATGGATCAAAAGATAGATGCTTGCAATAATAATTTTTTTTAAAATAGTTCAGCAGCTATCAAAGAGCATGCCTATTTTTGTTAGACAGGAAAAATATTAAAATTAGTTTAAACTTAGGAAAAGAAAATAGTAAAACAGTAAAGGGAAAATGTTATATTTGCACATGATCACACTGTTAAATATCTAATTCCTGCAATTTGTTCAAATAGTATTTGAACTAATAGAATATTTGGCAAGTTTGATAGATAACAAAAATCAATAATGAAAATATATTACCTATGTAAGAAAATCAGATAAAATAAGTAATTAAACTTTGTAATACACAGAACACAAAATAGATACAAAAGTCATTTTATTTTTACATTCTAAAAATGAACATGTAGAAATGGAAAGTTAAAAATGTAACACAATTTGAGTTCACTTCAGAGAAAATGAAACACTTGAAAAAGAAATAAAGTAAGAGCTCTCACTCTATTTCCCTAAGGCCTAGAATAAACCTACTGAGAGCAGGAGGGTGTGGTATAGACATAGGAATGGAGACAGATCAATGGAACAGAAGAGAAAACTCGATAAATAGATCCATGCTAATTTGCTCAACTGATTTTTTTTTTTGACTGAGATGTGGATACAATTCCATGGAGGAAGAACAATCTTTTCAATAAATGGTGTGGAAATGATTGAATACTCATGGGCAAGAAAAATAAATACCATATCTAAAACAAAGTTAATTCAAATTATAGACTTAACTGTAAACCATAAAACATTGTTGAGATTATTCTTAAACATTATACTTAAACATAATAATCTAGGGCATCTCTGTAGTAATCAGAGTTCTCCAGAGAAAGAGAATCAACAGAGTCAGAAAGAAGGGATACTTACAGACTCTCTCACTCAGAGAAAGAGAGAGAAAGGTTATTTTATGGAATTAGCTCAAAGGATTGTGTGATTGTGGAGAAGGCCAAGGCTAAAATCTACAGGTAGGTAGGCAGGCTGGAGACCCAAGGAAGAGCTGATGTTATGGCTCAAATCCAAAGGCAGTCTACTGGTAGAAATAACTGGATGAGGTCCACACATATTATGAAAGGTAATCTGCTTTACTCAAAGTCTACCTATTTAAATGTTAATCCATCTAACAATAACTTCATAGCAAAATCTAGACATGTTTGGTCAACATGACTATGGATATTGTCTCCTATCCAAGTTGATTCAAAATTAGTCATCAGGAACTCCTTCCCAAAATTTAATTTAGATTTCAAGACCAAGGATGGACACATCAAAAAATTGTGAAAACTTTTAAATTTTTATAATGGGCTTTTCCATATATGGCAGGTCCAAAAATAGCTTGAGACAGCAGGGAGGGGCAGCTGTGTTATTTTTTTTTAATGGTTAGGAGGTGGGGCAAGGTGCAGAATTGACAAAGTCAAGGTTTGAGTGGTTTCAACTTTTTGCCATTGTCAAGCAAGAGAAGTTTGCAGTCTTTCTTAACAATTTGCCCTGATTTGGGGCATAAAGGGAAAGGGAAGAAGCAGGGCTTGAAAACTGTCAGTGGTAAATACCAAAATTGTAGTCATCCTCCTACAAACTTTAAGAAAAAAAAATAGGAAACAATTTTCAGGACCTAGGAATTCTTAGACTTGACACTAAAAGCATGATCCACAAAAAGAAAAACTGACAAATCAGACTGAATCAAAAATTTTGAAATTTGCTGAATTTATCCCAGGGAAATATAGACTTACATACACACAAAATCTCACACATTGACATTTATGACAACTTTATTCATAAAAGTCAAAAACTAAACCAGCTCAGATATTCTTCAATAGGTAAATGGGTTCAGGAAGCCAAGGTATATGTATTGTAGTCATACTTAGCCATGAGATGAAATAAACCATGTAACAAAAATGTGTATGAATCTCTAGCAAATTATGCTGAGTAAAAAATATAATCTCAAAATTTATATGCTGTGGATTTCCACTTATGTAAGATTCTTCTTTATTAGTGCATTATAGTTATACATAATATTGACATAATTATGCAAGTATGGAATATATTTTGCTCTGATTCGGTTCCCAGTTCTTCCCATTTTCTTCCACTTGTTTTTTACCCTGCTCCCTTTCCTCTATTTTGCTGATCCATCTTCTATTTAATAATATTATTTAGATGGAAAAATTATAAAAACAGAGAACATATTAGTGATTGCAGAACTTAGGAACTATGGGATATGAGTTGTGTGTAGCTATAAAAGGGCAACATGAGAGATCCTTGTGTAAAGACATAACTACTCTTTATTTTGACTTTGTTAATGTCAATGTCCCAGTGTGTTAGTGTACTATAGCTTTGCAAGATGTTTCCATTTATAATAATGAAGTAAAGGCCACATGGAATCCCTATTATTTCAGACAACTGCTTGTGCCAACAATTATCTCCAAATAAAATATTTAGTTAAAAAAAAGATTTTCAGCAACCCAAGATAATAATGAATCTTATCTGCTATTTAAAATCTTTATGGAAGAAACAAGGTATAAATCTAATACTCAAAAGAGAAAGAATGGGGAAATGTTGTGTTTTAGAAAGCAAGATAAAAATCATAATTTTTTTTCTTTTTTTGGTACTGGGATTGAACTCAGGGTTACTTAAACACTGATCACAGCCCTTTTTTATATTTTATTTAGAGACAAGGTTGAGTTGCTAAGTGCCTCACTAATCTACCGAGTCTGGCTTTAAATTTGTAATCCTCCTGCTTCAGCCTCCCAAATTGCTGGGATTATAGGTGTGCACCACCATGCTTGGTTTAAGATTTTGTTTTGTTTTGGTCCATCTTCTGTTGTTATAAGTGAAAACCACAGACTGGATAAATCAAAAAGAATAGAAGATTATTCAGCTCATAGTCATGGATGATGGAAGGTCCAAGATTCAAGAGGCCACATCCGTGAAAGCTTTCTTGCTGGGAAGGACTCTCTGAAGAATCCAAAGGTGGCACAGGGCACATGGTGAGATAGGCACATATGAGGGACAGAGCCTTAATTGCTTTTAAATAGATTAACTCTCTAGGTAGCACATTAATTCATGCATGGGCTATTCCTTTCATGAAGGCAGAAATCTCAAGACCCAATCACTTCTTAAAGGTCCCACCTAGCTCCACTTCCTAATATCTCACAATGGGAATTAAATTTTCATATGGGTTTTGATGGGGACATTAAAACCATAACAGATTTTATATTTTTATATTTCTAATTTGATTTGAATTAAGTTACTTTAAAGATATGGCAAATATCTTTAAAGACATATATTCATCATGAAGAAGAAAAATTCAGGGGAATTTTGCTCTGCCATTATTTACTTGATGGATATTGATAATGTTCCCATACTGAAGGTATATAAAGGCTAATAGACAGAAATAATCCTTATTTCTGAAACCATTCATGCATTTTTTTCACATATAAAAGGTGTGTTTCACAATAAAGTATTTTTAAAGCAAATAACAGTAAATATATTATGGATCAGAATCTTTCTATATATATTCTACAAATACATATGTACACACACGTATAAAAATAAATATCTAAATGTTAAGATTTCTTGTGAATTTACTGTTTTCTGTTTATTTTTTTAATTCTCCTCTACAAAGTATTTGTAGTTGTGGAATAAATAATGTGCAACTGAAGAAGAAATTAAAGTTAAAAGTTGTACAATGGCCTTAAGAGAAATAACAAATTCTCTTCTTCAACTAGGCCAAGAAGTAGAATTTCATCTGCTTCTTAATGACTCTGTTTTTCTGCTGGAAGCATTTACTCAACTCACAGCAGTGTCATTGGATGATAAATTTGTGTGATTAGGATGTGCTCACTTCTGTTTGCCATTTGTTACTGGACATGGTTGCTAGTAGACTTGGTGCTTGTCTTGCCTTAGGTCACACAGCGAGTACTATATATGTTTTAATGAGACTAAAGCTTAATTCTTTAGATTTGACATACATCTTTTATTTTTTTCCCAAACCACAGCTGCCTTTTAGAACTAAGTTATATATTTGAGATGAATCTAAACTTCCCATTAGGTCCATGAGTATCCTTCATTGTTCAACCACGTATGTTGAGTGCTGCTCTGCAGGTGGAAGTCAGCTGATCTTTACGGACTCTCAGGAGATCCCTTGCCCGCATATTACCTAGAATTCATGGGAATGGTTTTTAGGATGCTCATTTGGAGCATCTTTTAAGTTTCTTTTCTTTCCCTATAACTAATTCACTGATGTTAATCACCAGCACAGAGCAGGGAGTTGTGCATGAGGTCCTCACTGCCTTTCTAAATGTATCACCATATTTATCCTCATCTTCTCATGGAAGAAATGATAGCCCGCCTCAGCTCTTCTCTCTTCTCACCATTGTGCCATTCCTTCATACCCACCCACATCCATTGCTGAGTTTATTGCCTCATTTGTGTGGGGGGCGGATTGGGGGGGGGGATAGATAATTGCATTAAGATGGCTGTGATTAAAAAATTTAAAATCTAACTACTCCTATCATATCAGACTCTTGTTTAATTTGCTTAGTTTAAAATTCAGTAAAAACTACTGTGGACTTAGAATCTGAGTAATTATTATGACATAGATAGTTATTGTAATTCTCTATTGAAACTGTTTAGTACCAGATGGATTCCGGGTTTTAAAGTATAGCAATTGATACTGATTTAAATAAAGGTCTTTTAAAAATTTTTCCATATACAATTTTCTCACCCATATAATTTTTAATATTTTTCATTAAAATTTACATTCATTCACATTAATTTTTATTCGGAATTCCTGCTATGATTTTGAGTACATTTTGTTTATACTATCATTTACTTTTTTTTCTTTCTTCCTTTTAAAAAGATACTGATATAATTTTAGTTACTGGATATTCATAAATAAATTTATGCCTGAATTATACTGAGAACTTGCCATGGTTTTTTCACTGCATCCTTGAGTAGATTCCATTCTAGCTTGCTTGTGGGCAAATCAGATTGGAGTTTCAAATCATCAGAGGCAGCCCTAACACGGTGAACAAACAATAAAACTAGCATCCCTGATTTCCATCAACATCAAGCAGCTGCGTAGATAAACAAATCATATGGGGTAAATGTTTCCGTTCCATCTAATTGGTCTGCACTCTTATAGCCCAGCCTTCCTATGCAAAAATAGTTATTGCTGCCTTATATCTTCATTTTCATCATCATCATCATCATCACCATCATCATGCCTTATTCAGATGAGCTGATTAGAAAAACTCTAATGAGTTATAGGATTTGATATTATGCAAATGCACTTTTTCCTTAGCTGATGAGTTTATTCTCATTTTCTCTTAAGAATACAAACTCATAATAAGGGTGAATCAAACCTATGCATAAGGAATGATGTAGAAATAGTTTAATTCTATGTATATATGTGTGTCTTCAATTTTCTTCACTACTCTTCTCCATACCCCCATTTTCAATAAAATTTGCCATAGCCTTTTCCTAATATTAACTAAAAACCATAAAAATTAAAAATTTGTATTCCCTGGTTAATGAAAAAGCTTGATATTGTTTGAAATTTGATTTATAATCATGCTTCAAATGAATCTGGAAGAAATAATTTAAGAATCATATTTTATGCCAAAGTGATCCTCAAATTTTATAGAAGCTTCTATTTGGCATAATAAAGTATTAATATGACATCAATATAAACAAACTGTAGCACATCTCATACAATGATATATTAAAAATATTCAAAACTCCTTTGAATACAAAGATCTACTTATTAAAAGCATCAATATTGCATATACTGCATACAGATAAAATTTATATCAAAACAGTTCACAATTGAGATGGTGGAGAGTCTGAGGAAAGTTATAAGCAAGAATGTTATCTTAAATAATAATCACTTCAAAGTAATAAACTGTCTAAAGATGATAGCTTAGTGTTTCAGCATTTGGTATTCAGCAAGTAGTTATCCTGTCAAAACTGCCAATGCTGACTGATAAATGTTCAAAAGACTCTACTGGAATATTGACAAACCCTCAACTTGTATGTATTATGGAGATAATAAGATTAAATTTATATTTACTCTAAACTTACAGCCCAGCCTGTGCTTTACAAAACAGGAAAGCTTGGTTAATAATTTTTCAGGATGATGAACATTATGTGTGTGAATAAGGACATACACCACACACTTGTATCACTCCATACATTTAATCATAAAGCACTGGCTTTGTATCAGGCCAGATTGAGCAAAGAAATAGAAGTGGGATCTATGGATTCCTATCTTATATCTGTTTATCCATCTGTCTATCTAGTCGTCTATCATCTGACTGTGTTTCTCTCTTGGTCTTCGTCTCTCTTACAATTTACAGACTTATATATTATTTTCTTACTATATCTCTATTTAGCTACTGTAGCCATCACAGAGAGTTTAATGATATTGGTGTGTCTTACAGTCCTTGACTCAGTCATGAATTCAAATACTTCAGGTATTCTCTTCATAATACAGTTCACATGTTGGCATACAATGCTAAATATGGGACTTTGCTGGCCATTTTAAAACTAATTAGAGTGTCCAGGGACCAGTGTGTCCTTTGATCCTTAGCATTACAATTAAAAAAAAATGAATCTTCTCAGAGAATTATTATGCTATACAATGAGATCGCCTAATAAATGCTCTCTTCATAAACAAGTGTGTCAGTTCATACACAGATGTGTCTTCATATTCTGTCTCCTGGCCTAGCCATGTAATCCACATGCTTTGCATCCTGCTCTACTCTGATTTCCTTTAAGTATTAAGCACAATAAAATTAAGTTTCTAACAAAAAGAAAATGTAAGCCTAGAAATGCCAGTTATTTGATTATGTAAATTCCTTTTTTGTTTCCTAACAGAGTCAGATAAATGATAACTCTTTTTAGACATAGTCTTACTGTTTTCAACACATTTGTCATAAGTTGGAGTCAGATTTTGTGTTCAAAAGTCTCTGTTTATTTATCTTGTCATTTATTCTATAAGCGTTCAGTGGACAAGGAAAGACTAGAGAATTTCAAGAAGAAAATAATAAAGCAATGAGACCAGGTCAGATACAGAAGGAAAATCAGTTGAAAGTGGATTTATTGAATTTGAATTATGAGATAGAAAAGAGATAAAAATGAAAGAAAATTAACATAATATTCAACAGTGGAATATGGACCAACAATTGTTTTTTGTTTTGAATTTCAGATTTACCACTTACTAACTGGCTTTGAGTAAATTATATAACACATTTGTGTCTTTTAAAGTATATATCAGATTAATAAACATATAATCATATATTCAATAAATCAGTAATAGAGTAAAAATTATGAACCACACACTTTATATTGGATACAAAAATGATCAAGATGGATATTTTCAGTTTTCCCAGGGAGCCTATATTCTACCCATATGGTTGTTGCCTGAAGAGATAAGGTGTGTAACATGCTTATTAGCCTGGATCATACAGGGACAATAATCAATGAGAAGCCCTCATTGCTGACACTAGGAAGGGGACTTGCAGCGTCTCCTGTTTTTGCTGGTCTTAGTTGGGAGAAAGCAGTTTCAGGGAGAAGCAGGAGCAATCTCTGAGGCAGTGGTAAACTCTACAGGAGAGCTGCTCTGGCCAGGCCCACTATGTCCTGTGATAAGGGCACTTCTTTTGAAGAGACATGTCCATTACTGGTTTCAGTTGTTGGTTCTGGGTAATCCTTGAGTGTTCCTCAAAGTGTCAGACTGTCACCCAAAATAAATGTGAAGCAAGAAATAATACACTGAAGTTTTGTTTTCATTGTTTGTCTTGGTATTGGGGATTGAACAGAGGGATGTTCTACCACTGAGCTATGCCCCCAACACCTTTCAGTTTTAATTTTGATAGGGTCTTGCTAAGTTGCTGTGGGCCTTGCTAAGTTGCTGAGGCTGGCCTTGATCTTGTGATCCTCCTGCCTCAATCTTCTCAGTGGCATCACAGGTGTGCCACCACATCTGGCTATGCTGAGTTTAAGAAAAAATAGTCAAAAAGTATAAAGACACCAGAAGTATATTTTTGTTTACGTGTAAAACATGGAACAGAACAGTTAAACATCATGGTAAAGGCAGAAGTTTTCTGTCAGCATTGAAGACCAGTTGTATTACTCCTACAAGCAAACTTGGCCTTTTGAGACCAGAGAGACTGGAATTCTACAAACCCCAATCATCACATACCTTACTCCATGAGCAAGAGCCAGCATTGATTTTCAGAACACCTGCACCTGGACAATTGAACACCCATTTGCTCCTCAAAGAATGTGAGCAAAAGAAAGACACACTTCTGTCAACTAAAGACTTTGATTAGTCAAAATGAATACTAAAAAATTTCAAAAGTAGATGTAAGAAATTTCTTATGTTCTCTGTGAATGTTGGACTTTGAAAAGAAGCAATGTCTGATGCAATTTCTGAAAGTAAGTTAATAAAAGATTTAAAAATGATAATAATAATTACCTGGTATGTGTGAGACCCTGGATTCAAATCCCAGTACTGCTAAATAAATAAATAAATAGATGTAAAAAATAAAAAATAAGATAATGAATATTAATTTTTATATTGTTAATTGTTTTTTAATAGTGGCATCATGTATATATGAAATTATTGAACAAGATAGTTGGAATCTGTGATCAGAGTGGTATATTCAAAATGGTAATGAGGGAATGAAATAATATAGAGAGATCTTCATATTAAAGCAGTTCAAAGACAAAGACTAAAATGGTAGAAATATCATATAGTAGATATTAGATTATTAAAACATGGTAAATATACTTAAGAAGTAAACACTAGAGATAGTCCAATTACAGTTAGAATCTAGAAATTCAAATGTTCATAGGAAAAATGCTTCCTAAGGAGATGCTCCAGAAAATAAAAAAAAAAGAGACAAAAGAGAATGTATAAAGTTATAAGTGTTTGAAAGTTACTTGAGAGCTGTGGTTAATGACATGTATAAAAAGGAAGCAGGAAGGAGAAATAGGGAAATGGTCCATAAAGATCCTGCAAATTAGGTTTTTATTTTTTTTCAAATTAGGGAAATGAAAGCCATTCCAAGGAGTATGTGGACACCAAAATTATTAATAAATCAATATTCAGATTCTTTACCCAAAGTTACTTTATATAACTGATCTCCTAGGGAAGAATCCTGGCTCATAATAAACACTGTGGCAGTATTAGGAATTGTTGGGTGTTCTTACTGACCAAAGCAGGTAAGGTACACTGAGTTTTTCTCCTAATTATTTTTATCAGATATATAAACTGTTACTTTAAAGAAATATCCTCAGGAGTTAGCTGGGATTTTGATTTATCTAAGTATGCATGGGTTGAATCAGAATGAATATCACAATTTTTCAGATAATGTAGACACTTACTAGATTACCAGACAGGACAACAGTCTTCAGCTGCCCCTACAAACAGCAGAAGTAAATTCTTCTCAGATGAGTTTGGCTATAGATTTTAACTGAAATTTTCAGTGATTGTCTAAATATGGACAAGACTGGAAGGACAATCCTGAACCATGGAAGTCACATAGCCACCCTGAAGGCTATAAGAACACTGACTGATGATTGATTGACAGGCCAAAGACTGGGTAGCTCTCTACTGCATTTGGTATCTGTTGTTGATCTAGTATTTTGGATGTCAGTCTGAAAGAACACAGCACAGGCCTACAAGAAAATATATGTGTCACTTTGTTACATGCAATGCCATCCTCATTATTTTACACTGAGGGGGGTAATAATGCCTCATTAGAGAATGAGCTCATTGATGACTGGGAATATAGTACGATTGCTTTAAAATATCTATTGAATGAATAAATGATCTCTTGTCTTCAGGGCACTAGATATAAAAATGTTTTTCAAATTATATCACTAAGTTTTCCTCCACTGACCTCTATTTCTCTAGTTCAGTGGTTCTTGATAATCTTATACATTAGGTATGCTTGTGATGTTTTGAAAAGTTATAGTTTATGTTAGGTCAGTTTGAGGTGGCTAAGGGAACAAAGGACCAGACAAAAATCAGTCAGGAGCTGACAGACAAGCAGTGATAACCACCTGTCAATCAGCAGGGTCTCCTGAATGATCCTGGAAGGATATGGAGATCAGCAAGATCCTCCGACCAACCCCAGGAGGATCTTGCTGATCTCCATATCCTAAAAACCTCCCTTTCTTGTCCCAAACCCTCCCTTCCTGCCCTAAGCCTGATAAAATTCCAATCCAGCTGAGCCTGGGTTGGACTCCACAGGACCTGCTCTGTTGGACTGGCGGGTCTCCCCTGGAGCAAATCTCAATAAAGCCTTGTTCAGCAGCTTTTAATCTGCCTCCTTTTGGTCACTGGTGCCTGAACTTACAGTTTAGCCTTACCCTGGGTACTCCAATGCAAGGATTTTGCAGTAGAACATAGGCTTATGTGCTTTGAAGATCTCCCCGGTGATTCTGATGTAAGCTGTTGAATAAGAACTTTGCTCAAGGAAGATGAATTGATCTCAGCCTAGCAAATGACATTAGTGTTCCAAAATGTGTTGGCGATTTCTTAAACAAATAACGAAATGCTCACATTTCTTCACATTTGTTGACCTCTATCTAGGAAGTCCTCACATACAAATTAACTCATGTTTATTTTTCAAAAAAAAATCCAATTTTTCTTGCCATATCTCTCAACCTTATCAGCAGGCAGCATCAAGCATTTATTATACTGATAATCAGAAGCTTATTAAACATAGTAATTTATTACTCCAAAAATTTCACTGAAAAGGCTACCAAGATTTTTCACAGGTATCATTTCACAGGAAGAAAGCAAAGGTGGGAGGAGTGAGCCATAGGGAGAAGTCAGCATTTTGGGTATTGGGATGCAAAGTCATGAGCGGTGATGAACAGAAAACTGGAGAAAGCTGACTCCTGTAAGTTTTCAAGGAAAATAGATCCAGGGAGTCTGGAGCATCCCTGTGACTTCAACAGGTCCCTGGATGGCTCAGTAATCAGAAGCAGAGAGGACCTTAGAAATGAGTAGAAGTGAGCAGCAGACAAGACACAAGAGTATTTGTTGAAAATCTGTGTCAGAAAGTCATCAGGTCCCTAGACCTCTTTCTAACCCTTTTCAACCAGGTAACATCACCTGCCTTTCTATGGTGGCTGCAGTTTTAATGTCTGGGAAATTTTGACTAATGTGTCTTTGAAGGTGGGGATATTAGCCAATATGGAAGAAAACAGATGGATTAAATAAAAATTCACTTATTGAACAGTGTAAACAGCCTGCAGCCTGAGATCACAGAGAACCAGGCTAGTACCACGAAGAAGAATTGGGAGTATTACTTCCTGTGGATATTATGCATGTCTTATGTAACATACATATTGCATTAACTCCTGTGATGAAAGAGTTCAGGAATATGACTCTGACTTCATACTCTCTACAAATACCATCTACAAACCTGACAGACTCTCATTATATACCAACTTTGGCCACTTAACATCAAAAAAGCTTCCCTGCATACATTCATCTCTAAACCAAACAAAATATGAGTTCCTTCTCTCTCATTCTCTAAAAGGAATTATAACCTCCCCCTAAGAGGGAAACAAGTGAAAACTCATCAAGTAATTCATCCAGGGTTAAATTCAGTTCTTTGGATGATTCCCAGGTTTTGATAATATATAATTGATTAATTACTAATCAACTTAAGTCTACATTTATATTAATCACTATCTCTATATCTTATTTAACTAGTGAAAGAATTGTATGTTAAGCATAAAGGACAAGTCAGGTTCCGAGACACAGGCTTGTAATATCAGTGGCTCGGGTGGCTCAGGCAGGAGAATTATGAGTTCAAAGCCAGCCTCAGCAACTTAGCAAGAACCTCCCTCAAATAAAATAGAAAAAGGGCTGGGGATGTGGTTCAGTAGTTAAGCACCCCTGGGTTCAATCCCCGGTACCAAACCAATAAAAAATAAAAGGGTGTTTGTGGGGGAGGCAATATTCCATACAATGAGAACGAAAATATTAGTAAATTCATTAGTTTTAATTTCTGCAACTTGAGTCCATAGTTAATATTTACTATTTTTTTGTTTCACTACCAGTTCTGCCCCTATCTACCCAGCTGACAAGTTACTTTTACCTGAAAGCAATATTTTTTTTCTTTATTCACATCACCATTCCAGTGAGACCTGAGTCCATGGCAATCTTGCTTATAGATGTTCCATTATCTTTTATCACTAGATACAGCAGGATTAGAAGGCACATCAATGTACTCCCACGGGCTTCAAACATCCTTTTTGCCATCTCAATTTATGGTAACAACTCTGTTTTTCTTAATAATCTACATCAGTCACTGCAGCCAACATCAAAACCCATTTTTAACCTATTCATCCAGTGACATGAAAAGCCTGGAATGACAAGAATGCAGCCACATAGTCTCTTTTCATATATGCTTTTTGTGAGTTGTGAAAGAGTTCTCTAGGGTCTCCTGCATTTTTGTGCATCTTGCTAGCAGAGGCAGTGAGAGCTTTTCTCTGGACTATCTCTTCATGTTTGTAAAACCCTTGGAAGATGTAAATAGTACCTTCCTCCTGAGCAGAAACCTGTTTGCTGTCTCCATGAGGGGCAAATTTTCAGTAGGTTTGTTTGCAGCTCATTACCCAACACAGGGATTTCCCAAGACTAGTGTTCCTCAGCTATTGTCTTCATCTTTTTGAGGTATTCTAACAAAACGCCACAAACTGGGTGGCTTAAATAATAACAATATTTTTCCTTACAATTCTGGAGGCTGAAATTCCAAGATTCAGAACCTGGTAAGGTAAGTTTTATTCTGAGTCCTCCTCTCTTGGCTTGTAGGCAGCTACCTATCTCTATGGGTTCCCGTAACTTTTCTTCAGTGCATGCATTTGGAAAGAGAGAGTACAAGTCCTCTCTTATAATTACACTAATCATATTGAATCAGAGTCTAAGCCTTAGAGGATCATTTAACCCTAATTAGTCCCTTGAAGTCCCCAATTCCAAATATAGATACATGGGGGGTTTAAGGCTTCCGCATATTAAGAGGGGGTTGTGTGTGCAAATATTTAGCCCATGGCAGCTGTAATGCAAAACTGCAGGTGTCCTATCTACCTGGGTCAATCCATGGAACTCAGTTTTGGGGAAATTCACCTGTGATAATTAACTTTCCATTATTGTAAAAAACTAAAATAAAAACTTAAAGAAGGAAAAATGTATTTCAATTCATGATTTCTTGCTTCAGTGCATAGTCAACCTCATTGCTTTGGGCTTGTGGTGAGGCAAAACATCATGGCAAGGAGGGTGTGGCAGAACAAGGCTCCTCACCTTATGGTAACCAAGAAGCAGAGAGGAAGAGGGAGACAGAGGGAGAAAGAAGGAGAGAGAAGGAAAGTAATAGTCCAGGCACAAAATATACCCCTCAAAAAAACAGCTGTCAGTGATCCATCTCTTCCAACTAGGGCCCATCCCCTAAAGCATCACCAGCTGGGACCGAAACCTCGAATACTTGAGCCTGTGAGGGCCATACACAATACAAATTACAGCATTGCCATAATCTTTAAACTCATGCTATTTGTTGAGCTGTGAGTAATAAATTTCTTGTTCTGAAACCCAAGAGTCTTTTGCCTGACTCTATTAAGCTGTGGGTCCAACTTATTAGCATATAGGTAGAATAAAATCTTAGACCCTTCACAGTTTTTAACTACTAATATTTTATAACTTCTCTTTTATACCAAGACTCTAAGTTTAGATTTATAAAAAGAGGGGTACATATTTACTAATTATATTAATATAATTCTCAGGTTCACTACTTCAAGTTATCCATTTCAACTTACTCCGAAAAAAAAAAAAAAAATATATATATATATATATATATATATATATATATATATATTCACTTTAACAGCTGCTTATATTGGTACTATTAGCGTCCCATTTGGGAAACATTCTAACCTTACCACATAGATTTTACTCTCCATAAGGCCTGCTATATCTGAGCAGTTGGGTCCATCATAAGACTAGCTGGAACTGACTAAGGCCAAAAATTCTAATAGCATCCAATAAATTCTAGACAATTTAGGCAACTTGGTCACCTGAGTTCACTCACTTAATTTCTATCAGGGACAAGAAGTAAGTCAAAACTTGTTTTTCAGAGGACTGGTATTTGGCAAATATATATATTTTTAATCTTAGGGTAATCCTCTGTGATGCACTTATCCCAGGAGTAGAAAAATTTTAAAGGCAGATGGCCTAGATGGCCTCAGTTACTCACTTCAACCATTGTGTCATAAAAGCAGCCAAAGATAATGTATAGGTGAATGAGCATCACTGTATTCTAATAATACTTTACTTATAAAAAATAAGAAGTTTTATTGGTCCCTGCTCTTTCAAGTGTCACTAATTCCATAAGGTATTCCAGTGTTTCACAAAGCCTTGACTAACTGGATTTTCTGGTTCATAAGGGCCAAGTTCAAAGCTTGTAACACTGTAACTTGACATAGATGGAGAACATTTTCTTTCTCTTAGACTGCTCAAAGCTGGTAGCTATTGGGGTCACTTAATGAGTTAGATTCTCCAATGTTTTCTCAAAATATCCAAAAGGACCCAATAATGCATTGTACATCTTTGTTAGTTCTTTTTTTTTCAGAGAGAGAGAGAATTTTTTAATATTTACTTTTTAGTTTTCGGTGGACACAACATCTTTTTATTTTTTTTTTATTTTTATGTGGTGCTGAGGTTCAAACCCAGCGCCCCACACATGCCAGGTGAGCACGCTACCGCTTGAGCCACATCCCCAGCCCCTCTTTGTTAGTTCTAGGGAGACTATTTCACTTGGGAGGAAAAAAAATTCCAAATGTTCTAAAACACTGGGAAGACTGAAATTTCACAAAGATGTCATACTCATTTATTCATGTGTTTTATATTACATGTCTGGCACAAAGTTGTATCAGTGTTTATCCAAACTACTGTCAATTCCTACTTGCCAGATCTAGTAGTATGATGTTATTGATTTAATAGAATAGGGGTTGGCAAACTTTTTCTCCAAAGCACAAAATAATGCATATTTTAGACTTTGTGATACACATTCAGATCATGCCACATATTATGTGTGGGGGAGGGTGGGTGTGTATATAACACTTCACAAATGTAAAAGCCAATCTTAGATCATAGGACATAGAAAACCAGGTTGAATTTAATAAGAGATCCCAATTTGCCACCCATTTAAAATCTAGTTTCTGGTTCTATAGGACCAAATTATGACACAGATTCAGATAATTTGTTCAGCTCTAAAGCATATGAATAAAAATGCAAAGCTCTCTTTGTTGACTGAGTGAAAATTGCTCCTGCTGTTCTTTACTTATGGTAGCACAAAGTGTTACTTGGGAATCCTAATCCTAACCTGAACACAGAGACAAAGGCCTGTGTTGATTTCCTTTACCAAAGAGACAATCAAAAGAACAGATATGCAGTTTACTGAATGTTTGTATACCCCAAAATCCAGATATTGAAATCCTAATCCCAATATAGTGTGAATGTATCAAAACATAAGAACAAATTACACAATTACCTATAAAACAATTAAAAAAACGAAAAGTGCCTAAATTAGGCACCTAACAAGTATCATTAAAACAACAGCAATAAGAAATCCTAACCCCAGTGTGATTATATTAGGAGGTGGGGCCTTTGGTAATTTAGGTTGTCAAGATAAGTGACTTCATTAGTGGGAGCACTGCCCTCCTAAAAACCCTCCTAAGAACCCAGGGAGTGCTCTCATTCTCATTTCCTTTAGGTGAGAATATCAGAAATTGGCTGTCTACAACCCAGAAAAAAAGCCTTTACCAATACTTGACTGTTAGGGTTTGGATGTGAGGTGTCCCCCAAAAGCTCACATGTGAGACAATACAATAAGGTTTGGAGGAGAAATTATTGGGTTGTTATAGTCAACCCAGTCAGTGAATTAAACCCTTGATAGGGATTAACTGAGTATTAACTGAAGCAGTAGGGTGTGGCTGGAGCAGGTGGGAATTGGGGTGTGGCTTTGGTGTATATATTTCTATCTGAAGAGTGGAGTATCTCTCTCTCTCTCTCTCTCTGCTTCCTGATCACCATGTAAGCTGCTTCCCTCTGCTACACTCTTCCACCATGTTGTTCCTGTCTCACCTGGAGTCCTGAGGAACAGTGAGCCCTCAAATACACTCTTCCTCCTCTATAGTTGTGCTAATTGGATCATTCAGTCACAGCAGTGAAAAAGCTGATGAAAACATTGACCATGTCGCCATCCTGATCTTGGATATTTCCACTTCCAAACTGTAAGACCTTGTATTTCAGTTGTTTGAAACTATCTAGTCCATGTTACCTCACTGACTAAGACAAGGCAATATTGCAATTAACTTTGGTTTACATTCCTAATAACCAACTGTCAATCTCCAGGGTATATTGTTTTTAGTACAACTCAACAGGTAAGTTAAGTGGCAAATATGATCAGAAGCATACCTTTTCTATTTTTCAAGTCTATATTGGTCTCCCCAGGAAATAATATTATTTTTGATTTGTTATTTTAAAGAGAATAAAATATTAGGGTTCCCAAGTAACACTTTCTTGTCCTTGAATCTCTAACTCTATTAGTAAAGACACTGAGGTAAGAATTTTGGTAATTATTGAATATATCCATTTTCCTCAGATACCCACAAGATCACATTTTACTTGTGCTTCACTGTGATATTGTGTATCCCAAGAATTAGCACTACCTCAGAATTGGTTTCTAATCACTAAGAAATAGTATGGGTATTATTCTTCACTCAGGGAACAATAACCCTTTTTAATTGCTATTAAGAAGGGCTAAGAAGGAAAATTGTGTATATTTTTATAATATTATCAGTTTCTTTACTAAAGTCTATCCAGACTACTTCACATGACATGACTTCTATGATTTGATATTGGTTTGGGAATTATCAGGTCATGGATATTATGGTGGCTCAAATCTGAACTCTGATTGGTACACATAAAATATTTCTTGTTCCACAAATTAAGTAGGAACTTTCTGGGCAGCCATAACATTTACTGTGAAGACACCATTATCAATAAATAACCACTAAAGTTTTGCTGAACATTCTGGTGCCACACAGAGTAAACATATATTTATCTTATAAATTTCAACCACCTCTTTAGTGCTTACAGCATTGCTACTAAAAATAAATGAAAGATTCATTAGCAGTCTTTCCCATTGTCCATTGGTCTATGGCAATTAGCCTTTATGACATGTTTCAGAGTTTCTGTGCTTACGCCTATCAATATATTTAGACAGTCTCCATGTAGAGACTTTCTTATGAACTTTCTCAAGACATTGTGGGTGGGTATACAGATATATTTACCCACAACAATACATCTATCTCCTTGCACTTTGGATTCTTTCTTTGCATTACACCCCAAACCATCTGGTATTTCAGTCTCATTTAGAATAAGACACCAATAAGTCTAGGTGTCAGTCACTGAAACAGTCATGTGCAATATTTGTAGAGACTTTGAAACTTGATATGTAATAAGCTTCTCTAAGTGTCTATTAACAGCAAAATAGTCTATCAACTGCTTAAAACAGTACATTATATCTAGACTCTTTGATAAGTGCACCTACCTTTGTTAAGATATACAGTCTGATCTGTTGTTATTTTTTTCACTTCCTGATTTAGTATCTTAAAGTGCATTCCCACATTTAACCCAGATTTGTGTTGATACAATTTAGAAATATTTTGTAATTTTTTAAAATTTTTACTGTTCTCTTGTAGCTTCAACATTTTAATTGATTTCCTAAAAATGCTGGTATCTGACTAACATTATAGGTTGGAAACCAATAAGGACTATAAAGAAAATGAGGGAAAAATTTCTTCTTCAAGATAATTAGCTATCTCATGGGAATACACTATGGAAAAATCCTCTTCAGGCTCAAGAGGATTTTTCTCAGTCTCCTGGGATGGAGGTATCATTGGGTTTATACTTGGTGTCCTAGACCTCCACAACTGATCTGAGAATTATGTTGCTTCAGTTAGAATCAGGTTAACATGGCATATTTAACCACATTACAAGAAATGTACTCTAGTAGGATGAAGGGAAGATAGAGGAAATGCAAATTTCCATCTTACATGATAGAAATTTAATAATACCTAAATCAAATATAAAAATAATATAATAAACATGCTCTTTAGAAATAGGAAGAAAATGTAAGAGGAAGTAGCTGAAAGAATTGAAATTGGTTGTCTCTGGGGAACAGAAATCCAGGGTAATCAGATGACTGTACTTTTTGGTTTTATGTATTGTGATAGTATTTAGATTTTAAAACCAGTTTGTCTTGTTACATTAATGCAAGCAAAAAATACAGATAGACATGGATATGCAGGTATTATAGATATATAACAATAGTACTAACATTCTAGGGCTGCCATGGGGAAATGGCACAGTCTGGGTATCTTAATGGGAACATATTTTCTCATAGTTCTAGAGGACAGGAGCCCAATATCAACATGCTGGCTGGTGTGTCCTCCTCTGGATTGTCTCTCTTTGCTTGCAGATGGCACCTTTATCTTGTCCTTGTATGGCTTTTTCTCTGTGTGCCCATTCCTGGCATTCCTGGTGTCTCCCTCAATGTCCTAAGATCCTCTTCTTAAAAGGACAAGAGTCATGTTAAATTTGGATCCACTCTGATGTCCTCATTTTAACTTTCTCTTGACTGCTCTTACTTCCAAATTTAGTCATATTCTGAGGCACTGCAGTTTAAGGCATCAAAATAGGAATTTGGAGAACACAATTAAGTCTGTAATATGACATCCACATATATTTTATATAATTATACAATCACGTAATTATGATCTATCTTATATATGCAAGGTTTATATGTATATATAAATATAATTTGTATGTATTTTAAACTGTATAATGCTTGTTTTCCCTCTCTCTCTCTCTCAAGTCTTACAGCTTTAAATTATGGCACCCTTCATTACCAATCTAAGTTGTCATTTTTATAGGAAAGCTGTTCCTGATTTTCAAATATTTGTTTCTTGGCTAATAAAACAATTTTGGGTGGCTTGTATAATATATATATATATATATATATATATATATATATATATATATATATATATATATTGGGAAGAACCTAGCCTAGGAATTATACATAGTAAGTTATCTGGGCACTCATTGGCTCTTGCACATAACTGATAGCCATAATAATGATATTTATATCATTATTTATATTTATATCATGGTATAAACATACATGAATTTATTCATAATATCACCCATTTTGAACTTAATTATTGCACCATTAATTATATTTCTGACACTCCCCTTAGAATAAAATATGAATAAAAATATTTATAAGTTAATATTTAATAAAGAATATAAGATACAGACTTAAAGCAAAACACACATTTATGGTTGCTGTAACAGAAAACTCAGCAATACATTCAGGATATAAAAAGTGACAGGGATGAATCTACCTATTGGGAGGATGAGGACAGAAGGTAGGGCCAATAAAGGCTTTATAACAGAGATGATAGGAAACTTTGGACTGAGTTGTTAAATATGATTTCACAAAAGGAAAGAAGTAAATTTTAAGTAGTGCAAATAGGAAAGCAAAACAAACCAGAAATAATGATAAAAGTTTACCCATTTAGAGAAATAAAGAGAATAATCGGAATAGATAGCAGAGGGCGAGTGTCAAAAGAACAGTTTTTCTTGGCATTATTTTACTTAGTATTGATAGAAACACAATGAAATAAGTATTTTTATTTTCCCCATGTTATGAGTTAGGAAAATAAATTGATAAAGGTTAAAGTCCATTGCTTGATATCACCCTTCCAGCAAGGGATAGACTCCTGAATGGATCCAAGAACCTTATTCTTAGTCATTACTGATAAATTCATGCTTATTGAATGAACTTTGCATAAAAGAATGGCTGATTAATGAATGCCATGTTCATATGTTGAGGCCATGTCTACCTGGAAGTGAAAAGACATTTTAACAGTAGAAATCATTCAAGGTTTGTCTTTCTGTATTTGACTTATTTCACTTAATATAGTGTCTTCCAGATCCACCTGTGTTATCACAGATGACAGAAATTTATGATTTTTGTGGCTTCAAAGTATTCCATTGTGAATATATACCATATCCAGTGATGGACTTTCAGGATGATTCCACATCTTGGTTATTGTGAATAGTGTAGTAATAAACATTGGAGTATATGTGTCATGCTAATTACCCTAATTTGATTATTGCCTACATGTAAAGAATCAAAACATCACATTGGGGCTGGGGATCAAGATTAATGGCAGAGAACTTGCCTAGTATGTTCAGATCCCTCAGTTCAATCCCAGGCACTAAACAAACAAACAAACAAACAGCACATTCTACCTCATTAATATGTATAATTATGTGTCAATCAAAAACAAACAAGCAAGCAAACAAAGAAGCTAAGGTTTAACTAGCAAATTGAAAATGATGTTTGATTTGCACTGTTAAAAATATGTTTTGGAGAAAACAATCAGTCTGATTTGACATAATATGTTTTTGTTTGTTTTCCTTCTTTAGGTCAAAGTATTGTGCTTAAAGTGATTAGGTATTATTAGGACTTAGTGATCATATTCTCATCATATTAACTGGACAGGATGATAAAAACGAAATACACTTTATAGATGAGATTATTCATTTTTTCCTGAAGTCATTAATTGAGATGGATGTGTCAAATTATTTTATTATGCACACAAGAGGAAACTCAAACTAAATCCATAAAACTTGGTTTCAGCCATTACAGACTATTAATTATGTTTTAAAATTATACTTTAAACAAATATAATCACAATTAATTAATTTGAATGATATGCCTTCTCTAACGCTTAAAAGGAATATCCCATTTCACTGTTGTGTCTCTTTCTTATATAAATTAGATGGAATATCTGACTATCCTATATTTTTCTCTTTCCAAAAGAAGTATATATAACTGATGCCTGTGTCGTCTTTACATTCCCTGGTTCTCGGAACCTGTGCAGAAGAGTGAAAGCTGCACTTCAGGGCCCCCACTATTGTTCCACTCTGGGGGCATCATTCCACTTCAGAGGTGCCAGGGCAGGGTGGTGTGAGAGTTCCACTGAACAGGTAATAAATTAGATCACTGTGCAGATTTTCTATATAAAAGTGCCAAATGATCAGCTTTCATATGACAGTAATGTCTTTGCTTATTAATGGTGATTACTTCCCAATTTTTTTCAAAAGATTGTAGTTTTACAGTTTACAAATGATTTATGACAACAAGAAAAATAATTCGATCAAAAAAGAGAATGGTGTATGTGCTGAGGTCTAGAAGTCTGGAAATTAACCATTAGAATCTCTTTCTCAATCTCTTAATTATATTTTTAACTTCAACTCCATTGTCATTGTGGAGGTACTTTGAAGAAGTTCTATGAGTTTTAAGCTTGAAATTAATAACATTTCAGATAATTAGCAGAAGAATAGAGAAGCTTAAAAGCTAGGAAGCATGAAGTCTATAGAAAGAAAGAAAGAAAAAAAAACTTTAGCTGAAGTTGCCTTGGGGTCACATTAGTATTTAATTGGCATGTGAGGGTTAATGGTAATTCAGTAAGGCTGATTGGTTCCACAGCCATGGAAATTATGCATTAGAAGTTCATATTTCAATGGCAGATAATGCTTTAAAAGTTCAATAACACTTTCCAGGAGTTTCTATTATTTTGAAATTAGAGGCATAGATTATAACATAGTGGAAATTAGTCCTACCCTAATGAACCTACAGTAACAGTCCATTAAATTCAGAATCCTGAGCTCTGTAATTGATAATTTAGCAAACTTTAACCATCTAGATGTGTAATTCCATAAACTTTGGTTTTATTATGAAAGTAAAGCAAAACTCCTCTTTGAAGCAGTAAATCAAGTGTGCTGTGCTGTCCCTAAGGGGAGGGAAGCGGGATTCATTGTCACATCCTCGCATCAGTACCTTTATTGCTTCAGAAATGACAGAGATGCTGGCATGCTGATATGCAAATAACATCCCCTTCCTGCTCTGCAAGTGACTTCATGACATTGTGGTTTATTCTGTAACCTTTAAAGACCTTTCCTTCTATCCATCCCTGTTGCCAATCAGTTCAGAATTATGCACTCTCTTCTCTCCTTTCTTGTTCACATCTACATTTTGGCCTAGGAATATGCAAAAAGAGGGTTGGTACTGTAATCATTATTTGATTACTATGTTCCAAAACACTTCTGTCCAATGATTCATTATTTATTTAATGTGCTTACTCTATATGTTTACTATTGATCCTCTCCACAAAAATGCAAGCCCCTAGAGGAAAGAAACCTGTTTCTTTCATTGTTCATTTGCTTGCTTATCTGTTTTTCTACTATTGTATCCCTAGCATTTAGAACAGTGCCTGGAATATATTAAGATCCTACTACATATTTGTAGAAGGAATAAATAGCTGAATGAATAAATAAGTGAATGGATTTGTATTCTTGTTCTGCCCGACTTTTACAAATACCATGGTTACTAAAGTGCATCCATCCTTCCTTTGTTGTGTTAGAGTTGATATTTCTTTTGTGTGATTCTTGGACCTAAAGATGCCCTGTCTGCTCATGTGCTATATCAGCAGCATCCTAGGTCTCATCAGAGCATCACATGATATCCATCCTACTCTTTCTCAATGCTTCAGAGTCAGTCTCCTCTAACTCCATGAGCCAGTTTGATGCAAGCTTATGCTTCTTAGTACCTTTGCCAGCTTCCCATCACTCCTCCTTCCTACTCATATGCACATTAAAAAGAGACAGAGCCTGGAACTCAAACTAAATCCCAACTAATATCCTGGGGCATATGATGCTCTCACTTGGTTCCTGGAATCCTGGATCTCCCAAGGATGCTTTTACTTTTTGCTTTATGGTAAAAAGCACTCCTGATGATGACCTGACCTCTCACTTGATGCTAAAGGTAACCCTTTCCCAGAACTATCAACATTGAAGATTTTGATCACTGATATCCCACTATATTAAATTTACCATTGACACAGAGGCAGGTTTGCATTTGGTTGATGGATGGTCATGTCTGTAGACAGGTGTTGATCCTATGGGAAAGCACAACTGGCATCATGCTATTTATCAACTGTTCTAGCATTAGTTAAATTTATCTGATGGTTAAGAATAGGCTTTAGGTAAAGATTAATTGGCAATATTGTACTGCTTCTATTTGGTCTAATTTTAAATTAGATCAATTGGATGTTAGTTTGATTCTCAAACTTATATCATTAAAAACACAGTGATCAAAATAGTAAAAACTATGTGTTTCTGTGGTTCATGCACAGAAACTCTGTTATGAAAATCAGAGAATTAAGCTTATTAAAACTCAGCTTTGAAGATATATTTCTTTGGTTAAAGCCTCTGACACTCCATTGCTCACCAATTGAACTCCAGCTGTTTTAGACACCAGTACTGTGTTCTGTGAATTCACCTCTCCTTCTTGTTCTACATTTTCCAGACACCCCAGTGGAACTTCCACACACCATCCCCTATACACAGTTGGGGTCTCACTATTTTTGCCCTATGCTATTCTCTATTTGCTAATCTCAACTTTTCATTTCATATGCCAAAAAGAAACTGGGTAAAATGGAAAAGATTTTATTTCACCTAATGTTTCTTGAAGAGAATAATAACACCTCTATAAGGTTAATGAGAATATATTTGCAGATAAATAGGTAGTTCTATCCCTGATATAAATGATATTTATTACTTAGCTTCCTAAATAAAGTTTAACTCCTAAGCATTTTTGATTTAAGTAAGGCTGAGCAAAGAGGACAGGCTACAGATGCGGAACTGATACTTTAAATTTTTGCTTTGGAATTCACCTACTGGAAACCTCAGACACATACTTAACTATTTAACTTATTTACTTATCTACAGAAAGTCAGAGTCAGTAACAATATTGTCTTGAAATAATATGCAAAAATGACTGCCACACAATTGTTTTTCTCTCCTTTGAATATTTATATAGCATTGTACATAGATCTCTTATGACAGTTGAAAAGTTCTACTTTGTGTACTTGTCTTATTATCTAAATAGTTTACCTTTCTTTACCATAGGGATTAGGTGATTTGCATGTTTTTATTTTAATGCTTTACTTTAAATATATATGTTACATAAATTTTGGATCATATGTAAAAGTTTGAGAAGGGTGGTAACAATTATGAATAAATCCTTCCTAAAATTACTTAATGAGATCAGGGGATAATTTCCAAAACTCTGGAAACTAGCAAATTGAACAGAAATGGTCTAATGGAAAGATGAGCAGGAGTAAAATGAACAAAAACATCTGATTCTGTTTCTGTTTTTATAACAAAATACATTAGTGTAAGTAATTTTTTCCAAAACAGAAATTTCTTTCTCAATGTTCTGGAGGTTGGTATGTCCAAGATCAAGTCACCAGCAAAGCTGGACTCTCATGAGGGCTTATTCTACTTCAGAGCTTGCTCCTTATGGCTATATCCTCACATGATGGAGGAGGAGAAGCTCACTTCCCTGTGCTAGTTAACAAGGGCACTAATCCTGTGATGGAGGAGCCCCTAGGAGCTGATCATCTCCCAAAGGCCCTTCTTAATGCTTTAGCTTTGGAGAATAGGTTTCAACTAATGAATTACAGAAGGACACATTCAGACCACAGCAGGTGGCATTCAAATAAAGGAACTCCAGCTGAAGTTCAAAGGCATAGTGAACAAAAAAGTGCAAGGGCAAAGATAACAAAGGATAAGTTACAGGATAGTAAATGGGTACCTAGCTTGCTTGTTTTACTTTAGCTAATGAAACACTGGTCTTTTTCTTTGTTTAACTCACCAAAATGTTCTTCTTTTTGTCAGTGTGGCTCAGCCTGCAGATTGAGAATTGCAGAATCAGCTTCTAAGATATGAATTCACAAGCAAGGCTCTATTAAGAGCTGGAAAGGAACTGGGGAAACAGAACATGAAATGGGTAAGAAATGGGAAAAGTTAAGTGAAATCCTGCCAAGGGTGGCCTTAACCTGACCTTAACAAGGATTTTCTAGAATGTTCTTTATATTTCAGAGTTGTTCTGAACTGAGATGGATATATAAATTCCTAGAGGCTTCCTGATTGCTGTACAAGGCAGACAAAGCAGGTTCTAGTAGCCTAAGGAGAATCCTCTGAAAAAGAATTGTATATGTTGATTATTGGTAATAAAAGCACAAAATGTGGTTCCCTCCCATCTGCCCCACCTTTCTGGCCAGTATCAAGCTCTTTGGCAATAGCGCATCCATTGTCCAAAATATCAACAGAAATGGGTGGGAATTCTGATATCATGACCATTTAGCACTTTCAGTGGGAATGTACAGTTCTGGGGTGCTTGCCTTTTGTTCTTGCTTTATCACTACTTCATAGACAATAGTCTGAAATATCAATGCAACTTTCAAAGTTATTTGATTAACTTCAAGGGGCACAGGACTCAGTACTTGTCAATTTTCTACTATCGATTCCTATGCGATTACTCCATTATTATGCCATAGTTTTCTGTGTGCAGAAGTGTGAGCAAACTATGTTAGTGCCCTCTGCAGCAGAATGTGCCCTTGTGAGTTAACACTGGCAGGAATGAAAGACACCAAAGAAGTTATCACCGGTATTGCAAGCTTTTTCTCTGTGCTTTAATTTTGAAGCAGAGCATTAGCTTTGACATTTTTCAGTTGATAGGTTTTTTTTCTAGATATTCTTTGGGGATTTCAAAGTAGGCCTAAAAGGCTTTTTGAAGGATGAGGAAATGAAGCTTTTATATTTGTTATTTCCATTGCAGCTATTATTGAGAAAATTAGCTCTATGGAAAGAGAACAGAACAAACAACACAAGATTACTTTTCAGTGTCTCAAACAAGACTTCTGAGAATGTGTTGTGCTCTTTGCATCATTCCAAAAAAAGAAAAGAAAGGAAAAGAAAATATGGGAGGAGGAGATGATTCATTTTTTCCCCCCAAACAGCATTAGCCAAAGCCAAAATTATCTAGAAGGGTAAATTAAGAACATTAGCTTTCATAAAAATATCTGATGTTAAAGATGAGCTAAACATATACTTTCATCTGGGAACGCAGAGCCCAAAATGACTTAGCTTACAACTCTCTAAAGCTGGATCTTTACATGGTAAAAAATTCCAGAATAAGCTCTTTGTGAGTATCCTGTGATAAACCCACCATGGCAACATTCTTGGGACAGTTCAGACTCAGCCTAAGTAAAGTGAATCCTCCTCATACCTGAAAAAGCAAGAGGTAAGATCACGCAAGAAAAAAGTTTTTAAAAAGTGCTTTAATTATTGACTTCACATCTTATGCAAAATAGCTAGTCATGTTGGTAGATGCCTATAATCCTAGCAACTAGATGCTCATCCTAGAGATTCACAAGTTCAAAGCCTACCTGTGTAGCTTAGCAAGAAACTGTCTCCAGATAAAAATAAATAAATACAAATACATGCAGCTCAGTGGAAAAGTATCCTTGGATTCTATCCCAGTAACCCTCCACACACAAATTATATAAAATAAAGTGAGCTAGCTATTTCCAACTGTAAGAGGAAATAATTTCTTCCTTTGCATTTGTAAATTCTGGACACACTTCTGTTATTGATCTCTCTATCTCCTTCTTAGCAACTTTCTTGCAAAATCACATTTGTCACACATTAACAAAGGGAAATATTTCCATTTGCAGCAAAGAACAGGTGACACAAAACCGATATTGGTAGAAAGATTATAGAATTCTTCTCTTATAATAACCAAGTAAGGAGTATTTTGGTGTGAATATGTTTATAATTCTTACAAGTTTATGTGCATACACGTTATCATATATTGTTAGATTAATCCTGTTATTTATGAAATATCCCTTCTTGTCTAGGAATATTTTTATATTAAATTCTAACTTCAGTGATATTTATATGGTCATTCCAATTCTTTTCCTGCATTTGTTTGTATAGTATATATTTTTTTTTATCTTTTCATCATATTTTACTCCTTCAACATACAGTATGACTTTTTAAGTAGCATTTAGGAATTTCATGCTTTCCATTGAATCTAACAATTTCTGCCTTTTGATTGAAGTATCTAACCCATTCAAATTTATTGTGATTATGGATAAGATTTGGTTTACATCTAACCCTTTTTGTATTTGTTTTCTATTTTCTATTGTGTATTTTTTATTAATTGCTCTACAAATATCTCTGAATGTACAAGCTTTATTCCTCTGCTGATTTTAACTACATTGGTTCGCTATGTAACTGATTCTACTACAGATCGTAGTAGAAACATTTGATTCTTGTGTTTCCTTTTTTGTTTTTCTATCAGCTTCTGCTGGTGGGTGATTTTTTTTTTTGAAGTGTATGTGCATTAAATAAAGAAATTTGAGGTCCATTTTAGCTTCTCTGCTGATTTTAAAGTATTTTTGAAATACTTAAAAACAGAGAAATAAAAGCTATATAAAAGCATTCAATAGAAATTGTAGAACATTAAGGTATTATAGTCAAAATAAAAAATCTGCAAGAGAAGCTGATCAATAGATATAAGAAATTGGGGTAATAATAAATGAATTCATTCTAAGTTTGAACAATACATATTGTCCAATCTGAAGAAAAGAGAAAAATATTTAAAGGAAAACAAACATAGCAACATCAAACATAGCGAAGTCCATGTAATGAAAACACCAAAACACCGTAACAAAAGAAAAGGGAAAGGACTTTAAAAAATTATGGCTAACAATTTTATGAATTTGATGAAAAAATTAATCTAGAGATACACAAATCTTCACAAACTCCAAGCAATATAGATCTAAAAAGAATCACATACAAGTTCATTATTTGGGAGATTGCTTTTTTTTTTTTTTTTGTATGAGTTTTGCACCTCTTCTCTTAAATTTATTCCTAAGTGATTTATTCTTGACTAAATGGGATTAATGTCTTAATTTTGCTTTTAAAGTTTTCATTATAAGTATGTTAAATACAAAATTTTGTACATTTTTCTTTTACCCACAACTTTACTAAATTAAAATATTTCTTCTAATAGTTTTTAGTGAATTTCTTACAATTTGTATATATATATATATATATATATATATATATATATATATATATATATATAACAGGGTATCGATGAAAAGAGATAATTTAAGTTGCTCCATTTTAACATGGAGGCCTTTTATTTATTTTTGATGATCAACCTGACATTTTATTTTTCATATTATATCTAACATTTTTTTTTTCATTTCTCCCTTGGTGCTTTTATGGTCTCTTTGGAAATATTTTTTAATTGCAACATTTTCTTTAATGATTTTTACTGTATTTTTTTCAATTAACTTTTTACTAGTTTCTCTAAACTTTATGGTATGCATCTGAATTTATAGGACTTGACTTCATATTTATATTAAATTGATTCAAGTGCATATAAAAATGTTGCTTCAGTATATCTCTCTTCTCCCTTTTCTATTTTAGTGCTATTACCACCCATAATGCATTCATTTACATTATAAACACTATGATGAATTATTATAATTATTAATTTACATAATTTTATGTATTTTTAAAGATGATGCAAGAACAACAGATCTGTACATAATTATCGAGGTTGTTATATCTCTCTTTTTTGGTATTGTGGATTAAACTAAGGGCTCCTTAACCACTGAGTCATATCCCCAGATCTTTCTTGTATTTTTATTTAAAACAGGGTCTCATTGAGTTGCTTAGGGCCTTGCTAATTTCTGAGGCTGGCTTTGAACTAAATAATTCTCTTGCCTCAGCCTCCTGAGTCTCCAGGATTATAGATGTGCGCCACCATGCCCTCTTAATCATCATTGCTACCTCACCTCATTTGCTTCTGTGCATTTAAATTACTACCTTGTGTACTTTTTTACTCCATTGAACCTTTTCTCCTACCCACATCATTGTTTAATTTTAACATAAAAAATTACTACATAATGAAAAATTGAACTCACTTATCTGTAGGATTTTTGAAATAGTATGATTTTGTTTAAAACACCTAACATGATTTTTCTTCTATTCACTTGGGCTAGATCACTGAAAGAAAGTCTGGTGGCATGCAATACTTAATAATCTCATTTTTATTTATACTTGATTGTTAAACATGAAGCATGATACTAAATTCTGTACCCTTCACTTTTATAGTACTAAGATTAAAGATTATTGCAAAAGATTGGTAAAGATATGAGTCATGCCATAGTAGAAAGTGTTCTAGGGACTAATATGGAACTAATACAGAAAAGATAATGGGTTCAATAATTCAAAAAAAATGGCAGTGAAGATTTAGACCTTCCTTTATGTACAAAGGGGGTAGAGGTAGGAATAATAAATAACTACAGGCTTAAGTTTCAGTTCAGGAAAGGTATTTTTAACTTATAAAGATAAATATGAGATGTAGTAATTGGTTTCTATTTCTAGTAGTATGTAAGCACATACTAATTAAACAAATGAATTAAAATGTATAGAGCAATTACACCGTAAAAGCAATAGCCAAACAATTAAGCTTTGGAAAAAGCTAAAAAAAGAACAGGTAGAAGAATCCAGGTAGCTGTCCTTTCAGGGATTCTTTTCAGTTTATGGAACACTGCTCAAGAGAGCAGAGGCACACTAGGTACAAAGATCAAGATACAAAGTTTCAGTGAGACAAGAGGAATAACTTGTGATCTGTTACACAGTGTGGTGCCTATGATGAGTCATGATGAATGATGTATTTCAAAATGGCTAACAGTAGGTTTCTCACTACCAAGAATGAAAAGAAAGAAACCTGATGAAAGTGCTAAATAGCCTGATTAAATTATTTCACAATGTATAGGCATATCACAACATCAAATTCTGCCCCATATATAAAATTATTATTTGTCAATTAGGATAAAGTTAAATTTTAAAAGATCAAATGTCTTTAAGAACATTTTTTTTT
This sequence comes from Marmota monax, assembly GCF_021218885.2. Classification (NCBI taxonomy): domain Eukaryota; kingdom Metazoa; phylum Chordata; class Mammalia; order Rodentia; family Sciuridae; genus Marmota; species Marmota monax. The sequence goes on along the minus strand of NW_026695197.1, from coordinate 2,311,718 downwards.
TTTTTGCAATTGATTGACATGATTAATATCTTGGTCATTTTAATTAACGTTCCCTGAGATTCCAGACCCTCAGGGAAAGAGATTTTCTCTAGGGAGTGAATTGTCTTCAAGGAGCAAACACTCCTTTCTTCTAATATTTCAGTGTCAGGTGTTTGTACAGTTCAGACATCAGGAACTATACAGACTACACAGTTCTTGGGTATTCTTAGCCATATCTAAGTTCTAAGAGAGGGAGAAAACGTTTATGGCCCTTATCATCTATATGAGGCCTTGAAATCTCTTTCTATCTGACCTGGATGGAGAGGGAACATCTTTGAGGGAACAAACAAACAAACAAAATCTCTGAAGTAGCTACATTGCATTCAGATAAAGCAGGTGGTATTACAGTTTGGATATGAAGTATTCCTCCCAAGACCCCCGTGTTGAAGTTTTCCCAAAACTCATGTGTTAAAGTTTTGATCCCCAAAGCAGTAATATTCAGAGGTGGGGATTTGAGAATAGATTATCAAATCCTGTGTCTTCTGACATTGTCAGTGGATTAATCCATGTGATGGATTAGTAATTTAAAGGGACTACTGGAAGTTGATGGGAGCTGTTGGAGGTGAGAACTAAATGGAAGAAGTAGACCACCTGGGGACATGCCCTGGAAGGGTATTTCTTATATTTGCCACTTCCACTTTTTTTTTCTCTCTGTTTCTGCTTTCCTGACAGCCATAAGCAGAGCAGCTGCCCTCTGCCATGGCCTTCCATTATGATGTTCTGCCTGACCTCAGGCTCAATGCAGTGGAGACAGCTGAGAATGGACTGAGATTTCTGAAACCATAAGCCACAATAAACTTGTTCTTTTTTCCATTGTTCATGTCAGGTATTTTGGTCATAGTGATAGAAGTCTTTGTATCAAGACACAAAGAGGGGAATTACATAATTGATAAATGGAATCAGTTCACTAAGAAGACAGAACATCTTTAACATGTATGAAATTAAACAACCGAAAGAGTTATTTGTTGTTCTGCCTACTTAATCTTATCCTTTGGTTAAAATCTGAGAACTTAGTATATGCTAATTATGTCTCCTTAAAATTGATATCGCTTTTTCCTCTCTACCCACCCAAAATAAAATAAAGAAAATAGAATTAGATAAAGGAGTTGGTGTTCCAGCATACTATTACTTGATTCCTGGGGAACTACTGATTCAGGTTATAGCCAGCTCTTCTTGAGCACGTGCTAACCTCACACTGTTTCAGCCAAAGTTGAAGAAGAATTGATCCCATGTGGGCATCATGACTCCTGCTAAAACTAAAAACGTGAAGAACCTTAAGTTGAACACACCCACAAAATCCAATACTTTATATTCTCATTTGCTTTAACTTGAACTCACAAAGGACAGATAATTGATTATTTTTGGATCTTTAATTCTTTCAGACATAAAAATATCTTTGGATTTATTACAAGTGTATTAGACATTTGTACATTATTACATTACTGGTTTGATCGTACTATGAGAACTGCATGCACATTTGTAAAATTTGTGTTTTGCCTGTTTATATGATTAGTACAGCTTTTGTGATGTTATTTAAGATGAGTGCTAATCTTTGAGGGGGAATTGAATAGGAAATTTTGGTAAGCAGAATAATGACTTCCTAAAGACTTCCCTGTCCTAATCTTTGGAATCAAAGTATGTGTCACCTGACATAGCAAAGAGGTTTCTATTTATAGATTGATTTTAGTAGGAACATTGAGATCTGAAGATTGTATTGGATTATCTGGGTAGACTCAGTGTCATTACAGAGCTCTTTATAAAAAAAAAAAGGTGAGGGAGAAGCTGATGTAAAGTTGACAACAGAAGCAGAGTCAGAATAGACAAGATAGAGGAGGTCAGAGTGATGTGAAGAAGGGATGTGGGCATTTTCTGGAAGCCCACATAAGAAGGAAATGGGTGGTTTTCTAGATTCAAGGTGCTTTTATTTTAGTGCATTTAGACACCTGATTTCCAGAAGTGTATAATAATCCATTTGTTATTTTAAAGCCAGTAAGTGTACAATAATTTCTTAAAATAGCAATAGAAACTGGCTCAGAAACAAAATTTAAGCCTTAGATACATTATGTCTCTGAACTAGATAAACCCCTGCTCCAACTCATTTGAGACCTTCCTTAGAGCACAGTTGATATTAGAAAATTACCAAAGAAACAGGGGTTGGTATTGTTACCGTGGGAATCACTTAACACGAGGTGAGTGCAGGAGAGTGAGGAGAAATTGATGATTTCCTTCGGGCACTGGGAAAGTCAAACACCAAGTTGATTGAGTGCAAAGGTTAAGCCCAATTAGTTACAAGAAGAAACACTTGTGAATTACTAAAGAGAACATTTCTAGTTTCCTAATGATGCTTTCCAGATGGAGGATCTCCACCACTATAAAAGTTGTAACAATCCTGACTTTGCACCACTCCCTGATCCTGATTGCTGAATTGAGGTACATGTGACACTCAGGCCCTACCTATCTTTTCCTTGTCCCTTTTACCTATAAACCCTGCAGGAAGTGTGGGGTCTGCTTTCCTATAGGGCAGGCTCTATAGGAACACAGAGAAACTGTCCTTTTCCAACAAAGCCCAGCACTGACTAGGAAACTGGAATTCTGAAGTTGAGAATCAAGAAATCCATTTGACTCCCACACTGTCAAAATCCTCCAAAAAGATTTCATCAGAAATATAGAAAATATTGCAATTTTCATTTTCCTTACACTTCTGTCTTTTTTTCTTAACTTGAAGAATTTAGGTAGGGAAAAGCAATGCTAGCATGTGACCTGCAATAGAAACCAGTAAGACTTATAGTTTATTGATATTAAAGTACATCATATAATTGGCTGAGGTGTAGCTGAGATGTAGAGCATGTGCTTTCCATGCACCTTGCCCTGGGTTCAATCCAAAGCATCAAGAAGACAACGAATCATTGAAATCCTGGAGGCATAGGCCAAAGCTGATGTCATTCTAGTTATTTCATCATGACTATACTCTGGGTGAAATTTTTCCCAAATATTTTTAATATATTTTGTTTTTTAAAATTTGATTTACTTGATTAATTGAATTCTGTAGCATCTTTTCAAATATCATGCTCACTTAGCATTTTATTATATCCCAAATATGGTCAAACAAAACAAAACAAAAAACCCCATGAAAACACTAGCCCATTGTTTTCCCTGACTAGGAATCTGTTTTATTAGCTCAATTAGATTACAAGAAATAAAGGATTTGAGAGAAAAGTTGTATGACCATATAACACATTCTAGGAAGTGAGAAGCAGAATTAATTATGAAGGACAACAAACAAATCAGAAAAAACTCACAATACTTTTTCATCATATTTTATTTCTTCCTGGCTGTTTGTGAGTGTATGTATTTTAACACTGAGATGTGGATACCATCTTACAGTTACTTTTGGCCAGGGAGCACTTGTGATATATTTGCATTGTTTGTACGTGAACAGGTTTGGCCATAGCTATTCACTCTTCTTCCTTTTTACAGAATTATGTGTTTGTTGTTATAATGCATGCTAAGTTTAATTGCTATTTAAAATGTACTTAAAGGATTACAACATGATTTGACATTACATTAAAAGTTACTGTTCACGCAGGAGGGCATGGGAAAAGACCAATGGGAGGTAAATTTGATATTCATGAAGCAAATATTCATCATTAGAGGACCGTAATTTCTTATTTTCTTGCAAGCAACTACTAAGTATTTATAGGCCCTCAGAAAGAAAGATGCCCTTAAGAAAGTGTTTAATTTTTGCTTAGATTGATAGTAGAGAATATTTCTCGCCACAATGCATCATCTGGAGACATTGCCCAAACCCAGAATAGATTAGAAGTTAGTGTGACTAAGACATACATCAAGTATGACTATTGTTGAGACACTGGAATGGTCATTGACAGCATCTTTTCCTTAATATGACATACTGGGTATATATTACAAATAATGGCTTAGGACAGATGAAATACATTGCAATAAAACCTTTCACAGTATTGCATAATTCAAAATTTACCCATTCTCTGGTGGTTTCTTGTATATTATTTGTGAATGTATTATTTTTTTTATCCTTTTCAGAGATACTCTTCTTGTCAAGAGCTTTGGTCTTTGGTTTATTTGAAAATTACTTAGTCACATGTATTCCTCATGTGGGAAAAATAACGACAACAACAACAACAAAAAAAATTAAAACAAAAACAAAACCTCCTAAGAACAATCAGTTAAATCTTGTAATATTAAATTGTTATGGTTTGGATTTAGAATGTCTCCCAAAAACTCAAGTGTTGAAGACGTAGTCCCCAGTGCAGCTATGCTTAGAAGTGGGACTTTTGGGTAGTGATTGGATCCTGAAGACTCGGACATCATCAATGGATTAATTCATGGAGGAATTCATGGCTAAATGGATTGCTAAAAGGTAGAAAAAACTGTAAGAGGTGAAACCTAGTGAAAGGGGATGAGTCCTAGAGGATGTTCCCTTGGAACTATATCTTGTCCCCTAACTTCCTCCTTTTCTGTTTCCTGGCCACCATGAGATGAACAGCCTTGCTCCATCACATCCTCCCCTGCCATGACATTCTGCTTCACTATAGGCCAGAAGTCAATAGAGACAGTCAACGAAGAACTGAAACTTCTGAAACCATGAGCTAAAATAAATCTTTCCACCTTGAAATTGTTTTTCTCATGTATTTGTCACAGCGACGAAAAAAAAGCTTACTAAAAAAAATAAGTGCAATGTTGAAACACTGTATAACTGATTTTGTACTTTCTTCATTCAAAAATATCCCTTAGATAATTTCTTACTTGAATTGGTTTCATAAATATAATTGTCATAAAATAAGGTCATAGGTACTACTACTCCAAGGAGTCAAATGTGCTATTTATTGTGCAAACTCAGTATCTAATACATCTCTGTTGTACAGCCCATTCAATCATATGCTCATTTAGGAGTCTGGGAATTTTATTCCAGTATATCTTAAGCTGAGGTGATAGGATGGAAATTGAACTTGGCATTGAAAGATAATCAAAAGATACCCCATCTGCTAGTCATACTGGTATGGGATTGGGATTATCTAAAGTTGTCTTCCTTCTACTTCTACAATAAAGAAAAGACCTTTTTTCTCTTCTTCCTTCTCCTTTTCCTTTTATTAATATATGGAGAATACAAACTAATCATTTACGTCAACTTAAGAGTTAATTTGTTTCAATTATGTCATCTTCCTTCAGCCTTCTATTTGAGTCAACCTGTAAAGCACAATCTTGGTTGAGATTTGAAACTTTAATGACTTAGAATATACTAAGAAGCAGGAAGGTTACCTTAAGTGGACTTTTCCCTTATAAAACATGAAGAAGAATATGTGGCAGTCAGCTCAGGCTTTGATTAAATATAGTTCGGATTCAATAGGAACTAAAAAACTTTGCTCAATGAAATTGCCCTATAAAGGTTATTTGGTTATTTTCTTCCTCATATTACTAAAGAATTGTGATTTTATTTTTTCAACCTTGTAGTTAAGATATAATTTGATCTCTTTGGAAACCACTGATATCCTCTTGGAAAACTAAATTTCCTTAGAAAGTGAAGGTGAAACAAAATAACTAATCAATGGATTATATATTTCTTTGCCAAATGAATTTTCAAGGGTAAAACTACCTTTTTTATTTTTATTTTTCTCAAATATTTTCATAAAAATCCTACATGCAGTTTTATAAAGCTGAGTGTGTAATTGCTCATTTGGACTTAATTTAGTCAAAGAATTTATGGATTTGTTTATAGAAAATATAATGTAAAGAAGCAGATACTGTGTATATCATGGTGAACTTAGCACATAACATTATAATAAAAGAAAATTCTCCTCTAGTGGTTAACTGAGAATCTGCCTGAAGATCACCATAGCCTGGCAATGACCAAGGCCAACTCCAGAAAAACCCAGATAGCTATAGGAGAGGCAGTTCTCATACAAAAAGAAATACCTTTCCCTGAATTTTAGCTTTGTCAATCCAACTTTTTGTGCAATTTCAAAGCTCAGAGTAGTAAGGCACTTCCTTCATGGCCATCGGCTCCTCACCACTTCCAGAGCATTTGAACCTACAATTCATCTCAGAGCCTGCTTCTCTCCTCCTATCATGGTACTTAGGCCTCCGATGCTTGTTTTCCTGCATCAGCTGCCAGTCTTTAATATGTGTTAAAGCAAAGGGTACATCCACTCTGCTTGACATTCTAAGTACCCCACTCTCTTGCTTTTAGATATCCTACTTTTTAAAATTTCCAATAAACTTTCATGATATTTCATGATATTTGGCTACCTTATTTCAATAATTTTTCACATTTTCTCTTACAAATGCTACATTTACACCTTATTCCTTCATACCTGAATATCTGAAGAGTGGTGAAGGGCTGTGCCAGCCTGTTTTCCATGGATCAATTTGCACTACATGATTGTCACCAGTGTAATATTATTAAAAAGTCTGTTTAATCATGTTGCCTCCTTGCTCATAAAGCTAGTCAGAGTTCTAGTTGCTTAAATAATAATAATTAGATTATTATGTCTATAATTCCAAAGCTTTTATAATATAAAAGTCTCTCCTCCTCTTCCAAATTTTTGTAAAATTTCTTTTTCATAACTTCCAATACAACTTGTAACTTATTGCAATTACACTGAATTGATCTTCTGTTTTTTATACATTGACTTGGATTATAGCATGATTTATAGGTGACAGGCCTTTCTGTCTCTTAGCAAATTTTTCTCCTTCTTCCAAAATCCATTCCAAATCCTGGGTAATCCAATATAGTGTTTCATAAATATTTTGGATGAAATGATTGGGTTTTTTTGGTCAAATGTTCAATTTTTTAAAAAAATTTATTCATCATTTTAATTATACATGACAGTAGAATCTATTTTGATATATTTATACGAGCACAGACTTTCTTATTCTAATTAGGAACCCAGTTTTGTGAATGTATATGTTGGTTAGAGTCACTGTGGTGTATTCATATATGTACATAGGAAAGATATTTTTTTAAAAAGCAAATTGTTTCACACAAACTTGGCTCCTTAGTTCTAAAGTTTCATGTTAGATTTCAGGGAATGTGATTTTTTCATCAGGGAATTTGATCTTTCTTTACATAGTTGAATCAAAAAGTAATTAGAGGAAGTTGAGGGATAGTAGAAACAATATTTCTTTAGAATCCAAAAGTAAAATTTTCTGTTATTTATGAATAGGAAATCAGTTGATTAGAATTGACAGAATGATTATTGGTGACAGAGGTCAGTGTCAGGTGAGTGTTCAGGCTGAACATCTCTTTTTCCTGCAGAAAGAGATCCCTCAGGTCAGCATTAAAGATCAAAGGCAGTGATGATGATGTCTTACCTACATGTCTTGCCTACATGGACAATACCCATGCTGATGTTCAGAGTAAGTTCCTTGTCAGAAAGCTTAAGCATGGTGCAACACCAGTGGCAGTAACAGGATACCCTAAATGACTTAATTTAAATCACAAAAATATTTGGGTTTTTTTTTTTCATGATAAGATTAAAAAAAACAAAAACAGAACTTGCTTCAGATCAAATACTTCCAGCCCACCACCCTAAAATTCACTTTGCTGAAATGGAAAGGCACTCCATGCCCTCAAATTCAAGAGCAAAATATTAATTTTTTAAGAGAAACTTTTTTTGAATGTTTCAGAGAAAATATTAATACTCTAGAAGATGTATCAACTCATATATACATTTATACATACACATCTATTCATACATTTTAATCCAATTGATACCAATCAAGATTTATATATAGATTCTTCTACATATTATCCTTTTACCAAAATTGACCAGAAATGTATCTTAAATTGAAATCTGAAAAATGGAAACCATCCGTTTCTTCAATAAGCTCTTCATCTCCACTGCTACTGTCTTGTATGTATACTTTTCATTTTTTTTTCAGCTTCAGTAATGTCATAAAATTTCCACTGCCTGCTCTCTTGGTTCCTATACTTTTCATCTTTTCAACTTCAGTAATGTCATATAACAAAGTTTCCTTTCTCCCAGTTTTGCTGCTCTCCAATCTTTATTTTACACTGATACAGGAGAATTTTTCTAAAGGGCAAATCTTGCTATTTTACTTTCCACTAAATAGCTTTCATTTGACTAGGGGAGAAAGTCAAACCCCCTACGTTGGTGTACAAGGTATTTCAAGAACTGGCTTTTGCATTCCTTTCACCCTTTATTCCTCACCCTGTTCAGAACTGCATTTCATGTGGTAACTATTTAAAGCTCTCCTAAGTTACCACACCAGTCTTCACTGTTGCCTCCTTCTGTGGAATTTGCAAGCTCCCCGTCTCTTTCCTTTTCTGACCTATGAGTCTGGAAAGAACCTACTAATCTTTCTCATTTCAGTACATGCACCACAATTCAGACAGATATATGATTTTTTTTGGTTTGATTTTTCCTTCCAAAGGAAAATGAGCTACAGTTTTCTCTATAGATCTGATCTATACTGTTTACCACACACTTTATAATATGTTCTCTATCCCCCATTGTTCTTTGAAGACAATAGCTTTATCTTATTTTTATCTTATCTTCATAATGTACAATCCATGATATAGCACAATGATGATCAATAAAAATTACCGATGAATAAATATATTAATTCATTTTAGAAAGTTCACACATGGAGATGGCAATTATGATTCCTGTGGAACACTTGTGGATGTCTTGATGATTAGTGTATGTTTATCAAATATCAACAAAATTTTAAAAATGCACATACATTATGAATAAAATCAACACAGGCATCAAACATCCATGTAGCATGTATAATATGTTAGTCACAGTCATATGCACTTAAGGTATATTGACTCATTGAGATCTCTGAACATAATCAGCTCCTTGGGTTTAAAATCTATGTTCTTCACCTAAAACCTAGTATTTAGCATAGTGCTTGACTGTAGTATATGTTGGCCATACAAGTAAACCCTGTTAGCATGTTTGGAGCAAAAAAATATTATACTACTCAAGTTTTTAATATTGCTAAAAGTTACATGTTGTCCTATTAAAGTTTGATGCCTACATTCTTAATCTAGTTTAGCCAAATTTGAAGTATTTTAAAATATTTTAGAGAAAGAGATGGTTTTTAGTTTATTATTTAAAAATCTGAATATATTATCTCTTATTATAAAGATAAGCCTAGTTCAAAAGACATGTCCTGCATTGAACATCCTGTCTTTCACAAATGGGATTCATTAACTTTTCTTTGTTCTAACATTCTACGAAGTCATTGTTTATTTTTTTCAATGTTTTGCTCTATTCTTAATTATTTGCATAGAGATTTACTTATTAGATTTTTGGTTCCTTGTGGGCTAGAGTCTAGCTGCAAGAATATGTTTCATCCACCTTCTCATCTCTACATAGTAGGCAGTTTTGTGGGTAGTGTAAAGAAGAGAGACCTTCAAGAGAGGAGAATGGATACAGTCCCAGTTCTGCCAAAAATAGTCTAGTAACCTCCAATAACTTGCTCCTCCCTACCACCCCCAGTATATACTTTATTCTTATGTGAAGAAAGGGTTGGGCTTCAATCATTTCATGGTCTTGCTCTTATTTCTAATATTCTACAACTCAGTAAGATAACTTTATATTAAGCAGTATTGTATCTATGAATGGATCCTGGTTATTTGAACAGGAAGTTAGAATGCATTTATATTTCCATATAAAATTAATTAAATATTATCCTATAATTCATTTATCCATTTTTCATTAACAACGGATTCCTAAAGCTTGAGTCATTGAGGACAAGTTTGTAACCCAGCCTCCCATGCAATTTCTGATTCTAGCATAGTAAGTAAGTTTTGACTAAAACTTATTTACTATGCCATTAACATAACTAATATTATATTAATATAATATTAACAAAAGCAATGCTATTTCCCAGATTGTCCCACTAAAGCTATGCTCTTCATTTTCTTTTTACTCTTTCTTCCTGGATAAGATACAGACTTACTAACATAAGAACAGTGCCCAATACCCAAGATGAGTTCATTAGCAAAATTGGGAGACCTGGGTTCCCTACCCTAATTAACCACTATATCACACTTGGATGTCTTATGTTACCTACTGCTCTACACATACACATAAAATTCTATCATGCATATTACTTGGATTTTTATTGTAACAGCTAAACCAGTATTATAACCAATATTTGAAAATCAGTTTCAATAGAATTATTATTGGATAGGGTATAAATAAAGTATCTTAAACTGGATGTTTTGCATTTATTATACAAAATCTATACTCTACAATTGTCCAATGTATTGTGTAGGGGGTTCAACAGTGGAATGTCTTGCTCTTTGAATTCTGAGTGAATTTGTCAAATAAAAAGTACTGGTAAGGAATTGAAGGCACACAGCAGTTTGAGACTGGAATGTTCATTATTTTGTCTGCTTCTCTACCAGTTTTTCCTAGGATTGCCTGCTTCTGTCAGAGCACAGCTCCTGCTGGGCACAGAGTCACTCACTTGTAATCTCGGAGGCTTGGGTGGCTGAGGCAGGAAAATTACAATTTTGAGGACAGTTTTAGAAATTTAGAAAGACTTTGTCTTAAAATAAAGAATAAAGGGGACTAGGGATGTAGCTCTGTGGTAGAGCTCTCTTGGGGTCCATCCCCAGCTTTGCAGGGAAACAAAACAAAACAAACAAAAAATCAAAACCAAAAAACTCCTGCAGGCAGCCTCTTCCTTTGGGGGGAGTTTTGCCATTTCTTAGTTTCCCTCAACTCTCTCTAAAATTTTTTGAATGTTCTTTTTATTAAACTCCCCTTAATTTTGTCATTTGCACGTGCATTGTATGTTTTCTGGTAGGACTTTGACTAAATAAGTTATATAGAAGTGGAACTGGGAAACAAATTCTTTTGGATTGGTTATTCAAACATTTGATGCGTATATGTGCAGCAGTCTAGCTAGTGGAAATATGTCCCTGGCAATCCAGTTGTATGCCTGCCATTAAACTTATCCAAATAACCCATATAGGCAGGGAATAATGTACAGTAAAGGACAAAGTAATGAATCACCAAATGATAGGGGCATGCAGTGGCTATGGAAATTACAGTGATTGTAATGCCTATAAGGTCAGCTGTTGCTTTAATGTCCTTCAAAATCATACACATAGTAAATGCAAATTAAAGACCAATTCAGAACACTCATGGATGATCAGTGAGCCTTTCTGGCATCTTCTATGGAAGCTCTCCTAAAAAGAAAGGTAGGAGTAAGGAGGCAGTTCAGATCCTAATTGTAAGGGTTCCAGAGTTTGCGGCTCTACATACTAAATCCTTTCAGCTCTCTTATGTTAATGTGCTGATGGAAAGAGTGGCACCTTAAGGTGTAATTGGATGTTTTTAGGCAGATATCAATGAGCCTTGGAAATCTGAACTACAAATTCTCCTAAAGTTACTTGTTGCTACAGTTAGCCTTTCTTGCATTCTCCATGATGCAATTCCACTGAGTTACTTCTTGGCTGTAGAAATGGAGAGCATGCACTTTGATTGAAGGTGATGTTGTGTGGCATATCATAGAAAAGGATATGTGGAAGTTCCCAAATAGTGTTTCTGACAGAAGTGCTATAGACAGTAAGGCATATTTGCATCCTAGATATGTATCTATCCCTGGTTCACTCTGCCTGATAAACAACTATATCCAGTTTAGATGAAAGCATATGGTAAGATGAAGATGAAGTGAGTGTTGAAAAATGGAAATTAAATAAAGTATACTTTGAGAGCAAGGTTTTATATTGTTTCTTTTCATTCCATGGTAATAAAAGGGATGGTAGTGACTAAAGTTTTACTTAGGAGAAAATTTGTAGCACTATCAGTCCATGATTCCTATTTTGAATAGGAAATTTTTTCCCTTAAGATAAAGAAGAAGAGTAAATATTGAGAAGGACCATGATGAATATTTTTATTTGCTTCTCTTCACCCTTTCCCACCCTTCTGTATTCTCATGAGTTTGGCCAGGTTGGCTACATCCATGAACTCCTTGGCACTAGAGTTGGATTAGATCAACAGAAAGTACCTACAGAAGGTTTGACAGAAGGAAGAGATTGAGCTTCAGGTATGTATTCCTCAGATTCTTAATGGGTCTACTAGAGGTCCTGATTTCTGTTATAACCATAGTTATATTTCCCAGGTCATTGTAATTGTTCCAAAATCTTAACTGTTCCAAAACTCAGAGTTCTAACAGCTCATAGCTCTCAGTAACCCTGAGGTGCTTCATCCAACCATGCTGGTCTTCCTTAATTACTCATATTTTGCAACTAATATTTCACTTAAATGTCCTCAGGTGTACTTCAAACACATTCTGTTTGACTGTACACTCTATTTCCTGTGAAGAACCTTAATGACACAAACACAGGGCAGGCAATATATTGCATGTCAGATATTATATTTCTTTTCTCTCTTACACTCAAAATATTAAAATTGTCAAGAAAATAGATGTTATTATCTTAGAAAATGCCACCAATACCATATTTCCCTGTGGCAATTCAGTCCTAGTTTCAATGAGAGGTTAATATGAAAATATAAATGGATCTCCTTGCTTTTTGTCTCTTTGTGTATGCTTTAGAAAAATGACCTTTAGAAGAAGCATGTAGCAAACTAGCTTTAAACATTTTTTGACAAGTTTAGTGCACTCAGAGACAGTAGTGTAAAGAACAAGTTTGTTAAATAATTTCTAGTAGTCACTTATAATTACTGTGGATTTCATATTGTTTTAGTTCTAATCACTTGGTATATTTTTATCATAGTTGTGAAGAAATTTAAACACGTTTCTCAAATAATGAAATTGTATGTAGATGAGAAATTTACGATGTGGTAAACTAAAAATATATATTCTAAGTTTAATTACAAATTTGTATTATCCTGTTTAGTTTTTATCCACAAAACAGACTAGAAGACAAAGAAACATAACCAGTAAGTACATCCAAGTAATAGTTTGCAAATAATATAATAATGCATTTCATAGTAATTTTTGCCAAAATTTACCATTTTATGACAGCTATGTACATCTAGATTTTTGTGAAACTTTTTGTTTCTTCATTGTTTTGCTTTGTTCTTACATTTCTATTAATGTTACGAGCAATTTTAACTTGGTGTAGATATAGACATATTTACATAAATAACACTTTGCACAAAATGGTTTCAAGTGTTGAAGAATTTGCCCACAATCAAAATAATTTTTACTTTACGTGTATGAATTAAGCCTAAGTTTTAAATGTATATGTTTATGTGCACTTGAACATGTTAATTGGTAAGCATGTGTGGGATGTTTTCTAAGGAATAATCACATTTATAAAAATTAAATATGTTGATAAATAATCATTAAACTGTTCTCAGAATCTTTTGGTGTTTGTGTATTAAGGTACATTCAAGGATGTACTGGCATCTGCAAGTAGAAGTTATGTGAGGATTTACTTCTATGAAATACAGGATAATGCTAGAAGACTCTTCTAATGTATGTAGGCAAAGAGAGATAGTAAAGCTCAATTAATTTGTCAAAGTAGGAAACCTAATCAACATACACTTTCAGAGAAAGAAATGCTATTATAAATTCTTCTTATGCAATTTAGATTTTATGTAAAACTTTCTGTCCACTTGTTCTGTCCCCCACACCTCCCACCACTGGCTCTTGCCACCTCCCAGCATCCCATCTCTTCTTTGGATATCTAAAATTGTTATATCAGAAAGGAGGAAGACAGGCTACTTTATGGTAGTCTTTATTTTCCCTGTCATTCTGAGATCTCTTTCTGTTGAACTAGTTCAGTATCTGAATCATTTTGTGAGCTGTTTTTACTGCTAATGTTGCCATATTTAGCAAATAAATATATAAAATTTACAGTTAAATTAGAATTTCAGATAAAAAAAAAATTTTTTTAGCATAAGTATTTCCCAAGCAATATTTTGGACATAGTTATACAAAATAACAATCCAATTTATTTGTTGCTTATTTAACTATTTAATAGTCACATTGAACAAGGTGTTTTGTATTTTATGTGCCATCTCATTTATTGCGTATAAAATTACTTTTTTATGTAATTAAATATTTTTCATGAATTTTGTCACCCTCTCTATTCCCTACTTCATCAAGATTGTTTTTTATAAAAGCTTTTATGAAGTTTTGGAAGAGACAAAGGAGAAACACAAGCAGTAAGAGATGTTTTAAAATATAATCAAATTTCCCCATTAAATAAAAGTTGAATTCGCTGTTTTTTGTCCCCAACATACATATTTTTCATTGATAATGTTTTAGTCAGCTTTTTCAGTGCTGTGAGTAAAAGACCGGACTAGAATAATTTTAGAGGAGGAAAAGTTTATTTGAGGGCTCACGGTTTTGGAGATCTCAATCCACAGACAGCTGGCTCCATTCCTCTGGGATCAAGGTGAGGCAGAACAACATGGCGGAAGAGTGTGGTGGAGTGAAGTGGCTGACATGATGATCAGTTAGCAGAGAGAATGAGAGAGTGAGAGAGAAAGAGACCCACTCACCAGACACAAATATATACTCCAGAGACACCCTCCAGGGACCCACCTTCTTCAGCCATATCCTACTTTCATTCAGTATCAGGGGATTAATTCACTGATTGGGTTAAAACTCACATAACCCAATCATTTCTTCTCTAAAGCTTCTCAGATTGTCTCATACATGTGTTATGTTATGGTGTAGAGATGCCTAATCTCTACACCTTAACACATAATGAATTATGATTATAAGGACAGAGAGGGGCTTATTCAGTATAACTTTGAATGAACGTAAAATGTCTCTTTGTTTCCTCATATATAACACAAAAGATTATTGAAGGCAGATTATCATCTATCAATCACAATCTTTCTCTCTCTTCTCATACACGCACACACACACACACACACACACACATCTTGACTAAGACTTCAGAATTGCATTAAGACAAGATTTTTCAGATATCTTACATATGTTGATTTTGAAGAACAATATTTTTTTGCTATCTTGCTCTTTAGAATTAAGAAGATTATATAAGATAAGGAAATAAGGAGTCATTTGTTAATATAACATTTTATAACTTTGAAAAGTTAACATTCCTTCAAGGCTGATTTGTTTC
Organism: Marmota monax; assembly: GCF_021218885.2. Lineage (NCBI taxonomy): Eukaryota > Metazoa > Chordata > Mammalia > Rodentia > Sciuridae > Marmota > Marmota monax. The sequence continues at coordinate 2,296,591 of NW_026695197.1, read as the reverse complement.
TCCCCAATATCCCCTTCTTTTGGGTATTTCTAACTCTGTGGACTAGTGCAATTTTCTTAGACATTATAATGGGGACACTGTTTCCACATTTCATTAATTTAATAAATGTTTGATAACTTTTAACTTTTCTGAGCCCTAAGTTTTCTGATTTTTAGAACCCGATGTGTTCTTTGGATATTTACTCAAGTCAAGGTTTTGGCACTAAGACCACCTCTTACCATTTTACATAAAATTACAGGGCAAGTACAAATTTATTTTTCTGCAGAGTACTGATCCTCATTTCTCACATCATGTGACCATTCATCTATTTGCTTGTTTATTTTTGCTGCCTGTCTCCTTACAATGAGGGTTGCTATCACAATGATGAGGATTCTCCTTTTGATATAATCCCAGTACTTCAACTAACACAGAAGGAAATTTAATACACATTTGCTGACTGAAAGGTGTTCTTTACCTATTTCTATATAGGTACCAGTGTTAATACAAATTACAGAAGCTTTAGAGGTTTATTGAGTATAAAGAATTCCATGGAATGTCGAAAATGAATGATTAATTTCATTGCTATTAACACACAGTACTGGCTAGCTGACATAGAGCAATAAATCAATGAATTTTAATACTCTTTCCTTTTCCTTATCAATTCCTTTGATTTATAGCCAATGTTGAATTCCTAGCTTTTTTCATCTTGAACAGAATCATGGAGAGGCAAGTAAAAAGAAAGAAAAATGAAAAGATTAAGTAGAGAAGTCAGCATTAATAATATGTGTTACTTGAATTATATATATATATATATATATATATATATATATATATATATATATATAATTACATCAAATGCTTGGCAATGATTAGACAAAAATCAGAAGCATAATAGAAATAACACATGTCATGTTATTTTAAAATGTTAACATTTGCAGTAAAGTGAAAAAATACTCATTCAAATTGAATCCTATTGTCAAGGATTTATTTTGTAATTTTTTGATTGATCAATAAGAGGTAAAGTGAGTCCTAAAAATCTCATAGCGATGAAAAATAAAATAATTAAAAGTAACTTGATCATTTCAAACACAGACAAGTGAGGGGAAAATAGTAGAAGAAAATCATTCTTGTTTTTTTTTTTTTAATAGGATCTAAATATAAGTTGCTTTAGAAAAGACACACCTGTAATGAAAAAACAAACAAACAAACATCAATAAAAGCAAAGCCCAGAAGACTTTATTATAAAAGTGTGTGGAAAATATATAAGTGAAAAACTAAACAACAGCAAGAAATTACTTTAGAGAAGAAGAGCTAAAAAAAGGTTTTATAACATGCTAGTAAGGTCAATATTTTAAGGAGGATCATCAATTTTAAATTTTTATGTATATAATAACAGGTTAATACCATGTACAGTAAAATTTTATAGACATTAAAAATAAATAAACACTAACCCAAAAATGCTGGGAAACTTTATTTATTTATTTATTTTTGGTATCCATGATTGAGCCCAAGGGTGCTTAACCATTGAGCCACATCTCCATCCATTATATTTATTTTTATTTTTTATTTTTAATTATACATGACAATAGAGTGTATTTTGACATATTTATACAAACATGAAGTACATCTTATTTTAATTAGAATCCCAGTCTTGTGGTTGTGCATGATGTGGATATTCACTGTGGTGTATTTATATGTGTAAATAAGAAAGTTAAGTCAGATTTATTCCACTGTCTTTCTTGTGTTGTGAAACTTTTAATACATCTATCTTAGTAATAGAAAAGGCTGGAAGAATATCAGTAAATACACAGAGAATAAAACAAAATGACTTCCAAAAAATGTACCTAACTGACATGCAGTTACCAAAAATAATGATCACAGAACATGTATTACTTCCAAGTGTGCTTGAAACACTTACCAAACCTGATATTGGCAGAGCATCAAAATATGTATCAGCAGATTTAAGAGATCTGATACAACACTGAATAAATGCTTTGAACTCCAGTTTCTTGAATTGGAATATAGATCAATAGAAAATATACCTATAAAAACAAAAAGGCAGAGGAATTGAATACACCAGAACAAATTTACAAATTATGTCTGTAGGGTGTGTGTGTGTGTGTGTGTGTGTGTGTGTGTACACATTGAAATATCTAGCATATATATAACAGAATGCCTAGAAGTTGAGAAAAAGGTGAGTAGGATCCATTTTTCAATAAATAGTACCTTAGGATTTTCTAAAATTAATGAAACATTTCTATGCATAGATCCAAGAAACTCTGAAAACTCCAACCATAATGAATATAAATAAATCTATGACTAGATATACCCTAGTTCAACTACTAAGAAACAAAACCAAAATAAATTTGTTTTGAAAATAGGAAGAGAAAAAATGTTATGCTGACCTTAAAACAACAACATATAAGACCATTAACTTACTTTAAAAAAAATCTTGTCAAAGTTAGGAGATAATACATTCAAATCATTGAAGTGCTGAATGAAAATCATTGCCAAACTGAAATTCTATATCCAAACTCTCTACAAGGCAAATAAAATGTTTTAAGGATATCTCTATTAAAGAAATTTAATTTGTGTTTTAAAACATTCTTTAAACATCACCAGCCCCATACAGTTTGATAATAATATAATCAAATATTTATTAAACTAATATTTAGTTATTTATTGAATGGATAAACAGAGAACACTTCCTAACTTATGAGGCCAGCAAAACCTTAAAACCAAAATCAGATAAATTCTTCTAAATAAAATTTGATTTAAATCTCTCTCATGAATAAAACCAAAAAAAGCAAATGGAATCCAGTAATATATAAAATATGTTCACATAGCATAACTTCTTCAGATGTATTACATCAAAGAATATGTTGAGTAAGCGATCAAAAATTAACTACAATGGTACAAGTATTGGAGGAAAAATATGACATCTCTGTATATAAGAAAATATAATGCAATAGTATTCATATTTTAAAAATAAATAGTATATTGGACCTAACAAATGACTTAACCTGATTAGTGTATTTATCAAAATTAACAAAAATATAATTGTTTATGGGACTTTAACACATTTTTCCTGTGAGATTGGACAAAAACAAATTAACTATGCCTACTCTCACCACTGTTATTAAATGATTTATAGATGATTTTATCCAGGGTGGACATAAACACAAGGTACAAGAATTGAAAAAGAAGAAACAATTGTCAATATTCATATATGACATGATTGTGTTCTTAGAAAGCAGAGAATATACAGATAAAATGTAAGCATTTATCAGGGAATTTAGCAAAATATTTGGATACAAGGGGAATAGAGAACAAAAGCTCAAATAAAAAACTATCATTTGCAACATTATTAAAAATCATGAATATTTAGGAATATATCCCATAAATTATTTGCAAAATATCAGCATAGGAATCCACAAATTTTCTTAGGGAAAATTTAAAAGACATTAATAAATGGAAGCATGTACCACATACTAGTTTTAAAGATTTGATATTGTAAAGTCATTAATAGTGAGGGAAAAACAAAATAAAATCTAATAAAATGTATTCCCATATATTCATATAATTGGATACAATTTTAAAAAATAAAATCACTAATTGTTGCTAAGAATTCTCATAATCTTCTAGTTTATGGATAAAGTGATATAACTATTTTGGAGAGTATTTATATATGTTAGTCTAAACATACACATATATTATGATTAGAAATATATTCCTCAGAATGGAGGAACTTTGATTAGGCAAAGGTGGGGAGAAGAGGGGCCACAGGGGCAGGAAAGATGGTGGAATGTGCTGGACATCATTACCCTAGGTACATGTATGAGTGCACATATGGTGTGATGCTACATCATGTAAAACCAGAGAAATGAGAAGTTGTGTTCCATTTGTGTACAGTGAACCAAAATACACCCTGTTTTTATATATACATAATTAGAACAAATTAAAAAAAAGAAATCTATTCCTAAATACGCTTCTCAAGAGCTAGGCATATATGTTCATCACGAACGATGTATAAGAATATTTATGGCTGTACTCTTTGGAATGTTCACAAATTGGAAACGATCCTAATTATTATGAATAAGAATAAATAATGATATTACAGATTCATTTAGTTAAATATTACAAGACAGTGAAAAGGGAAACTACTGCATAATAACACGGATTAACCGCTGAATAGAATTTTAAGCCGTTGCAGCCTATATAAATGAAACAAACTATGCAATGTTATTTAAAAGAAGATGAAAAACTGGCAATGTTAAGTGAAAATAGAGGTTAAGATGGTGTGTTTTGGTGGAGAAAGTGCATCTGAGGAGGTAATGTAGGATTTGATAATGTTGCATTTCTTGATCTATCAGTACACAGGTCTATTTAGTTTTAAAAATTCGTTGATGTGTACAGTTGTTACTTTTCACATACACATATATTTCAATAAAGATTTACTTTAAAATGGTAACACCAATGTTTATCTCTTCAGTCAGTCTCATTTCCTTTAATAATTGATAATGCTCCCAAATTCTCCTCTAATGAATTCATTGCTATTTCCATCTTTTTCTAATGCTTTCTGCTTCAAATATTGTTCAAAATTCATAGGGTTGCCTATATAGTTCTCTAAATCAGCGCTCTTTCTAAATGCAGGAACTCATTATAATCATTGTTTTGCTCCTAAATCATAGAGAGCACATAACTACATATTTTTCTCTGGATCCAGATGTGCAGAGGAAAAAGTGGAATATTATGAAAAAAAAATTCACGCTCTAAATTTCTTAGCACCAGTGTATTTTAAGACCTGAGGTACTGCAAACTGGCAGCTTTCTGGGAAAACACCACTATAGCAAATTGATTGCAAAATAGACTTTTTAGTTTTACCTGTGTGTTACTTCAGGTTACTACAAAAGAATACCATAAACAGAGTAGCTTATAAACAGCAGAAATTGATTCTCAAAGTTCTGGAGGCTACCAAGTTCAAGGTCAAAGCTCTAATGTATTCAGCATCTGGTCAGGACTTGCTTCAGGTTCTTAGACCTTCCTCTGCTCAGAGTGTTCTCACAGTGGAGAGATGAGGAAGTTCTCTAAGACTCCTCTACTACCATCAAATAACACCACCATCCATAACACTCTGCTAATCCATAAAAAGTAGGTATAATTCTCACAGATGTTTCAATACCCAGCCCAGTAGTTCACTTTTCTCCATTTAGTAAAAATAGAAGCCTAGCTACCACCGGGGGATTGGTTTGGCCTCTGTTTTTGGAAATGGTCTGTCTTTCTCTATAGATGTGAGAATATACCTAATTTCTTTGTGAGAGTTGAACAATTTTGAGACAATTTCACAAATGAGTAAATGGCATTTGTGTCATTTTTCACTCAAAATAACACCATCACCTTTCTCTCACTTTGGTTTGAAAGCAGACTCAAATTCAGGTTCTGTCTTACAAAGTACTTATCCACAGAGGTAGGAAAATACTATGGAATCTGACTATGAATTTCAACAATCACTTGTTCTTTCCCAGAGGAAGTGAAAGAAATTAGAGAAAATTAGATTTTATTGAACTAATGAGGCATACTGGAAAAGGTTTAATTTTGCTTTCACTTTTTCACTGAAGCAAGCAATATGAGATTGTAGCTAATTTTGCATTTAATTTCATCTATTTAAGTCATAAATCAGATAAATGTAAAAGTTCAATCGAAAATCCTGTAAATTAAAGAGGATGAGTGGATGGATCTAGCATTTACTGGACACTAATTATTTATATGTCATATTAAATCCTCATAAGAATTTTAAAGATTAAGTGTTATTGAAATTTTACAGATGAGTAAACTACATTCAGGGGACTCAAATACTACCCTCATGTTCACAAAGCTGGTGCTTTACAGAGATAGCAATAAAAGCCTATAGTCTGAACTATGCTGCTACTGCAATGGTAAAATTAGCTGAGTTTAACAAGTGGTCATTTTTTAAATTCATTCATTTTAGGTATACACAATAGTAGAGTATATTTTGACATACATACATGGAATATAACATTAGAATTAGTATCATTTTGATTCTATCTTTTGTGTGGCCTTTTTCTATGATATGTGCTTGAACCTTGTGTATATAAGTGTACACACATTTTGTTTTGTCTCTGGCCAATTAAGTCTTTCTGTCTGAAAAACATGTGGAATATTATCAATTTTTTTCATGATTTTGATGTTTTGTAAATAGCAAAAAATACATTTTAAAAAAGCAAATTTATCAACACTGGGAGTGCAATTGGAAAAGATAATGTTCATGCTTTTCCAGGTCAAATGTTGAACAAGAAGGAAGAGGGCTGGGGATGTGGCTCAAGCGGTAGCGTGCTCGCCTGGCATGCATGCGACCCGGGTTCTATCCTCAGCACCACATACAAACAAAGATGTTGTGTCTGCTGAAAACTAAAAAAAATAAATATTAAAAAATTCTCTCTCTCTCTTTAAAAGAAAAAAAAAAGAAGGAAGAAACACTCCGAAATGAAGCTTGGCAATAATTTATAATACCATGAACAATGTTATTTTGTACAATTTAGTCCATTATTGAAGGGGATGGATAATATATGTCGCAAAAGAATTATGGATTTAGAAATCAAGATGACCTGTGGATTGCCATATTTCATCATTTCTAAGACACTATTCAGTATGATAACTGAGATTACTTTCTAATGAAGAAAGAAAGTGCTAACAGTTACTGTTCAGACACTATTGATGGAATGATTCCTAATTTCAAAGTTTGGAACTTAAAAAAAAGAGCAAGGTATATTTTAGAATTGATGAAACAATAAGCTTGTTATAGTGTTTCTAATAGATGTTTCTCATTGTAGCAACATCCTCTAAGAAGTGAATCAGGGAACTACACTTTTTCCATATTGGGTCCAGTCCATGTTTACCATATGGATGAGTCCCCATACATCAAGCTGGCAGAAGGGTAAAGAACCTGGGTACTATGTTTTTGACCTAGATTTTCCCCCAAAGGCTCATGTGTTGAGGGTTTGGTCTCTAGTACAGTAGTGTTTAGAGGTGGGGCTTTGGAGAAGTGATTAGATCATGAGAGCTCTGACCTCATTATTGGATTAATCCATTGATAGCTGAATAGACAACTGGGAGGAAGCAGGGGCTGTGGAAGGTGGTAGCTGGTTGAAGGAAGTGGGTCCTTGTGAGTGCCCTTGAGGACTGTATGTTGTCCTGGTCCCTCTATCCTTCCCTTTCTCTGCCTCCTCCTGTCATGAGCAGCTTTACTCTGTCTTGCCCTTCCACCATGATGTTTCAGCCTTGGGCTGAAAACCTCTGACCATGGGCTAAAACCTCTGAAACCGTGGAGCTAAAATAAATCTTTTCTTTCAAATTGTTTTTCTCAGATATTTTGTTCACCATGACACAAAACTGACTAACATGCTGGGGAATTATGTATGAGAATATTCTATGGCCTAAGGCTGAGAATAAAACCAATCACCATGAGTCAAATATTGTTGTTCAAATCTAATCACAAGGCAACAAAGAGAGCTGGAAAGTTTTATCAAGCTGTGTGTTTAGTAAGAAAAGGAACACACGTTTGGTGAAGAGAAAAGCAGGCCATACTACAACCAACTACGTTAGGCTAAGTGTGCCCCTCAGTGCTGTAAGCTTTCATTCACTCAAGAACACTTGCAAGACTGTTCCAAAGGAGTTGCTTTAAAAAGACATTAAGTCCACAGTGGAAATTTTGTGTGCAAGAAATAAGCATTTATCATCTTAATCTTCTTAAATTTGGGCCACTTTTGTTTGCTTATTACTGCATCATAACTTAGGATAATATGATTGGTAACCATTTATTAAGACAGCAATGATTACCTCATGGAGAAGCTACAGAAGCTACAGGAATCATATGCCTTAAAACAGGATAGTACCTGGGATATGGCAACTGAATTATCAATAAAACAAAATTTATTATTATTGTTGTTATAAAATCAATATGCACTTTTGAATGAGGAATTTTTGTCATAGTATGACACACATTCATGTGTAACTATTTAAATAATTATGCTCAGATCATATTTGGAAATAAATTTATACTTAAGTTATTTAATTTTAAAAAAATTTATAGAAAAATCCCCCTAACATACACCTTGGATAGGATTAGAAGGAACAGAATCTCTCCAATGTTCCCTTCATATATATATATATATATATATATATATATATATATAGATATAGATATAGAGATATATAGATATATAGATATATAGATATAGATATAGATATATATACAAAGATGACCTATTTATACCAGGAAGAATGTTGGTAATTGGGACCTCTCTACCAGTGATTCAGTAAGAGGCCCATTGTTATTTGAATTAAAATGGGCACATATTGAAGAAAATTCAATTTGGGGTTATTTCAAAGAGTTAATTTTAAACATCGAGTCTTTGTAAAATTTTCAGGACCCATGAGAAAGCAACAAATTCGTTTGAGAAAGATGTCAAATAACCTGAGGCTGAAGAAGTTCTTATTTCCACACTCCATTCCATTGTGAGATCAATAGCCTCTTTTTATTTCCAGCATAAAACAAGCCTTTTATTTTATATATGATGATAAGAATTTATGCCAATGTGAACTTGTGGGTAATGACTGTTCTATGCATTGAGAAAAATTATCTCATCATACATGAAAGTGAAGGGAAAGCGTATCCTATGACAAGTTGAAATATGTCTGCTTTTCAAGAAAAAAAGTAAAAGGTTAAACCAGAACACATTTTTATGTTACTATAGACAAGGTAGAATTCTAAATGTTGAAATACAATAAATAGAACAAAATGAAAATTTAGGGTCAAGATATGTTTCTGCCTAAGATTTAGTTATTAAGTCAAAATCATAGATGAAGTTTTAAAGTTCCAAATGTGCACAACAGACATTATTCAAAGTTCAATTGTTATTCAAAAATAATTTCAGCTTATAAAATTCATTGTATCGCCAGGTATGATTTTAAGTGAATGTTTATAAATACAGGTGACTATCTGCCTTTGAAAAATTCATTGCTATTTATTCTGATTTTCTTTCTTCTTTGCTCTTGTGCTACCAACTTCAAAGTTGGTAACGATATTCAGAGGATGTGGAAGTTGATGTGACTCAGGCCCAGCATGGGTTGATTTCTAAATAGCGGTTATTTGCTTTAATAATACACAGGCATTGCACTTTTGTATTTTTCTAAATGAAATTTAGAAATATAACTGATTGCTCTAACATTGTTCAAAACATGCTTGCCTTGTCGATTAGTATTTTACTGGAGGGAGGAGGTTTGATTAGAGTAATATATTTCTTACTTTACAAAATACTCAGTGCTTAGTCTGGGCGCTGAAGTGCAACCTATAATTCTAACAGCTCAGGAGGGTCACAAAGTTTCTGGCCAGCCTCATCAACTTAGTGAGGCCATAAATAATTTAGTGAGACCCTGTCTTGAAATAAAAATAAAAAGAACTGGTGATGTAGCTCATTGGCAAAGCACTCCTGGGTTCAATCCCCTGTATCTAAAACCAACAAACAAAAATGTACTCAGCATTTGGTTCAAATAACTAAACTATGTATATTCTTGATACTGATTCCTGAAAGAGAAATTTATCTTACTCTTTACTTTGTAATAATTTTCTATAAGAGCATTATTTTTAGATTTCTAAAAGTTAGTCACTAGTATTGTAAGGATAAAGTGTTAACGTTGTAATTTTTATAAAGTTGTTACTTTTCTGTACATACCAAATATAAAATATCTAAAAGAGAAAAGTGACACGTTTCATATATATTATCATTTTTATCATTGGATGTTTTAAAAGTTATTCTTGAAGCTTGTCATCTCAGACATGTAGGCATGAAATTGGTAACTGCAGATATACAATTTTGACATGCAAATGTAACTTCTGTCTTAAAACTAGTTCTTTATTTGATTATGACAAAATGTGATAAATTCATATAAAATTTAGTTTTTGAAGCTCTTCCTAAGGGTAATGACTAAAATCACATTGAAATAATGACATGAAAAGGCGTTTATTCTTTTTCATGTAAGAGTGATCTGTTGAGCTCCTATTGCTAAAATCTTCCCATTTGGGCTTACATTTATTACTTTCTTTCTGAATGTCAAATAATAATTAGCACCATTTTTAGTAACTAGAGATAAAATGATAAAATTCAAATCTGTATCCACTCTGAATAGTTTGTGAAACCATTAGGAATTGTTTAGTGAACTAATAAATCCTCAATTTCTGAGATGATATCTCCAGTTAAAAGACTTCTCTGGGCCCATCATCATAGGACAAACTGACTGTAAAGATTTCATCCAAATATTTGTATTTTAATTTACATGATGATTAATGATCATTAAGTACCATACTAGTTATCCTTTCCGATCCCTTTTTTTCCTTAATTTTTAAAATTCTCTTTCCCCACCACCCTCAAATTTCTGTTATATTTCAGAAAATAAATATTTAATCCAAAGGACAAATAGTGAGCTGTCCTTTTCCCATGAACTCCATAAATTTTCCAAGGAGAAAAGTTATTCTATTTAATAATTTAAAACAAAACCAAGTAAAAATAGTAAAATCAATATTGAAATCAACATTGCCAAAATTAATTACTTGGTGAGTTTCCTTAAAGATCCTTTACTTATCTTTAGAATGGTGACCTTAAAAACAATTACACATTTTTGTTTTTACTCCCAAGGGCTACATGCCAACCACATTAAGTTTTCCAAGTCGAATCTCATTTTGTGGTTGCCCTTTAATCACTGAAGGTCTCTTTTTATCATTTCTGTACTAATTGGTGCTAAAACACTTGACAATTTATTGTGATTGAAGTTTCATTAGCTTGCATCTCTTTCCTCACTAGATGTTTTATAGAGATGTTAAGGAAGATTACAACCTAATAACAATGCCCTCCCTATTCTTCCTGTATCTCTTCACAACTAAGTAGTAATGTGTTCTCTTGATGGAAGCAAAATGTAGTTTCAGTCTATGTCCTGTGAAGAATTAGGCTACTTATCATTGATAATTTGAGGAGTCAAAAGTTTTCCCTTCAGTTTATGATATATGTGAATTGAGAAAAAATTCATCTTATTTAATTGATATAAATCTGTTAGTATTTGCATGAAATCAAATGATAAATAATTTTCTCAATAATTTCACATTTTAAATATGCACAAAAATGCCATATATAGGAATTTCACACCCACACCATCTTAAGACTAATTTGCAATTTTTAACTTATGCTTTTTAACTTCTTGACAATACCTTAGAGTAGAATTCACTGCAAAGTTTGGGCTTCCATTAAACTCATATCAACTGACAATTTTTATATTATTTTAAAAACAGCTTTATTGAATTTGCATATTATAAAATTAATTATATAATATGTATAATTCAGTGATTTTTAGTATATTTATAGAGCTGGATAACCCTTTGCTTCACCATTTTCCTTAGCTACATAACATACAATACATACTCTATCCTTGAAACATTTTTGTATAGTAGTTGGCTATATGACTGATTATAACTTATGTATTTACTTACATCATAGTCATTTTATACAGATTTGTTTTCTCAATATGGTTGCAAATTTATTCTTAGGTAAGCATGTAAGCTAATACTGGGATATTTAATAGGAAGCTTTTAAGGTAGCAATAAAATAAATAGATGTGAACCCTTCAAACCAAATATGAGATAATATTAAGCTAATTCTTATGAAGGAAATACCCCCCAAACTCCATAGTGAAACTCATTTTGCCATGACCATGTACTGTTGTTAGGTGGAGACTTTATCTGTGACTCTATGCCTGAGGGAGGACTTTACTGTGTTGAATTGTGTCACTTCAAATTTGATATTTCCCCAGAGTCTTAGAATGTGACCTTGTTTATATCATTTTTGCTGGTGCCATCTAATCAATATGAATTCATAATGAATTATGGTGAACACTAAATCCAACATGACTGGTTTTCTTGTAAGAAAAGGAAATTTGAACACAGAGACTAGGAGAGGAGAAGGCCATGTGAAATCACAGATAGAAATTGATGTAATGCATCTAGAAGCCAAGTCACATTAAGAATTACCTGAAATCTCCAGAAGCTAGAAGAGGCAAGAAGGAATTCTTCCCAGATCCTTCAGATCATGTTGTCATGGTCTGGCCAACACTTTGATTTCAGGCCTCTTGCTTCCAAAACTGTGGGAGAAGTAGTTTCTGTCTTTTTAAGTTACTGTGTGCAGTGAATTTTCACAGCAGTCTCAGGGAAATAATATAAAAAATCAACACTTTGGAACGCATACTTATTCTCTCTTTCTCTAGACACATCTAGGGCTAGGCATGTAATCTAGACAGAGTTTTCTAAGTTTATTTATTTCAAGTTCACACCGGGTAACGCTTGCATTAGTGGTCAGCAAGACAGAGTAACCACCTTTCAGACAAGTTTTTGAACTAAATATCGCTGGGCAGAAGAATTGGTAATACAACATACATAATAATTTAATTACAATTAAGTATATGGTATTAGGCAACTTTAGAGTCAAGAAACTATTGTTTTAATTCAAACATTGTCCAAAGAACCACTCATTGTCTGGAATATTGTTACTACCTTTGTCTTTGTGGGAAGATGTGATGTCTCCACACACATCAAATTCTATCTTGTGAGGAAAATGTAGTCATACGCAGGGTGCTCATTATTTGCTGAACTGAGGCTTTGACTTAAAAGAAGAATTTTGTTTTGTTCTCTGATAATGATTAGCAATGTTGAAGGATTCCAGGAAAGGTAAGAGACACAGACTGCTCTTCATGGTAATATTTAAAGGAGGTGTGGAAATGAAAAATGAAATCCATTTTGGTTATAGTCCATAAGTTTTGTTACTTAAAGATAGCTGTCAAAATTTGTTATAACAACATGGTGAACTATACATTATGTTAAATGAAATAAGCCAGACACAGAAAGACAAAAGCCACATAATTATGATTATATGTGGAATTTTTAAAAATTGAACTTATAGAAGCAGAAAGTAGCATGGTGGATAGACTAGAAGAGTAGAATTTGGGATGGGTGCTAGATGTTGGTCAAGGGATAGAAAATTTTAGTTAGATAGGAGGAATAAGTTCAAAAGATCTATCCTGCAATATAGAAACTATAATTAATAAAGTATTACATTCTTTAAAACCACAAAGAGAAGGTATTTTGTATGCTTTCAGCAGCTTACCACCACAACAAACAACAAAAATAAATGGTGAGTAGAATAAGGCATGCATCAATTAGCTCAAGTAGCTATTCCACAATGTACACATATTTCTAAACATCATGTTTCACATAATAAATACATAATCTTAATCTGCCATTTAAAAGTTAATTATTTAAAATATTTTTGTACCTATATAACACAGGCAATGCTATGATGATACATATCTTGATTTGGGTTATGCTATCAAGAGCTAAAAGGAAGGAAGATGCATTTTTTCTATAGTTTTTGGAATGCAATTTTTTTCTTTCTGTCTTATATTTCACAGTTGCATAGTTCAAGTTTGCTCTCCCTGAAGAAATTCTAAACAACCTTGACCTGATGTCTTTTCATCCCACCTGTCCTGCAAACATCTATCCTTGAATAAATCCTTCTGCCTGTGTTCTCTTTGTCTGTACATGGACTTCTGAGACTGCTGGAAAAAAAAATCACACAACTGAGCCAACTGGTGACACTATACATTCATGGTCACCTGTTTGATCGGTGTTCTAACAGTGATTTCAATTGAATTATGTTTCACTAAGCAATGTTCTTTCTCATTCCCTAGAAGTGGTATTTTATCTTCTGCACTTACTTTCCTTTTTTCACAATTCCCTTTATTCTCAATAAAACATGTAGCCCTTGACTTCATAAAGAGAATCCATCAAGAAGTAAAGTCCATTGATTTACATATTGCCATACTAGTGTCTGTTGTATTCTGCTACCTTTCCTATCCTCTACTATCCCCCCTCCCCTCCCCTCCCCACCCCTCTTCTCTCTTTACCCCCTCTACTGACCTTCATTTCTCCCCCTTGTATTATTTTTCCCTTTCCCCTCATTTCCTCTTGTATGTTCTTTTGTATAACCCTGAGGGTCTCCTGTGTAATTGATGTGATTCTGCAATCTGTATATGGGCTAAAAATGGGAGTTCATAACCCACTTGAAGCAAAGTGTGAAAGATGATATATCAAGAACTATGTAATGTTTTGAACAACCAACAATAAAAAAAATGAAAAAAAAAAAGAAGTAAAGTCCAATTTCAGCTTCCACGAACCAACAAATCTATCTGCGTCTATATACATCTGTTCTTTTCCTTAAAATAGAAAAGTTCCTTTATGAGTGTCAGACCCTTGTTTGCTTCTGCATTCATGAGTAGTGTTCTCAAATTTTGAGGACCTCACATTATTAATGAGCTCACATTCTTCTAGACTATCCAAGCTCTTAACCAGGAACCTTTTCTATTCGTGCATGAACTTGTTCAAATCTCTTTTATCTAATATAACAACAACCACAGAAAATAGCAAAAAGCAAAAATAAGGACTTCCATAGAAAAACAATAATAAACACTTATGCCAGAAAAAGACAAAAGAAATAAAAATAAAACTTCAGTGGATACCCATTTATTATTTATAGTGTGTAATGATTAAACCTCCATTGGGAGGTATTTTTGGTGACTTCTACTAAATTTACAAAATCATAATTCTTTTTCCTAGAAGCATATGTATGGAATTACAAAGATTCTAGTATACACATGAAGGGGAAATGCACAAATTTATTTATTATAACATAATTGGTGATAAAAATCAAAGTTGAATCAACTTGGTCCTTTAAAATCTACAGTTCTGCAGTGGTTGCTCTATGATCTAGTCTTCATCATCGACCATTCTGCCTTCTTCTGCTGTGCTTTGGGCTCTCTGGCTTCTTATCTGTTCTTCAATTGTGCCAGGCATATGCTGGAATAATGCCTCTCCCCCACTTGTCATGCGGGCAATGGAATTTAGGTTTTCTCTACATGAGGCGAGCTGGCTGCGAAATTAAGCTAAGAAAAAGAAGTGGTGAAGAAACCACACTACCCAGAGAGTAATTTTGGAAAGTGGGAGGTAGATGTCTCTAAGACCTTAGGGGTCCAGTTTCCACAGTGGGAAGAGAGAGAGAGCAGGAAACTGTGTTTGCTTTATTATATGTGGGGAAACTTCGAAGGTTATCCATAGAATGTTCTTTGCCAAATAAGGCAGGAGGTGGGCTGTCCAGGCCCAATGGGTCATGCCCAATTCTGGACCTACTAGAGTAGCCCCAGTGAAGACTGATGTCACGTGCATTGCATAATCCATTAAGTGGGACGGGCCACAAAATAGTATGCAATGCCAGGCCAGAATCTCCTTGGCTCAACACCGAGGGAAGATGCTAAATAGCTCAGGAGTGGCTGCCCACAAATGCCCTTCCCTTTGATGGGAACATTTTCCCCACATTATCTTCCTCTTCCATCTGGAACATAAATTCTATGAGGGTTTTGATCTTTCTTTCTTTTATTCACTAGTAAATGTCTGAAATGATATTGGTACATAGTAGGACTTAATATGGTTTGTTGAATTCATGAAGGGACCCAGATACTCTCTCTCTCTCTCTCTCTCTCTCTCCATATATATGTATATATAGATATAGATAACATATATATTTCATAATTTAATTACCATATTCACACGTTGTTTTGCCCTTAGTAATATGACAACATATAAGTGCCAGAAAACTGGAAAACATAGGCTAGCTGTACAATTTTAGCTCTTCATTACAAGGGAAGAAGACAAAAATGAGATTTTATGAACAGCTAGAAGTCACTATGGTCTCTAAGAAAATACCATGTGTCACAGAATACAGATATCCTGATTTCTCCCAGAATTTCTGAACATAGATTTTTTTTTTTTGTAGTCTTATATTCCTGAATGGCAACTGCTACTTAAACCTTTAAATAATGCTCACTGCTGAAAGTTTCTGCTTGTCTCTTCCTTTGAATTATTTATAGAAATCTGCAAAGGTGCTGCTGTGGTTAAAATTCCAAAGTGTCTGCCCCAGGCGTTTTGTAATCCTTTCCACAATTTCCCCCCTCAATTTTTAAGTTTCCTGGCCTGTGAACACTTGTATTTCAATAGCATTCAAATTCTGCACCTTGCTGCATTTGCCTGAACTGTAGGATCCATGCTTTTGGGTGTGTCATTTCCTTCTGTTGTTTTTCAGTCACTTATAGCCATAATTTAAGCCTGGCTGCTTTTTGAGGACACCTCTTCGTCTCCATGACTCTCAAGAAATATCGGAACAGGAAACAAATAGGTGATCTCACCTCAGGGTTTGACTTTCATGTCATTTCTTCTCATTTCTCTTTTCTAGAAACTTAGATCCTTTGCCACCTGACAAAATCATCTCATCAATCTGCATCCTGTTTCCGCAACTATTCAGTGAAGATCTGAGCTCCAATCCATTGTTTTTCTCCATGACTCTTATTCATGTATGGATGTCCCTTTTGGCAGCTCAACATTTCAGTGTTTCTATAGGCTTATCGATTTGAGTCCATAGAGGAAACCATTCACCCTTTATGCTCCATACAAAGACATTTTATGGAAAGTACAATTTACAAAAGGGAAGACGGCTAAGGGTAATGGTGAACTAATCTGATAAAATATCAAAATCAAAAGAGAAACAGAAAGAACCATATAGACAGGCAAGAATGCAATAACCAAGAAAAGATGAAACAGGGAAAGAAGAAGGAGAGAAAGAGAGAGAGAGGGAGGGAGATAAAGAGAGAGAGAGGGAAAGGAAAGGAGAGGAGAGGAAAGGAAAGGGGAGGGGAGAGGAGGAAGAAAGAAAGAGGGGAAGAGAAGTGAAGAGAGGGGAGAGAAGAAAAGGGCTTTTATATACAAGGAGTCAGAGATCAGATATGCTGTTTTTCAGCTATGGGCTATTACTGTACCCTAAGCCTTGCTCTCTGCAGTTAGCATTCTAGGCCCCAGTTCCCCACAGCTCTTCCTTCTCAGTCTTGATGCCTCAGTAGCTCTTCTGGTAGTGGGCTCTTTACCTGTGTCCCTACTTGCAGGCAGAAAAGGGGTCTGACGAACAGGTATGCATTTAATATTAGAGAACGATTAACTGAATGACTGCATGCACGAAGTCAGCTTGACTCACTTGGTGTAAACTTGTAGTTCATAGAGCATTTCAGAGAGGAAGATTTTAAGGATATTGCCTCACATCTGTCAGGGCCATGCTGCTGGTCACATGGTCCCAAACTGAGATAAATATTTATGTCCTTGCATACTCTCAAACCAGATGTCACAGACCCCACTGCTCTGTGATCATAAAATAACATTGTGTTCCCTTTTAATTACTGAGGTATGATTCATTCAGACTCTTTTACCCTTTTGCTAAGAAATTACCTCTCCAAGTGAAACTCAGAGCCATGACAAAGCACTTTTTCTCCTCCTTTAGCTCACACTGACCCACTTTGGCAACCTCAGTCTTTGCAGGCACTCAGGTCACTCCTGAACTTTCTCTCCTGCAGGCTTTTTGAATCAGGTTGTTATTCATATTTGGGGTCACAGTTGGAATATCACCTTCTCAGGAAGGAGTCTCTGCATATCTTTACTAAATTAGCTCCCTGTTACCCTGTCACACTGTAGAAGATCAAAGTATCAATTTTTAATAGAATTTGTAATTTGAAATAGTTGATTTTCTCTTTGCCTATTTTTTTTTTTAATTTAGTTATCTAAAGGTCTGCTCTTTACAAACTATAAGTTTTGTTTTGTTTACAGTTGAAATTACAAGACTTACTGTGTTAAACATTCTGCATAGGTTTTTCCTATCATCTAGGCTGTTCTTGTCAGACACACAGTTCTAAAATTATAAAATTCATCACTATTCTCTTCTATTAAATACATGTTTATACTTATTGTCATAACATATACATATATACAATGACGTGTGTGTATATATATATATATATATATATTCTCAAACATGCTTTACTGATTGAATATTACTCTTCTTTGCATGTAGAAAAAAACCTTATGTTGTGAGAAATTAGAAATACAAATTTTATAGGCTCCTTACTTGAAAAAAAGTTTTGCTAATTTTTAAAAGCATTCAAAGCAGCTAATACAGGTGAACTTGATCATCTTCAACTTTTACTTGCTGAGTTCTGACAGAATTTGAGTTCTCAAACCCATCACTCCATCAGATATGAGATTAAGAAATTCTTGTTTTAATGCTCAGGGCCTGAAGAGTGGATATTTAGCTATTAAAATGTATAATATTATTTGGATGAAAAGGCAGCAAGTTGTGTTAATCTTCTTAAAAGCCTTGTGCTTTTAATAGGAAAGCACAGCAGCCTAACAGCACAATAAAAATTAGTGCCCTACTGGTTTTCTGGCATCAAACATTTGCATTTTGTGTCATTTCCATTTTCTTATACTTGGCATGATAATGTCTGTTTATTCATTTACTCTATGACAAATTCCAGGGAATTATAACTTTTTTTTTTTTTTCCAGCTGAGCTGTTCAAGTTGTTGTGGCTGGGAACACATAATATCTTCAATTGCTATAATGTAGTCATTTCATGCCCCTGTCTCTGAAGAATTTGCCCTTAACACCTTGTAATCCATGAAGTACTCTCATATAGCATCATAGGGATTTTAGGTCCTGAATATCAATAAAATCTCAAAAGGGGAATGTATGTTTGCTTTATGTCTCGGCGTTCTGATATGTCCCATCAGACCCATTTTATATTCTCTCTTCATAGGACTATATAACACTTTTCCTCCAATGCTACTTGCAATATTCATGCCATATTTCTCCTTAAAAGTTTTACTAACCTAAAGATTTAAGAAAGGAAATAAAATAGACTAGTAAAAACTGGCCTTCTGGTCGATGTCCATCTCTCTGTAATAAGATTTGACAAAGGCAATTTTATGATATCAGAATACAGCACAAATTGTCAACTACTGAAAAAGAAATACAAATAACTATAAACTGATAGGAAATCTCACTGTGATAATATTATTAAATGAATCCTTTCAACATAGATGCAGATGTTTATTTATGTTTAGCATCTTGCTAGTTTTTCTGTTCTGAATTTCAAAATTTATGGGAAAATATCAATATTTTAGTTGTGCTGCAATTAACTCTCTAACATCTACCAGGCAGATTTCCTATTGTAAAATCCAAGCTACATAGATGAGTTGAGTTTGACTGTGCAAAAAACCATTCCACTGGAAAGGATTCAAGCAACTTCTTTTTAAGACAGATGAGGTGGTACCATCCTTACTGACATAATTACAGTCCAGTGTATTGCATCAGTTGTTTGAATTAGACCACAAAGTTTCATTCTGTCTCTGATAGTGTATGGACTGTGCATAATATCACAAATACTCTGTGACATTATTTTGGGAGGCGTATTGGGGATTAAACTCAGGGGCACTTGACCACCACCGAGCTACATCCCCAGCCTTATTTTGTATTTTATTTAGAGACAGGGTCTCCCTGAGTTACTAAGTGCCTCACTTTTGCTGAGGCTGACTTTGAGCTTGTGATTCTTCTGCCTCAGCTTCCTGAGCTGCTAGGATTATAAGTGTGTGCCATTGTGTCCAGCACCCTGTGACTTTTTATAAATCATGCTATTAATAGAGGCTAAAAACTGTCATTTAAGGATTGAACAGAGAATATGTCAATAAATTATTTCAGGCTCGTAAAAACATGCAACTATTGGTAAACTTTTAATAAAAATTCCAAAATTACTATGACTTGAATATATGTAGCAACTTTTTAATATATTTTTCCTTTGTCTCCCCTGGATAAGTTCCTATGGGAATTTTGCTGATAGCCAGTAAATTGTAAGTCTAAGAAAACAAAAAAGAAAATGCTAATTCAGGAAGTATTTTTTTAACACAAGGAGAGGAATACTATAAGCTATTCAATATCTTATCCTGAAAATGGATTTAATAAGTGTCTATTTTCATTCAATGGAAAGCTTATTGAAACAATGGAACACACCCAAAGTCAAATTCTGAAGCCTACATGTTATCCTTCCAGGCAACATGCAACCCAGTACTTGCAAGTAATTATTAAGCATTTTTGGCTAAATTCCTGCTAAGAAAAGCATGCCTTTTTTTGGACTGGTTTTGATTAAGTATATATAAAAAATTTGGTGTATGTTAAATATGGAAAAATTACTTAAAATAACAAAGTTTCTTGCTTTTAAATAAACATGGCATAGAACATTTGAAAGTAAATTTAATTTGCATCAAATAGCATTGATTTACATATAAATTGATTTACAATGATTTTTACATTGATTTACAATGGCTTTGACTGTGACATCTTATAATTAGGGAACCACGCAAGTTTTGAAGTTAAGAATGTATCATGGCCTTCCCTTCTTTTTTCTTTTTATTGAGATAGGATCAGTTCATATAATTGTAGTACTTGAGAATTCTAAGTACCTGGTGATATGTAGCACCATCCCCTAATTTAGGGGTATAAAACTATTTTACTATGCTTAGAGATCCCATAAGCCAAGAGTCTGGGCTTATGCAGTGGGGGTGACTTATTTCTGCTTAAGAGTTCAGAGTTCCAGCTTGAAAATCTGAGCTATCTAGTGGTCATTCAAGGGGCTAGAGTCATTTTGAGGCTCTTTCACTTGCATGTTTGGCACCTGGTCTTGGGTAACCCAGAGCTTGGTCTCATTGATCTGAACTCCTAAGTCCTCTCCATGTGACTTGGGCTTCCTCAAACTATGGTAACCCAAGGATAGTAAAAGTTCTTGCATTGTGTACCAATACTGCAGAGAAAGCATTCAGAAGACATATAACATTGACATTTTGACTTCACCTTAAAAAAATCTCATTCATCTACTCTCTTTTCTTAGTTAAAACATTTTTAAGTCCACCCAGTTAAAGAGAGAGGGGACCCCCTCACAGTAGAAAGAGTCTCAAAAAATTTTCTGCCATATTTAAAAAAACACCCTCTAATATCTAAGCTATTATGTCTATTTATTGATTTTTAATAAAGACACTATGTTTCTACTAACTCATTAATAATGAACATATATTTAAAATTAATGTAAGGCTTTAAAATCACAATCTATTTCCATTATTAATTTAACTAACTCAAGCAGTGCATCTTGAGAAGAAGATCTTTCTCATTAGTTGTTCTCATGGGTGAAATGCTCTAGAGTTATGAAAAAGTCTCTTGGTATCTTCCCATTATCTTCTCTTCAGAGAGCTCTTAGGATCCACACTGTTTCTTTCTTTTCTAACTTTTGAAAATGTAGTAGTCCTATGAAGAACTTTATAAACAGTGAAAACTCTCATATATGCCAATTCATAATTTCTAATGATCACAGAGACATGTAAGACCTTCAAAATTAAAGATATTTACTTTCATAATGCGTTCTTAAAAATTAAATATCCCTTTAATTTCCGAGAAGATAACTTCAAAAGTCTCAAATCACATAACATGCTTTGCATTGTTTTGTATGATCCATGTCATTTGTGTGGATCAGACACATTTATTAGGGACATTGAATTAAGAAGTACAAAAGGCACTAAAATGAGCAGTAAAATAATAGTAATTTTACTAGCAAAAGGGAATAGATCACACTCCGAATTCATGTTCAAATTTGGCCTCAACTAAATAGCTGCATTGATTGAGGAAGTATGAACTTATAATGTGATTTTTATACAATTCTTTATTGTTCAGTCCACTATAGGAAAACTCTCTTAATCCACAGTTTGTTAAATCAGATTACAATAACTAAAAATGATTCAAAGATTTCACATCCAATTGTGATGTGATTCATTGGAGGAACTGGATGCATTAACTATAATATGTATATCTCTATCTAATACTTAATTCTATCTACTATATGCCAAATTTTGGTATCACGATTCTACATAATTTAAATACATTGTCAATGAAGAATGAAATTTGTCATCTATGGTACACATAATAGTATATTGTCCAGTTCCTGATTCAAGGAGGGATTTGATGAGCTAATGCCTTCCAAGAACACTCATGTCCAGTGTCTTATGGAGTATAAAGTCCTAGCTATTTGGGACAATCCTGACAGGTAATCTGCACCAGCTTAGTCATGTAGGTTCAGTCAAGAATGTTGCAAGACCTGGATTTGAGGCTCTGCCCACTCCTGCCTTTACCTTCTGCTGGGGTTGATACTAGCTTAGGTTACTCCCTAATAAATAGCTAGTATGTTTAACTACACCACAGATTCTGCTTCTAGAAAACACGACATATAATAAACTAAAAAAAGATTAAGGTTAATCAAAGCTGAATGGAAGCCATCAGATTACACTTAAACTTTTAAGATATGCAGGAACACATTCTACTAGGAAAGGAGTAACTTATTTTCTGTGTACAAGAAGTTCTTCTCCAATTGATTATGTCATTTGAATTAAAATAACTCTCTTGCTGATAATAGAAAGTGTCAGTGTCAATGTCAGAGCTTATTTGGAAAGCACGCTTAGACTAGTGTATTGAGTAGAGGCTTGATAGATGCAGATTGACTTGCTAGGATATCCTACTGCTGTATAATATACTGCTAAACAAAATGGTTAAAAATGTCATAAAGTATATAATAGTTTTCCTTTATGCAAGGTGAAAGAAACAACAGAAATACACTTAAAAACCTTCTTTAAGGTGTACAGATTTCTATTCTAATAACGACAGCTAGTGAGTTATAGATTCTTTTCAGTGACTTAAAAATGAAATAGGAAAGAACAATCTGGGACTTAGAATTGGAATAATTGGCTAAAACGAACAGAAAGGAAATTATTTCTTTTTGTGTACTAAAAAATGTCAAGTTTATGTTTTCTTTCCTTCTCTCTTTCTTCTTAGTTAGGTATTATGTTTTGAGCATATGTGGATGTTGGGTAGATTTTTGGCTTGTCCAGCCTTTATTTTTAGAACAACAGACTTCATATATCATTCCTAAAACATTTATGTGTTTTATTCAGTTATTCACTTTTGACCTTCTATATTAAAATGTAAATATAGTCTGCAACACATAAAGACTTCATCAAATCTAAAGAATTCTACAAAATTGGAAGTTATTAAATAAAAAAAATGCAAACTGTTTTCCTTTTTATAGTAATTAATGTATGCATTTTAGTGTGCAAAATGTCTCAAGGAGCACCCTTATTATTTTACTAAATATAAACACGTTGAAGCTACAAATCTTTATGTTCCTTTTATATACTCTGGAGTGTTTTAGCTGAGGATATAGCTAAGTTGGTAGAGTGCTTGCCTCACATTCACAAGGCCATGGGTTCAATCCCCAGCATCAAAAACAAATTCTAAGAGAAAAAGCACCCTGTTCTTCTCCTGGGGTTGTGTTAAACTTGAAATATTTATATGGGAACTGGTCTATGTGTACTCATATTGCAGCATATTGGAAGTCACATCACCTGATTTCCAATGTTTAGTGGTCAGTTGGGTAAGATGTGGACCTCAAATGACCCCTTTCAAAATGTATGATTTTCTTCTTTAATCTACAAATTATCAGTGGGATAATATTCTAGCATCATGGGAATGTATGCTTCCTCTCAAATCTTTCACTTAATGGTTTTAGCAAATATTAATGATCATAATTCTGAATTAAACATTTCATTACACTTTCCAAAGGGTAAATTCCTAACTCCATCATTCTTTACCTGAAGTATGAAATTCTTCTGTAAGAGGTTCTGTTTCTCATTTGGGAAACACCATATTTCCCCATCTGAATGTACAATCAAAACTTAACTCTCATTAATATTCAGAGTAGGGAGTTGATGGAATAATAACTTCTAGTAGATCCAAGTTGAATGTTTTCCCAAGTTTTTAAACGAAGGTTCAATCAATTGCATTCATTGTTGTATTTTTATGTTCATATTGAACCAAATTGGGAACTATAGTAACTACTTCTGTTGGATCTCTTTATCCTTTTCACAGGTCCCCATTAATCTTTCAATATTTCTTTGCTTCTTAAAAAAAGATCTTACAGCACTGAAATCATCTCTTTTTCCAAGGAACCCTAACCTTATCGGTTAAAAAACATTACTTAAAAATGAGGATCTGGGTCCTTGCTTGCAGTTTTTGTTTCTATGAGATGATTAGTGAACTATTTCATGGACACAAGTAGAAAAAAAGGGGAAATCATTTGTATCTTAAAAGAATTATTTGTTTTCATGTGGCGAATAGATTATAATAAAAGGAACAGAATAGAGAAATAAAAAATGTACAAATTTATTGCCATTCAGGATGGAAAGAAATAGACAGATTGGACATATGTGAAAATGGAGAATTTACCACTTTTTTTGTGGTTCACTGGTTTGAGACAATGAAATTCTTGGAATACTCAAGGATTTTTTTCCAGAATACCAGTTTATGAATCTAGGTGAATAGTGTTGTCATAGGACATAGTGAAATTGAATGTCTTTAAGGTATATTACTATTGAGTTTCACAAAATCTGTATTAATTAGTAGTCCACTACTCATACAAATAATACACTTTTGAACCTAATGAAATAAGAATATTAATTTACATTACAGTATTTAAGACTATGTTTATACTTAATCATGCTCCAAAAAAATCCTCCTTAATCATATCAGGTTGAAAGTGAATACTTTAAGTGTTTGGTGGCATAATTTGTATGTCAGTACAGGGAAAGTTTAAACTTTTTTGTCCAATCAAAATCTTTTATTGCTTAGAAAAGCTGGTGTTCAGACATACATTTTAATATGATAAAATCCTTTTTAGAGGACATTTAGAGTACATCTAACTATGTTCAGTTCAGCCTGTTCTGTTCTATTATGGTTTTGACATGCTTTACTTGTAGAAATGATTGCTAGTTTATGAAGTAATTCCTTACAAATAAATTATACAGAATTTAAAGAGTATGAACATTTGTAAATCAGAACTCTGGTGTGAATTAAAATGTACTAAAATTACAAAATTGTCTTTAAACAAAATAAATAAAACCTGTGAAGATATTAAGATGTATACATACATTTTCCAGGTATACTCTCCTAATATGTGAAACATCAAAAGGAATCATTTGGGAAGTATATGCCAAAACTACTTATGTTAGTTTGAGAAATGAGATGGAAACACAATTTATTTTATATTTTGCATACAACTAAGTAAATTATCCTATATTTTTTTTGCTGACAGGTTAGTAGTTCTCTTATTTAATGTATTGACTTCATATACCTTCCTAAGGTATTAATTTATGTATCTCTTTGTCCATTAACAAATCTTAGACACTGCAAATAAAAAGATGTGCAATACTCAAGGAGTATTCTTCAAGACATTATTCTAAAGGAGAAAGATACGCATAGACAAAATATGACAGAGAGCTATGGGGGCAGTGAAAGAAACTATCAGGAGCTTAGGAGAGTCAGAAAAGGCTTAAAAGTAAGGTCTTGAATGATAAATACGGCTTGAGTAACTGTGACAGAGACAAATAGTTCCCACAATTTGTCATTATCCATTCTCTTTTTATTCTTTAGTAAAACAAGTTTAAGCTTATTACATGGTTGCTCAGTTACAGATTGTTTGGGGGCTTTCTTGCAGCCCACTGTAGCCATATTTTTGGTACAGGCCAGTAGATGTGAAGTTAGTACTGTGGCAACCTCCAGGCTGTGCCTGTCAGAACTGGTCATGCCTTCCACTACTTTCCCTGTGCAGCAGACTATGATGGAAGAAGCCACAGTAGTCACTGTGCTCTGTCTACCCAGTGACAGTAAGGAGCCAGACAGCAGAACCTAGGCAATGAGTCTGGGTTCCAGTCTTCATCTAGTTGCCATAAAAAGACAAATGCAACTTCAATATGTGTTTGTGAAATGAATATCTACCTTGTTTGGCCCACTATATATAGTTTTTCTTCTTTTAGTTATAGGAGCTAACCGTATGTCATATCTCTTGGAAAGATGGAAAGACTTTTTAACACCAAACACTTTAATTAAGGAAAAACATAAAAATTTGGAAGTATGATAAATAATGCTAGTAACTTTTCACTATCTCAGAGCACAACAATTTATTAGAGAAGTATTAAATAAAATAAGAAAAAGTTAAATTTATCATATATGAATAAAATCCATGATTCAATTAATGAAAATAATTACCAATTCCCAAGAAAATAAATTTGCGACATTACTAGCAAGTTGTTATTAAATTCCACAGATCATTTTTTAGAACATGTAAAGAATGACACCAGAAGAATTTTAGTCACACTGCAGGCTGCATTTGGCTTTTATGACATATTTAAGGAAATATATAAATTCAAAATATTTTGTTTTCTGAAAAGCATATGAGTTTTAGGTGTTTATTAATCTAGAACACAGAATCTTCCAATGCCATTTGTTATTCCCTGTAAAATTTATATTAAAATTTAAAATCTGAATTTATACATACAAATCTTTGAAACTAAGTAAGTCAATGTCTATTAAAAGCACATTTAATTTAGCTTCTTGGATTTTTGTATAGGACTAAAGTATTGTATTTTCTCAATTTAAAACATTACATTTAATGGTAATAGAATGAATGTATTTTTGTGTAGTCAGTCCTTTTAGAGGGCACATGAGTCTGATCAATAACAGTAAATTCCTATTCAAAATTAGGAATCAATTTCCATGGTAAATAAGCAGGATGAAAACAGTAGTACTATTCAAAAGAAAAGAAGGAAAAATAAAATTAATGAAATCAGAGATCATTATGTCATTTCATTCATAAATGTAAGCTATTGGAGAAAAACATAAGTAAGTTTTCATCAGATTTTACATTAAGTTTTTCCTATACTATTGGCATAGCATCAATGATTCGAGGAGCTCGAAGTAATAAAGACATTATGATAAAACCCTCCACTTCAGAGTCAGGAACCAAGACCCAGATAGGATAACTGATTAGGCCAAGATCATGCTGCCAAAATACTGAGATTAGGAAAGGCTTTTGAAGTTATCTTGTTTAAATTAACAACCTGGGATAAAATTCTGTCCCCAGCATTTCAAAAGATTCATGAATACTTTCCGCTGTTGGAATTTTCCTTGGGTGCAGGGTAAAGTGTTACCCAATATGGTTATTTCACAGATATTTAACACCTACAGTGTACCAAGGACTATGCTAAGCTCTAATGATATGGAAATAATACAAACAAGTCATACAGAAACTGGTCCCTACATTCACGGAATTTAGAATCAAAATGCAGAAAACAGAGATAAAGCAATCATGAAAGAAAATAATTATAAACTGTGCTGAGTGCTATAATAGGCAAGGGTAGGTCACATCAGAGTATGTAATAGGATGACATGATTTGTGTAATTAATCATGGGGGTCTACCTTGTGATGTTTGACACAATTTGAAATCTAAACCTGAATGGTAAAAGAAAAATATTTTAATTAAATGGATCAGTATTTGAAAACTATTGAGCCAGGAAAGAATATTAAGAAAACAAGTCTGAAATGGAAAAATGAACATGGTTTTAGGGCAGACAGAATGTGAATGGCTAGAAAAGAAGCTTTGAATCAGCCTCTCCTATTTCACTTTTCTCCATAATGTCCTCACACACTGAAATATCCTATTATATCTTCTCTATATGTTGTCTGTATTTTCTTCCCAAAATACAGTCTTTGTGAAAATAGCACTTTTTGTTTGTTTCCAGTATTATAATTCAGAGTTCAAACAGGACCTGGTAACAAATACTGGTTAATCCACACCTGTAGAATGAAGGATGGTAAATATTTTATAGTGCATAAAACAAACTACATATCTGCAGAAGAATATTCAAGAAGAAACCAAACTCATTCCAAGGTTCCTAAAACCTGTGAGGAATTTGAGGTGATACCACAGAAGATGGGAATGAGCAGAATATGAAAATTTGCCTTGCTGGTGGATAGTCAAAGTCCATTGTAAGGTTTACACCAGAGAAGAGGAAAGAAGACCTACCTCTGGATGATGATGACCATGCCTAACACATTGATTTCCTGTCCCATTACCTCTCTGTGTCCTTTTTATTCTATAAAGCTGTTTATGTTCCTAAGATAGAGATTTGAGATTACAAAAATGTCTCCTCTATTGTCGCGACCCCTTGCCCGCAAGGAAGACGCAACTCAGGAATCTTCTTTCAGCAGTTTATTCAGGCCCTTGATATTTCTTCTTCTCTCTCTTGGATGCCCCTCCCAGCCTTAATAAAGCATCCCAAGCCCCAGTGCAAAGCTGCCGCGTGGAGCTTTCTCACAGGGTGGTGAAAAATCATGTGCCAACTTTCCCAGATAAGAAGTTGTTTGTCACAGACCACAGCGGAGCCAGCGTCATCTTGTAATGGCGACCATAGTCTGCAGAAACGGCAGAAGCGGCTCACCACACTCTATTTTCCTCAGGGCCAGTTTTAGTAAGCCTGTTTCCATCCAGGAACTCTTGTCTCCTAAGTTTTCAGTTGAGTGGTAAGCAAGCACAAACTTTTAATTCCGGTTGTTTCCAGAATCATACTGGTCATTGTTTTGAAAATAAGAGATCTTTTATTCACAGAAAAGTTAATGCAAAAAAAAAAAAAAAAAACATAGAACAAGAAAGACCTCTGGAAATGAAAAACATAATAAATAAAATATCAATAACAGCTATATCAGTTAGAGGAAGCAAAGAACAAATACAGGACAAAGTCAAAAAGGAGAAAATGTTTTTTTAAGTTCACCAAAGGAATTTCAAAAAGAATATGAGAAGTAAATAATCAAAATATCACAAATATAATATAAAAAATTCCCTAGAACTTAAGGTTCTCTAAATTGATAAGTTGCAACCAGTATTCACATCAGGGAACCTCTTAAACTTTCAGACTAACAGAGAAAAAATAATTTTTTAAAAAGGCTTAAAAGAGAAAAATGATAGGGTGTTATACCTGTGAGTAGAATATGATGATTATTTGACTTTTCAACAATAATGGAAGGTAGAAGAAATTACAGAAATGCTTTCAAACTTTGTAGAGATAATTATTCTCATCCAATATTTCTTTATTTGGCAAAACTATAAACCAAGAGAAGGATAAAGGTATTTTTAAATGCATGATGTCTTGATCTCTTACCTTCCATATCTCCTTTCTCCAGGAAGTTACTTGATAAATCTGCTACCAGATAATGGCATACAGCAGACTAGAGAAAGAAATGAAATATATGGGACTGGTGACCCTGAGATCGGAATTAGGGAATAAAAGGAAAGATACCCATAAACCAGTAAATATGCAGAAAGCACATAGGAAAAATTGTACCTCTTTAGAAACATGCCCTCAACCTGTGCTCTTGACTCATGCCCTTGTAAAATGAAGGCAATGCATAAGTACAGGGAAAATTTGTCATGAAATTGTGTGGGCCTACCTGGATCTACCTCCAGACTGGTGTGTGTGTGTGTGTGTGTGTGTGTGTGTATTGAAAATGTATCTACTTCCTAAGTAAACCTTTGTTTATGCCTTTGGTTCATGGTGAAATTCTTTTCCTTCCTGTTTGCCAAGAACCCCACTGGTTCTGAGTTAAATTCCTCTTCCCCTCTGGGAACATCTCAGACACTTCTCTGGAGGCATCTCTCCTCCTGTGACAATCCCACAGAGGGGTTGGAATTTCCTCAAGAATAGTGGAAAGATGTCACAGGACAGAAGTTATAGAACAGATGTTGAAAAAGGTAACTAGTCCACATTGATAAAAAGATAATAGGCTTTGTAAACAATATCTCCAGGTTAAAAGAAAAACAACAAACAACAACATCAACACCACCAACAAAAAGATTGTGGATGTTTAGATGGTTTAAAAAGTTGATTGGAGGGCTGGGGATGTGGCTCAAGCCGTAGCGCGATTGCCTGGCATGCCTGCGGCCCGGGTTTGATCCTCAGCACCACATACAAACAAAGATGTTGTTTCTGCTGAAAACTAAAAAATAAATAAATATTTTTTAAAAAAGAAAAAAGTTGATTTCCTTAAAAAAAAAAAAGTTGATTGGAAGCCAGGGTGCATGCCTGGAATTCCAGGGGTTGGGGAGGCTAAGATAGGAGAATCAAAAGTTCAAAGCCAGTTTCAGCAATGGCAAGGCATTAAGCAACTCGGTAAGACCCTGTCTCTAAACAAAATACATATAGGGCTGGGGATGTGACTCAGTGGTCGAGCACACCTAAGTTCGATCCTCAGTACCAAAATAAATAAATAAATAACATGATTGGAGAGGCTAAAAACATGTTGGGGAAAATTTAATATATTTAGGTAAAAAGCTAAATAAATTCAGAAAAAGACAGTATTAAATCTAAAAAATAAAGACATTATAAAAGGATATGTAATTGTATTTCTTTTGTGTGTAGCAGGGTACTATTCATAATAATGCAAAGATTTGATGAGTTTCTTATTTACAATAAAAGAAACATTACTGGAATTCTAGGCCAGAGGCCTGATTCTGGGGTGTTTTAACAAATCAGGTCCAGACATTCCCTCAGAGCCCAAACAGGGAAAGTAATGATGGCATAAAGGAGCTTAAATCAGTAAAGCTACACCAGGAGTCCAAAGGATTCAATGTTTTCAGCCCTGTCTTTGGGGATACTAGCATGAGGTTCACGATTATACACATAAAGGGGACCAAAAAATGTGTATTACAGCAGTCTCAGTCTAACTATAATCTAGTCATTATCTCAGGATTGGTCAGCAATGTTTTGATGGATATGAGCAAGCTACCATGGCCTCAGGGATAGTTTGAATTCTGAACAAGGTGCTTATCCACCAGGTCTGTGGTTCCTGGAACCAGAGGGGATTCTGATAAAAGACTTCCTTTTGGTTACTCATTGGTTAAATAACAGGCCTAAAAGAAGAGTGTAACACCTTGTTACAGAAATGCTGAATATTTACTTAAATGAGAGTAGGTATGGATACATTAAGAAACTGATTATAAGGAATTTTACAATACAAATATTCTATCTACAATAACAAAAAGTCAATGAGTAGCCAAAAAATTTGCACAACCAAGATGTATAACCAGAAATACAACCATATTTGGATACTTATATTTACTCTCAGACATCCTTGTTGTATCATGCACTATTATTTTTATGGTCCAGTAAGAAAGAAAAAAAAAGCAATGATTTAATTGCCTTTAATTGTATTATTGACCTATTATGTCCCAATTTTTAATCCTGCAACTATTTCAACAAAATTGATGCAAAGGATTTAAAATACGTTGAAAATCATAAATAGGAATTTATATATTATTATATTAGTTAATTTTACTACAATTATAGTAAAATTGCATTATCATGATATAATAATATTACATATAATATAATTATAGTATTTAATTTTCTATAGGTGTTTCACACCTGGAACATTAAGACAAAATGGGATAAGAAATTGTACTTGACCTGGGCAAGGTTGAACATGCCTATTTTCCCAGTACTTTGGGAGGCTGAGGCAGGAGAATGGTAAGTTAAAAGCCAGCCTCAGCAATTTAGGAGGCCCTACAGTAGCTTAGCAAGACCCTACCTCAAAGTTTGAAAAATAGGCATTAAGCAACTCGGTAAGACCCTGCCTCTCCCCCGCCACATATACACACAAATTATATTTAATAGTTTTTGAAAAAGTCCTTTGTGAATTACTTAAAAAGAAATGTTTCATATATATATATATATATATATATATATATATATATATATATATATATATAATGTATTCTTAGAAACATCTTTACAGTCAAAACTGATTCTCTTAAAACCATTTTATATTTCAGAGTTCTTGGTTTCTATATTTATTTTCCATACAATATGGAACTACATTATCAAGAATATTAGTGCTATAATGTATCTAGAAAAGAATATTCTTCTGTTGTCTGGAATTTTCCCAAGTCAATAAAATTCCCTTCTACAAATTTTAGTTATCCTGAATATAACAAAAGAAGGTCAACGGAAAATTTTCAAAAAACAGTGAGGACATATGTCTTCTTCAAGTTGTCTTTTAAATCATTTGTTCACCGAAATGTCTGCTGTCTGAAGTTAGAAAGGAAGCAATAACAATAATGTCATCGACTGTAAAGCATTCTTATTTTGAAGCTGTTAAAATATGAAAACAAATTGTGCATATTATAGTCAGAACAGTATATTAGAGAACTGGTGACAAAACTACCGCCACGCTTAAAAGAAGTTGATTCTGATGACCAGAAACTGTGAGTGTGGAGAATGACTTGAAATGGATTTCTTAGAAAGCTTCTCTCTTGTTTAAGTGACATAATCAAAGAGAGGTCTGAGGAGAAGGGAGTTGAGGAAATCAAAACAGAACAGAGGACGACATTTAAACCAGTTTCACCTTGATTCTAGAGAATTCTAAAACAAGCTGTAGCAGAACATGTCTTCTCTTGAGACAGGGGTTTGCACCTCTGTATCAAGTGGTCATTAGGTAGAAATGTGAACTCTGGGGCAAGGTAGTTTTTATTAGGTCAAGGTCAGTTCCACTGTCAGCAACTGGGAGTGTGTTAACAGGCATAATGAAGACGGCATTGTCAGGGCAACAGAGCTTTTCAGTTTGCTGTTTGTTTAAATAAATATTTAAAAATATTTTGCCATTTTGAACTATATGCTTAAAATAGTGAAGTAAATGTTTATTTTTTTATTTATTTTATTTTTATTTTTTATTGGTTGTTCAAAACATTACAAAGCTCTTGACATATCATATTTCATACATTAGATTCAAGTGGGTTATGAACTCCCATTTTTACCCCAAATACAGATTGCAGAATCACATCGGTTACACATCCACATTTTTACATAATGCCATATTAGTAACTGTTGTATTCTGCTACCTTTCCTATCCTCTACTATCCCCCCTCCCCTCCCCTCCCATCTTCTCTCTCTACCCCATCTACTGTAATTCATTTCTCTCCTTGTTTATTTTCCCATTCCCCTCACAACCTCTTATATGTAATTTTGTGTAACAATGAGGATCTCCTTCCATTTCCATGCAATTTCCCTTCTCTCTCCCTTTCCCTCCCACCTCTCATCCCTGTTTAATGTTAATCTTCTTCTCATGCTCTTCAACCCTACTCTGTTCTTAGTTACTCTCCTTATATCAAAGAAGACATTTGGCATTTGTTTTTTAGGGATTGGCTAGCTTCACTTAGCATAATCTGTTCTAATGCCATCCATTTCCCTGAAAATTCCATGATTTTCTCATTTTTTAGTGCTGTGTAATACTCCATTGTGTATAAATGCCACATTTTTTTATCCATTCGTCTATTGAAGGACATCTAGGTTGGTTCCACAGTCTTGCTATTGTGAATTGTGCTGCTATGAAGATCAATGTAGCAGTGTCCCTGTAGCATGCTCTTTTTAGGTCTTTAGGGAATAGACCGAGAAGGGGAATAGCTGGGTCAAATGGTGGTTCCATTCCCAGCTTTCCAAGAAATCTCCATACTGTTTTCCAAATTGGCCGCACCAATTTGCAGTCCCACCAGCAATGTACAAGTGTACGCTTTTCCCCACATCCTCGCCAGCACTTGTTGTTGTTTGACTTCATAATGGCTGCCAATCTTACTGGAGTGAGATGGTATCTTAGGGTGGTTTTGATTTGCATTTCTCTGGTTGCTAGAGATGGTGAGCATTTTTTCATGTACTTGTTGATTGATTGTATGTCCTCCTCTGAGAAGTGTCTGTTCAGGTCCTTGGCCCATTTGTTGATTGGGTTATTTGTTATCTTATTGTCTAATTTTTTGAGTTCTTTGTATACTCTGGATATTAGGGCTCTATCTGAAGTGTGAGGAGTAAAGATTTGTTCCCAGGATGTAGGCTCCCTATTTACCTCTCTTATTGTTTCTTTTGCTGAGAAAAAAACTTTTTAGTTTGAGTAAGTCCCATTTGTTGATTCTAGTTATTAACTTTTGTGCTATGGGTGTCCTATTGAGGAATTTGGAGCCCGACCCCACAGTATGTAGATCGTAGCCAACTTTTTCTTCTATCAGACGCCGTGTCTCTGATTTGATATCAAGCTCCTTGATCCATCTTGAGTTAACTTTTGTGCATGGCGAGAGAAAGGGATTCAGTTTCATTTTGTTGCATATGGATTTCCGGTTTTCCCAGCACCATTTGTTGAAGATGCTATCCTTCCTCCATTGCATGCTTTTAGCCCCTTTATCAAATATAAGAAAGTTGTAATTTTGTGGATTGGTTTCTGTGTCCTCTATTCTGTACCATTGGTCCACCCGCCTGTTTTGGTACCAGTACCATGCTGTTTTTGTTACTATTGCTCTGAAGTATAGTTTGAAATCTGGTATCGCTATACCGCCTGATTCACAATTCCTGCTTAGAATTGCTTTTGCTATTCTGGGTCTTTTGTTTTTCCATATGAATTTCATGATTGCTTTGTCTATTTCTACAAGAAATGCCATTGGGATTTTGATTGGCATTGCATTAAACCTATAGAGAACTTTGGGTAATATCGCCATTTTGATGATGTTAGTTCTTCCTATCCATGAACAGGGTATCCACAATCAATAACCTAGACTTAGCTGACATATATAGAATATATCAACCATCATCAAGTGGATACACATTCTTCTCAGCAGCACATGGATCCTTCTCAAAGATAGACCATATATTATGCCATAGGGCAACTCTTTGTAAATATAAAGGTGTGGAGATAATACCATGCATCTTATCTGATCATAATGGAATGAAACTGGAAATCAATGATAAAAGAAGGAAGGAAAAATCCTGCATCACCTGGAAAATGAACAATATGTTACTGAATGATGAATGGGTTACAGAAGACATAAAGGAGGAAATAAAAAAATTCTTAGAGATAAATGAAAATACAGACACAACATATCGGAATCTATGGGACACAATGAAAGCAGTTTTAAGAGGGAAATTCATTGCCTGGAGTTCATTCCTCAAAAACAGAAAAAAAAAACAACAAATAAATGAACTCACACTTCATCTCAAAACCCTAGAATAGGAAGAGCAAAACAACAGCAAATGTAGTAGAAGACAAGAAATAATTAAAATCAGAGCGGAAATCTACGAAATTGAAACAAAAAAAAAACATTGAAAAAATTGATAAAACTAAAAGTTGGTTCTTTGAAAAAATAAATAAGATCGACAGACCCTTAGCCATGCTAATGAAGAGAAGAGGAGAGAGAACTCAAATTACTAACATATAGGATGAAAAAGGCAATATCACAACGGACACTACAGAAATACAGAAGACAATTAGAAATTATTTTGAAACCCTATATTCCAATAAAATAGAAGATAGTGAAGATATTGATAAATTTCTTAAGTCATATGATTTGCCAGATTGAGTCAGGAAGATACACACAATTTAAACAGACCAATAACAAAGGAGGAAATAGAAGAACCCATCAAAAGACTACCAACCAAGAAAAGCCCTGGACTGGATGGATATATAGCGGAGTTTTACAAAACCTTCAAAGAAGAATTAATACCAATACTTTTCAAGTTATTTCAAGAAATAGAAAAAGAAGGAGCTCTTCCAAATTCATTCTATGAGGCCAACATCACCCTGATCCTGAAACCAGACAAAGACACTTCAAAGAAAGAAAACTACAGACCAATATCTCTAATGAACTTAGATGCAAAAATCCTCAATAAAATCCTGGCGAATCGAATACAAAAGCATATCAAAAAAATTGTGCACCATGATCAAGTAGGATTCATCCCTGGGATGCAAGGCTGGTTCAATATACGGAAATCAATAAATGTTATTCACCACATCATTAGACTTAAAGATAAGAATCACATGATCAGATGCAGAAAAAGCATTCAACAAAGTACAGCATCCCTTTATGTTCAAAACACTAGAAAAACTAGGGATAATAGGAACTTATCTCAACATTGTAAAAGCTATATATCCTAAGCCTCAGGCTAGCATCATTCTGAATGGAGAGAAACTGAAGGCATTCCCTCTAAAATCTGGAACAAGACAGGGATGCCCTCTCTCACCACTTCTATTCAATTTAGTTCTTGAAATACTAGCCAGAGCAATTAGACAGACAAAAGAAATTAAAGGCATAAAAATAGGAAAAGAAGAACTTAAATTATCACTATTTTCGGATGATATGATACTATATATAACAGACCCCAAAGGGTCTACAAAGAAACTAGCAGAGCTAATAAATGAATTCAGCAAAGTGGCAGGATATAAAATCCACAAGCATAAATCAAAGGCATTCCTGTATATCAGGACAAATCCTCTGAAATGGAAATGAGGACAACCACCCCATTCACAATATCCTCAAAAAAAATAAAATAAAATACTTGGGAATCAACCTAACAAAAGAGGTGAGAGATTTATACAATGCAAACTACCGAACCCTAAAGAGAGAAATAGAAGAAGACCTTAGAAGAAGTAAATGTTTTTAATACACTAAGGGAGAACAGAGGAAGGAATTTATGAATTTTATAAACTTAGGGAAGGTTTTATGAACAAGATATTTGAACTGGGACTGGAGAGCTGTGTCAGTATAATAATTTCTCTGCCTACATCATAAAGTTATAAGTAGCAAATGAAATCATGCAAAATAAAGTATTTTTAAATGATAAGAAATTGCTCTGGTCTGCTTTAATGAAGATAACTTGTGATGGCATTAGAAAAATCATCCTTCTTCATAAGAATTATGTCTTAGTGTTAGCCAAGATAACTGCCTCCTGAGTTTTTATATTTCTGGATGATTTTAGGCCAAAGACACTGGGATTATTGTTATTTTTTTTTTAAGTTTTTGTTGACATCTTCTATCCAGACTAAGAGAAAAACAGATGTTTATACAAAACAAGTTGATCGATAAACATCAAAGTGTTAAGAAAAAACAACTGATTTAAAAATTTTGTTTTAAATTGTTATAAATTAAAGTATTATTTTTACATATTATTTTACAATGCTAAAGAACTTGGGACCCTTTTTTAAAAAAATCTTAAATTATCTCAGTATTTTAGAAAATGTGTTTGCTTAAGTACAATACTTTTTAAAAAAGTATTTAAAAAGTGCTCTCATTGATTCTTTATTTTTATTTTTTACTTTTTTTTCAGTACTACATATTGAACCCATGGGAGCTGTGTCACTGCTCTACATCCCTAACCCCCTTTTTTTGAAACAGTGTCTCATCAAGTTAACCAGGATGACCTTGAACTCGTGATCCTCCTGCCTCAGCCCCTTGGGTACTGGGGATTACAAGTATGGGTCACTGCATTCAGTGGCATCATTTTTTTTCCCTCAAAAATGAAAAAGGGGTTTTTTTTGGAAAATCATTTTCTAACTAATATAGTCTCTCTTAATTGGGGTAGATAGATCTTCTCTTTATTGTGGATGTTTAAGTATTTGAATTGGTGTTCTCATGACTTGCCCCCAAATATTTCAATTCTTGCTCATGAATGTGATAAATGGCAACACACTAATTATCACATTTTTCTCTTGTAATCAAAGTCCTCATTTTAAAAACCAAACGATCATTTGTGGTTTATTAAAAATTTCCAAAACTGTGAATATTTTGTAAACATTTAAGCAAAAAAAGAGAACACATTACAAAATACATGTTTTTCATTTTTCCTGACAACTACTGTCAATTTTAATGATTTATGATTGTATTTTAAAGTACACTGCTAAATGAGGTGTTACATTTATGTTTTGAAAAATATAAACTCTACATGATATCTGATCTCATTACTGCTTACTATTAAAATAATAGTAAGATTTTTTAAATGTCATTATTTTCTGATAAATTTAAAGATATTTAGCAAAAACTTTGATCAAGAATACATAATAAGTTAGAATAAAAGTGAACCCTTGTCCAGAAAAATTGATCTGTCTGGGTTCATTTAAATCCAAAAGATAATGTCCCTTCATTAAGAAGAAGTTGACTATTTGCCTTAACTTCCCACATTGACATTGTACAGTATTTTGACTCGCAAGTGAGTATATTAAAAAAAAACTGAAAACCTTCCATCTATAAAACTAAAAAAAGTATGAACTTGATTTTATAAAGGATGCTTTTGGATACATATTTATTTAAAAATTACACATTAACAGGTGCAATAGAAGAGAGAATTAAAACCTGGAGGAACATGTAAAAAACAATTAAACTAGCACTGTAGCCATCCTGGGGATAAGGTAGGCTTTGTCTAGTGGCTTGTTTTCTTTAATGTTAAGTCATAGTAGTGGTAAGACTGCACTTAACACTGTGAGGATTGGGTCTGGGATAATATGTAAATTTTTAATCACCTAACTTTAATACCTTCAATAAAAAGGAGAAGATCAAGCATTTCTCCTTTGGACCAAGGTATTAATAAAATATTTAGATCATCTATTGTGATTTCTAATTAGGGTATAAGAGAAGAAGACTTCTTCTGTGCTCATAACCAGTGGCTTTCCCTTGCATTAATTTGAATGTTTATATTTATATTAGCCATGTGATCGAACAACCAACAAACTGAAATATTTAACCCCTTTTTTAGTTCTCAGATATTATCCTTGAGACAGCCCATAGGAAAAAAGCAAAATATCTAAGGAGTGATACTCCCTAAACTCAGTTCCTATAAGATTTTATTGTATTAATGCACTACTGTAATACACATGCTTTCTAGTTAATACAGATGGAGACTCAGTAATCTCAAAGTTCACAATTGAATTGCTTTAAATGCAAAACTTTTTGAGAGCCAATAGGATACCACAAGTGGAATATTTTACAGCTAGCCTCATGGAATGGGTCATAGGCAAAACACAAGCACACAAAACTATAAAATTACCTTCAGACTATGTGCAAAGTGCATGTGAATTTTCTGTTTAGACTTGGGGCCCATAATCAAGACCTATCATCATGCATGTGCAAATACTCCAAAATCTTAGAAATTAAAAAATATGAAACATTTCTGGTCCCAAGCATTTTGGATTACATATGGTAAAATAAAGTAGTCCGCAATGCTAAGAATTAAGACACTATAAATATAAGCTAATATGCTGAGAAATTTTAGGTAATAAAACTCCCTTTGATACCATCTTTAAAACTGCAAAAAAATATGTAAAATATGAGAAAATCATAAGATATATTATCAGTAAGATGCATGTTTTTTGCAAAATACATATTGAAATAAAAATGATTATTGAAATCATAACTAAGTGGGAATATGGGTTAAACAGCAGATCTGATACAGCTGAATAGAAAAAGAGTGAACTTGAAAATGGGAAAGGGAATTTACCATAAATCCAAATAGAAACATTAAGATATTGAGTATTTGACATAGAGTGTAATGACAATAGTTAAAATAATGTATTATATGATTGAAGTTTGCTAAGAAAGTAGATGCCAAGTGTTCTTAACCACCTCCCCCATCACACATACACAGACATGTGAGTTGACAGATGTGTTTACCATGTTGATAATGGTTATCACTTCACAATCGCAAACTACTACTAAAATAGTACATTGTGCTATTTAACATACATAATTTATATTTGTCAATAACACTTCAAATAATGCTGGAAAAACAGGATAAGTAGGTCCAACAAATAGTATAAGAAATTGAAGAAGGATAGAACAAAGAAAATAGGAGCAGAAAATGTGAGATTATACATGAGGATTTTTTATATTCATATATTTTATAATTAAAAATAAAGTCACCTCCAGGCTAGGCACAACAATTATAGAACTATAAAGACAAAATTTTAAAAAATCACTCAAAATTAAAGATGAAATAAATGTTGTGTTCAGGAAAACAAATAAATTTATCATTGAAAAAAATGACAAAATGTGTATTTAAGAAAGAAGGGAATTGATACTAGAAGAAAGAAATAAGGTATCAGAGACAATAGAGGGTATGTATATTTAAGAAAGAAGGGAATTGATACTAAAAGAAAGAAATAGGTATCAGAGACAATAGAGGTTAAAGACATTAGCTAACAAGTGGGCAGATGTGAATGGAATTTTGTTATTGCAAATGCATAATAAAATTACTCCTTTGAGGATAAAAGTTTAATTGATTCAAAACATGAATAATAATGACTATTTTTGAAAAATGACAGTATAATTATGAATGAATAGAATCTTGGAAACACTAAAATACTAAGGAACAATTCACATGTAAAAGAAGAAATGAAATTATTTGGCATTGGGGAGATTCACAAATTCCTTAGTTTTGTGAAGATGAAGTGAAAAATCTTAAGAGTAGATTTAATAATGCAAATATGCACATATTCATTCAAATAATAGAAAATTATTTATAAATAATAGAAGAAAAAAAATTAAATAGTGACATTTAACAAATTTGAATAAAAATGTGGCTGTATAACAAATGTGATCCTGCAATCTGTACACGTGGAAAAATAAGATTATGTACCCCATTTGAATCAAATGTATGATATGTCAAGATCATTGTAATATTTTGAACAACTAATAAAAAAAATTTTTAAAAAGATAAAAGAAAAACAAAAAGAAATGGTATCCAAACATATTATATATTTGAAAGCCTTCCAGATTAATCAAACCCAAAATTTGTTTCTATATTTGGTTTGCAGAAGACAAAACTAAAATTTAAGAGCAAAGAAAATTTGACAGTGAAGTGTTAGAGAAATATCTATATAAAAAATAAAGTGAAAATGTGTATGTATTATGGAAAATAGATATTATAGCAACAAAGGTTTATTAAGAATTAATAAAGAATATTGATACACATGTTTTGAATTTTGAATACAATGGGAAGTTATAGAATTACAGTGAAGAAATGGACACATCCATGATCCTAAAGGCAAATTTTAACAACCTCTCCCAGTAATTTACATATTAGAAAGAACAAGAATTTCTAAGAATATTGTTGAGGACACTGTATTTTTAGCCTGACTTTTGTAGCCTATTCATAATTCTCTTCTCCCTACCCTTTAGTTTAAACAGGAATGCCTAGCTTTTTTACTTCTGGTCTTCAAAAAGGTGGATTTTCTCAATGAGGCTTTAGGGACTCAACCTTATAGTCTAAATTCTAAGACTTAGCTTATGAGGCCAATGTAAGAGGTATTGAGATACAAAAGTATATATTAATTATTGATCAGGGGAAGAGTTTGTGGGCTACCTAAGGCCAATGAATATGTTCAAGTCTAGGTGGAACTGAACTGGTCAAAAGTGGGCACATCAGTGCCCTGATCTCTGATCAAACTTTTGTAGAGTTCTGTTGCTTTCAAAGCTGTTGGCAAGAGTCAGCACATGGAGATCATATTTCTTGGCATACACTCAAAAAATATTTAATAGATGATGAATAGATGAGTTCTTTCAGTCTATCAGGGTGAAGGAAATCTGTTTCTTTCTGCATTAGCTCCTCACCAGCATTGAAGAAGAAAATGTGGAATAACAAGATTTCAAGTTGTTTTTGAACATAAATCAATTAAGGGTACTTTTTTTCTTTGACTTGTGTTCTGCAAATTTACAAAATGGAAATTAGACCCTGAGGTCAGAATTTTCTAAGAAGTAGAGGAAAAAAAATTACAGAAAACAAAAATAAGACCTACATGCTGGTTTTTCACCTTAAATAACAATGTTTCTTATGCTATAAAGAAAATAACTTCAATAAGTAGCTAAACATAATTTCCTAAACACAACGAGGTTTAAATATTTATATGGCTACACTGTTACATTTATTACTCTTTATCTCTTTTCATCAATGAATAAAAGACTAGGAAAAATTTTATATCCTGGGTAGAAAATATTGTGAAGAATTCCACTCCATTTATTAAGAGTGTTTTTCCCCTGAGGAGACTGAAATATGGAAATTGTCTAACCTTTCTTTTATCTTGATGAGGCAGCCTCACAGGGCTTGTTTTACAGTAAATCTGGAGCTTACAGTTCTATATCTTTGCATATCACTGTTAAAAGTTATTTTCTGTTATTTTCAAAACAGACACATAAACATTTTTCTTCTTCTCCCCTCTCAGTACCTCCCAAACTGATTCTCACACACAAAAAGATACAAATGGTTAGTATTTAAAAAAAAAAAAACTTGTTGTGTCTTCTTCCTTTAAAAAAATCAGATATTTGAAAGAAACTATTGGGGAAATATATTTTCAAAAGTGAATCAATGAGGTTAGAAAAGATAGGAGGGAAAAAGGAAAGCTCAATTTTTAATTACAGGCTTCATGCATGTGTTGAAATTTTACACTGAACCCCATTAATAAGTGTAAATGATATATGATAATAAAATTTAAATAAAATATAAAAAGCAATTACTTCCAATATCTAAGAAATGCCAGCATTCCTAATCATAAATTAATATCAGACAGGATAATGCTTACATAAAAACAAACAAGGAGGGCTAGGGCTATATAGCTCATTTGGTAGAGTGCTTGCCTACCCTGCAAAAGGGCTTGAGTTCAATCCCCAGCACCATCAAACAAACCAACAAGGCCAAGCAAAACAAAAAGCTATAAAAAGATGAATAAAAT
The DNA here is from genome assembly GCF_021218885.2 of Marmota monax. Lineage (NCBI taxonomy): Eukaryota > Metazoa > Chordata > Mammalia > Rodentia > Sciuridae > Marmota > Marmota monax. The sequence continues at coordinate 2,254,123 of NW_026695197.1, read as the reverse complement.
CTCCGAGTCAATACTCATTATCATACAACTTCTGTGCCATATAAAACTCCTACACACATCATGTATACCTGACTCCTGCTCACATTTTGTAGGAAATTTCCATACATATTGTAGATGTCCACTGGCTTAAACAGCTTTATAAGAATCAGAATACAAAAATCATAATGAATAAAAGAAGCTAACATATTTCTAATTATCAACACATTTATAAAAAATCTTTTAAAAGGAGGAATCATATTTCCTATCTTTTTTTTTTCTTTCTTTTTTTTTTAAATTTTTTTTATTGGTTGTTCAAAACATTATAAAGCTCTTGACATATCATATTTCATACATTAGATTCAAGTTGGTTATGAACTCCCAATTTTACCCCAAATACAGATTGCAGAATCACATCGGTTACACATCCACATTTTTACATAATGCCCTATTAGTAACTGTTGTATTCTGCTACCTTTCCTATCCTCTACCATCCCCCCTCCCTCCCCTCCCATCTTCTCTCTCTACCCCATCCACTGTAATTCATATCTCTCCTTGTTTATTTTCCCATTCCCCTCACAACCTCTTATATGTAATTTTGTATAACAATGAGGGTCTCCCTCCATTACCATGCAATTTCCCTTTTCTCTCCCTTTCCATCCCACCTCATGTATCTGTTTAATGTTAATCTTTTCTTCCTGCACTTCCTCCCTGCTCTGTTCTTAGTTGCTCTCATTATATCAAAGAAGACATTTGGTATTTGTTTTTTAGGGATTGGCTAGCTTCACTAAGCATAATCTGCTCTAGTGCCATCCATTTCCCTGCAAATTCTATGATTTTGTCATTTTTTAGTGCTGCATAATACTCCATGGTGTATAAATGCCACATTTTTTTTATCCATTCATCTATTGAAGGGCATCTGGGTTGGTTCCACAGTCTAGCAATTGTGGATTGTGCTGCTATGAACATCGATGTAGCAGTATCCCTGTAGTACGCTCTTTTAAGGTCTTCAGGGAAAAGTCCAAGAAGGGCAATAGCTGGGTCAAATGGTGGTTCCATTCCCAGCTTTCCCAGGAGTCTCCATACTGTTTTCCAGATTGGCCGCACCAGTTTGCAGTCCCACCAGCAATGTACAAGAGTACCCTTTTCCCCACATCCTCTCCAGCACTTGTTGTTGTTTGACTTCATAATGGCTGCCAATCTTACTGGAGTGAGATTTAAACAAAACAATTCTTATAACTTGTGAACATATTCATATTCTTTCATGGGCTGCAATTTGGCACATAGCACATTAGAGGAAATTCTAACACATAATTAAGAGATCTGGAATCAGACAAGTTTGAAGATAGCATTGTTTCTCACTATTTTTATACTTTTTTAAAAAAAATTTTATTGTTGGTTGTTCAAAACATTACATAGTTCTTGACATATCATATTTCACACTTTGATTCAAGTGGGTTATGAACTCCCATTTTTACCCCATATACAGATTGCAGAATCAGATTGGTTACACATCCACTGATTGACATATTGCCATACTAGTGTCTGTTGTATTCTGCTGCCTTTCCTATCCTCTACTATCCCCCTTCCCTCCCCTCCCCTCCCCTCTTCTCTCTCTACCCCATCTATTGTAATTCATTTCTCCCCCTTGTTTTTTTCCCCTTCCCCTCACTTCCTCTTGTATGTAATTTTGTATAACCCTGAGGGTCTCCTTCCATTTCCATGCAATTTCCCTTCTCTCTCCCTTTCCCTCCCACCTCTCATCCCTGTTTAATGTTAATCTTCTTCTCATGCTCTTCTTCCCTAATCTGTTCTTAGTTACTCTCCTTATATCAAAGAAGACATTTGGCATTTGTTTTTTTAAGGATGGGCTAGCTTCACTTAGCATAATCTGTTCTAATGCCATCCATTTCCCTGAAAATTCTATGATTTTGTCATTTTTCAATGCAGAGTAATACCCCATTGTGTATAAATGCCACATTTTTTCTTATCCATTCGTCTATTGAAGGACATCTAGGTTGGTTCCACAGTCTTGCTATTGTGAATTGTGCTGCTATGAACATCGATGTAGCAGTGTCCCCGTAGTATGCTCTTTTTAGGTCTTCAGGGAATAGACTGAGAAGGGGAATAGCTGGGTCAAATGGTGGTTCCATTCCCAGCTTTCCAAGAAATCTCCATACTGTTTTCCAAATTGGCCGCACCAATTTGCAGTCCCACCAGCAATGTACAAGTGAACCCTTTTCACCACATCCTCGCCAGCACTTATTGTTGTTTGACTTCATAATGGCTGCCAATCTTACTGGAGTGAGATGGTATCTTAGGGTGGTTTTGATTTGCATTTCTCTGGTTGCTAGAGATGGTGAGCATTTTTTCATGTACTTGTTGATTGATTGTATGTCCTCCTCTGAGAAGTGTCTGTTCAGGTCCTTGGCCCATTTGTTGATTGGGTTATTTGTTATCTTATTGTCTAATTTTTTGAGTTCTTTGTATACACTGGATATTAGGGCTCTATCTGAAGTGTGAGGAGTAAAGATTTGTTCCTAGGATGTAGGCTCCCTATTTACCTCTCTTATTGTTTCTTTTGCTGAGAAAAAACTTTTTAGTTTGAGTAAGTCCCATTTGTTGATTCTAGTTATTATCTTTTGTGCTATGAGTGTCCTATTGAGGAATTTGGAGCCCGACCCCACAGTATGTAGATCGGAGCCAACTTTTTCTTCTATCAGACGGCGTGTCTCTGATTTGATATCAAGCTCCTTGATCCATCTTGAGTTAACTTTTGTGCATGGTGAGAGAAAGGGATTCAGTTTCATTTTGTTGCATATGGATTTCCAGTTTTCCCAGCACCATTTGTTGAAGATGCTATCCTTCCTCCATTGCATGCTTTTAGCCCCTTTATCAAATATAAGACAGTTGTAATTTTGTGGATTGGTTTCTGTGTCCTCTATTCTGTACCATTGGTCCACCCGCCTGTTTTGGTACCAGTACTGTCGCGACCCCTTGCCCGCAAGGAAGACGCAACTCAGGAATCTTCTTTCAGCAGTTTATTCACGCCCTTGATATTTCTTCTTCTCCCCTCGGATGCCCCTCCCAGCCTTAATAAAGCATCTCAAGCCCCAATGCGAAGCTGCCACGTTTAGCTTTCTCATAGGGTGGTGAAAAACCATGCGCCAACTCTCCCAAATAAGGAGTTGTTTGTCACAGACCACAGCGGAGCCAGCGCCATCTTGTAATGGCGACCATAGTCTGCAGAAACGGCAGAAGCGGCTCACCACACAGTACCATGCTGTTTTTGTTACCATTGCTCTGTAGTAAAGTTTGAAGTCTGGTATCGCTATACCGCCTGATTCACACTTCTTGCTTAGCATTGTTTTTGCTATTCTGGGTCTTTTATTTTTCCATATGAATTTCATGACTGCTTTATCTATTTCTACAAGAAATGCCATTGGGATTTTGATTGGCATTGCATTAAACCTATAGAGAGCTTTTGGTAATATCGCCATTTTGATGATGTTGGTTCTGCCTATCCATGAACAGGGTATATTTTTCCATCTTCTAAGATCTTCTTCTATTTTTCTGTTTAGGGTTCTGTAGTTTTCATTGTATAAGTCTTTCACCTCTTTTGTTAGTTTGATTCCCAAGTATTTTATTTTTTTTTGAGGATATTGTGAATGGAGTGGTTGTCCTCATTTCCATGTTAGAGGATTTGTTGCTGATATACAGGAATGCCTTTGATTTATGCGTGTTGATTTTATATCCTGCCACTTTGCTGAATTCATTTATTAGCTCTAATAGTTTCTTTGTAAACCCTTTTGTGTCTTCTAGGTATAGAATCATGTCGACTGCAAATAGTGATAATTTAAGTTCTTCTTTTCCTATTTTTATGCCTTTAATTTCTTTTGTCTGTCTAATTGCTCTGGCCAGTGTTTCGAGAACTATGTTGAACTGAAGTGGAGATAGAGGGCATCCCTGTCTTGTTCCAGATTTTAGAGGGAATGCCTTCAGTTTTTCTCCATTCAGAATGATGCTACCCTGAGGCTTAGCATAGATTGCTTTTACAATATTGAGGTATGTTCCTGTTATCCCTAGTTTTTATAGTTTTGAACATAAAGGGATGCTGTACTTTGTTGAATGCTTTTTCTGCATCTATCAATATGATCATATGTTTCTTATCTTTAAGTCTATTGATGTGGTGAATAACATTTATTGATTTCTGTATACTGAAACAGCCTTGCATCCCAGGGATGAATCCTACTTGATCATGGTGCACAATTTTTTTGATATGTTTTTGTATCCGATTCGCCAGAATTTTATTGAGGATTTTTGCATCTAGATTCATTAGAGATATTAGTGTGTAGTTTTCTTTCTTTGAAGTGTCTTTGTCTGGTTTAGGTATCAGGGTGATGTTGGCCTCGTAGAAGGAATTTGGAAGTTTTCCCTATTTCTCTATTTCCTGGAATAGCTTGAAAAGTATTGGTATTAATTCTTCTTTAAAGGTTTTGTAAAACTCTGCTGTATACCCATCCAGTCCTGGGCTTTTCTTAGTTGGTAGTCTTTTGATGGCTTCTTCTATTTCCTCGATTGATATTGGTCTGTTTAGGTTGTCTATATCCTCCTGACTCAATCTGGGTAGATCATATGACTTAAGAAATTTATCAATGCCTTCACTATCTTCTATTTTATTGGAGTATAAGGATTCAAAATAATTTCTAATTATCTTCTGTATTTCTGAAGTGTCTGTTGTGATATTGCCTTTTTCATCCCGTATGCTAGTAATTTGAGTTCTCTCTCCTCTTCATTAGCATGGCTAAGGGTCTGTCGATCTTATTTATTTTTTCAAAGAACCAACTTTTAGTTTTGTCAATTTTTTCAATTGTTTCTTTTGTTTTGATTTCATTAATTTCAGCTCTGATTTTAATTATTTCTTTCCTTCTGCTTCTTTTGCTGTTGATTTGCTCTTCTTTTTCTAGGATTTTGAGATGAAGTGTGAGATCATTTATTTGTTGGTTTTTTTCTTTTTTTAAGGAATGAACTCCAGGCAATGAATTTTCCTCTTAGAACTGCTTTCATTGTGTCCCATAGATTCCGATATGTTGTGTCTGTGTTTTCATTTATCTCTAAGAATTTTTTAATTTCCTCCTTGATGTCTTCTATAACCCATTGATCATTCAGTAACCTATTGTTCATTCTCCTAGTGATGCATGATTTTTCCTTCCTTCTTTTATCGTTGATTTCCAGTTTCATTCCATTATGATCAGATAAGATGCATGGTATTATCTCTACTCCTTTATAATGTCTAAGAGTTGGCCTGTGACATAATATATGATCTATTTTTGAGAAGGATCCATGTGCTGCTGAGAAAAAAGTGTAACTGCTTGATGTTGGGTGGTATATTCTCTATATGTCAATTAAGTCTAGGTTATTAATTGTATTATTGAGTTCTATAGTTTCTTTATTCAACTTTTGTTTGGAAGATCTGTCCAGTGGTGAGAGAGGTGTGTTAATGTCTCCCATAATTACTGTATGGTGGTCTATTAGACTCTTGAACTTGAGAAGAGTTTGTTTGATGAACATAGCTGCACCATTGTTTGGGGCATATATATTTATGATTGTTATGTCTTGTTGGTGTATGGTTCCCTTGAGCAGTATGTAGTGTCCATCTTTATCCCTTTTGATTAACTTTGGCTTGAAATCTATTTTATTTGATATGAGTATGGACACTCCTGCTTGTTTCCGAAGTCCATATGAGTGATATGATTTTTCCCAAACTTTCACCTTCAGCCTATGTATGTCTTTTCCTATCAAATGCGTCTCCTGTAGGCAGCATATTGTTGGATCTTTTTTTTTTTTTGATCCATTCTACTAGCCTGTGTCTCTTAATTGGTGAGTTTAAGCCATTAACATTTAGGGTTATTATTGAGATATGGATTGTTCTTCCAGCCATATTTGTTTATTTATGTTACTTAACATGGTTTGTTTTTCCTCTTTGATTATTTTTCCCTTAACTGTACTACCTTCCACTGTTGGTTTTCATTGTTATTTTCCATTTCCTCTTCCTGTAATATTTTGCCGAGGATGTTTTGAAGAGACGGTTTTCTAGCTGCAAATTCTTTTAACTTTTGTTTATCATGAAAGGTTTTAATTTCCTCTTCCATCCTGAAGCTTAATTTCGCTGGATACACAATTCTTGGTTGGAACCCATTTTCTTTCAGTGTTTGAAATATGTTGTTCCAGGATCTTCTAGCTTTCAGAGTCTGTGTTGAAAGATCAGCTGTTATCCTGATTGGTTTACCCCTAAATGTAATCTGCTTCCTTTCTCTTGAAGCTTTTAGAATTCTCTCCTTATTCTGTATGTTGGGCATCTTCATTATAATGTGTCTAGGTGTGGATCTCTTATGATTTTGCACATTCGGCGTCCTGTAGGCTTCTAGGATTTGGGATTCTGTCTCATTCTTCAAGTGTGGGAAGTTTTCTTGTATTATTTTGTTTAAAAGATTGCTCATTCCTTTGGTTTGGACCTCTATACCTTCCTGTATCCCAATGACTCTTAAGTTTGGTCTCTTTATTTTATCCCAAATTTCTTGGATGTTCTGCTCATGGTTTCTTAACAGTCTTGCTGAGCTGTCTATGTTCTTTTCAAGTTGAAATACTTTATCTTCATTGTCTGATGTTCTATCTTCTAAGTGTTCTACTCTGCTGGTAGTATTCTCAATTGAGTTTTTAAGTTGGTTTATTGCTTCCTGCATTTCTAGGATTTCTGTTTGTTTGTTTTTTATAACCTCTATCTCCCTATATAGTTGATCTTTTGCTTCTTGGATTTGTTTATGTAACTCATTGTCCAAGTGATCTTTCATTGTCTGATTTTGCTGTCTAATGTCTTCCTTGAGACTCCAGATCATCTGAAGCATGTAAATCCTGAATTCTTTATCTGACATTCCATCTGCTGCAGCTATTACCCCTTCTAAAGTTGAGTTGACCTGCATTGCTAGTGGTCCTTTCTTTCCTTGTCTTTTCATTCTGCTCGTGTTTCTTTTTTCTTGGTGAAACTGTTGTGTTATTGAATTTTCCCCCTGTATATTTATATTGCTCTTGTATAGTTGCAAAGTCTCCCTTGAAGGGGCGGGCGGCAGCTGTTCTCCTCCTCCAATTGAGGTGATCTGTCTATCTCGCCTGCGGGCCACTGGGCCCCTTTTCCAGGTCGCGTGGTCTGCCTACCTTGCGGGCAACGGCTGGGCCCCTCCTCCAGTAGGGATGATCTGTCTACAACACTGGCAGGCCACTGGGCCTGTTCTCTAGGTTGCAGGTCTGCCTACCTTGCAGGCGCAGGCGGTGGCTGTGCCCCTCCTCCAATTTGAGTGATCTTTCAACTAGGCCGGTGTGCCGCCGGGCCCCTTCTCCGGGACTTGTGGTCTGCCTACCTTGTGGGCGGCAGCTGGGACCTTCCTCCAATTGTGAGATGTGTCTACCACGCAGGCAGGCCGCTGGGCCTGCTCCGCTGGTCGGTCGCAGGTCTGCCCACCTTGCAGGCATGGAAGGCGGTTCTGCTCTGTCCCTCCTCCAATTGGGGCGATGAGTCTACCACGCTGGCAGGCTGCTGGGCCTGCTCCGCTGCTCGGTCGCAGGTCTGCCCACCTTGCAGGCGCGTGCGGCAGCTCTGTTCCGCCACTCCTCCAATTGGGGCGATGTGTCTACCACACTGGCAGGCTGCTGGTCCTGCTCTGCCGGTCGGTCACAGGTCTGCCCACCTTGCAGACGCAGGAGGAGGCTCTGCTCCGCACCTCCTCCAATTGGGGCAATGTGTCTACCATGCCAGCTGGCCGCTGGGCCTGCTCCGCTCGTCTGTCACAGGTCTGCCCACCTTGCAGACGCGGGAGGCGGCTCTGCTCCGCACATCCTCTAATTGGGGCGATGTGTCTACCACGCCGGCTTTTGAGTAAACTATTTGAACTTGTTTATGTTCAGTTTCTTTCCTGAAAACTGAGGATTAGTACACCCTATATGGGGTTGATATAAAAATAAAATGACATAATACATGTAAATCTGCTTCATAAAATATCTGCTCATAGTCATTGCTTAGTAACAGAAATGCTCTTTAAATTTTTTGTTTAATAAAATGGCATGTATTATATTTGGGGTTCATTTTGAAATAATCATACATACATGGAATATACTTTGCTCCACTTAGGTCCCCAGTACTTCCTTTTCCCTCCCCTTTTCCCATACTTTGTTCCACTTCCTCTACTGATCTTCCTTCCATTTTATTTATAGTTTTGTTTAACTGGTGTTTTACAGATATACATAAAGGTGAAATTCACTATGGTACAATCATATTTATAAATGATATAAATTTAGCAGTTTTACTCCACTGTTCCTTTTCCTGTCCTCCCTCCTTGCTTCTCTATCTCCTTCCTCTGTACTACTGATCTTCATTCTAATGTCATGGGATCCTTCATTGCTTTTTTCCCCCTTACTTTGGTCTAGCTTCCACAAATGACAAAAAGCATTAAACTTTGATTTTCTGAGTCTGGCTTATTTCACTTAACATGATGTTCTCTACTTCCATCTATTAGCCAACAAATGCCATTTAATTTTTCTTAATGTCTGAATACAACTCCATTGTGTACATATAACATATTTTCTTCATCCAGTCTTCTGTTGATGGGTACCTGGACGAGTTCCATAACTTGGCTGTTGTGAATAGCACTGCTACCAACATCGATGTGCCTGTATAATTATAGTATGCTCCTTTAGTTTTTTAGGATAAGTATCTAGAAATTAGATCAGAAACTTTGCAACTGCTAGGAAAAAAACATAGGGTCAACATGCAACATATTGGCATTGACACCAGCTTCCTTGATATGACTCCTAAAACTCAAGAAATTAAACTAAGAATTAATAAGTGGGTTGATATTAAGTTAAAAATTTTTGCACAGCAAAGGAAACAAAAGCATGAAGACAGAACCTACACAATGGGAGAAAAATTTTACCAGCTGCTATCTGACACAGAATTATTATCAAGAATATAAAGAACTCAAAAAATTTAATATCAAAGAAACAAATAATCCTATCAATAAATGGGGCAAACGAGCTAAACAGACACTTCTCAAAAGAAATACAAATGGCAAAATACAAAAACGTGAAAACATGTTCAACAATCCTAGCAAAAGGGAAAAGCAAATCAAAATTAAATTGTGATTCCATTTCTGCAGCTAGAAGGTAAACATTAAGAATACAACTCATGGGCTGGTAGAGCACTTGCCTGTCATGTGTGAAGCACTGGGTTTGATCCTCAGCACAGTATAAAAATAAATTAAAAAAAAATAAAGCTATTGTGTCCATAAAAACAAAACAAAACAAGAACACAATTCATGATAAATGCTGGTGAGTGTGTAAGAGAAAATTTACACTTATACATGTCGATGGGACTGCAAATTACTACAACCACTCTGAAAAGTAGTATGAAGATTCCTCAAAAAACTGGGAATGGAACCACCATATGATCAGCTATCCTTCTTTAGGTATTTATCCTAAAGTAACAGTAACTCTTTGAATTCAATTTTTAACTGAAAATATATTTATAAATGAAAAATATTTCAAATGATGTCTTTTTGAACATATCAGTTCTATAGTACAATGTAAACCATTTTCTTTTTCTGTACGAGCTGAATTCTCAGTGTGCCTATGTTTGAAGTTTAGCTGTTAATTTGAACTTCTAGAATTCACAAAAGTCCAGAGTTACATAGGAGGTATCTGTTATATTCATCTTAGTAGATAATCCATCAGGAAATTCCATCACATTCTTTGTAGCAGAACGTTTTAAATTTTATTTTTGGTAATAATCAGCTCATATCTAACCCAGAGAATTAAATATCATTGTTAAAATAAATCTAGAACCTCTCATTTCCCTTTTTAGTAATTGGTTTAAGTATTTAATTAATGTTGTTAGAGAATTAAGGGAAAGAGTTGAACTGTGGTTGCTTGGGGAGGGTCTTTCAGTAAAAGAGATTTATAAGACAAGACATGGGACTTGCTATCTGCGGGTGAGGTTGCATGTGAGAACTATGCTTGAAGATGCCACCATGCAGACAAGTCAAGAGAGGTAGAAATGAAGAGAATATAACATCTCAGACCAAGTACATCTCCACTCCAGAATTTTCATCATGATATAATCAAAGCTTAACCCATGCAAAGTAGTGCTCGTGATATTTTCTGTAACTTGCATTCAAAAGCAAAGTTAAAGGTGTGTCACTATTCCTGAAAGACATAAGCATGTGAGTTATTTTAAAACCAAATATTTTGTCACTGTGTACAGCAGAAGGAAGGAAGCAGAAAAGTTCTGTTTAGTTTTATTGAAAATTTTATGGACAAATAAGTTACAAAAGGTCCCAGATATTTGGTTTTCTAATTCTTTAAAAAACAGTATCACAACATTGGAAGACTTGCTCATGGTGATATGAAATCAGATGTTAATATTTGATTTATCATAATGCTTTATGGAATTTAAATGTCTATACCTACATATAAAGTTTTAAGATTGTTTTAAATTTTAATTTAAGCATCACATGAGCTAGGCAGGCATTCTACCACTGAGCCACAACCCCAGCCCCAAGAGTTGAAAGACCTCTACAATGAAAACTGCAACATGCTAAAGAAAGAATTAAACAAAAGTTATATGCATTGATGGGACTACAAATTGCTACAACCACTCTAGAAAGTAGTATGGAGATTCCTCAGAAAACTGGGAATAGAACCACCTTATTATCAGCTATCCCTCTTTAGGTATTTATCCTAAAGTAACAGCTCTTATAAATTCAGTTTTAGAGGATGGAATGATCTACCTTATTCTTGGATAGGCAGAATTAATATTGTCAAAATGACCATACTACTTAAAAGCACTATACAGATTCAATGCAATCCCAATCAAAATCCCAATGACAATCCTTATAGAAATAGAAAAAGCAATCATGAAATTCATCTGGAAAAATAAGAGATTGAGAATGGCCAAAGCAATTCTTAGTAAGAAGAGTAAAACGGGTGACATTACTCTAGGAGACCTTAAACTATACTACAGAGCAAGTCAGAGAAATGCAAATCAAAACCACCCTAAGATACCATCTCACTCCAGTAAGATTGGCAGCCATTATGAAGTCAAACAACAACAAGTGCTGGAGAGGATGTGGGGAAAAGGGTACTCTTGTATATTGCTGGTGGGACTGCAAATTGGTGCAGCCAATTTGGAAAGCCGTATGGAGATTCCTGGGAAAGCTGGGAATGGAATCACCATTTGACCCAGCTATTGCCCTTCTAGGACTATTCCCTGAAGATCTTAAAAGAGTGTACTACAGGGATACTGCCACATCGATGTTCATAGCAGCACAATTCACAATAGCTAGACTGTGGAACCAACCTAGATGCCCTTCAATAGATGTATGGATAAAAAAATGTGGCATTTATACACAATGGAGTCCTACGCAGCACTAAAAAATGACAAAATCATGGAATTTGCAGGGAAATGGATGGCACTAGAGTAGATTATGCTAAGTGAAGCTAGCCAATCCCTAAAAAACAAATGCCAAATGTCTTCTTGGCTATAATGAGAGCAACTAAGAACAGAGCAGGGAGGAAGAGCAGGAGGAAAAGATTAACATTAAACAGAGATACGAAGTGGGAGGGAAAGGGAGAGAGAAGGGAAATTGCATGGAAATGGAAGGAGACCCTCATTGTTATACAAAATTACATATAAGAGGTTGTGAGGGGAATAGGAAAAAAAAAACAAGGAGAGAAATGAATTACAGTAGATGGGGTAGAGAGAGAATATGGGAGGGGAGGGGAGGGGGGATAGTAGAGGATAGGAAAGGTAGCAGAATACAACAGTTACTAATATGGCATTATGTAAAAATGTGGATGTGTAACCGATGTGATTCTGCAATCTGTATTTGGGGTAAAAATGGGAGTTCATAACCCACTTGAATCTAATATATGAAATATGATATGTCAAGAGCTTTGTAAAGTTTTGAACAACCAATTAAAAAAAAAGAGTAAGAAAAACAGTATAATATTGGCACAAAAATAGACTGGTAGACCAATGGTACAGAATAGAGGACACAGAGACAAACACATAATTACAATTATTTTATATTAGACAAAGGCGCCAAAAACATACATTGGAGAAAAGATAGTCTCTTCAACAAATGGTGCTGGGAAAACTGGAAATCCACATGTAACAAAATGAAAATAAACCCCTATCTCATACCATGCACAAAACTCAACTCAAAGTGGATCAAGGACCTAGGAATTAAACCAGAGACCTTGTGCCTAATAGAAGAAAAAGTAGGCCCAAATCTCCACCATGTCTGATTAGGCCCAACTTTCTTAATAAGACTCCTATAGCACAAGAATTAAAACCAAGAATCCATAAATGAGCACTAATCTTTAGAATGTATAAAAACACTCAAAAACACACTTACCACCAAAAAAACAAATAACCAAATCAATAAATGGATTAAGGAATTGAACAGGCACTTCTCAGAAGAGGACAATCAATCAATCAACAAACATATAAAATAATGTTCAACATCTCTAGCAATTAGAGAAATGCAAATCAAAACTACTCTAAGATTTCATCTCACTCCAGTTAGAATGGCAGCTATCAAGAATACAAACAACAAGGGGCAGGCTGGGGTTGTGGCTTAGTGGTAGACTGCTCACCAGCATGTGTCAGGTGCTGGGTTTGATCCTCAGCACCACATAAAAATAAATAAATAAAATAAAGATATTCTGTCCTAAAAAAAATACAAACAATAATAAATGTTGGCGAGGATGTGGGGGAAAAAGGCACACTCATACATTGCTGGTGGTACTGCAAATTGATGCAGCCAATCTGGAAAGCAATATGGAGATTCTTTGGAAAATATGGAATGGAACCACCATTTGACCCAGCTATCCCACTCCTAAGTTTATACCCAGAGGATTTAAAAACAGCATATACTACATGGACACAGCCATATCAATGTTTATAGCAGCACAATTCACAATAGCTAAATTATGGAACCAACCCAGATGGCCTTCAGTAGATGAATGAATAGGGAAGCTTTGGTATATATACACAACGGAACATTACTCAGCATTAAAAGAGAATAAAACCATGGCATTTGCAGGTAAATGGATAGAGTTGGAGAATATAATGCTAAGTGAAGCAAGCCAACCCTCCAAAAAACAATAGAATGTTTTCTTTTATATGAGGATGCTGACTCATAATGGCGATGCAGAGAACATGGGAGGAATGGAGAAACTTTAGATAAGGCAAATGGGAGGGAGGGGAAGGGAGAGGGTAAGGGGATAGGAATGATGATGGAATGAGTTAGACATCATTACCCTAAGTACATGTATGAAGACACGAATGATGTGAAAATACTTTGTGTACATCCAGTGACTTGAAAAATTGTGCTCTATATGTGTAATACGAAATGAATTGAATTCTGCCACATATATAACAAATTAGAATAAATAAATAATTTTTAAAAGTTTTAAAATTGCTTTTAATAAGCTGTGGAGTATTCTATATGGTAAGGGAAGTATGAGTGATCTAATAAGAAACTGTAAGAGAAATATGTAAAATGAAGAATGATTTTTTTTTTCTACTGCCCATGTCATAGTGAAAGTTTCTCATTTTGGGTGTTATTCCTCCAAATGACTTTTGAAATCATAAACTTCCCAGGTAAGCCCTGCCTTCCTCTCTAGAAGAACAAAAGGGCCAGCTCTTCACTCTCCCACTGTCTGGCACCTAGCATGTTCATCTATGACAGGGCTCTGAAAACTGGATCCATGCACTTGGACTTGAATTCTTTCAGAGCAAAGTAAAAACCACAGTGGGTCATCAGAGATGACTAGATTTGACTGTCTAGGTCAAAGTCTGGCAATCCAAAGCAAGTGTCTAGAAGCAAAGGCAACAGTCTTGTCGGTAGCCACTGGTCATGAACTTCTATTCTATCTGCCCTTGTAGACTCTGAAAAACATTAGATATTCTTTCCATTTGTTTCCTTTTGTGTAAGAGAGCCACAGAGGTTTCTGCTACCTGCAGTCACGAAGACTGTCACATCTGATCATGGAAGAATATTTCTGAATGCATAATTAGTTTAAAATTTCAGGTGAATTAGAAGTCTTATTTGTAAAAACCTTGCTTTAGACTATTGACTATGTTACATTTCTCTAAGTCTATTGTCCATAGAAATCTTCACAGTCATCTGGAAAAAACTGATAATACTATCAAGGAGAAAGTTTAAAATTGTGTCTATGAGTATGGTTTTATAATTTGCATTCATTTAAGTCAATTTTTTGCAGAGAAAATTGGCTACTTTACTAGCAATGATATTACTATTGTATAAATTGATTAAACTTTGCTGGATTAAAAAGAGATTAGAGTTTTAGTTATCTATCAATTTGAATACATTTCCCTAAATGTTTACATGTACTCACCTGAAGTGGTGTTAAAATTTAATCTTTCTTAACACCTGCAAAAATGAAAGAATAAAAACCAAATTTAATAGTAAAATCTTAAGCAGTTTTAATACTATTTTGTAGGCAGATTGGATGTGGTTGCATTATATACTATTTATTTTATTACGTTTATTGGGAGTAGTTGGATTAAAGACTATAGCTAGTTCTCAAAGTGTGGTCTAATAGCAATGCCTAGACCTACTGGATTCAAAACCCTGAAGGTGAGCCCCAGTGACCTCTGATATAACAAACACTCTAAGTTGTTCTACTGCATGTTAAACTGGACTGAACAATTAGGTCAAAGAGTCCATAATAGTGGAAATAAGTCCTTCAACTCTGTTTCTAATGCTATGGTTTACATTCTAGTATAATTTATTTGGTTATAGGCTCATCTTCCCTAATTCATTAGAGATATATGTAAGCAATCCTGTCTTCATGTCAGTGAACCTGTTCCACATGCTGGGATATATCCACTGATAGAAAATATTAGACTAAACATTTCAGATGAAGTGCACAAAAGAAAATAAACTGACAAGTACATGAAAAAGATTATCGGATTTGCAAAATAATTATTGTCATATTTTCCTTCTCACTTCCTATATGAAAGGTGAGTGTGGTGGAGCATACCTGCAATCCCAGCTCTTCACAAAGCTGAAGCATGAGGATCACATGTTTGAGGGCAGCCTGAACAGCTTGGAGGGACCTGTTCAATCACCAGTATCACAAAGACCAAAAAAGAAGAAGGAGGGAGAGAAGGAAAAGAAAAACAGGGTGAGGAAAAGGAAAAACAGTTTACCCTTGATTGTTTCTCTTTGAATGAGTTGTGTATTAATGGAAGCTCTCTGACTTTAATGTTATAAAATAAAAACTTGCATGTTCATCCAATCATATTATATATAAAATATTATTTTTAAATTAAAAATTTTTAAAGGAAAAAATTACAGCAGTATTTCGACCTCACCATCATTAGTAGTGATGTAGCTTCACCACATTATTGTGAAAAACGTTCTTCTATTTTTTCTGAAAAAATTTGAATTCATAAGGAAAAATATAAATCTGATTCAGACTCAGGAAGGTAGTTACTCCTTTAATTGTTCATTTCGCTCTTGAATAGGTTTGGTTTTGAGTTCACATTGAAGAAAGAGATAACCATAGCAATTTAATTAATTAAGTCTTTCTGCACACAAATCTTCTTTTCATTATGATAAATAAATGAAAATAAAAGTATATTGGCTACTTCAAGGTACCAGTTTGATAATTTATATATAACTTTAAAAACTCAAGTATATTATTTCTTACATATATTCAAATAACTATTAACAATCTTTGAAATAAAACTTAGTAATAGGAACTTTTCAGCATTAATAGATATGAGTGAGGGAAATTAGGTAGTTCCATAGTAAGAAATATACATAATATCGATATGTTTGTATTTTATAGATTGTAACACAAACTACTTTATTTTCCACATTGGTAAATGTGTAAATTCAGAAATTTTATTAGTAAAATTTTATTAATATTTTATTACAGTTAAAATTAGATAATTATAAACTATTAATTTGAGGAACATGCTTCCAACACAGATTTCCATCAAGGCCTATGCTTCTGATGCCAATCATGCAATTCAAATTTGATTAAAGTTCAAAATAATGAATAGCTTTTGGGAACATCAGATGTAAGAAAATTAATTATTAAATTTTGCCATTTTTAGCCCATATACAGATTGCAGAATCACATCAATTACACATCCATTGATTTACATATTGCCATACTTGTGACTGTCATGTTCTGCTACCTTTCCTATCCTCTACTATCCCCCCTCCCCTCCCCTCCCCACCCTTCTTCTCTCTCTACCCCCCCATTGACCTTCATTTCTCCCCCTTGTATTATTTTTCCCTTTCCCCTCATTTCCTCTTGTATGTTCTTTTGTATAACCCTGAGGGTCTCTCTGTATATGGGCTAAAAATGGGAGTTCATAACTCACTTGAAGCAAAGTGTGAAAGATGATATATCAAGAACTATGTAATGTTTTGAACAACCAACAATAAAAAATAAAATAAAATAAAATAAAAAAAAAAAAAAAAATCTTTTCCTCCTAAAAAAAAAAAAAAAAAAAAAAAAAAAAAAAAAAAAAAAAAAAAAATTTTGCCAACATTCATTAAAAGAGTTTATTTTTGTCCCAAATATTCTTTTTAAAAATTTTACATAATTACAGAAGAAATAATTAATTTCAAAGAAAAACTAAAACTATCATGCACACAAATAAAAAACATAAAATATATCTGTATTTCATGTCTTTCTGTATAAATTTCTAATTTTGCTTATGTATACGTTCACAAATATTTTTTAAAAAACATTGGTCAGGATTTAAACCTACATCAACTATTCTTTGGTAAAATATGTCAGTGACATCCTCCCATGTGCTATAAATGCACACATCTAATTTGTTTTTTCTAAGGCTAAATAGTATTTCATGCAAATATTATGTCATAAATTTCTTAGTAAATCCTAAACTGATAAACAGTGACATTTTTTTCTATTTTACATTAAACCTTCATGTATATTTTCTTATGTAAAGGTATGTACATTTCCTTATAATGCACTCTTAGAAATAGTTTCCATTCTTTAAATAGAATGGTTGAAGTTAGTTACAAATCTGATCATTAATTTAATTATAGCAATTTTATAGAAACATTTTATAAAGCATAGATTATGCTTTATAGATTTGAATATTAACAGCACTAAACCTAACTGGCTTGAAAATATAATATTTCTTTAAGAGCTCAACAATTCTCTGAGCGCTTCAAATTAGTTCTGTTATAGTTATTATTATCATTTACAAATATGAGAATGTCAATTCTCCCAAATAAAACTATCAGGCAGGAATTAGAATGTAGAACTAAGGTCAATATAGCAATACCGCACAGCACTTTCCAGATATTAGAAATCTAATAAATATTTGCCATCAACACGAATGTGTTGGATCTATCTATGGAAACATTTTAGTGCCATTTCAAATCAGCACAATTATTTTAATCACTGTAAGGCTGTAATACCTTGACACTGATATTTATTTCTGAAGAATAATGTTATCTCATCCCTACCTGTCTTACTCTCTTGACTGAATAAAACATAATGATAGAAATAAGTGGAAATGATTTATTGAAGTTGCCACCATTGTTGTTCCCAATGAAGAACATTATATTTATTTATTTTCTGAGTAGAATAATAATGGTACATACTGAAGTCCTACTCAGTCTGACTCCAATCAAATCACCTATGCTCACTACAGGAACTGCTATTATTAGGTTTATTTGTATATCGCTTAAAGGATATTTTATAAAATATAACCAAATTTATAAATATATTTTTTTCTTAAAGCTAAAAATGTTATTCATCACTATATCAAAATAACTGAGAGAATTAATTTATAAAGTAAAAGATTTACTTTGGCTCACAGTTTTGGATTTTCCAGTTTACATTTGGTTGGCTCTGGTGTTTTGAGCCTATGTCAGGCAACACATCATGGCAAGGTAAGGAGCATGTGGAAAAGCACAACTGTTCATATCATGAGCCAGGGCGCAAAGTAGAAAGGGAAAGGAGCTGGGGTCCCTTATTTTTCTTCAATGGCACCATACCAATGACCTAAGGGCCTGTTACTAGGCTTCCCTTCTTAAAGGTTCTACCACTTCCCAATGGGGACCAATCCCCAAAGAGGGACTATGGGGAACATTCAAGATCCAAAGTACAGGTAATACCCATTGTTTTTAAACTGTAAACAAAAGGGATCACATCTGTCTGTCTCTTTTCACTAGCTGAACATACTCATGCTTTTGAGATCAATTATGCTACTGACTACAGGTATGATTTATCTTTGGTATTAATGCTTAGTAATTCATTATATGCATGCACCATTATTTATTTACTTAATAATAAAATTTGGGTTGAATTTTTTGTTTGCTTGTTAGTTTCCAGAGGATTAGTATTGCAGAATTATGTGAAGATTCCAGCACATATTCTTTGGAAAATATATGCACACTTTTTTTTCTATTTTGTATTTTTGTGGTTCTGAGGGTTAATCCACAGTCTTCAAGTATAATAGACAAGCACTCTGCCACTGAGTTGTTTTTGTTTTGTTTTGTTTTAAGACAGGATCTTGTAAACTGACAAAGCCAGTCTTGAACTTACAATCCTCCTGCTTAAACCTCATGGATAGCAGGATCACAGGCATACCTGGCGTATGTGTGTGTGTGTGTGTGTGTGTATTCAAATTAGAAGTTGAAATTTTGGGTCACAAGAATGTATATGCTCAGCTTTATTATTTACTGGCAAATAATTTCAAATAAAATAACTGCAGAAAATTCACATTATCAATGTTTCTTGCTTCAGCTTTTTTTCATTTCATTCACTTAATATAATTTCTATAAAATTTCAATAATGATTTTTTGAGATTGGCAAACTAAATTTTAAAAAATGAACAAGAGTAAAATTTCTATCAATTCAAAAAAAATACAAAAAAGCCTAAGAAACAAAAACCTAGTAATGTAAAATATACATCCCATGCAGAAAACTTGAAATAGGAATTCTGATCCATATTGCCAAGCTATAGTTACCAGTCTGGTATGGATTTAGAAAGACACAAATAAAATAATATATAAACCAGAGATCACAGAATCAGATTCCTACCACACAGATACAATATATGAAAACCAAAGGTTGTGGCAGACATCAATGAAGAGAGAGATTTAACTTGTAAGTGGATTATTTGGCAGATGATTCATCTGAGAAAAAAAAATGAATGAATCCCAGCTGTACACCATAGTAAATGAAATGGTAAAATTAATTAAAATCCTAATATATAAAATAAAAAGGTCCATGAAATCACCCAGCATGGGTGGCACACACCTGTAATTCCACCTACTTAGGAGTCTGAGGCAGGAGGATTGCAAGTTCAAACCCAGCCTCAGCAAAAGGAAGGCACTAAGCAACTCAGTGAGACCCTGTCTCTAAATAAAATACAAAATAGGGCTAAGGATGTGGCTCAGTAGTCAAGTGCTCCTGAGTTCAATCCCTGGTACCCACCTCCCCAAAAATAATTCCATGAAACCATGAAGAAAATTCAAAAGTATTTTAATTACTTTGGTGTAGACACAGATTTCTTAAATTAGAGAATAAAAAGATAAACCATTAATGGAAGGAAAAAACTATTACATTTGAATAAATCAAAATTAAATAATCTGATGCATAATCTGATTATTTAATTTTTTGCTCTCATAAAATAGCAAAAAAAAGTTAAAACATATGTAACAAATTGTATGAAAACAATTTTGTCATAAAGTAGAAAGTTATATTTCAAGAATTCTCTGTCAATAATAAAAGCAAATATAAGAACTAATAAAAAGTTGACAAAAATATACAAAGCAAGTGACAGAGGATTAAGTCAAAAGTGGCCAATAAACCTATGAAAATATGCTCAACTTGCTATTAAACCTCCACTGTTTTGGCCAGTACTAAAATCTCTGAAAAAGAAAAAAATAAAAACAAAACTATGGAGTATAAAAAATGATCATATATCTTTGCTTTAACCATTCTTCAGATTATAAGTAAAAATATCTAAGAAAGTTGCAAGTATACAGAAAGTATAACCTAACTCTATCTCTATGTCTAACTCTGAAATACATTTTACATGTTCATAAGGAAATTTATGTACATATTTTAGAAAAAATCTTTTATAATGAAGGCACATTAATAAATACATTCTAGTATAACAAAATAAAAATCTGTAAAGACTTTTTTAATATCTCTTCATATATTGATATAACTAATAAAAACTTGGGTGATAATAGCAGGTGGACTAACGGTGCATATCCTATGATCACATTAAACTAAACAATCCTTACATTTTTATAGACATATGAACATTTCAAATAAAAATTGACAAACAAGGGGCTGGGGTTGTGGCTCAGCGGTAGAGCACTCACTAGCATATTCGAGGCCCTGGGTTCAATCCTCAGCACCACATAAAAATAAATAAATAAAATAAATGTATAAAAAATTGACAAACATGGAAGGGAAATTATACAATTTTTAGAGTGGAAAGAAAGCAATTAGAAAAAGGCATAAAATGGGTTAAGCTATATAGTGATGTTTCATGTTAAAAAATAAGACTACAAACTGATTAATTTGGTGTAGTAGTTAAACGAGTGTTTAATATATTTCACTCTGCTTTACTTCCCAGTTTATATAAAAATTTCCAGCATGTCAAAGGAAAAAACAGAACACTTGTCTATTCTTGTCTTGATTTCGTACAATTCCAGGGTCCATTGTCCTCTCTAGCCTCATAAAACAATTTAGTGTAGCTTAACCACAGATAGATTCTAGTACTATAATTCAGAAGAAGTTACAAAAAACTTTTTGGGACTCCCAACTTAAATATCCTTTTCTGATTCATAGTGGGGTAGAGAAAGAGAGAAAGATCATGGGAGGAACAGAAGAACTCTAGACATGGCAGAAGGGTGGGAGGGGAAGGGAGGAGCCATAGAGTTAGAAATGATGGTGGAATGTGATGGATATTGTTATAAAAAGTACATACATATATAAAGACATGAATTGGTGTGAATATACTATTATATACAACCAGAGATATGAAAAATTATGCTCTATATGTGTAATAAGAATTCATTGTATTCCACTGTCACATATAAATAAAAAATTATAAAATGAAACAACAAACAAATAAATAAATACATAAATAAAAACCCCTTTCTTTCACTCATGAAAAGAATATTTCCTACCAGATACAAAGATCTGATTAGGAGATCAATTTATAAAATAATATGTTCTATGGTGAACAAAAATTGGATAGAAGAAGGTGGATACATTTCTCAATGTTTTTCTACACCTCAGGTTCTCTAATGAATTAGCCTTTCCACTTCAGTGATGTTCGTATTCAAGGAATTAGTGCTTGTCATTTGAAATCAGGCCATTTGCTGCCTTACACTTTTGGGTAGATATATTGATGAATTTTTTGTTCTATTATTATTTTTTTCTGTTCCCAGTGTTGTGATGACAATTTAAATCCCTTCATGTTATTTTGAGGAAGGTTTCAAGGGTAGTAATGAAGCATACTCTTTTCTTCCTCTCCCTTTCCCAAGAAGACCTCCCATGTGACCAAAACAGAGACCTGGGAATCAAACACTGAATTCAATGATGAGGCTTTTGGTTTCTTTGCTGATCTGGCTGGACTGAGAGCTATGGGTAGGATAGAAAGGCAACATCCCACTTCCTCTTTGTGACCCTGACCTAGGACTTGGGAAAGCAGCAGTGTGTCCACACAATAGAGACATTGCACAGTCTCACAGTCATAGCTGGTGAGTACTTAGAGAAAAGTCTGAGAGGGCAGTGTGCCCAAATCTGGCACGAGAATGTAGGGTGGACCTTGACTTAGGGTTCGTCTGTGTGGGAACAGCAGCAGAACCTTCAAGAAAAGGAAAATGCTATGAGACATTAGAAAGTGCAAAACCACAGATGCTCAGTTTCTTCTCCTGAAGCCTACCAATTATCTACTCACTGTTCTTCCTTAAACTTCTAAAGGAAGGATCAGATTTGTTGGACCATACTAAAACTATACAGAGGGAGAAAATAATTCCTCTTTTTCCCTGTTCTTTTTCATGAAAATCACACATATTTCATCAAAGCACACCTAGATGCTAAATCTCCTAGTACTCAACACAGACTGTATGTTGAAATGACTGCTTTCTTGTCACATCTGTGAGGAGGAGTAAGAAACTTTCCTGGATTTGAACATTTTGTTGATTGATTTCTCTTACTGAGGGCGTTTATTGAAGGCAGGGACCTTATCTGTTTTTCATGGAATTCCTTACATATTAATTGTACCTTGCTAGAGTAATCCTTCAGGTGAGTGAATAGTTCTAACCAGTGCATTTTCTCCCAAATATATTGTTGAGTGAGTTACTTTGAGGAAGGATTCCTGTGGACAGTTCACCATCCATGCATGATATGTTTCTATAGCTAAAATTAGGAGACAGAAAAGGATAACTCATATTACTTCCACTATTTTCTGAAGATACCTTAAGTGTCTTCTGTATGAATCAATGCACCTTGATCCTGGAAGCACTATGAGACTTCTGAAAATTACCTATGCCTAGGCCTCACCCCAAATTCCGATTAGTTTGGATAGTTCTTGGGCATTAATTGTTTTTTGTAAGCCCTTCTGGAGATTGTAATGTGAACTCAGGACTAAAAACTGCTATCAGAAATCTTGAAGTTGTCTTTGAGATATATATATATAATTATATATATATAATCTGCAAGTTTACGATAATTAGTATATTAATGGAAAAAATGACAATTTATGTAAAAAAGACAATGTAAGTATGGGGGAAGTTCTAAATATGTCCACATGTTGTTAGTTTAATAACAGAATGATTTTGTTCTTATATTGTTTATTCGGGGATCTGAAGGTTACCAGGAAAATATTTCCTCTAGGAAAAGCAAAGTTAATTTCAAATTAAAATATTTTATCAATAACTGATTTATTTCCCTTGGACTCAGAGGATTAAAATTTATAATTTAATTTTTCCTATTTGCCTGAGAATTTCAATTAGATTCTATATTTAGTAAATGTTTAAACATGTTTTGGGCTAATAAAGAGTTTTTTTTTTTTCATTTTTGTTTAATCATCACTTCATTATCACATTTTATGGCACTCTATTTTTGGATATATTGTCAATTTAATGTAATTCAAAAATTTATTATATGTAAGTGAAATGAAATGAAACATCTTTAATGTTGATATACTCATTCTTACCTATTAAAAAAGTGTGTCAATTGATATTATCCATGAGGATCTTGCCCTTAAAAGGAGGAACATTTAGTCAGTATTTAAATGTCTGTCTGTACATATTAATGAAGTGGGAACATGATCTTCATAAATAATCTTTCATTTTTGTTGAAAGAAATCATTAACTATGATCCTAGTACTATTTTAGTTTCTGGAATAAACAACAACAACAAAAAATAAAGCACACTGTCTTAATCTGTCTTAGTAATGTAATAATCACTCTAACTTATTTATTTATTGAATAAATAGTTGGTAAGTACCAAACACTCCCTGCCCTCCTAGGCTTTTCACATTCTCAGGAAAGACACGGCAGGAACAGAACTAAGCATGTGGGAGTTAATTCAGAGTCCTCAGGAAAAACCTCAGTGATGATGGGTAGGACATAGCCAAGGGCATGTCTAGGTGAGCGTGTCCTAGTGGACGGAAAAGCAGTGCAGGAACCTGAGAGAACAGTCCTTGTGTATGAATCAGGAGCAGAGGGAGGAAAGAAGGAGCAGATGGAATGGGATCAGAGATTAGTTTTTAGGGCTTCATGGGCCATTATAAGAGATTTCTCTTAATTTATGAGATGAGAAATCAATAGAGATTTTCAAACAGGGAGTTATATGATTTACACAAATTCAAGGGGATCACTGTATTGTCAGTTTTCCATTACTGTAACAAATACCTGAGACAATTAAGAGAAAAGGTTTGTTTTGGCTAAATCAGTCTATGACCCATTGGCTCTGTTGCTATGTCAAGACGGCATATCACAGCAGGGTGTAAGTAGTGCAGCACAACTGTTCATCTCATAGCCCGGGTACAGAAAAGAGGAAGTGGAGGGGCTTCAAAGTCATAACCCCAGTGATCAGAAGTCCTCCCAAGAAGCCCCACCTGCTAAAAGTTTCTGTCACATCACAGTAACAGGAAACTAGGGAATAACAATTTAACACATGGGTTTTGGGGGAACATTCAAGATCCAAACTATAGTAATTCCTTTAGTTGCTTTGTTGAGAATATAATGGCAAAAAGGTGAAAGTTAAAGTCTAGTTAGAAGACAATTAAAACGAGCCAGGTGAATAATGATAGTACTTGCATTAAAGAAGTTAGCAGTAGAGGTGGTAAGAGATAAGATTTGAAATATATCTGAAGACAGGCCTAATAAGATTTGCTGATGCAAAGCTATAAGGAAAAGATAATTACAGCAGACTCAAAAATATTCATAATAAGAAAACTACAAATTAAAACTATGTCATATAGCATCTCCCAGTTGCCAAATGAGAAATATATGTGTCGTACTGTGGGTAGATACATAGTGGTATACATAACTAGTAGTTATGCAAAATGGCTCAATTTGGAAACAGCTCAGAATATTACATAGGCAAATCCAGCAATTTTATGCCTAAAAATTTTCTCATGAAGAAATATCACCTACAATATAAAATACATTTGCACATGTATATTTTGGCATTATTTTATATTGCAAAACATTATAGGAAATCTGAAACCCATACCTACAATATTGATTAAC
This sequence comes from Marmota monax, assembly GCF_021218885.2. NCBI lineage: Eukaryota > Metazoa > Chordata > Mammalia > Rodentia > Sciuridae > Marmota > Marmota monax. The sequence goes on along the minus strand of NW_026695197.1, from coordinate 2,229,281 downwards.
TATGAAGCCATTCAAACTGTGAAGCCCATATGTATTACTCAGCAGTGTAATAATTCATGAAAATTTAAAAAAAGAACAGGTAGAATCCTTTATTTTATATAAGAAAGATAGGAAAGGCAAATATGTATATATATATATATATATATATATATATGTATGCATGTGTGTGTGTTCACATATATATGTATACACGTGTGTTTATCATTCTTGCTTTTGCACATGAAACATAAAAATGTAACAAGAACATTATGAAATTGGTTACTAACACAGAGTATAAGTAAGGTCAAAGGAAGAGGGAACCAAATAACATTTCATTTTGTTCACCCTTTTATGCAATTTGAATTTTGTCCATGTGCACACTTTTAAAAGAAACAAAGTTAACATGATGGAGAAAATTTAACAGAAATGGGAAAAATTATCCTGTGTTTCCAATGAAGAAAAAGATGAATTCGAATAACCTTTGAATGCCATACTTAGGTTATATTACTGCAGGATAAATGATGATGAAACCCACTCAAAGCAGCTTTCATTACTCAAATTTGTGGCAATTTAATCACCAAACTAAATATTGGCAAAACCCAAGGGAATAAAATAAGAATCACACAATATGAATTAGTAAACAAGAATTAGCTAATTAACATGAAAGAAGAGAAGGCTTTTCCTTATAGTGGAATGACAATAACTAAATGAAGAAAAACAAAAGAATAAAAACTCCTTTTTGGAAACATCATAGTTATAATTAGTTTAGCCAAGAATCTATCAGTAGATCCAAAAAGTGCTGCTTGAAAATTTAGACATGAAGTCTGAAGTTGATTTTTTCCTTACATTAAAAATAAAAAGTGGTAACATTATGATAAAAAAAAAAAAAACAGCCAACACTATCTTTACATGTGAGCAAAGTTAACATCACTGACTTAAGATACAAGCTGACATGATGTACCTCCTAACCTGGCACTTTGAGAACATAGCACCACTCATGTAGTGTTTTTGCCAAAGAGGCATAACCTGAGTAATCACGAACAAATACTAGACTACCTTGTCCATAAAAGAACAAACTAGTAACTTTAAGGATAGTAATATCATGAAACAAAAGACTATTTCCAGTTTTAAGGAGAACAAAGAGATCTGATAGCTAAATGTTAAGGGTGATTTGGGTTTAGATGCTGCTTGGAACAAAAGACTATATAGAGAGAAAATTATTAGATCAGCAGAAAAAATGTTAATAAAGGCTATTATTAATACAATGTACACATTTTAAATTTCATGAATTTTTGTGATCACACTGACATAAGTGAGGGTCATTATTTTTAAAAGTTATATGCTCCAGTTACTCTTTAATAGTTCAGTGAAAATTATAACTGCAATAATGATAATTTATTTCTCGATTTCAAAGAAAAAGCAAATATGACAAAATCCTAACAACTGATAAATATAGATGATGGGTGTAAGTCAGTTGTTTGTAAGATGCTTGCAACTGTTCTGTAAACTTGAAATTACTTAAAAAAAATTACTATAAACGAGCAGTACTCTAAATGTAAAAATCTATTGACCTTGTCAGCAGACAGATCTTGAGATTTGTTTGAATTATGTCAGAAACTTCAGCAATGTTTGTGCATTTCTACTTTTTCCACTTGTGCTTCTACTTAATAAATTATTGGTTAAGTATTGCTATATCATTAGTTTGCTACTGATATATGGGTGTCTTCAGCATTTTTGTTGGTATCAGTAGCACTTATAACATTTTGCCTTATATTCTGGGTAATTATGTAGAACATGTGACCCCCAAATACAGCATGGGTGATCACTGAAAATTATATTTTAATACTATATTGTTTTTCCTGGAGCAATTTAATATCTTAAAGGGAATGCTAACATTAAACAGATATGTTTAATATGATTTATAAAAAGGTATAAAGGACTTATACAGAGTATACTTCAGGCACCAAAGTAGAGTGTTGACTTAAGGGCCAAAAGGGACAGGTGAGGATAGAAAAGGTTTCCAGACTGTCTCAGGGGTAAATCTGATGGAGGTGGAAAAATTAAGTAGCAACTGTGTGGGTTCTCCTTAACATGTACAAATAAAGACTGAAAGCAACAATGTGGTTTATTTGGAAAACTGCAGGTGAATCCATAAATGAAGGAAGGAGTTGTTGGCTAGTGATAAGAGTTGAGGTTGGTTATGAAATAACATCCATTTCATTGTTCTAATGTTTCAATGATGCACTTTGGTATACATTACATTAGGCACTTGGAATATATGTGATTAGATACGTGTATTAACATTCAAGAAGAATATTATTATCTTTATACTGTGTAATAGTTTTTTCTAATCAGGAAAACTATGAATTATTTAAGATGAACCTCCCTTCTAGATATCAAGCTCACTGAAGAAGAGGCCAGAGCTCACCCTCAGTGCTATATAAATCTGCTTCCAGGTTTAGTCTCATTGTGCACCATTCTGCTTGCATGCTATTATTCCTTTTGCCCCCATTTTTTTCCTTTATAATATGCATTCTTCAACAAGGATGGTAGTGATAAATTCTATGAGTTATTGTGGGTCTACAACAATAATAATAATTTAACTTTATTCTTTGTTGGTTAGGCATGTAATTGGTTGTCATTTAACTAATTGTAGTTTAGTTGGTTTCTGTTTTCATTTATGACAATAGAAAAAATTTCATATTCTAAATATGTGTTTTTAAACTATCTCTTTATTTTTTAAAAATACTATTCCATGACCAGGTGGCTGTTACTGTCATTGTGTAGAAATTAGATACGATTTGCCCAGGAAATGGATGAAACTGTTGAGGCTCAGGAAGTTCGTGATCATGGAGCTAAAATTGAGTGCTCCTTTTAAAGCCAGTATATTTACAAAGCCTCTCTTATTGCAGATTATGCCTCTTCTCCTTGTGTTACAGGAGAGAGCACAAAAGGTTGAGGTCAGTGAATTGATGCAGTGGCCTTCCCAAATTCCTGAGGACTGTTTCCAATTCTTTGTACTTCATTGGGCATAACAGGTAGAATAGGTTGGAGTGGTTACAACACAGGTTCTGAAATTTTTGGACTGCATTTGTCTTTCAGTTGCAACTCAATATATTTGACCCCTTAAAAAATCTTTTAGTACCTTGGTATTTTTTATCTGTAAAATAAGAGCAAGTGAGGTTATCTAACTTATAAACATATAATGATTAAATACATTATGAATAAAAGGTATTAGCACTTAATCTGAGGACACATAATGTTCAAATATCAGAAATAATTTTGTTGAATATAACTTTTAATTTTCTTATTCCTCTTATGATTGGCTGAATACTGAATTAACCTAACCAGATCTTCCCACACGTTTTGATAAAATCTGCAACAGTCTGTTTATGCATAACTTTAAGACTCTGTAAAATATCTATCAGGATAGCTTAGACAGGAAAAAAATTAATCCAATATGCTAAATATAAAATAAAAATATTTAACATTTATACATGAGTATGCTGCATTATAATTTATAATTTCTGCAATATTTACTGGGATAAATTGAATCTAATTTGCTTGTATTGCTTCTGCCTCAAGAAATTCAAAGATAACCTCTGAGTTAAAAGCAAATAAGAAACAATCATGTAGCAAGGACTATGGGATCATGAATATCCATACATTTTTCTTGTTGAACAAATGAAAACATCAGATATAGTCACAATTCACAACAAAGATTTGTGAAAGCAGGGCTAATTCTGTAGGTCAAAATATATGTGTCCCAAGGACAATTACTTCCCACATCCATCATTTTTACTACTATCCAAATATAGGCCTATTAAATATAACTAATGTCCCTTGTGTCAGGTCTTAATCACAGTCTTTGAAAATGTTAAGTATTTTATAATACTTTTAGTAGATGTACCAAGAAGAATAAAGCAGAAATGTATGCAAAATGGAAAATCTGAATTTATGTTGATGATATTTTTGTGTTCAGAAATGTTCTTCCCAAATCTTTTTTTAATAATTATATCTTATTGGCAAGTTATAAGGATTTATGAAAATATAAAAAAAAAACTAAATATATTTAGTTTAGATAATATACACATCTTTGAACTTTATAAAAGAGACCAACACTTGAAAACTGTATAATTGTATTGACTTTCACATAATGTCTATATCTCAGTTCAGTAAGGCTTGCCAAATGATATTATTAATGCTCTTGCAAATCTGATGTGGTTCTTTTAAGCCACCATTTAAACAGAGAAAACAAATGCAGGATTGTTTTGTTGTATTTCTGCTTAGTGTTTTGCCTGTCATCACAAGAGAATTTAATCTGCATTATTAGTAACTGTCAACAGCATACTTTGAGCATAAGGCAAATACAGCAGGTGGTTTTAAAAATGGCTGAAAGCAAAACTGCAAAACAAATGATGCCTAGGAAATGGGATTCTATTCCTGCATAAATTTAAGATAAATTTAAATGCATGCAAAGCTCCCACTGAAGGCTATCATTATAGAGGAAAGAAAATAAATGAACTAATTTCTGTTATTAAGCCATTTGACTTTAAGCTAAATCGTTAAATATTTTACTATATACTGATTAGTTTGATTCCAGAAATACGGTTTACTTATATTTATAAAATGACAAAATGGAATTTAAATTTTAAGTAACATTTTTATACTAACAAATTTGAAAGTTGTATTTGTGGCAACATATGTTTATAATATAGTTGATTATTTTTAAAATAGCACCAATTTAACTAAAATGAAGATATCGTAAATATAAAATGGAAATGTACAGAGAGATTATTTTTTACTCTGATGTAATTATATATTGAGTTAATTTAAGGTTATCTTCTTGATTTGGAGGGTGTTATAGTTTTATAGTTGAGATCTAAATAACCCTAGAAGTCCATGGGTTAAATGGTCAGTGCCCAGGATAACTGTTTGGAAGTGATGGCACCTTTAAGAGGTGGGGTTTAGTGGTCCTTAGGTCAGTGGGCACTGCCCTTGAAGGAGATTATGGGACTCCAGTTGCCTTCACATCCCTCTTTTGCATTTTGGCCATGACTTGAGTAGTTTGCTCCTCTCTGTGCTCCCTGCCATTGTTATCCTGCACCCCCATAAGTTGGTTAAAAGCAATAGATCTACCTGATCAGAGACTGGCACTTCTAAAACTCTGAGCCAAAAGTATTTTCTTTTAAACATGTCATTCTTTGTTCTTGTTTTAATTAGTTATACATGAAAGTAGAATGCACTTTGATACATCATACATAAATGGAGTATGATTTCTCATTTTTCTGGTTGTACATGAGGTAGAATCACAGGGGTCATATGGTCATATATGCACATAGGGTAATAATATCTGATTCATTCTACTATCTTTCCTACTCCCATACTTTGTCTCTCCTCCCTTCACACCTCTCTACCTAATCTAAAATAACTCTATTCCTCCCTTTTTGTGAATTAGCATCCACATATTAGAGAAAACATTCAGCTTTAATTTTTGGGGATTTGGCTTATTTTGCTTAGTATGATATCTCTAGCTCCAGCCACTTACTGTCAAATGACATAAAGTCAATGAAATTGAAATAAAGAAACAATTCAAAAAGCTGACAAAATAAAAACTTGGTTCTTTGAAAAAATAAATATGGTTGATAAACCCATACCCACGCTAATGAAGAGAAAGAGAAGAAAACTCAAATTAATAAAATATGTGATTAAAAAAGGAAATATCACAATGAATACTACTGAAATACAGAAGATAATTAGAAACTATTTTGAAAATTTATACTCCAATTAAATAGAAAGTCTTGAAGACATCACAAATTTCTAGAGACATGTGAATTACCCATTTCTCTTTATAAGTTAATTATTTTAGGCATTCTCCTAAGGTGACAGGCAACACAGAAGAAAATCAGGTCAAGTTATCTATGGTATTCTGCACTTATTAATATCATGACATACAATTACAGTGGGAGGTAAATGACAATTTAAAAAAGAAATAATTTTACCATACTCCACCCACTGTTTTCTTCTCCATAGATTAGGAGAAAACACTGTGAATACTTCTATACTTTCTATAGGTATCACAGAAACCATCATTTGAAATCAGGCTGCCAGATATCTAACAGGTGATCAAATGATAGAGGTAATTTCATCAGTAAAAGAGAATGTCACTCCAGAGAAGCATTTACTCACCTGCCAACCTAGATACAGGAATCTCAAAGGGGCTCTTGCTATTTTAATCTTCTGAAAAATTAAAAGGGATGATAAAACTATTGAAACCAGGGACTTTGAGATGGTTAACTTTAATGTCTTTTTAGTGTGGGCCAAGGAAAGAAAATGAAAATGCAAATGAAATGAATATAATCATCAGTTAAAGTTTAAATACCCACAGAATACTGTTCCAAGAATTGAGAGCTTCTTGAGAGAGAAGAGCTGGTTATTCAACATGGGTAGAATTTCTACATTTGCAAGAAGTATTACGTAGAGTGTATATTTCCAAAAAACAGATAAATTTATTACAAAAGACGTCTCCACCACAATTTTAGAACAATGTCATTAACCAGTTGCTTTTAAAACATGCATTGAAGGTTTTTTGTTTGTTTTGTTTGTTTTGTTGTGTTTTCCAAATGTGATGTAACATAAATTTCAAACTAATAGTAACGAATGCAAATCAACGCTGATTCAAACTAACAGCAGATATTCAGGGGTCTATTAATAATTATCAGTGCAAGGATGATAAATACACTAAAATGGACTTCAAAATGTTTTATATAGCTGTCTTTATCCCTATCTGCTCTCTTATCCTCTAAGTAAAATGTACCTTTCTTTCCATATCTCTCTAACCCCAAATGCATTTCTCTTTGTCACCATTTACAAAATGAAAATAATGGAACCTAGAGCATATAATTTGCAAATATATCACAGTGTGGTACACATACCAGGTCCACAAAGGAAGGGGAAGGGAGAGGTGTGGAAAGTGAAGGGGTTAGCAAGGCTTGGCACTCATCTGTAATCCTAGTGGCTCCGGAGGCTGAGGCAGGAGAATGGAGAGGTCAAAGGCAGCCTCAGCAAAATCAAGGTACTAAGCAACTCAGTGAGACCCTGTCTCTGCCGCAGTCTGGCTGGGCACAAATGCCGCAGTCTGGCTGGGCACACAATCACGAGCCACCACACAGCTTGTAGATTCAAACAGCAACTCTTTATTCCCGAACTCACACCAGCCGTCTACAATCACGTTCTGGGGAAATCCACGTTCTCTGCCCAAATCCACCTCCTCTGGGCTTCTGTCTCCCAAAAAATACTGTCTGAATCCCGTGAGAACTCAAGGGGAACTCAGGCAGCAGGATACGCCCTATTCCTAGCAGGAATAATCTTAAACCTTAAACCTGGAACCTAAACCGGGAACGCCCTAAACCCGATTATCTTAAACCGGGAACACCCTAATCCGCCCTGGTCCTTGAGCAAGGTCACCTACATTCAATGTCACTGCAAAATGTCAGCAACATGGGGTACGCTGGCAAGGAAATTGTCATACCTACTTGGCTAATGGCTCCCAGCATCTCCCCCCTTCTGATTAATTAAACAACAAGCAATGTGGCTTAAGGACCGTGCCTGGTAGGTTGTCCAATTCAACATATGGTTCTTACCCGTGATCGGAAAACTGACCTTTAGGCGTCAGCCTCCTGTCTTAGGTTGATACCACTGCAATTGAATCATACCCGTCACTGACTACCGGTCCAGCATACAGCCATACTTGTGGATAGGTCTATGCACCAGTGGGGGGGTGAGGTTCTTTGCCTCACCTCTGTTGGCCCCCAAATTTGGCCTTGGTGCCAGTGGGGGAGTGAGGTTAATGTGGCTTAAGGACCGTGCCTGGTAGGTTGTCCAATTCAACATATGGTTCTTACCCGTCATCGGAAAACTGACCTTTAGGCCTCAGCCTCCTGTCTTAGGTTGATACCACTGCAATTGGATCATACCTGTCACTGACTACCGGTCCAGCATAAGCCATTGGCCCCCAAATTTTAGACCATCACTAGCAGAAGGGAGGAGGATACAGAAATGCCACGACACCAAGCCAATTGACGGATCCTTGGGAAAAATTGCATCACTGGTGACACCATCAGCAAAGATATGCCAGCACTACCACAATTAACATGGGGTGCGCTGGCAAGGAAATAAAAATTGCATCACTGGTTAATCACTGTCGCAGATGTAAGAATGGCCAAGCTGGAGCTCTGGATATCAGCTGTTATGGATTTGAGTCAAATCATCTTCTTTTCCATCTGTAGAAATTGTTTTAGTTAATCTCTCTGGAATCCAAATCGGCTGCTGTTCTCCCTGTGGAAACACACAAACAAAACTCCGACTCCAGACAATCACTGGGTCAGGACCTTTCCATTGTCCTGTTAGAATATCTTTCCAAAGTACCTTAGGCTTATGTACATTTTTTGGATACATATGCCTTTCCGCAGCACTAAGTCCTGATGAATCCAAATTTTAAAAGTAAAAAGCGTTATTTTAAGTTTATCTTTGGGGGATATATACCCCTTTCCAATTCCCTCTTTTTGCTTTAATAAGTATATGTCTGTATCTAATAGTTGTCTTAGCTTTTTGCATTTTTTTATCTAAAATACCTTACTTGATATTTTCAACCATTTTTTATCTTATTTCTATCTTCTAGTTTTTTTTCTAAGATTTGTATATTTACCCTTAGTTGCTTATTTTCCTCCTAGTTTTTTTTTTCTTCCTATTTTGTGGGTTTAAAATTCTTGTCTTCCTACATTTTTTATCTTCCTACATCTTTTCTCTTTTTTTCTTTTTAACTTTCTATTCTTCTGTCTTTAAAGTTTTTCACTTCAAATTTTTAATCTTCTTTATCTAAATCTTTTATCCTATTATCTTCTCATTTTTTAAGCAATGCCTTTAAGATTAACTAAGCTTCTTTCCTCCATCATGAAGGCATTTTAACCACCTTCAATTTAACCTTTTAAAGCCTTTTAATTATCATCTATACTGTACTTTTAAATGTACTTTTTCACCACCTACAACTTCACTCTTTTAAACGAGGTTTAGATTCTGTTTAAATCGCTTCAATGTTAGTTTACATGGCTGCCCTTCAACCAAAGGCTTTTTTTTTTAACTCCATTGAGAAGCTTTGTCTCAATCTGCCATGTACAAATACCTTTTTCTTCTTTCTTCCTTTCTCAAGCTTTTAAAGTAAGTCTAGTTTCCTCAAAATCTTTTTAAATGGCATTTTACAACTTTTTACTTTACCACGCAGAGATTATCTCATCTAGAAACATTTCTTTTTCCTTTAACCTTTTATATTAAAATATATATCCACATCTTGAATCTTTTTCTATCTCTTTTTTAACCATTAACCCTTTTTATAAATTCACATTTTGAAACAACTCTTATAAAATTTCTGATTTAGACAAATTACTCCACTTTAATAAGATGAAAGATTTTCATGTTTTTTATGATACTATAATACTATAATTGAAACCCAACTGAAAATTTTTCTACTCCTTGTATATAAATTACACATGATAGAATCTTAACATTTAGTAACCTTGTTTCAGCAAAGACATAGACCAAAGCAATATTAAACATTTTTCCATTTACCAATTTATGAAAACACACATAATGTTTAAATATATTACCTTATGGAACTTAATAAGTAAAGAGTACTTGATTTTATATTTAGTGGTTGATATTTTAACACTTCAGCTTTGTAAATTAATCAGATGTCTGTAAAAACCAAGATCTTAGACAAATGTAGTAAACAGAACTAGCCATCTCTTTCTTGTTGAAGAAAAATCTTTCTACAGGATACCATGATGGTCCCACTGATATACTTAATAACTCGTCTTTAAAAAGCCACTGGCTACATTTTTGTATTGTATCAACATATGCCCTAATTGTTCTTGGTCTCACTGGGGTACCTCCTACCTCTAACAATTTCTCTTGCTCGGAGGCGAATAACTTCAAACCTTGAGTCAACCATTTTCCCCGGTTTGCCTGAGAAAGTTCTAGGAACAGGCAACTTGAAATAAAAACAAAATAAATCAAAACAATAACACATTGTTTTTTGAAATGTTCACCCATTTTTTTTCTCTTCCTCAAGAGCGAGAAATTTCACTTACCTCCAAGTTTCAGAAGTTCCCTGCACGGGACGCCAAATGCCGCAGTCTGGCTGGGCACAAATGCCGCAGTCTGGCTGGGCACACAATCACGAGCCACCACACAGCTTGTAGATTCAAACAGCAACTCTTTATTCCCGAACTCACACCAGCCATCTACAATCACGTTCTGGGGAAATCCACGTTCTCTGCCCAAATCCACATGTCTCTAAATAAAATACAAAAGAGGGTTGGGGATGTGGCTCAGTAGTTGAGTGCTCCTGAGTTCAAACTCTGGTACCAAATAAATAAATAAATAAATATAGATCTAGAGAGACTATCTGGAGTCAACAATGCTGCATGTCAAGGTTAACCTGATGAAGATATATTTTAAATCTGGACAACAAATGTTAGGGAATAAAAGTTTGTCTTTTTAATTGTTCTTTTAAAATTGAGGTCCAACACTTTGGTGGTTCTGAGTAACTAAGAAAGAATATTTTCTTTCAGCTTTGAAATATAGCATTTTCTAACCGTTAACAGATATAGTTTATGGTGCAAGGACTGTGTTAGAACATATCAACAAAACATAAACCAAGTTTTCAAATATGACTTTAGCACTTAATAACAACCAAATTCATGAAAGATAAATGTTTGTTCAATATGATCCCAGAGAAAGATATAGTCAGTCGTGAGCACTTTGAAAATAGAAAAACAGCAAAATAGAGAAGATAAAATGTATTCAAATACAGACTGAAGGTCTGGGTTGGCCTGAAGACTGAAGACTGGGTTTGTGAAAAGTGTTTGATAATAAAATGTTAATGAAGTGTGGCCAGAGAAGTAAAAAGGTGATAGAGATCCAAAGTTATGTGGGAGCATGATGAGATGGTTTATGGTGGGAGTGAAAGTGGGTGAGATAGAGCAAGACATATTCAAAAACTGGATGACTAGAATCACTAAAGAACAGATAGGAGAAGGAGAAAAGCCAAGTTATGTAACAGAGTTTTGTTATCATTTCAAGAACAATAAGAAGCCAAGAAAAGGGCTTTAGTTAACAGATCAATGTAATCAAATTTAGATTCAGAAAGATGCCTGAAAAAGTGAATAGAAGTGACAAAAAAAAAATTGTAAGCGTTGAGGTTACAATGTATGAATTTAACTACTAGGTGTTACTTTAAGTGTCACAATTTTTCTTTGTAGCTATTAAATTATCTATGAAGTGAGGATGCTACAATCACTACTATATAATAATTTGATGCTATTGTTTAATGAGATCATTCTTGTAAACCAATGTCAACAGCTGGGAGTGCATGGTAAGCATTCTGCAAGATTTATCTATCAAAATTACTATAATCAAGACCACTAAATAACGTGAAAACAATTACATAGGTGCCTGGCAGTGGTACATGGATAAAACTATTAAAACTATTTAAGTATATATATATATATATATATATATATATATATATATATATATATATGCATGTATACATAAATATACATGTATGTACATGTTATCCTAGTAAGAAGAGAATTACAAAATGTTTGTTGGATTTACATTTAAACTCTTAAGTGTATAAATAGCATGTTGTTGGATCATGTGTTTCTAGTCTCTAATATCTACTTTTTATTTCAAACTTAAAATTTCCCTCCATTTGCTCAATGTGGATATACTTGAGTTTAATTCATTCATATTGCTTGCTACTTGCTTTCTGGAAGTCCTGCTATTCTTCATTTCTTCCTTAATGGTCTTTGTTAAGTTTAATTGTATATTTTAAAATTTTAATTTTATCTTTTTAATTGAAATTGCACTTAAAACTCCATGAATTGTATTTTATTGACAGTTCTAGGGATTACATATTATTCTTCATCACAATCCACCTTAAATGGAAATGACACCACTTTGATTGTAATATATCTTTCACCAAGTTAATTCCATTTATGTCTACTTGTATAATTTATGCTACTCTCATATATTTTACTTCTACTTAAACCATTAACTACATAAGATATTATTACTGTTTATTTATTTCTTTTTTGGCAATCAATTGATTTTCAAACATATTAAGTAATAAATCAAAATGGGTATTATACTCACTCACTTATTTCAAACTTAACATATATGGCATTCCTCATTTCTTCTTGTACATCCAAAATTTCCATCTGACACTGTTTCCCCTGTTTTCAAAAGACCAAATATATCTTTGTGTGTGTATATACTTTGTGTGTATATACACACACACAAATATATATATATATATATATATATATATATATATATATATATATATATATATATATATATATATATAAAATTGTATATATGCTCCCAGTTTTATTTTTGGTGAACATCTATTCTTGAAAAGTTTTATAATGCTTCCAGTTCTTACTTATTAAAAAAATGATTCCTCCTGTAATGTCTTCATATCACTTAAAAGTATAAAAAAGAGGATAAGTATATATTATGCCTCAAAGTGCTTTCCTTTATATTTCCTGGTTATGTGACCTGTTTTTAAAGAAAATTTTTTAAAATACTGAATTATATTTAATTTTAATGATTTTAGGGACTCAGATCTTTTATACTCTTGTGTTCAATTTTTTTGTTCATTGTATGCAATTTATATTTTGTAAAATATTGATTAGTATTATGTTCTAGAATGGCCACTTGTTTTTGTTTTTATAAAAATTTTCATTCATCTCTTGAAATTCTCTCTAAAATATTCCTTCAGATTTCTTAACATACACATTGCAGTTCTTTATCCATGCTATTTTGTCAATTCCAACATCCAGGTGGCCCAAGTGTCAGTGTTTATTAAATAATTTTTCTCATAAGTATATAGTATATGTTTTCCTTATTCTCATACCTATAACATTTTGATTGTATAATGGGTATTGTGAATGATATAGGATTCCAAAGATTTTGTTAATACTGTCTAGAAAACTCTGTGAGTGTGTGTGTGTGTGTGTGTGTGTGTGTTTTCCAAACAGCAGATCAATTACTGGACTATGACCTTAAATTTGTAGATACTTATTTTAGGCTTTATGTGTATGTAAGTCTATTTTAGTTTTTGCTTTATTCTCAGGAATAGATCTTTATCTCTAAGGTCCATTCCTTCTTAATCTTAACTCACAAATACCTTCAACATTTTTTTCTCATTTTTTCATAAAATTATAATGGGTATGATGGTTATTTTGTGATTAGTTACTTTACCACTACCATAAGTCAGAAGAAACTATGATGAGAATTTTTTAAAAGTATAGGTCATGACTTACTTATTTAGAACATTTTCAGATTCTCTCATAATTCTTTACAGGATCAAAAACTCAAAGGCAGTTAACTAAGTAGCAAGGAGATTTTAACAATGTTTACACAGTATAAAAAATATGTCAGGAATATTTTCAGTAAATTGGTAGTAACAAAATTACATATTGAATGGGGTTTTCAGGACAAGGCAAAGTCTGTTTACTTGTCCAATAAAAAGTAGCACATTGTTCTTTAGTAGATGCTCAAACAAAACAATGAAATATTCCATTTGTTTCTATGAACCACCTCTCCCCCAAAATCCATCAGAAACTTTTATTTGGTATAGGTTTTTCCCTATGTTTGTTTAAATACATTTTTAGAAAACCGAGATCATGATATAACATGAATATCCTAAACATTGGCTATGTAGTTCCAGTGGCTTTTCTGGATATACACGTGTCCTCTGAACTTCATGGATATGTGCAAAAGTCCTTTATTCTTTGTTAAATCCATAGCTTGACTTATGGTTCCAAAACACACATTAGAGAAACAAATTTAAATATTTCAAAAGTTCATAATATTTTGGAAACTATTGATCAACTCTTTTAGCTTCTAGGAATTCATGATAAGAAAAATAATCAGAAATTTAGATATTGAATCATTGTTGAAAAACGGTGAAATACAGGAAAATATAAATGTCAAAATGGTTGATTTTTATGTAAGAACTGCTGCATATTTTACTACCATCTTACTAAAAAAGGATTACATTGAATATTTTGTTAAGATATGGGAAGACTTCCCCCCCTCCGCCATATTCATATCAGGGTATTCATATCTAGAAAACTCAACTGTATAATAGACTAAAGGTCTATTATGATGCATATTTACATGGACCTAAAATAGTACCTTGGACTATGTGATTTGGAACGTTTAATATTTTCTTATCTGGTTTTTGTTCCTATAATGAATACAGATTCTTATGATAAAATTAGAGGAGAAAATAAGTATCTTTTCTGGGGCTCTACAAAGTCCATGCCAAGAGTAGATGAGCAGTGTGGAGCAGCTACTGGAAATGTCAATCATTCTGAAGCAGTCTAATGCAGCTTGTGAGGATAATGGAAGAATCATAATGGGAAGACAGCAGAGGAATAGAACATATAATTGCTGCCAATTTGGGGATTTCTCACCTAAACAATATAAGCACATGCTGGTGTTTGCTGCTCCTGTTTTAATTTTTTTTTTTTTTACTGTACCATTGCTTATTAGATTTGTCAATCTCCCCATCTCCAATTTTGTGACTATTTCTACAGACCAAGTCTATCACTATTGAAATTTTACTTTTAGTTTTCTTTTATAACAAGTGTTTATACCATCCATATTTTTAAATATGGAAAGAAATCTTGATTAAATACTACTTTTAAGATCACTTTTCCATCAATTTGTTTGTGCAAAACTAACATCAGATCAAAATTGTCATAAAATACATTACTGAAAATGCAAATACTTTTTCTGAGCTAAATGATTATTACAGGTCTCTGCAAGGATTTCTAATTTAGTAGGAACTAATAATATCTAAGTGATAAAAAACTTTATTTGAGGAATGAAAATCAGCAATAGAAATGCCACTTTTGTTCTAATTTAAGCCTCTCATATCCTACTCTGAGGAGTTTTAATTATGATGCTTAGATACTGCAACTTTCATATGAGTTTCCAAATGATTTAGCTCAAAGTTAGTTTTTAAATATCTTCCTCTGTAACACAAATTATGTATTAGTATACTTACTGGAAGTTTGAGCTGAATCAAATACTGCAGGAAAGAGAAACCATTTTAGGTGCTTATGATGATAATCATCCAGTGATTGACCCCCCCCCCACCGGGATTTCTTTAGGTTGCTAGAATTGAGTGAGTTAAGCATGAGGCCTTAACTCCCAGCTAGAGGAGTTGCAACTTCTTCTGAGGACATGTCTTAACACTGCAAGGCATGTCTCTCAGGTCCTAAGGACAATGAACAACTCCATATCTAGGCAGTTATAGCCTCCTTGCAATCTCCCTTGAAGGAAGCACAAAAGGTCTAAATGCAGGGTACCTAACCTCAAATAGACTATTTATTAAGGCTTCTTTATCGTTTGCTCCCATTAGAAGAAATAACACCAAGTACACCATGTTTCTCCAGTGAATTCTTGTCTGTGGACATGGCATCTATACATTGGCCCAAACTTAACTCTGCAGACTGCCCGTAGTATAGATGATGCATTCACCTACTGATCCTTTTGATGTTAAGTTCTAATCTGCACCCTGAGGATGTCAATAGCCAAGATGTTTGAGAGACTCTAATGTAAAATGGCATACTATTTTCATATAACCTATGTACACCCATATACTTTGAATCATCTCTAGATTACTTGTAATACCCAACAAAATGTATATGCTATGTAAGTAATCACTATGCTGTATTTTTAAGAAAATAATTATAAGAAAAAGAAGTCCACACATGTTCAATTAGAAGTATTTTTTCCAAATATTTTTAATTGTGGTTGGTTGAATCTGTATGAAGCCCACATACATACTGAGAAATGATTTTATTAGAGAACTATCAATTTCTCAAAATCGTGATCTTCAAAAGTGGATTTCAACATGGCAACTAAATTTTACCACAAATAACTTTGACATGTAGTCACAACATATTTCTATAGTAAATTGAGAAATATTGAGAGGAAAGGAAATACCAACATGTTTGATAGTTCCCTTATTGTGAGAATGATGCTTGATTGCTTACTTGTGTCTGTTATAATTTTTGATGTGGTTTCAAATCATAGATACAGGGTGCTATTGAAACAAAAACACGTTACAGATTTAAAATGACAATTTTTTCCTTCTGTTTTGAATAGTTTTAGCAGCTACTGAAGAGAAGAATTCCCTTACCATAATATAGGTAAGGATAAAAATTCATAGGATACAGAAAATCTTTGCTATTGTTGAATTGATTTTTGCTATGGGATATCTATGTAAATATATGTTCACTAATGTATTATTATCTAGGCATAATCCAAGAAAGCAATATATATCCTGAAAAATAATACATATCCTACACTAATTCAGAAAATAAACTATACTACATTATTAAATAGGTATCCTCTAAGATTTCTTCCATGTCTTAGTTCAGAACTCAGAAAAATATGTTCTTCTGTGAAATTTCATACGCATATTACCAGTGAAACCCACTTGGCTCAAAGTTGTTTTTCACACTGCAGTAAATGGAATAGTTGTGGGAAAGAGAAGGATTAGGTTGAGAAGTTGGGCATCAAGCACAGAATGGAATCTGCTTATATTCTCAATAGAAATTTATGAGATGGTATTTAGTGGAATGAAGCCAATAATGCTTGTTACCTTACAATGAGCAATAGACTTACACAATGAAATCTTGTTCTACTTCAAGTCTTTCAATTTCCACTCACCACTATATCAGTGTAGATGTAAATCCTTTTATAATTACAAATGCCTAGAACTAGTTCCTTTTGTCATAAACAAAAAATATTGAGTATTACTTTTTCATTAATAAAAATTAAGAAGTGTGTGTAGAGTGAAGTTTTACTAAAAGAGATTGTTACTGTTTATTGAATTTTTAGTTGTTGAAACTCCCATAATATGTGAAAGAATATACTTTCCTTTTATTTTTACAGAATTTTATCATAAATATCCCACTGTTTCACACAATCCCAAAATAATCAATAGCTTTGCACATGGCATATTAATTGCCAATATTCATTGTGTTGGATGGGAAAATGCATGTGTTATTACATGTTTTCTAAACAGACTTTCTCAAATAGTCCAGTTACAAAGTATATATAATTTATTTGAATGATATTTCACTCCTCTATGTATCTGTAATAGCACGGTATTATTTTTAAAAATCTCTGGAGTAGGCACGTATGTTTTCTATCAGTTTTCCTTCATGTTAGTAAATGAGTTTTACATAAAATTTCTCTCATGAGAACAAAGTAATTGATTTGTAGGCTTGAGAAGAACCATTACGGATTATTTCTGGATTTCCCTTTTAAGAATTGCCTGGTCAGAATTGTGTATTTGAAAAATATTTCTGCAAGCACTGATAATACACAAAAAAACCCGAAAAAAAAAAGGTACTACTTAAAACTACACTGCATTTGTGGGTGAGAAGATAAAGACTTAAAGGGAAATAATAGTGAGAATGAACAAAATGGGAGACTTTGAAGAGACATTAAGAATTGTCTCTGAGACTTGATTTTGAGTGATAATTTTTTACCTGGTATTGAGAAGAAAGTAATTCAGAAAATAAATAATAGAAAATAGAAATGAATTTAGGGGATAGATGGTGAGCTTTGTTTAGGTTTTGTTTTTTTGAATAATTAATTCCTTCGGAACATTTGGGTAGAGGTCTGGATGGAAGCTGATTTTGACTGCTTTGGATTTACAATTGCATGTGTGAGTGAAATCAGCAAGGGGTATGTGCAGTGTAAAAATATACTGGAGGAGGAAGCCAAGAATGGAATGCTGAGGAAGTGCAGTACGTAAAGACATCTAAAGGAAAAGAAAACTGAGTCCCCGAGGAAGTCTGAGATATAAGATAATGTGAAGAAATCAGAAAAAAAGGAGAAACAAAAGCATTTCAAAAACATAATGATTAATAACATTAAGTTTCATCTTATAATCCCACCGGATTTATGGACTTTAGGATGAAGCCAGAGAAAGGTATTCTGTATCAAAAAAAGACCTTGAGTTAAGTGCTACAAATAGGCTATAAAGAAATCAAAAATTTAAATTTCCACTATTTGAAAATCAGAGTTTGTGATCAATTTTTTTTAACCTGGAGAACTTTAAATAATTTGCTGATATCTATGTTCTCATCAAGAGGTTTTTAATTGGTCTTGGGTGCAAAGTGAGGATGGAAAATTCAAAGCTACTACAAAGGAACAGATCCTGAGTGGAGTTTAATTGAGTACCCTTCCTCAGCACACCCAGTGCCCCAGGTGTGAGGAATTGGTGAAGGAGTGAGAGGGGGGTGGCTGCAGAAAATGAAATTCAGAAGAAAGTTTACAGATAATTCTAATCAATGAAAATACTTACTGTATGGTTTCTGCTTAAAGCTTCTCTTCAAGTGTGTATGCCAGTGATTCATCATCATGTACCATGAAACCAGAAGGCCTAGATAGGCATGCTGGTGTGTGCCTTTAATCTTATTGACTTTGAATGCTGAGTATCCCATGTATGACGCTATCCTTACCAATTTAGTAAGACCTTGTTGAAGGAAGGAAGGAAGGAAGGAAGGAAGGAAGGAAGGAAGGAAGGAAGGAAGGAAGGGGTGTAGCTCAGTAACAAAGCACCCCTGGGTTCAATCCCCTGTATAAACGAATAGATAAATGAATAAATAAAATCAGAAGGCCTTAGCATTCTGTTGCTTTCCACTTTGAATGAATGTAAGAGAAAAGGTTAACTTATTGCAAAAAAAACTATTCAAATTTAATAACATAACTTGAACTGTCATACTATTTAATAATTCTGAAAACTTATTTGTGTGATATTTTATTTGACTGAGGCTTTTCTTTTAATTAGTTAAAATAATCTTTTAAGTGAACTCAACTAAATTCTAAATCAATTTGAGTTATGACAATAAAATTGATATTCTATCTAGAGACATGTCATAGAAATATCACAATAGTCAAATTGATAAAACTTTAATAAAATGTCATAGGCATGATTCTTTATTTAATACATAATTTAATATTAAACAGATTTATATTAGCTGTAGTATCATAGATTAGGCAAAGCTACACAGTCCCAAACATTCGACAAAACTTATAAATCAACAGTGTGCAAAACAGAAAAGTTGGCGTATTTTTTAAATTCTTTTTTAAGATTGTCATGTAGCTATTGTTCTAACAGTACAGAGAACGACATGGGATGAATTTAGCATTTAAATAACTTTATGTTTTAGAGGTGCACAACAAAGGAACTGGGTGAATATTTTATTAACCTAATTTGTGGGTTTTGCCTTATATGGAAGCAGCATTTGCTTCATCTTGTCTCTTCATATCCATCAGCTATTTTTTTCATTGATTTGTGACTTTTTATACTCATAGGAATTCAATGTAGAAATCAACTCTATTTGTCTGCAAATGTGCACTATGCCATTGTTGCTTATAATTCTTCAATACTATCTTTATTTATTTGGGTATTTGCTGGAGTGCCTTAGGAAGCACTGGCATTGTTATCCATAGGTCATGCTGCTACTGGAACAGGCAGCAGGATTGACCAGTCCTACATATTTTACTATATCATGAGGAGTTCATCCCTAATGGCAAGTCAACAGTATGGATTGACTATGATATGCAATTGTCTAGAAAATAGGCAGGAGGACAAAAATAAAGGTGACTATGAAGTCCCTATTCTGAAGACCCCCAAAAATGTCTGAAATTTATAAAAATGCAGCAAGCATGGCTCATTTCTATCATTTCAGCATTATTCTAGTAGATCAAGCTTTCTGAAGTTAAAACTACCTCCCTCATTCTCACGTAGAAATTACCCTACTGCACACATTTAGACACCCCCCCAACCACACACACAATATCAAATAGAACTAGTTAGTTGGTGTGGGAGCAAGGATTGAGCCCCACATGTATTCACTACTTGTCTCATTGCCAGCTTGTCATTGGCCTTGTTATAGAGATGCTAAAATTCATGTACCCACATGCTATACATGCAAGTTAGGTACTAGGTTGTATAATTTAATAAATGTGAAGAAGTCACAGTCAAGAAATATGGTATTATTTTTCTTTTACTACATCAATCAATTTGAATGTGTAAGACTGTGATCTTCAACCAGTTTTTTTTATTTCTTCTAGCATATTTCTTCATCTGTTGAATCAAATTTACTACAAGGAATTTAATTTCTTTACAACTTGTTCATATATGAAATAGTTTCTGGTGCTGACAATTAATTTTAAGCATAAAACAAAAAAAAAATATTACAATGTCAATCATGGGCTTATTTCAAAAAAATTCTGAGTTTCATTTTATAATCCCATTGGTTTTATGGACTTTAGGATGAAGCCAGAGAAAGGTATACTGTATCAAAAAAAGACCTTGGGTTAAAAACGACTTCCTTAAGAATGCAGAAAGTTTTTAATTATTGCATTGTTGGGAGTGGTGATTTGAATCAAGCTCTCAAAACTGTTAGGTGACAGGAGTGCACCTGAGCTGGTGCAAAGGCAGATTTGAGACTGCCTAGTTATTATGGTGATGCCCTGTTCAAAGGAGTTCCATGCTTGCCTTAGGACTATCAATATTGATGGTATTGAGTTCAGACACCAGCTGCCAGGGGAGGGGGTGGTAAATAATTATGAGTGCAATGATAATTATAATTGGTCCAATGGTCTTCCACCTTGGTCCTGCTTGCTTTGAAGAAATGTTCCCACAAGAAAAGAAAAAAAAACTTATTGTTAAAACCTATATAATAAACATGCTGAGCTGGCTCTGGATCATTCATACTTCATTAGGGGACAAAGAACCACCAGGCTCCAGCTTTTTCTGTGTGTCTGTTAGTCTTTTCTCCAACTCCCAAACCCCTCACCAGTTTCTGAATTAAACACCATGCAGGATGTGGTAGTTGATGCTGGAACAGGAACTGGACACAGGGGAACTTCTTCAATGGTAGGATGAGGGGACACTCTAGAGGACACACATTAGATAAAGGGAACAAGTTTATAGTGTGGTGAGCCCCTTCTGCAGACTATGGTCGCCATTACAAGATGGCGCTGGCTCCGCTGTGGTCTGTGACAAACAACTCCTTATTTGGAAGAGTTGGCGCATGGTTTTTCACCACCCTATGAGAAAGCTCCATGTGGCAGCTTCGCATTGGGGCTTGAGATGCTTTATTAAGGCTGGGAGGGGCAGCCGAGAGAAAGAAGAAGAAATATCAAGGGCCTGAATAAACTGCTGAAAGAAGATTCCTGAGTTGCGTCTTCCTTGCGGGCAAGGGGTCGCGACATTATAGCCCAGTGTAAAACATGGGACAACTAGGATCCAAAGAAAGGGGTCTCTATGTTGCTATGCTTATGCTTAAGTCTATAGTTAAGTCAAAGAAGGTGCAGTTGTCACAGTTTTTAAAATTTATTTCTGAAACTTGCTTCTGGTTCCCTAAAGAAGGAGCAGTGAATGTATGGATGTGGGCAATTGTGCCCTGCTTAAAGTATGCTTAAAGCTTGAGGAATGAAAAGAAGAAGGGGGGGGGGGCTCTCCAGAAAAAAACGTAAACAATAGTACCAAACTTTTAGAGAAGAGTTTTAGAAAAGTAAAAATGGTTACAGCAGCTTTTCTTACTTCTTAGCTTCTGCTAGATCTCTCTTTCTTAGGCTTGAATTTAAAATGTAAATTGTGTTAACCTACAAGAAAGACTTGCAGAGAAGAAAAACGGGTGTCACTTTTATATCTCAAGAAAGACTTGCAGAGAATGGGTTAAGACAAAAGGAAAAAAATGTCACTTTTAAATCTAACCTGCTTCTGGGTTGGTTGACCATCTTTTCACACTCTACTAGTCTGTTTTTTTTTTTTTTTAATTCATATATGACAGCAGAATGCATTACAATTCTTATTACATATATAGAGCACATTTTTTCATATCTCTGGTTGTATACATATTATATTCACACCAATTTGTGTCCTCATTCCTGTACTTTGGATAATAATGATCATCACATTCCACCATCATTAATTATACCATGCCCCCTCCCTTCCCCTCCAACCCCTCTGCCCTATCTAGAGTTTGTCTATTCCTCCCATGCTCCCTTTCCCTATCCCACTATGATTCAGTGTCCTTATATCAAAGAAACATTCGGCATTTGGTTTTTTGGGGATTGGCTAACTTCACTTAGCATTATTTTCTCTAACTCCATCCATTTACCTGCAAATGCCATGATTTTATTCTCTTTTATTGCTGAGTAATATTCCATTGTGTATATATGCCACATTTTTTATCCATTTATCTATTGAAGTGCATCTAGGTTGGCTCCACAGTTTAGCTATTGTGAATTGTGCTGCTATAAACATTGATGTGGCTGTCTCCCTATAGTATGCTGTTTTTAAGTCCTTTTTGTATAGACCAAGGGGAGGGATAGCTGGGTCAAATGGTGGTTCCATTCCCAGTTTTCCAAGAAATCTCCATACTGCTTACCATATTGGCTGCACCCATTTGCCATCCCACAAGCAGTGTATGAGTGTACCTTCTTCCCCGGCATTCTCATCAACAGTTACTGTTGTTTGTATGCATAATAGCTACCATTCTGACTGGAGTGAGATGAAATCTTAGAGTGGTTTTGATTTGCATTTCTCTAATTGCTAGTGATGATGAACATTTTTATGTATTTGTTGATTGATTGTACATCATCTTCTGAGAAGTCTCTCCTCAGGTCCTTGGCCCATTTATTGATTTAGTCTGCCTTTTTAACAAGTTCCTCCCTAAAGCACAGGGAGAGAAATTGAGTGATCTCATATATACAAGTCTTCTTTTCTTTGAGAATCTTGACCTAAAGACTTCATAGATTTCCACATATTTTAAATATTTGAGCTGACTTTAATCTAAGCTAAAAGTAAACACCTGGCAATGACAAGGTAAAATTATTCTAAGATGAATTATTTCTACTAATAACAGTTACTGTCCATCACACAATTAAAAAAAAATAGCCAGGCACAATCTAAACACAAGACCTAAACTATAAAACATCTAGAAAAAATACAGGGATAAATGTTTATCACTTTGACTTGTATAATCAATTCTCAGATGGAACACCAAAAGTATGAGAAAATGAAAAATGAATGTCAAATTAAAGTTAAAAATGTGGGGGCACAAAGGATCTTTATTATGAAGATGACAAGACAACCTATAGAATCAGAGAATATATTTTCCAGTCACATATCTGATGAGGGACTAGCATCCAGAATAATAAAAGCACTTGCATAGCTCAAGGTCAAAAAGACAAAAAAATCAAACTAGCTTAAAAATGAGCCAAGAGGGGCTGGGGTGGTGGCTCGGTGGTATAGCACCTGCCTATCATGTGCGAGGCATTGGGTTCGATTCTCAGCACTATATATAAATAATTAAAATAAAAGTTCATCAACAACTAAAAAGTATTTTTTAAAGATAGACCAAGAATCTGAATAAACTTTTCTCTCAAATGTTGTACAAACTGTTGGCAAGCATATGAGATGAATAGCAACAGAATCAATCATAAGGAAAATGGAAATTAACACTGCAGTGAGGTATACTTCACAGCCACTAGGATGATCATAATGATAGCAATCAAATAAAATAATATCTGCTGAGGAGGGTATGAAGAAATTGGAAGCTTACACATTGATGATGAAATGTAAAATTGTACGGTCACTGTGCAAAAAAAAAAAAATCACTCCATTATCTTAAAAAATAAATAATTGTAGAGTTACCATCTAATCCAGAAATTCAACTTCTAAATATACATCCAAATTAATTAAAAGCAGGAATCAAATGGATACTTATATTCCAATGTTTATTTCAACATTATTCTAAATACCCCATATATTTAAAAAGGCAAATTGTCCATCAATAGATTAATAAATAATTGTGCATGAATAGAACAGAATTATTCATCTGCTACAAAAAGGGAACGAAATATTGATACATGCTGCAATGCAGATGAACTTTCAAAATACAGTGCTAAGTGGAAAAAAAGAAATAGATAAAAAAGTCACATACTCTATGACTTATTTTCATTAAATATCCAGAAGAGGTGAATACATACAGACAGAATGCAGAATATGTTTGGCAGAGGGTGGGAAATGGAATAATAGGGGAAAAGTGATTAATGACTAAGATGCTTTACTTGGAAAGATAGATATGGTTTGGAACTAGAGAGAAGTGGTGGTTTCAAGGAATGTGAAGAAACTGAGTGCCCTAAATTTTTCACTTTATAGTAGATTCATTGTGTGAATTTTTTCCAATAATCTATTTTTTAAACGGGAGACACAGAATGAAGTGACAGACATAGATGAGAATAATAAAAAGTAGACTCCAATGGTTATAGATAGCAGAATAGTTAGGGCTATATTTAAAAAATGTGCATTATGTTTAGAGTGAGAAAAGAAAAGATTACAAATTGTAGCATAGAAGAAAAGATTACTAACAAGGATGCAATATATTTATTCAAGAACCAAGTTGAAATTCTGGAATTTAAAAAGTTCAATAACAGAAATGAAGATATCAGTTGGCAGTTTTAATGGCAGTTTGAAATGGTTGAAATGAGAATTAGTAAACTGGAAGACAGGGAAAATCTAAATATTAGAATAAATTATATAGAAACAAAGGGATGAAAAATACAGAGGACAGCATGTAAGAAATATTCAGCATCTACGGAGAAGCTCTATCATACATTTGAATGGAGTATGGAAGGGAATAAAAGAGACAATAGAATATAAGAAACATTTTTAGGTATAATGACTAAGAATTTTACATATTTTCTGAAAGAAAAAAAAACAACAACAACACTGATTTAAATACCCAACGAGGTTAAATGAAAAAGCAAGATATACCTGAAGCATAATAAAACCAATGTAAAATAAACATAAAGGAAAAGTCTTGCAAACAAGCAAAGAAAAAGGAGATTACTTTCAAGGAGCAATGTATAGATTACTAAATTTTAAATAATGAAAAAAATAATGCCAGCTGGAAGAAGTAAAATTTAAAGTTCTGAAAGAAAAATGATTATCTTGGAATGATGTACTTTAAAAAAAATTCATTAAAAATTTAGATTAGAACATTTTCTCCCAGGAAAAAAACTTAGGGGAATTTGACACCAGCAAAATATCACTAAAGGAAATACTAATGGATTTTTTTTTAGTAGTAAGTAAAATAGTTAGATATGGAAGACCAGAGATATGGACAAAAAGAAGAGCCAAAAAATTATTAAAAATCATAAAATAAAACATTATATTGAACTCAGCATTTGATTTTTACTGTTAGCTTTTGTGAAAGTCACATTATTCAAGTGGATTACTCCAGAGTGTTGTATTGTTATTATACTTAGCTGACATTTCTTCTGTAATTGAATCATTATACTACCCTCAGTATTGATTTTGGTACTAATAAAGGAAATGATTTTTATTTGTTTGCTTGTTTTTATCATTACCATGGCTTTATTTCTGTGTATTCAGTTACACAAAAGACTTAACATCAACTCTAGTAAGATGTCATCTCAATAAATTCAAGATTTGAGAAATAAGTAGGCATAAATGCTTTGAAAACTAGTTCAAAACAGAAGCATGCAACATAGATTAGTTTGATCCACATTGGAAGCCTTAGGGAGGCATGTACCATATTTTCTATTATGTGTCAGGTTGTATTTATTGATTTATATATGTCAAACCGTCCTTGTTCCCCAGGAGTGAATACCATATGATAATATTGAATGATATTTTTAACGTGCTGTAGAATTCATGTTGCTAGTATTTTGTTGAGAATGTTTGCATCTATGATCATCAGAAATATTGGCTTGTCCATGTCCCTCATGACCAAAACTTGTGAGATTTTGAGTTCATCATTGATCATGTGATTATTACTTGCTTCCTGGGTGAATGGTTTCTTGGTGCATAGAACACTCTCTATTCATTTAATAAATATACTATGTTGTGCCACTTGTAGGATCTAGTAGTGATCAGCAGTAAAATAACATTTATAATCTAAAGTAATGAGGCATTAAACAAATAATTATAATATAATATTAGGAATAAGGACTAAGTAGAGCAATAAAGCAAGATATACATATATATATATATACACACACACACATACATGTATGTATGTATATATATATACACACATATATGTGTGTGTGTCTCTGTGTGTGTGTGTGTGTGTATATATATATGTATATATATATATATATATATATATATATATATATATATTCTCTATTTTTCTACCAGGGATCAAGAGTAGACATTCTAAGAAATGAATGTCTGAGTAGGGACTTGAATTAAAGGATTCCCTGAATCCTATACATTGTATTTAGCAGAAATTTTGATTTTAAGAATGTGGACAATTCTTATCCTCTGATGTTTTCAGCTAAATATATATACACATTACATATACTCTTGTATGAACATTGTAATTAAGTACTGAAAGTATTAAGCCTTTATTTTAACCCAAAATAATCTGAATTTTTATTAATAATTATGCTTAATTTTTAATATTTAAAATGGCCCTATGACATTCATCTCATTAATTACATAGAAATCAGAAAATTTTCATACTAGAGATACATGTAGTGCTACAAAAAGTCCCAATACATCTCTTACTTTCTGCCCTATCTTTGTAAGTTTATTTAAATGATGATACTGATTTTTAGATTGTCTTTATTTTTAATACAGTCATTTATTTCTGAATTAATTATGCAAAAATAATTTGAAAATGAAAGAGTTTTGCATGAGCATCATAAATCACTATTCATCTTTCTTAAGAAAATCAATTAGTATATGAGACGCTGAAAACAAAATGTCCCTGAGCTGGCATATGAACAATACTTTATACTGAATATATTGAAAAGCCCATTTCTACTTTGAGGTAGATATTCATACATTTTAAATTTACATTTTAAAAATATAAAGTTGTATAGACCTCGTATGAAAATGTTCCTGTCCACTAAATTTGCAACTTTTACTTTGCCTTCAAATGACTTGTGTTTATAGGTCTTAAAAATTATGAATTTGTTTCTTTTGAAAAATGTTTGATTAACACATGATTCTACACATTTATGAGGTATTGTGTGATCCTTTATTTTGTGTATATATTGTGTAACAATCAAATATGGGTAATTATCATGTGTATTATCTTAAACTTTTGTCATTTCTTAAATATTGAGTATATTAAAAATCCTCTCTTCTAGGTATTTGGAAAAATACAATGCATTACTCTCAGTTATATTCACCATATTATGCCATAGAACCCCAAAAGTTATTCCTCCTAACTGAAACATTCATATATTGTAATTGGAAAAGTGAACTTGTTTAGCTATTATGGAAAATTTATAAATTCTTTGTTAATGCAATCCACCTTCAATTATATTTTAAGAAACATTTAACACAATTACCAGCTTGACTTTAAACATCACCCAACATATTTTCATTTCTAAATGTTATTTTGTGTCAATAAAAATGTGAATATTAAAAATACCCCTCAGGATCAATTTACTATTTCAAATAGCACACATATCACTCATTCACCTATATCAAAATGACTTAAGAAAGGAAGGAAGGAAGGAAGGTGTTTGATAATTAACACTGAGACATAGTAAGATAGTTTTTTGTTGTTGTTGTTGTTGATTAAGTTTGGATAAAAATAGTTTATGATAAACTATATCAGTAGTGTAATGATAACCTTTGTAATCATCACTGAATATGATAAATGCTTTTGTGATAAAGTATTCAACCCATACATTTATTTTTAATAGAATTTTAGTAGAAAAAAAACCACTTTATTGGTACAATGATAAAGCTAGGCTACGTCAAATGCTTTGTGAAAGTTACATAGCAGGTAAGTGGCATAGCTTGGTACCAAGTCTCCTGTCTACCAACACAGGGCTTCTGCGTTGTAACATACCACTTTACTCAAGTCAAGAAATAAGATCAAAGTGAGGATCTAGGCATAGCTGTTGCTGTTCATCCCACTTGCTAATTCTAGTCATTACTTTGATCCTGTTGAACATGTACAATCTCCCAGCTTTTATCTAATTGTAATCAAGACCTCTTCAGATTTTCTTCAGGAACTCATTAGAATAATAGATCAACAAAGGGATTTATGCTCTTGGACTTTATATAAGGTAACCTTTCATGATTCTCTAATAAAAATTAAAGTAGTTGTGTTATTTAATTATGAAATATGTAACCTCATTTTAGCTTTCCCTATCAGGAAAATGTTGAAGCTGATACTTCAATTGAGTTTACCCAAGGGTTCAGAAGCTTAGAGAGTTAAGCACAAGCAGCTATCAGACACAGGCATCGTCACGGACTCCCCATACCTAATTACTACAAGTGAAAAGTTTCCTCCTGAGAGAGACCACTTTCATTCCAAATCTGACAGGTAGAAATTAGTTGCCTAATGGAATGGAATCGTTCTGCAAATTGAAGGAATTAAGTGTGCTTTTTTAATTTAAACCCTCCCTAAATTAGATTTTAATTTGGATCCAAATGTGAAGAGGTTGATGGCATGAAGCAGCTTAGGTTGGCCCAGAACCAATTATTTTATATTCCCCTTCTCCAGATATACTGTGTTGCCTTTATCACCACCAGCCATGATGGGACAGAAAAACTGTCATGCCTTAATCAAGAGAAGTTTTCTTGAGAGCAGTGTGTCATTTTGGAGTAATGATAAGTGAGTTGCTTTTCTAAGTCACTTCACTATCACATCTAAGGTTGAACAGAGGATGTTTTCGTGCGTGTAGGGGCATGTTCGTTTTTAATGAATATTGTTAAAAGGAAGAATAATAAATAAAATGTTATTGCATCAGAAGTTGTCACGAGCCATCCATGGGTTGCATGTGGGTCACAGTGCATGGAAGCTAATGGATAAATACATCTGGTGTCTGGGAATGACCAGTGGACATTTTCTCTGGTCAATTGCCCAGGGACATTGTGAATTCCTATCCCACTCTGCTGTGGCCCACATGGCACGCGAGATGGGTGTGACCTGAAAACATGCCAATCAACCTGCTGACTGCAAGACATCTTGAAGCAAGACTCTGCCCTTGAAATCTTATCCTTGCCTTTGATGTACCCCGTAAATAAACCACCAGAGCCATCTTTTCATTGTCTAGTTCCAGCATCCATGTGGACAAGATCTATCAGTGGCTTTACTATTGTAAATATATTTCTTGCTATTTGTATTTTGTTATTTGCTAATTATTTGAGATTTTAAGTTTTAGGGTGGCATGAAGAAGAACACCCCAATGAGACACTGGCCATCACCTCCATTAAGAAGTGATGATTTATATAATCCTGGTTGAAATGTGGAACTATCCTCTCCAGCAATGATATACCACACCAAGGAAATCAATAAGATTATCTCTCATAATAAGTGATATACTAGTGATCAAAGTATCTGCTGGAAGATGCTGAAACTCATGTTTCATTCAATAAACATAAATATGTTGGGAGTGTGGTTAATGATGCTCAAAGGGCATCTGTGCATACTGTCATATATATGAATTGAGAGCTTTAGCTGTTTACTCCAAATGAATATATAGATTAACTATATTAAAAGGATGTCACATTGAATTCCAGGAGGAGGAATCTTCTTTAACAATTTTTTAAACTTCCAGGTGGAAATTTCAGATAATCATGAAAGCAACTGTAAGTCTTTAAATATCTTGAAATATGAATGTGCCTGTAATGTCAATGGTATTATATGCCAATATTGCTGTATGGAGTCAATTAATGAAATTATGGTAGGGAGGGGAAGCCCTTATTAGGACACAGGAGAACAGGTATAAGGATTGCACAGGCAAAAATCACAAAAGATATGCCTTTTGGGCATGAGGGTTGAGAACACATCATTTATTACTTACACTGGAAAATAGTCTTCATTTCTCACTAAGAAATAAGTCAAACTATTGCCATTGTACACTCACTATCAAATAATATGTTATTCTGATGATCAAATACCATGCTATTCCTTGATTGTATGTAATATTCAGAATACTCTTTAGACAGAAATGTCTCTTTCATATTCAGCATTATTGGCACAAGCTTGCAAAGATGGATAATGTGTTAGACATGAGAGAAGACCAGAACTTCAACAAAAGGTCACTGTTCAAATAAGAGATTCAATTAAATAGCAGATAGAGGAGTTGTAGCTCTTCTATTTCTCTTGGTAAATAGTATTTGTTTATATGAAGGAAAAAAAACCACTTTCATAAATATATGCAAATGGGAGGAGCTTAAATATCACTCACTTAAATTATTATATTTATCTTTTAAGGATAGGTTAATTTTCTTCTTGTAGCCAAGGAAATATAAAATAAGCAATAGAATTATATTTTTAATAATGGTAGGTTGTTATTCAGGTTGACCATATTTCTGAAAACAATTTAAAATATTGAGAAAAATATAGATTCTTTAAATGTCAAATTAATTACATTAAAGAACTGACAAGACTGATGGGAGTTTCCACATCCAGTATTGAAATAGGCCTAAATCCTATTCAGTAAATGAAATCCTAAGTGCTTGTGTGTGTTTGTGTGTGTGTGTGTGTGCATTTCACATATTGAGAAGATAAGAATTGAAGGCCAAATGCTACCACAAAGAGAGAGTTTAAGAGAAACCTTTGTCACATTAAGGTAGGATACCAAACAGACCCAGGATAAATGTGAATTTGATAGACGTCTACCAGGTGCACCTTGAATGCAGCAGTCTCTGGAGAAGGCCTTCCAGCCAATTTCTGTCCATTGCTTGTTTTGTGTCATTTTTTTCTTTTCTTTTTGTCATCAAATGAAACAGAGATATAACTGCCAAGGTAAAAACAATGTTCCGTTGTTGTGTTTTTAGGAAGAATGTTCTCTCTGGTATGCTGGTGCTGACACACAAGGAGGGGCAGGTAGAGAATAGAAGTTCATGGGATTAGACAAAGGGGAATGAAGGGAATGGGGGAATGGGAACAGGAAATACAGTGGAAAAAATCAGACATAAAATTCATATGTTCATATATGAACACACAACCAGTGAAACTCCTCATCATGTACAATTCCAAGAATGGAATCCTAATTAGAGTAAGTATACTCCATGTATTTCTAATATGTCAAAAAAAAAAACCACTATATTTTCATGTGTATCTAAAAATAACAAAAACAAAAACCAAACCAACAAACTGAAGTTCCTGAGATGATGTAGACACGGTTTTGTTCTTAAATCTAAAGCAGATGGCGTATGAGCAGACTACACAGCTCATAATCACATTTTGTTTGGGGTTTTCCTCAGTTGGTTTTAGCATAGTTGCATGGGAAGAATCAAACTCAATTCCTCCCTGTATAAAGATCCTTTAGCCTAGGCCCAGAGAATTCAGGAATATGCTTTTATTGTAGTGACCAACACTAGCCCTCATTCAAAAATAACATTAGTGACAGTGAGCAGAAGCAAATTGTATAAAACTTTCAGCTCACTCTGCTATAATTTCTGGAAGCAGAAACTAACACAAGTTCCAAACACTGTTCCACCAGGAGAGCAGAGAAGAGATGGAGATTAAAAACAGTATTTGAAAGATAAAGGTTGAGTCCAAACAGAGGAAAGACACCAATTAAAGAAGCCTAGTAACTTACTAGAATAAAGAAAACTAAATCTTAGAAGGTAATGAAGCTAAGAAAACTAAGGACAAAGATACACATTTTTCTTTTCTCTCTCTTTATTTTATTTTATTTATTGTTTTGTTTGTATATTTATTTATTTATTTTGGGGGTATTGGAGAATAAACTCAGGGGTACTTTACCACTAAGTCCCCAGCCCTTTTTATGTTTTTATTTTGAAACTGCGTCTCACTAAGTTGCTTAGGACAACTAAGTAAAAAAGAAAACAAAGAAGTAGTAATTATGAATATTAGGGTAATTAGCTCTTTGACTTTCATATTCATATCCCACTTCTTTTCTCTTTTTGCACCTAATGTAAAACTAACAAAGAAACAAAAAAACTAGCCAGTTTTCTTAAGCTGTGGATTTCTTGCCACAGGAAAAGTCACCCCACTATTTTTTTTCCTGCTATTAATTGCTCAAAATTTGGATCATCAAGGTAAGTACAGAATAGTTCTTGGATGATGATAAGGATTTTGTACTTACAAGATATTATGGTTAATTTCATATGTCAATATGGGTAGGCCACTTGGTGCCCAGCTATTTGGTCAAACATTCTGGGTGCTTCAGCTAGATTATTTACAGATGAGATTAGCATCTAAATTAGTAGATTTTTACATTCAACTAAATTCTAATCAGTGGACTAAAATAGATTATCTTTCACAATGTTGTTGAGACTCCTCCAATCAGCTGAAGTGCTAAAAAGACAAAAAGATCAGCTTTTACCTAGGAAGAGAAAATTCTCCAGCTGATTGCCTTCACACTTTATCTGCATCATTACCTCTTCTGACATCCTTTGAACTGGAACATTGGTTCTCCTTCTGATTCCTACACCACTAGAACATCTTGCAGGTTTTGGAGCAATCCTAATATCAGTATATTATTTATTTTTTATGAGTATTTATTTAAATTCCTTTCTCTCTCTCTCTCTCTCTCTCTCTCTCTCTCTCTCTCTCTCTCTCTCTCTCCATGTTTGAAGTAGCAAACAGAATAATCTGACGTGCACAAATTTATAGTGTTGTCTAGTTGATCACAGTATCTCTAGAAATGAAATGGGAAGATTTTTAAATTCTCTCTTGATCTTCATAAGCAGAAAAGTTGTAAGTTAAGTGAACAAAAGACTAATCTGAACCATAAAAGAGCATCAAAGACTTTCAATAAATTCTCAGACTTGAGCCAATTCAAAGATTCAGAATTCCTTGAATGAAAGGGAGATTAAATCTCCTTGACAAAGGACCCTGTCATGCTGCCAAAAATGCATATGATTAATTGTTCTCTCAGCCTTATCCAATGAGATCCAGTGGATTTTACCCAGGATATTTTGTCTTGGGGAATAAAAAATCAGACCTCTGGGACAGCTGGGTCTTTACTAATGCTGATTCCAAGAGAAGGGAAATGTCACTGTGGTCTACTGGTCAGAGGAAGGACTTAAGAGAGCCAGGTAATCCATGGTCCATCTCACAGTGATCTCAGTGGGTATCTGAACCCATTCAGTGTTTATTTCCCCAGTTCCAGAATCTCTAACTGAAATAAACACACTCAGATCCTGGTAGAAATATCACACTGATTTTGCCATTTGTATAATGAGGTTTTTATTGTGGGAAAAGCCAAATGAAAAGCCTAGAAATGCCTCAGCCTAGGAAGATAATAAACCACAAGCCATACAACATTTCTAGAGGAATTTTAAAGAATAGTTTTACCATTAAGGCCTTAAAAGATTGAAAGGGTTCTGATTCTCATAAGACCCTTGCTCGGTTCTTCTAGTTGGACTATGCAGAAGACAGAGGACTCTGAAGAATGGTAGTAGAATATGGCAATCCTAAATAGGAGGGCCTCCAATTGCAGCTGCTATACCAGATGTGGTCTTATTGGTTGAGGGAAATTACACATCCTCTTGTACCTGGTACTCAGCTCTCAATCTGGCAAATATACCAGTAATAGAAGAATGCCTATTTTCTAACAATAGGAACTAGGAATCTCGAAGATTGGAAGGAGACATTGATATCTTACTATTGTTAGCTCCTTGGAGAAAGAAAAGACACTAAAGATAGTGGTTGCTCTGATGACACAATTGACTTATTAAAGGACACTGCTTTGAATATGACAGCTAATGTCAAGTTAGGGGAAGAAAGTATACTTGTTGCCTGCATGCATTTAATAATGAACCAAAAGAGCATAGTAACAGAAATCATAAATGACAGGCACACAAAACCTTCCTGAACACTGTTTCCACTGGCCATCTTCTCACGTCAGCTCTATAATAAAGTGACCTTATCTTAAGAGTCTAAAATGAGATATTCAGTTATGGAGGCAAATAGGGGCTAATCCAGATTTAATTTAAGAAATAGGAAGAGGAAAATATCTAACCATCATTCACTCAAACAAAATGAAGTTGTTATCTATATGACTCAGAAAGAGGTGGAAGGTAAGCCACACCTATTTAACTCTTGATTACATATTTCCCTTAAAAATAGGGCTCCACTTTCTTCCATTTGTTGAAATCATACAAATGCATGTATTTTTTATATAAAAGGAATAATTCTCTTTTTATGGCTAATAGAAGACCTATTTACTTAGGAAACCTATCATCTTAGCTACATATTGAGTAGTTAGTGGAATGGATAAAATAAAGATGTCCTCTACCATCTTTATTCTTTCATTAAGAATGTATTAATAAGCTGGGCATAGTGGCACATCACTGTAATCCCAATGACTTGGAAGGCTGAGGCAGGAGAATCCCAATTTCAAGGCCAGCCTCAGAAATGTAGTGAGATTCTGTCTCGAAATAAAAAGAATACAAATAGTAAATTAAAAAAACACAAATATATAAGGGCTAGAGATAAAGCACAGTGGTATAGTACTCCTAGGTTTAATCATTAGTGCGCGCGCACACACACACGCGCACAAAGAATGCTTTGACAATGTATTATATCTTGATATTTGTACTTCTACAACATTTATTTATTTGTTTGTTTGTTTTTTAATTTATTTATGTGTAGTACTAGGGATTAAACCCAGGGGTACTTTGCCACTGAGCTACATACCTAGCTCTTTTTATTTTTATTTTATTTGTATGTATTTATTTAAAAATTATTTTAGTTATACATGGACTCAATATCTTTATTTTGTTTATTTATTTTTATGTGGTGCTGAGGATGAAACCCAGTGCCTCACATGTGTGAGGCAAGCACTCTGCCAATAAGCCACAACCCCAGCCCAGCAGCTCTTTTTATTTTATTTTATTTAATTGGTTATTTTTGAGATGTGTTTTCCTAAGGGACTGAGGCTGATCTCAAACTTTTGATTGTCCTGGCTAAGCCTTCTGAATCACTGGGATTACAGATATTTGCCACCAAAACTGGCTCTTCTATAGTATATAAAATGTGTCATGACCTGAAAGCTACATCTTTCCCAGGACAAGTATTATATCTTATTCATTGAATATTCCTTCACAATTCAACATATTTAATGTATGTGATACAAAGAAAATTAAGAAAAATGAATGAGTGAACAGAAATTCTATATGTTAATCTGATATAACTATCAGCTATGCATCCATATAGAAAAAGTGCTAATGACAAAGAGAGCATTTAGCAGAACATTCTATACCATTCAGGATTATTGGAAACTCAAGTTTTCAATGACCTACTTCAAGTTTTCAATGACCTGTTTCCATAATGACTTTTCTGTTTTAGGACTCAATCTCTCTCTCTCTCTCTCTCTCTCTCTCTCTATATATATATATATATATATATATATATATATATATATCTGTATCATGTATCATGCCTGTTTTTCAAAACAGAAAAAGTATTTCTCAACATAGAAATTTGATTTGCTGAAAAAGCTACTAAGGCAGATTTTGATTGACCAAAGAAGACAGGTATACCTAAGGAATGTTAATAACTTAACAATACTATTTACATTCTGAGATTGAATCTTTATTGGCAAATTGGTTCATCCAGGAAGAATGTACTTAAATGTGTTGCAATATTTTTTGTCTGAGTCAAAAATTAAAACTATTGCTCTTCTGTTTTATTTTTCTTTGTCTTATTACTTTGTATTTATTTTGTTTCTGATATGTGCCCAATTATTTAAAAGTTAGACCTTCTAGGAAATTACAAAGAGAGGTATTAAAACTACTGCAGATTTACCACCTAGCAGAGAGATCATTTCTGATATTACATTTCAAAAATGTATTACATTTCAAATTTCTATGTACAATTCAGCATCTTGTTTTATTTTTAACATTATCTTCTGGGCACTTCTCCATGTCATTAAACATCCCTGAAAAGAGATTTAAA
Source organism: Marmota monax (assembly GCF_021218885.2). Taxonomy (NCBI): domain Eukaryota; kingdom Metazoa; phylum Chordata; class Mammalia; order Rodentia; family Sciuridae; genus Marmota; species Marmota monax. The sequence goes on along the minus strand of NW_026695197.1, from coordinate 2,193,243 downwards.
TAGTTGCATCATAGATGTCATACATTATGAATATTAAAAACCTTTTGGGGGAAAAAGTGAATACTTTCAAATTTTAATTAATATACTTCAGATTAAATACATAAACCTTTTGTTAACATGGTTGGTTCTTTCTTTAGAATGGTTCCTATGGGTGGATATACTATTATATCTTTAGGTGTATATTGCCAGAATCTTAACTAAAGTTTGGATAAATTAAAATGTTTTTTGATAGACTTTTTCTATGTACGACAGTGAAAATCTCAAAGTAATTGATTTTTAAAAGGCACCACAATGTTTTAATCATATTGTCTGTTATTGAGCTTGCATACTTTATATATTTTTGGTCATCTTTTTACATTTTTGTTCATTTCTCTCTCTCTTTTTTTTTTACTTTGTACATTTATCTTATTGATTTATTTTCTTTTAGTAAAGCTGTAAGAGTTTTTTTTTAAGATTAAAGATATCAGTCAGTGAATGTAATTATTCGATATATATATATATTTTTTTCCAGTTTTTTAATTTAACTTTTATTTGTTATTATTTACAGGAGGGCTTTCTCATTTTTATATATTCCAACTTTCATTTTCTTTCATGTTTTCATCTGCTATATTTATTGTAGCTTTATGGTATTTTCTTGCTATAAAAGTAATAAATGTTTTTTTGGAAGCACTTGAGGAAAAAACACAAGAGTTTAATAAATAAAATTAAGTTAATTCAATCTTAATACAAAGAAAACAATACTGCTAATGGTTTATGGTATTGCTACAGTTTGGATCTTGAATTGCTCCCAAAGGCTCATGTATTAAAGCTGGGTTCCCAGAGTGGTACTATTGGAAGATGGTAAAAACTTTAAGAGGTGAGGCCTAGTGGGAGATCTTTACATCATTGAGGGAGTACCCTCGGAAGGAACTGTGAGACCTGGAACACCCTCCTTCCTCTACTTTCTGCTTCCTAGCCATAAGGTGAGGGGATTTGTTCTTCCATACATGGTTACCATAATGACTGCAGCCTCACCACAGACACAGAGCAAAGGGACCAATCAATCATGGATTGGAAGCTTCAAAACAGTGAGTCAAAGTTAGACTCTTCTCTTTAAAAATTGATTATCTCACTGTATTTCACTACAATGAAATACATACAGGAAAGCTAGCATAGGTATTTCATTATCTTTCCAGAGTTTCAATATAGACCATGGATTCCAAGTTTGCCTGATCATGTTTATTTGAAATTTATATATCCAGGCCCTTTCCATGAATTTCTCATTTAGTACTCATGTGTGGAAGCTATTCTTTTGAATTTTAAAAGTGCAGATATTCAGTGGATTCCTCTGAAGACATATTAGGTAAATGGGATCTAAGAATATATAAAACTTTTCCATCTAGTGGATGGAAAAACTATTTTATTTTTGTTGTAAATTTATCTTTTTGATTACCATAGGTTGTAAATCTTAAATATGTATTGTCTCTATTATTCTTCATGAATTGCCTCTTTATACTTTTTGCCTATTTTAATATTTTTATTGAGTTTTAAGAATTCTTTCATTGATAAATACATATACTTATATTTTCATATACAAATATTTGTGATAATAATAAAATGTTTCCTGTGAGCATATATTTGTTCAAATGCATATATGATGACGTTTTCCTACATTTTATATTCTGTGTGTTCAAAACTACCTTTTTTCTCTTAAAACTTCAAGTTTTATTAATATTATTAGAAACAGCTTTTTATACTTTCCCTACTCCATCTCAATGTTAAACAAATGCTAACTTTTAATAACACTTGTACCTTTACAGTATTTCTGGAATTTGTTTCAGATTTACTATAAATATACAATACAAAAATATTCCCTAAGCATTAAATTTTCTCAACATGATTTTATTTGTGTAGTTTATACTTTTTACCATCTGTATCATGTAACACACTTAGACACACCCGCAGAGTATATTCGGACTTCTTATTATCACCTCATCATCCACCTGGTCGTAGTGCCAAGGTGCTTTAATTATTCTATCTTGATGTGGTAAAATTCATTACTGCAAACTTGGCATCCCATTCCTCTTTATCTTGATTTTAATTTTTTTAGATGACAATTTTCCATAACTGCAATTAATATAGATGATTTCTTAGGCTTTCCTAGAAGAAACTGAATCTTTACAAAATTGAGTTTTCCTTCCAGAATCATGGTCTCTTCCTTTCTAAAACTTTGTATATATTTTAGAATGTATGAAATTGAACACAAATTCAAATTACTTTTCTAAGCCCTTTTACTATCTCATATCTATTGCTTAGCTGTCAACATAGTTATATTTCCTCATAGCCATTATTCTTCTCTTAAAACTTGATTAGCAGCATTAATTTGGATGAAATCCAGGAGTGACCAAGGAAGTAAAACTCAAAAGATTTTTATATAATACTTAAGTTTTTTAAATTTTGTTGTTGTTGTTGATGGACCTTTATTTGATTTGTTTGTATGTGGTGTTAAGAATTGAACCCAGTGCCTCATGCATGCTAGGCTAGCACTCTATCTCTGAGCCACAACCCCAGCCCACATAATACTTATTTTAAACAAATTCTGCATTGAAGATTTACCTGCATCTCTGTTGACATACTTTTTCAAACTAAGTAGCTGAGTTAGCATTGACTTTGTAACTCTGAAGACATTCTTTAAGCAAGAAAAAAATATAAAACTCCAGATTAAACTGTACTTTGATGACTTCAGAGCTCATGAAGAAAAGGAAAAAATCAAAATCCACCCCTGCCCTCAGCCAGTGCTCTAAAGGAAAAACATCTAATGTAAATCCTTAGGACAAAACCAACAATAAGTAATGATCTCACGTCATGAGGTCAAGACATTTAAAGCTGCCTTAGGGTATATGTTTAAAAGCATATTTAAAAATAAAAGAGTTGAAAGGGATAATTAAGATTAAAACATAACATCTGAAACATGGTGATTAAAAAATCTAGAAACTATTTTGAATGGAGTGGTTGTCCTCATTTCCATTTCAGAGGATTTGTCGCTGATATACAGGAATGCCTTTGATTTATGCGTGTTGATTTTAAATCCTGCCACTTTGCTGAATTCATTTATTAGCTCTAATAGTTTCTTTGTAGAGCCTTTTGGGTCTGCTAGATATAGAATCATATCATCTGCAAATAGTGATAATTTAATTTCTTCTTTTCCTATTTTTATGCCTTTAATTTCTTTCGTCTGTCTAATTGCTCTGGCCAGTGTTTCGAGAACTATGTTGAAGAGAAGTGGAGAGAGAGGGCATCCCTGTCTTGTTCCAGATTTTAGAGGGAATGCCTTCAGTTTTTCTCCATTCAGAATAATGCTAGCCTGAGGCTTAGCATAGATTGCTTTTACAATATTGAGGTATGTTCCTGTTATCCCTTCAATAGACGAATGGATAAAAAAAATGTGGCATTTATACACAATGGAGTATTACTCTGCATTAAAAAATGACAAAATCATAGAATTTACAGGGAAATGGATGGCATTAGAGCAGATTATGCTAAGTGAAGCTAGCCAATCCCTAAAAAACAAATGCCAAATGTCTTCTTTGATATAAGGAAAGTAACTAAGAACAGAGTAGGGACGAAGAACAGGAGAAGAAGATTAACATTTAACAGGGATGAGAGGTGGGAGGGAAAGGGAGACAGAAGGTAAATTGCACGGTAATGGAAGGAGACCCTCAGGGTTATACAGTGGAGGGGGTAGAGAGAGAGGAGGGGAGGGGAGGGGAGAGGTGGGGAGGGGGGAGGGTGGATGATGGGAAAGGCAGCGGAGCACAACAGACACTAGTATGGCAATTTGTAAATCAATGGATGTGTAACTGATGTGAATCTGCAATCTGTGTATGGGGTGAAGGTGGGAGTTCATAACCCACTAGAATCAAAGTGTGGAATATGATATGTCAAGAAATTTGTAATGTTTTGAACAACCCACAATAAAAAATTAAAAAAAAAAAAAAAAAAAAAAAAAAAAAAAATCTAGAAACTTATGGAAAAGAACTATTGATCAGCTACTCCTACAAAAATAAATATTAAATTACTCACAAGGAAACCTATGCCTAGGCATGTGGAATGTAATAGTGGTGAAGGGTGATGGTGATAAGGATGCAATAGTTAATGGCTGGCCCAACCTTGGTACACAGGTAGACTCCACTTTGGGACTGGCACTCTCATGGCAAAGCGTCCAAGTGTTATCAGGGTTTTTGTTTGGTTTGATTTGGTTTTTTCCTCCTGGAAAACCTATGCTGCTGCCCTTCCCAATGTGACAAATTCCCTCTTGAAGGGCAAACTGCCTCTCTGAGCCATTTGTGTTTCTGTTCTCTCCTCCTTTGAGAAAGCTTGGTGTATGGATGTAAAATAAAGCACATGTAGGATTAAATTAATTCAGGGATGAGTGAGTGCTTAGAGTTATACTTGAGAACCAAGTATTACCTGTTAATATTCTGGGTTTTTTAATGCTTTTAGGTAAGTATGGAAAGAAAGAGATTTGAGTATACAAAACAAATGAATAAAAATATCTTTTCAATTGTGAAACTCTGTTTTTGAAATTTCCTTTCCAATCCTTTAAGCCTTTATAGTTAAGCATCAAGTCAATTATGTATTAAGTTTTGGTTTCGTTTGCATCTCAATAACAACTGATAATTTATTTATATAATTAATTTATCCTACAGTAGGCTCACAGAAATTACTATTGTATCTATAAATGTTTTTGACCTTTTTTTTGTATTTTTTATAAACAAAATTAATGAATGTGTAAGAAAACAGAAGTTCAAAGGTTATTTGACATACAAAAATCACATATTTGTCTCTTTAGAATAGCTTAATATTAAACAAACTCAGAGAAATACAAAACATTGAAACAAAATGAAGCTGGGCATGGTGGTGCATACCTGTAATTCCAGCCCCTCAGGAGACTGAGGCAGGAGGAGCCCAAGTTCAAGGCCAGCCTCAGCAACTTAGAGAGGCTCTAAGCAAATTAGTGAAACCTGTCTCAAAATAATTAAAGAGAAAGGAAAAAAAAGTAGAAATGTGGCTCAGTGGTAAACCATCTCTAGGTTCAATCTTCAGTACCAGCAAACAAACAAACAAACAAACAAACAACAACAAAAACCAAAATGAAACACATATAGCCACCCACAAAATCTTAACCATAAGACAATTATCATTAATAGTTTGTGTAGCTCATTTTCACAGGTTAATTTTTTTAGTCATAGAATAACCAATAAAGAATCAGGAATTCTAGGGTTGAATTCTATGTTACTTTGTAAATGCCTATTTCCAAGAAGCTATTTATTTTTTCTGTTCTTTTTCCATTACATGAGCATATTAAAATATGTTTCTCCATATATAGATTTTAGGAGATGGAAACTACTGAGGTCCTAAAGTTAGGGATGCCAGTGGATTATATTACATTTGGTACCATGGTAAAGGGCTTGCCTGGGATGGAAAATGAGATCCCCATGTAGATAATGGAACAACTCTGATATAATTTCTTTTTCTTGCACTGTGTTGTAAAGTTTTGAAATGGTTGTAAACATTTTAAACTATCTTTTTTTTTTCCACACACAGATCTTCATGAGACTTTCTCTCTTCAGGTTCAAAGTCAAAAGCATTTTTATTTTTAATTCTTTTTGTCCCACCACTCAACTCTCCAACACATTATCCTATTTTATTTTTCTTGCTAATACTATGATAACTTAAAATTATATGTTATACTTGTTCATTTATTATGATGCTACCTATTAGTACATAATCCCTATTTTTTCTTGCTCATTTTGAAAACTTGTGCATGCAACAATGATCAATACTAAAGATTTTAAAGTAAAATAGCTTACATTTGATTAAAAAAAAAAGGTTTACTACTAGAGAGCCATGCAGATACATGCTCTACCATAGTTTCCTAATTTTTGAAATGAAGTTCATAATGGTACCTGTCTCATAGGTTTATGTTGGTGGTTACATAATATCCTAGGCTAGTGCTTGGTATTTATTTAACATTATTAACATGGTCTGCAATGATTTTCTTCCCTCCCTCTTTAGCTTTTATTCTGTTTTATTTTATCCCTCCATCCTTTCCTTTCTTTCTTCATTCCATCAACTGGGTTCACATGAGACATTCTTCTTTTATTTTCCCAACTGGTACATGTTTTCTGAGGGCAAAGCTTTCTAAGTCTTTATATTTTGCCCTAGGAAGTAAAGTCAGTGGTCATTAAACTCATGCTTCCATTCTCCTAAAATTTTTAAAATGTTATCCACTCCCTTAGATTTTAACAATTCAATTTATAAAAATGTTCACAAGTTATTTGAAGAGTTGCAAATAATGTTATTCATAGAATATTGTAAAATAATTTGCATTCTAATACGTTAGTTTAGTTAGTTTCAGAACACTTTTAAATGTGTCCAGTGGAATCTAAATGTTGTAACATATTTGCAGCTGGGCTCATTAATAATATTGGCCTATAACACTCTTGCAGTATCCTTGTCTGACTTTGGTATCAAGGTAATGCTTCTCCCTGCCATCCCCCAAAAAAGTTTAGAAGTATTCTGGATTGAATTTTCTTTACAATATTTATTAGTATACAACTGATACAAATTATAGAATATATCATTACTTGGTAAATGATTGTTAAACAAAAAATTTCCAGCATCAAACCCCATAATAAAATGTGAGAGGTGCTATTTTCTATTAATTAATTGAATTATTTGAGGATGAGAATTTTTCAATGCATGAATAAGAATGGTTTAAAATAAATTCTATCCCTCCTCTTTTCTTCAAAATGTGTAAGCTCTGATAAAATGTGTTCACATAAACAAATTGATGAAATGGCAAGGAATTGTATGATGGAAGTATAACTTAATTATGTGAACTTCATCCAAGTTATGTGCCAAAAAGTATATAATGATCTCTCATTAAAAATTACTTTTAATGATTTATCAACTGACAACTAGATTAGATTTTTCTTCAATTTCTTTGTTTCCAGAGAATTCTTAATTGCTTGTTGAAGCAATTTTATGATGGCTGGTTTAAAATCCTTGTTAGATAATTGCAACTTCTTATTCATCTGGGCTTTGGCCTCTGTGGACTATCATTTCTCATTTATGCTGCAATGTTCCTGGTGTGCAAAGCTATTTCCCCATTGTATACAGGACATTCGAGGTACTATGTTATGGGCATGGATTTATTCAAATCTTCCATTTTGGCAATTGAATTGTGGATGGTGTGTAGGTCAGCTCACTGACTCACACATAGTATCTTGCTGCAGAAAGGTTGCCTAGAAATTCAATTCCTCCTTCTTCCCCAAAGGATATGCGAACCTCATTTGTATTCCCTCTTCCTTTTTATTTTTATTTTTATCTGTACTAGGGGTTGAACCCAGAACTTCATGCATGCTAGGCAAACACTGTACCACTGAGCTGTATCCTCAGCTCTTCTTCATTTCTTTGGAGTTGGTTTAAAATCAGGTCCCCACTGGCTCTGATGCAGCATAGGTAAGCAAAGGTGAACTGATTGTTTTATTGTCTTACTTGTTGCAGCAACATGGGAAGATAGCTTAGTTGGGATATACTGAGTCCTACTGATAGTAGAGGAAGAAAGAAGAGAAGCAAAGTGCTAACTATTTTTACCTCCCATACCACCTCTTCCTGAGTGATGACAAGTAGGGGTGGAAATACAGCTCTCTTGACCCTCATTGATATCAGGGGTGGAAGAACACAGAGCACTTATTATGTCTGACATTGTTAGTCTCATAAATGTCAGATGAAATAGGAGGCTTAGATCCCCATTGCACATTCTGACACAAGAAAAAGGGTGGAGCACATTGGTGAGTATCTACATTGAGTTTTGTCATATCAGCTGCTGGGGACCACTGATGCATCCTAGTAGGGCAATCTAAGCAATACCTACATCTGCTTGATAGAGGATGGAAGATCAGCCCCCTGTTCAGGCTTTCTCACCCTTGTGGCTTTGAAAAAGCAATGCTTTTACTGACATTTTGAAATGGTGGGCATGATGGTAAATTCTGTGATAGAGTAAGGTAAGTATTGTTTCAAACATTTCCAAGTGTAAAGCCATTCTTTTACTATTTTTCCCCTGGGAAGAACAGGCTATTCTTTTTTTGTGTGTGCATTTTAATTATACAGAATAGTAGGCTCCATTGTGGCATATCTTACATGCATATAACGTATTTCGATACCTGCCTCCCCTCAGTACCCTGTTTGTGGCTCTAAGCTGTAGGATTCTGTAGCGCTCTATCTAGCATATATGTGAGGTGATAGGGAAACCCAAGGAGCTCACCACAGTGTAGATCAGGTGCCAAGAACCTCAGTCAGCCCACCTCCTTTCTATTTCCAGAGACTTCTTATGCCAGTTTGCTGTATTATTTTCAGATCACTTTATTTGTAAGGTAGAGAAAGGGGACCTAAAAAGAATGGGGATATATCATCTTGATGAAACCAGAAGTCCTACTCCTTCAGTCTTTGGAAAGCAAGGAATTTGATTTTATTCAGTTTTAAATTTAGTCTGGTTCTCAGTGTTTGGAAAGGGTGTTTTAAAAGGTTTACAAGGTTTATCAAATGGTTTTTAAGAAATTTTTTTTCATCTGCTCTTCTTGCATTTAAAGTCACCTTTTTTTAACCTAATGAAATATTTTTGATAGCACATTTTTAATCTTAACATGTGTTTTTATAAATTTTCTTTAAAATTGTAAGATAAGATGAGTTTATGGACCCTTGAATAATGGAGTTACTCACTGGCATTTATAATTACAATTACCACTTTGGTAATCTGGTAAGTACACCATAATAAGATTAATGATTTTTTTTTTTTGGTGGTGGTGGCGGTGAGATAAAGTTGAAGAAGGAAAGCAGGAGAATAACACTGGTATTGTAGGTTATTCTGAGGCAGAATCATTTTATGAATGAATATTTGGTGAATTTGAGAGTTTTTCCTTGAAACCCTCTGTACCTTTTATCTGTTTCAAGTTCTTGGAGCATCTGTAGGGATATGAAGACTGGTTCAAAGATTAAAGGTACAGATGAATAACCCTTTATTCTTTTTACACCTAGAAATCAAATTCTTTCCCTCTAACTACCTATACTTGCTTGACATTAGAAGAAGAAAGTATCAGATGTCTGAATTGTTATCTCAGCCAGCTGATCTGAGTTTCTCATGTATTCTGTCAGTTGCAGTAGCTCAGGTTTACCTTTTTGCAACTGTATGATATGCTAGTGTGGGAAGACTTTGTGCTTAAGGGTATTCCTCCAAGGTGGCCTGTGATCTTGGAAATCATATTGTTTTATACTAAGATTAGTAAAATTGTTTCCATCATTTTATCTGCCTTTACAAAAATAAAATCTCCACTATTCTTTATTCCTAAATGCAGAACATAAGGATACATAGTGTATGATTATTATAGAATAACTGGTTCTAGAGAAGTACTAAAGAAGTTATTGAATCATTTTTACTGCTCTGTGAGTTAGGGGATGAGAGTTAAATTTAATTTCTTTTTAAAAACTTGGCCCCATTTATTTGAGTTTAGACTTAGATCATGCTCTTTTAATTCTTTTCCCTGCATGCATTTGTGATTACAGGCATGGCATATTTTTTTTCTGATCCCATTTCATCTGCTGTCTTTATTTGTATTTTCCATTCCTTAGATTTGTATTATCCATTTTTGTTTTTCATGCCTAGAATGAGAGGTCCTGTCTGACCAGATTGTGAAAGGCCCATTTTCTTTAGTTGAATAGAATATTCTGTAAAAGCAAATTCAGGCAGGAAGTTTAGAAATATGTATGGTTTAAGATAGTAGTAATTCACTTCTACCAAATTGAGTTATTGGAGCATCTATAAACTAGAGGCTTTTTACATGGTGCATGTATTACATTCTGATGAATTTCATTCAATTTACTTTAACCCAGGATACATATAACATCAGAAATTCATTTTCTAACAGTCTTGGAGGTCAGAAGTCCAGAATCAGTGTGTCACAGAGCCAACCTCCCTCTGAATGCTCACCAGGGAATTCTTCATTCCCTTTTCATCTTCTGATATTCTAGGCACTCCTTGGCTTACAGCTACATATCTCCTGTCTCTGCTGTTCATTTCATGTGGGTTTTCCCACATTTTTTTGTCTAGATCTCTTTTATCTATTTTAAGAACATTTGACATTGAATTTAAGACTCACCTAGAGATTCCAGAATAACCTATTCTCCAGATCCTTGGTTATATCTACAAAGAACCTATTTTTTTTTTCCAAATAAGGTAACAGTTTGGGGGAAGTTGAGTCATGAATGTATGTTGTTCAGGACCACTGTTTAACAGTATCAGTAAGCAAGATCTAAAAGCTAGATATGCAGGGACATTTGAATGTGTACGAAATCAGTGTAAAATTTGTTTTACAGTAATTGCTATGGCATTATTTTTCAAAAATGTATTCATTATATGATTTAAATAGAGCATCTGTGTCAAGATAACCTGAGCTGAAAAATAAAGATCCCAGGAGCCATTTTAGACATTAAATATTTCAGAATTCCCAGCATGCATTGGAAATTTGCATTATGAGCATATGATCTTTACACATTACAAAACTTAAGAAGTAAAAGGAGCTGTCATTAGCTGTTCCATACTCTTTAATTTACTGATGTTGAATAGAAATTATTTTCCCAATGTTAGTCTGGGAAACAAAGTAGTTTATTCACCAGACTCAATCCTCACTGCTAGAACTTTCTTTCTTGTTAAATTTCTGTAAATTCAGTTATGTAAAAAAATTCTGTTGAATCCTAGGGCTGCAATGATCCCACCATATTATTTTCCAACCCAAAAGAAATATAACTTTGTCATGGTTTAGTTATGGGGTGTCCCCCAAAAGCTCACATGTAAGACAATGCAAAAAACTTTAAAGGTGAAATGACTGGATTATGAGAGCTTTATCCAAATCAGTGCATTCATCCACTGATATGGATTAGCTGGGCAGTAACTATAGGCAGGTGGGGGGTAGATGGAGGAAATCCAGCTCTAGAGGTGTGGATTTTTTGTTTATATTTTGTCCCTGGTGAGTAATACTCTCTGATTCATGATTGCCATATTCTGAACTGTTTTCCTCTGCTACACTCTTCTCTCATGCTGTTGTTCCTTGCCTCAAGCCCAGAGCAATGAATTCAGACTTCTAGGAACTGTGAACTCTGAAACCTTGATTTTCAAATCAACTTCCTTTCCTTTATATTGGTCCTCTCAGGTATTTTTGGTCATAGCAATGAAAATGGCTGCCTAAAAACAAACTTGGAGGACTCAACCAAGAGTTTATGGATATTTTATTACTTATTCCTTGGATACAATGGAGGATCACACCATGCCTACAAGTGGGGGAGATGTGCGGAATAGGTTGCACTGCGCAGGCTGCACAGGTGGATTTCTTCAGTTATATGAATACATTCCTTTACTTTACAATCAAGGTCACTGTTTAAATTCGCTCCTAAAGGTTGGAGATAAGGGATGTGATCTGATCCCTGTCCATTTCCCTTGTTACCACATTCTTTTAGAGACCTTCTTCTCACTGCAAGCTTACCTAGGCACTGATTAGTGTTTAACTCAGCCTTCATATGAATGGAAAAGCATTATATAAAATATATAGAAAGTCTACAAAATTTAGATTAAATATGATCACAAGCATAAAAAAAGATTTTTTCCTATTTGGGAGTCTTATTGGAGAGATTTTTGTTATTTTTTGTTTCCTGATTTTGTTTTCAATGTTACTCTATATCTTTAGTGTATGAAAGGTGCAGTTATGAGCAGTTTCTCTGAATAGTTTGATATTTGCATGTTATCTCTCAGAACAATTAACAAGAATGTGTAGGCTCATCGGATACCAAATAAGCATCTCCGTTTTTTCTTCCTTTTGGTGAGTTTGAGACAAATTCTATGGGAGAAATACATTTTTTTATCTATAGTTAAAATGACATTTTTCTGTTTTCAATAATAGTTCATATCTTAATATCTATTCTGACATAATGAAAAATACCAATATGAAATGTTTCAGCTATTATCTTCAGAAAAAAATAATGAATTAAGAACATTTGTCATATTTTAAAGGAATGTTGGACATTTGAGAAGGCCATGGAAATGGAGAAAGAGGCTTCATTATAGGAAATAAAAATATAAACCAAAAAGGAAGAACTCTCTAATGTTTAAATATGTTCTAAGGAACAAGTCACAAGAGATATTTCAAAAATCTGCAAAGAACTTAATCAAAATATTAAGTCTACAAATAAGATCTAGATTCTCAGAAGGAAAAACAAAAACAAAAAACGTCTATGCTTCATCCAGTTTGGTGATCTGAAGCCTTTTACACCCTAATTTAAAGTATTTGCATGTTGACTCTTGGAAGATTTCTGATTTGACTCTGAATATGGGAGCCATGGAAAATTCTTGGGGAGGACAGTGATGTGATATGCTGTATGTTTTCTCAAGTTATAAAAGGTCTGGATTTAAATAGGACAGCATTTATATGAAACAAGGCAAGGAAGACTTTTACATTAGGAGGAGGAGACTCAGAGGTTGGGTAGAAGAAAATGTTCTTTTATGAGGAATGAAAAATAGGACAACAGAGGAATAGGGTGATCAGAGAATGATTTTCCTTAAGGTCAGCCAATTCTTAAGAAGGTTCTTTAGAAAAAGCTCCATAACAGCACAGAGTGAGGAGGGATGTGTTTAGATGTTTAGGGAAAGAAAGAAGCAAAACCAAAGGTTGCTCAGGTCAGACATTTTGCTCAGACTGATTGTTATGTATAAAAAGACTAGCTAATCATTTCAGAAGAAAATAATGGAAATTTGGAGGATTTGTGTCATCAGTAAACAAAGAGGACATCCAAGAGTCTCATCCAATCTCAGTGTCATTTCCTGGAACAAAGAAAGGTGGGTGGATTTGTAAAACCTTCACCATTTTCTTGGATCACAGGGTACAGTAGATATTTTCTTTTCCTTTTGTTGTGCTGGGAATCAAGTCCAGTACCTCATGCATGCTAGGCAAGCATTCTACCATTGAGCTACTTGCCCACCTCCAATGTTATCAGTTTTTTTAAAAAAAATCACTCTGGATATTGTATTGAAAAAAAATGTTTGAAGACAAGAGCAAAATGGGACAAGAAGAGCTAATCACAGTCATATGATACTGGCTTGAATCTACTGGGTAGCCATATTTTAGATACATTTTTAAATATTATTATTAAGATTGATCCATGTTGCTATATGTGAACAGTTAATCTGCTGCTTCTGACTGCTGTATTATATATATATATATATATATATATATATATATATATATATATATAACATTTTATATAGAGAGCTTTATATATATATAGCATTATATATATACATATATATTATTAAAAATAATGATGAAATGAAATGAAAATCAATGATGAAAATCAGCAGATATATCACTACATATTACCTATCAATGGCCCCAGGATTGTATCTTCGAATTGCTTTCAACATTCTTGCTTCATAAATATTACTTCTGGCAATATTTTTGTTCACATTTTCACATTGACCCATTTGGCATGGACAGGTAATATGCCTATACCGAAATTACCTAGGTTCTTCTAGATAGCACTACAGAAAGGATGCAAATCTACAATTTCATTATCAGTGAATGGAATTTCTTCTATTCTTAATTCTAGTTGAAATTAATCAATTTTATAATTTTTTTCAAAATTTCTTTTTATATACACTTGCATATCAATGATTACTTGTGGGTTTAAGAATCTTATCATATGCAACTTTGGGTTTCATTGTTCTGTAATTTAGTTTTTTCATATTTCCACCCATTTTTCTATTTGGATTTTTATTTTAATTCTAGTCAGTTTTCAAGAATTCCATTTCTATTGTAGCATCTCTGCTACTTAATGTGTAGGCCTTAGGCACCTTTGGCTACTTTAACATAAATTATTTAATATAAATACAATATAATTTTAATTTATCAGTTTCACTGGCCATATTTTATGATCTCAACGACTGCATTTCCATCATTGCAGAAGGTTTTAACACTTTAAATATTTTCCTCCATTTTCTATTTTTATAGGAATGTTGTTAGTTACCAGTAACCTTGCAAAAGATAAATTACTAATTTTGACAAAAACAAAGAAATCAATATTACAATATTACATATCACTTATAAATTTAATGCAAAAATTATTTAGTTCTATCATTATATTTTCATCTTTTATCCACCATTATCTCCCTATCTGTGTAGAACCATGTGGAAAATGGTTTTAATTTTCTTCATGAAATGAGCATTTCCCTAATACCACTGTCAGAACAATCATTCATCCTTTCTATATTGATTTATGGGGCCCACTGATGCAAATGTCAAGTTTCCTTTTAGATAAAGGCCCATTGCTGAGCTCTGTATTCTCATTTTTTATTTGCTATTTCTTCCAATGTTTTTTCCATTAACAAATCACTTTTTTCTATTATTATAGATTGAAACCTCTTAGTATCTAGTAAGGTCTATCCCTTGTTTTAAAATTTAAATGGTTTATTCTTATATTTTATTCTTTCATTTACATTTTATATGAAATATATCAATTTCCAAAAACAAATTCCTACCAGAATTAATGCATAGTCTTGCTTATCTGACAAATATGTCTTTGTAATATTCAATAGTATCATAAAAACACCTGGATATCCCTACATTAATCAACCAGCCCTGTAAGTCACATCAAGCCTCTGGTCTCATTGAGCTGGGGAGGTCCTCAGCTCTGTATGTTACAGGGCTGGTTCAGCATATTGAAGTCAGAAGGTGTGAGGACATTTTGCTCTCAGTTCACCCTGCCAGCCAATCTAGTACCCACTGTGTTCTTGGGGCCCACTCAGGCTGGTACTCACCTGGTCATAGCACCAACCTTGTTTTTGACTCCCTCCTCAGTCTGGCATTCATCAGTCCCAGGTCCCACCAGGTCTGCATCAGTCTACCACCTAAGAAGGCCCTCCAGGGTCCCAAGCCCCAATCTGCCAACCTTTCAAGGCCCCCAACCAGCATGATCCCTCACTGTTTCACAGCCAGCTCATGGGTCCCAGTGCCTAGCCTTGATATAGCCAGTGCAAAACAGCTGGGCTCCCAAAATGGCTGGGCCTCAACTTTCCCCACATGCTACCTAGCCACCATGCCCAGCCCAGCATGTAACTTCAGCGTGCAGGTCCTGGAGCCTAGCCCTCAGGACCAGCTGGGAGAAGAGTGCCTGACCAGGAATTTGAAAGGGCATGGGCAAGAAAGATTGAGTTTGGAGATTAAACGAGAGACCCAGAATTGTGAGACCTACAGGTAATATAGTGAACTAAGAACAGGATCTTACATCACATGAGTGGCACCCAAAGGAGATTCCTGGGATGGAGTATTCCAGTGCAGACCAGGAATTGCTGAGCTCTGGATGATCACTGATTTAAAATCTCCATACCAATTGGCATTCAGTGAAAGGACTGAAGCATATGTAAGTCTACATGCCACCTCCAATAGTTCTGCCTCCAGGATTGACCCTTTCACCCTAGCAACCCCACCTACCCTGAAGATGAAATAAGCATCAAACTCCAGAAAACCCCCCAAACTGCTGATAAGGGAAGCTGAAAAACTTTTGAACTCTAATGGAGACAAGTGTTCCACCTTTCATCAAGATTTTTTCTTTCTTTTCTTTTTTCTGTCACATTTCTACCATTTTTGAAACCAATTATTTTTCATGCACCAGTTTATTGAGGACTGGGATATCTGAACAGTATATTTCAGTTTGTTTTGTACTCTTTTATTTACACTTTTTTCTTTCTATTTTAGTTTTTATTTTATATATTTTTGCTTCACATCTGTTTCCTTTGCATCTGTTTCTCTCTTTTCTCAGCTAACCATCAATCTCAATTACTCCCTTTTTCAATATTCCTGTAATTTTTTATTTCTATCTTCTCTCTTCCTTCTTTATAAACATCACATCCTACACCACCTCTGTTCTATCATTGGCCACCATTTGAAATTGTTGGCCCTTTTGCAAACTTGCTATTTTTATTGTAGGCAGTAACTGAACACACCATTTCTGTTTATTGAGACCAAACTGTGGACATCAAAGTAGTAGCTATTTGATTTAAGGCTGTATATTGCTTGCATTTGTTGCTGTTATTATTTGTCTCCCCCTTAAAGGAAAGGTACTGGAAACCTTCAGGGACAACGTAAGACTATAGAGTAGACACTGTACTTCCTCAGATCAATATTGTTAGATAGGTAGATACACAGCATAAAAAAAATAATGGAACAAAAATCTCCCCAAATAAAACAAGATGTATACTAATATAATCCATTGACACCACAGTGGAAGAAATTTCAAAGAAGGAGTTCAAAGTGTACATAGTTAAACTAACCCATGTGGTAGAGGATGATATAAGGGGTGAAATCAGAGATAAAAAATCAGGAGGTGAAAGATCGCTTCAATAAAGAAATAGAAATTCTTTTTTAAAAAAAGTAGAGATTCTTTAAAAAAAAGGGAAAAAAAACCAAAGGGGAGAAATGAATTACAGTAGATGGGGTAGAGAGAGAAGAGGGGAGGGGAGTGTACTGGAGGGGGGATAGTAGAGGATAGGAAAGGCAGCAGAATACAACAGACACTAGTATGGCAATATGTAAATCAGTGGATGTGTAACCGATGTGATTCTGTAATCTGTATATGGGATAAAAATGGGAGTTCATAACCGACTTGAATCAAAGTGTGAAATATGATATGTCAAGAACTATGTAATGTTTTGAACAACCAACAATAAAAATTTTAAAAAATGTAGAAATCTTTGAAATGAAAGAATCAATAAACCTAATTGAAAATTCAATGGAAAGCATCACCAACAGACTAGACCACTTTAAAGACAGAACTTCAGGCAATGAAGACAAAATATGATGTTTTGAAAATGGAGAGAAGTTACTCAGAGAACATGAACAGAACTTCCAAGAAATATGAGATAACATGAAAAGACCAATTTTAATATTTATCAGGATAGATGAAGGTACAGAGATATAAACCAAAAAAATGTATAACTTTTTCAATGAAATCATATCAGAAAAATGTTCATACTTAAAGAATGAAATGGAAAATCAAATAGATGAGGCTTACAGGATGAGTAATGTAAAAAAAAAAAAGTATTACTTACCCACACCAAGGCACATTATTATGAAAATACCTAACATACAGAATAAGGATAGAATTTTAAAGGCTGCCAGAGATATATGTCAGATTATATTTAGGGGAAACTAATTCAGTTCTCAGCTGATTTCTCAATCCAGACTCTCAAAAGTAACAGGTCTTGGAATAATATATACCAAGCTCTGAATAAAAATGCATGCCACTCAATAATTCTATGACCAGAAAAGTTAAGCTTCAGATTTGAAGAAATAAAAATCTTTCATAATAAATAAAAGTTATAATAATTCAGAACTAGAAAGCCTACAGTATAGAACATTCTCAGCAAAATATTCCATGAAGATGAAATGGAAAAAATAAAGTGAAAACCAGCAAAGGGAGAAATTACACTAAGGGAATAGTCAATCAAAAGAGAAACTAATAGTTTAAAAAGCAGAAATGAAGCAAAAATGACTGGGAATACAAATCATACCTCAATAACAACCTTAAGTGTAAATTACCTAAACTCATCACTCAGAAGACATAGCCTGGCAGATTCCATTAAAAAAAACAAGACCCAACACTATGCTGTTTCCAAGAAACTCATCTCATAGACAAATACATCCACAAACTAAAGGTTAAAGGATGGAAAAAAACATATCACTCACATGGGTTGCATAAATAAGCAAGGGTGTCTCTTCTCATATCAGATAAAGTGAACTTCAAGACAAAGGTAATCAGAAGGACATTTTATACTGCTTAAAGGAATTATACATCCACAAATAACAAACATAAATATTCATACCCATCCAAACAATGAAATATCTATGTATATCAAACAAAACCTTCTCAATTTCAAGAATCAACTAGATAATAACACAATAATGCTGGGTGACTTTAACACACCTCTATCACCACCGAATAGATCCTTCTAACAAAAACTAAAAAAAGAGACTATAGATACAGAAGGTGGGAAGATGGCGGTGAAGGGAGTGCATCACCCCCGTGTACCGCGTCACTGTGCAGGAGAATGACGAGTTAGAACAGCTAAAAGCTATCTTGTTAGGAATTTCCAGCAAAATTGGGGTGCTCCAAAACCTAGAGGAAGGATTTCCATCGCATGAGGATCAGCTACGGGGGCTCAAACGCGAGAGATTTGTCCGCACAGAGGGTCACACTGCTTATTCAGCAAATCGCCCCGCGGCTAGAGTCTGTGGTGCGCGCTGGGAAATGACAACATAGCAATGCAAAGATACAGCGCTGCGGATTCTGCGGGCTCCTGCCAGCTGTGCAATCACTGTGCTCAGTGCTGAATTCTGGGTTTGAGACGGGGGAAGGAAGCGGTCCAATTCAGTTCTCCACACCGGACAGACCACAGAGGAAGCCAGCGGCCACCATCTTGGAGAGCTGACGTCATCATCCCGGTTTTCGACTGATCGCAGCTCATTCAGCTATAGAACAGGTAATTTCAGGCTGCCATTCGCCTGCATCTCGCAGACAAATTACTCAGGCTCAGTGCTAAAGAATCCATGGAAACTGCTTCTTGGAGCCTGCTCCTATCAGAACATACACCGAGCTCGGAGCGGCAGAATTCTGGCTCCCGGAACTGCTCTGGCCTAGGGCTAAAGAACCCGCAGAAACTGCTTCTTGGTCCGGGTCCTGCTGAATACTGTGGAGGTAAATACCAACCGAGCCTTCATAGGCAGTGGTAACAGGATTGAGACGGGGATTGTGAGGGCCGGTCAGGACTCACCCATTGCTTTGGTCACCCAGCAAAGGGAACGAAATGCTGCCATTCACATGGGATACCAACATGGCAGAGATCTGATATCATCAGAAAGAGGCGGAGGAGATAACTTCATCGATACCAGTGGCGACAGAAACAGTTGGTCTACTGGTAAAGAAAGTGAGTCACAAACACCCTAGTCTCTCTCACTTTGTCATCAAGCCAGAGGGACAGAGCAGAGCCACTGCCCGTGCCCAGAACAGGCCCAGTGACCCACCGGCGTGGTAGTCACATCACCCCAATTGGAGTAGGGGCCGAGCAGAGCCGCCACCCGTGCCCGCAAGATAGGCAGACCTGCGACCGACCAGTGGAACAGGCCCAGCGGCCTGCCGGCACGGCAGACATATCACCCCATTTGGAGTAGGGGCAGAGCAGAGCCACCGCCCGTACCCGGAACAGGTCCAGCGACCCGCCGGCGTGGTAGACACGTCACCCCAATTGGAGTAAGGGCAGAGCAGAGCCGCCGCCTGCGCCTGCAAGGTAGGCAGACCTGCGACCAACGGGCAGAACAGGCCCAGGGGTCCGTGGGCGTGGTAGACATGTCACAACAATTGGAGGAGGGGCAGAGCAGAGCCGCCGCCCACACCTCCAAGGTAGGCAGACCTGTGACCGACCGGCAGAACAGGCCCAGCGGCCCATCAGCGTGGTAGACAGATCACCCCAATTGGAGGAGAAGCACAGCCACCACCCACCCCTGCAAGGGAGACTTTTCAACTATACAAGAGCAATATAAATATATAGGGGGGAAATTTCAAAAACACAACAGTTTCACCAAGCAGAAAGAAACACAAGCAGTATGAAAAGACAAGGAAAGAAAGGACCACAAGCAATGCAGGTCAAATCAACTTTAGAAGAGGTAATAGCTGCAGCAGATGGAATGTCAGATAAAGAATTCAGGATTTACATGCTTCAGATGATCTGGAGTCTCAAGGAAGACATTAGACAGCAAAATCAGACAATGAAAGATCACTTCGACAATGAGTTACATAAACAAATCCAAGAAGCAAAAGATCAACTATACAGGGAGATAGAGGTTATAAAAAACAAACAGAAATCCTAGAAATGCAGGAAGCAATAAACCAACTTAAAAACTCAATTGAGAATACTACCAGCAGAGTAGAACACTTAGAAGATAGAACATCAGACAATGAAGACAAAGTATTTCAACTTGAAAAGAACATAGACAGCTCAGCAAGACTGTTAAGAAACCATGAGCAGAACATCCAAAAAATATGGGATAACATAAAGAGACCAAACTTAAGAGTCATTGGGATACAGGAAGGTATAGAGGTCCAAACCAAAGGAATGAGCACCTATTCAATGAAATAATATGAGAAAACTTCCCAGACTTGAAGAATGAGACAGAATCCCAAATCCTAGAAGCCTACAGGACGCCGAATGTGCAAAATCATAAGAGATCCACACCTAGACACATTATAATGAATATGCCCAACATACAGAATAAGGAGAGAATTTTAAAACTACAAGAGAAAGGAAGCAGATTACATTTAGGGGTAAACCAATCAGGATAACAGCTGATCTTTCAACACAGACTCTGAAAGCTAGAAGATCCTGGAATAACATATTTCAAACACTGAAATAAAATGGTTCCAACCAAGAATTGTGTATCCAGCGAAATTACGCTTCAGGATGGAAGATGAAATTAAAACCTTCCACGATAAACAAAAGTTAAAAGAATATGCAGCTAGAAAACCATCTCTTCAAAACCTCCTCGGCAAAACATTACAGGAAGAGGAAATGGAAAATAACAATGAAAAACAACAGTGGGAGGTAGGACACTAAAGGGGGGAAAAAT
Organism: Marmota monax; assembly: GCF_021218885.2. Classification (NCBI taxonomy): domain Eukaryota; kingdom Metazoa; phylum Chordata; class Mammalia; order Rodentia; family Sciuridae; genus Marmota; species Marmota monax. Next base: position 2,172,481 of record NW_026695197.1, on the reverse strand, counting down.
AATCAAAGAGGAAAACAAACCATGTTTAGTAACGTAAATAAACAAATATGGCTGGAAGAACAACCCATATCTCAATAATAACCCTAAATGTTAATGGCTTAAACTCACCAATTAAGAGACACAGGCTAGTAGGATGGATCACAAAACAAGACCCAACAATATGCTGCCTACAGGAGACACATTTGATAGGAAAAGACATACATAAACTGAAGGTGAAAGGTTGGGAAAAATCATATCATTCATATGGACATCGGAAACAAGCAGGAGTGTCCATACTCATATCAAATAAAATAGATTTCAAGCCAAAGTTAATCAAAAGGGATAAAGAGGGACACTACATACTGCTCAAGGGAACCATACACCAACAAGACATAACAATCATAAATATATATGCCCCAAACAATGGTGCAGCTATGTTCATCAAACAAACTCTTCTCAAGTTCAAGAGTCTAATAGACCACCATACAATAATCATGGGAGACTTCAACACACCTCTCTCACCACTAGACAGATCTTCCAAACAAAAGTTGAATAATGAAACTATAGAACTCAATAACACAATTAATAACCTAGACTTAATTGACATATATAGAATATACCACCCAACATCAAGCAGTTACACTTTTTTCTCAGCAGCACATGGATACTTCTCAAAAATAGATCATATATTATGTCACAGGGCAACTCTTAGACAATATAAAGGAGTAGAGGTAATACCATGCATCTTATCTGATCATAATGGAATGAAACTGAAAATCAACGATAAAAGAAGGAAGGAAAAATCATGCATCATTTGGAGAATGAACAATAGGTTACTGAATGATCAATAGGTTATAGAAGACATCAAGGAGGAAATTAAAAAATTCTTAGAGATACATGAAAACACAGACACAACATATCAGAATCTATGGGACACATTGAAAGCAGTTCTAAGAGGAAAATTCATTGCTTGGAGTTCATTCCTTAAAAAAAGAAAAAACCAACAAATAAATGATCTTATACTTCATCTTAAAATCCTAGAAAAAGAAGAGCAAAACAACAGCAAAAGAAGTAAAAGGCAAGAAATAATTAAAATCAGAGCTGAAATTAATGAAATCGAAACAAAAGAAACAATTGAAAAAATTGACAAAACTAAAAGTTGGTTCTTTGAAAAAATAAATAAAATCGACAGACCCTTAGCCATGCTAACGAAAAGAAGAAGAGAGAGAACTCAAATTACTAGCATATGGGATGAAAAAGGCAATATCACAACAGACACTCCAGAAATACAGAAGATAATCAGAAATTATTTTGAATCCTTATACTCCAATAAAATAGAAGATAGTGAAGGCATAGATAAATTTCTTAAGTCATATGATCTGCCCAGATTGAGTCAGGAGGATATAGACAACCTAAACAGACCAATATCAATTAAGGAAATAGAAGAAACCATCAAAAGACTACCAACTAAGAAAAGCTCAGGACCGGATGGGTATACAGCAGAGTTTTACAAAACCTTTAAAGAATAACTAATACCAATACTTTTCAAGCTATTTCAGGAAATAGAAAAAGAGGGAGAACTTCCAAATTCATTCTACAAGGCCAACATCACCCTGATTCCTAAACCAGAAAAAGACACTTCAAAGAAAGAAAACTACAGACCAATATCTCTAATGAACCTAGATGCAAAAATCCACAATAAAATTCTGGCTAATCGGATACAAAAACATCAAAAAAACTGTGCACCATGATCAAGTAGGATTCATCCCTGGGATGCAAGGCTGGTTCAATATACGGAAATCAATAAATGTTATTCACCACATCAATAGACTTAAAAATAAGAACCATATGATCATATTGATGGATGCGGAAAAAGCATTCGACAAAGTACAGCATCCCTTTATGTTCAAAACTATAAAAACTAGGGATAACAGGAACATACCTCAATATTGTAAAAGCAATCTATGCTAAGCCTCAGGCTAGCATCATTCTGAATGGGGAAAAACTGAAGGAATTCCCTCTAAAATCTGGAACAAGACAGGGACGCCCTCTCTTACCACTTCTGTTCAACATAGTTCTCGAAACACTGGCCAGAGCAATTAGACCGACGAAAGAAATCAAAGGCATAAAAAAAGGAAAAGAAGAACTTAAATTATCACTATTTGCAGAAGACATGATTCTATACCTAGCAGACCCAAAAGGGTCTACAAAGAAACTATTAGAGCTAATAAATGAATTCAGAAAAGTGGCAGGATATAAAATCAACACGCATAAATCAAAGTCATTCCTGTATATCAGTGACAAATCCTCTGAAATGGAAATGAGGACAACCACTCCATTCACAATATCCTCAAAAAAAAATAAAATACTTGGGAATCAACCTAACAAAAGAGGTGAAAGACTTATACAATGAAAACTACAGAACCCTAAAGAGAGAAATAGAAGAAGATCTTAGAAGATGGAAAAATATACCCTGTTCATGGATAGGCAGAACTAACATCATCAAAATGGCGATATTACCAAAAGTTCTCTATAGGTTTAATGCAATGCCAATCAAAATCCCAATGGCATTTCTTGTAGAAATAGAGAAAGCAATCATGAAATTCATATGGAAAAATAAAAGACCCAGAATAGCAAAAACAATGCTAAGCAGGAAGTGTGAATCAGGCGGTATAGTGATACCAGACTTCAAACTATACTACAGAGCAATAGTAACAAAAACAGCATGGTACTGGTACCAAAACAGGCGGGTGGACCAATGGTACAGAATAGAGGACACAGAAACCAATCCACAAAACTACAACTACCTTATATTTGATAAAGGGGCTAAAAGCATGCAATGGAGGAAGGATAGCATCTTCAACAAATGGTGCTGGGAAAACTGGAAATCCATATGCAACAAAATGAAACTGAATCCTTTTCTCTCGCCATGCACAAAAGTTAACTCAAAATGGATCAAGGAGCTTGATATCAAATCAGAGACACGGCGTCTGATAGAAGAAAAAGTTGGCTCCGATCTACATACTGTGAGGTCGGGCTCCAAATTCCTCAATAGGACACCCATAGCACAAGAGTTAATAACTAGAATCAACAAATGGGACTTACTCAAACTAAAGTTTTTTCTCAGCAAAAGAAACAATAAGAGAAGTAAACAGGGAGCCTACACCCTGGGAACAAATCTTACTCCTCACACTTCAGATAGAGCCCTAATATCCCGAGTATACAAAGAACTCAAAAAATTAAACAATAAGATAACAAATAACCCAATCAACAAATGGGCCAAGGACCTGAACAGACACTTCTCAGAGGAGGACATACAATCAATCAACAAGTACATGAAAAAATGCTCACCATCTCTAGCAGCCAGAGAAATGCAAATCAAAACCACCCTAAGATACCATCTCACTCCAGTAAGATTGGCAGCCATTATGAAGTCAAACAACAACAAGTGCTGGCGAGGATGTGGGGAAAAGCGTGCACTTGTACATTGCTGGTGGGACTGCAAATTGGTGCAGCCAATTTGGAAAGCAGTATGGAGATTTCTTGGAAAGCTGGGAATGGAACCACCATTTGACGCATCTATTCCCCTTCTCGGTCTATTCCCTAAAGACCTAAAAAGAGCATACTACGGGGACACTGCTACATCGATGTTCGTAGCAGCACAATTCACAATAGCAATACTGTGGAACCAACCTAGATGTCCTTCAATAGACGAATGGATAAAAAAATGTGGCATTTATGCACAATGGAGTATTGCTCTGCATTAAAAAATGACAAAATCATAGAATTTGCAGGGAAATGGATGGCATTAGAACAGATTATGCTAAGTGAGGCTAGCCAATCCCTAAAAAACAAATGCCAAATGTCTTCTTTGATATAAGGAGAGTAACTAAGAACAGAGTAGGGAGGAAGAGCATGAGAAGAAGATTAACATTAAACAGGCATGAGAGGTGGGAGGGAAAGGGAGAGAGAAGGGAAATTGCATGGAAATGGAAGGAGACCCTCAGGGGTATACAAAATTACATACAAGAGGAAGTGAGGGGAAAGGGAAAAAAAACAAGGGGGAGAAATGAATTACAGTAGATGGGGTAGAGAGAGAAGAGGGGAGGGGAGGGGAGGGAAGGGGGGATAGTAGAGGATAGGAAAGGCAGCAGAATACAACAGACACTAGTATGGCAATATGTAAATCAGTGGATGTGTAACCGATCTGATTCTGCAATCTGTATATGGGGTAAAAATGGGAGTTCATAACCCACTTGAATCAAAGTGTGAAATATGATATGTCAAGAACTATGTAATGTTTTGAACAACCAACAATAAAAATTAAAAAAAAAATAAAGAGACTGTAGATATTAATAATACAATCAATAATTAAGATGTAACAGACATGACATATAATTTTGTCCATCACTAATTGAGTACAATTTTCACAGCAGCATGCAATTTTTTTCTCTAAAATACACCATATTTTATGCCATGGAGCAACTGAAAGAAAATATAAAAATAAAGATTATGTCTTGCATTCTATCAGTTCATAATGGAATGAAATTAGAAATCAAAGATAAAATAAAATATAGAAGCAATTCTAACACCTGGAGACTAACTAATCCACTATCGAATGACCAATAGATACCAGAAGAAATCAGGGATGAAATTAAAAAAAATACTTAGAAGTAAATGAAAATAGCCACACCACGTCAAAATCTCTTGGACACTGTGAAGGCAGTTCAAAGAAGAAAGTTCATTTCATTGAGCTCATTTATTAAAATAGAAAAGAGCCAATAAATAACCTAGTATTACATCTCAAAGCTCTAGATAAAGAAGAACGAATCAACACTATACCAATAGATGACAGGTAATAATTAATATCAGAGTTGAAATCAATGAAATTGAAACAAAAGAAATATTTCAAAAAATTTACAAAACAAAAAGTTGGTTCTTTGAAAAAATATGTAAAATGGATAAACCTTTAACCATGTTAATGAAGAAGAAGTGAAAACTTAAATTAATAAAAGTTGTGATGAGTAAGGAAAATCAGGATGGACATTACTGAAATACAGATGATATTCAGAAACCACTTTGAAAATTTATGCTCCAATAAAATAGAAAATTGTGAAGACATTGACAAATTTTTGGAGACATATGACCTACTCTAACTGAATCAGGAGGACATAGAAAATTTATATAGATAGTTTCAAGCAATGAAATAGAAGATGCCATCAAAAGCCTATTAACAAAGAGAAGTCCAGGACCAGATGGATTCTCAGCCAAGTTCTACAAGACCTTCAAAGAAAAATTAACACAAATACTCAAATTATTACATGAAATAGAAAAGGGTGGAACCCTCCAAACTCATTATATGAAGCTATCATCACCCTGATACCAAAATCCAACAAAGACACATCAAGGAAAAAAGTTCAGACCTATATTCTGATTAACATAGATGCCAAAATTCTCAATAAAATTCTGGCAAATCACATAAAAAAGCATATTAAAAAGTTAGTGCATCATGATCAAGTGGGGTTCACTCCAGGGATTCAAGTTTGGTTCAACATATGGAAATCAATAAACGTAATCCATCACATCAATAGACATAAAGACAAGAATAATATAATTAGTTCAATAGATGCAGACAAAGCATTTGACAAATACAGCAACACTTAATGTTTAAAACACTAGAAAAACTAGGGATAGTAGAAACATAACTCAACATTGAAAGAGCTATCTGTGAAACACCCAAGGCCAACATCATTCTAAATGGAAAAATTGAAAGCATTCCCTCTAAAAATGGGAACAAGACAAGAAGTCCTCTCTTACTACTTTTATCCAACATTGTCCTTGAAACTCTAGTCAGAGCAATTAGAAGAAAGAAATTAAAGGGATACAAATAGAAAAAGAAGAACATAAACTATCCCTATTTGCTGATGACAGTATTCTATATCTAGAAGACCAAAAAAAAATTCCACCAGAAAACTTCTAAAACTAATAAATGAATTGAAGAAAGTAGCAGGATATAAGATTAACACCCATAAATTGAATGTGTGATGAATATACTGCAAGCGAAATTAGGAAAACTCCCCTATTCACAACAGCCTCAAAAAATATCTGGGAGTCAATCTGACAAACGAGGTGAAAGATCTCTAAAATAAAGACTACAGAACACTAAAAAAAGAAGTTAAAGCAGACATTAGAAGATGGAAAGATCTCTCATGCTCTTGGATAGGCAGAATTGACATTGTCAAAATGGTCATACCACCAAAAGTGTTAAACAGATTTACAGCAATTCCTATTAAAATTCCAATGACATTCTTCATAGAAATAGAAAAAGCAAAAATGAAATTTATTTGGAAAAATGAAAGACCCAGACTAGACCAAGCAATTCTTAGCAACAAAAGTGAAGCAGAAGGCATCACAATACCAGATCCTAAGTTACACTAAAGAGCTATAGTAACAAAAATGGTATTGTATTGGCACCCAAACAGACATGTAGACCAATAGTACAGAATATAAGAGATATAGAAAAACTATATAAATACAGGTTATTTTATGCCAGAAAAATGCATCATAAATATATATTGGTGAAAAGATAGCCTCTTCAACAAATGGTGGTGGGAAAGCTAGAAATCCATATGCAACAAATGAAATTAAATGTCTATCTTTCACCCTGCACAAAACTCAAAGTGGTCAAGGACTTTGACATTAGAACAGAGACCCTGCACCTAATAAAAGAAAAAAGTAGGCCCAAACCTACATCATATCAGCTTAGAAACTGATTTCCTTCACAAGATCTCTAAAGAGCAAGAATTAAAATAAAAAATCAATAAATGGGATTTATTTATTCCTTCACAGAAAAGGAAACAATCAGTAATGTGAGGAGAGAGCCTGTGTACAGAAGAGAAGAAAATCTTTGCCACCTGCACCTCACCTCAGGTAGAACATTAATTTCCAGGATATATAAAGAACTCAAAAAAACTTAACTCAAAAAAAAAAAAACCCAAAAAACAACCCAATTAATAAATGGGCTAAGGAACTGAACAGATACTTCATGGAAGAAGAAATACAGTTGGTCAACAATATATGAAAAAGTGTTCCATGTCTCTAGCAATTAGAGAAATACAAAATAAAACTACATTGAGATTTCATCTCACTCCAGTCAGAATGGCAATTATCAAGAATACAAGCCATAATAAGTGTTAGTGAGGGTATGGGGAAAAAGGTACACTCATACATTTCTGGTGGGACTGCAAATTGGCGAAACCACTCTAGTAAGCAGTATGGCAATTCCTCAGAAAACTTGAAATGGAACCACCAGTTGTCCCACTTCTTTGTCTATACCCAAAGAACTTAAAATCAACATACTACAGAGATGCAGCCACATTAATGTTTGTAGCAGCTCAATTCACAATAGCTAAACTATGGAACCAACACAGATGCCTTTCAACAGAAGAATTAATAAAGAAAATGTCGTATATATACATGATTGAATATTACTCCTCCATAACTAAGAATGAAATTATGGCATTTGCCAGTAAATGGATGTAACTGCATTATTATGCTAAATAAAATAAGCCAATTCCAAAAAAAAAAAAAAAAAAAAAACAAAGGCCATATGGTTTCTCTGATATGTGGATGTTAATTCACAAAAATATTAGGGAAGGGGTTTAGGGAAGAATAGATGTACTTTCGTTTAGACATGGGGAATGAAGGAAAAGGAGGTAGAATGGGAATAGAAAAGATGGTATAATTAATTGGACATTACTATCCTATGTGCATCTATACATGACCAATATAATACTACATCATGTACAAACAGAATAATGAGAAGTATACTCCATACATATATAATATATCAAAATGCACTCTACTATCATGTATAATTAATTGGAACAAAAAATACTTTTTATTGTAGAGTACTGGAAATGTTACCCAATTGGATATTTAATGTATAAAGAAAGTGATAAGAAATATAAATTCTTTTTATTGGATTTCTGCTTTTACTACTTTATTACATTGAAAATCTTCAGGTCAATGGATCTGTCAGAATCATTACTTCCTTAAAGGATGCAGAGCAAGAAATGATTTGCATACAGTTTAAGAATGAGCTCTGTTTAGAGCTCAAAATTCAAGTGTTCAATATCCATTGAGGATGTATTTGTATTCTTTAGAGATTATCTGAGTAGGTGGTAAGGTCTGCAACACTGAAGAAATGAGAGATCTAATTAATACTGGTGCAACATAAAACTGATTTTGTGATAGGCTGTATCTGTGATAATGTTCATCAGAGCAATTTATAACCCCCCAAAGCACTATACAAATTATAATTTACTGACCTGGAGATCCTTAGGAAGGAAATTATGTGCCAGGATTGGAAATAGATTCTACAGAATTGAACTGTCTGACAATAATGTGTCTGCATTTGTTTTGTTTTACTTTTTTCTCTCCTCTTCCTGCTTTTCTGTCATAGGCAATGATTCACATCTGACTTTCACTGCTGGCTTGAGAAAATCTTGGCTCTACTCCTCTCTTGCAACAGAAGATATGGAAGATGCTGTTATGTTTTTATGTTTTTGTCTCTTTACTTGCATTGTTAGCTCTCTTTACTGCAAAACAATAACAAAAACACAATACAAAACACACATGCACACAAAAATCAAAGCCAAACACAACCAGAACTCTCCACCATCCCCAGGCAAAACCATTTTAGCCTCTGCTAACATGAAAATAGATCATAATATAAATTTTATTTAATATAATTTAATTTCCAAATGTTGAGTTTACACAAACTGTTGCTCATCCTTCAGTCTCAATTTTGGAGTTTTCAAAACTTTTGTCCATCTTATCACCGAGGTGCTACAAAATGCTTATACTTGGCAAGGAATGAAAATGTCTGAGGATGTCACCCACATGGGGCAGCACCACTTCTGTATTTGCATTCTGAGGTTCACTGTATTGTCCCAAACCCTGTTTATCATCCTATCACAAGTCTCTTCAGCTTCATTTGAAATATTGAAGAGTAAGATCCTTCTTAAATTAGGAAATTAAACAATCAATGACTCATTAATTAATTAGTAATAGATTTATAAATATTCTCAGGAAAAACCTACAGCTCAGAATCTTTAGGCACAACATATCATATTAATAAGATATCTCTAAGTTACCTTAGCCTTGGTATAATATATCTTCTACACTGATAAGAAAAAAAAAAGATTTCTTGAATATATAACATTGGCCTTTTCATGAATAAACTCTATAAACACCATGTACCCTTGATAAAAAGGAATAACATCTTGGCATACCATGGGAGCAGGTTCTCATAGACCATTAAAGAAAATTTCCTTGCACTCTCAGAAAGTTAGTGAACTTTGGATATTTGTGAAGCAACTGAATTTTATTATTAAAAAGTGAACTCTTTTGTTGGCATATTTTAATGTTTTACTTTACTCTTCATGGTTATGGATAATATAAGGAATTGTAATAATAATGTCATGATAGATGATATGACTCCTGACCCCCATTTCTTAGAACACATGAGTTACACCATTGTAAATTCACTATTTTCAATGTGCTATGGTAGATTGGTTGCATGGAATATAAAGAGACAATACATTTACAAAGGTGGATGGCAGTAGAGGGAAGAAATAAAGAGGACTTATTTATTATAGCTTTTACTTAAAAAGATGGTCATATTAGTGGCATAAAATAATATTCTAATTATACTTTCAACACATCTGATCTTTACTTATATGCTAATTGCTAATGTCCATCATCCTTCCTTCCTCAGAAATAGAATCTAGGTTTAGTCAACTATAGTATTTATTTTATATTATGTGGGCTTTTTTTCCCCTTTTATTGAAGTGGTGCTAGAAATCTAAAAATGAGAAATTGATGATCAAATTTTAACTTTGGAAATTACTAAGCTTAGCATGAAGTGAAACATAAAAATTCTAACTATAGTCTTTATGAAAATGTTGTGCTATAGAAAGTCTGGGCTAAACCTAATAAAACAAAAAGTTAAAAGTTAAATTACATTTATATGGAAAGAATGCCTTTGTATCTGTTAAAGGGATTAGATATCTAGCTCTAAAATGTAAGCTTTTGTAACAGACAGTCATGACTTAGTTATAATATCGAATACAATTTAAGATGTTATTGCATATTTTGAGAAAAACTGAATTTTTAGTCTATAGTTATTCATCATACATGTGTAAGTAAAATGAAAGACATATTTACTCATGATGATTTATTTATGATGTTGCCTAAATTTCATTGCTTTCAATTATTGTTGCAACTGAATGATTATTTAAAATGCAAATGCAAGAAAAGATTACCAAGTTTATAGAAATTAAAATATATAAAACTCAGGCTATTTTAATACACTATCTTGAAAATATTTCTTTTTTTTAAAAAAAGTCAAACATTAATGATAAATTTGTATTTTACTAAACTGACAGGTAAAATGTTAAATAATCAACATTATTTCTGCAGAATTTTATTTTGTTACTATGAAAGTCATACACATTAGTGAAGAAATGTTATCATCTTAAGTTTCCAATTTTAGTGAATAATATTCAAAGAACTTGTGCTTTCATTTCACTTCAGAGAGTTCCTAGATTTACTTAAGTGTAGTTTTAAGAGGCTACAATGAACTGAGGTTAAATGCAGACAGATGGAGTTTATTCTATTGCATTTAATAATAGAAAATATGATGCTGTAAATGAGATTGCCATCAATGCATTCGCTTGGGAGAGGAAAGAAGCATTATTAAGTGATATAGTGGAGATTTAAGGAAAACTAGAATTTTCCTATGTATTCCACTCCTGTGAATAAGAAGGGAACCAGAAGTACAGTAACAAATAGTTCTTTTAAAATGTGTAGTATAGACAAGTAGTTCTTTTTTTCCTCATATAGCAAAAACACGATCAAAATCTAATTAAAGATTTGAAATTTTGTGATACTTATGATGTAGGAAGCAAAGTGATCAGAGAACAGGGATTTAAGATGGCAAAATTTGCTTGTCATAGAAAAGGTCACTGACTGATATTCTCCAAATTTGATTAGACTTGGGATCCATGTTCTAGAAATCAATATTTTCTTGGCCTCTGTATTTCTCCTTTGGAGCAAATCATTCTCTGGGAACCTCCTTTCTAACAGGAGGGTGCACTAGTGTTAAACTCCCTCCTGACCACAAGGGCAGCAAGAAGTTAGGAAGGAGTTACCCGTCAAAACTGGCAGGAGTTGCAATTTCTTTAGTCAAGTGACTTGAGAGGTAGAACCGAGGAAAAAAAAATCTGTGAGTGTAAATGTAAAGCTAAAAGAACTGTCATGTTGGCCAATAGCCATGGGAAAGATAAAACTGGGATTTCGCAGCTTTTTACAGTCTTTTAAGTACAACCTAGTCAAATTAGGGTAAATCCGCATAGGGCCTTACACATAAAAGTGTGCAAAGTGATTACAGAACAGGGAATTACAAGAGTAATCGGATTTAGGGAGGTAAAAAGCAAAAACAATGGCTACAAAAACCAATGAGTACAAATCCATGTCAAAGCAAGATTAAATTACATAGGGCTCTGCTTCACATGACTTCTTTAGATAGAGAAGAGTAGGAGAAATGCATGCTTTTCCTTACTTAAATTTTTAACTATGCTATTTAAATAGTAGTATTAGATTGCATTTTTATGCCTTTATTGCCAGGCAGGCAAAATGTTACAAGTTTAATTTACATTTTCTCTTTAAACAACCCTATGACTTAGATATCATCATTTCCGTTTCAAATATGAGCAAACACAGTTTTAGATATATTACTCATCTGTGGCTGTTTAGCTGATAGGTCTGTAATACCAAGTTCTTGTTTGTAACTATGGCCCATACAGATTGATGCTAGTGCTGATTATTTTATAAAGATTTGTTTTATAGTGGTTATATTTACTGCCATTCATTCTTTGTCTTTGAAATTTTTATGGGTGCTTTATAATTATACATACTAGTAGAATTCATTGTAATGTAATTTATTGTGCAACCACATATGACCCAGATATACTACTCCTTGGTATTTATCAAACAGAATTAAAGTCAGGATACTACAGTGATACATGAAAATCCATGTTCATAGCAGCACAAATCACAATATCTAAGTTATGGAACCAACTCTAGGTGTCCATCAAAAGATGAATTAATAAAGAAAATGTGATCACACACACACACACACACACACACACAATGGAGATTTATTGTGCCATAAAGAACAAAATTATGTCATTTGTTGGATAGTGAATGGAACTGGAGATCATCCTGCCATTTATTCTTTTAACTTAAACCTTTTTTTGCTTCGTGAATTCTCTTCACTGACCATCTTTGATTTTTGCTCCGATTCCATACCAATCTGGAGTTCTATTTTTTTAATAGCTGTTCTCTATTTCTTATACCAGCATTTCCTCATTATATCCCTGTTACAGTTTAGTGTGATGTGTCCCCCAAAACCTCATGTGTGAAACAATGTAAGAAGATATAGAAGAGAAATTATTGGGTTATGAGAGATTTAACCAAATCAGTGAATTAATCCCAGATGGGATTAACTGGGTGGTAACTGATAGCGAGTAGGGTGTGGCTGAAGGAGGTGGATCTTTGGGGGAATGTCTTTGGGGTATATTTTTTGTATCTCCAGAGTGACTTTCTCTTTCTGCTTTCTGATCATCACATGAGCCGCTTCCCTCCTCCACATTCTTCAGCCATGATGCTCAAACCCTGAGTCTGCAGAATGGAGCCTGCTGGCTCTAGTCTGAGACCTCTAAAACTGTGAGCCCCCAACTAAACTTTTCCTCCTCTACATTTATTTTGGTCAGATCTTCTAGTCACAGCAGTGAAAAAACTGATTAACATAATCTCTGACCCCACAAACACATATCCTTGTTCTCCTTGGTTTCCTTTACATTTTCAAACCATGGAAATCTTTACTAGTAGGCATATCCTCACCTTTCAGCTTGTGTCTGAAAAGGTATTGTTTGTATCAGCTTTGTTATTAGAACCTGAGATCTATGAGATTGTTTTACAACCCCAATAAGAACAGTTTATGTGCAAAGTAATAAATTAATAAATGTTAATAAGCATTTAATAAAAACACATGCTGCCATCCAAATACCAAGCCTTAGCTGATCCAAGTTAAATAGCATTCATTTCTATGGAATGAAATGAATCAATAAATGTGCAAACTAATGGTCTTGTTTAGGCAACTACAAGACCTTGCTACATTTCTTTGTGGTACTTATACGTGTTTGCTTTCAAGACAGTATTTTAGCCTGTTTTCTTTTTACTATATGGGTAAGAAGTTCTAACTCTCAGGAGAAAATGTTTGGAAGTTCTTCAAAGCAGTTGCTACACCATTTGGGAAAAATAACTGAAGTTAAGCAGGATATGAAGTGGAAACCTTGTAAGTTTCCCTTCAGTTCATTTCACTGGAATTCAATTCTTAATAGCCCCAGAGTGCCATTATATACTTTAGAGCCTCAGGCAAACACACGCCTTATTCTGGACATTCTTTTGAATTGCTTGCACTTAATATGCAGAAAAGTGAAATACTAGGAAGACACAACATATTATATAATCATTGAATTTATTACTCTGCTCTGAAAATAATGCTGCTGTGCATTCATTTAAGCAGTTTATTTATACTATAGGCATTTAGTATATGTGTGCCCTAAGGTGGTTTTCCATGTCCTAATGAGGTACTTAAGTCCTACTGAAAATGATTGGCATCAAGTCTCATGTTGCATGAACTTCATATTCTCACTAACATATCCAGGGGCAGTGCTTGATACCTTTTTCTCTCATCCCTAAGGGATGTCTTGCAAGAGAGAGAAACAGGGTCTATCTAATAAATGGTTACCTTGCAGGTCCTGACAATGCAGATGATTATACTTGAAAGTTGAGTGGCTGTAGGTATACACCCAAATTAAAATGACAAATCTAGTAGAAAGAACCAATTACCAGGAAAATATAATGATAAACATTACCTATCATAATATACATTACCTTTATTCATATATACCATTTTAAAAGTTTCACTTTATTATTAGAAAATTATATATGTGCATTGTAGAATATTTGATGATTATAGAAAATTTCAAATAAACAAAAAAGAATAGCTACACTTAATATTTTGTACATATTTTTATAAATAAATTATATCATGCTTGTGTATGCTATACTTAAAATATATGAATAGAATACAAATATATAAATAAGATAAAACTTTTGCGATAGAGAAAAAGACAGTCTTCCACTATATTATCTGTTGTTAGGATTTAAATGCATATAAGTTTGAATGTATTATTTTTATATTTTTTATTAAAATATGTTATTGAGTGTGCATGTAAAAATAAGAAAAGTGCATCTTATAGAGCTCCAACTAAGTACATGGTCAAAACTTCTTACTAATTTTGAAAACACACCGTTCCTTGATGTCAGACTTCCCTTGGTGTTTTTCTAGTCTATTACTGAGAAAGGCAAGGACACTAACACTGGCTCCTTATTGGGGGACCTGCAACCTCTCTAACAGCCAGCTGTGACTCTCAAAGTCATAGCTCTTCTTCAGTTGACTTCTGTAACCTGCAAAACAGTCTGGATTTCTTCACTCAAATTTCCCTACCTCTCCTCTTTATTAAGGATCAGAGTTGTCCTATGGTCTTATTTCTGTGCCTTCATTAACTACATGAAAGATTAATTAAATTGTATGATAATCATCCAGTAGAATACTACCCAGATATTAAAAAGAAGAAGGCATATTAACATGCATTAGTATAGTAACATGTTCAAAATGTATTTTTTAAGTGAAAAATGGCACCAAATATATATTACAAGCATAATTACATGAAAAAATGTGTAAATACAGTTTCAATTTCAAGAATGGCAATGCCAGTAACTTCACAGACTGCCTATGATGAAAATATAAGGAGGAATGTGGAGGAATGTGGATAAGTTGGAATAGCAGTCAATCCATTAGAAAACAAAATGTAGGTAGACAAGTGGAAGTAAACCTAGCATACCAAAAGAACAGAAGCTTGCTGAGCAGTAGGACAACAAGAGGAAACCCCGATTTCTGCCAAACTGCTAATAAAGTCTCATGAGTTAAAGGCAGCATCCAGAGAGACAGAGAAGGCTAAGACAGAGAGAGACAGAGAAGGCTAAGAAATGGTGGATTGAGTAAAACTTTAAGTTAGAAACCACGATGGCTTCTGTAAACTAAAAATCTAGGTCACTGCTTTTGTTTCATGCCAAGAGAAGTTGGGAGGTTTACTCTGGAAAGACTGGAATACAAAAAAAAAAAAAAACAAAAAAAAAAACACGCAGATGAAAGGTCCAGATGAGGGCAATAGAGATACTGTTTACTATCAAAACAAGATTGACTTGCAGTTCACATACTGAAAGTTTAGACCTAGTCCCTTTCTTCGATCTTTCAACCTTTTTTTTTCTCCTCGGAATAACGGAGTAATGTAAAGTATGTTCTATTCTTAGGAATATAAAAAAACACACCTCCCTGCACCCCCCCCCCACCCCATCCACCAAGCAGACTAGACACTGGAATTTTAATGCCTCCCATAGCTAACTTCCCAGATTGTCTCCCTAATTATACCAAAATCATGTCCAGCAATTGATAGCTTCCACTACTCGCTAGGCATATACATAAGCTTCCAGTCAACCTTTAATATTTTACTCTTAAATATAAAATAATGGTTAAAGATGAAAAGACAATTGAGAAAGTCCTTTACTAAGAAAAACAAATACAAATAAATATATGGGGGAAAGGATCAGATGAAATATACAATGCAAGGTTCAGAGGAAAGACACCAGTAAACAAGCAATATAAAAAATAGTAATCTATCATAGGATTAATGAAATAAGATAATCTGATATTGCTGTCTTGGAAAAAAAAACTATACGCAAAAATAAATGAAAAACGAATGTGATCTTGAAAGGTAAAAGAAAAGACAGGGCCCTAAAATCATTAAAAGACTGGTCTTAGAAAATAAAATAAAGAAATTTTCCTGGTATGGCAAAGAAAAAAGTCAAAGCCTTAGAAGTGCTACAGCAAATACAAGGAGATTCAAGGGGAACACAAAAAGATTCAAGAACAAATAATGCAAGTTTTCGAAAGAGAAAAGAGAATAAATTGTTTAAAAAAATGAAATTCCTAGAACCAGAGAAGCATTTCTAGATGGAAAGATCTCATTATTAGCAAATGTTTATATATTTTTTTCCTTTGCACTGAGGTGGAGGGGAGTGGGAGCTGAAAGAATAGAATACCCAGCGATATTATAATTTGGGCACACCAGGGATAAAATTCAGAAATCTTCATCAAAGTAAAGTTGCACTGAATATGGTTGAAAACAAGGTAGACCTTATTCAAGACAATTACAATAAGGATCAAGACTGCACATAGGGGAGAAGATTGACTTCAACTCCACTGAAAACAAAAATGGAAATCTAATGAGGGGTGAGCTAATGCAAAAGTACTGAAGGACACCAGGGTGGGGGCCATTTGTGTTTGTAAATGGGCACTAGTGGAAGTTAGGCTCCCATCTTCCCACAGGGACTGGGAGGTGAGCCCCCAAATTTATTTCCATAATTACATTTCAAGGGACTGTCTTTCAGGTCCTTGAGAAAGAAATTTAGACACTTAGGTTGTAGAAGATATACTTCTAGGGGAGCAGAGAAAATAATTTACAGTAGCAGGTTTTATGAAATAACTGTTCTATGAATAGGGATATTAGGGACTCCCAAACAGGAATAAAAGTTAAGTTTTCTGATTGGAATATTAACACCCCAAGATCAGCTTTAAAAATGAAATTAAATTACATCCTTTTTTTAGGTTCAAAATAATTGGGTATTTTCCCTGAGAAGTTGAAGAAAATGAAGCTACACCTTAATTCTTATAATAAACTATTTTTATTATAGGATTATTTATTTGGACCTCAATATCTGTGTATTCTGCATCTGTGAGATCCACCATCTGCATATGCAAAAGAAATCTATAAGAAAAATATTATCTGTACTAAACATGTACAGATTATTTTCATTATTATTATTCCTTAACAATATATTATAACAATTCTTTATATAGCATTTATATTATATTAGGTATTATAAGAAATTCAGAGATAATGTAAAATAAACAGGAGGATTACAAAGGTTACATGCAAATACTACACTGTTGCCGCAGTCTGGCTAGGCACAAAATCACGAGCCACTCAAACAGGAACAAACTTTAGTTTTTGAAACTGCAGCCAATGTTCTGTAAGCCCCCTGGGAAGATCGCCAATCCACCCACGCAGCGTTCCCAGAGGAAGTTCCTCCCCCGGAACTCCCTCCTACTGTACTTCCCCAACCAATGGGAACTCTCCAGGAGTCCCATAGCAGGCTGAGGTGAACAGCAGGAGTCTAATATCCATATGAATGCAAATCTTAACGTAATCATATCATCTCAATGGCTAGCTGGCGTCACCTTTCAACCAAAAATGCCATGCATCATATACTTGGCTGACTCTTAGCACACTGTTTTAGCCATTTTTTAAATAGGGGACTTGAGCATCAGAAGAGTTTGGTATCAGTGGGAAGTCCTAGAATCAATCCCTGACAGATACTGAGGGACTGTCATTTATCAAGACATGGTATCAACCAAATCTTATAGGTAGAAAGAAATATCAGACATGCAGTTTCTCAACAAAGATTATAATCTATAGAAATTAACTCAGTAACATAATCCACAAGCTCCACAAACAAAAGAACACAAAAGCAGAGAAAGAGTAAGACACAGCATGTAAGAATTTAATCTTTAAAATAGAAATGTTTATTAAGCCCTCACCCTATTCCAGGGATTGTGCTGGCTTTGGGAGTTATTAGAGTAATTATGATACTATTTCTGCCTCTTTAAAAATACATTTTATTTTTTCAAAACAATCCCATGATGAACTACATGATCATACACGGAGTTCTGAGGTGGAGTATAATCATTATATGACAGTTTATATTTTTCAAATATCATAGTATGTTTTCATCACAGTTGGGAGTCAGTTAGCCTTTAGCTAGTAAGAAAAATATCAATATGGTACAACATTTTCCATAAACATATCTACATGTTTAATTTTAAAATCCTTGCTGGAATATACAATTTCAATTTTAGTTTAACTCTCTTTCAGTGATTCAAACATTAAAACTATTTGAACTGCATTTTGGAGCGTGCGCGTGCGCGTGCACACACACACACACACAAAGCAAAATATATACAATACTTTGGCTCATTTAATGGGAAACCTTTGGAGGTCTCTAGGCTGATATTGTTTGCTACTTGAATGATTTAGTTATCTTACTTGGTTGATAAATACTAATTTAGCACTTACTATAGACCTTTTAGTAATTGAGAATAAAGTAATGAACATAAATGGTAATATCTCTGTCACAGTGAAACTTTCCTTTTGATGAGGGGCACGGATCTAGAGAAACACACAGACAAACATACATACAGGTAATGAAATCAATTTCAGTTATTTGCATTATCTAGAATTACTAGTTGATCTTACTAATAAATGTCATGCTGAATATACACAACATATTTTCTCTTATATTTCACAACTTCCTTCATGGAATTGTAGCAAACAACAATGTAATTCATGCTTTTATTATTCCTTAATGGACCCTCCCACCTTTAGCCTCTCTTATAAATTAATTTTCCCATATATCACTAGCAGTTCATTTTGCTAAAGCAATATTTTTTCAAATCCCAGAAATGTATCATCAAATAAATACTGCAGGGGCAGAGGAGCATTTTTGTAATGAAACAGAAGATAAGAAAAGATAACCAAAAAGAAAAATCAATGTGCTTTGTGGACAGCAAGAATAATACTTTATGAAATATTCTTTCTTGGGTTCATGTACATAGATCAGGCATAATGGAAAATACATTTCTTACTGAAGAACATTCCAAATTGTTTGAAAATCACACTATACTACTGGATTTTAATGTCAACCATATTAACAATATTATCACTATACAAAAGACAGACCTTAAAAACCCAGGTTCTCCTAATAAAGGTTCATTTCTTGACCCTGGCTTGGAACAGATTTCCTATGTGTCTCTAATTTTATTTCTATTTTCTCCCCCTCCCCATTCTCGTATCAGTCTAATCAAAACCACAAGCTGCTTCTTGTTCATTCTTTACCCAGAGTTCTACTTCCATATGTTGTTTTGCAGAATATAGTTTGAAGCCATTTCTTTAAGAAGTGTGGCTTTTTGTCCAGCTTAAGAGCTCCCATTTATCATAATCATATTATTATTATTATTATTATTTTTTTAATTTTTCTTTATTTATTTATATGCGGTGCTGAGAATCGAACCCAGTGCTTCACATGGGAGAGACAAGTGCTCTACCACTGAGCCACAGCCCCAGCCCCTCATATTATTATTTAATAACATTCTTTAAAATATATTTTTGGAAGGAAGATATAACTTGTTGTTGCTGTATCCCTTACAAATGGCAGCATAATTATTTTATTATGTTTTTTGCTCAATAAATTAATTTGAATTGAGTAGTGTTGTCAGATTTATTTGAATAAAGAAAAAAATTAGGTTGGGCGCTAAGCACACACTGGTAATCCCAGCGGTTTGGGAGGCTGAGACAGAGGATCATCCTGAGTTCAAAGCCAGCCTTAGCAACAGCATGGTGCTAAGCAACTCAGTGAGATCCTGTCTACATAAAATACAAATAGGGATGGAGATTCGGCTCAGTGGTTGAGTGCTCCTGAGTTTCATCTCCAATACCACACCACTGCCCGCCCCCCCCCCAAAAAAAGAAAAAAGAATCACAAAACTATTAAAGACTTGTCCAAGTACAAGAATGAGAATATGTAAACATTTTTATTTTATATAGCATTGGATCATTAGAGGTTAATGCCATTTTATGCTGGTCTGTGCCTAACATGTGATATCTATTTTAGATATTTAATAAATGATACTTATCAACAGAATTTTCTGGCCTTATAAAATCGAATACTCTAACTTGCTTGAAAATTTGATACTTTCTACATGAAACTATGGAAGCAGGGAACTTGGATGAGGGCTTTGAACTCTGAGGCTGTTAGGGATTATAATCTGTACAAATACTCCTGATGTATGATGTCAGAAAACAACTTGACCTTTCCTTTTTCATAACTTCTCTTAATAAGTTTTTTTCCATGTGTACTGACTAGTATAAATTTTAGTATAAACAGAGAAAAAAGAAGGTAAATCTGAAAAGTATGAATCTAACTAGTATTTCCTACTAGAGTAGAATTTTATTTCATCTGAACATTGGATCTATCTTTTGTTTCTCAATTGTCAAAAATATTCTTTACTCATTTTAGAATAATATCAATAAACATGGATAAATTGCAACTGGAATTTTTATGCTATTTTTCAGCAAAATATATCCTTTGTGTAGTTTCAATAACTAGTGGGATTTTTAACTGTGGTGGTCTAGAAATGGAACTCCATAAACAGTTGCTCTTTAATGATGGTCACTTATCCCTATACAGAAGCAAGTAAAAGTAGAAGCAAGAATATTAAGTATAATAATAGTATATAAGACCACTTTACACCAGATATGTGTATAACAAAACCACAGAAGTAGCTCTTGAAAATTCATATTAATACTAAGAGATTAGCTGCTTATTCTGTCATACCATTCTAACACAGAAATAATAAGGCATGACAAATCAGGGCATATTTTAGTACCCCATGCCAGGAATGATGGTAAATTAGAAATCTCCTCTCCCTGTCAAATCCCTTGCATAGTTATGCTACCAGCCATGATTTGAGAAATAACTGCAGGAAAATTTTCAATTTAACAGAAGAGAATTTTGATATTGTAACTGCTTAAGTTAATTAAAAATGAAAAGCAATGCTCCATAAATTATGATGTGATTCTAACAGTATAATTTGTGAAATATGATTAGGTAGAAAAGGATACATATTTTTATTTGATACAAAGGTAGATTCTGTATGACCAAGATGAAGCATTAATAGGCATGAGGAAAGACTCAAAATACCTTAGCAAATATCATGATTGTCAATTATTCTTCCTATGCTGCAATACAATTTATTCAAGTGGTTCCTTATATTTTCCTAAGAAATGAGCATGTGGAAAGTCAAGGTCTGAATGTAGGATTGGGAAAGCCAGTAGGATTATTTTAGTGACATTTTGGGAAGTATGATAATGTTGAGAATGCTGCTCACTACCACTGTCATTCAAAAGAAAGTTATCAAATTGAAAATTAAATACTAAGAGAGTAGTGGACAGGAAGAACAGGACAGATAGTATGCAAGATGAAGGAAATAGAAATGAAAGAACTGAACCACACAAAAATTTGAAATTTAGTACTTTATCAGGTATTCTGTTCAAGGATATAAATTCTATATATGAGAGAAAATAAATTCTATATATAAGAGCTATTATTTACTAGGGAGATAATGCCCATTATGAATATAACCATATTATATCAAGAAGAGAGAATAGGTAAATAAATTCTACTACATATATAAGATGAAATCATATGGATTCTTTAAAGTATTAATAATTCTTAAATAATAAATTATTTCTAATAACAGTTAAAGATTAATCAGATAATAAATTAATAGATTTCTATGTTTTCAATGAGGTTGGAATTTATTGAAAATAAAATACAGTAATGCACTAACATATGTAAGATTGTTATAGATAATTTTTGTTTCACTATTACTACTTTCTCCACTTTTCAAATTTTTCAACAAAAATTATGCATTCTTTATAAAACATGAGGAAAGAAAACAATATAAAGGAGGAATCTGGAAAATTTACTCTGTAATACCACTGTTTTTAATTAACTCCTTTTTTTTTTTTTTTTTTTTTTTTTTAGCTATCCCTGCCTCTTAGCCTCCAATGGTTGCCAGAAATCATTTGCTTTTGTTGACTTGAAGCTGCACAACTTTGGTCTCTGCCTTCGATTTTCATATAGTGTTGTCCTACTGTGCTTGTGTCTTGAAATGGACATTTTCTCATAAGGTGCCAGTTATGTTGGATTAGGGTCACTCTGCTCTCTTCCAATATGGCCTCATCCTAATAAGTTGTATCTGTGATTCCTTATTTCCAAATAAGATCATGCTTTGCGCAACTGAGGGTTAGGACTTGAGCATATCTTTTTTGGAAGGGGCATAATCCAACTCGTAACCATGCTACTGTGACTCAGTGGTAGATTGCCTGCCTAGCATATGTAAGGCACTGGTTCAATTCTCAGCACCACATATAAACAAATAAATAAATAAAAGTCCATCAATAACTAATAATAATTTTTTTAAAAAAAAGGCTGAGGATGTAGCTCAGTGGTTAAGCCACTGTGTTAAATCCCTGGTACCAAAAAAGACAAAAAAAAAAAAAAAAAAAGAGAGAGAGAGAGAAGATTTTTTAAAAAATACTCTTTTTAAAAAAAAAAAAAAAATCAATGTTTTAGAAAATTTTCAGGTTTTCATCATTATGGTTTGTTGCTTTGTTTTGCTTTGTTTTCTTCTTTTTCCAAAATGTTGAGACTTTATAAAAATATTTCTTAAATTTTTTTATTTGTTTAAAGAACAATCACCTTGGAAACAAGTGTATAAACATTTGTTTTGTGCAGAATGTTAAGGAATAACAGCTGAATTTTAGGCTTACATGGGGATCAGGAATCCAAATGTTAGTAATAATCAGATATGTACAGTACAGCTTTCTAGTGTTAAACTGTTTAAGGTCTTGCTTGCTAGTCCCTACCTGTTGGGTCATAGGAAATAATAACTTTATTCTCTTCTAGTAACCACCACATAATTTAAGCATATATTCTGCTTAGGGCACTCAGGTTGTTGCCAGGATGATTCGAGTAATTGAATTGATGCTCTCTCTCTCCTTCCACAACCACTCCTCCACAAGTCTTCGGACTATGAGATCAGGTGATGTCCTGTACTTCTTTCAGCTGTATTTCTGTTCTTTTGGTCATGTCTTATTGGCCTTTAAAACTAAAGTTACCCAACATAGATTTGTGATTCAGCCTTGGCATCCCTCCTAGATATCCTTGGCTGGCTAATGGGAGAATGTAAAAATTGGGGCTTCCTTTATCCCAACTGTGCTACTCCACCAGGCTCAACTGGACAGGACTGAGTTCCAGGTTGATAGAAAAACAGCTCAAAATTACTTTTTCTCTTAGCATCTTCTGCCCCTGGAACACCTAAACAGACATGCATGTGGTTAAATATCATATGTTAATCAGTTTGTTGCCAAGAACACATTAGTATTTTCTAAGATGCTTCACCCCCATTTCTCAGATAGTGTTGATGTTACCATTAAGCAAAATATGCTATTAAATCCCTGCTATGAAAATTAATAACACCTTGGAGTCTGAAAAAACCGAAGATAGCTAGCGTTCTGCTTAGTCTTGAAGGAAAATATATCTGGATTCTACTTTCACATGACTCCATAAATACTTTCTGTATCACACTTTCTATGAGAACCATTTCCATTTAACTCACTAAAAATATTATTTAAAGCATATTAATACAAAGGTGAAGATAGTGAAGTCTTTTGAAGATGTAATTCTAAAGGTGCCTATTGAGATTTTATTTCCTCTGTGATTATTGCTTAGAAATTTGTGATAACAGATCATGAGTTTTCTACTTCATATTCCTGAATTCACACTCACATCCGATTAAGTCAGTCTGTTACTTCCTGAATAGCCCCACAGCCACATTTTTACTGGGAGTAGAAATCTTCTTCTCTTAGTGTCATTCTTTGGCTAGTCTCTTGATGTTCATTGCAGCACACAAGATTGCTCCAGCTCTACAGATTTTCCTGACTTTAATTTAGCTATTCTTCATGACTCATTATCTAGCAGTCGCCACAACAGTAACAGTTATTAAGCATTTGCTCTGTAAAATCCTGTCCTATACAGTCAATGGTAGAGGATTACAGGGGAAATAAAAAATAATAATTTGCTCCCTGCTGCCAGTGATATTACCGTGTAATGGGGTTTAAAACTCTTTGTTGTCTTAGTGTTTAGCCTGGTGCCATCTCAGTTTCTGTTTTAATATCACACACACCAGAAACTCACTCTAACACCTTTTAGTGCAGAGCAAAATTTGCTTTAAAGAAGATTCATTTTGCATGATTATTAGTTACCAATGAATCCAAAAGATTTTTGAAAAATAATAGATATTGAGGACAGTATTATGTGTCACTTAGTATAATAATTTTAGTGTATTTGAAGAGCATCTTACCACACACACACACACACACACACACACACACACATCACACACACACGCACTCACACTTAATTCTCACAGCAAGAATGATTGGTGCCAATGTTTTAAAGCTGAGGATATGGGCTCATGGTAGAGCTATATTACTGTGTAATGGAAATAATTTTGGATATAAAGTCCAAAAGTCATTTGGATATAAAGTCCAAATTTAGACTTAGGCCATTTTATTTCTCTTTTTATCTTTTTAAAATAGCTTTCTTTGTAAATGATGCTCTCATCTAATTAAAAGAGGTTAAAAGTTAAGTGACCAGTGACCTTCCAAATAGAGATGTATGCCCCTTATATTGAGGTTTTCCATTTAGGATATTATAGCCATTATACTTCTAAACACTCTACACTGTGCCAGGGCTATGGTATAATTTAAAAATATTTATGGAGTGCCCACCACATGCCACTGAGATGTAAGATATCAAAGTTTCTAAGGCAAATGTATAATCACACACACCCATAAGTATTCATATATAAAGTTGTAAGTGCATTAAGAGCTTCAGAGGTGTCATGCCTGGTTTTATGAGAGTGAAGAAGGATATTCAAATAGTCAAACTGTTCAGAGACTTCACTTAAAAATTATTCTGGGTTGACATCTAAGAGGCAAAGGAGGAGCAAGAACATACCAGGCAGAAGGAATAGGATACAGGCAAACCTTGATGGAGATGGGAAGAGGGGTGAGGAAGGATCAGATGGGCTGGTATCCTGGTTGGAAGGTGGTAAGGTAACATTGGGAATGGGAAATATTCAAGAGCTTGAATGTGTGGCATTCTAGGATATCGACCAATACCTAATATTTAAGTGTGTTATAACATTTTGAAGATATAAACACTTTTGTAGAGATTCTTAATAAGGATCTTTGTATTAATTTTGTCAAATATGATGCTGCAGATATAAATAGACACCAAGTAGGGAATGCTAATTAATAATATATAGTGTGATATATAGATTTTTAAACAACACTAGAGATTAGCAATTGATGCAGTTTCATCTGCAACTCATGGGAAGGGTCTCATGAGACAAGAGGGGATCAAGATAGATTTCATTTCTGAATATTAATCATTAGACAGACGTGGATGGGGCAGGACATCACATTTTGAAGACACATAGTTACCATACCTTTGCTAGAATGTGCTTTTTACTAAAAGGTCAACGAAGAGTCCACTCTAGCAAAGGAAGGAGCTGATATACATCAGTGGGGGGAGGAGAAAACTTCTAATTTATGGGGAGGAATAAAAACCTAGCTTCATCTGTAATGGGGTGTTATGGCATACGATTCATTTATGAAGGGTCATCAAGAAAATGCTTTATGAAATTTGGTCTGTGAAAATTTACAGAATGAAATGAAGTGGAAAGAATTAGAAGCAAAAGACTCGAAAGGATGTTAATGAAACACAGACATGAAAAAATACAGATTTGTACTATGTTGACAGAAGTAGCAAAGGAAAGTGAAGGGTAATTCAAAAACTTACTATAAGGAATATAATATATTTTACAAATCTATATACATTATTGGTCTGTACCATTTTTTCTCTTTATTGGTACATTATTTTATTCACTTAGAGAAATTTTCAGATATATAAAGTCACAGAGCCTAAATGACCAAGTGTAAAATCAACCCACAAATAAAAATGAATTTATATTTTGTTTATTCTACAGAGTTTAATTAGTATTAAAAGAAATTATACCACAGATTCACAAATATCTAAATAAAAAATTAAATGTGAATTTTAAAATTCAGTCAAGGGTTGTGGATGTAGTTCTGTGGCAGAGTGCTTACCTAATAACCATGAGGCCCTGGGTTTGACCTCCAGCAATATGAAAAAAAAGTAATTAACATAGTATATTAGTTCAAATACATTATAAGATTGTAAAACATAAATAAACTCCAGAGTATAGTAGATATTTTAAAGCAATATATAAAAAAAGAGTTTCAAACAACTTGGCATTTGACACACATTACTTACCCAAATCATTTTGAGAATAATAACAATATTAGGGCATGATATAATTGCTAAAATGCCTACAATGTTTTAGATTTTTGTGTAGGCTTACCGAAAATCTTACAGTTCTGATTTTTTATCTAGGGTTTTGTATGACTGTTTGTACACTTTTTGATACACATAAAAATTCTAAACTGGATATAGTTATTTTCTTAGCAGGGGGACAAACATGTACTGAAGAGAATAATGAACATATGGCAACTTCTATCCCTCTTCATTTTGGAGATGGAAGAGAACTTAAAAATTACTTAAACTATTATCTCTTTTTATGATGAGAAAAATGACACATAAGAGAGTACAAGAGATTTTTTTGTTCTCATAACTGGAACAATAATGATTAGAAATCAAGATCCTGTTTTTTTTTTCTCTGATTTTGTATCTTTAATATCTTTTTTTGTATTTTTAATATCGTTTTCTTTTTTTATTGTTGGTTGTTCAAAACATTACATAGTTCTTGATATATCATCTTTCACACTTTGCTTCAAGTGGGTTATGAACTCCCATTTTTAGCCCATATACAGATTGCAGAATCACATCAATTACACATCCATTGATTTACATATTGCCATACTAGTGACTGTCATGTTCTGCTACCTTTCCTATCCTCTACTATCCCCCCTCCCCTCCCCTCCCCACTCCTCTTCTCTCTCTACCCCCTCTACTGACCTTCATTTCTCCCCCTTGTAAGACAAAGGTTTTGAATGAATTTCTGTTTTAAGAA
This sequence comes from Marmota monax, assembly GCF_021218885.2. Classification (NCBI taxonomy): domain Eukaryota; kingdom Metazoa; phylum Chordata; class Mammalia; order Rodentia; family Sciuridae; genus Marmota; species Marmota monax. The sequence continues at coordinate 2,145,447 of NW_026695197.1, read as the reverse complement.
AGGCAAATTGATAAACACGTGTAAGGAGCATACTTAGGTAAGAGGTTAATTGAACATTGCTAGTACTTGCTGTCTGCATTTGACAGAATACTGCAATGTGTTGATACAATTTTAAGTTCTATTTTCATGTAACACACTCTAATCCCTCATGGGGAAAGTTAGAAATAAGCTATAATATTAACTCCAACCAGATGAACTGCAAATATAAGTTTCTAATGCAGATAATGTAACATCACAAAAGCTATATTTATAAATAAGTATCAAATCCTTGAACAGGAAATTAAAAATCATTCTAGTAAAGTATATTTTATAAATGGATTTATTCAAAATCCTGGTGCATGAAGAGGAGTAACAAAAAACGAACATGCAAAACACATGGAAAATATATTTCAGATATGGAGAATAAGAAGATGAAATAGTTTAAGTTCATTTTCTAAATCCTTCAGTGCAGTGTACACTATTGTTAATTTCCTTTAATTTTAAAGCTTTTGTTTTATGAGATATTGACCTATATATTATATTTAATAAAATATATAAAATTTATTATTTGTATGACTTATACAAAGATGATTATAAATATTAAACAAATGGTACATGTACATCAAGATCTAGAATTCTTTGTTTTATTTAGGAAATAAGCAATACTGCTTTTTTTGCAGAACTAATGTTTTCATTTAATATGGAATTAGAGTCTTTATTCAATTGATAAAAATTTGATCTTCTACTGAATTAGATCATGGCCTAGCATGCACAGTTGTGTGGAGGAATGAGTTATTTGTTAAACCTTGGAAGATGGACAGTTAGCTCAACAATATGCTGACAAGAACCTTCAGTTATTTAATGTCTCATCTTGATAACACAAGAGACCTATCATTCTCCAGCAGTCCTCAGATTTTGCTTACTGATATTTAATCTTGAAAAGATAAAGGATATCCAGCTTGAGTTACCCCTTGGCTTCACAACTTTTGAAGCATTTTAGAATGCCTCTGATCATTACAGTGTATATCCTTGCAGAGATCAAAATTTATCCAGAGAACACCTTTGCAGTTCTCTTCTTCCTATGGGGTGATTTCAAATGGCATGACTCCAGGCTGTGAAATGTTGCCCACCCCTGTCAAACACACACATATTGAAAATATAACCTTCTTGAAGCGAGAAACTATCATTTATTTCTTAGTAGAAATCATTTATTCTCTAGAAAACTGACAAGTTATGGCCAGTTTTTTTGGGGGGAGTTGGAACTCTTGAAGATTGAATTTATTATTAATATTTTTTCTAAATGCTAGATTGACATTGTAATTTATCAATGCTGAAATTCTGGGAAAATTCAGTCACAATAGTGATTTTTTTTCAGGTGTTATCAGAACTCAGCTTTTTCTTTATAAATTATAATTACTTTTCTGACATTTTCCATATTCTCAAAGCCAAAAATTATCCTGTAAAAATGGAACATCTTACATCATTATGAAAATGCAGAAAGATACAGATCACTTAACAAAGGGAAAGAGAAAGGCAAATGTTAAAAGTGTTTATTTTGATAAAACTTTGTTAAAATTGAGTCCTTACAATTCTCATTATTATTAAAGTACAATCAGGACATTGGGCGTTTCTATCAACTTATTTAGCTTATTTAAATCAACTTATTTAGCTTTGTATTATGTAATCAGGTTACTGCATTATCCATGAGTTTGGCTTACAGATAGTAATAAAATAGAATTCTGTTACTGTCTGGGATCATGTTATTTTAAATATTTTTTCTAAGAAAGTTGGGACATTTATAATTGATCCAAAACTATAGTTTATATTTTAAATTTATGTTTTAACTAAGATTTTAAATACACTATATGTGACATATTTCAATGTATATTGTTCCATCATTAATTATAGACATACCTTATATTTTAGTAAGCTTGAACCACATCAACATAGTGATGTAGTTTCCTGTGAGCTTTGATCAGATCATTTATGAGTCTTTCAGTGATATTGGATCAGAACAAAATTATTACATGAACACTTTCCAAGAGTCCAGATGTATTGGATAGTTTCTGGTAAGAGAAGACACTTCCAATTCTATCCAGCTCTCAGTCAAGTATTTTATAGGAGTTTGAAATAAACAACAAGATAGGCCATATTTCTAGGTTCATAGAAATAAATTTCCATCAAACTTGGAAATAGCATGTTACAACATGCTGAGTGTGCCCGGATATTTGGGTGACAGTGACATCAGTTTGTGTCTGAATTCTGGAGTGGAAGTCTGCTGACCATCACTGGATTAATGCTTTTTTGTTGAACAACCATGCAGACTGAGAAAATGAAAAAAAATATATGTAACAGGAAAATGATCCAGTGTCTTTTAATTCATTCCCTACACCTTGTGTTTTTATTTAATTTTTTTTTATAATAAGCTAAAGAAAATAGTTGAGAATGAGGTTGGGAGAGGAGTGAGAGAAGCAACATCTTAGAGTCAGTGATCTTGACTGTCACAGATAAGATTGTCAGCAATACTGCCTCATCCATTTATGTCCACAGATTTTACATGGTACACTGATAGAGAATGCAATTTTCATCCACTCAAAATATAATATATATTCTGTTTAAAAAGAGAAAATCAACTTCACTAATTCAAACACAAGTGGGGTCAATAAGAACCCTCTAAGAGATCCTGTGTTCAAGAAGAACTAATTTTGTGATATAAGTTTCCCCTAGAGTTTCAAAGAGTATAAAGCTAGAGTGGAGAAGAGTCAACCATTAAGAAGACATGAACCCTGAAAAATTCAATAATTCTGTTAAAGAAACTGACATCAAATAGAGTAAATCTTTTGTTTTATTATTTCCTAGTTATCCACATTACATGATTTCCTACTAGAGGGTCATCTCTGTGAAGGCAAATACCTCATGACTTTTTAAAATTTTTAGCTGACTTATAGCAAGTATTTTCAACAGTCCTTGACATATACTTGACATATACTCACTATCTCAATGAATTATACCAATTATGTTTTTTTAAAAGCAATTCCAGAAAATATTTCCAACATGATTCTAATGGAGTTTCTTTTTTTTCTAATTCTAAGAGGTATTTTTGTAGATTTTTTTGTGATTTTCTACATAGATACTTATTCATCTGTAGACAAAAACGTGTTATTTTTTTTCTAATTAAAGTCAGTGTACGTAGGGAAAAAAAAAAGTGTTCTGTTCTTCCCCATGCTTTAGAACGCCTTTACCATCCAAGAGAAGGTAGTGAACACTGTGATTGGTCTACAGATTTTCACCATAATTTACACTTTTGCCTCTCTCTAGTCAGTCAATCCTCTAGGAGCACCCCCCAAGGACAAGACTTAGTCTTCCCAATGTAAATCTCTTTGATCTTTTCTTTCTGACCTTGTTTCATGTCTGGGTTTTGTGTTTCAACACTTCAGACACTGGAATTTTTCAAGGATCACCCAAATCATGGGCTCATCTCTATGGTCTCTATTGCCTTCTCTGAATTTGATAAAATGCATAACAAATAACTTGACAAATGAACACATACAATTTCAGACACCAGGAGAAATCAGAGCAAACTAGGTGTTCTATTACTTTCCATATATCCTTTAAATAGCTTTTCAGAAACTAAACATTTGAGAATTCTATGTATCTTTGTATCCATTTTCACTATTTGGTGAAATGGCCAAAGCAATTCAAATGCTTTAAACAAAGTATATTGGTTCACACATTTGGGAGACATCAGGAAGAATCTGGCCTTAGACAAAATCACATCCAGGTTTATGATAAGGTTACAGGACTCTGTCTTTCTATTTCTTGACTCTATCTTCTGCTCTGTTGACTTGATTTATAAATATCTCCACTTACGATCATAGATGTGTGAAGCAAGCTGACATTCTTTAAACTTCAACTCAATCAGAAAAGACAAGACATTATGTCAGAGACTCAACAAAATTCTCAAGGTATCCAACTGACTCTAATGGGAAACAGGAGTAATGAAACCTAGCTCACTTGAATGAGTAGGGATAATCTGTGACAACTGCAGGAAATGCTAAAGCTAAAAGTTTTAAGGATTTTGCCTATTCTAGTTCTTGAAGTCTAGCTTCCCCACTCTAACAACCCCTAAGACATTGTTCCATAATCAAAAACTTAGACTTAAAAACTTGACTTTACTTCTGGGAAGCTACACCTGAGATAGAGCATACCGATTGATATAAATTTTAAGACTTCATTCTGGAGCAGGAACAAGATCAGAAGACCTGACCCCCTTTGGCAGAACAGGGAAAGAAAAAACTTGAGTAGGGTTTCCCCAGAAATACTGGACCTTTTAATAAGCCCTGAAATCCAGTAGTGTGAATCATCTATATTTTTTTTCTCATTAGTAAAATATTTTGGCTTTTTAGACTTTCCATATACATTTTATATGTATTTAGGGATAATGTTGACTCTTGTCAATTGACCTTGAATCCTCCTATACAGCTAAATTGTACATTAATTCTAAGAGGTATTTTTGTAGATTTTTTTGTGATTTTCTACATAGATACTTATTCATCTGTAGACAAAAACATGTTATTTTTTTTCTAATTAAAGTCAGTGTACTTATTTTCCTTGTTTCACTGTGCTCCCTGAGACTTCCACTCCCCAAAAGATATAATAGTTTCTCAATATCCATGGGCATCGATTCTAATACTCCCACATATACAAAATATGCAATGCTAAGTCCCCAATAAAATAATGTAGTATTTCCATGTAACTTATGCATATACTCCCAGACACTTAAAGCCATCTCTAGATTATATATACCTAATACAAAAATTATACTACCTATGAAACCAAATGCGAATTCTATGTAAATGATTGCTATACTGTATGTTGACAAGAAAAACTAAGTCATTACATATCCAGCACAGGCATTAAAAAAAATATTTTCCATCTACAAGTAGAACCTGTGAATACACAATCCCTGGTGCAGAGGACCAACTGGAAATCTAAAATGTTTGACATTGTTAAAAGGTCCTGTTTTGCTTTCTAGCTTCACTTTGTATTTTCTCTCTTAACTAATTGAATCTCTAAATTCACCCAAATTAGCAAGCTCATCTTCTGTCCTTCCAATGATTTTCAAGTTGTTTCCTCATGTTCAAATTCTCTTCTCATCTTCTTAACCTTATCACCTAATTCAATATTAGTCCCTTGGAACTTAGCTTCTTCTGAATGGCATTCCCTAAATTTCTCACTATAGAATGGACCTTCTTATTATTGCCACCCAATTATCATATCCATAACATTCATTGTAAGAGGAATTTCATGTTAAATATACTTTATGTGGTTGATACAAGTAGATAAAACATGTTGTCCCTTTTCCTAATGGTATACCAATCAATATGTCAGGTAAATCAAGTAAAGATAAATGAAGAACAATATAGCAACCAATTATCCTTGGGATTGGGAGAGAGAAAAATTAGTTCTGAAATCTTTTAGGCAAAAGTAAATACATAAGGAAATCCTTAACTGGCTCTGAAATAAAAATAGTTGCCAAATATATTTTAAAACAAATCATTAAATGAAATATTAATATGTTTTGTCTTCCATTCTTCTATTGCTTTAATAGATAAATTAAACCCTCTCTCATTTTGTGCATCAAAGAGGTAAAAACCCACTGTTAGTGAATTTTTGTTACTTCAGGTTGGTACTCACAAAATTCATAGCATTAAAACATTTTTATATTATCAGAAAATGTAATCAGTAAAACGAAAAATATTTATATAGATTTTTAAATATTGTCCTATATCTCCATTTTTATTTTTTATAGACTTTAAATGTTACAGTTTCACCATTGGATGGCAATATTGCTTGTTATTTTCTCTTCAATATTCTAAGCTTTCAGATAGTGCAGAAAAAAATAAATGCTGCAGAAATAATTAAGATTCATTGTTTTATTTTATTTATTTGGGCTATTGGCATATTGCATTGAAAACATATGCAAAATGATGTTCACCTCTATACTCTTTATGATAGACTCTTAATGAAGAAATGAATAGGTTCAACATTTTTCCTTCTGTTTGGAAGGTGAAGTTATCTATCTTACAGTGAACTTGAGTCTACTCTTACTTTGCTGAATAAATTTGAATGAATAAATTGTGTCCTACTAGCCAAAAATCTCTAGTTTTGAGGACGATATCAAAAGATGATCAGTAGTCATTTACTGTCACTCACAGTCTAAATTCCCCGAAAATCACTATTGCTCAAATTAGTATTATTAAAATGGTTTAAATTACTAGACATAAATTTCAAAGAAGAAAAGTTATCGATTATTTTAGTAGCTACAGCTTATGTGCTAAGTGATAAATCAACTGTTTCCAGTCTAACTTTATTGGAACTTAGTACATGATGATATCCTGCTATTCATAGGGAAGGAAAGAAATAAGAATTATTACAAAATATTATTCAGTATATAGGATGCTGAAAAGACAATTTTCAAATGATTCAATAATAATTTGTATTCCATGTAAATAAGGACAGAAAACTATAATTTTGTTAACAGTTCGTGACAAAAATATATTACTGCTGTGCATTTCCATTTATGGACTATAATTATTTATATCTATAATTCATTAATAAGTTATAAATAATTGAGTTGCATTGGTACTTGCTGAGACAGATTACTTGCAAACTTCATAGAGATATTTGTCTATGTAAGGATTACTTTACTCAAAATGGTATCTATTATTCATTTTAATTTAAAACTATAGCAATGCACATTCAATTATGTACATTTAAATAAATTGGTTAAATTTATATATATATCATATCTTTTAGAATTAAAATTGGAATTAAGATTATTTCCTAAGTAGATAAATCATTTAATTTCCTGATATGTTCATACATTAGTTTGATTCATAGTAGTTTTCTATAGAGTTGAATAATACATTTTAATAAATACAGAATGCATTAGTTTTTTTTTCATATTGTAACCAAAAGCCCTGACAAGAACAATTACAGGGGGACAAAGATATTTTGTCTCACATTTTCAGAGGTCTCTGATGGCTGACTCCATAGCTCTGAACCCAAAGGGATGCAGAAGAACATCATGGAAGAAGGGTGTGGCAAGGAAAGCATCTCATGACGTAACAACCAGCGAAAGAGAGAGAGCTCTGCTCACCAGGGATAAAATAAAAAACCTCAAAGGCATGCCCCAGTGACCCACCTTCTTCATTCACATCACACCTATCTATAGGTAATGCTCAATTCATCCATATCAGTAGATTAATCCACTTTACACTCTTGAGCCTTAGATGTAGGTGGTTTTGCCAATTCCAGAGATGCCCTCAAGCCATGTATAGTCCTGAGTAAAGTACTTAGCATTTCTTTAGTGACTGTAATCTCTTCAGTAAGCACACATTCTTCAGTTTAGTTTTATTAACACTTTTTTGGCCAAACTTCAAGTTTTTCAAAATTTCCTACTTGATTTTCTTCTTCTGCTTTTTACAGTAAACTTGGCTAAAAACTGCCAGCAATATCCATGCCATCAACTAAATACTATGCTCCTTTGAAATTTCCTCTGCCAGATTTGTTAGTATGTCACATTTAAATTTAACCTCACAGAAAGTTCAGAACATGGGTAAAATACAGACAACTTCTTTGCCAGTATGTAACTTGAGTGGCCTCTAGTTCAATAACCAATAGATTCCTCTTCCTCCAAAAGCTCATGAGCCTAATTTTTATTGTTCTCAGTCCTATTGACATTCCAGTCTTCTGAGCTTTCACCAGAATCATCCATTAAACTCTGATTACAATAATTTAAAGCTTGTCCAGCTTGCATATCTAAATTTTATTTTATTTTTTTCCTTCTCTCTAGCTCCAAAGACAAAGTCAAGTTAGTCACAGCGGTGACCCCATTTCTCAGGATCAATTTGTCTTAGTCAACTTTTTCATTGCTGTGACCAAAAGACTTGATAAGAAAAATCAGAAAAGAAAAAGATTAACTTGGCTCATGGTTTCAGAGGTCACAGTCCATAGATGGCCAACTTCATAGCTATGCACCAGAGGTGAGGCAGAATTTCATGGTGGAAGGACATGGTGGAAGAAAGCAGCTCAGGACATGGCACCTGGAAGGAGAGAGCAAGTTCTGCTCATCAGGGACAGAATATAAATTCCAAAATATAGCCCCAGTGACTTATCTCTTCCACGTGTCTATAGTTACTGTCTAGTTCATCCATATTAGTAGATTGATGCACTGATTAGGTTATACTTCTCATAATTTAATTATTCACCTCCAAAATTTATTGTATTATCTCATACATGTGCTTTTGGAGGACCAGCTTATTTTGTTTTTTTCCTTTAATGGTCACAAAAATTTGTTTCACATTGAGAATACTAGTGTTCTATTTCTCTCTTTAGGGTTCTGTAGTTTTTATTGTATAAGTCTTTCACCTCTTTTGTTAGGTTGATTCCCAAGTATTTTTTTTTTTTTGAGGATATTGTGAATGGAGTGGTTGTCCTCATTTCCATTTCAGAAGATTTGTCGCTGATATACAGGAATGACTTTGATTTATGTGTGTTGATTTTATATCCTGCCACTTTGCTGAATTCATTTATTAGCTCTAGTAGTTTCTTTGTAGACCCTTTTGGGTCTGCTAGGTATAGAATCATGTCACCTGCAAATATTGATAATTTAAGTTCTTCTTTTCCTATTTTTATGCCTTTATTTATTTTTTCCCTTTTTTATTAGTTGTTCAAAACATTACAAAGCTCTTGACATATCATATTTCATACATTAGATTCAAGTGGGTTATGAACTCCCATTTTTACCCCAAATACAGATTGCAGAATCGCATTTCTTTCGTCTGTCTAATTGCTCTGGCCAGTGTTTCCAGAACTATGTTGAACAGAAGTGGAGAGAGAGGGCATCCCTGTCTTGTTCCAGATTTTAGAGGGAATGCCTTCAGTTTTCTCCGTTCAGAATAATGCTAGCCTGAGGCTTAGCATAGATTGCTTTTACAATATTGAGGTATGTTCCTGTTATCCCTAGTTTTTCTAGAGTTTTGAACATAAAGGGATGCTGTACTTTGTCGAATGCTTTTTCTGCATCTATCAATATGATCATATGGTTCTTATCTTTAAGTCTATTGATGTGGTGAATAATATTTATTCATTTCCGTATATTGAACCAGCCTTGCATCCCAGGGATGAATCCTACTTGATCATGGTGCACAATTTTTTTGATATGTTTTTGTATCCGATTTGCCAGAATTTTATTGAGGATTTTTGCATCTAGGTTCATTAGAGATATTGGTCTGTAGTTTTCTTTCTTTCAAGTGTCTTTGTCTGGTTTAGGAACCAGGGTGATGTTGGCCTCGTAGAATGAATTTGGAAGTTCTCCCTCTTTCTCTATTTCCTGAAGTAGCTTGAAAAGTATTGGTATTAGTTCTTCTTTAAAGGTTTTGTAAAACTCTGCTGTATACCCATCTGATCCTGGGCTTTTTTTAGTTGGTAGTCTTTTGATGGCTTCTTCCAGTTCCTCAATTAATATTGGTCTGTTTAGGTTGTGTATATCCTCCTGACTCAATCTGGGCAGATCATATGACTTAAGAAATTTATCGATGCCTTCACTATTGGAGTATAAGGATTCAAAATAATTTCTAATTATCTTCTGTATTTCTGGAGTGTCTGTTGTTATATTGCCTTTTTCATCCCGTATGCTAGTAATTTGAGTTCTCTCTCTTCTTCTCTTCGTTAGCATCGCTAAGGGTCTGTCGATCTTATTTATTTTTTCAAAGAACCAACTTTTAGTTTTGTCAAATAGAGAAATAGAAGAAGACTTAGAAGATGGAAAAATATACCCTTGTTCATGGATAGGCAGAATTAGCATCATCAAAATGGCGATATTACCAAAAGTTCTCTATAGGTTTAATGCAATGTCAATCAAAATCTAATGACATTTCTTGTAGAAATAGATAAAGCAATCATGAAATTCATATGGAAAAATAAAAGACCCAGAATAGCAAAAGCAATTCTAAGCAGGAAGTGTGAATCAGGCAGTATAGCAATACCAGACTCCAAACTTTACTACAGAGCAATAGTAACAAAAACAGCATGGCACTGGTACCAAAACAGGTGGGTGGACCAATGGTACAGAATAGAGGACTCAGAGACCAATCCACAAAATTACAACTTTCTTATATTTGATAAAGGGGCTAAAAGCATGCAATGGAGGAAGGATAGCATCTTCAACAAATGGTGCTGGGAAAACTGGAAATCCATATGCAACAAAATGAAACTGAATCCCTTTCTCTCGCCATGCACAAAAATTAACTCAAAATGGATCAAGGAGCTTGATATCAAATTAGAGACACTGCATCTGATAGAAGAAAAAGTTGGCTCCGATCTACATATTGTGGGGTCGGGCTCCAAATTCCTCAGTAGGACACCCATAGCACAAGAGTTAATAACTAGAATCAACAAATGGGACTTACTCAAACTAAAAAGTTTTTTCTCAGCAAGAGAAACAATAAGAGAGGTAAATAGAGAGCCTACATCCTGGGAACAAATCTTTACTCCTCACACTTCAGATAGAACCCTAATATCCCGAGTATACAAAGAACTCAAAAAATTAAACAATAAGATAACAAATAACCCAATCAACAAATGGGCCAAGGACCTGAACAGACACTTCTCAGAAGAGGACATACAATCAATCAACAAGTACATGAAAAAATGCTCACCATCTCTAGCTGTCAGAGAAATGCAAATCAAAACCACCCTAAGATACCATCTCACTCCAGTAAGATTGGCAGCCATTATGAAGTCAAACAACAACAAGTGCTGGCGAGGATGTGGGGAAAAGGGTTCACTTGTACATTGCTGGTGGGACTGCAAATTGGTGCAGCCAATTTGGAAAGCAGTATGGAGATTTCTTGGAAAGCTGGGAATGGAACCATCATTTGACCCAGCTATTCCCCTTCTCAGTCTATTCTCTAAAGACCTAAAAAGAGCATACTACAGGGACACTGCTACATTGATGTTCATAGCAGCAGAATTCACAATAGCTAGACTGTGGAACCAACCTAGATGCCCTTCAATAGATGAATGGATTAAAAATGTGGCATTTATACACAATGGAGTATTACTCTGCATTAAAAAATGACAAAATCATGGAATTTGCAGGGAAATGGATGGCATTAGAGCAGATTATGCTAAGTGAAGCTAGCCAATCCTTAAAAAACAAATGCCAAATGTCTTCTTTGATATAAGGAGAGCAACTAAGAACAGAGTAGGGAGGAAGAGCATGAGAAGAAGATTAACATTAAACAGGGTTGAGAGGGGGGAGGGAAAGGGAGAGAGAAGGGTAATTGCATGGAAATGGAAGGAGAACCTCATTGTTATACAAAATTACATACAAGAAGAAGTGAGGGGAAAGGGAAAAAAAAACAAGGGGGAGAAATGAATTACAGTAGATGGGGTAGAGAGAGAAGATGGGAGGGGAGGGGAGGAGAGGGGGGATAGTAGAGGATAGGAAAGGTAGCAGAATACAACAGACACTAGTATGGCAATATGTAAAACAGTGGATGTGTAACCAATGTGATTCTGCAATCTGTATACGGGGTAAAAATGGGAGTTCATAACCCACTTGAATCAAATGTGTGAAATATGATATGTCAAGAACTATGTAATGTTTTGAACAACCAACAATAAAAATTTTAAAAAAAGAGAATACTAGTGTTCTTGTAGAAATAAAATGCTAAGAATATTGTTGTTCTTGCGGAAATGTAATTTAAGTTCAAACAAGACAGCAAATTTGGTATACATTTTTAAGTATTATCATGTATTTATTCTTTTGCATCATTTTTTTATTATTTTTTTTCAGTGCTGGGAATCTAACTCAGAGACTCATGCATGCTGTGCATGTCTTCTCCCACTGACCCGTATTACCAGCCCCTGACTTGGTATGTTGAGAAATCTAGGAGTTGGAAAGATTTTTATTGTTGTTGTTGTTTCTTTTTTTAAATTTTCATATCCATGATCTGAGAACAGCAATAGAACCAGCAAACATAGCTTACTTTTATGAGAGGGGAGAATAATTTAACATGTATGAACAAATCAGTGTAGTCCTTATAAATGAAACAGAACCTGCAAAAGATAATTGTTGGATACATTGACCCTGGGAAGGCCGAATGCAGAGTTTCTATTTGCCCTCTATAAATTGTGTTTCCTGCAATGTTCTCATGTTACTGTTGAGTTATATCACCTTGTTGTCACAATGCTTCATGTGCTCATCTCAATGAAAAAGTGCAATTTTAACGCCAGAGGATTTTGAGAGTTACCTACTAATGTCTCACTTAACTATCTGAAAACACAATCTAACACTTCAACTAAAACATTATCTGGATTTTTAAAAACCAACGGAATTGCTGTAGTAACAACATTTTACACAGAATCAAACATTTCCAGACAACTCTGTTAGGGTTAATTTCTTAAATCACAAGTAAGTAAATAAAAAGTGATGACAGGTGTATTTTAAATGCATAAACTTTCCAAAACTAAAATCGTTTTCACCTGCTTAGTGATTAGATAAAAATAAACGCCTAAAGCCCTGACCATTAAATATCTTCATTGAGAAGCCATTCACATTTAGTTGCTGAACTTTACCATAAAAATTTCAGGGGAAAGTAATTATAGAGGCAATTTCAATTTAAAGCCACACAGGGAAGTAATTAAGGGTAATAATAACCATAACCTCTGAACGAAGATATAGAAAATAGATTCTGTATCTTATTTAAATGAAAGAGGTTAAAGAGAAAATAGCAGTCAATGTGGCTTTTAGGTTTGAGTAAGGAAAACCACAGTATTAATAAAACATTTATTTCCAGATATTCACACCATTATATGTAACAAGTTTGCACTGTGTTGTCATCTAAAGGTAAGTTCCAAACATGACAGAGCTACACATAAATAGGTTAACTATAGTATTTCATCTGTTGTGCAAAATATTAGCTTTGGTCTGGTAGCTTCAGCCTTTGATCATAATGTTTTAATAACTTAATTTAGCTCTTAAGTTTGCAGGCCTTAGGTGTTCAGAGCAGAAAAGGAATGAGAGAAGAAATAGAGGATAAAACGACAAAATAGCAAAAAAAAACAATGTAAGATAAGATTATGATTATTTGGCTCAGGAGACACAGTATGTCAATGCCTCAGGAAACGATCTACAAACAGGATTAAATACTTCATTTAAAACTTTATATCAATTATTAAGAATGCTTAAGGCATCACTTTGGAAATTCCAAAGTGATTTTGGATTCAGAGCCCAACTTCTCAATTTATAGGAAGTATGATTTTGGTGGCTTATTTAAGCCCTTTTTGTATTTTTAATTTGAAATAATAATACCAGAGGATTTTTAAGTCTTTCCTTTTGTATAATAAAATAAAATTTCATCTTTAACTTGCTATAATAATAGTAGAAATAATTTGTTTATGCTTGTTTTTGCACAGTGCTCTGTATGTGATTGATAAAGTCTTAATAATAATCATTATTTATATTATTTTACAAAATTCTTTCACAATTTTTTTTTCTAGCAAATCATTCCTTTCATTCAAACTTTCCATTTATCCACTTCCTATTCCTAATGGTCTAATTATTCTGCACTACTGAGAGATCCATGGGTGTATTAGCTATATTTTCTCTCTGTTTCTCTTACTATCTCTGTATGTCTACATTTTGCTTCTTTGCACCTTCATCTTCCTAAAATTATTTTTTCCTTCATTTCATCCATTTAAATGCATATTTTTCCAAGTGTTGTGTTTATATATTTGTGTATGTCATCATGGGCCACATGCTCTGAGGTTCACAATCAAGTCTATCTTCTCTCTGTGCAAGGGTACAAAGACCATATTTAGGAGAATTATATACAGCTTTGAGTTAGGGCATGAGGGATGTGTGGCATCTGGTTATACAACACATACTTAAGTGGAGAAGGATTAATACTGTCTCCAAATAGTTGAAGGGATTTTACAAGAGAAGAGATTTGGTCTAGATTATACCAGAAAACTAAAGTGTCCCCAAATAAAGGTGGTAGATCTGAGATGAGGACTATAGGGAAACAGATTTCAGCTTGTTGTAAAGAACATACTAATTGTTGGTACAGGTGCTAATTAAAAGATGCTGTCTACTTACCTCGACAGGCGAAGTGGAAAATGAACATCCATTTGTCAAATGACTGCTTTCCTGAAAATACACGACTTTGCAATAGATGGTGCTTTATTCTAACATGGCAGTCATATAAAAATGCCATAACTTGTTCTTTCACTTTTTTTTAGTTGTTGGACCTTATTTTATTTATTTTATTTTATATGCACTTTTGAGAATCAAACCTAGTTCCTCACACATGCTAGGCAAGTGTTCTACCACTGAGCTGCAACCCTGGCCCCTTGTTCTGTCACTTTAAACTTGGCTTCTTGTTTCATATTGGCCTTCCCTCTGTATCTGTCTCAAAACCTCTTATAATGACACTTGAGACTTCATTTAGGGGCCAATAAGATAACACAGAGGAAGGACCTTTCAGAAGTCAAAACCTCAGCACGTCTTTTGCTATGTAAAATCATATTTACAGATTCCAGAGAGGAGTAGATGGACATAGAATTGGGGGCATGCCTAATACAGATGGCTTCAAAGATTCTAAGTCTCAAGTTTAATTATCCTATGAATCAATAAATGATCTAAGTTTTGGATAAATATTAGAGGAAGCAAGTACTTTTAAAGAAAGTTCCAAGGAGAGCTTGTAGTTTGTAGGGTCAATGTACCCAGATTGATTGATATCTATTTATCTATTTGTTGATAGATACATAAATAGATATTAGGAGTAGCTCAGGTACATCAGTAGAAAGGGTATAGACTGATTGCTTTGCACATTTTTTCTTTCTGTCATATTTGGGTTTTCTTTCAATAGAAATGTTTAAATAAATGGGACTGTAAGCATATGATTCAAAAGGCAATACTGAACCTATAAATCTATGATATCATACAGATGAAGTGGACAAAAATGGTCTGTTCCTGCTTCTGAGAACTAATGTAGGGAAAAAAAATCAAATAATTTCAAGGTTTGAGATAATATATTAGAAAAATTAATACATGTGAGAACATTTACGTACATACTTCATAAAGACTGTCATTTAGTCAAACAGAAAGAGAAGTTGATTTTATTAATTCTCTTTTCAGTATTTGTAATACACTGTATCTTTTTCTTCATTTTCACTTAGGTTTATAACAAATGCTTTACTACATATCTTGGATTCACAGATAAAAGCTTTTCTAAAATTCTGAAGATTCTAACAGCTATTTTTAAATTATTTGAATGCTTATGTAATTTAGTATTATTTAACTAATTGATTCCTTTGTATTTGTGCAGAGATTTTTAAGTAGGACAGATAAAAGCAATTTCATGTGGCTCATCTCATTTTTCAAAACAAAATTTTAGTTTAGTCTTATGGTTTTATCCTCTACTTTTATTCCCTAGTAGAGTAAACTTTCGATAAATTCTTGAGTAATCCAGCAAACCAAATGTGTAAATTTGCCTACAAATGAGTATTATTTTTACTTGACACAAAAGAAATGTTTAAACTTTATGCATATAAATGCTGGGAACATGTAAGTGTTGTTGTATGTAACAATTTCAAAATGCTTTGAAAAATAGCAGTTCTTTTCATTTTTCCTGATGGTAACTACCAAAGAATGAGTTGGATATAAAAATAATTTTTATTTTAAAGGTGCATTTGACTATTGAAATCTCAGAAGAAATACACAAATCATTTGTTAAAGCAGAATATTACATATAGACCAAATCAATGTCCTATAATATTTATTACCTTCATAGATAATATTAACATCTGTTAATTTATTTAGTGCTTCAGCTAACTTTTTCTGATTCACATATTTCTTTTCATCTGCCTCAAAGTCCTTTATAGAGTTAAGATATTCAATAATGTTCTGTCAATGGTTATTTTGCTTTACAAATATGGTACTCTTTATATGTGTGTGGATTTTTTTAGTCCATATTTATTATTTCCTTCTTTAGAAGATTTTAATTCAATTTGAATTATATATAGATTAATATGGTAGATATGTCAGTGATGAGAGAATACATAAAATAAATCATCAGCTTTAAAGACTTTTCTTATCAAAAACACTAATTAAAAATAATTGAAAAGGATTTTAAAATGAGGAAAGGGCAAATGATAAGTGGTCATGAATAACTCTAACAATCTCTACCCTTTATGCCAGGATAATACTGATGTGACATCTGTGGAATTGATGCCCCATTTTTTTTTCCTGTCAGGGATGAAAATTTGCACTGACATATTTACAATTTCCTCCTGGTTCCTTCTTAACATTTATATTTTGGTCTTGCGTAGAATCTATGAAATAAAGAAAGGCAGCTAGTTTGCAGAGATATCTCACATGCTTGCAAACTTAGTGAACATAAATCCTACATCTGAATTGATCTATCTGTGTATCTTGCTTTTAAACTCAGATTATTTTACCCAATTGAAAAAAAAAATCACAGAGCAGAAACAGTTGCAAGTCTGCATCACTGAAACTTTGTATTCACATTCTCAACTAATCCCTCTATGATGTTTGATGTTTTGTACCAAGTCCATATTCTTCAAATTTTCCTATGAATGCAATAAAAAGGAAAAGTAACAATTCCAGTGTTATGACTCTTGTCCTCACCTTCAAAGAATTTGCCATAGCTGTGGTGTCTTATCCCAAGTATCCCATGGTTCCTGCAAGTCTGCCTTAAATATACTCAGTCAATAACACAATCCTTCTGTGCTCTGGCCAGTGAGCCCTGGGGACTACTGAGCATGGAGAATGCTCAGCCATAGGTAAGGATGCAGGATCCTTTTTGTTTGTATGTTATGTATTCTTCAGTAGATATCAATTTTGTGATCTATGTGCCCAAATGTTGTTTGGGTAATTCAAAACAAAATGGTGTTTCAGTTTTTATTTATATATTCTCTTCTTTACATATGGTTTAATTACATGTTCCACAGAGTCTGAATAAGAAAGTAAAAAAAGAATAATATTATGAAACAAACTGTATCCAGAATTTTTGCTCTTTTCTCCTGGAACATGCTGAATTATTTTTATCGAGGTGAGATAATCATTATCAACCTTTTTCTCTCTTAGGATAGCTTTTGTCTCCAAGGGTTACTTCCCCTTTTAAAAATAGGTTTCTAGCAGATATTCCCTGCCTGTTTTCCACACAATTTCTGGCGTGTCTGACACTGATTTATCTGCAGACTGGCAATCTATTACATTTCTATTTCTCCCTAGTCAACATTGCCATTACCTAAGGAAGCCATTTCAGACATTTTCAACATTCCTTAAAACTCCCCTGGCTCTTCATATGGAATAATCTACCCAGCCCCCTGCAGCTCACAGAAACAACAAACCTTCAAATGAAACTTTCCTCTGAAACTGCCATGTTTTCTTTGCATCCACATAGACTTTGCCTGGAAAAATGAATACCTTTGTGTTTTCCTCTGGTCTGCATTGACTTTTGATCCTTTGGGAACCATCACCAAATTGCCTTATGATCTTTTATCTTCCCTTCCTACTAGTTATTTCAGATACTCTCTCTCTCCCCCCCCCCACCCGTGTGTGTGTGTGTGTGTGTGTGTGTGTGTGTTCCTAGAGTTAAATTTATCTTCACAGCCATGTTTTTCTGAAATGATGCAGATTACATGAGCTTGGGAATTTTGTGATCGCATTACCTTTAAAATTCTTAGAATATTTGTAGTGAAATTTTATGTTTGTTATTCACAGTGCTCAGTTTTATAACATTAATCATGTTACTGTTTCATCCCTTCAGTTTTTTTAAAAGCTCCCTCACCTTTTATTGTAAAATGGCCTGTTGTTTCAAAGCCTAAATGCATAGCAAAAGAAAATTTCAGGAAATTACTTCTATTATGGTTTGGCTATGAGGTGTCTTCCAAAAACTCAGGTGTGAGACAATGTAAGAAGGTTCAGAGGAGAAATGATTGAGTTGTGAGAGTCTTAACCCAATCAGTGAATTATCCCTAATGGGATTAACTGAGTGGTAACTAGAAGCAGGTGGAGCAGGACTGAAGGAAGTGGTTAATTGAGGGCAAGGCTATGGGGTATATATTTTGCATCTGGAGCTGGAGTCTCTCTTTTTGCTTCATGATCACCAGGAAGTGAACTGCTTCCCTCTGCCACACTCTTCTGCCATGATGTTCTGACTCACCTCCAGCCTGAGGAATGGAGCTGGCCTTCTCTGGAGTAAGACCTCCAAAACCCTGAGACTTCAATAAACTTGTCCTTGCCTACATTGTGCAGGTTAGATCCTTTAGTCACAGCAGCAAAAAAGCTGACTAATACAACTTCATTTTCCCTGAGCCTTAGTTATCTTACCTTTAAAATGACTAAATAAATATAATTAATACCTACTTAATAAGACTGCCTTGAGGATTAACATGTAATTACTTACATTATTGTAAATCATGAGATTACTGTCACTGTACTAAATGATAATAGTGTAAGCAATGTTCCTGGTATGTAACAGGCATTTCTATCTCTCTAGTGAAAAATTATATTCAAAATTACCTCCAGTATTAAATACAAATACACTAATATTCTCTAAGTTTGAGCTGGTAGGTCCTAATCCTTTGTGATTGTTTTTCTATATACTTTATTTTATTTCTTTTTTTCCTTTATTTTATTTTTACATATTTTATTTTTCGATCAGCATAATGTCAATCTACTATCTTCAGAAAAGCAATCTGGCCTGACTTCTGTGCGGCCAACTGAAAGTTCAGAGCCTGAGCACAAAAAAAGTGGCATTTCATTTACACTAGATCACTGACATATTCCTCAAGGGACCTATACCAATAATTTCATGAATCTTTTAAAACCCCAATACTATTATAGAATGCAATTTCTCTCATAAAATTCAGTAAAACATGAAACTCTTAAGTGACCCCTTTGGATACTTAATGATTCTATAAATGCATTACTAAAATAATTTATAAGGCTAAGTGACTCATTTAACATATCAGTCTGAGTAATTCAAATAGATGCTTCAGCAGAATTCCAAACTGTTACAAATTATGGACCTAATCGCTCTATTCTGCTCACCACTAAATGCATTTCCAACAGCATCACTTATCTACCTCATCAAATTTGTACACTTGATGATTCCACACTGACTTTTGTGGATCCCTGAATTACAGTGAGTACTTCTCAAATGCAAACCACTATTTATATTTCTTTACTAGAATTCTTCTATCAGTCTTTTTAGATTTTTTTCCCTAAGCACCTTGATCAAATACTATTTGTGTTTTTGTTATGCATATAAGAATATTATGTGTTTACCTGTTCAATTAAAAGTCTTTTGTCATTTTGTAAATAACATTCAATTTTGACACTATAGACCTATTGGTAAAGATAAATATTTAGCATGAAGAAATGCCTGGATTTTTATTGAGCAATGTTTTCTTTTTATATAAAGCATGATAACTAAACATGTTGTATAATCTGAATTTGCTTGTAAGTAAAATATATAGATATCTTATGAGATGGCCAGGAAGACTAAAAGGAGTAAAATATCTCAACACTTATTTCAATAAATATGTTCCATAATTCTTAGTTCCTCTCACACTTTCTTCTAATCCTACATAATTTTTTTTTACCTCTTATATGTTGAACTTGATATTTATAAAATAGAGAACAAGAAGAATATTGCGTTTAAAAATCCTTTCTAGTATCTTTTTCTGTATCAAATCGTAAATATTTTTTCCTACTTTCCGTTTTGTTAAAGAAGAGGTCTTATGGTATTTCCTGTTGACAATGCCATATTTTGGAACACTATTTAATAACTGGCATGATTTCTATTTTTGGATAACATACAATTTGGATTTGGATATAGCTTTATTTCTTCATTATTTTTTTGTGAACTTAATCATTATTAGGCTAATTTCCTAAGGAAAAAAAGGCATTTAATTGCCCTTTTCTTTCTTTCTCCTTCCTTCCTTCCTTCCTTCCTTCCTTCCTTCCTTCCTTCCTTCCTGTCTTTCTCTGTTTCTTTTTCATCTCTCTCTCTTTCTTTTGATACTGGGAAATGAACCCTGGGCCCTTTAAATTGAGCAACATACAACAAATCTTTTTAATTTAATTTAATTTAATTTAATTTTTATTGTGAGACAGAATCTTGCTAAGTTGCTTAGGGCCTCACAAAGTTTCTGAGGCTGACCTGTATCATTCACAGAATTCACTGGGATTACAGACACATACCATTGCACCTTGCTTCACTTCCATTTTTTAAAGATGTATATTGTGATAAAAAAATGAAGAATATCATTTAGTTACAATCTATACAATATAGATACAAGAAAAATCTAGACTTTGGCAGAGTCCATGTGTAGTCAAATATGAGTAAGATCAGCTGTTAAGTAAGCTGCTTGACATATAAAGATGTGCAAACAAAACACTTTATAAAGGATGTACAATTTATCCTAACTTGAAGTTTTATGTATTTTGCAATGTCCCTCTCAAATTTTCAATCTCAGAATGAGCAAATCTCACACATGCTCCTTTGGAAGATAGTCAGAACTTTAAAATATCTTCTCTCTGTTATACTTCCTTTTACTCTATATGTGCACTAATTCCACAACATATATTTTAAAAACACAGATTTTCATCTTCCCTTCTTCTACCTTTGTTATTTTATTTGTATTATCATTTCAAATTTTTCAGAAATTTATATAAGGCAGTTTATGTTTAAAATGCACATTTATATCCATTGCGGAATAAGCAATTAAATGAATTAATGATGTGTGTAAGGTAGATGATGTTCTTTCTTCAGTAAGTAAAAAGAAATTCTGACAGTTATAGTTTTGGCCAAGATCCCACAGCTGTGACTCCAGCTTTAATTTTCTAAGATCAAGTCTTTATTACTGCAATAGCACTCTGCTCTCTGAATTTTCACTAATACTTCAAATTTTCCTAATGTCATGATCAGCTCTCTTGAAGATATAGACTATTTTACTAAGCCTTCTTTTGCCTTCTTCATTATGGAAAGATAATTAGCCACCTATGTATCTGAATTTATTTTACGGTATTGACTCAATTATTACAGATGCTGAGAAATTCCATGATAAACTGGTGTCAAGCTGCTCATCCATCAGGGGAGCTGATAGTGTAGTTGCAGCCCATGTACAGATGACTGAGAAGCTGAAGAGTCCATGGCATAAGTTCCTGTCCGTAAATCAGGTGCAATCAAGACCCCAAAACCCTGTTTCATCTCAAGTCTGTAGGTAGGAGTTCCCTCTTGCTTAGAGATAGTCAATCTTTTTGTTCTATTCACACTTTCAAAAGATTGCATGAAGTCCATGGTTATGGGAAAGCAATCTGTTTCACTGGCCTACCTGCTGAAATACTTTTCCAAATATCAGGACACATATGGCCAAGTCAACTTGGTATATAAAATTAACATCTCTCTCTCTCTCTCTCTCTCTCTCTCTCTCTCTCTCTCTCTCTCTCTCTCTCATTTTTTGGGAGACATTTTTAATGTACTTTTAGTTTTGTGAAAAGCAAAACAAGCTTTTAAGGCAATATGCACCTCTTAGGCTCTGCATAAACTATAGATAATGACAGACATTTTTGGACATGCATTTATTTTTAAAAACCTTAACACTTTCTAAGCACTTTCCTGTGAGGCTTTAGAAAGAATCAATTAAAAAATATTTCAGAAGAAAATTTAATTGATTTCCAGGAGTAACATTTAAATCATGAGTATTCAATTAGCTGTTAATATTGAGATTTACTCTTCAGATTTTTATGCAAATGTGTCCTTTCTTATATACAGACTGATGCTAAAGATAAATCAGGTTCATAGGACCTCCCTTTTTTAAGTTCACTAAATCAGTAATTATTTACTATAAAATATAGTTTGTGCCAAAAAATGAAAAGCAAAAATAGGTGTACTTGTCACTGATCTACTGAGATAAAGTTGGTTCATATAAAATGTGGCTACATAAAATAATTTAGAGTATTATCTTTATACAAAATTAGAATTGATACAGTATTTTAGAAAAAGAAAGGCAAATGCCATGAATTTTGATATATTTCTTTGACACTCTTTAAATCATAGAAATATATTTATAGTTGTGTAACAGTTTAAAGTTGAAAGGACATGGGGTTTTATCTTATTTATCTTTCTAAGTTTCACAAATGAGAAATATGAGGACAAAATTATATGTGTGGACACTATAACATACCACTCCTAAATATGAATGGTTGTTAAAACAATTAAGAAGAAACAGATACAGGAAATATCTTTGCCCTCCATTTGCCTCCAAGGGACATAGATTACAAAAACATAAAGTATATTCCTTACCCCTTGTTATGGTCTGGATATAAAGTGTCCACCAAAAGTTCATGTGTAAGTAATGCAAGAATATTCAGAGGAGAAATGTTTAGATTAAGAGAGTTGTAACCTATTTGGTGGATTAATCCAGAGATATTGATTAATAGAGCAGTAACTGTAGACAGGTAGGCTGTGGGGGCATGCCTTTGGAGTTTATATTTTGTCCCTAGTGAGTGCTACTCTCTCTTTCTGCTTCCTGTTTGCAAGTTCAGAATGCTCCCCTAAGCAACATCATTTCGCCATGACGTTCAGCATTACCTTGGGTCCTGAGCTATGGAGTCCACCCACCATGAACTGAACCCCTGAAACCATGAGACAAAGTAACTTTTACTTCTCTAAGTTGTTCTTGTCAGGATTTTTGATCATGGCAAAGAAAAAGCTGACTTGAACATCTTTTCTTCTACCAGGGAGAAGAAATGTTAACCAATAAAGAAAACTTTAGAAACTTGTCTTTTTTGTAACCTTTATTTTATGTATTTACTTTTATGTGGTGCTAAGGATCAAATTCAGAGCCTCACAAGTGGTAGGCAAGTGCTCTACCACTGAGCTACAGCCCTAGCCCCAAGACCCTTGTCTTTTGAAAAGAGTATCAAAGAAATTTACATTAGCAAGCCTTCCTGACTTTGTCAGCCATTTATTTGACTTCCCAGAGGTTTTTTGCCCCTTGATATTCAAGGTCTTTATCTTTTGTGTTGTCATTTTCCTAAAATTTTACTGTTCTTTATTGAAGGGGCTGTATAAAATGGAATTTAAATTTTGATAACTGCCTCATCCCTGGGTGTTGCCTGTGTACATGTAAAATATACATAATAAATGTCTGCTTGTTGTTTTTTTTCTTGTTGTTGTTGTTGTTGTTACTCAATCTTTGATTACAGGGTTACATTCTAAGAAACTATGGTAGGGAAGGGTGAAGAAAAAACTTATTCTTTACCTATAAAAGACTGTTGGTTTAAGTAAGTTCTAGAAAAAGCTCCCCTGCTCTAAAACTGCACTACTCAGTATCCCCTGTGGAAATAAGGGGCATGAGGTCACAGACCAGGGAACCTGACTTTTTATTTTAAATCTTCTAAATTGGTATGTGATGTAGGACAAATTAGTCCCTGCACTTTTGATTCTTCTGCTCTAAAAGAAGGGTGTTGGAATGCATGAATTCTAATGTACCTTCCAATTCTAATGGAAGGGAATGGAGTTAGTACCTGGAAAGAAAGAAAAATATACAATAAAACAAAGAAGCTAGCACATTGATAAATAATAACGGTGTGCCTTGAATCACTTATTTTAAAACACTTTCTCAGAGATTCCTCCTTAACTTAAAAAGGCAATTTATTAAGCCTATCACTTTATGATATATATATATATATATATATATATATATATATATATATATATATATAATATATATATATTTGTAGTAATCTTTTTAGTAGACCTGATTGAAATTAAAATTATCAGTATATTTTTGCTAAATGAAATTATATAATTTTTTGGAGGGCTGAGAGGGTACCAGGGATTGAACTCAGGGGCACTCAACCACTGAGCTATATCCCCAGACTTATTTTGTGTTTTCTTTTTCATTTTTTAAACTTTATTTTATCTATCTATGTATCTATTTATTTATTTATATATTTTTATATCGTGCTAAGGATTGAACCCAGGGCCTTGCATGTGTGAGGCCAGCGCGTACCACTGAGCTATAACCCCAGCCACTTATTTTGTATTTTCTAGAGAGACAAGATCTCACTAAGTTGCTTAGCACTTCAGTTTTTCTGAGGCTGGCTTTGAACTCCCAATCCTCCTACCTCAGCCTCCTAAGCCACTGGGATTACAGGCATATACCACCAGGCCCAGCAAAATTACATAATATTAACATAATTTTATAACATCTGGAATTTTTAATTGGCTACTTTTAATTTTCCATTGAAATTTGATATGGACCAAAATATGTGGCTAATAATGTAATGTCATATTAAGGTTTTTGGAAAAAGGGGAAAACATGACCTAAGTAATATAATTTTCTTCAAAATCTAATTATTTTATTTATGAAAAAAAAATAAGTCTACACTGATTCTATAAAAACCTCAACAAGTTGAAAACAAAAACTAGAATAGTAATAGGAAAGGGTACTCATGACATGATAATGTCATATTTATAAATGAAAACATGGAGACTAAAGATGATTTTTTTTATAATAAAAGCTTAAGTTAGCAAACAGTCTGTGTAATATACACACCTAAAATGTCATAGAACTACATTCTGGTTACTGCAAAATATGTGATATGGAAATTTCTTACAAATAGCATCTGTGTAAACCACTTAAGTAAGTTTTCCCCACAATTTTCTTCATAGCTTATGACAATGTTTACACTTTTGTCCTTGATACTGTTATATAGATATGCTTACATATATACCCATGTGAATGATTCTTTCTTTTTCAGCATATTTGACCATAACTTATTTAGCATATTTTCATTATATTTTACTAGTAAGTTCAACTGGAAATTAAAACAAAGCCTGTGTACTTATGATAAAATTTCTATAGTAAATTTCATATTAATAAATCATTTGCTACTTTTCACTTAGCAATGGCTTTTACAGGAGAAATAACCTGGATAATCATATAGATCAATTAGAGTCTTGTTTGATACTTTCTGAAAACAAAGTTTGAAGCAAGGTTTGAGTGCTAATATGTTAATCAAAAGATAAAATCCCAGGCCAGCGTGAGTGAGGAAAAGGAAGGATGGGAAACAGTGCAAGGTGCTGTGTCAAGCTCTTGCCTACCCCTTTATGCCAGGTTGTGTAACAGGGGGAGTTCTCCTGGTAAGGAGAACACAGTCCATCTGCAGCTGAGAGAAAATGTCCCAGAACAATACATAGGAGATGGAGTACAAAGTTGCACTCTTCTGTCTGCAGTTTCTTATTGGTCAGAGTACATCAGTGAATAATTGAGTCCTTTTTGCAACAGCTTGGCTTTTTTGGGTGGCATTTCCTCTTTGTAAGTTTCTCCAGTAGTCACTACCCTGCCCATTGTGATGAGCTTCTTCCATATCTACAAGTGATCAAAGATGACAGCAAGTCAGAGAATGAAGCTTGTCAGTCTGACAAAGCAGCAGCACCCTAGACTGAGCATTCATTTTTCTTCCTTCCTGGGCAAGTGCTGTTCAGCTGTGGTGATAAGAATATACCAACAGATGCAACTGGGGGAGAACAAGATTTTAATGATTTGGAATTTTGAATATTTATCCGAGGAATATATAATAACTCCTTGAATGTTTTACATAGTTTTTTTTTTTGTAAGATGTGTACTTTTGGATATTGAGTGGTATCCTTAGATGGTATATGTATATATATATATATATATAGATAGATAGATAGATAGATAGATAGATATAGATAGATATAGATGTAGATGTAGATATATAGATATAGATATATAAATATAAGAGCCATACTAATCTAAAGTCATGGTGGATTTTGTTGTATATGTTTCCTAAAGACCAAATTATATAAAGAAAATTAGAAAGACACACACATACCCACACAATGTGTATGTTCTGAACAATTAGTGCTACATTTAAAAACACATCCATTGTTATTTTGGTCTGACCAGTTCTGCTGCTGTTATTTTCCCTTTTTAACAGCAAGAGTGTAGCATGCAAACATTTAATTTTTTTTTCCTAGAACAGACTAACAATGCCTTTTATTTTCTCAAATTGTCTTATGACAGGCTGCAGTAACTGATTTAATAATATACAAAAACCTTACTGTGGCTGAGTGTGGTGGCACACACCTGTAATCCCACTGGCTCTAGAGGCGGAGGCAGGAATTCAAAGTCAGCCTCAGCAATTTAGGGAGGTGCTAAGCAACTTAGTGAGATACAAAATAGGGCTGGGGGTCCAGTGCCCCTGAGTTCAATCCCTGGTACCAAAACAAAACAAAACAAACAAACAAACAAAACACCAGCTTACTGTATCACCAACTTCTACATCAAAGCTTTACTTATATTTCTAAAAGCATAATTTCTGCGAAGAATTATATTTCTCATAGTTAACCTCTGTTGATTTTTCCTCCTAAATGTAAAATATATTAATACGTTGGCATAAGTTAACTGAGTGAAGCTAATTATGTACTTTTATTATTAAATGAGAAGAGAATGTAACTCCAAAATAGAATCAGAGAACTGTTGTCCCAAAAGATTTATAAATACAGAATCATCAAACAAACCTGGATTAGGAAGATTTGTGTCACTTTTGAAAGAATAGATGTCAGTATATTGCATAGGTAATTTTCTTACATGTAAACTACCTTTGTTATTTTCTGCAATTATTATACTGATAATACAATCCATAAGTACTTTGTTTCAAAAATTTAATGTGTTAGAATATCTCAGAATTTTGACCTACATTTCTATTTTAGTAAGAGATCTTGTGAAAAGTATAGAATCAAATGAAAAATTAGAATTACATTCTTCAGTTCAGTGATACTTACTGGATTAGGCAAACAAATGCATCTCATATAGAAGGAGTTTCAATAAAATTTGGTGCATCTACGAATTTATTACATTTTGACTGCAATGTGTCTTGCAAAATATTGTTTTTATCCTGTTTTACATTTCAAATGTTTGCTGATAAAATATGTATTACATATAGAATTTTAAATGCTTAACTTAAGTTATTGTATGTATTATTCGTGGCCTAAAAAACAAAACTTATTTGAAATTAACTATTTAAAAATGTACCTCTTTACAGGTAGCCCACTACTGGTAGCATTGACTCTACAGTTAAGTATTGGAAATATCAAGCTGGGTGAGTAAAAATATCTTGGCCTAAATAAGAAAGCTTTCATTATTTTTCTAATCAGGGTGTATAAATATGTGTTAAGTGCATGGATGTTTAACATTTTGTTTCTTCATCTCTCTTTAAGAAATGCTTACCTGCGAAAGACAGTATTCTGTAAACGGAGGGATAAATGCATACATGAGACTATGATCTGGACTTAAGGGGTTTCGATCTTGCTTAATTGTGTTGCATTTGTATCTTTGACTAATTTTATAATTCAGCAAATTGACATATTAGTAATAATTATATATGCCATTTAAACTACAACTTTAGCTCCTTAGCATACTTAACAAACTGATCATCAAAAAGTGAAAAAGGACAGATTTATCAACTATTTTTAAAAGTTAAAATGTTCTGTGGAATATTTGAACCAAAGGTGATTGCTTAGTTTTATATATTTTGATCAATATACATATCAACTCACAGTTGTATAATTAATAGTTTAAAATATTATTGATTCATTATGGCATCCATATTTAACCAGAGTCACATGAACAATTTATTGATTTTTGTATCTTTGCATAAATTCTGTTGTTGGCACATATATATGTCAAGTAAATACACACATATAATTTGAAGCATGATGTTTAATATATCTGTAGTATTTTGTACCTGTTTTTCTTAAATTCAATTTTAATATGTTCTATGTAATTTAATAATATCATACATTGTTTTATTCTTAGAATTTACACAGATTAAAATATTCCATCACTATAATATTTAATAAATATGTTTATAATTATTTGATTGCTAATATGATTATTTCCACATTCATTGAATTTAGTCTCAATAACCTGTCAAGAAAGTTTTTACAAACTTTTGCAATTGCTTTCTCTAACAAACACAAAATTTATCTAGAAAATACTATGTATAGAATATCCCTGTTTTATGAAAAAAAAAGTATTCATGATGGCAAGTGAATTTTAGATAAATTCATATCTACAGATAATTATTTGCCAATGCAATTAGACAAACATCTGCAATTACGACTGCATATAGACAAAGCAAATATAGTACCAAAGAAGACAAGAAACTGAGCTAGAATTCTGGGTAATGTGATTAAGGTTCATTTGAGTGGACACTACAGTATCACAGAAGTATAATGGATCAGAATTGAGGAAGTGAACTCTCTTAGCATCAAGGACAGAGGATCCCTTGGTAGAGTAAAAACTACATCAGAAGTTTCTGTGAATTTTATAAGTAAAAATGGATTTTAAATAGAGAACTTTAAAAAAAAATCTGTTATCAATGACTCTCAAACTTTTTCAAAGCTAAAGTTCTTTCCTTCTGTCAATCAGAGTACCTGATTCTCACTCTGTTGCGTAAGCACATTAGTTTAAGAAAGTAATTATGTTTTGCTTAATAATGAGTTTCTCAAATTCCTAGCTTCCCATTTTTAAAAAACATTTTGATGAATAATTTTTATTAGTATGTACTTTTACCCAAGAATTCAGTGGATCCTCGGGGAGATGCTTCACTACTGTCTATCTGCCTCACTGATTTTCTCTGTTATCTGATTATCTTTGGTCTTCCTGTCACCATCTCTCCTTATTCCTCATCTCTGTCTGTGTCATAGCTTTCGCTTGTATCTGTTATAAGCAACATTAATTCCTGACATGGTGATTTATGTATATATCATCTATTAATAAATACAGCAGAGGATTTCAGAGTTTTTGAAGGCAATTTAATAGCTTATAGGAGGATATTTTTGTATACTTTAAAACTCAACATTTAAGAACAGCAGGTATAATAAAATGACATTTCTAGGTCATGACTATGAAGAAGACTTTTTATAAATTATAATATATTATTCTATTTCTGTTTTTTCCCTGGAAATTTTTTTAATATGATAATTTTTATATCTGCCCCTGCCTTTTTTTTTCAGATTCTATGACAGGTACCTTAAGAAAAATGTACTTTAACTACTATCCCATTTTTTTAAGTATATAAAGAATGTAAAGGGTTGTGAATACATCAGGAGGAATGATTGTGAAAAGAACAAATTATGGATTTCAGTAGGTTCTCTGGTTCAGAATGGGAATTAAATTGGAAAGGAAATGGAGGTAAAGGAATTTCCTGTGATATTCTCTGAAAATTAATTATGACCTTAGTTACAGGTCGGAAATTAGGCACTTAACACCTGGTTTTTCTTTTTAACCCACATTATTCTCTTACCTGAATGACATATTGCTATGTTAAAAGGCATATATATGTGTATAAAAATATTTGTGTGTGTGTGTTTGTAACCCTAACGAAGGCTAACATCTGTGTATATCTAACTCACCAAATAATACAAACTAATATCAGTTTTCCATCAAACATGACATGAAATAATTGTACCTTTTATTGGAATATCAGGGAGAGTGAGTTTGTAGTACACAGAAGAGTTCTTAAAATTTAAGGGAAGTGGCCTGGCACAGTGAGGCACGCTTGTAATCCTAGTGGCTCGGGAGGCTGAGACAGGAGTGTTGGAGTTCAAAGCCAGCCTCAGCAACAGCGAGGCGCTAAGCAACTCAGTGAGCCCCTGTCTGTAAATAAAATACAAAATAGGATTGGGGATATGGCTCAGTGTTTGAGTACCCCTGAATTCAATCCATGGTATCAAAAAAATAATAGTAATAATAAGGAAAGTGACCTACTTTCCCTTCTCTTGTCCCACAACTCACAAACCAGACCAAGAAAATTCTTTCCCTCTCTCACTAAATATTTGTGATTTAGGTCTTTGTCACACCAATCAACCTACCTAATTCTGCTTTATTCAGTTTTCCTCTTCTTTCATCTTGGCATGAGATGAAAAATTACACTCAAACCCCCTCTGGGTATACAAGTCGCTAAAACTCAATATTTTTAGCTTTCATATGAATCTTAGAAATGCTGTACCCTTCTGCATCTCCCTTCTATATTAGTAAATTAATGGGACTTCTGGTGGTTTTGTGTCCATTAGAAATGTCAATGGCATAGTCTCTTAAACTTGGCACAATTTATGCCATTTTCATTTTTCAAATGTATGATTTCACTTTATTTTCATATTATCTTCTAAACATGTTCTCCATAGTATATTTTTTAAGGTGGTAAAACAGTAGATCCTGATTTTTTTTTATTTTAAAATTTTTGACAACTTTTTTCCAAAGATTTTGAATTGTGAGTATCACAGATGGAGCCAAGTCCTTATCGTTCATGATTGTCTAATATCATCATTACATAATTTGGACTTAAGTCCTCTCTTGTGCATGATTGTATAAATTGTTTAAATTGTTCAGTAATATTAGTTTTTTTTTAATAAGGTAGATTTGGAGATTGTGCTAAACTTATTTTATATCCTCAGTGTCACTAGGAATACTTAAAAATTTTCAGTAACTGAAACCAATAAACATTTATTTGATTATCAGACAAATGCATTCAATTGCACTTTCCAAGCTAGTCCCAAAATTAGTATGTTGATCTTGGAGAGATTTCTATTATTGCCTGTTTATTTTATGCTATTATTCTAAAACCAACATACTTCCAGTTATATCAGAGAGTGGAAGAATGCTTCTCAGTAAACTTTAAAACTTAGTAACCACAACATACATGATTATTTCTCACTTATATGGAAATATAGTTGAAGAATGGCTGATCTAGTTTGAGTTTCAATTTACTTTGTCCATATCTGCTCCTCATTTCTTTCATTTTTCTAGAACCATAGTCTACCATGGGATGTTCTTCTTATCATTGTAAAAGCTTATGAAGGCAAACAGAAGCACACTGTCTCCTGAGAACTCATCCTGTAACAAGCACACATGTTACGGTCAGAAAAAGCTACTAAGCCAAGCCCAAATCACTGGAGTAGAAAAATATACTTTTACTGCACTGAGAAGTCAAATGTGAGATGTTCCCCCCAAAGGTCCTGTGTTAATGAAATGGTTAAAATGATGAGGTTGTGAGAACTGTAAACTAATCAGTTTATCCTAGTTTGAATGCACTAACTATATGGTAAGTCGGTAGGCTGTAGCTGGAGATGGTGGGTCTAGGGGAGTGTCCTGCTCTCTGGATACCATGAGCACAGCAGGGCTTCACTGCCTTGCCCCTCCACCATGATGTTCTGCCTTACCAAGGGCCTACAACAATTGAGTCAGCACACCTTGGACTGAACCTCTGAAATTGTGAATCAAAATAAACTTTTCCTCCTGTAAATTATTCTTGTTGGGCATGTTGGTCATGAGGATGAAAAGCTGATTAACACAAAAGGAAGAGGAAACAAATTGTTCCTGAGCAATAAGCCAAATTTTACATAGTCCAGTAAAACTGCATTTTTTAAATATTACAGTTTTAATTGTGACGATTCTTACTTGAACTATTAAGTTCATCATTCCCCAAATATAAACTATATGCTCAAGTTGATCAATAACTAATGAAAATTTTTCTTACACTGATTTAAAAAAATAAATTAAATTTTGTAGGAATTTCAGAGGCAATGCTGATTTTAAAGCTGGTTATTTACATTGAAAAGACTTCTCAAAATCCCAGTTCTTTAGTTGTCTTTGTTATTTTCAGTATTGTTTTTATCTTCGGGTTGTAGCAACATGGTCAACCTTACTTCAGAATTCACTATAAGACATTATAACATAAAACAAGGAAGAGCACAACTCTTCACACGGTCTATATTAGCAATTTTAAAACTTTTTTTTCATAAAACCCTAGTAAAATTTTACAGTACCTTAGAGGCTGAGATTGGGTAATATACCCACTTATGAATCACTCATTTGTAATAGAAATGGACTTATTTTTAGATCTCTTGGCCATAGCTCTGGAGCTGACAGAACTATCATTAAAGCAAGTTTCTTCAGATGTACATGACTATGAGTAGGCAGAAAAAGGATTTGAATGGCACAGTGGTTCTCTATTAGTTTTATGAAGAAGGCAAGTGAATGTTAGACATTAACCACCAGTATGCACTATACTTTATGGGATGTCATTGCCATTGTTCTTATGGTTTTGTCCAAAGACAGGATTATATTAAAATAATCATAGTTACAAAGAGACATTATTAACCTTCATTAGAGCTCATGCATATCACCAAAAAGAGAGTTATTCACATGCATTGTGCAAGTTTTCAAAATCTTTTTTATCCATAACTCTTACTGAAAATATTAACTACATATCAAATTTGACCCAAGATACTCAACTCTATACAAAAAAATGTTCTCTTCAATTCCCCTTTCACCTTTTGTGAACAGATTCTCTCAAAATTCTGTGAAATTCAAGAAGGATGTGTGCACTTCCTCTAACAATAGATGATTCTAGGACACCTTCATTAATATATGTAAGGTGTCTATTTGTAGCATATCTAGTAAAAAATATTTATAGAAATACTAAAGCCATTCTAATTTTTTAATTTCTTGCTTTTGCAAATGTAACTGCTTCCATGTTTATAAGTGTTAATCTTGTTCTAATCTGTTAGGATTCCTTGTGTAGTAACTCAACTACCTACATTTTCCTAACTTCCAGAGATGACTATAATCATCATTCAGATGTGGTCTATCTTGAAGACAAAGAGTCAATGAAAGTTAAACAAAGTAGAATTCACTCATGATTACATTAAGAATTTACATTCAAGCTTAGTCAAATACAAAAGAATATATATGTTCCAATAATGTTTTTCTGACACTTCTTGAGGCCATTTATTATTTAATAATGCACATACAGAGTATTTTTAAAGTTATATTTGGACATCATATAGTTAAACTGTTTATTTTTCAAATTTCATTCTGTATCAAATGGTGTGACCAAATTTTGCCAAGTAAATGTTAAATCTCTTCTATATCATATTGGAGGAATGACTGTGGCTACAAGATGAAATAAATTAAGAATTTCAAACTGAGTTTTTAATTTTTTTTTCTAAAGTGTTTCAAGGTATTTTTCAATTAGTGAACAATAAGTGGATATATTTTTGGAGAGCAATGTGCACATCCAATACACACACATAATTTATAATATATAATACAATGATACAATGATTCACTAATCAAATATGAGTAATTAATTTATCACCTTGACATTTGTCATTTTCTTGTGATGAGATAATTTGCAATCTTCTCATCTGGATATTTTGAAATAGATATTTGTTGTTCAATATGATCACTCTATCTTATAACTAAAAAAAAGAAACTGTCTTTACTAGAAAATTTTAAAAGTAAGAATTCAATCAGGTACAGTGGTACATAGCTGTAATCCTAGAGGCTTAGGATGCTGAGACATGAAGATGACAAGTTCAAAGGCAGCCTCAGCAATTGAGCAAGGCTATAAGCAACTTAGCAAGATCCTATCTCAAAATAAAAATAAAAAATGGCTGAGGATGTGGCTCAGTGATTAAGTATCCTACCCCTAGATTCAATCCCTAGTACCAAAAAAAAAAAAAAAAATCAGAAATACATACATGTATATATTTATAAATGTATACACATACATATTCCTATAAGGTAGAAATATAGATAAAAAAATAGTTGTTAGATATATTTTCCAAATACACATTATTAATTGACATAATGGTATCTGAAATATAATGGTATATGAAATAGAAACTCATAATTGTATATGAAATTGAAATATAAATAAAATGGTATATGAAATTTAAACAATTACACACATTTTCAGTGTCACAAAAATTTTCTAAATCTTGATTTTTGATGATAGTTAATTGACACAATTACAATTTAAAGATATATTCTACCTCATTAAATCTATAAAATACTAATGGAGACACCTATACACATACAAATATTCATTCATTCATTTGTTCTATGTAAAAAACCATATATATTTATTTGCAATTCATTGTATAATTATTTCAATGTAGATAAGACATTACATTAGTCTGACATAACTTAAGATAATTTCTTAATTGTTAACTGCTAGGAAGACATTTTAAAACTTTATGTAAGCTGTCCCAATGGCCTCTACTGACTGTATCATCTTTTGAACCACTATACAATAATAGCTTATCACTCTCACTACTCTTAACAGTGGTATAGGTGACCATCCTTTGAAAAGCCATGTTTTGGGCAGGAGGAAGAAATGACATATCTTGATTCAGGTTGCATTATTTCTACTGTTTTTCTGATGTGTTCCTTATAGCATGAATTGTTTTTTTGTGTCCTGTGCTTAAAATTTCTTTCTGATAGACTTGTTATAGATGTTATAAATAGATGATGAAACATTATCTTTATATATCATATAAATGTAACATTATCATATGTTTATGATATTTCTACTTTAATTTTGTCCTTGGTGTTTATAAAAATGTGTGTGTGTGCTGTCAAATTTCTTACGTTTTCTTTTTAGTTTCTTTCTTTGGAGATATCTCTCAATAGAAGATATCTCAAAATTAACAGCAGATGTTTATTGGTGTTATTTCTAGTTCTTTCCCTATTTCTTTTTAAACAATTCTTTAGGCTATTTAGGAATTACTTTTGTATGTGTGCACATGCATATGTTTATGTTGTTAGAAAGACTTGACTCTGACTTTGATACAAATATTCAGTTTAACATACTTAGCATCATCTTTCAAATTAAAGGATCACATTCTCTGGCTTTCTATTAATAGGTTTGCATATTCTATATTAGTAAATGACATTACTTTTGTTTGAAGCTTTATATTTTATAGTAATACCTGATAATTTAGTCTCTCCTAATTTTCTCACTTTTCAAAACACCTATAATCCAACTATTTTATAGTACAGATAAACTTACATCATATTTTATTTGACATCAGTTTATACACTAGTTGACATATGTTTTAACAACCAGAGTGCCTGTTTATAAATAGTTTTCTTTTACATATTTCAGTAAAAGAAATATGTAAAATATTTCTTTATATTTTTTAAAGGTAAAAAAAGAAAAATCACTTTTGCTTCATATTCTATGTATTTTTTCTAGATTATTTCATCTAACCTGATGTATATATGGTTGCCCCTTGTATACTGTTTCCAAAATATATGTTGCAAATACAGACTCTTCATATAAGCTTCTGTAACTGTTAACTATTAAATACTTAGTATGTTTTATGTTCAAATACTGGATGAGGTGTTATATGTGCTTTATTATCTTATTTAATCTAGGGAACAACTCCATAAGGAATGTACTGTGATTATTCATATTGTTCAAGTGAAGATACAGAGGTCCAAAGCAATTAAAGAATCTGCCCAAGGTTACACACTGAAAGGTGAGCTAAGGATTGAAGTTGACTCTACTCTAGATCTATGTTCTTAATAATTAAACTGTATCAACTCCCAAAGGTGGGCTGTTTACCTTTTTTTCTGTAGGAACATCATATTCAGCAAACCGAAGTTTATTGATCACCTTGACCCTCCATCAATATTTCCTGTGTTTTGCCCATTCATATCAACTGGAGGTACCTCAATATCTTGAGTCATCTAAAATAAATATGTGCAAGTCATCCCCTGCCTTAATCAGTCATAAATCTTGTCAATACTAAAAATAGGTTTTTTTTCTTCTCAAACTTGGCCTTATTCATGTTATATATCATTCTTGGTCTTAGTTTAGGTACTAACTTTTCTGTCTATATTGTGATCAGAGAGATCTTTCTGAAACTGAAATGCAACAAAAGTATCCCATTGAAATTTCTCTTATTTTTTTCAAGTGCTTTAAAATTAGTTGAATTGATTGCTTCTCTCCCCTGACCCTCTGCCTCCTGGTAGCTAGATTCAGAATCATATTAGGAAAAAATCCAATGTATTTTAAGTTAGATAAAAATTAATGCAAGCCAAAAGAAAACATATAACACCACTCTTCTTTTCATTGGTTATAATATATTAACTGTGATCCTTTTTTGCATGGGTGTGTCTGACAAAAAATGATTAGAAACTGTATATATCAATTTCAGAAAATCTCATCAGTAAAAGGCCAAATGTTAGTGAAGAAGTATGGTGGTAAACTAGTAAGATAATTATATTGTTTTGGGAGCTGCACTTCAGAATTTCAAGAATGGTTTCAATGTACTAAAGAAACTTTCTGGTTAGTAGAGTAATAAGCATTTTTAGTTGCTAAAAATGGCAGAATGGTTTTGTTTAAATCTATGGATATCATTGCTCTTTCTTCTTGAGAAAACAAACTAGCAAACATAATTTTAACTAATTATAAAATTAAAAATAGTAGAGGTCTCTTAAGCATAACACTATATAATTACTAGGATGATAAAATGTAAGATCAGAGAACAAGCTACTGAGGATTGCTGAAGCCTGATTTTATATATATATATATATATATATATATATATATATATATATATATATATATATATATATATATATAAACTGGTAGAACTAAACCTCTGCCTGCTAGTTTTGAATGAAATATCTCCTAAGAAAATGTCAAGAAGTGACAAGAAGTAAAGAAGATTTTTTTATGTTTCATCTTTTCTCATGTATCAGAACAACTTAAAGTGAGCTCTTTTAGGGACTGCTTTTTTTAAAAAAAAAAAATTAACTTAAGAAGTAGGAATTTTAATCCTGAAGCTATTCTATCCCTGAACTTCTAGAATACATTCTTGAAAAATAAATTTTAATCAAGGTATCCTACAAACTTTAGAAGATACTTGACAACATATGTTAGCATAAAATTAAAATATACTTCTTTGTATTTTCTTCTCTTCATCATTACTTTAAATTTCCTACTGACCCCTCTGCTTCCTCTTATTTTCCATGGTTACTCTTTGGAAAAATCTATGTTCAAATGTAAAGCAATTTTTTTTCCCCTGGGAGTGAAGTAATTTCTAGAATTCTGTAACTTGTTTTCTTTTTTTCTCCAATATTTATTGGTTGGAAAGGTTTTTCATCATAGATTATTTAAAAACAGCTTTAACCATATGAAAACTTTCATATTTAATTACAAATGATTATTTTATAGAGTTCATTCATTACTCATACATTCAAATGAATAAGTATTTCTCATTTTGTGATTTTAAAAGCTATTTTCTCTTGGAAAACACTGAAGGTGAGAAACATGGCCTGAGAGAATTCTATGTATGATGTATACAGGTTTTTGTGCAGATTCCCCATATATACATAAAGAGAGAAAGAGAATAGTTTGTGATTTAAAGTTTAGGAGGGAAATTTATGGAATTAAAAAAGGCTGATATTGTGTAAGTCTTCACTTTAGAAAATGTATTTGTATAATGGGTTATGGTAAGTTATTTATTTTCTTTGGATAAAAAATGATTATGTAGTTTGAACAACTAAAATTTCAAGTCTCCTTTATGTAAGAGTAATTATATATAAGAACTAACATGTGGATCCTCATTCTATGGTTCAGAGTTATATCTTCTTTGAAATGAAGTTTAGGTATTTCAGCTCATTTCAAATGGAGTTGCAGATCATTAGATACATATTGGAGAGGGATGCTTAATACCATTTTAAAGTCAATTTTCCTTGGTTCAATTATTGATTCTATTAGTCTTATGAATTCACAGAACTTACCTCTCTGTTTCAGTTTTTTCTTTTGAAAACTTGAGAATAATGGGGAAGGAGAAAAGCCCCACTTAGGTACTTAAAAAATACCTAGTATATAATCTTGATTAAAAAAGCATTTTTGTAGACAAATAATGAGCTTAGTAAATGGTTAGTGAATTGAATTGATGCATTTTAGACATTGAAAAATGATTGATTATTTTTTCATGTTTTTTGTGCTTTGTCACTTAAATGTATCTTTATTTGTATTAGCTTTGTTAGAGGGGAATGTCTCATTGAGTTAGCAGTGTGTTAATGATAGAAAATTATCCAGGATTAAGGAAAATCAGGAAGGATTGTACACAAAGTCGTACACCTCTTGTGCTCAGATAGATTTTTTTTCTCTCACATTTCTTGGTTTCTTAACAAGAAAGAGGAAAGAAAAAAAGTAGTGGTGAAGTAAGAAGGTGAAGGTCAAAAGCAAAGCCTTCTAATCAATTTTTGCTTTTTTGAGAAGAAATATGTCCTGGAAAAGGTTGTTTGATGATTCCTCCAAATTCCTAATTGCCATAGTAAGGAGAAATTTTCAACTCTTAGCTCACTAAACTTACCAGAATTCCATAGTGCAGAGGAGAAGAAAGGATCTCAAGAAAACTCAAGCAATATTTAAGGTCATCAATATCACTCTGTAGATTAAAA
Organism: Marmota monax; assembly: GCF_021218885.2. Taxonomy (NCBI): domain Eukaryota; kingdom Metazoa; phylum Chordata; class Mammalia; order Rodentia; family Sciuridae; genus Marmota; species Marmota monax. Next base: position 2,107,050 of record NW_026695197.1, on the reverse strand, counting down.
AACTGAGAGAGAGAGAAAGATTACAAATTAGTTTTTGAGAAAATAATAACAGTCAGTAGAAAACACAATACCAGAAGCTTAGCATTATATATATACATGATATTATAATATACAAATAATTTTCCTCCATTTTCTTCCATATAATGTATATATCTTGTCATAGTAAGGCTTTGATGTCTATCAATAATCTTGGAATTATGACTTTAAAGATTGAAGTTTTACAAATCATTTTATGTTTAGCATTTCCAAAGTTTTAAATAAACATACTAGTCATGATTTTAACTGAATGGACATCATTTATTTAAAAAAAACAAAAGTCACACTTCTACCTGCAAAAATAATGCTTTTTATTGTTCGGAAATAACTTAAAATGTCAGAAAAAAAGATTTATTCTGAATTCATGTTTTTAAAGAGAGACATATAATTCAGAACTAGTATTCTCTTGTTCCAAATTTAGAACCCTGTAATTTTCTACTGTGTTCAAAAATTATTTAACTGCAGTTAATAATGTATTATTTACTCTAACATCAGGTCTAAAAAATTGCAACCATTTGGAATATTATCTCCATTCTATCTTAAAACATCGTTTTGAAGCCTTGCCATCTAGAGCATTTTTTCTTATTATCTGTTAACATGAATTTCGTCTGAAAAGTGCTAAAAAATGATTTGTTGTATTCTGCCATCTCTCATCTCCATTCCAGAGATGACATGTCAAAGGTCTACATGTGAGATCTATCTACATGACAAACACTAAACTTACTCCTTTCAGCAGGACAATGCTAAAGTCTAAATCTAGATTTTGAATGTTTGATCAAACCATAGTTTCTCTAAATATAAATGAAGAATGGGCAAAATGTGACCTCTGCTTTTGTCCCTAAGAAATTTATAAAATTATTTTTTGAAGATATGTGATGGTTTAGTTTAGAGAATTACATTGATAGTCACCATTGGGTATATGTTGTGTGCACATGGGGTACAGCCCTAATATAAACAAATGGGTGACTATATTTTCCTAGATACTGAGGTAACTGAATATTGAAAGTGAAACAGCTAGAAGAAGAAGGGTCTTTGTCAGCAGCTTCCGAAAATACCCATACTCTGTAGTAAAATGAATTGGAGATATCTATCTATATATCTATCTAATACAAATATATATAGTTCATATACATACATATATAGAAAGTATATACACATAATTAAGTATATATTTATGTACATATGTATACATGTTTATATAAGCATACACACAAAATCCATCAAAACTTAGATTGTTTATTTTATTTCAAAAAGCAATTTCTAGATATTTTGAAAACTTAAGGTATTTAATGCGTAACCATAGAATATTTAGATCTTTCTATTTGAATTGTTATGTTCACTACTCTGATGTAGAAAGTTATATTAACATTTATTAAGTACACATCCACATTTTACATGAACATTTATCATTCTTACCTTTATGTTAATACAAACGTAAAAATAACATAAAACAAAAAAATATGCATAAATTGTACTCAAGTTTTCCATTTAGTAATTCCTTTGCTGGTAGAATAAAGTTATGTTTGCCTCTTTTCTCTCATTCTGTTGCTCTTATGCTTTCCTTGATAATCATCCTTTTGTAGCTTTCTAGCTCTGTATTTAATAAAAGAAATTACATGATTGATTTATAAAAAGAGTACGTTCCTCCAGTCATACCTGTCTGTATGCAAACCAATACCTTTGGAGCAAGTCAATCATTTAAAGACTAGGTTTCATTTTTTTATCTGTGGCAGAGAGTAATACTTATACCTACTTTGAAAAACTGCAGAAAAGATTTACAGATTCTTGTCAATCATATGCAAAAGAGCATACAGATTCTTACTAAAGTACATTTTACAAATTGAATAAAATAAGTTGCATCGTGTTTGTGCAGTTCAAACATTCTTGGGTTAAGGTGTCCCACTGAAGTCCTTAGGTCAGTTATTTTGCCTGTAGCTTAAATATTGAGCATGTATCATTGTTTTAAATCAGTCAACCACATTTCATAAATCATATTCTTTATATTGAAGACTTATGTTTCCTTTTAAGCTCTTCAGGATGTATAAACATTACCTTTTCTGAAATCAGAGAAAGAAATACATATTTTTTATCTTGTTAAAATCATAATTAACATATTCACATTGATATGCTTCTCAATAGAAATTATCTGAGCTGGAAAGAAAAACAATTAGCCTACAATGATTTTAAACTTAGTCTTTTAGCTATTGTTTTGACATCAAACTTCATTTTATGACAAGTTCAACTATTTGGATTTTTTTGTTCTTGTTCACTGTCCTAGAAATGAACAAATTCAAGTGGTTTCTCTTGTATTACCTGATGGGTAGAGTCTCATTCAGTAGAGAGCCTATGGTAGACAGCAATTTACTACATTTATTACTTCATCTACCAGATACTCTGTAATTCACAAAAGGCAGGTTTATTATATGTTTTCAACACGTAACTTTCTATGCCAAATATTTCCTTTCGATTTTTCCCGATATTTATTAAGAAACATTATCTACTAAAACCAATTTAATAGTGCATTTTTCACAATGGCATAATATGTACAACCAAGTTAATTATCACAAAAATTTTAATAGTGATGTAATATGACCTTTGCACTTTACATTTTTTTTAAAAAAAATCCTATCTTTAACATATTAGAATGGTATATTTGTATGTAAAGATTAAAATTTTATATTTTTCTCCTTAGTGGATTTGTTTTGTGAGGAATCATGGGGGCAAAATTGTAGAAAATGCCTTAAATAAACTTATATTTGCTTTTTGCTTTCAGTGGAAATTTATTTTAACATGCCTGGGGAAAAGTATGTCCTCTCAATTGATAAATCTACTTAGCAGTTATCTAACTGATAGAAAACCTACTTTGAAGGTAAATATTTGGGGACTGACCACACATACACTAAAGCTTTCTAAAATTTAATGAATGTTAGCCACACCTGGTAAGTGTGCTGCTCCTTCACTCGAGAAACATACTGGGAAACATTCTTTATACATCTCCTTGTCAAAAGGGGATGGAAGAGCTAAAAATACAAAGAAAATAAATGAAAGTTCTCCAGAATGAGGACACATTTATATCAGAGTGGCCATATTCAAACCCGACTAACTTATCAAGTATACAGAAAAACACAAACTCTAGTGAGCAGGCTAGCCTGGGCACAACCAGGCAGCCCCTCTGCAGTTTGCTTTGAGACATTTCTTTCTCTTTCCTCTTTTCTTTCCCCTCTCCATCACAACTTTTATATTTTTCTTGTTTCCTCGACTTGAAAGTGTTGACATTTTTCTAACCTTGAAGGGAAAAAGAAAAAATAAATGAGGGAGGAGGTGAGAAGCAGAGACAAAACCTATTTGTTTCCAAGAGAAAGATGAAGGAAAAATGTGACAGCCTGTTGTGTGGTCCAGAAGCAGTTCTGTCCTTATCTGGCACGAAGTGTAAATGCTGTCAATGCGGGTGTCCACCCATATGGTCCCTTCTCTCCTATGCACTGTCCTCAGGTCACCATTCATATGAGAAATGAAGCATCTGTCAAACAGAGGCATTGCCTCTGTGAAGCTGTTGATGACTAGTGTGAAAAGCTAAATCGTCCTTATTCCCAGGAACTTGCTTCCCAATTCCTATTGTGAAATCATGAGGAGAATCCCTCCTGAAGGCCTTAAACAACTGGTCCACTGAAGGCACTTTCATTCACTTCAAGTAGAGTGAACCTCAGGGACAGTCAGGCAACTGCTCAGACTAGAATAGGAATGAGAATGTGCTGAAAGCTGTACTGGGGAATGTTGTAGAAGGCAAGTCTCTCCTTCTATGCTTGCAGTAGAATTCTGTGGTGGAGTTTAATTTACTCCATGTGCCTGGCTGTCATCTTTGACTTAATTCATTGTTTTAGAGTAGTTTTATAGAGTTACTGGATTTGTCATATTGATATCATGAGTATGTTACATACAGCTCTGGAGTTAGGGAAACAAAATCAGCAATATTTAAGAACCACGTGCCGAAAGTCAAGAGGAGCCTTGTCATCCGAGTAGTGACTAAAGAAAAACTAAAACCTTGAAATTATTTCTATAAAAATTTGTACTACTAAATCAAACAGATATTTTAGGAAAAAAAATGCATTGCCTTTCCAATTATATTCACATTTCTTAAAGACAAAAGATCTGTCCATACCAGAAACTAAGATGCAGGGAGACTTTTCAATGCATGCTTTTCAGTGGAGAGATAAATCATTTATTAAGCTGTACTTGTTAAAGCTTTATAAGACTGAAGATATCTTAAAATTAGTGGAGTTCAATGCAACTTTTCAATGATTGACAATTAAGCTCACCTTTGATGCTGGACTGCAGTAGGTCTCTTCATGCACCTATTTAGGTAATCTCTGATCTACTATTTCAGCTTTGCTCTAGCTATCATCGAAAGACCATATAGGTGGGCTGGCAGACTGAGAGAACTTCATCTCATCTTCATACTGGGAGCTCTTGGCTCCCGCTTAGGTCTTTTCCTGCATTTAATGAGATCTGGGTGACTGCAGAACCATACCTGCCACTCATATCCACAGCACCCAGAAGAATGGGGGTTTTAACAACATTTGGAAAAAAACTATTGCCCAGTGGGTACAGAAGCCAGTGAATAAATCCTTTCCTTTCTACATCATTGGATGGGTTGCAGTTTTCTTGATTGTTCAGAATAAAATCCCACATGATAAATCCATTGCTAGCTGTCAGCATCAGTCTTCTCAATAGCATTATTAACATTTGCTCTCCTCTTCCTTCTCACTCCTTCTCCCTGAGTTTATACTCTTTAATATAACAGCTCACACTTTTACTTTAATCTCTGAGAAACCCAGGATAACATAGCTTATTTGAAAATTTCAGTACTGAATTTGTGATTCCTGTGTGTGTGTGTGTGTGTGTGTGGTGCTTTAACTATAGATTTTTTTTATTGTTTTGTTCTTATGATACAGGGTATTAAACCCAAGGCCTCCTGCATTCCAGGGAAGTTCTCTGTTCATAGCCTCATTCCCTGATTTAAATGTGTGCATATACATACATATTGTAGTCCCACAATATTAATAATTACATATGTTCAATGTTTATTGATATAAAAGTTACTATATAACTTAATCAAATATATTCACTTCCATCCTTCTCCCCCAAACTTGATATTTATTTCCATGAGAATGAAGCCTTCTTAGTAAAACACTCAAGTCTTCTCTTTAGTCCTTTATTCATTACATTCTTTTGGAGATAGAATGACTTCTACAATATGTTCAGTAGAAGAACTTGATGCAACACATTCTTTTCTTTTACTTCCAGCCCAATGGTTCTGGAAGTAAGTGCTCCTCCAGGCTCCCAATCACCTCTGCATGCAGTTAGAAGTGAGTAGAGAAGTCAGCCAACTTCCTTATCATCAATGACAAAATCTAGCAAATTCCATGGTTCACTATTCCTGTATACATACATAAGACATGTTCTGTAATCAAACCTTTCTCAGTAATAAATTCATCTTCTGAACTCCATTTTTTTTTTGCTTCAGTAGGTATGGAAAAAATTGGTAAAGAGGAAATATGGACTTCAGTAATACATGTATGACAAGAATTATGTTCATATTAATAATTACTATGTCTTAGATGGGTTCTATTTAGCAAGCAAAACAACAATTTAGTTATCAAAATTTTCATTCTTTTAAATATAATCTGATATAGCATTAACTTTTAAGTTGATAAAGGCATCTCTCTACATAACTAAGGGCATGTGGTCCAGGTATATAACTCTTTTGCTAATATTACTATAGGTAAAATTAAGTCATTTTGGTTAATCAATATTGTTATACTCAATAGATTATCTTACTCAGGTCTTAGATGTCTTGAACCACCTTTTGAAAAACAAAATTTTAGACTGTTGATGATTTTCTTTCCATATCGGACCAAAATGACATATACCTGGCTTTTTAAATGAATTGGCAGAGAGAGACTATTTTATGTTTCAAAATAGTTGTGAGATTATTTTACTTTTAAATATAATCTGTGCAAAATTACTACAGTTTCCCAATAACAATTAGCAACATAATTGTTTCTAGATAGAGTAAGTGCCATCGTTAATGTTCTTTTTTATGCCATGCATCCAAATACCCTGTGAAGCCTACCATTAAATATCAATTCAGATACATAACTGGCAAATGCAATAAAATGAAATCACCAAAGTTCATTTTTTTCTAACAGCACTATCAATGAATGTAATTCAGGTACATTTTGTAGTTTAGAAAAAAATTTCTAAATTTATAGTTTGTTAATTGTTTCCCCGAGATTCAAGTGTCCAAGTATATGCCATCTGACCTTTAACCATAGTTTTATAAAATTTAAAAGTTCTTAATGATCTACATTACATATCAAAATTACATAATTTGTGTTTCAGTTAATGGTTTTTTATAATCCACTAAGTTAAAGACAAATGCAAATTTGTGTATGACACTTAATACTTTTGTGATAATATAAAACAATATTTAATATCAATTATTTTGCAACAAAAAATATTTTTGGGTAGCCCACATGTGCTAACTGCTTTGCTACATACTAACATAACAAAGAGTCTATCTCCAAAAATTTATAATCTAGTAATAAATGCATATAAGTAATTAAAAAATTATAGTGCATTCAATGTGTTTAAATTCTATGATAGAGAACTTTTAATATAAAAGTACTCAGGAAGGCATCTAATTCAGATTTGGTGATAAAGTGTGTTGCCAGTTTTCCAATGTAATGCAACATAAGCTGAAATGAGATATATGTGATAAGGCTGCTCATAAGTTTTCTCTGTGTCCTCCTGCTAGTCACTGTTCACAAATATCATATCTTTCTTCTGTGCTTTTGTGAGTATTATACTTTCTCACTCTAGTCTCCATCACCTCAGGTTTAGAAATAACTTTATGAATTGAGCCATTGATGTCTTAAAGAGCTTGTGCATAATTCATCTAAATATGCTTTTGATATTTTAATTAATCAAGATTTTGAGAATTACTGCAGCACATTTTAATTTTGAATGATAAAGAAAAAATGATGACTAAGAGTTAGAAAAAATGGAGGTGAAAGTACAGAAAAGTTTAGATAGAATTGACTATTCAAAACCCTAAAGGTAAATGAAATAATAAAATCAGTAAATTAAGGATGAAATGACAACCAGAATACAGTAATACTTGAAAAAAAGGTTGTGTGTGTGTGCATACAGGAAGAGCTTAAAAAGAATGAGGTAAGAAAACTCCATCATACATGTTCAGGAATTTCTCTTAAGAACATGCGGTGCATGTCTGTAATACGAGCAGCTCAGGAGGCTGAGGCAGGAGGATCACAAGTTCAAAGCCAGCCTCAGCAAAGGAGACCCTGTGAGACCAACTCAGTGAGACCCTGTCTCTAAATAAAATACAAAACAAGGACCAGGGACATGGCTCAGTGGCTAAGTGCCCCTGAGGTCAATCTTCAGTATCAAAAAAGAAAAAAAAAAAAAAAAAACAGTGAAAGTTGTTGAAAGATTTCAGTGTTGCTACTCAGATATTTTAGAAAGATCACTCTTTTTAAAGTGTAGCAGATGGTTTGAAAGTAGGGAAGACTGAAAAGAAAAGTTATCACATTGTCATAGAAAAAAAATGCATAAACTCTATAGGACTTTCTGATAGCTTAACTGTCCTGGAGTCAAGAGCACTTTCTAGGATGAAATAGGAAGCAGTGAAAGAATAGTAGGTTTTATGCAATGACAGCAGATCCTATTTTAAAGATGTTGAGTTTGAGCAGTCTCAGTGACATCCAGCTCCCAAATATTTGAAGAGAGGGGCAGGAATCTCTGGGTGGAGATCTGACTTGGTGGCAGATATTAGCAGACCATAACATCATCTAGGGATAAAGAAAAAAGAGTAAAAATGGAAGAAAGTCTGATCTTGGAAAATAATATTAAATGAAGAAATATATCCACACAGAGTATCTCAGTAATTGTGAGTAGAGAGACAGAAGGATTATCAGGAGTTGTCATTCAGAGAAGACATGCACAGTGATTTAAAAAGAAATATCCAATAAAAGTGATTTAAAAAGAAGTATCCAATAGTACTGAGAAGACAATTGAGCTAAGAATGAAGAAGCAATGAACAGAGTCCTCAATAAGAAAGTTACTCTGTGGAGATTGGTGACTCAAACTCTAGTCTCTGATTCCCTCATGGCTGTGTTTGCACTGGGAGCTGACTATGCAAAAGTGCCGGTCAAGGTGTTCCAGTTGCTATTGTAACTCTGGCCAGAGGTGGCTACATGAAGGGTTAGGGCTCTGACAATCAGAATCCTGGATTCAGACACCAACTCCCAGTGGTAGAGAGTTCTGGGCATAACAGGATGACATTGATCTCGCCTAAGTTTCATTGTGTCTTTCAAACTGCCTGCTCTTTTAAAACTGTCTCACAAATAACCTTCTGATGACAAAAACCTATGTAATAAAAGTGCTGGGCTAGCTCTGGGGTTATTCAAGCCTCACCAGGGCTTGGCTGAACCACCTGGCCCCACCTTTTTCTTTTTGTGTGTGTGTGTGTGTGTGTGTGTGTGTGTGTGTGTTTTCATCCTCTTATCACCCCTCTGGTTTCTCATTTAATGGCCCAATCATGAGACCTCATCATTACTCCCAAACCTAGGGACATTTCAGTGGAACAGTAGAACAATAGATGCAGAAGTCAGATTGCTTTAAGTGGAAGCATTAGTAGGAAATAAAGATGTCAAGATAATGAAGTCTGTTTTGACAGTGGGATAAGGGAAAATTCACCAGAAATGTTGCAATGAAATAATATTTTTTAAATTAAAAAAATAAAGTAGACCTACCCAATTTCAGAGTGTTTAAAGTTTATAATTAAAAAAAAAACAGTATAAAAGGAAAGATGGACAATATTTAATAGCATTTCTGTATATGACAGTGGGAATGCAGGAGATTCAAGTACAAAAGCCAATATTTTTCACTGTGATTAAAATTAGAAGAAAATGAACATGTTCAATGATCTTAAGGTCTTCAGTTTTACATCACACAGAAGGTTTTTCCATCTGTTTCCAAGGTTGGAAGTGAGGATAGGAGAAAAGAAGTTGCAATCTAAGGTGGAGAAAATCCGAGAGATTCATTTATTAGCTCTAATAGTTTCTTTGTAGACCCTTTTGGGTCTGCTAGGTATAGAATCATGTCATCTGCAAATAGTGATAATTTAAGTTCTTCTTTTCCTATTTTGATGCCTTTAATTTCTTTCGTCTGTCTAATTGCTCTGGCCAGTGTTTCGAGAACTATGTTGAACAGAAGTGGTGAGGGAGGGCATCCCTGTCTTGTTCCAGATTTTAGAGGGAATGGCTTCAATTTTTCTCCATTCAGAATGATGCTAGCCTGAGGCTTAGCATAGATTGCTTTTACAATATTGAGGTATGTTCCTGTTATCCCTAGTTTTTCTAGAGTTTTGAACATAAAGGGATGCTGTACTTTGTTGAATGCTTTTTCCGCATCTATCGAGATGATCATATGGTTCTTATTTTTAAGTCTGTTGATGTGGTGAATAACATTTATTGATTTCCGTATATTGAACCAGCCTTGCATCCCAGGGATGAATCCTACTTGATCATGGTGCACAATTTTTCTGATAAGTTTTTGTATCTGAGTGGCCAGAATTTTATTGAGGATTTTTGCATCTAGGTTCATTAGAGATATTGGTCTGTAGTTTTCTTTCTTTGAAGTGTCTTTGTCTGGTTTAGCTATCAGGGTGATGTTGGCCTCACTAATAAATGAATTCAGCAAAGTGGCAGGATATAAAATCAACACGCATAAATCAAAGGCATTCCTGTATATCAGTGACAAATCCTCTGAAATGGAAATGAGGACAACCACTCCATTCACAATATCTTCAAAAAAAATAAAATACTTGGGAATCAACCTAACAAAAGAGGTGAAAGACTTATACAATGAAAACTACAGAACCCTAAAGAGAGAAATAGAAGATCTTAGAAGATGGAAAAATATACCCTGTTCATGGATAGGCAGAACTAACATCATCAAAATGGCGATATTACCAAAAGTTCTCTATAGGTTTAATGCAATGCCAATCAAAATCCCAACGGCATTTCTTGTAGAAATAGAGAAAGCAATCGTGAAATTCATATGGAAAAATAAAAGACCCAGAATAGCAAAAACAATGCTAAGCAGGAAGTGTGAATCAGGTGGTATAGCGATACCAGACGTCAAACTATACTACAGAGCAATAGTAACAAAAACAGCATGGTACTGGTACCAAAACAGGCAGGTGGACCAATGGTACAGAATAGAGGACACAGAAACCAATCCACAAAACTACAACTACCTTATATTTGATAAAGGGGCTAAAAGCATGCAATGGAGGAAGGATAGCATCTTCAACAAATGGTGCTGGGAAAACTGGAAATCCATATGCAACAAAATGAAACTGAATCCCTTTCTCTCGCCATGCACAAAAGTTAATTCAAAATGGATCAAGGAGCTTGATATCAAATCAGAGACACGCCGTCTGATAGAAGAAAAAGTTGGCTGCGATCTACATACTGTGGGGTCGGGCTCCAAATTCCTCAATAGGACACCCATAGCACAAAAGTTAATAACTAGAATCAACAAATGGGACTTACTCAAACTAAAAAGTTTTTTCTCAGCAAAAGAAACAATAAGAGAGGTAAATAGAGAGCCTACATCCTGGGAACAAATCTTTACTCCTCACACTTCAGATAGAGCCCTAATATCCAGAGTATACAAAGAACTCAAAAAATTAGACAATAAGAGAACAAACAACCCAATCAACAAATGGGCCAAGGACCTGAACAGACACTTCTCAGAGGAGGACATACAATCAATCAACAAGTACATGAAAAAATGCTCACCATCTCTAGCAGTCAGAGAAATGCAAATCAAAACCACCCTAAGATACCATCTCACTCCAGTAAGATTGGCAGCCATTATGAAGTCAAACAACAACAAGTGCTGGCGAGGATGTGGGGAAAAGGGTACACTTGTACATTGCTGGTGGGACTGCAAATTGGTGCAGCCAATTTGGAAAGCAGTATGGAGATTTCTTGGAAAGCTGGGAATGGAGCCACCATTTGACCCAGCTATTCCCCTTCTCGGTCTATTCCCTAAAGACCTAAAAAGAGCATGCTACAGGGACACTGCTACATGGATGTTCATAGCAGCACAATTCACAATAGCAAGACTGTGGAACCAACCTAGATGCCCTTCAATAGATGAATGGATAAAAAAAAATGTGGCATTTATACACAATGGAGTATTACTGTGCATTAAAAAATGACAAAATCATAGAATTTGCAGGGAAATGGATGGCATTAGAGCAGATTATGCTAAGTGAAGCTAGCCAATCCCTAAAAAACAAATGCCAAATGTCTTCTTTGATATAAGGAGAGTAACTAAGAACAGAGTAGGGTCGAAAAGCAGGAGAAGAAGATTAACATTAAACAGGGATGAGAGGTGGGAGGGAAAGGGAGAGAGAAGGGAAATTGCATGGAAATGGAAGGAGACCCTCAGGGTTATACAAAAGTACATACAAGAGGAAGTGAGGGGAAAGGGGAAAATAATACAAGGGGGACAAATGAATGTCAGTAGAGGGGGCAGAGAGAGAAGAGGGGAGGGGAGGGGAGGGGAGGGGGGATAGTAGAGGATAGGAAAGGCAGCAGAACACAACAGACACTAGTATGGCAATATGTAAATCAATGGATGTGTAACTGATGTGATTCTGCAATCTGTATATGGGGTAAAAATGGGAGCTCATAACCCAGTTGAATCAAAGTGTGAAATATGATATATCAAGAACTATGTAATGTTTTGAACAGCCAACAATAAAAAATTAAAAAAAAATAAATAGCATATTTTCAATTTAAAAAAAAAGAAAATCAGAGAGATATTTTCTATGGAGAAATTAATGGAGGAATATGCTGGATAGTGGATCACTGATCAGAATTAGGGGCCTAGTAACAATGGAGACCTGGGTATGTGGCAGCTCTTAGCTACACATATAGGGAAAACACAAACCACACTGCACACTGGAGCATAGGGTGATAAAAGTGGCATTGGATATTGAGTAGACTATTCATCTCATGTCCCAGCCTGGAGAATTTATAACTTCCATTTGAGAGTCCTTCAAACCTGCAGTGTCTTGGGAAAGCAGAAACAGGTCCTATTTATGACCTTTTGTCCACAGGTGAAACATGATAGAAATTCTGTTTCGGAGAACACATTGAAAAGAAATGATTTTATGGCATTGAAGGATAGACTCATGGAAGGTAAAGCAAAGGGAAGTCAGAGAAGCACATTATGGATTCATAACTCTCTTAGATATTGTGCAGGAATTTTAAATCCTAGGGTTTAACTTTATTTTTATTTTATTTATTTTTTTGTCCTGGTAGATGAAAATGACATTTAAAGAAATCTTTGTGTTCTTTTCCTAGTGAAATGATATAAAAAGTAAATATATATATATACTCAAAGATCATGGATATATAAACAGAAGAAAATATTCAAAATAACAACTGGGTTTATTTCTGGTTAATTAAATTGCAGGAATATTTTATTTTCCTCCAAATATTTTTCTAATTCTTAAAAGGTTATAATCGTAATTATTAAATATTCTCCTTCTCTATTGTAATTCTCCCATTCTAGTCATTAGTCAAGGCACATCATTTTTTGATTTTGGTGCCAACTTTTCATATGCAAGTTCCCTTAAAACTATTATCATTCAATCTCTTCAGATGTAATGAAAACCAATTCATTAGTTTATTAGATTAGTTTTTCTTTGGTAGGAAACAGCTAAGGCATGGCTTTGGAAATTTTTGAGGACCACTAAATTGATATGTAGACATATATGTACATATATTTTAATTCAATAAAAACGATACATACATTTTATCATTTCAAGACACTTTATAGATTTGTGTATTGGTGATTTAGTTCTATTTTTTCCCCAAATACAAAAGATGTCCTTTGCTGCACAAGAAAGCAATAAAATATCCAAGAGAAACAAAGTGACCTGTACACAACACTCTTAACTGATTTATAACACTTTGGAAATCCCCAATCTCCCAGCTTTCCTTTGTTTTTATTACAGGTCAATTTTTAGCATTCACGCTATCACACCTTCTAGTGCCGCTTCTATCTGGCTGTGACCTATGAGGGCTAAAAGTGAAGTGTCACCTGGGTATTCCTGATTCATAGCACAGTCACTAATTCAATTGGAATTTTTCTTCAAATTACAAGTGTTTCATGTTATAGCATTTTTATAAGTTCTTATAAAATTAAAGTGAATATTTTTGAGTTAAATTTTATATCACTGATCATTGGTAGCTGCATTACCTCATGAAATTCCATATTTCATGAAAAAAATTAAAGAGGGAATAAAAATTTTATTTTTGGCTGATTAAAAAATATTTCCTATTTTGATGTTTTTAAATAGGATCATTTAAAGTTTTCTATACCAAGTCAATTTGAAAAATGTTCATTTTAAGAACCAAAGGGAAGCTTAATAAAGAATTTATCCAAAATTATAATTAGGTTAAGTTATGCAAAGCCTTCAATAAATCAATGACAGTTTTAGGTTGGGATGTATTTTTATTACTATTTTGCTAAATATTTATTAGAAAAAAATGATTTGGGTCATTTGCAAGTTCTATATGCCATTAGTGATTATGGCCCAAGGGAGTAACACCAAGTTATTTAAATATTTTCCAAAGCCTATTCCAAAGTAGACCAGACATTAATCATCTGTTAGTCTTTTATAAACATGGAAGCAATTAAATAAAAATTGCCAAGTTTACATACAAGACATTATCAGGGGTAATCATATTATTAGAGAAAAAGTAGGGGAAGGCATATCTTGATGTTGGCTCAGTCTTGGATTCCTAGTGAGGGTACCATGATCCAATTATGGTTGGTATAGTATATTAAAATAACTGGATTTTGGAGGTTCAAAATGATGTGCATGTCAGAGAGTTAAAGAATTTTAGAAAACATTTTAAAGTAAATATACTGATAAATTTTATATGCCACTTGAAAATAGATTTTGATGGTTTTTAATTCTCTTTCCATAGGAAATGAGCTAGTGGTTCATTTCCTATGAAAAGAGAAGAAAAACTTAAATTTACAACTTAAGCTCATTCGGCTTGGTTATAGTTTAAAAGCATAGGTTATAGCTATGTTCCACTGTAGTTTAAAAGCATAGGTTATAGCTATGTTCCACTGTGCAAAGTTAACTATAAAATCTTTTCATGCAGCAATTGAGAAAAAAAAAAAAAAAAACTAAATTGGAAGTTGAGTTGTTTAACAGCAGGATACACATTGGTCCTAAGCATGTTCCTGCAATCAGGTGGAAGGAAGCTATCTGAATGGTACCAACTCTGAGCCCTAAATTCTCACATTTTTGAGCTGTTGATTAACTGCTGTATCAGGAAAACTGAGCCAAATGTTTCACACATATCTCTTGTGTGTCTCTTAACTTCAGCTATCATTGGAATGAATGAGAAAATTCATCTTTTTTATTGTTCTACACTTGACTGAAATATATTTTTTATGGTTTAAGGGCTTAGGAAAAACACCAGGGTAGAGGAAAGATAAACTTTTTCTAAGGAATTGGAGGGAAAGCCTTCTTATTAAATAGCTAATTCATGCAAACAAACAACTTTCAAAAATATCTGTTCTCTGTGAAATGCAGGTGGCTCTTCTTTATGAATATGGTTGCAAGCTGTACTTTTCTAAAACTTCCTTTCCTGTCCCTTTGCAAAAACCCATGGAAACCCTTGAGTAAAGTTAAAAAAAAAAAAAAAAAAAAGAACACCAGACTGCAATGAGAGCTGTTATATATGCAAAGGTCTGACAAGATTTTTTTCTTTGTACCATAAAAATGGAACTTGTCTAGAAATACAACTTGCTCTACATTTTAAGTGGATAAGAATGTTTGTTAAGAAAGTAAATAGACAGTAAGTTTATTAACATTTGAAACAATAATGCTGAGGTCAGAGGATCCAACAAAAGGTTGACACCTATTTCAGCACAGACAATCTTTAACTTCATTTACTCACTTTTTTCCCAATTATTTGACCACCCTTGTATTCACCAAATCTCATTGAGTGCTTAGTATGATCAAAGCACTGTGAAAGACTCTGGAATATTGTTGTGAATTATGAAGACCTTCTACTTATTTTCATGAATCTTATGTCTGGTTTGACAATATATTTGAAAATATACAAGTATCATGAGTATTATAAATTATAAAATTATGTAAGAACAACTGATATAGCCCATTGACTTATCTTTTTGACTATCCACTCAGAAAGCATAACTCGCAGGATGTAACATGAGCTATAAATAATCTGTATCATGAGTTGTAATTCCCATATATACATCAATGTAGGTGGAATAGAGAATAAGGACAAAAATACAAAAAAGAAAAAAAAATACATGAGGTGCTTATAGATGTCAAAAATACACTGCAAAATATTCTTTAATAACAAAATTTAAATATGCAGTAAGTAGTTTGTGTACACTGTTGAAATTCTTAAAATTATACATTTGATGTGTGTTTTTTTTTCCTGTATACACATTCCCAAAGGAAGATTTTTTCTTATAAAAAGAAAAATTCTGCTACTGGGGCAGACTTGGCATCACAGAATACAAACCTAGTGAAAAAGATGGCAAAGTTGAGAATATAGCAAAATTGTATAAAGTGTAGAAAATAACAAGACAAAAAAAAGTGTACAGAGGAAAACTCACAAAGATATGCAGATGGAAAGTATTGAGTCCTGAAACCAGAAAGAAAAATGACCTAGAAATAAAAATAAAATCTAATATAAAAATAAAATCTAAAAAAACCCTTTTCTTATAAGAAAGCTTTTCTAAGCTAGACAAATGCCTTTAACTTCAAATCATATTTCAGCATATTACTTCAGAAATATGGGTATGGATTTTTAAACCATGTATAGATTTTTAAAAAATTAAACTTAGTAGAGAAAAATAAAAAGAAAATCTAAAACCAGTCATCAAAACAACAAAGTGCACAAAAATAGAGGCAGATGATTCCAGATCAATATTAAAGTTTTCAAAGTATTCAAGTATATTGTAGTCAGTTGTACTACACTTTGTAAGACAACCAAAGCAGTTCTCAGATTTTGAAGAAAATATATTATTTAGACATTCTTTAAAAACTCCATCACAATGCACCAAAATCTATGAAAAATTGCTCTAAGAATATTAAGATTGGAAAATTTCTGCTAAAAGAGGATAATCAATGGGCAAGGAAGGCAACTAAAAAAGGTGAATAATTAAATAAATACATTTATCTCACAATTAAGATGATTTCTGATGCTAACTAATTGCTTTTTTTAAGAGTATAGATAAAAAAAATCACAAGAAATTTAAAGATTGGACTAATTGTTCTTTCAAGTAGGAAAATTAAAGGGAAATGTAAGAATTAAAAACTAGGTAAATAAAAAGTTAATTTGCTAGTATTTTCCACACAAAAAATTGCAAACTATTTTCTTTATAATTATAACTATGGAAATATATCTCTAAACATAAATTAAAAAATGAATTCTAAGATAAAGTCTAGTTGGATTAAAAACAGAAAACATATCTACATTATTTCAAAATTATTTTTAAGACAGAAAAGTTTAAAAAGATAGGGAAAATGTTATGGTCCTAATTCTTTTTCATATAAAGCTTACTTTTGAGATTCTATGAAAATAAAAAAGTGAATATTTAATGACTTCTACAGAATCAGACTAAATGAAACAGCCTTGAAGGGTTTAATACTAAAGAGGTATATGATGAGAATTTTTGCTCAGCTAAAAAAAAAAAAAAAAAAAGATAAAAATATTACTATCTGGCAAAAACCATAAGAAGAAGAGAAGCACAAACAATGGTCAATACAAAACAAATAAATTTTATACTCAAATTAATAGATATGAAATAAAATACAATTGTTAGATTTCTAAAGACCAATCAATAGATTTCTATTTGTAACAGCACATTTTAACACATTACCATTAGTTTTCCCTATATAAGAATACATAAATTTAAAACAGAGGATTTGCTCAACCTGATCAACCTACAGAAATGAATTCATATGTAAATCCTTATCCTTTATTCACATGTTTACATATCTACTTTTAGATTAAATGATCTATCAATAAAATTTGCTTTGTGTATTTAGTCAGAATAATATTCTCAATAAGTTTTTAAAAATATAGAAACAGTATAAGTTGATAACTAAAAGCATTTTTCAAAATATTCGTTCCATTCTCATAGAACAATATTTGAATTAATTAAAGCAGAATATTTCTTATTAACACATTAAAATAGCAAAAAGTGACATTTTAAGGAAACATCTGAATAATATAGATTAAAACATATGGACAATATCTAAGTCATCCTAAATTTTTCATTATCAGCATTGACAAATAGGCTAACCTGGATATTCAAGATAGGATTTTAATAGAGCTGTGAACATAATAATCAATTTTAAATGATAGAAAGATAAAAGGCTGGCATTAGTACATCTAAGAGTTTATTTCTGAAGCCAAAAATTGATGATAGTTTTCTGGAAAATATAATCAGGAATAAAAGCAAAATGATCCCAATTCACATCCATTGGCAGCATTTCTGGTAATACTCATGCAAGAGACTTAAAGTGAAGAATTATCATCTCAGTTCTTATTTGAAACAAAAATTATGTACTTAATGTGAACAGAGATAATGTATCTTTGAAAGTAAATAGGATTAGTCCTGCATTTAGAAAGCAGGGATGTTGATGAAAAATAAAAGTAGAAAATTTTGTGCTCTTTTCTTGGTGGTTGTGAGTTTTATGGTTGCATTCAATATTTGGATAATGTATACATTTATACTAACAGAAACTTCAGAATTCTTTGCAAACATTACTTACCTAATTCTAGATGGTCTCCTGTTAACTTATATAATAACATTAAAATAAGCTTAAAAAAAAGAAGAAAAAAGGAACACACAGTGCATCTTGTCTTTAAATGTAACTTGCTGCATGTAAAATTCCTATTGTGTCAATAATTTTTATTTCCCCATTATAATTTCCCAATTTCTAGTTTTAACCTTCTTTCTTGCACAATTTAACTGTACCATTGCACCCATATGCATTATTTCAAGTTGTACATTGATGATTCAAGAATCATGGCCAGTTTAGGCCTGTAAAACTTAAGGGATTTAATATATTCTGTTGAAAGTCTAAATCAACCTAATTATGTTATGTCCAATGTACAAATGTGTCAAAATGTATCCTATTATTACGTATAATAATAATAATACACCAATAAAACCCATAAAATATGTCCTTTTTATTGTACTTCAAATAGAATCTAAAGCTAAGATTTTTTCAAAATCTGCCCTTTTTCCCAGTATTTGCTAATTTAGATAAGTGTGACTGTCCCTCACGTCTATCTTGTGTGCAATTCTTGTTTTTCATCACCTAACAAATCTAATTAAATGTGTGATTGTATTTTAAAAACATTTCCTTTATAAGTTGATCTTTATTCCATATCCCCACTACAGTTGCCAAGAATCTCTTAAATGGGCTGAGGATGTAGCTCAGTTGTTACCACTCAGTAATCCATTCAAATGACTAATCTATCAAATGAATTAATCTACTATTCAGGTTACAGTTTTCAAGATATAATCATTTTAACTTTGAAAATTTCTGCATTTTCTATCACACGATCTTTCCAGGAGATGCCACATATCCACACTATAACATTCTGCTGTGGACATTCTGAAGTTTCTCCAGCCTGCATCACACTAGGTGGTAACTACAGGCAGGTGAGGGGCATGACTGGAGCAATTAGATAACTTGGGTATACCTTTGGGAATTATATTTTGTCCCTGGCTTCTTGCTCTCTCTTTGCTTCCTGGTTTCCATGAGCTAAGCAACTTTCATCTGTCATGCCCTTCTGCCATGATATTCCACCATCACTGGGACCCAAAGCAATCGAGTGGGTCAAAGGTGGACTCAGCTTCTGAAACCATAAGCCCAAATAAACTTCCTCCTCTAAGTTGTTCATAGCTGGTATTTTGGTTACACTGATAAAAATCTGACTAACAGAAGAAAGAACTCTCCCCATCAGTTGTTTTCTTGGCTCTCTACTCTACAATTATCAGATGGCTTTTTTTTTTTCTGATACCACGTTCCCTCTCATCTTCATAACACTGAAGTTGCTATTGATTTTTCTGAAACTTACTCCTTCTCCTTGCTAGGTGTTTCTCCTGTATGCATTCTTCAAAGCTATATAAGTTGTAAGTATTTTCCTTAAAGCTCTGTTTGATTTCTTGGAAGAAAATTAAGTTATTTTGCATGACATGTTTCATAAACCATCATACTTCCTCAATGACATGCTTCTCTGATGCTGTATTAAATATACATGAACTTGGGCTGCAGTTGTGGCTCAGTGGTAGAGCACTTGCCTAGCATGTGTGAGGCACTGGGTTCAAGCCTCAGCACCACATAAAGATAAATAAATAAAGGTATTGTCCAACTACAACTAAAAAAAAATTAGAAAAAATATACATGAACTTGCTTCTGTGTAATGTTTCACACCCAGAAGAATTGAGCCATACATATATATAAAATTTAAAAAAATAATTTTTTTATCCTTATAGGGATAATTTTAAATAGAATACCAAATTTTGGAAAAAAATAAAGCAGGCAAAGGGTATGAGTGAGAGACTTCCAATTAAAGTCTTGAGATAAATAAATGCAGCTACAATAAAAGAAATTTATTTGTAGACATGCATTGTTAGGAGGGCATTTGAAAAAATAGCTAAAGGTACATGCTTTAACATGGACCCATCATATGAAAAGCAAATATTCTATTCACATCCATTTCCTCTTTCTCCAGAGCTATACATTCAGTACAACATTTCCTGTCATACAACAATTGTGAAAAGCATACTACTCTAGTTCTTTTCTTTTTTTAAATGAGAAAATTCCCTGATGAAGTTGGTTTCATAGTGTTTTAATATTTCATTGCGAGTCTATTCCAACATAATTAAAATTGGCTTTTATTGTACTAAACTGAACATCTTTGCATGTATTTGCACTTATTCCCCCATTGAAAGGCCTTTAGAGAGAATTCTGGCCTCCCTTCTTTTAGTGTGTTTGAAATTTTAGTTTTATAAAAATATTGTTTCATTTGGGCCTAAATTTGTTTTTGCTTATTTTTTTTTGTAATTTAAAAATTAATACCTCAAATATAAAATGTTAACCATGAGATAGACATAATTGCTTTATTTGGTTTCTAATTTTTTAAATTTAGGGAAAGTTATCAGGGATAGAGATAGGAAATACAGCAAGGCCAGAGAAATTTCACGAATGATTATCAGAATCTGAGTCTGATCCACTCTTTTTACCCAAATATTGATAAATGACATTTGAAGTATGTATTACAAGTTCTTAAACTTTTCAAACATGGATATCATCAGGAACACTTGTTAAAACACATGGTAGGTAGGTGCCTTACCCTGATTTTAAACTCATTAGGTTCAAAGTGGTACCTAGGTTTCTGAACAGTTCTCAGGTGATGCTCACTTTGCTGATCCACTTGGCAATACTCTGTCATAGAGAATCAATAAACTGTGGCATGAGTTGTGTGCATCTCTCAATTTTTATATGTATTGACTGCTAGATATGGAAAACCTGTACCCCATTCTTCACACGACAGTTACATTTTTTTCATATTTTGCCTTTTAAAGAACTTATCCTTGGTGGTACTTTCTTTTTCCTATATTAATTGGTCCGTTGAATATTCTTCTATTCTGTACTTGCAAATACTCCTTAGAAGATTTTTGTTTGTATTTTCACTCCAGAATGTGGTATGGTAGCATGGTGGTATCTTATATTTTTAGTATTTTTTGAATAACTTAGATCCACTGATATTTCAGTAAAATGTTTAAAAAGAAAAGTTTAAAGTATTGGACAATTGTAATATTTAGACAAAATACCTTTATTTTTATACCTAGACAATCTGTTTGGTGGTCTGGTATTGCATGAGCCTTACTCATTCTACGAAAGTCTCATGAGTGTTGATTGTTTTTGTATTTGATTCTAAAACATTATTTGAAAGTAACAATATATCTACAATATTTGGAAAAGTGGGAAAATATTACTATTCATATTTCTTGCAATAGGGAAGGATTGATACTAATAATGCATAAGAATACAAAGAAATAGAAATACATTATCTAATAACAAATCAGTAACAGATAAATATCGGGTCCAGGTAAGCTGGCAGACTACAAAGCTTTCTTTCTTCAGATGCTTCTTGACTGAGTTCACAGTATGTGTGTCTTCCAAGTTATTTTATCCAATGAATTGCAGCCTGAAAAAGACCCAAAGTAATTGTGTGTGTGTGTGTGTGTGTGTGTGAGCGCACGTGTGTCTGTGTGTTATGTATCTAATAAGATGTTTCCTATTGTGAAATCAAAATGGAAAGATTAAAGTGTAAAATAACAGAAATGTGTTCTGTTGTAGCAGCAAATCTCAAATAAACAAAACCTTTTTTTTCAAAAAAAGCAAGATTATAGGGGTACTGAGAACATTCTGAATATGATTTTAATACAAAAGATATTTTTCCTGGTAAAACCTTATGTGGTTTACCAAATGCATAAGAGACAACAGAAAAAAACTGTAAAGAGAGAGCGGTTCACATCTTGGGGGCTCTGATTTAATCAGAAATAGCTCCTGATAGTTTAGTTACAAAGTTACTTCTGAGATGAATATGAACACATGGAGAAAATACATATATATATAAATATACGTGTGTGTGTGTGTGTGTGTATATATATATATATATATATATATATATATATATATATATCTTTTATATAACATGAACTTGGAGTAAAGCTTTCAGGTTATTCAATTAATCATTGAACTGTCAAAAAGAAATTGCACTAGATACTTAATAAGGACAGCAAGGAAGACTTAATTCAAGACTATATAACAACAGGAGAGAGAAACTGTGCTCAACTTCACTGCAACAAAAGTACGAGGATTTTTTAATTCTGAGTGAGCTAAATGGAAAACACTGGGGGCGGGGGCGACAGGAGGGGTCTGGCCAAGGCACAGTGTGCATTAGTTGTCCTCATCCCTGCAAACCCATCTGTGCTCATACTTGGCTCATTCCTGCCTTCCCAGATACTGGAGCAGAGATGTCTTTTATATGATTACATTTAAAGAGAATGATTCCAGTTATTTGAGAAAATTATTCCTGGGTGTAGAATATTTATATCTCAAAGGAGCATAGAAAGAACTTCCCACTAAAAGATTTATAAAGTTAATGCTCCTGAAGAAAGAGATCAGGAACTTCTACTCTATAAGAAACCTTCTTAAATCTACTCAACCTGAGGGTACTGTTAAGGTCCTCTTTGTCTGTATACAATATGCTTACTTTGAATAATGTAAACTATAATACTAAAATATTAATGCTATCTGGAACAAAAAAATTTTTCTTTAGGATTCAAAACTTACTCGGGAATATGTAAATTTTAGAATGTCCGTTTTAAAATCCTGAACAAGTGTGAAGCAGCAGTGAGTAAGTAATTCCAATAGAATGGTGTTGGGATATGTAGTTGAAGAAAAATGATACTGAAGATGATCTTATTTTATTTTTAAAATATCACGTGTTTGTTTTTGTAATCAATATGATCAAGATTGTATTCTGAGAAATCTGGAATTATAATTCATAATGTATATAAAGTTTAGCAAATAATACACTTGTGAAAATGGGAAAATTTAAATAACAATGATGTTAATGATCACCATTTCTAAGTTTTTTTAAAGAGATATTAACCAGGTTTTTAGTAACATCAATTGTATAGACTTATAACCCTAATTGGTTTTATGTATTTCCACTAAATCAGAAATATGTTCATATGAACAATAAAAAAAGAAACAACAACAAGAAAAACCTTTCTATCTACATTTAGTATTTGAATTTCTGCTGGTGAGAGCATGCATGTGTTTCCCTTAAAGGATATCATGACTATTTTCAAATAATTTGCCTATTTTGAAATTATCCAAACTAAAAAGAATAATGTTGTACAGAAACCTAGAATAAGATCACAGAACTGCATAATTTTGAGATAAAACTTCAGCACCATCTTGATATTTAATATCTATTAGGTTATACATAAAACCAAAAGCTAAAACAAAATAAAAAATGCAACCAAGCAAAAGCACAGACACAAATTATAGAAACTTTATTTAAATTTTTCTGATAAAAAGACATTAACTTTCCAAGTTCACTACTGTTCTTCCTGGGGGACCTTGAGATTTATTGTCTATCAGAATAAAATCAGTCTGTGCTTTGAAAATGGTCCAAATCATCTGGCTGTAGCATTTTCTAGGTTCTTCTGGAAAAGAGTGAACTGAAGACATCAAAGGTCATTGGAGTAAATGACAATAATAGCTCTATGATAATACTGATAATGAGGCATATAATGAACTGGACTTCATTTTGGAGATCCTCAGTGACCAAAAAAGAGAATTGCAAATGAAGTGGAAATTTAGAGAAGATTAGTCAGGGGCAAAGAGAAAAGTCTATTTTAAAAGGTAAAATTTCAGGTTGGTTGCAATTAAATATAATGAGATTCTACTGTTAAGTGAAAATCCATTAAATGACAGAAATAATTTAAATAATGAGAAATTCTATGAGACGAGACAGCAAAGTCCATATATCCAGGATACATGTTGTATCCTGACTGCAATGTCAGAAAATAACAAGGAATCAATTCCAACTATGGTTCATTTTGATTAATTTCACCAATGTAATATGTCCAATAATGCAAGGAAGTTTTATTTGACTCTACCAAATTTATTGTTAGAAGTTTGTTGAATTATCATTGCACAAGTTGTAAGTATACTTTATTAATTTAAAATAAGTTTGTGACTAATTTCCTGAACTTCAATAGGTTATATTTTTCAGCTTAGTGTACAGAATTGTATTAAGGTATATAATGATGAACATTGGTCTATTACCTCTCCATCCATCTATCTACCTGATGATTTATTTGATATGTCAACTTGGCTGGGGTAAAGGATGTAGATGGTAGAGCATTTTTGGTATGATGCAATGTTGCTGGATGAGACTGCCTTTTTATTTATTTACTTATGGTACAAGGGGATTTTACTCAGGGGCACTCAATCACTGAGCCACATCCCCAGGCATAGTTTGCATTTTATTCAGAGACAGGGTCTCATTGAGTTGCTTAGTGCTTCACTTTTGCTGAGGCTGGCTTTGAACTCGTGATCCTCCTGCCTCAGGCTCCAGAGCTGCTGGAATTATACAGGCATGCACCATCACACCCAGCACTACTGCAATTTTTATGTGTTCACTGAGAGAAGGTGATCACACTCACCAATGTGAATGGTCATCTCCCAATCCCTTGAGGACCCCCCCCGCCAGAACACAAAGTAGAGGGCAGGCAAATATACTCTGTTTCCTGGAGCTGGAGCTGGCACAACCGTCTTCTTCTCCCTGAGATGTTGGTTCTTTTGGTTTCAGGCTCTTCAGGCTATGAGGTTTATAGCAGTAGCACCCCTCCACCTCAACCTTGTCTCTAGTTCTAAAAGCAGAAACAGGCACAGGCTAAACTACATCCCCATCTCCTTTCCTGATTCTCTTGTTTGCAGATGCAAATGGAAGGAATTCTCAACCCCAATAATTTCATGAATCAATTCCCAATTATTTGTTCTATTTCTCTGGGGAACCCTGGCTAGTTCTATCTATCATCCATCTATCTGTCTATCTACTTATCTATCTTCTATCTATTTAAGCTATACATAAAATAATCCCTAGAAATAGAAAAATAATGAGTGATTCATCTGTGTATTTTATTGTTGTTCTTATAGAACCCCCTTTTATCATATAAGCATCTCTGAGAAAGCCACTCTCCCACTGACAGTGTTGTTTTTGGTTGTTAAGATAGAGACCTAGTTCTGTCAGTTTCCATCCCGGTGAACTTCAGCAGACCTGTTTTCCTTTCTAAACTTCTACTTTCTCACTGGTTAAGTGGGAATAGCAGTGTAATTTTCCTTAGTCTTTGATAGGAAGAATTAATATTGTCAAAATGACCATACTACCAAAAGCACTATATAGATTTAACACAATTCCAATCAAAATCCCAATGACATTCCTCATAGAAATAGAAAAAGAAGTCATGAAATTAATCTGGAAAAATAAGAGAGACCCAGAATAGCTAAAGCAGTCCTTAGCAAGAAGAGTAAAGCTGGTGACATCACAATACCAGACCTTAAACTATACTGCAGAGCAATAGTAACAAAAACAGCATGGTATTGGCATCAAAATAGACATGTAGACCAATGGTACAGAATAGAGGACACAGAGACAAACCCACATAAATACAGTTATCTCATATTAGACAAAGGTGCCAAAAACATATATTGGAGAAAGGATAGCCTCTTCAACAAATGGCGCTGGGAAAACTGGAAATCCACATGTAGCACAATGAAATTAAGCCTCTCTCACCATGCATAAAACTCAATGTAAAGTGGATCAAAAACTTAGAAATTAAACCAGAAACACTGTGCCTAATAGAATAAAAAGTAGGCCCAAATTTTTATCATGTTGGATTAAGCCTTGACTTCCTTAATAAGACTTCTATAGCACAAGAAATAAAGTCATGGATCAATAAATAGGATAGATTCGAACTGAAAATATTCTTCTCAGCAAAAGAAAAAAATCAGTGAGGTGAATAGAAAGCACACAGAATGGGAGCAAATTTTTACCACACTCACATTATATAGGGCACTAATCTCTAGGATATATAAGAAACTCAAGAATCTTAACACCAAAAGAACAAATAACCCAATCAATAAATGGGCTAAGGAGCTGAACAGACACTTCTCAGAAGATGATATATGATCAATTAACAAATATATGAAAAAATGTTCAGAAGATTGTTCTTAAAAGTAGGTGAGTATATTAAGATTAGGACAATTAGAGGAATCAGAGTTTGAAGTGGACCATTTATGGAAACTTGTGAGGTTCAGTAAAACATAAAACTGGAAGCAACTTTCAAAACATTCTAGACCTTTCCATCATTTACAAATAAGGAAATTAAAGAACATAAATTATAAGGATTTTTCAAGGTAATATTGCATGTTAAAAGCTATGGAAGTACTGGAATTTATTCTTCCTAATTCTACATCAGTGTTTGAAATAAATTTCTTTAATTATTTCACTAAGTAAATGGCATTAATTACATGATGTGAATAATAAATTACCCTACCACGTGTTTTAGGAAAGCAATTTTGTTCCCACTCCTGGAATTTTAAACATCTTTACTGAGAATCATGTGTAAATTTCTGGTTCTTTGGGTATGTAATGTGTCATTTTTTTATATTTTGAAAAACATCAATAAAATTTGAAAATAATTTTAAAAACCTGTGATTGCTATTAGGTCATAGTTTTACAACCAATTTTTTTAGGGAAAAACATACATATATTTATTTCCCTGTATACTGAAAAATATTAAAATTATTCATAATCCCCAGAATCTAAACAAAAATATATAGATTAATCTATCTTAATATCCTGAAAATGCTCAGATACACCCCCCATACACAATTATAATCTTTTGACCATTATTTGATTACCAAACTTAATAGGTTGTGCTCAAAAGAGAGCAAATTATAAAGTGGGTGTTGGGTAAGTACTACACCTTTTCAGACTTTTTTTTCTCATATATATTCCTTTCTCTTTTCTGATAGTCCTAGGACAATTCAAAAATCTAAACATATTTTTGAATTGTTAATGTGACATATTGAGTGCTATATTCCTCTTTAATACCAGGAGAAATTTTTTCAATCATGGAGTGCTGAATTATGTGGGATGTTTCAAATATATGCATCTGGTAGATATTTATCTTCTGTTTATGGACATAATTTTCTTGTGCAAACAGAAACACATGAACACTTGTGTGTAATATACAAAAATAAAAATATCTAGTTTTCATTGTGCATTTATTTAAAATTTCTGATATTCTTTACCTGTACATATAATAATTAAATACCAATTACCTAATTTAAAGGAAATTAATTTTTATATGTTGTGTTTTAGAGGTTTTATTTATTAACATTTAATTTTTAACAATTAAAACTCATTATTTATAGCATATGCATTGTGCAAAAAGTAAACTAGTGCCAAATACAAGAAAATGAAAACAATTATTTCACTTATGAGTTAGTAACTCTTACTACATTATTATATTTTTCTTGGCTCACATTGTGTTTCCTTTTAACATTTTTAGCAACATATTCACATACATTTTCCAGGTGAAATAGCTAGAGATATTACAAATGTAGATAATCTAAACAATCTTATTCAATGGCAAGCATTAATTTCACTTAGTGAAACACAGTTCTTGTATTTAGTCATTCAGAATGAAGAGGGATATGGGTACAATGGCACACACCTGTAATCCCAGCAGCTTGGGAGATTGAGGCAAGAGTATGACAATTTCAAAGCCAGCCTCAGCAGCTGTGAGGCACTAAGCAAATCAGTGAGACCATGTCTCTAAATAAGATACAAAATCGGGCTGGGATGTTACTTAGTGATTAAGCACCCCTGGGTTCAATCTCAGGTAACCACCCCACCCCCTGCCCGATAAAAAACAAAATGAAGAGGTAATTAGTAATAAGATTCTCAACATTGAAGAAATCAATGGGGATCTGAAAAGGTAAAGAGACAAATTTTGAAGGGGAAAAATTGCCTGAGCAGTCAAGAGACACATTCTCTGCATACAGAGGTGAGAGTTAAGAAAAACCAGTTGCACAGTTGAGCTGATTACTTGAAACCTTATTAGAATATCAATTTCTATATGCATTCTTCCTGAGCCCTAATTATTGAAAATGTCAGCAATAATTTATTTAGAACACTCATCTCCTGTAATGTAGACTTGTGGCCTGAGTATGGACAATAATTTCTTTTGAATAACAACTCTTTAGTGTAGTTAAAATAAAATCCATTTTACAGATTAATCAGTGTTAAGGGAAACAAATGTCATCAATTCTTATATCAATTATAAAAACACTGCTTAATATTTTCACAATGTAAAAAATAACAAATAATTGAAGAGGAATGTTTTAATCTACTATTTTATGCACTTTTTTCAAAATATAAGTTCTATAATGATTAATAAATGTATATTTTGGTATTATCTTTAGTTATGTGAAAATATGCCTTTTCACATACATGTAATGTACATATTAGCAAGAGTTTATGTTGTCAAACTGGTGGGCAAAAATGAAATAGCGAGAAACACTGACTAATAGTGAAAAGGTATTTCTGATTTACTGAATAAATCTTACTCATTTTCCCTAAAACATCAAGTTCTTCACACTTCAAGTGGTCTTCTTTAATTATTTGTTTATTAGCTTTATATTTATAAGTAGATCTTTTGGGTCAAAGGGAGGGTAGTAGAAGATCACTTGAGAACACACAAAAGTCATATTGAATAAGGTATTTAAGAACTCAGATGTGAGCCAAATGTGGTGGGGCACACCTGTAATCCCAGTGGTTCTGGAGCCTGAGACAGGAGGATCACTAGCCAGCCCCAGCAAAAGCAAGGCCCTGAGCAACTCAGTGAGACCCTGTCTCTAAATAAAATACAAAATAGGGCTGGGGATGTTGTTCATTGGTCATATGCCCTTGAGTTCAATCCCCAGTATCTCCCCCATAAAAAAAAAAAAAAAAAAAAAGATGGCTTACATGCAAAGAGAATGAAACTGACATCTGACTTCTCAGCTGTGATGCAGGTTGCCAGAAACCAATGTCTCCAAAGAGCTGAAACAAAATTGTTTAGCTCTTAAAGTTCCATGCTCAGATTTTCATTCCAACAAAGGAATAAAGGGAAATGTCTTTTGACCACATTTTCCTGGGTGGGTCAGTTTTAAATCTTAATGAATATATCTCCCATACTCTTGTTGATTATTCAGAGTTTTGCATAAATTTCAAAAGGAAAGTGTTGATTTCTGTGATGAATCAGCAAGGGGCAGTAGGTATCATTGAAAAATGATTGGAAGGTTGAACAAAGTGTCATTTCCTAGGTGTTTCTTCGTAAACTCTTAAGGAAAAAAAAAAGTATTTACAAAATTACATTGTCAGTATTTTAGACATTTTGTTTCGCAATGAGCTGATGTAAAAAACTATTATTTCAATTTTTCCAGAGAGCACAAGTTGAGTGTGTTTGTTTTCAATGGAAGAAATTTAATTCATGTAAGTACATGTATTCTATGATTAGCAATTTGGGACATGAAGAATAACTATTTGGATTTAAGTGAATCTTTGTCTTGATTGGAATAGCTTGACATTTTATATGGGTGGCAATCTCACCCTGTTCCCCCTCCATTATGGATATTTAACTATGGATTTTAATAATGCTATGAATTCAATGAAAACCTTTGAATACAGGCTACTGTACAGTCAAGGTTTTCTAAAATAAGACACTAAAGCATTAAAAATAGTGTGATGTCTTTTAGTTTTTTAAAAAATGTTTCCATGAAGGCATTTTTCTTCACTTTGCTTTGTTTTCTGAAGTCCATTTAAAATATAGCCCTATGAAAATCTCCTCACCACAGTGGTAACTATGTGATAATGGTAGCTGATTATGTGATAGAGCTGCACAATAATAATTTGCAATCTGTCATGTGTGAAATTTTGCAGTGAAGTAGATAAACCCAGGCTGGTGAAGTGTGCTCTATATCATTGCATTGGAAGTAATAGCACAGATTGTATAACAGTATATAAGAAAAACACTGTGTTTCTTCTATGATTAGAAATTTGATTACTGTAAATTATCATTCTGCCAAATGCTTTAAAATTTTTTAAAATAAGTTTAACTAGGACATTATACATTAATTAAAACGATTCACCAAAATTACAGAGAATTCATTAGAAAGAAAAAAATTTCTCTTCATTTCTTGTTATGTTTTATAAGCACAAAAAGATTTAAATAAATATCATGTTCAGTTCCACACATTATGCTATTGCTTTTATTCTATAGTAAATATAACAAAAAAGATGATGAAGGAAGTTTACAAATGAGACCTGGACATAAAACATGCTGAATAACATTATCATGATTCCTAATGCAACTAAAAAATTCCAATTGTTCAGCAGAATGAACCTCATGTAAAATTGAAATCTTTTTCATGATTGTTGTGATAATGAAAAGCTCACAGGTATATTTGTGTCATGGACCCAAATTACACCTTGGACACACAACCTGTAATGAGTTATCATCAAAACCTGTTAATTACTCTTGTTAAGAAATTCCCAAGATGCTCACACAAAAAAGGAATTCATGTGTGTGTATGTGTGTGTTAATTTTATTCATGTTAAATATGTTTGACACTTAACTTTAATAAAATATGAAATACAAAATCTAAGGAATTGTTTTGGCAAGATGGTTTAATAAATTGAAAAAATGGGTGAAATGATGTGGAATATTATGGAGTGAAAGGAAGTTTTGTAATAATTGAGTTAGTTAAAAAAGGACCACATGAAAAGAATTTGCTTGCCTGTTTTTATAGCAATTATAAGAAAACAGGCTATGACACCAAGATAAAAGAGATGACCCAGTCCAGATGATATAAGGCATACAGAGGAAAATCAAATGTTGGTTAACAGATTACTTTTTCAAATGAAAACTCCTTTCCAATCCTGGATTTTAGGTGTCACTAATATTTCTAAATTGGGGGGAAAGTCAATTATACTGTAGCTAACACAGAAACTTAATCAGTAATAATAGCAATCATGATAATATAATAACTAAAATTTATTGAATTAAAATTAAGTGCCATGAACATTAAAAAATATTTTCATGTATTATTTTATTATAAGCTCATAATAAACCCAAGAGGCTGGTGATTTTGTGACCATTTGATAGATGTAAATATTGAGTTTGAGCATTTGAAATTCACGTTGTTTTTTCTGACTGCCAGTAAAATGAGGAGCTGAGATTCCAATCTTAGAAATCAGAATTTTAAAAATGTAGACTTTAATAATACTTATTGAGAACTCTTTGGGCTATTTACATTCTAATTTTTTGTTGCTAGTTAGTATTTTGGATATTAATCTGTCATGAAACAACTTTCAAGTTTATGTTACTAATGGTCAAAACTCAAACTCAGCTAACACTAAAATTGTTTATTTTTATAAATTAATATGAACAGTCCATGTGGCCATTAAAACTTTGTTTGGAGGATTTCAATATGTCCATTCTGATGATGATGAGTGAAATGATCATAATATTTTGCTAAACATCAAAATACACAGGATCACATGAAACCTGAAAATATTTTAGTTGTGCTTACTATTCCTGTGAGGAAGAAGATAAAAATAGCTTAAATGAATAAAATTTATATAATAGTATTCAAAAATATTATACTTCACAATTGTTCTACAATCTCTAATTTCTGGAGTTGTATTTGTACATTTCTCTGATTTCCTTCTTTTCACTTTCTACATTATATTTATTCATTTTCCTTTTATCTCATAATGTAGTCATTTATTTAAAATTAAAGTTTGTACTCAAACTGTTCATCAAAATGTGTGGAATGGTAATAAAAGGGATAATATACATTGAACAAATGTTATAAGTTCGAATATGCTAATTATTTTATATCCAGAGCTTCACTTAATCATTACAACAGCATGAAATTCTAATAAAGAAATAAATTTTAGTTTCACATGATCCTAATTGGTGAGGTTAGAATCACCTCTGCTAATTCCTGAGATTGCTGGGTAGAGAGCATGTGTGTATACAAATACACACATGAATCATGTATGAATGAACTGTTAATTTCATTTACTCTTAATTTCATTTTATGTTGTGTGAGGATTAATTTTTCAAATACATGTTTTAAAAGTATTTTTCCACAACTTTCTAATTATCACAAATATGTTTTTTTTTTATATTTTGGAATTATTTCTCACTAACTGAATTTATTTCCAGAACAGAAGCAATTAAATGACCTATTTTGAAGTTTATATGTCATTGGTTAAGATAGGAGAAAATTACTGAACATTTGATTAACTGAAGAGATTTTAGGATCATGGCCACATGACAGCCCAGTATGTTGGTACATATTTATAATCCTGATTACTCAGGAAGGTGAGGAAAGAGGATGGTAAATTTTGAGGACAGCCTCAGCAACATACCAAGACCTTCTCTCTAAACACAAAACAAAACAATGACAATAACAAACAACACCTTGTAGGAACATGTTTGACAAATTCTCCTCCAGAACTCATATCCTCATCTTCTTATTTGCTGTGTATGTGTGTTTATTGTATTAACGATGATCAAATAGTCAATGTAGTGAGATGATTATATTTTTCATTGCTTTAGTTTTTGGTGAATAAAGAACTACATGATGAGCTTGTTACTATATCTATCAAGGACACCTTGATTCTTTCATGTGCTTTGAATCAGTTATGTGGGATGGTAAGAACTTCCATAAAGTAGATAAATTGTCTGGGCTATAAAATGTGACATTAAGCATAACCATAGGTAGGATATCTGACATGGTAAGATTTGCCATGTTCTGATCATTATATTTACAAGCAAAGAAAGGTGGTAGAACTTAGGTAAATGGAATATTCATTACTTTCATTTAAAAAATAATTTCAATCCTTCATCAAAGCAAAGTAAAATTAGGTTTTAAAATATCATCAAGATCCTGGCATAATAGTTACGCTTTATTAATGGATTCATGAAAACAATAAAAATCCTTTCTTTAGATTCTATGGTTTAGACATATTAATTATATGAAATTGAAACATTAGTAACTTACATGTGTATAAAATGGAATATAATGTGAATATTTCTTTTTTATTATTTTTATTTGTTTTCTTTAGATATAAATAACAGTAGATCATATTTTGATATATTATTTTAATTTGGAATTATAATAAGTATTCTGTTGTTGTGTTGTTTGTTGTTACCTATTATATATCAGGTCTATTATTGTGCAATAGCCACTGTGAAACAAAGCAAAATTTAGAAGTACCATTTTGATTCTGAGAGACCCTAGAGAGATGTAGATTAATAAAGCATATCGATAGTTAGTTTTGAACTTACCATAAAGTGACCTTATCAAGCAATTTATATATAAATAAAGTTTTTAAATTAGTTGAAATAAAAAAAAAACATTGGGCAAATCATATCATATAATGAAATAAAAAAATAAATAACATTTATCACAAATGATTATCTTATCCTTAACATAAATCAGGGAGAATTATAAAGAATATTTTTATTTAATTCATAATAGTGCCATGGTTCTTTTCATAGTTTTGAAAATGGAGACAAAGAGAGATAAAATAAGTTATATAAGGTAGTTTCCAACAAAATACCTAAGGTTAGAATTAGGCGTCTGGTCATGAGTGTAAGCCTTTAATTGCTATGCTAAACCACCTCTTGTATTTTGCTGTTATTCAAACACTAAGACATTTTAGTCCTCAC
Organism: Marmota monax; assembly: GCF_021218885.2. Classification (NCBI taxonomy): domain Eukaryota; kingdom Metazoa; phylum Chordata; class Mammalia; order Rodentia; family Sciuridae; genus Marmota; species Marmota monax. The sequence continues at coordinate 2,073,441 of NW_026695197.1, read as the reverse complement.
CAATTTCTATTATCAACAGGTTCATGTTCATGTGCATTATCACTTAGGATGCAGTATTTGCCCTTAACATTGAGCCTTAGGAAAATACTTTAAATTTTTTCTTTTAAAATTTCTTTCATCTTTACTTTTTTTTGTTTTACGTTCAATAACGTAAAATAAAAATATTATTTAATGAGATTCAAAATCACTTCAATTGGACAAGGCAAATTAATAACATAGCACAAGATAGAATCCATAGTTTTCAGGATTACACTTCTTTAAGTGACTTACCCTGGGTATCAAAGAAATTGTTATTGAGGTAATGACAGTGGTTTAGATTCAAAATTGTTGTTGAAATTAATGCTTGAATGAAATCCCTGGAGACTGCAAAATATGAATTTTTTATATTCTTCTGAGCAAATAGAAAATAAAATATCTCACATCCTACTAATAGAAAAAAAAATCAGGACTTAGTTTTGCCACCTGACATGACCTACATGGGCATTAATTCAGGTTCCAGGACCAGGAGGTGAGGGAATGGAGAAAAGACAAACAGACACAGGAATAAAGAAAAAGCTAGCTCTTGGTGGTTAACTACAACCTGGTAGGGAGGTAGTGACACACAAAGAGCTCAGCAAGGTATAACATCAAAAGCATTTATTGTGAGAAACTTTCTTCAAAGCAAGCAGAACCAAGGTCCTGAGTATGAACAGCACAATTTTGATTATTAGCTTGAACCCATAACTTTCTACCCCCAAGCAGCTGGCACCTGAACCTCAAGGTAAAGAAATGAATAGCTCTGTGGCTGGCACAGAACCTCCTATTGAACAGGACATCACCTTAGCAACTGGGAAGTCTCAAATCAACACCTTCACACCAAGAGTTCCCAAAAGAAACATCGCCTCTGTCACAGGACAGTTCAAGACCCATAATTCAGTCACCACTTTGGGCAGTCACCATCCAGTCGACTGATATTTATTTATCATCCATAGTATTATTACTCAAAAAATAATAAAATTCTGTGATTTACAGAAACATGGATGAAATTGGAGTATATTATGTTAAATTAAATTAGGCGGCCAAGAGAAAGAGAAATACTGCATGTTCTCTCTCATACATGGATGCTAAGACAGTTGATAGGGGTTATGATACTCACTAGAAGGGGGGGGAGGACAAAGGGAGATTGTAGGAAGGTAAAATGTTAGACAGAAGGAATGTGTTCCAATGCTCTATAACATAGCAGTGACTACAACTCACAACCATTTTTATTTTACAAATAATTAGAAGAGAGGAGTTCAAAGTCTCCTAATACACACACACAGAGATGATAAATATTAAGGAAAAGGAAATGCTATTCACTCTGGCTTAATCATTATTCTTTGTATACATGTATTAAATCATCACACTGCACCTGTAAATATGTACAATTATTATGTGCCAATAAATAAATAGAAATTAGAGAATGGATAAACGTATTAAAATAAAAAGTAATGGTGAATAAAAACTAATTATAGATAAAGATTTTAAATGTAAAATATGAACAACAATGTTAATGCATTTGATGTCTTTGTGTGCTTTCTATGTAAGCCACTGTGTTATAGTAGTTAAAGACAAGAAAATACTTGGTTAACTGTCAGTTTTATAAGTGAAAACTTACCTTACTTAACTTTTATGCCTTAATTTCTTCACCTGTTGTTTGGGTTAATTCTAGGATCTTTCTCAAAGCACTGCTCTGAATAGTACCTAATGACCACTATTTCCTTCTCTATTTCTATGAAATCAACTATTTTAGCATCCAGATGAGAGTAAGAATGTGTGCTATTTATCTTTCACCTGGCTTATTTCACCTAATATGATTTCTTCCAGTTTCATCCATATTGCCATATACATACAGAAACACACACACACACACACACACACACGGTTGGGCAACTAGTGTGAATATAAGTGTTGACATTTACTATGTGTGAAAGATGATGGAGAGATGATAAGAGTATAGTATTTAAAAGCCAACTACTAAAGCCATCCTTTCCTGGGTCTTCCATTTACTAGTCAAATAACTTTAATTAAGTAAACTGAAGCTTTCTTTATACCAGTATTTTTTATCTTTCAGTTCAGTATAATGATTGACTTGAATTAGTGTTTTGTAAGAACCTCACAAAGACTGGTAATTCTTCTGTGATTCATACATACAAGCCTGCAAGCAAAGGTAAATTAAAATGTATTTGTAAGGAACCCTGGTTAATAAATAAGTTTGCCCATTTATAAAATATTTGTAAATATTTGCATTGAAGTGTTTGTGTGTATTTGTGTGTGTGTGTGTGAGTGTGTGTGTGATGCTGAGTTCAATCCAGATCCTTGAGCATGCTAGGCAAACAGTTTCCTACTGAGTTACATCCCAGCCTTGAATTCTTTTAAAATCATATATGTAAATCTTTAAAACATTTCTCTTAACACATAAAAGTTTATTTCAGTTCTAGATTTGCTTTTTAAACATCCTTTTCCCTATCACGTACCAATAGATGCCTGTTTCAATGGAAAATAAATCACAATGTCACATAACACTGCATAAAATTAAACCTGAAAAAATTCCAAGGAGCACAGTACGTGTGTAAATTTGTGTCTGACGGGATAGGGATCAGGATTGGGTTTAGTGATCAAAGGGGACTTTAAATCTCCACAAAGATAATAATAAATAATCTAATCTATAAAATTTAACTAGTGGTTTATAGATAATTTAGTATATGTAATATCATCTTAGAAAATGGGTGTTTTATAGCCCATTTGATTGCCCTCTAATGCTCTAGCCTTGCCCAACTACTGAACATTCAATATTCTTATCAGATAGCATTTCATTCCTTCACAAACTAGCTGGAGAGAGCTCATTTTTTATGATGTAGCTGAAATTCTATTTATTTCTACTTAATTTTAAGTAAGTTTTCATCTATATCAAATATGTATCTGTAAGTTTGGACTCCTTATCATTAAGCAGTTATAAGTAATTGCTAGGTGTGTGTGTGTGTGTGTGTGTGTGTGTGTGTGTATGCTAGGTATGTTATACATACTTATATTTTTGCCATATATATATATATATATATATATATATATATATATATATATATATCACATATATTAAGCAATCAGCAGTCATCTATCATTTGTAAAAACTATGGTAAGGTACTAAATGGATGACCAAAATAAAAGGTAGTGTCTTTGTCTACAAAGACCCAGAGAAAATAAGTAAGGACCAATTAAAATACAAAGATTGAGACACTGATTGTAAGGGTAATAGAATATAGAAAATGAAGAGCTCATGGCAGGCTGAAACTCAGTGGAAAGGGTCAAGAGTGAATTCTCAGAGAAAAGAAAGAAATTGAAAAGCATAAGACCTCTTGTGTTTGAAAGAAATCCAGACAAAAGTAATCCACATGATCTTATAATTCTTGAGGTGACTTGTAAAATTAGACACTAGGAGATGACCTGAGTAAGCCTTGAAGAAATCATTGGGGATCTGAAAAGGGAAAGAGACAAATTTGGCAGGGAAAAATTGAGCAGTCAAGATATAAATTCTCTGCATAGGTACAGAGGTGAGAGTTAAGAAAAAATAGCTGCATAGTCGAAACTGTTTCAAAAGTTTTAACCTATAGAAATAGCAAAGAGACATATTTATAGGTACAAAATTGCATTTAACAACAAAAATTTATTTTTGAAAGCAATATTAATGTGTATACAATGAAAGTACAAATGCCTTTTAGAAGCACAGTAAAAGTTGCAAAAGGGAAGACACACATATGTTATTCACTTGTTAAGAAGTTACAATCAAGATTGGGGTTAAATAAAAATGCTTAAGTGTTACTTGTTTAATAGTGCCAGTAATAACATCATCCATTTATATACAATTGCATACATTTTTATTGAACACTTTCTATTATTTCATACTTAGCATGATTTAATAACCATGGGAAAATGGGATAGTGTTAAGCATTAGATTTTTCTTCATAAATGTTTGAGTGGGGAGAAACTTTGATATAAATAAAGTTAACACTGAGATGTTTGTATTTAAAACTGATATATATATATCATATATAAAGTAGTCTTCTACATGGTATATTATATGCACATTATGTATGAATTTTTAATTCAATCAAAAATTACTTTTGTTTTCTTAACCTGTTAATTTGTTTTTAAAAGATTCAGTAGTCTTTAAACCTTTTTCACAATTGTATCAATTAACTTTCAACCCAAATGTTATGTCATCTGGGCCAACCAAAATATATGCTGGCTGGTACAGAGGAGCAGAGTTTAGAACATTTGAGGTAAGGAGAAGTTTGAACTTTTCATTGCCATTCTACCTTAGAGTACTCATTCTTTAAAAACAGTACCCTGACCACCTTCCACACAACATGCAATCTCTTCTCCACATGGTGGCTGGAATCTTAGAAGAAAACAAAAGACATCTAGCTAAGGAGAAAGAGGAGGAAAAAGAAAAGGAAAAAAATAAGAGGAAGGGATCAGGATTTGGATGGATTAGTAAATGAACTACTTTTAAGTTTTTAGCTTTCCATTGGTGTCATCTAAAGAAATTTTTAGTGAGGGAAAGTTTGAGTTCAACTTGCATTTTGAACTCTTCATCCAATTAGGGAATTTAAATAATGTGATAGTCCTAATTTCTTTTCTCATTTTTCCATCTAAAACATCTCTCAAATAAGCAATCTTGTTAACATCCAAAATTCTTCAAAGCAGTGCCTTTAAATCCTAATTGTTCCTGGTGGAATTGTGCCAGTTTAAAGGATCCAGTTCTTTAACTAGAACAAGGAACAGAAGGAAGCAGGTATTTTTGCCGAGGGCAGGAGTAGTTTTAGACTTCGAAAACCCAGTAAGAAGGATACAAAGGACAATGCCTGTGCCCACTTGTATCTCTGCATTTTGGTAAAGATCAGCCTTTACCAATACAAGATGAGCCAAAGCGCCCAACTGTAGACAACAACATTAACTATGGACCTCACACTTTGTGCCTCTCATAAGACTTTTAAAAAGTTTTATTGTTGTATTACATATATCTATCAACAAATAAAGTCTGCAATGAAGAAAATGAACATATCCCCCACTCCCCAAATTGTCTGCATTTTATTTTAATTCTTGCCCCTCCACAATTCCTCCAACCTCCTACCAGTCTCCAGGCAAGCACTAATTTTCTTATAGGTTGATTGTACTATATATACTGTTGTAGAAATGCTATATTACAGTATGAATATTTCTGTGTCTAATTTTGTTCATTAGCATGTTATTTTAAGAGTCATTCTTGTAACTGTATCAGTAGTTCCTTGTTATTTCCAATTTGTATATCCATTTATTTGTTGATGAATGTTATTAAGTGAATATTTATGTCACTCCCCAAATTCATATGTTGAAGTCTTAAACCCCAGTATGGCTCCATTTAGACAAGGGGAACCTAAGGAAGTAATTAAGGAGGTTACACAGATCCAATAGGATTCGTTTCTTGTAAGAAGGAACTAAAAATTCCTTACAAGAAAATTCTCTCTTCTCAAGAGCAGAGGAAAAACCCAGGGAATAACCAGGGAGAAGACATTCATCTGTGAGCCAGGAAGAAAGCTTTACCAGGTACAAAACTGACCATCCCTTTGATCTTTAATTTCCCCTGCTTCAGAACTGTGAAAAACATATTTCTATTGTTTAAGTCATTCAGTCTGTGGTCTTTTGTGTTGGTAGTCTCAGTGAACAAATGCAATCGACTTTTGGGTTGTTCACAGGTTTTGATATTAAAAATAAACATATTACAGTTATCTATGTACAAATAGGGCTGCCTTACTTAGCAAGTAAAAACACAGAGCACACATTTAAATTTGAATTATTTCTAATTGCTTATGACTATGTTCACTGAGGTAAAAGAATAATGTTATACTGATACTAAAAATTATTCATTATTTATGTGAAACAGTACAATTGTCTCAATTAACAAACTTCTTTCTTGAATTTTATTTCTCTAAGGATTTTTGCTCTATTTATGTGTTTTTAAATTTTTTTTTTGCATAATTTGCTTATAAAATCCCTTGCAGTTATAGTCTGATGTTCCATTTACATTTTAAGTAGTGCATCTGTTCTTTGTTCTTTGTCCATTTGAACATTCATTAATAAGAAAACACCTTAACCATTTGAGTTATAAATTAGCATACTAAACTTTCTGGCATAAAACTAACAAATCTAAGAATCATTCTTCAAATTTGTTTAACAAAACACATGCATCACTTTTCATGAAATAACCTGTACCTCTTTTTAAAACATCATGTTATATCTCTTGATCAATGATTTTTAAAAATGTAATGTACTGAAAAAAAAACATTGCCATCAAATTTTATTTCCCTCTCTTTCAATATCCCATATGATGATTACATTTGCTTCCAAGATGAAAAGATATTTACTAAAATCCTTGTGAAAAAATCAGATTCTTCAAGGAATGAAATTCATTTTAAAAGCAGCCATGGCAAATGCAATAATAATCATTCACTTACAGGTAGAAAATTTCCCCCGTTTATAAGTAATGTTTTCCCTTTTAAAATTTTTTATTTAATATTTTTTATTTAGTTGTGGATGGATTTTTATTTTATTTATTTTATTTTATATGTGGTGCTGAGAATCGAACCCAGTGCCTCACACATGCTAGGCAAGTGCTCTATCACTGAGCCACAACCCCAGCCCCATGTTTTCCCTTTTAAGGAAAATCTTAACTATTAAAGAGGTGTTTTTTTTTTTTTTAATAAGTTAGCTTTAAACCATACTCAACAAATTCTTTTAAATAATGGAACATTTTAGTAACCTAATTTTGCTTTTCTTTCAACTTATATAATCTCATTGCTGAAGAGATATTCAAAACTATACAAAATAAATTAATAGGTTCTACTCAGTGGATTACTTTAAAACTCCACAATAATTTTGAGACCTTCAGAATTAAAGCCTAATTTCAGTACTCCAAATAAAATCCAAATATTCTGTTCATAAAAGAAAGCCATGGTCTTTTGAGTGCAAGAGAATTCAAGAATACAGAATGGCAACAAAAACACAAATATTTTTATAATAACTCAATTCAAGATATACAAATAATATAAAAATAGTATTTTACAATAATTAATTTGATGTCAAAAAGAGCAGGATGAAGCAGGAGGACAGAAAGCTCAAAGCCAGCATTAGCAAGTGAGGTGAGGCTCTAAACAACTTAGTGAGACCCTGTTTCAAAATATAAAATACAAAGGGCTGGTGATGTTGCTCCGTGGTTAGGCACCCCTGGGTTCAATACCAGGAACCAAAAAAAAAAAAAAAAGGACATGTTTTACTGTTTGAGCAGCCGTATATGGTCAAATACCATACTCTGCTTAATTTATTTTAAAAAGTAAAGAATATAAACTAAATACACTATATTGAGGGTGTCCTGACAATGCCAATGAAGAAGACAAACCTAAAAACCATATGATAAGAGATGTCCTTGTATATATAGGATGACTGGTAAACTTCTGTATAAGTCTTTTTATGGACATGTGCTTTAACTTCTGTTGAGAAATGCCTTTGAGTGGGAAGGCTAGATAATATGTTAATTATGGGTTTAAAGTTCATAAAACTCTCAAATTATTTCCAAATTGATTTTACCATTTTACATTCTTACCAGAATGGAATGAGAGAATTTGTTCTCCCATATTTTCCACAGAAATTAATGTAGATGGTGTTTTAAATCTTACTCATTCTAAAAAGAGCATATTAACCTCCATTTTCCTTTTAATTAGTAACCCTCTAATAATTAATAATTATATTGACATTTTAATGGGTTTATTTGCCATTATTGTATCTATTTGTCCATTTATCCTTCTGTCTATACCTCTGTCTGTCTCTCTATAATCTATTAAGGTTAAGTGCCTGTTCTAGTATTTGTCCATTTTATTAGGTATTTGTTTTCTTAAAATCCATGTTTTAGAGTTTTTTATATATTTGGGATAAAGTTTTTCTATCCAATATTTGATTTGAAAATATGTTTTCCAGTCAGAAACTCATGTTTTTATTTTCTTAACAGTGTCTTTCAAAGACCAAAAGTTTAACATTTTTCTACTTTACATACATAGCAATATTTTATTTGATAACAGACACTGTGAAGTTTTTAATATTTGGTGTTTTATATTCCTATAAATATTCTTTCTTATTTTTAATTTATTCTAATTAGATATACATGACAGTAGAAGGCATTTTGACACATTGTACACAAATGGAGCACATCTTCTCACTCCTTTGGCTGTACATGATGCAGAGTCACACTGGTAGTATAGTCATACATGTTTATAGTGTAAGAGTTTCTGTCTCATTTCACCATTTTTCTCAATCTCACACTCCCTCCCCTCCCCTAACTCCCTTCTGCCCAATCCAAAGTTCCTTTATTCTTCTCTAACTCTCCCCCCCACCCCGCCCCCTGTCATTATGGATCAACATCTGCTTAGCAGAGAAAACATTCGGCCTTTGATTTGGGCAGATTGGTTTATTTCACTTAGCATGATATTCTCTAGCTCTATCCATTTACCTGTAAATGCCATAATTTCATTCTTCTTTACGGCTGAGTAATATTCTAGTGTGTACCACATTTTTTTTAACCATTTATCTATTGAATTTAAAGGGTATCTAGACTGACTCCATAGTTTAGCCATTGTGAATTGAGCTTCTCTAAACATTGATGTGGCTGCTTCACTGTAGTATGCTGACTTTTAAGTCCTTTGAGTATAACCAAAGAAGTGGGATAGCTGGGTCAAATGGTGGTTCCATTCTTAGTTTTCTTAGAATCTCCATATTGCTTTCCAGAGTGGTTACACCAATTTGCAGTCCCACCAGCAGTGAATGAGTGTACCTTGTCCCCACACCCTCACCAATACTTATTGTTGCTAGTATTCTTTTCTTTTATTGGTTTCTCAAAACATTACAAAGCTCTTGACATATCATATTTCATACATTTGATTCAAGTGGGTTATGAACTCCCATTTTTACCACGTGTACAGATTGCAGGATCACATTGGTTACACATCCACGTTTATACATACTTCCATACTAGTGTATGTTCTTGATAATTGCCAATCTGACTGGAGAGAGATGAAATAGAGTAATTGTGATTCACATTTCTCTAATTGTTGGAGATGATGAACATTTTTTTTTAATATTTTTGCTGATCAATTGTAATTTTTTCTTCTGTGAAGTGCCTGTTTAATTCCTTAGCCCATTTATTGACTTGGTTATTTGTTTTTTGTTTTGGTGTTTTTTTTTAAGTTCTTTATATGTCCTGGAAATTAGCCCTCTAAATATTCTTAAGGTTTATTCTGATGTGCAATCAAGTTATTTAAAACAGTTTATATCTTTCCAGGTTTTCTTTTAAAATTTGTTAGATGAGACTATTTTATTCACTATTTTTTTAGGTTACATTTTTAGTTAGTTTATGAATTAAAAAGTTCTTCCATGATATTTATATTTTCTGTAGAATTTTTATATCACTAATAATTGAGTTTTTGTTATTTTTTTCCTTAAAAGTAATACTTCCTCTTGTTCTTTAAAGTCATTAACTATATCTCTTAAACGTTTTTGTTTTCTTCTCAGTTCATTGTATATTTTGCTTTGCTTTCAGGAGTTGTTTAGGTGTCTTGGTGCATGTTATTTGTATTGAAATGAGTTAAATCATAATTACTGTTATGGTAAGCACAATTAAATTGACAGTAAATTTGGACTTACTATATTGGCATGGGATTAAAGCAAAAATTCAGAGACATAATATTTGCTTATGAAATGAATTCTACAATATTTATTACACAATGAGTATTATACATTGAGCTTGCACTTCCTGATACCAAACACAAGTGGAAACAATTCAGTATATGCTTTTCATGGTGAAAATAAGGGAAACATACAATAGTGATGGGGGAAGCCAGTGAACAGCTGTCAACCATCTTCAGGATCATATGAATCAAACTTTGTCTAGTAAGGAATGCAACAGGATGGAGGAGGAAGGGAAATGTCCAGACCTACATAAAATGTGTAGAACCAACTAGAGAGGAAATTTTGAGATAGCAGGTTCGATCTTTAAAAAAAAAAAAAAAAAAATCGCCACCACAAGGCCACCTGTGTATGAGAGGCCAACTTGATGGAAATGTCCTGTCTCAAGAAAACTATGTGGAGGGAAAAATAATGTTGAGGATGGTTTTTAAAAATATGGTCTTTCTCTAAAAATTAAAAAATGCACATATAAAACTTTTTCTTCACACATAGATAAATATAACTATTACTGGCTCTTAAAATGTTTAAATAGATTTTAGATTAAAACTATCACATGCAAACCGGTGTGATGGTGTATGCCTGTAATCCCAGTAGCTCAGGAGACTGAGACAAGAGGATGGTGGGTTCAAAGCCAGCCTCAGCAACTTAGCAAGACTCTGTCTCAAAATAAAAAATAAAATTGGCTGGGAAATGTGGCTCATTGGTTAAGTGCCCCTGGGTTCAATTCCTGGTACCAGACAACAATATAAAAACAAAAACTGTAATAAAACATATGTAATATATATTTGGTCAAGTATAAATATTAATACCTAATGAAGAGGTATTTTCAATCTAAAATAACAAAAATAAATACGCTTATTTGTCTTTATTTTTCAGAATTTATTGTTTGATTAAAAATAACCTGAAATAGTTATTATTCTTCAGATTGCTAAACATCAAAATAATTCATATATCAAGTTATTTACTACATAGTTACTTATAGTTATTACAATTGTAATTTCCAGTGATATTGTTATTGTTACTAAAATGCTGTATGATCTCTTTCTGTGCTAATTGAATGTACAGTAGTTCTATGATAAATCAATGTAATTATTCTGAGAGGAGACATCATAGAGAACAGAGCCATTTTGTATTTATTTATGAGATATTAGTCATTATAATACATTTCTTGGAATGTAAATTTTTATTTGCGCTTTTCTGTTGTTACATTTTGTTATATTTACAAAATACTTAAATATGCTTTTAGCTAAATCCATATATATTTGGAAAGAAAATAATCTAGCTCGACGATATTTCGTGAAATAATTACCTAGATAATTTTCATTGAACTCATGAACTAACATTGCTGTGGTAAAATAAGTTAGAAGATTTGTATTGAATCATATACTTTGGATTTTGATTTTTGAGTTTTTTTTTTTTTTTGCTTAAAAATTGTCTGTAATTTGATAATACTTCAAATTGAGATTTTATTGTGGTTTTATACAAATATTACACCTCTTAGCAAAATACATCAATATTTAGATAGTCTTGATTACAACATAATATTTTATTTCCCATTTTTATAAAAGTTCGTCATATTATAGATTGGGGGTTATTTTGTATCATTATATATGTAATTTTTCTAAATAGAGTCCAGGTTAGTTGCTTAGGGAAACAGGGTTTGTATACTCCTTTAAATTCACACAAGTGTTTTTCTTCATTTAATACTGGAAATGGATTCAGTATTAAAATGATGCAGTAGAGTAAGCAAATTTGATTTGAACTCCTTCTTAATTTACCAGTCATTTTTTTTTCATTTTTACAAGTGAACTATATTTTAAGACATTTATGATCTAGGAAAATAATGCAGACATTTAATTTATTAATTCACTAAATTTTAACCTCTTTTTCAAGCTATTAAACCAAGTGATTTCAAAGATTTTTAATTCTTCTGCATAGTCATTGGAAAAGCCATAATTTTATCTCTGATTTGCATGTATATGTATGTGTATATTTATATCATCATGTGCTCATAATATAACACATTTAAAGCCACTTTTATATGTATTTACCTTCTGAAATTTCAGTCTCTATCTATAAACCCAGAATAATAAATTGTACAGCAAAGTTTGTTATAGAAAATAAACAAATGAATGAATGATATACATAAATAGTTTATTTATTATTTTAAAAAATACTTCTTATTATAGCATGAAGGAAATTTTATGTCAGTTCATCTCTACTAAAAAATCAAGGATATTTTAAGTATCTAATTAATACTACTTTAAGTAAATAGAAGATTTATGGTGGTTCAGTATGTTCTGAATTTGGGGAATTATTTTCACTTTAGTAATACTGAATTAAACGATGAGGTGTATTTTAGTTAATAAATGAAAGAGTGCTGAATAATGCATAGGGTGAATAATACATTGTAGGATTTCTCAAATAAGTCTTAGAATTGGGTATTGGATGAGTAATATTTTTAATGACATAATTAAGGTAATTTGTGGATTATCCTGTGTAAATAGAGAATATATTTGTTTTGATGAATATATTCACCATGCATACAAATTAATTATTCTTCAGATTGAAAATCCAGCTTATAAAATACGGTATTAAATTTGAAATTTTGCATTTTTTTTGATTCTTCTCTTTAATTTAAACTACATTTACTTTTAACAAGGTATTTGCAAGAGCGCTTTCAAAAGTGAATTTCCATCCTAGGCAAATCAAGCTATTGGACTCTGAAGATAAATTTCTAAGAGCATGGCATCCTTCATCTTTCTGAGCTTTTCACAATTGAATAGCAATTGTACCTTGAAACACTGGACAATTAATTGAAGCTTTTGTAGTCTTTAGGAATCAGAATGTGAATTTGTATCAATCCTGATCCATTTACTTACATTCTTAGAAAGTCAGCATATCCACAGATGGGCATTATTTAGCCAGCATTCTGGGGTACTTTTACATGCAGTATATATAACAAATTGCCCGCGAGGCTATTATATGTTTAAGACTTTTAATTGCTGTGTACTTCAAACGTTCCTTACATCCTGCCATCTGGCACATAGAAACTTTAATGAATTTTTAAACTTAATGGGATATGCTCTGCATTAGGAAGGTCTGAAAATTATTTGCTAACTACTGGTAAGTGACAGATTTATCATCACAAACCTCCCAAAATCACAATTGGTTGCTTTATGCCATTAAGGCAGCAACACATTGTTAAATGGTAGTAAAAGTTGCTCAAACAATTGTCCTAATGGGAAAAATTAATAAATAAAATGTTTTCCTTGCTACTTAAGGAAATCACATCTGTATTAGCATGACATTTTCTCCCTTGAAAGTGGTTTTATAGAATCATCTTTATATTAAGTGGAATATTTTGCTTAAATTTTAAACAAGTTTTAGAGGTATTGGGAAAAGACTGATAATATTTTCAAGTGCTCTTACTTTATTAAGAAGGATTTTGTATTTGTCAGTCAAATAAAATGTCTTTTTATTAGACTTTCATTTGTACTGTGACTGTATTTAATTATAAATACAGTCAATAAATCTGACAACAATATAGAATGATTAGCTACCAGGGCATTGCTTTCAAAAGAGTATAATCTACATTTCTCTTCTCCCCTAATAATCTTAATCTCTGTTTCAGTTTTGTCCTTCCAGGAATTTATGAAAATACACATTCTACATAGTTCCTTCTAAAAGAAAAATGCAAAGAATCAGTCAAGGGTGCAGTAGTCAATAAAAATCCATCCAACAAAATTAAAAAATGGAAAGTAACAGAGTATATGTTGGGTAAATTGAAGAAAAATTCCGTTAAAAGGAACATATGTATGCCCGGTGCAGTGGTGCATGCCTGAAATCCTAGCAGCTCAGAAGGCTGAGGCAGGAGGATCGAAAGTTGATATCCACCCTCAACAAAAACGAGGCACTAAGCAACTCAGTGAGATCCTGTCTCTAAATAAGATACAAAATAGGGCTGGGGATGTAGGTCAGTGGTCGAATTCCCATGAGCTCAAAAAAAAAAAAATGTGATAATGACAGAAAATACTATCACAGAATCATAAACAAACATATATAAAGTATGAAAAACATGATAAAGCTGACTTCAAACAACTACTTCAAAGTTTTTCTAATTATTATGGAAAATATCATAACAATCATCCTCACATTCCTTTTAAAATTATCCCATGTAGAAAATCACTAAAATGTGATTATGTGAATACGCTATAAGAAAGTTCCTGGTTATTGGTGTTTGAGATTTGATGCTTCAGCTGTCGGTTGTGTCATGTAAATATATGCACTATAAGCACAGGTGTTCACTACTGAATTGGTTTGCTGTATTAACTTTAAAGCTTGAATGAAGGGCTTCAATCAATTCTCATTCAGTTTTAAACATTCCATTAGATATTTAATAAGAATTGAATCACTTTCCTATAAAAATTTACAAATCACTTTCCCATTAACGCTACCCTTTGTCCCCAACCAACAACCCTCCAGGAGTTGAACATGGGGAGAAGTTGGAGTCAAATGAGTCACTCCCTACAGTGGGTGGAGAGAGGGAAGCTGTCATGGCAGATATCAGCACCTGCTAGGTATGTTGTTCTTGGTAGTGTTCCCAAATGCAACACAGTCAAAATAATCTCCTCAGAGAAAATTTGCAATGACTTGGATGCAACAAAATACGTTGGGTGAACTTCGAGGTCAGAATTGATAGAAGTGTGCAAAGAAAGAATCAAACAAAAACACTCCTTATGCCTGGCTTTAATAAAGCCACATTGTATTTGAAGTGATGGTGGATGTCTTGTCAACCCATGTGTTGGCCCCTCTCAACTCCTGAAGGGCTGTCTGAACTTGCATGGTAGCTGCTTTTCCTTACCTCAGCTGCTTCCGAGTTACTTGTAAGATTGCCAGCAGTGGAGACATTATACAGGTTATCCTCTCTCCCTCTGCTCCCAATGTGCTCATTATTTAGTAAGTACAAAATAGTTACCTACTTAATTGTTTGTAATTGTTTCTTGTGCAGTGAGGCTGATTTCCCCAATAAGATTCTAGGCCTCCTGAGGGAAAGTATTCTGTTATATTTTTTTAAATTATTGACAACACTTGGCTCAAAATACATTCTCAGTCAATATTGAGATATTGATAACATATCCATTGGAGACTCAGGTTTTTCCCCTTTTTACATTTTTTTTCTATAAAATTTCGTAGCTTCTGACTAGCAATAGGACTGTTTAAAGATAAGAAATAATGGCTCACTTTATCTCAAATTGAAAAGTGATATCGGTCTCTAAACATATATAGAAATAATAGATATAGATAAAGAATATTTTAAAATGAAAATTAATTATCTTATAACTGATCTGAGTATAAAAGATGAAATTTTAAAGATAAAAAGTTTGCTTTATATTGACTTTCTGGGCCTAAACTTGTAGGCCTACGCCTCTTAGTTGCTGACAGAACTTTGTGATAATCTTTACTACTACTGTTTTATAGTCTACCTTTTTTGATACAGAGAAGACGGGGCTAGAAGATCATCTCAGTGATTATCAGTCTATTCTTGCTCTAAACATTATTTTCATTTATAATTTTAAATTTCTTGAGCACCTCTCTAACTTTCCTTAGATGAGTTTATTCCCTAATAATTTCATAAAATGAAAGTTTATAGGGATGGCTCATAGTTCTCAGTTTTACAAAAGTTAGGGTACAGCAAGCAGCTTAAATACATTTTTTTTTGGTACTGGGGATTGAATCCAGGGGTGCTTAACCACTGAGCAACATTCCCACCAGCCTTTTTTTTTTTTTTTTTGTATTTTATTTAGAGAAAGGGTCTTGCTGAGTTGCTTAAGGACTCACTAAGTTGTAAAGTTTGGCTTTGAACGTGCGATCTTTCCGCCTCAGCCTCCTGAGCTGCTGGGATTACAGTCATACACCACTGTGCACAGCAGTTTAAATACTTGTGATCCTTCTTTTCCTAGGCGAAACAATTAGATTATGAGTGTCTTAACCTAATCAGTGGATTCATCCATTTGATGCATGAATAATCTCAATGAATTAATGAGTAGTCACTGTAGGCAGGTAAGGTGTGATTGGAGAAGTGGGTCACTTGCAGGCATACGCCTAGGCATTGAATTATCCCTGGCTCTTTGCACTTCAAACCTCTGCTTTCTGGCTGTCATGATCTGAGCTGCTTCCCTCTGCCCTTTTTATTTATTTTTATTTTTTAGTTGTAGTTAGATACAATACCTTTATTTTAGTTATTTATTTTTAGGTGGTGCTGAGAATCAAGCCCAGTATCTCACACATATTAGGCAAGCACTCTACCACTGAGCCACAAACCCAGCCCTCAGCCAGGCTCTTTTGCCATGATGTTCTGCCTCACCTTTGGCCCATATCTATGGAATTGATCCATCATGGACTGAAATTCTGCGCCAAAATAAACTTTTCCTCCCCTAATTTTTTTTTTCAGTTCTTTTGATAACAACAATAAAAAGCCGACTAACAAAATGTGCCTTCCTAAAATTTCTTCCACATGACAGAATATTCTTTTTTCCTCATAACAGTTTAAAGGTTGTCCAAGCTCCCTACTACTGCCATTCATATGTATCTATCTCTCTCTCTCTCTCTCTCTCTATATATATATATATATATATATATATAATGCTTCTGATTAAATGAAATAAGTAATTTCATTAATATAATACACAGCATATTTGCTTAGCTTTACTATCTTGATTACTGTCACATTTATCTAAGCAGGTACAGGATGAGGGTCTAAGTACAGGTTACCAAAATACTTTGTCAGAATTTGTGTTAATGGAACTTAACAGATGAATGCTAGTGGTAATTCTGGAACTTTGCAGCGCAGCCTACCCTGTCTCTAAAATTCTTTCCACTCTCCTGCTATCCCAAAATTCTGAGATGTCCATAGGGAGCTCAAGTAGTTAGAACTGGAGGCCATGGAGCTGTCTCAGCTAGGAAGTCTCCCAACTGAGGTCCTGTTCCCTGTGGTGATAGAAATTGGGAGGTTATGCAAAAAAGATCCTACCTTCCAAAGCTATGGCCCAGAGTCATTAAGGAAAACCAAAACAAATCTGTAAGAAAAATACTTTATTTTTCAGAAGCCTAGTGCAACCAGATATGTAGACTTCAATACTTTGGGGAAACCCAACCACCCACTTGGATTTGGTGGAAAGTCATGCCATCTTAGAACAGGTAATATTGGGTCAGATTCCCTCAACCCTGTGGCTAGGGATAGACAAGCACAGTCCCATGTATCATGCCTCCGGTTACTTAATCACTCATGAAAATGTTTTTGTCTTTCCTTACAGTTTTATGGCGCCAAAACAGAAAATGCATTCATGGAAAAATAACTAAAATTTTTAATACATATTTAGCATTCTTGTCACAATATATGATGGTTTGCTTATTATTTTGACTTTGGTATGTCACAGTAAAATATATTTTATATATAATATGCATGCTCCCTGTAAAATTCCATGATGAAATTGGGTGACCGGTTTTATTAAGCCATTTCATTTACTTTTTTTTCTGAAAAAAAGAAATATGTTTAAGTATACAATATCTCTATGGATTTTCTTCATGTCAGTTTCAATTCTCACTGTGTTTTCTGTGGAAATAACTGATATGCATTCTATATTATAATTATGGAGATAATAATCAATGTTGAAACCTACCTGAATGGTCCAAGAGTCCTTATAGTAGTACATTAATACAATGGAATATTACTTGGCAGTAAAAAAGAAATGATTCGCCAAGAAATGACATGGGGGATCATTTCATGTATATTACTAAGTAAAAGAAGCCAATCTTACATTATTTCAACCACATGACATTTGGGAAAAGATAAAACTATGGAGAAAATAAAAAAAAATAATTAGTGGTAGCAAAGATTTAGAAGAGAAGAAGAGATGAATAAGTGGAACACAGAGGGCATTGAAACTTTTCTAAATGATAGTATAATGGTGGACACGTGTCAGTATACACCTGTTAAGACTCATAGAATGTACAACACTAACAGTGAATCCCCAAGTAGATTATGGACTTTTGGTGATGATGTTTCAATGTGTGATCATGGACTGTAGCAAATATACCACTCTCACATGCGATGTTAATAGAGGAGGCTGTGCATGTGTGGGTCAGGGAGCATGTGGAGGACTCCCTTTTTAGTGTCTACTTTATTTTGCCATGTACAAAAAATAATCTAAAAATAACATTTTTCAAATGCTGATGTAAAATATTGTCTTCTGATTATATAAGTGATTTAATAAAATAGTCTAAAATAACTCTTAATTTGAACTTTTATTACATTTGACTGTAAGCATATTTCAAATTACTGACATGATGCTATATATGGAATTCATAAATTTATATGCAGTATTGAAGGATATTTAATTCTTTAATATTCAGACATATTAACATAACATTTTCCTATTATTTGATATTTGGGAAAATTATAATCATCAATGCTTGTAATAACCCTATACTATCATTTTATATAATTTCAATGTTTCATTAGGATACATTACTCTCAGTGAAATGCCAATGCTTAGGCTATTACAATTGTGAGGCTTTTGTTGAATATGCTGAAATACTTTCCAAAAATTTAGATCAAATGTTACCAATACTAGAAGCATATAAGAATTGCTTTCACATTTCATCTTCCTCATAGAACCTTACCATTTTATGTTTCTACAAAGTAATAAAAATACAATTGCAGTATTTTATTTAATTTCCCCCATCTTTTTTGTTTGGAAAAATAGAGATTGATTAAATACAGAGGATTGGGAATTTCCTTAAGGTTTATTTATTATTTTTTCAATAAATCCATAGTGTCACTTCATTTTTGATAAGTCCTCATGACATCATTAACTAGATGGGCACAATTGTTTTCAGAATACAATATGGGTATAAATGTTCTGTATCTTTTTTTAAAAGATTTTTGTTTGTAAATTTGCATGTTAGATTTATTGTGAATAAATGTGTATCCTAGTCTCTTGATTCAGTAAGTTCCAATCTCTCAGATCATATCCCGATTACACTGCTGGTTACTTTTTATGGCAAAGTGATCTGATGGGCTCCTTAGTACTACTGTCGGTAAAAAAAACACTTGCTTCCAAAGTCTTTCAACAACTATCTAGTGATGACAAAAAGCTTTTTGCACAAAAAGTCACACTGAATATTTACAAGCTAACAGAACCATCAATCATGCGTTTTTTTTGAAATCTGACAAAGTCTCAATTCTCCTGGAAAGTTTGTCAAAGGGCATCTTAAGGAAATGCTGTAGATTCATAAATATTTATTAATACTGTTGTAAATTTGGCAGTCTCCTCAGGATTCTTGCCCTTAACCTTCTGGCTGTGATGTACTATGTGAACTAAATTATGATATGAATGAACAGGACAACTGATATTAGTTGATGTGATTACTGTGGCATTCCTTCATGTCCAATCAATACATTATATTGCATGCACACACACACATATTCATATATATATATATATATATATATATATATATATATACACACACACACCATACCTATATAATATATAAAGTATATTTAAAGATTAGGTATTATATTAACACAATCTTATAAGATAATATTATACATAATATAAAATCTATTAATTATATATCATTTATGTTACATATAGTTTGTATATTATTTATTATATAATTTTATTATATATTAATATGCATATGTATGTATAAAACATACATATATAATATTTTTAATATGGTTCTTTCTGCATTGAGAAAACATGCACTTTACATGCTTTAATATGATAGAGCTACTTTAGAATAACTTTCTTTTTCTTTTCTTTTCTTTATTTATTTATTTTATTTTTTAAAATTTTATTTATTTATTTATTTATTGGTTGTTCAAAACATTACAAAACTCTTGACATATCATATTTCATACATTAGATTCAAGTGGGTTATGAACTTTCTAATGCCGTATTCGTGATTAGTTTGCCTCAAATCTTTAGTTATTTTGAAGGGTATGTGTTGGACCTGGCAAGTTATAAATGTTTTTGTATAATTAGCATTTATGTTAGGAGTTACAGTTTTAATTTTTGGCTCATTTAATATATCCCATATTTGTCCAGTCTTTTTTAGGTGCCTGAATTATTGGCATAAAGCTGGGCTCTGGTTTCTCCCTCATGAAGGTTCTGGTTATGGGAACACAGAAGTTGAGGATCTGTGATGACTACACACAGAAGGATGTGCAGAATAGGAAGAAAGCACATAAAAAGGAAAATGAATCTAGTTTGGTAGATGGAAACTTTTTTTAGAAAGTAGTGTTTAATCTGAAATTGAAAGGAAGCATAAAACTAATCAAAAGATTTATGGGAAAACGAGAAAACATTGTAATGAAATCTACAAAGTGGAAAAGCATGATGTAATACCTGGAGCATGGACAGCCAGCCATCAGTCTAGAACCATGGACGGAAGCTCTGTTGTAGAGGGACGCACAAGTTTTGTAAAACATTTTGAACTTTATCTCAGAAGATTTGGTTGAGGAGTTCTAAGCCATAGAGTTATGTAACAGTCTTTGTGTTTTAAGAATATCTTACGTATAGTGAAGAAAGAAAGTGGGGGGTGGGCAGAAGTGGTGAACACAGGGAGACCTGGTGAAGGTAATGGTGGCAGCAAGACACACTGTCACAGTGGATTGAATGATCTGGAAAATAATGGAAACTTGGAAAACAAAATTTGTTAAAAAGATATTTGGGAGAGGAAATTAAGAGAACTTAATAATTATTTCTATTCGGACCTAAAGAAAAATGTATGTTAATTTGGGCTTTTGGATGAGAGGGAAAGTGTGAGGGTTAGGAGTAGAATTGGGATTGAGGGCATGTGGAAGGGCCCATGGAACAGTGACGTGAAGGCAGGATGTAGGCAGATGAACAGTCAAGAGTGGAGTGCAAATGTTTGTGTGGGGTAGAACTTAAAGATTTGAGAGTCATTCTAACACAGATGATGGAAACCTTAGAAAATAGACAAGAATGATTTAAATGGAGAAAAAAAAAGCATTGAAAAATGAAAGTCCAAATTAAAATGTCTGATAAAGATGGCTGACTTTAACCTTTCTCTCAGCCTGACCAAACTTCAGACTGTTTCTCATTGACTCTAACTAGGCTTTGATCTCCTTTTTCCTATTGTGTTTACTTAAGATTAACTTATAATTGTCATTTTTTTCTATCTCTATGTGAGATAGAAAAAAAGGTTTATAGTTAAAGGTTTATGATTTCCCCTTCACCCTAGATCTTCAAAACCCTACAGCCACTTTAAAATTTGGTATGATTCTTGCTTTGAGAGAAAAAGTTACAAAAACAGATGGAGAATAGGGCAGTGTTACAAAGAGGAAGAAAACCAGGCTATTACAACACCTTGTAGTCTAAAGAAAGATAATGGTTCACGAAAAAGGAATGCTCATTATTGTCAAAAATTGCCAAAATATCAAGCAAAATTACAATCAAACTATGTTGGATTAAATATTACCTAATCCATATATTGAGTAGAAGTGTGTAGGGTATATTGGGGGATGGGAAACAGTTTGGATTGGATTGGACTGAGGAATAAATGCGAAGTAAAGAAATAGAAAATATAGCTGGGAGTGGTAGTACATGCCTGTAAATCTAGCTCCTCAAGAGGCTGAGGCAGGAGGATCATAAGTTCAAAGCCTGCCTCAGCAATTTAGTGAGACCATTTCACAAAATACAACCAATCAATCAATCAATCAATCAATCAATAAAATGTCTGGGATGTGGCTTAGTGGTTATGAAACCCTAGGTATAATCCTCAGTCTCTCCCCTATCACAAAAGAAAGAAAAAAAATAGAAAATGTAAAGAAAGACAAGAATGAAATATACAGATTTTAAATCTGATGTTTTTGCCAAGTCATTATAAATGTATAAAGTTAAGACACTCCTTTGAAGAGATGGTATATTTTACAAATATACTGTCTTAAGAAATTCCATAACTACAGTGTTGTCTTCATTTGTGAAATTTAAATGTATATAATATTATTACTAAGAAATATTCTTTTAATAGTTTTAGAAGTTCATCAAGTATGTTAGTTCTATGTGAACCAGGAGGTTATGAAAACTTTTTTGAGCATCAACATTTGTGTTAAAGCCCATTAGAAGCATAGCATGATTATGTTCAGGTCACTTATGTAGTTTTCTTAAAATGAATTGAATACTTCTCAGTGCAGCATATTTGAAAGCTGGATTTACTGACATAACTTGCATATCCATATGTCCTCCCTCAGCCATTTCATGCCATGGTTCTGCTCAAAACTTCAGAATAAAATTGCATTTCACTATTTTATTATTAGTATTGCAGGATGGATTTCTGTGATCTCATTTTGATCAGAATTATTTTTAAACAGGGATTATCTATATTTATTCAGACAGAATGCTATAATGGGAAGCTATAAATACCCAGTAAGTGACTTGGCCTTGAAAATGTCATTTATGGAATTGGAAATCTTTGTGTTTATAAACCATAAATCAGGGCACTGTGCAATTGTATGGGTCCACAAGGAGAAGAGCTCCCTTCCACATACATGATCAACATAATTCTGGCCCATGCTTTTATTAAAAATGCACAGTGAGGTTTTATTTTCTTGGACATTTAACTTCTTTTAAATTATAATAGTTTACTATGTTCATAAGGATTAAATTTTTTAATGGTAAGTAGTTACAAATAAGACTGGAAAATAAACTCTAGGGGATTCTAATACAGTAGACAAAGTATCTATTTTTATGCCAAGCTCAACTCCAATTCTAGGAGCCCCAGTGTTCAGGGATAATATACAACTGTTGTTTATGATGATTGCCCAGAATACAGGAAAAATGAAACTGAACTTCCCTTTTCTTTACAATACAAAACCAATGGGAAGTATTCACAATGTAACATGGATAAACTGTATAATTTATTGCACCTTGAACCTGATCGTCTGGAGAGGTAACAGTGGCATTCTCCAGAAGTAAAGTCAAATTTTTTATACAATTCCAAATTCTAATCATTATCACATGAATTCATTCTTTGCCTGCAGCTCAAACCAAAGCAAATCCCTGTGTCCAGTACTTTCCTAAAGGTTGAGTTAGACTTCTTAATTGCTGTGTATTTCATTTACATGTGATTTTCTTCAGCATAATTCTATTAGTATTAAAGTTCTATTACCAGGTCTTCAGGGAATAGAATTCACTTAGTTTCAGTCATGTTACTGCCCTTGAACCTATCCAAATAGGATTTTGCTGTTGCTTTCATTGCTTTTTATTTTTTTTTTAATTTATATATGACAGCAGAATGCATTACAATTCTTATTACACATTTAGAGCACAATTTTTTCATATCTCTGGTTGTATACAAAGTATATTCACATGAATTTGTGTCTTTATACATGTACTTTGAATAATAATGTCCATTACATTCCACCATCATTTCTAACTCCATGCCCCTTCCCAACCCCTCTCACCCTTCTGCCCTATCTAGAGTTTGTCTAATCCCCCCATGCTCCCCCTCCCTACCCCACTATGAATCAGTCTCCTTATATCACAGAAAACATTAGGCATTTGTTTCTTTAGGATTGGCTAACTTCCCTTAGCATTATCTTCTCTAATTCTATCCATTTACCTGCAAATGCCATGATTTTATTTTCATTTATTGCTGAGTAATATTCCATTGTATATATATGCCACATTTTTTATGCATTCATCTATTGAAGGGCATCTTTTTTTGGTAGTCAAAGAAGTCCAATACATTTCACAATTTGGTTTAATTTTTACCCTTTCTTTTATATTGCTCTGTGTCTGGTTGACTTGTACAATTTTCCTTGAATTTTTATTTTTAATTCAAAGGGCAAAAGCTTCCTCCAATCCACTTAGTGGATGTTACAACAACATAACTTCAACATTTTTGAGACTCATGCTCCTCCAAGAAATTCACTGTGAGATTTGAGTCTCTTAAATTTAATACGGAATCCCACTTATTTTTGAAAGTAAATGTTTCATTACCATTACTATATAATAGAATTTCTCATTCATTAAGATTTTCCCTCCAACCTTTGGTATCCTTCTTCTAAATGTTTATGTCTTCCTAAAATTACCACATTTATTATTTCATGGTTTAATGTTTCTTTTAAAATTTCTTTTTTAAAATTTATCCTTTTATTACAAATGAATAGTAACTAAAAATAATGATTGCCCCCCATGTGTTGAAACCACCCTTAGCATCATTTCAGACCTACACAGCTGCTCCTTCCCATGGGGTCTTGGCCATTTTTCTAGAGTCTAGATATGAAGAGACTTGTGTTTACCGTGATCCCAAAGCCATCAGTATCATTTCCTTTGTCACTATTATCAGGTGGTGCATTTCATCATTCTTCCCAAGTGTACATATATACTGGTTATAGCACGTCTTCTATCATGCATCCCAAGTAAATTTCTCAACAATCATATCAGTTTCTGATAAGACGGAAATTTTGGAGGCTCTCACTTTCCAGGCTTTTGAATGGAAGGGAAGGCAATGCAATGAGTCATACCGAATGTTAGCATCTCATGGGATTAAATTGGGCCACCGTATCTTCCCCTTTGACACACTTGTCGCGACCCCTTGCCCGCAAGGAAGACGCAACTCAGGAATCTTCTTTCAGCAGTTTATTCAGGCCCTTGATATTTCTTCTTCTCACTCTCGGATGCCCCTCCCAGCCTTAATAAAGCATCTCAAGCCCCAATGCGAAGCTGCCACGTGGAGCTTTCTCATAGGGTGGTGAAAAACCATGCACCAACTCTCCCAAATAAGGAGTTGTTTGTCACAGACCACAGCGGAGCCAGCGCCATCTTGTAATGGCGACCATAGTCTGCAGAAATGGCAGAAGCAGCTCACCACAGTTCCCCCTTTCTGTTTTCTTAAAACAATACAGGCGAGAGTAGAGGTCCTATCCCACTGTGCAGAAGTGGCTGCATAGTATGGCTCAGTCCTAAGGAGGGCCCTTCCCCAGATCTGAGGCCATATCAGCCGACGCCTTTTTTCGTGGGGCGGGGCGTGAACGCGTCTAACCCGCATGCAATAGGACATGCTCTCCTTGAGGTCCACGTCAAGGATCACTCAAGTGCAGTGCCTTGCCTCGCATCCTGTATCATGACGATGGTGGACGAAGGGGGATAGCTGAGGCTGAACTGTGGCTGTTTATAACGACAAACAAGTTGACAGCACCCTGAAAGAAAGGCACGGACTTTAAGGTGATAGAAAAGCACTAGTGTGGAAACCCATCTGCGTGCAATGGCAGTAAGACTGGCAGAGTGCAAGGGCTTTCCAACACTAAGAGAATAACAAGGAAAGTCATGTCGATCCCAGTGCAATGTTATAATAACTTGGGGTGTAACGACCATGACAAAGGTTTACTGCTTAAGATGCGCAAGCCAGACTTGAGGCGAGTTGCCATTTTCTAAAGCTGCAAGAGCTTGTATGATCATAGCCTTTTCTTGTGCATGGCGAGTTTTAAGGCGACAGAGAAGCCACAAACAAAGTACAACACCGAAGCAACACGTTGCACCAAAAATGCCCACTCCCACCCATTCCTTAAAAAAGGAAAAAGCAGAAGATATCCAATCGGTGAATTGACCCAAAGTCATGGGATCGACACAGGTACTGTTCAAGACAGCTATCTGGGTTAGTTGAGACTGGATCATGTTTTCTGCTTCCATGGACCAGGTTCCGGATGGATACTCCCCGATGATGTGGGAGGCATTTCTGGAATCATAAAATCTGACAGAGGTTATACATAAATGTGCACGTTGATCAATACAACCCAAATGTTCTAGGTCAGACAATTCCTCAACTTGAGCTTGAAGCAGATCTATCCTTTGATTAGCAGCTAGAATCCCAGATAAAATGTGTTGATTAATTTTACTTTGAGACTCAAGTATGGTGGATGTTTGTTGAATAACCTGATTAATAGTGGCAGCGGTTTGTACTTGGCTGGCCATGGCTACTCCAGCTGTAACTGCTGCAGCAGCAGATACCGCCACAGCTGTCACTATGGCTGCCGTAATTCCAAAATCTCTGCGGACTCTAAGTAGCTCAACAATGGGGAATTTATCTGGGTCCGCAATGACTGGGATTGGGACAAAAGTTGGAATCTTCATAACCACTGCTACAGTCCAAGAACTATTCCAACACTCAGACAAATAACAGGTAATATTAGAACAATTAAGCATCCCCTGTAATGTAACATTAGCCAAAAGAAACAGGAACGGAGATTGGAGACAGACTGCTGTGGAGGGTAATGTAGCATTAGATAATTGTGAATTATTTGCAGAAATTTTAAGTCTCCTACCTCGCTCCGAGTCTTGGGTACTGCCAGAAACATTAAACAGCCAACTTTGGACTCCTAATATTTCCCTGGGGAAACACAAGCGCGGACTAGACTAGCCCAATCTGAGGGAGTCATGCAAAATCTAGTAAGTCCCTCCACCTGAGTGAGAGTGAAAGCGGCATCTATGCCATACGTGCGGACAGATTCTGCCAAGGTTTTAATTATCTTAAAGTCTAAAGGCTCATGATATCTTCCCCTGTTATTGTCCTGAAATACAGGGTATGCAAGTCCCATATCTGTATTAACTATCCTCCAAACTTGTGCATGAAAAGATCTCCCGGAACCTTGGCTCCCCCCCACATACGGAGGTGGGGCAATCGGCACCATATCTTCTTCTAGATATTCTACCTCCTCCTCCTCAGAGTTTTGTTGACCGATGTTAACTCCCTTCCCCTTCTTACAGTAGGCCTGTGTGCCCTGTGTCTCCTTTTTCTTCTTTTTCATTTTTATCTTATGTAGTTGTTGTAACAATATATCAAGGTCCTCAGAACTCTCTGAGTCACTTGTGTTCTCAGGCGTTTTTAATTCGGTCAAGTCTGGGTAGAGCCTTCTCCTATTTTTATCTTCAGGCTCTTTTGCCTTCTCACTACTGTTACTTTTAATACTCTCTGCCACTTCACTACATGATCCTTCAGATTTTTCCTCATGCAGTTGCTCAAGAATAGCTTGACCCTCACTCACAGCTTCCTGGCATTTACCATCTGTTATACATCCTCTAACTAACTTCCAAAGTGGTATAACGCCACCCTCTAAGGTGCCTTGCTCACAAGCGAAATCTAGATCTTTCCCTAATTTGTCCCAGCTGGGAATCGTAAGACTCCCTGAAAAAGCAAACCAAGGAGCCGCTATATCAGCTTCTCTTAAAAACATCTGCAAAGTACTCCGCTTTATCTTAAGTCCTTTTGAATGTAACAACCCATCTAGGGCCAACAAAATTGGGCTTGAAGAAGCAACGCCCATAATGTTTTTAGAGCTATAAAGAAAGTGAAAGTACAAAAGTCCCCGCTCTCTTCCTTTTACAGGGGAGCGTCCCTGTCGTCACAACAACAAAAGAAGCACAAAAAACAAAAGCGAAATGACACAACAAAAGAAACACAGAAAACAAAAGCGAAAGTACACAGTGCAGCTGCAATAAAATGTAATGCTCTCTCTTTCTTTACAGAGGAGCTGCCCCGCTTTGGTCGCGGATCCCACTTACCTGGGACTAACCCCGCTTTGATCGCGGATCCCACTTATTGGGACTAACCCCGCTTTGGTCGCGGATCCCACTTACCTGGGACTAACCGGTGCACCACCCCTGACTGCTGAAAGTTCTGGTTCCCGGGTTTCGGCACCACTTGTCGCGACCCCTTGCCCGCAAGGAAGACGCAACTCAGGAATCTTCTTTCAGCAGTTTATTCAGGCCCTTGATATTTCTTCTTCTCACTCTCGGATGCCCCTTCCAGCCTTAATAAAGCATCTCAAGCCCCAATGCGAAGCTGCTACGTGGAGCTTTCTCATAGGGTGGTGAAAAACCATGCACCAACTCTCCCAAATAAGGAGTTGTTTGTCACAGACCACAGCGGAGCCAGTGCCATCTTGTAATGGCGACCATAATCTGCAGAAACGGCAGAAGCAGCTCACCACAACACTGATCTGATGCTATTCCCTAATTCCAAGTAGCTTCTATGGATACTTCACATGACAGATATTCATCAGCCATCTAAGTTTCCTACTGAAGCAGTAGCTTGTGTAACATTTCATTCTGTCCTTACTTCACTCCCTAGAGACTGTCAGCATTAGCCACTAAACTTGAGTCAGGCATTGTTACTATCTAGGATTTCCACTTTTATTCTCATTCTCCTTATTAAGCTACTGTCATACAGATTTTTCATAGTCCCATTTTCTCTTCTGAAGATGGCATCTTCTCAGCTGGATCCTACTTCTGGATCCAAGAAGAGTACCATTTCAATAGCTTAGACAATGTTGACAAATTATTTCATTGTCCTTTTTATTCTAGGTATTTCCATGTTTTCCAAATTCAATTTCCACACATTGCGACTCATAATTTTTTAATGCTCTTGCAATAAACACATAACATGATTTCTCTTTATGCCGCAATCACAGTGCACCATTCTAATTTACTTTGCAAACCAAAAATGTTCCATGGTACATTTTTCATGGACCAAAATTTTCAGTGAAACCAGTCTATTTTCTCAAGACTTTTCTTTTTTTATTTCCTAGTACAAATTTTAGAAAAGTGTCCTTTACCTTAAAATGAACCTAAAACATAACCACACATCCTGATAATTGTACTCAGAATGAGATTACATGTGGCACAACCTTACCTCACCTTTCTTCCCATAATCAAGGCCCACATATACTAGCAGATGCTTAAGAGACAGTCCAAAGCACTGTCCAAATTGACACAGATGGAAGTTTCAGAATTTGGCAAGCTGAGTAACCAAAGTGAAAGATTCCAAAGGAGTTTGCTACTAAGAAAATGGAAATGCCAAAAAGAAAACCCTTATCATCTTCTTACATTTCATGTCTTTCACTTATGTATTTCCTAAAAAAAATAAGAGCCTGATTTTATGTTTTGAACCCATATACTTCCAAAGTTTCAGTCTAAGATTAATATAAGGAAATGTCCATATATACTTAAATCACCTTTTATTATAACTTGTAATACAGAATGATTAGGCATCATTATTATTTTCATGACTTTCAGAAAAGATTCTACTTGTTCTCAGGTACTCTGAATCGCTGCTTTTCTTTTGGATGCACAAACTGTCCATTTTGTCACCACTCCTAAAAATCTTTGTTGAGCCTGGTCTATTTGTCCTCTTCAATAATTTCAAGTAATATCCGAGAACATTGTTGCTTTCTTTAAAGAACATATTTCAGGTTCAATATTACTATTATTATTATTATTATTATTATTATTATTATTATTATTATTATTTGCCATATCTGGAGTACAGAATCAGGTATTCTATGACTGCCAAGGAAGCTCAGTGGTAAATGGGATAAGGAAGGAAGAAGACAGAAAGGGTTCAGTCCTTTCTGATGATAACAGTGGTTGATAGGAAAATGTTTTTTCAAAGTTTGATTTAACACCTTTGCCTAGTCATCTTTTTTTTCAATTTGGGATTCATTAATTGAACTTTAAATGTTTTACTACTTTCATAATGCCATTTTGTTTTTATATGCACTTTTAAGCATCCACTTTTAAGTCCTTAGCTGTAAGATTACAAAGGTCCCTGTTAATGTGGTGTTGCTTTACTTCGATTCTCCTAATAGATCTAAAATACCAACCTTAAACAATATTCAGAACTACCAACCAAAATCAGATATAGAAGAACACATGTGAAAATTACAACTCAGAAAAATTATTTATATTAATTTTGTAAATCTATCTAACATCCTAATATTTGACAATATAAGAGCTTTCAGCCAAACACCATGGTATACTCACTGTAATCCCAGAAGCCAGGAGGCTGAGGCAGGTGAATCTCAAATTTGAGGCTAACCTTAGCAATTTAGCAAGGCACTAATCAACTCAGTGAGACCCTGTTTCAAAATAAAACTTAAAAAAGTGCCCCCTTGTTTCAGTCCCATACACACACACACAAACACACACACACACACACAGAGACATAAGCAGACACGTGAGTTTTCTTGATAGATAATATATTTGATAAATGATAGATAATAGATAAAAGATGACATATAAATAACAGAAGCAAAACTAGACTAAATTTACTCTCTCTGCAGTATATTTTCCAATTACATGCTGTTCAGCACTAGAGGCAGTCACAA
Source organism: Marmota monax (assembly GCF_021218885.2). Lineage (NCBI taxonomy): Eukaryota > Metazoa > Chordata > Mammalia > Rodentia > Sciuridae > Marmota > Marmota monax. Next base: position 2,043,455 of record NW_026695197.1, on the reverse strand, counting down.
CATCACAAGTACCTTTTCTTTTCTGTTGTTCTCAGCAGCAGATGTAAAGTCACCCTACATCTTTTTTTTTTGTAATGAGCATATCACCCCTCTCTCTATTTCACTTCCTCCATGGCTCAGTCACAATAGAAATATATTAGGTTATATCTTTTTTAGTGTACCAAAAAGTGTATTTACATTATAATTTAGATTCTAATGGTATTATCAACCAGGAGTATCAAGCCAAAGCATTATTTCTCTTTAAGTAAAATTATTCTTTTCCTCTATTCTTTATTTTCAAAGTCATCATAAGATATTGGATATAATATTTATATATTTCATGAAATTTAAATTCTCTTTAAGTCCACATGAATGAAAATATCAGGTTTTCACTTGCTCCGTCCTGATAACATGCAGTGTATACAAATGCTGGTGTCTCTTCCAGTTCCCATGAAACACATCTAACTTTTATGGATGAGATTTTGGAGCCTCTTGTTGAAAATTTAGCTGTAATGGCAAAAGAAGTGACTGTGCTCATCCACAATGCATGCCACTGAAATTACACCTCATGGAGGAATAGAAAGACAGTGTTTATTCCTGTAAAACTGAAGGAACACCTGCAAACATAGATGGGGATGAAGGTCAAGAGCACCACAGAGCACCTGGTAGAGAGAGTATTTTAATCATTCATCTCCTGAAAGAGAAACAATGCTAAATCTCTCTCACAATTCAACTAGCTTATTACCAGCAAATTCTGCCAAGTTTCTATTCATTTGAGGTAGGCTATTTATTCTAGTGAAAAACACCACTTCCCTGAACCATGTGTTTTCACATGAACTACTAGCTTTATACATTCTTGTGTCGTGAATAAAAAAAGCCAGGACACCTGTGTTAAATTTCATTCATCCCTAAGTGGAATAGTATGGATATCTGTCTTGTTTTCTGTACTTGTATTTTACTCTAATTTTATGCTTACAAGGAAAGCAAATGCTTTAATCTTTGGGGAGTAAAAAATAAAACATTATATATATTGAAAGTTATGACAAATTATCATTAAATAAATGTTTCAAAGGAATTAACCTGCCATATGTTTTTAGAGCCTTATTGTTCTTTGAGTTACATAGGAGTACTTCAAGAGTCTATTTTTTTTTCCAAAGGGACTAGAATTTACACATTGTTAAAGCATAAAAAATTGTAACAGTTTGCAGAGATTTAGAAGGTATTCTAGAAACATTAGGTAGAAAAAACAGATTGACTGTAATCAGGAGAATTTCAAGATTATAGAGCATTTGTATTTGTGGGTTTATAACCGTGAACAAAAGTTCATGGAAGAAAAATTGCATTTATAACAAAATGAGTTATTGCTCAGCTTGAGGCAAAATATTCAGTTGGTAGCTTTTTTTCCCCAATGCTTACTTAATGCTTTAAAAAAATTTAAAGCAACAAAACTTCCATGGTAAAATTCAAGCTAGCTTTGTGTGTGTGTGTGCATGTGTGTTGCACAGATCACACTCCTATGATAATGCTATTGTCCTCCCAAGTTTCTTTGTACTACTCCAGTATCTTCATTGCCCCCAAAGTCCAAGGTTAATATTTTTTTTATGTGTTGCAGCTAGATGGTGCTAGCCATCTCCTATTAATAACCTGATAGAAGAGCAAAAGCTAAACCTCCCTTACCTTAACTGAAATCCTTTGAAAGGAATCATATATTTTTCCTTTCTTTGTTTTTTTGTTTGTTTGTTTGTTTGCTTGCTTATTTGTTTCTGGCAATATGGGAATCCAGACCAGGGCTTGCAGACATTAGGCAAGTAGCTTATCACTGAGGTCTGATGTCTACCACTAGCCCAGGAAAGATTTTTAAATGTGTCAGTTGAGGGGCTGGGGTTGTAGCTCAGTGGTTGAGTGCTTGCTTTGCATGTGTGAGGCACTGAGTTTGATTCTCCTCTCTATCTATCTATCTATCTATCTATCTATCTATCTATCTATCTATATATTGTGTTCGTCTACAACTAAAAAAAAATTTAAAAAGGTGTCAGTTGGATAGGAGAGACATTCGATTCACTTCTAAATTGACTAGATTGATATGATTGATCTTAAATATGAGCCTTGGATTGAGTATGCCCAACAGACAATTGTTGGACAGTGTGACTCTCAGTATGTTAGTTTTTTTTAAGCATATTTATTAGAGAACTTTACAAATGCTCTTTTTTCCATGCTAAAGTAAAGGTATCTGCAAATGCAAAATTCGACTCTTTTGTGCTATTTCATGTTGTTATTTTTATGCAGGTTTCCTTTTTTTTTTCTGAAAAGTAGGTTATTTGGTCATTTAAGATTTCTTGAGACAAGCACAATTGCAAGTGAAAAGTACCCACAAGCAAACTGTTTCTTCCTTCTCCCTTTATCCCTTCATTTCATTCTCTACCTCCCCTCTGAGGAACGTTGTAGCAGTGGAAATGCAGAATCTCCATTTAGCATCTTCAATATTTAATAGCATGAGGACAGTAATCCAGTTAGGGTCTTGGATCTTTTCAGTTTCATTGCTCCAAAGCTGTAGGAGGGAAATAATTAATATTTGTCATTTTGATATGAGTTTGGCTCATTTTACCAGATGAAAATACAAAAGCAAAGGAAAGAAAACAATTTTCCCTGTCTTTTTTTCTGGCCATTTTAAATAACTTATTTGCAGAATAATATTTGGAAGTTAGTAAAGATAATCAAGTGATATTTTATGAATACCTAGTGTTGGGCTTACTCTTCAGTGTTGGCAGAATCCCTTGGTTCTCTCTTGAGCTACCAGAGAAAAAGATGCAGGCAAGAAGAAATAATACTCATTGTTATGGTTTGGATGTGATGTGTCCCCTAAAAGCTGACACATGAGTCAATGCAAGAAGGTTCAAAAGCGAAATGATTAGGGTCTGAGAGTGTTAACCCAATTAGTGATTTAATCACCTGATAGTGATTAAGTGAGTGGTAACTGAAATGGTAGGAAGTGGGAATTGGGGGCATGACTTTAGGGTATATATTTGAATATGGCAAGCAGAGATCTTTCTCTGCCTTCTGACCATCATATCAGCTGCTTCCGTCTGCCACACTCTTCCTCCATGATGCCCTGCCTCACCTGAAACCCCAAAGAACAGAACCTGCTATCTATGGATTGAGACTTCTGAAACTGTGAGCCCCTAAATAAACTTTTCTTCGGCTGCAGTGGTTCTGGTCAGGTCTTTTAGTTGCCACAGTGAAAAAGCTGACTAAAACACTTGCTTTTTTTCCCCCACAGCCAAGACTTCATTTTCCATCCTATTCAATAAAAACTTCAAAGTCAAGTCAAATTATAAGAAATCACTTTTGATGGAATCTCATATCTTACATTTATACATTCCCAAATTATAAACACCATCATAAAGATAAAAGTAAAGAGAGGGCATCTGGCTTGAAAATAAAAGTATGAGCAACGTGTTTGTACACCAATTATTTTTCTATTCTATGTGTCTTATGTACCATTAACTCTTATTAACTCTTAATTAGACTTAACTCTTAATAGGTAATGATTGTACTAGGATATTTTAACTACCATCTCTAGGCCCAAAACAGGAAACAACTACCACCAAAATTATGTTTACTAAAGTTTTTATTTTTCAAATTTTCTAAACAAAATTAATAAATATAAAGTTTCAATAAAAGTAAACCTAGAGCATTTTAAGTTTTCATGAGTTTTTCTTATACCCAGAAAATATCTCTTGCTTGCCAAACCAACTCAGAATATATTCAGTCTAACCAGGAGAAAAAAATACATGCCTTTGATATTTTAAATATAATGTAAGAAAGAGTGAATTTCTTAACACTCAATGAATAGCCAATAGTGGAAAACACTTCCTTAGAAAACAATCTTATGCATCAACACATTAGTACCATTGAAGAGGCTTGCATATTTATGACATTTGATCTTATAGGAAAGCAAAAATAAATATGTTGCTACAGCTTAAAATCTACCCGAAATTCATCTGTCCACTAAAAATATCAGTAATGCTTTGATATAATTGATGTGACTATTACATATACTTTTAGGTTATATTTATTTTTGTTTCTCATAAATGAACCATCCATTATTGTAAAGTGCCACTTAATTTGAATCTTCATACATTTCTATAATGATTTATGTTTAAATTATGAAATCACTTATTTTCACTCTCAATGTTTTATTTTTGTGCATTTAACTAATGAATATCACATTCTTTGAATATGTTATTTCTTTAATAAGTTATTTTACATCATAAATATTTCTGAGCAAAGTCTATAGTGCATGCATCCCTATTCTCTTTTATTTGAAGAATGAGTATATTGCAAACAAACGAGCACAGAGTGATAACCAACACTCCCAAGCTCCTCCTTCCTCAACAACTCCCACTATGGAACCAAGAAAGCTGGACCTTCCCAGTTCCTGTACATGGTAGAAGGATGATGACACCCTGTTTAGAATAGTTAGACACCGCAGAAAGTATGTTGCTTGCTAATTTCCTGATTAAAGTAATTCCTTTGTACCTTCCGTTTTGCTGCCAGTAGGTTATGATTTCTAGAACTGAGGTAGCCTTCTTGTAACCATGAAGTACAAAGACGAGTAAACAATGCCAACACACTAAAGGAACATAAATCAATGGATAGGATCATGATCTGCCTATGCCTACATCATTCATCTCCAATGATTCATTTAGTTGTCAACTTGACTAGATTAAAGGAGTCCTAGAAATTTAGTAAAGCACCCTTCTGTGTGTGGGAGGAGGTGCATCCAGGGAAAACTGATGTGTGGATGGATGAACTGAGTAGAGGAGATCCACCCTGAGTTTGAATGGTACTATCAGAGAGGATCTAGATAGACTGAAGATGCAGAAGGGAAAAGGCCTCTTGAGCAGGCTGGTTTTTCTGCCTTCATTGCCACTGAACATTGGACTCCAGGTTCTTCTGCCTTTGAGTGAGGACTTGAACCACCAGCTCTTTAGGGGCTTTCAGGCCCTCACCTCATACTGGGGCTGCATTATTGTCCTCTATCTCTTGTTTTCATGCTTCCAGTTTCTTGGTCTGAGCAGCCAGCAGTTTCCCTGGCTTGGCAGCCTATAGATGGTCATTGTGGAGTTTTCAATTTCTGTGATTGTGAGAGCTGATCCAATGTCCTCTCTTATATTTGTATATCTTCTACTGTTTTTGTTACTCTGGGGAATTCTGAGTATTACAAACTCTTAAGTCTGTTTATTCTTGGAAAAATAAAAACCCAAGCTGTTTTCATAATTAATATTGTGTTATTTGAGATATGTTTTACTTGGAGAAGTGAACATAGCTATTGAAATCACCTTTCATTTATATTAGCTAAATTTTCAGGTTGAAGTAGTTAAGTGTAATTGTATTACTTTTGTTGGCAATTGACAAGAAAGTCAAGGTGGCAATGATGTCAACAAGTTAAAAATTTACTTCTTCTTTGTACAAAATATGATTAATAAATATGCTATGCCATAATGTCACAGGTCTTGGTTTCTTATTTTGATTTTTCTGGGGCTTATACTGATGGACACTTGTTTTGTTTCTTTGTCCTGGCTATTGTGATCAATGCTACAATGAACAAGAGAGTGAAGATGTCTCTTATTCAACCTTAAAAAATGAAGGAAATCCTGCCATTTGCAACAACATGATTGAACTTGGAGGATCTCATGCTAAGTAAAATGTTAGTGATTAAAGGACATTCTTGCATGTTCCACTGATAAGAGCTATGTAAATTAGTCTAACTCACAGAAGCAGGTAACAATGGTGTTTTCTAAACTGTGCACTGGGCAAAATGGGAAGCTATTGTTGAATGGATGTATAGCTTCAGTTATGCTAAATAAATGAGCTGTAGAGATCTCTTGTGGAAAAAGTGTCCATGGTTCTTGTAGTTTACAATACTTTATTAGGCACTCCAAAATTTGTTGATCATATATCTCAAGTTTTCTTACAGGTACACATATATACAACACACATCACATACACATCCCAAACAAAAACAGATGAAAGGACAGTTTGAGAAGTGATGGATATGTCTATTACCTTGATTGTGGTAATGGTATCACAACTGTTTGCATCATGTCCAAACTCATCAAATTGTATACCATAATTATGTATAGTTCCTTAGATATCAATGATACCTGAATAATACTGTTAAAATCAAACAACAGCAACAACAAAACCTGACTCCTAAGGGCAGAAATTCTATCTGCTTTCATCCTATTCACTTAAACTTAATTATAAAAACTCACCTACTGAAAAAGGAAACTGAGAAGTGTGCCATGCTGTAAATTCTATTACAAAAAAATACAAGGACACATGCTCTTCAAGAGTGAAAGTCCTAGGCAGGCACAGAGATGCACACCTGCAGTTCCAGCACTCTGGAAGTGGAGATAGGAAAATCCCAATTTCAAGGCCAGCCTAAAGAACTCAGTGAGCCGCTAAGCAACTTAGTGCGACCCTTTCTCAACATAAAAAAATAAACAGGGCTGGGGATGTGGCTCAGTGCTTAAATGCCCCTGGATTCAATCCCTAGTACAAAAAAAAAAAAAAAAGAAAGAAAGAAAGAAAGAAATTTTAAAAATAAAAGAAATTCCTAAATTCTACTTTAGCTTCTCTTCTGTAGCCAGTTCAAAGTACAGCATCCCTCACTATATTGCACACTCTTTTCTATCAAGTGCATATACACAATGGTGCAACAGAAGCAGGAAAATACATTAAACCATGGTAATTACATGGCCATAGTAATAATATCATTCATTAGTTAAGGATAATGAATACTCCCAACTTTGACTGAAACGCATATCTCTTTATTAGCAAATCTATCATTTCCTGATTGTGTCCTGTGTGAAGAATCCCCCTTTTCATTGTTCCCTGAGCACCTTCTATATGCTCTGAGAGTGTATTCATTATTCTTTATTGCCCATAGAGGTGACTGTAATGGGCGTAAGGAAATACATCCTTTGTCGGGACTACAGATTTTTGTGTGTATGTGGTCCTGGAAATTGATCCAGGGTCTTGTCTATCCTAGGTAAGTGGTCTGTTACTGACCTGCATCCCCAACACAGGACTATATATATTTAAGAGCCCACCTTGTATTGGTGCAGATTTAGGAATCCTGAGATTTCTCTTAGATAGAGAATTTATTAAAAATTAGTAAATTGCAGACCTGTCTGATTCATGTTTTCTGTAGCAATATAATTGATTCAATAACTCTGTAAACCTATTTATTTTTTTCTAGTCAATTTTGTATCCATGAGTCCTAATTTTTTAAGCCTCAGTTCTCTGGTCTCTTATGTAAAGAACTTTGGCTATTCTTAATTCTCTCAGTTAGTGCTGGTTATGTTGACACTATTTCAATCAATGTTATAGATGATGCTGTGTGGTTTGAATGTCCCCTTCAAAATAGTTGTTGAAATGTTTTTTTTAAAGAAACTTTAATTTAATTTTGGTATCAGGGATTGAACTCAGGGGCACTCCACCACTAAGCCACATTTTCAGCCTTATTTTGTATTTCATTTAGAGGGAGGGTCTCACTGACTTGCTTAGTGCCTTGCTTTTGCTGAAACTGGCTTTGAACTTGAGATCCTCCTGCCTCAGCCTCCTGAGACACTGGGATTACAGGTGTGTGCCACCGTGTCCAGCTGGTCTTGAAATTCAATGGACATTGTAAAAGTGCTACAAAGCTGGTCTTTAAGAGGTGATGAGGGCATGAAGGTTCTTCCTTCAAGAATGGATTAGATTAGAATGAAATTAGATTAGATTAGAATGAAATAGATTAATTATTGCAAAAATAGATGTGTTATAAAATTGGGTCTCTCTTGTATTCTAGATTTTTAGCCTAGACTTCCCAGCCTCCAGAACCATAAGTCAAATAAACTTTTATTATTTATAAATTATCTGGTCTTCAGTATTCTTTTACAGCAGGATAAAATAACTAAACCAGATACAAAGACAACACCCTTGATATAACTCCGCCATTAGGCTTATGGTCTTTGTGAGGAAGGATATCATTAGATCTTTTGCTAACTTTGCCTTCTCCTAGAGTTTGGTTTTGGGTATACAGTTGACTTTTTCAAACCTTCAGGGCACCAATTTATAGTATCTTCTATAGATGTAGGTCCCTGGCCATGCTCAAAAAGGCTTTCAATAACACACCAAATCCCCTTTCTATCCTTGGAAACAGGGCAGCTGTAATGAGTTCATCTCTCTCTAATTTGTTGAAAGCAGTAACATTTTCTGAACATTTCTTCCCATTTTCTCTGAGTCAGTAAAATGTCTAGTTTCCATGTTATAGCAGGTAGCACTGTACTAAAAGTTTTTTCCACAATTTGCAAAGGTAATTTACAATCCAGCTTTTATAATCGGAGGTTTTGCTACTTTCCCATATAAACAACCAGCCTCATCATCTCCATAGTGTAGCCTTATCATTATGATTCAAGACAGCAGTATTTGCATCTTAAAGAAAAAGATGAAGAAAATGATGGAGAAGAGGAGCACTGTGTGCACACAAACTGTCTCTCTCAGAAGATATACTATACACAGACATAATGTATTCTTTATTATAAAATACACTATATTTAGTATTTTTGGATTTAGTCACAAGGTCATATGTAGCTGCAAAGAGCCTAGAAATATAATCTTTATTCTGAGTGGTATTCAGCCTAGATTAAATTTAAAAAGAAAGGAGAGAATAGTTATTGGGGTGGGGGGGGGATAGCCATTTTACCACATTGTTCTATTATTGTTTTGATTTCTCTAAAGCAGTCCTATGGTTTTACATGTTCAAGGATAAGTAGATGAAGGTAGTAATCAAGGACTCAATTCCTATAAAGGCAATAGCAACAGAGGAAAAAGTGATTTCTTGGAATTAGCAATTTTATGATGGAGGAGAAATCTTCTTAAAAGTTTCTAAAAATGTACAAAGAGAAAAATTTTACCAGCCTCACTGAGTAATACTCTACCCAGATAGAAAATATCCTTATGATTCATCTATTAGCAACAAAATTTTTGAAAATATTGATAGAAAGGCAGGGATCTATATTGTAGATTGCATGTGTGAGCACATGCACACATGGTATTGAACCCAGGGATTCACACATGCTAGGACAGTGCTCTACACCGCCAGCTCCAGGGGATTATTTTCTCATTTCCTTCTTCCTGTTTTTCTGATACTCAGGAATTCACAGTCATGTTTTGTCTCTTCTGTTAAATTGATTATTAGTTCCTTTTATTTTGGGAAGTCCTGGGTGAAAATATATTATTTGTTCCTCTCCACTATAGTAAGTTTGGTTGACTATTCTAACCAACAAACTGTTTCTAACCCAATTTCCATCTAATTCTTCAATGCAAACCTAAGTAAATTCCAAATATAAGCCCTCAGGATTGGGTCTTCACATTTTATGATCTTAAAATACAGCAAGGATTAGCAATCATAACAGCTATGAATGAAATAAAAAAAATGTTTTTCCCCAAAATGTTTGGATTTGGCATTATCAAATATGAAGGAGCACTGAATCAGAAATAAATCAACTTCAGGAAAGATTGTAATCTCTTCATGACAAAAGATTTGCTTGTCTTATAGATTAATCATTCCATTATAAAAGACATTTTAATAACATTTATCATGCATTATCAGTTTTTTATTTTTGAAACCTTAAGCTATTGATGTAACTTCTCAATGGATATCAAGTCTTTCATTAAGTGGTTGGTTGCTAAGAAACTGAAATTTTAGGATGAGAAATTTTATCCACATTGATTGCATTGTCTAAGCAAAATGATATTTACAGTAATTAAAAGAATAAAAATTAGTTTTAAATGTGTATATGTTTATATAAATGTAATGCATATGTGTATATATACATAGGTATATAAAATATGTGTCTACTCTCAAATTTAAATATAGAAGCAATTAAATGCATTGCTAATTGATAAATACAATTTTATAAAATTATAATATACAGTGAAAACAGAAATGATAATTTTAAATTGAAAATACCACTCATATAACCAGACAGAATGAATTATCTTAAAGCAACATTTTTGTAATAAATGTCATTTTCTCTGGGCTGGGGCTGGGGCTCAGCAGTAGCGCACTTGCCTGGCATGTGTGAGGCACTGGGTTCAATTCTCAACATCACATATAAATAAATAAAAAGGTCTATCAACAACTAATATATATATATATATACATATATATAATGAAATAAAAAAAATAAGTGTTATTTTCTCTATTTTGCCCATTCTTTGCATCAGAAATTTATTACAATATTTAGGAAAAATTTGAAATGTATAGCCATTTGAACAGACTTCCTTAAAGGCGTTTCACTTAGAATACTAGTACTTAGAAAAACTTAGGGGAAAAATAATCTCTTGACCAAAGCATTTTGTATTTTACCCGATTTAGGAATCTATAATGCACTGCAGCAATTTAGAGGACCCAGCAATTCCAAAAATTTCTTTTAAAGCCTTCTGTTTTTAGTCAACACTAATTACATCTCTCTAAATAAGTTCTGCTGAATACATTTGGGGAAATGCTGATGTAAAACAATATTTGAACGGTCATTTTACTCAGTACATTATAAAGGGGAAATGCTTAGTTTATAAAAACTCAATTCATGTTTCTAAATGAGAGCTGTACCAGAAATGATGTTCTTAAAAGAACTTTAATTATCTCCTCATAAAATAGCTAGTCAGAAAACTTAGCCATGGCAAGTGTAGAGAATAATTTCCACTTACCATCTCAATGTTTTGTGTGTGTTTCACAGGTATTTCTCACCATCTGGTATCCTCCATGGTGTTCTTGCTCCATGCTGACTGATGGTTACACTTTCTGACGGGATTAGCTGAAAGTGCAAATGTAGAAAAATCACTGACTGGAAGAGTTGAGAGGAACTGGAAACAGTAGTTATAGATAAGGTAATGTTTGGGTAGTTTTGTTTGGTATGTTTATTTTTGGACATATCTTCTTGAGATGGGGGCAGGCTGTGCCATTTGCAATTCACCATGCCTGATTAAGCAACCCTTTCTCTTGCTTTATATGCAATGTGAGTTCTTTAGAAAACTGATTTAGTTCAATTATTTGCCTTACAAGAGTCATCTCCTGGACAAGTCAAATAATGGACTTCTCACTGGAAACAGAAATGTGGGGATCTAAGAAAGTTGGAACAACCCAAAATCTGAAAGAGTACAACAAAAATAATTAAAGGAGACAAATGTGATTGGAAGTAAATTTCAGTAGATCAGGATATGTGATTTTCATTCTAGATGCCTGCTTTTTGTAACCCTTTAAATTTCTTTCTTTGAACTCATTTTCTACCAGTGATTAGAGCACAAGTCATTGGGTAGCGTATGATCTGCTGCTTGTATATCCTTACTACTATTTTGAAAAACCATGGTTAGAAAGGATGCTATCAGTTTTAGCTGAACTTGGGTTGCACTTTATCTATCAGATATGCAAATGGTCAACCACTTATGGTTTAACATCACTTTCAAGCAGAACTAAAACACAAAATGAACATTACCTCTTGTGTGAACCTTTCTAGATTTAGCTTATTACTTGAGATATTCCATCTATGGAAACCATAGTGTGTCCTTTGTAAATATGTTATTGTAAAATGAAATCTTAAACTCTAAAAGTAGATTTGACTTGTAGCTGATTTTCTAGGAAAAAATGCTGTAATCGCTTTCAGGACAGAGAAAGAGAAAAGTAGAAGGTGTACTTAATTTCAAAAAATAAATTAGTTGTCAGATTTCATGGACCTTGCACTACCCCTTTCTGTCCTGTTCTCTGCTCTGTGTTCTATACAACAGACCCCTGGGTCCTGTGTCTGGAGGAGGAATCTCTTCTGGCTTCTGTTTGGGGTAAGTCAATGGAAGGTGCCAGAAAATAAAAGAGAAGGAGGAAAGACAGTTTGGCGACTTCCATCTCCTATCCTTGTCTCACATTCTTTAGGTTTTAGTTATTGCCACCCACAACCTACAGGACTTCCATAGGACCTTTTTCCTCCTTCAGCCTCCAACCCTCAGTGCTTCTTAGTAGCATGGTTTCTTTCTTCTCTTTATCCTCTGCACCTTGTAGTTGCAATCGTTCCTGAAGTTTCTTGCTCCCTCTTTCCTTAGCACCCCTTGAGTTGAGTTGAAGTATGTTCCCTGCCTGAACTCTGATACAACTGCAAAATCTAGTTTAGTATCAGATTGTACCCTTGACTAGAAGAAATTAAGAACAAAATTAATTTAAATGTATGATTTTGTAAGAATACATATTTAACTATATTATGCTGCTTGAATTCTGATTTATGCTGTGGAATAAAGGGTATATCGAAATTTAAGAGGAAAATTATGTCTTTACTTGCAATCCCGAAGTGAAGTAAGATGAACACTTATGAACATTTAGAAATCAATCAGTACTAAATTGTGTGGTTCATCCTAGAAGTGCAATTGAAGTTCAGGAAAATCATTGTGGGCTGGAGACCAAAAGAAAGCAATAAAACCGGTTTTACCTAAGAGCAGCACTTAAAGTAGGCTTGAAGAAGAAAGAGAATTTTAAAACCTGGACGGGAGCTTGAAAAGACAAGTGGAACAGTAGTTGAAGAGTAAAAAAAAAAAAAAAAGAAAGAAACAAATTGAAACAAGAGTGAGCAGAAGTGAGTAAATATAAAAATCAAAAAGTAAAACGCAAATCAAACAACAGCAAGGTGGATGGCAAAATGGGTCGCCTGCCCTTGACTTGGACTTAGCTAGACTTAACCCTCTGTGTGTTAATGCAAACTCATGTGCTTAACTTCTGATGATCTGGGAGTTGCTGATGACAGCCTCCATGCTTGCAATCCCACTCTACCTCCACGTTCTGTGGTCAGGTTTTCTGTGGACTCAATGTTTATCTCAGTTGCTTTCCCTTCCTGTATGAGTCCTGGGGATTTACCATTCCTCTGCTGTCCTCACCTCTCTCCCTCTAGGCTGGGAATAAATTTTGGAATCTCTTTGACCATGGAAACTGGGCTGATTATTTGTTCTCATTCAGTCCATTCTCTTCTTCTCTTGTTTGTGAATTTGCACTGCAGGGTTAACCAGAAAGCAGTGCTTGTTCTTCTTTGCCATTTGACTTCCCGGTGTGTTTAGGCAATGAGGAATACTGCTAGAGAAGGCAGGGTATGCAGTGGGTGGAGTGTGGGCTATGGCTCCCTTCTTCTCCTTTCGTCTGGTCTAGTGGTTTGACAACTGCTCTTTCTTTATGTAAGGTCAAACTTTCATACATGACTACAGCTCTCTGAGAGATCCAGTAAGATTTCCTTTTTTTTTTTCCTTCCTTCCATCTCAGCAATGATGAGGGCTCTTCTCTATTGTGGTACCCACTTCTTCACATTGCTTGTGGGTTCTCCTAACTCTGCCAATGGCACTGAAAGTCCTACCTTTTTGTTGGATTCTCTTTCAACCCAGGTAAATGAAGCTTATGTTCTTTACTCTAATGCTAATCAATACCAAAAACATAAACAATTTTTAAAGCCAATCTAGGACTTGCCTCTCCATTATAAAAGCTGCATAGAACATTTCAATTTATAGTGATTACACTCTCTTTGAAGAAAAAACTTTACTTTTATATAAAAATACATCTAATTAGGTATGACCTTATTCTTGCATTTTAAAATTCAGTTTTATCTCCTTGTCATTTACCTTTTCAAGTGCTTCTATCTCTGTATTATAAGATACCTGAATGGAGGTAATAAGTATCATATAAGTTTTGTGTGTGTGCATGGCAGGGGGGCTTCTGGAGATAAAACCCCAACCATATGTAAGTATTTCTTGATTGTATTTGAACCACCATTTTTATATATGGAGCTTTGACATGATAGACTGACACTTCCCACAGTATTTTGCTATATACATTAGCCATTTCTAAGACAGTATGGACAATTACCTATTTCAATGATAAATCAATTTTAAAATCTAAGTTGACACTTTTCATTGCTATAATTTCCAAAATTAACTTTTGATTTGGGTGATTAATAATATGTAAAAGTTCAAGAAAAACTGTAATGAAAAGGTAAAAATAAAGTAAAAAAAAATAAAAAAATGAGAGGTCAGATGTCTAATGTATTGATGTCTATTTTATCTTTCACAAATCATAGAACCCAAAATCAAGTCAACAACATGCAGAAAATAGAAAATTAAAATGGTTAATTGGTTGGCATAAATATGAAGTACAAACTATTGGAGATTGGCATGTTCATAAAGAGGGGTTAGAATGAAGTCAATTAGTCAGAATCCAAAATAATCCTGTAACTTTAATGGCTCTGAGTTTCTGTTTTCTGATTGAAAATCAGTTATTAGAACCCACTTCAGAGAATTGTGGTAAAGAGTTACTGAGACAAAAAAAAAATGTATAACATAAAAGTACTGGTCTGAAATGCATGGGGAAATCACAGACTTTAGAGAATTTGAGAAATACTCATGTGCTTTACTTTATGCTTTTGGAAGCCCTTACCAATATATGAATTTATTTTTAACTTTCTACCTATAATTGAAATTCCTGAGATCACAAAATTTGGGCAGCGTATTTAAATAAATATCCCAATATCTAAAACATGATTTAAGTGTTCAAAAGTGTTCAATGCAAATATGTAATAGGTCATGTAATTTGTATATTCTTGAAATTCAATCTAATATTTTAAGGTAGAAAGCATTACAAATAAGCCATATACATTAAAGCATTCCTTAATGGGCAAATTTTGAAGTTACTTTTTAATTAATGCCTAAGAAAATGGATGTATTGTCAATAAAATATGAGTCATTAATGGGTATCATAAATCTGAATTTACTGGGAATTGATTTTTATATTTGGAGTTTTTTGTTAAAAGAAATACATACTCATCTCCATTTTTATTTACATTTTAATATAAATGTAGATAAATTAGATAATGTTGGCCATATAGAAGCAGTTGGTGTTTTCCATAGAGCTGATGTCACTTATTTCTCAGGAATGCTCATGCGGTAGATATTTGTGACTCTTAAAAATCATTTTATATGGTTTTAATTATTAAATGAATGCAATTTCTAGTGTAAATGAATGGGAATCATTCACTATATATTTCTTAGTTTTATTTAAATTTTTCTATCTTTCATGAATAAATATTTTTAATTTAAAATTCACTGGCCTGCAATCCCCATGATTCTTCATTCTTTTTTTCCCTAAATTCATCCAATTTGTAAAATTGATTGATATGAGTAGAATATTTTATATGACTATATATTTTAATTTCTCTTATGTAAATACCTAAAAGTGGATATACTTGAAAAGAGGGTAAGTAAAAATCTAACATTATAAGAAACTTTCTGGGTGGAGGCTCATGCAGTGGTGACTGGTTATGAGTCTGGAGTTCTTCTGAGCCACTTGTAACCATCAATTTTAGCAGTCTGCCTTGCACCAGCTTACCTCGCTCCCTGAGGCTATGACCAACACCAACATTTTCAAGGGTTTTGACCCTAAGATCAGGAATAGCTCCTGGGTTTTGCAGCCTCCTCGGGCTGGTGGATCCAATTTCTCGTTAGGATTTGATGAGCCAACAGAATCATCCATGAGAAAGAATAAAATGGCCTCTAGCATCTTTGGAACACTTGAAGAAAATCCCCCTTCTTGGGCCAAGTTGGCAGGTGCCAAAGATAGTGGTGGAAGCAAAGATTTGGAATCATCTTGAAAAAAGAGAAGAAATTCTTTGGAAGCAAGCTGTGGAAACTTCTTAGATCTGAAGGGAGAAGGTGACATTCATAAAAATGGGGACACGAACCTACAAGGCAGCCTGGGGCAGAGTGAAGAAAACCACTTGCCTGCTTGGCCAGTGCTCAGGCCCATGGCCCCTGTGCCTATGCCACCCAGGAGAAACCCTCCTGGCAGTAAGTCCAGCCTGGTCTTGAGTAAACTAACTACCCTGAACTTTGTTGTTTTGTTTGTTTTCTTCATGCTTGTGAATGCACAACTTGAGCCTGACTCTATATATTTTGAATTTGTTTTATTAAAAATATGCACTTGAAAAATGAGACTTTATTGGGCTGGGATTGTGGCTCAGCGGTAGAGCACTCGCCTAGTACGGGTGGGACCCGGGGGTTCGATCCTCAGCACCACATAAAAATAAAGGCATTGTGTTGTGTCCATCTACACCTAAAAAATAAATTTAAAAAAAAATGAGACTTTATATAAAATTTGAATTGTCTGTACTAGGAGTGTTTGGTGGATCTAAATAATAAAATTCTTGAGCTGGTGGTCCTATTATGGTAAATTTTTAATAACTAAAACCATTTCTTAATAACAATTGAAGGGCTGGGGATGTGGCTCAAGTGGTAGCGTGCTCGCCTGGCATGCGTGCGGCCCGGGTTCGATCCTCAGCACCGCATACAAAAACAAAGATGTTGTATCCGCCCATAACTAAAAAATAAATATTAAAAAAAATATCTCTGTCACTCTCTCTTAAAAAAAAAAAAAAAAAAGCTGCATTATTGGGCTGGGGATGTGGCTCAAGCGGTAGCGCGCTCACCTGGCATGCGTGCGGCCCGGGTTCGATTCTCAGCACCACATACAAACAAAGCTGTTGTGTCCGCCAAATACTAAAAAATAAATGTTGAAATTCTCTCTCTCTCTAAAAAAAAAAAAAAAAAAAAAAAATAACAATTGAGGTTTTCTGTTTTCTTTGAGACAATTTGCGTAATTGGTCCTTAGAGACAACTGTTGTCTTGTATAAAATTTCAAAGTTTTGGTCTAAAGTTTCGATAGTAGTGATATTTTACTGGTTTTAACTTATGTTTGATCTAGACTATATCTCTTCTTAACCTTTTTCTTCTTTGTCTTAATCTTGTGCAAGGCGTGTGTGTGTGTGTGTGTGTGTAGGTATTTGTGTTTGTTTTAGAAGAGTCAATTTGTTCTACTGTTGTCCTTGTGAATTAAATTTTTAAAATCTTTACATATTTGATATTTTATTTTAAATATAAAAAGAATAATTATATTTACTCTTCTTTTTCTTGGTTCTATTTTTTGTTTATCTTCTAGGTTCTTATTTTGAAAACTTAGATCCTTATTATGGTTTATAAGTGAGTTGTTTCCAAAGGCTCCTGTTAATGCAGTAATATTCAGAGGTGAAATAACTAAATTGTAAGAGCTATAACCTAATCAGTCCCTAGTGGTTTGAATGAACTGGTTATTAACCATGGGCCAATAGATTATGTCTGGAGAAGGTCAGTCACTGGGAGTGTGCCTTGGAAGGGTGCATTTTCCCTGTGTCCTCTTTCTCTCTTGGTCTCTGTTTCCTGACTGTGCCATGAGGGGAGCAACTTTCCTCTGCTAAGCCTTTTTCCTGGGATGTGCTTCCTTATCTTGGACAGAAAGCAATGGAGTCTGTACACCATCAGCCCCAAATAAACTTTTCATCCTCTAAGTTGTCTTTGTTGGTAGTTTGGTCACTACAAAGAAGATGTTGACTAACTCACTCCTTATGTGTCAGTTATTCTTATTTTCCAATAAAAAAAAATGTAAGTTTAATTTTTGCTTCTCTAAATATTGCCAAAATTGGATGGCATTTTTTTCTTAAATATTTTTTAGTTGTAGATGGACATAATACCTTTATTTATTTATCTTTATGTGGTGCTGAGGATCAAACTCAGGGCCTCACACATGCACAGCAAGTTAATGTTTTTCAGTGAACATATTACCTTACTGATACCTTTAAATAATTGTTTGTCTTTGCTAGACCTTACCACTATAGGGAGCTCTGAAATATGGGACCATACTACCTGTCTTCAAATTTGTCAATTTAAAATAATATTTTTTTTAATTTCAAAGAAGATACACTTGTTTCCAGCTTTAACATCTTTCTATTTTCTCTTTCTTCTCTTGGCTTTCATACATTATGTTTCCCTCTACCCAGAATTTGTCACCTCTTCAGGAAAAACCACCCAAAGATATTCACACGTGAGTTAGTGCTTTTCTTACAGCACCTTCACAAGGAGAGTTCTCCACTGTCACTGGAGAGTTTGGGACTCATAATTCATTCACTGGTCCCAACACACAGAAGTTACTGGAAGAAATCTTGGCCATGACAAAGGTTATGGTGCAGTTAGAGAAAGAGAAATGGTGACAAGCTTCAGACCACAAAGCAAGACTGATCCCTTTAGTAGCAGCATGAAAGCAATTGGATCTTTCTAGAAGGATTCTTCGACTGTAGTACAACTCTCAGAAAACTTCAGGTAAGGTAATCAGGAACCATGGAAAAAGATTCTAATTGACAGAGCCCCACCCAAGTGAGGAATGGCTCAGCTCCTGGCTACATTGACTGGGAGCAGCTCATCATGCATGAGTGCACAGTGTGAACTCTACTGCATCCTGAAGTTGCAGCAGTTGAAATATACCAATTTGCTACACTTCCCGCAGCAGGTTTTCCCTTGAAGGGAGATCTGAGTAGCATATCTCCATGACCATCAAAGAGATTTGGGGATTTATGTCCTTTTGACCATGTAGTCAAGCTGGGCTGACTAACTGATTATCAGTAAGAAAAATTGAAAATTGAACCTGGGGTCTCCAGGGGAATTTTAGACTATAATCAGGACATCATAATACTTACCATCCTCACTTGGCCATGAGTAGAAAGTCAGGCAGCCAGTCCCCAGGTGAAAGAGCTTCCTAGTCAATCAGCAATAAATTACTTTTACTTTGCATACTTTTCCAACCCCATATGCCAAGAGTTATCCTCTTACCTATAGCCTATGGAGTACTTGACATTGTGGATGCACAGGCATTCTCTGTCTTAGTAGATACTTCCTACCCATATACCTAATCATTTTCAGCTATTGCAGTTCATTATATATATATATATATATATATATATATATATATATATATATATATATATATATATATATATATATTTATTTATTGTTATTAATTTTCTTTTTGTAATTGTTTCTTTTTAGTTATAGATGGCAGTGGAATCCATTTTAACAGAATTATATAAACATGGAATATATCTTGTTCTAATTAAGACCCCCATTTCTCTCCTTCCTCTTCCCTCTCCCCCTCCCCTGCTCCCTTCCCATTATAAATATTCATAAGTCTGGGCTATGACCTAAGAGGCAAGATCCAATCTAACTCATCTAGTGGATGTTGTTCAATTATACAAGTTATAGCTGGAAACAGAAATAATAAAGAACGTTTTTTTCCCCTTCATTTAGGTAGCAATATAAGCAATTTCACTTTAGAATCATGATCCACCATTTGGCATTATAAGATATAAAAGTTAGCACATATTTTAGTCTCTAGTTTTTAAGTTCCCCCATTGCATCTTCTAAGAAAGTCTGGTAAATATACCTAATCAGAATATTTCACTCTCTGATCCTCAGCATTTAATATACTGAAATTGGAGCTAATGCTACTGAAATCTATTTTAACTGTCAGTGGAGCCTCACAAAGTTTAATGAGTTGGAGAGATGTAAAAGCAAAAGTGGCAATTGATAACAATTTTCTGAATAAGAGGAAGAAAGTTCTTCTGCAACTGAAGTGTTGAGCATGTCATTATTGTCTTTAGAATGGTTTGAATGTGCTTTTTGTGATTTAAGCCCAAGACAAGTACACAATCTTTTCTAGATTAAGGCAAGTAGGTTGGCAGATATATTAAGAGGATCCTCAGTGTTCCATTTGAACTGTTGCCATCTCTTTTGTACTTAATTAATAATCACTGCCTCTTGATTTGCTGATACCTGTGCAGCCAAGTATAGCACATGTGCTGCATGTATAGTTTTGTTTCCTGTTCAAGACTAAACAGTGTATGAAGACTTTATTGTACTTCAACATTTGGTAATGTATGATAGGCAACACCTGGTCTTCAGTGGGGGGAAATACAATTAAAATATCTCTTGTCCAAACTCATTTCTCTATAGTAAACCTAAAAAAGTATGTGTAATAAAGAAAAAAATAGCTCAATGGAGGGCACAAATCAGCATAGTTAAACAAGTGAATGTATATCAACTACAATTTAGGGCTCATTATATAAATTTGAATATTATTTGTAATATTTTTAATACATTAAGTTATTTTAAAGTCACCATTAAATCAATGTCATCTTGTGGTGCAGTACTATAAATACCTCAAAGAAAACTTTTATCCTGTACTTTTATTGTTTCTCTGTTGCTTTGGCAAAATTACTCTGCTACATTCTTTGTTTTATGATATAGAAAATGCGTCTCTTTTACCTACTACTCCATTTACAAATATTAATAATGCTTGGAATATTGTAGGTACTTAATAATTACTCATCCAACAAATTCAATGAACAACAATTGCAACAAATTAACATATTTAGTCCAGTTTTCTCCTATACTAATGCCTTCTTCACAAATATGTTAGGAGGATGTGATTTTCTGAAATAAATAGAGAATGACCACAAACTAAGTAATTTAAATGTTGTTCCTTCACATCTCCAATAGCTTTTATGGATCAGGAAGTTAGAAAGAGTCTGTCTAGGATATGATGACTCTTGGTGTTTCTATAATAAAATGGTCACTTGATCTGGAACTGAAAGGGATGCTTGCAAGTCTCTCTCTCTCTCTCTCTCTCTCTCTCTCTCTCTCTCTCTCTCTCTCTCTCTCTCTCTCTCTCTCTCTCTCTCTCTCTCTGTCTTGAGGACTCTATTCTAGCCTGTCCTTGTGGACTCTTTTTGTTTTCTCACAGTGTTTTGGCTGCAAGTCAGATGGGGTGCTTACAAGAAGGATGAGGACTTCAAGAAGAAAGGATATTAGATCACCTATCACCTCTTATGAACAAAACTCATAAGTCACACAGTTCAGTTACACTACAAAGGTATACCCAATTCACTTCTAAAAGTCTCAAAATTCAACCCAGTTCTTAGGGAAGGTGACTAAGCCCTCACCAGTCACTTTGAAAAATGTTCAAAACTTTCTTCATGCTTTAAAACTACCACAGAAGACTAATATACTATATATAAATATGTCTTTAGCATAATCAACATTTAGTATCAATTTGACAGTATATAACTAATTGAATTAAATGGCAATGTGAATTTCTAATAATGCTTGAGATAATTTATAAATGGCTGTCCAGTCAAAACAATAAAATTAACTCAATGCCTTATCTGTTGTAAACTTGAAGGGTAAATTCCGTGAACTAGTTTTGTATAGGTTAGGTGTAGCAACTTTTCTATAATTATGGTCTTAAGTGTATGATTAAATATTTTTATATCCAAGTTCAGAACTGAGTAGAAGTTTTAAATATATGTCACAAGCTTTGAATGGTAAAAAAAAGGAAAACAAAATAAAATTTACTAGGTTATTATTTTAGGTTACGGAGTTCACTGATTCCTCTATTCTCCATGTTTGTTTTTTTTTCTTTCTTGACCACATTATTTAGGTGAAAGGAGAGCTACTGGTATATCTCAATTCTGATACTGCTATTCTTTATAAAAAGAACTACTAGGTAGCCTTAATTTCTGTAATTCTAGTCTCCTAAAAGAGAAACGTATAAACTTATTCTAAGGTTAAAGAATGAGACTGGATGCACTAAAATTATCATATTGTATCTTTGTGTCTATGTGACAGTATTTCATTTTTCAACTAAGAATCCTGTGAAGAAATTATTCTTGCAAGGCCAGATTCTTCCAGTAAACATTTAGTTCAAACACCTAGCCATCAATCATGGTGGAACTAAAAACAAATAAACAACAAAACAAAACAAAATAAAATAAAGCCTCCTAACACTTTTCTATCCTAAACTGTCTTGTCTTTAAATCTTGCGACCCAAGCCTTCTTTCAAGGGCAGTCTTGAAAACATACATCCAAAAGTTGCATACTGCTTAGATTGACACATCTTATCACACAAGCCTGCACAGGAAGGAAATCATCATCTCTGAAATCTGAAACCCTGGGGCCGCCTTTTATGTGAGTTACTGGTACACTACAAATAATACACAGAGGAGAAGCTGGGATTTTTTTTTTTCCTAGAGTAGAGGAAAGGGATCAAGGGGAGGGAGGAGGTAAGTACTGAGGAAGTAATTAGAGCAAATTATATTCTATACTTTTATAATTATGTTAAAATCAGTCCTAATGTTATGTGTAATGAAAAAGAACCAGTAAAAAATATTTGCAAAAGAAAGAATGAGCTATTTGCTATTAAATCAAGATAGTGATGTTGTATTAACTCCTCATTTTGAACCCATATATGCACTGAAATGTAAAAAGTGAGAGATGCTATGAAAGAGGACCTTACAAACTAAAAGAAAGAGCAGCAACTATGCTAATCTGTGATACACCATCTATCTATTTGTGGTAACATTACCATGAGTAGAGTTGTTAGAATTGGCATTTAAGCTTTTATGCATAAGAAGTTGAATGGTGTGTATTGAGGTAAAATGGATTGAAGTTGTTTTCCTATGTCTGAAATGCTTTGGAATTTCAGAGTCCCAAAAGTTTCAAGAGATTTTGATTCCTTTAAGTACTTGATATTTATATATTTTCCTCAAAGATTACCTGAAGATATACTAGTATACACGTTTACGTATTTTTCTCAAACATTATCTAAATCTATATTAGCACATTTGATATAATAAGATACTTAATACATCATATGTATATATATATATATATATATATGTATATATGTGTATACATACATATATAATTAAAATGACTATTAAGTAGTTTAATAAATCTGATTATATATCATTGTATAAGCAGAACAGAATTTTGTATATAAAAGCAGTAGTTGACATATTACTTCATTATTATGTAGAATATTTGAATCTCTCTTTTAAGATATAAAAGGGTTGAAATTATCAATTAAGCATTTTTAAGAATATGAAGATGACATTTTTATGGAGCACTGAGGAAATGTAGGTAATTCTGAGCTTAACTTTATCTGTTCACCATTTAAGGAATTTAGGGATGAAGAAAGTACTCATATTTGGTGTCAGACCAGTTCTCTGATCAATGGGAATAAGAGTCAGGTGCTGTTCTAAAATCATTCAGTCTATATCTGGAACTGAACTACCAAACTAAATAAAGCACTTCAACTAAACCTCCTTATAATCATACCAATGTAGTGAACTCCCACCCATTTTTCTCTAACAAACCTCCTACATAAAGAATTAATATTATTTACTAGTGGACATATCAAATTTCCTATTTATAAAATGTTTTTAGCAGATATAATGGGACGATTTATTTGAAAATAAATCTGGGATTTATGAGTTTATGGGGTATAGCTGGCTGGAAAGTCAAGGCCAGTCAAGTTTAGCTATATGATTAATGAATTATGTAATAGAAATATTCCACAACCTAACAAATTCTTTGACATTTACAGTGCTTCTAAGTATATTGCTCAACAGGAGGTTCATCTCTTAAACCCAAACCCAAAATATGAATCTGGGAGAAAAGGGGCATTTTTGAGAATTGCACTAGTCTCAGACTTCCCTAAGAAGACAGTTTCTCCTGAACCAAGGATTGTATCTTTTAAATTATTGGTAAAATTTGGAATTAGCTAAGCATTGTCTAAGACCCATGACTCCTGTGAGTCTGATTTACAAATACACCATCTGTAAATATTACATAGAGATAAACCTTTAAAGACCTAGTTAAAACCCGCCCAGCAGTATGACTCTTGAACTGAACTTAATCTCTTATATGTCATGTTGATTCCAGTATGCAAAGTTAGGAAAGGTGTTGATACAAGGGCTGTTTAGGAAACAGATTCTAAAGCCAGACTTCTATGAAAAATAAAAATCTTATTTCTAAAAATTAATCTAAATTATATTAATAACTTATATTGAGATATTTTTATATAACTTTAAGTGATTCAATTAGGAATATTTACTTTTTGTTTTAAATATTTATTTTTTAGTTGTAGTTGGACACAGTATCTTTATTTTATTTATTTATTTTTATGTGGTGCTGAGGATCGAACCCAGGGCCTTGCATGTGCTAGGCGAGCACTCTACCACTGAGCCACAATCCCAGTCCCAGGAATATTTACTTTTTTATGTTGTGATAGTTAAGTGCTGTAATGAAACCTTCCTCGAAGTTTAGAAGAGACTATTTTAAGTAAAGTCAGAGTTAATAGATCAACATAAAAAGCAGTAATAGATTTAGCACTTTTAGCCTAAAACATTACTAGATGACTATTAAAAAGCATATTTGTGCTTTTCTGTTTGAACTTTATTCTTTTGTATGAAAATACTTAATGAAAATAAAAGAAATTATCCAATTAAAGCCTTAGGCAATCCAAAAAATATAGGTTATCATTATTTTTCTCTTTCTCGAGTTTATTCTATTTATTATATTCTATTATTATATCTCATTCCTACCCTCAGTTTTATAGGTGTTGGCACAGAATCACAATACTAGGCAAAATAAATCATAAAAATATCTCATTGCACATGCATTTAAATTAAAACATATTTTGCTCACTAAATTTGGGGGCAATATTGGAGGACATTGTTATCTAATGCTAAGTGCCATGTTCTTGGAATTGAATTGTGAACAAATCCCAGTTGACTCAGGTTGCTAAGGCAAGAGGATAGGAAGTGCAAGACGAGCTTAACAACTTGGTGAGGCCCTAAGCAACTTTGAGATACCCCGTCTCAAAATAAAACTGAAAAAAGGGCTGGGGATGTGGCTCAGTCTTAAACCACCTGGGTTCAATACCCAGTACCAAAAAGAAAAAAAAAATTAGATACAGCATTTTCATTCCAATATCATCTGGTCTAGTAGGAAAGACATAATAAAAATAATAATTAGTAAATACAAAAAAATATATATAATTGGATTGATACTAAGTAGTTTAAAAAATAAAACTCTATGAAAGAGATTGAAATATATATTTTATCTACTTTATCTAATGACTTTTGGGAAAATCCCCTGGAGATGAAATATTTAAGATTTGAAGTATGAAGAGAAGCCATATTTATTTTTATTAAGAAATTGTGTTGCTTTCTCAGTACATAGAGGTTAATAATGTAGTAGCTAAAAAATTTAAAATTTTTATATTAAAGATTTGAAAATATATATTTATGAAAACCTTGCAATAGATCTTCACTTGCAGTTTAATATTCAGAGGTTAAGAAGTTTCAAGATATATTGGACTGAAAGTTTATGAAGGACAGGGCCTATATATTATTAGTTTTTCTTTCTCTGCTGCCAGGTTAGAGATGATTTTCAAAATGGACATTTCTGCTGATAAAATCAATCAACAAGGCCTCATTAGTATCCTGCTGTAAGAAAATTTGTGCCTGCTATTTTAAATATAGCTAATATCTTTCTCCTTTGGATGACACTGTTGTTCAAGTAGTACTACTTTAATATATGAGAAAGCTAAGCATATTTTAAAGTCATATTAACCCTTTCAAGGATGTAATTTTAATTATCTACCATTCAGTGCTGTTATCCACACTACTTCAGCAATCAAAATGCTCTGGTCACCTAATGATTATAATATTTAGTAGAATTTTTTTTAAGTAATAATAGCTTGCTATTCTGTAAAAAAAATAGAATGTCAAGATATTTTAAGTGAAACAGATCGATCCTCAATTAAGAGTTCCTGTTAACAATAAAAATTGATTTCAATGTCTAAATTTTAATTTTAGTATTATAATACAAATATAACATTTTAACAAGAGTTTGCACAATTAAAAATAATAAGTAAAATATTTATCTAATTTTTGTTCTGTACAATAACATTTGATTATGCCATACTGAAAATTTTAATGGAAAATGAAGTCCAACCATTTATTTTAATGTTCAGCAAAAATATTTCGTTCATTAAATATATACCCATACATATAGACACTGAGTTGGCACTTCCTTGAGGTAGTAAATGAAGAGTTATAAAGTGTACACAAATGTGTAAGTTAGGAGAAATTTACAAAGTTTTTATCTTTTATTTAAATTTATATATCATCACTCAGTTCAGTTCTGGAACTTTTTCTAAGGAATCACATGTAGGAAATAATGTGCCCACAAAAAGATGAATAAATTTAAATAATTCATATTGATATTAGTACTTCATAGTTTGTGGGAATCTTAAATAATTTCTAAAAATCACCTCCCATATTTTCCATATTTAGAATGGATTAAAAAATGAGTCCCAACAGTCAAAATTTTAATGAGCAAGACTTTTTCACATTTTTTTCCATTTGTCTTCCTAACAGTATTCTATGGTTGGTGGTTGGATTTGTATTGTTATCGTTGAAAATGATATAATGGATTCCATTCTTACTGGCAAAAAAAAAAAAAAAAGGAAAAGGAACCTAAAGAAATTAAATTAACTTGTTTAAAGATAAATAATGATGTTACTCAGCAAAGCTCAATATCCAGAAGTAAGTAGGCAGGGAAAAGATTTTAGGGAATAAGAAGGATCAAAAAAAATATGCTTTTGGACTGTCAATGATGAAATACTGCTAGAATTAGAAGAACTTTAAAGATTAGAATGTTTAAGGAGAAATTTAGGAAAATGCCAAATTCCTTTTCTGGGGATATGAATTATACATACATACTTATCCCCATTTGTCTGGTTACATAAAGCTTAAATATATATATATATATATATATATATATATATATATATATATATATATATAAATGTATATAAGACTTTAGAAATAGAGCAGAGAAAGCAGACCAGTTAGGGACCTCAAGGATCAGAGAGTGTTCAAGGATGAGTTCTTTGCGTTTTGATTGCTTTATTTTCTGTTTTATGTATTCTGGACTTAAGGTAACAGATACCAGCAACCTGGACATCATTGGGTGCTGACACAAGAGGTCTCTAAGTACATGTATGAAGACACAAATGGTGTGAAAATACTTTGTGTACAATCAGTGTCTTAAAAAATTGTGCTTTATATGTGCAATATAAAATAAATTGCATTCTGCCATCATGTATAACAAATTAGAATTAATAAATAGTTTGATTAAAAAAAAAGAAAACAAAATTCTTCTCTCTCTAGCCAAAGGACAAGAAAGGAGCCATCTAGTAAAATAGAAAAGTTTTACACTATAAGTGCTTTACATTAAGACACCGCAGAAAACCATAGACCTAACCCAATACCCCACACAGTGGGGTACCTAGACCTTCATGTAGGCCTGACCAGGAAGAAGCACCTGGAGGCATCTGCTGGAGACTGAGTAGAAACAAATATTCATCTGTGGAATAGTGCTGAAGCTGTCAACCTGGTGTCAGTGGGAGGCCTATGCATATTGGTACACAAACCTGAAGGTAAAGAGGCCCCTCCCTAAAGAATTGGGTCCATAGAAAGATAGGGAGAGCAAGAATCAGGAGCCCTCATTATTCTTCATAGCCAGGGTTGTTATCAAACTAAGCCTTTGGGAAAGCCTCAACTCCCATACCAACCTGTGGTAATGCAAATCTCCCCTCTGGGTCAATGGGGCCAAAAGTAAAACCTCGACTTCTATCTCTACCTGGCAATAGTGTCAACTAAGGTTTCATAAGTGATAGATAGGGCTGGAGATATAGCTCAGTTGGTAGAGTGCTTCCCTTGCATGCACAAGGCCCTGGGTTTAATCCCCAACACCACCAAATAAATAAATAAATAAAATTTATTTTAAAAAAATAAGTGATAGATAGATTAAAGGTAAGGAAAACTGGCTTACATATGTATCCAGAAATCAAATTATAGATATCAGTAATATTCCAAATAAGAAACATAATCAACTTTTATCAGGTTATCAGTTCTGTGTAATTGCTTTTTATCCAACTTCATCCTAGGTTAGCAGTCTCATGGGCCTATTTGCTTCTGTATTAGATCTCTGAATATTCTGAGTGAGCTTACTTGTACTATTTTAAAGTTATTAAAGTGAGGCCTTCACAAGTCTGTGAACAAAAATCACATGGTGTCATCCTTTTTCACAGTACTCTAAGAGGATAAAGAACACTGGCCAGTAGCTGATTGCATGAGCCTTCAGGGATACATCAGAGCAAACCAAGAAACTATCTGCAGATGAGAAGACACTTAAAGTGCTGAAGATTGGATCTCCAAGATGTGCTCTTCATACAGGGTCAATGACTTTTTGTAACCAGATAAAGTACCCAGATACTTACTCCAATGAGACAAAGAGACTAAAAAACACACCGAAGAAGAGTTTTATTGTTCCTTCAAGACCTCCAATTTGAATGGCACTTTTCTCATATATATTTTTACTGACATTCAAAAGACAATGATGACAGCAAATCTTAGAATCCTCTGCATCTTGAATTTTTAAGAATAACCTATATGTAATTTAACAGAATTTGGAGGAAAATTTGTGGCATATGCACAGACATAGCAAGGTAGTAAGGACACAGGATCATTGAAGAGCTATCCTACCATTTTGAAGATTCTATTCCTCTTATCCAACTTTCCAAAAAGGAAAAAAATTCAAAATATGCAGAATTCCAAAGCTAGAGATCACCTATTCTTTCCTTATTCTGGCACACAGCAGCCTGTCACCTTTATTTATTGGTCAAATCTGAAAAAAATACAACATCATTTTCAACAGTGATAAGGAATTATTATTTCTATTGAGACACTGAAATCATTTTTAATGCATTGCAACTATAATTAGCAATGTAATAACGTATAAATATATGTACATATTAATGAACAAATACATACTGCTTATTTTTTGTGACACTTACCTTCAACTAAAATAATAAATTTTACAATAGGATAAATGGAGCATAACTTTCCTGTGTTCATATATGAATGCACAATCAGGGAAACTCCACATCATGTACCACCACAAGAATGGGCTCCTAATTAGAATATTTATACCTCATGTATGTGTAATTTGTCAAAACACACTCTCCTGTCATATATATTAAAAAACAAATTAAAAATGCTATCTATAAAAATAATAATAATAAATTTTATTTGATTAAATAACTGATTTTTGATGAATTCACCTATAAAGGAAAGCAACTCATATATTCTACAAAAAAAGTTTCCAAGATAAATGCTAACTGTTAGTTCAATGTATCACTTCCCTATGACCAAAATGAATTAAACAGTAATCAAATCAAATGAATTCTAGTCCCAGTCTATTCTAGAATGTCTCAAAGGATTAAATAGTTATATAAAGACTCTGGGAAATGAATCACAATTTACAGCATTTAATGGTATTTCCAGATTTGAAGTGCATCTTGGAAATAAAAATAACATACGATTCTCTGGTAAGCTTGCAATAATGTACTAATAAACATTAACATCAATTATGTATTCATGAAAGAAAGTAAATCACATGAATCATTCTTATTTAAATATATAGTTTGAAATCAGCACACCAGAACTAGATCTTGAAGAAGTTACTGCAGCATTCTCCCAGGTGGTTACAAATATTCTGACTTCAAATACGAAGTTTTGGATGCAAAGTGTGAATTATAAGCTTGAGTAAACGAAGGCTCTAAAACACCTTCTGTGTTATTCAGTGCTCACTTTTCTACAATACGAAGAAATTGAACAAGAATTATGTACAACTCATGTCTCTGAGACTAATCTAAATAAATTTGGTTTAATCTAAATAAATTTCTAAATTTAGAAATGTGAAGCTGGACCATAGATTGGCATCCACTCATCTGAATGAGAATATTCTAACCTTATATATTTGGGATATTAATACCTTATTACACGTTTAGAGAGAACTGAATATTTACGGTTTATAGTAAATTAAATCAAGTATTTTCTAAAGTGGTCAGGTAAATAATTTGCAGGTTTAACAAAACATTTGTTAGCCATTTTTGTAGTCATTTTTTTTTTTTGGCCATAGTGCAAAAGACCAGACAAGAACAACACAGAGGAGGAAGAATTCATTTTGGCTTATCATTTCGGAGGTTCTGTTCATGGTTGGCTAATTTCATAGCTCTGAACCTGAGATGAGGAAGAGCATCATGACAGAAAGTTTTGGTGAAGAAAGCAGAGAGAGCTGTGCTCACCAGAGACAAAATATAAACACCAGACACACTCCAGGTGACTGTCCTATGTCCTCCAGTCCTATCTTACCTGCCTATAGTTACAATCCATTTAATCTATATCAGTGGGCTAATTCAAGGATCATATTACAGCTCTCATAATCTAACCATTTCTCCTCTGAAATCCTTGCATTGTATCACACATTAACTTCTGGGGGATATGTCATGTCTAAACCATAACAACCACTTTATTGAGGACTGAATGGCACACAGAAGTTGTACATATCTAATGCATGCGACTTTATAACTTTAAAGATAAGTGTACACTGCCACCAACTCCACAGACATATTCATTGCCTTCCAAAGTTTCTTCCCACATCCTGTTTTTATTATTTCATGTATGTCTGTAGTAAGGATTCTTAACATGTGACTCACCCTCCTAGCAAATATATGTAAGTGTAAATATGGAATGGTTCGCTGCACACTTGATGAACGTAACCTCCTAGCCTCCCTGTAGTCCCTGGCAATCCTAATTGTACTACCTGTTTCTTCTTCTATTAGTTTGATTACTTTAGATTCCACATGTGAGATCATACAGTCTCTCTCTATCTGGTTTATTTCCCTCAGCATACTGTTCTCTAAGTACCTCCATGTTCTCACAAATGGTAGAATTTCTTTCCTTTTTAGAGAATAATAATACTCTATTATATGTATATACCACATTTTCTTTATCCAATCATCTTCTTATTACTTTTTTCTCTGGTACCAGGAATTGAATTCTGGGCACTCAATCACGGAACCATATCACTAGCCATATTCTGTATTTTATTTATAGACAGGGTCTCACTGAGTTGCTTAGCATCTCACTTTTGCTGAGGCTGGCTTTGAACTCATAATCCTCCTCTCTCAGCCTCCCAAGCCTTTAGGATTATAGGCAGGCACCAATGTGCCTATTCATCATTTGATGGAAATTTATATTAATTGCATATCTTAACTACAACCAATAACACTACAATAAACCTGGATATCTCTTTGTGATCCTGACTTGAATTTCTTTGGGTAAAATATCCATGAAGACAATTTTTACATCATACACTAGATCTGTTTTTAACTTTTGAAGAATTTCTTCATTATTTTTCATCATGATTGTATCAAGTTACACTCCCACCAACCAACTACCAGTTTTCCTTTTTTCCCACAACATTTATATCTTTTAATACTTAAGCAATAACCATACTAACAGATTGAGCTGATAGATATTTCTCTATGGTTTTGATTTGCATTTTCTGATAATTAAGGATGTCTGACGTTTTTTCACAAACATGGAAGCCATAGGAATGTCTCCTTCAGAGAAATATCTATTTGGGGTCTGTGAACTTTTTTGAAATTAGCTTATCTATTTACTTGTTCATTTGGTATTGAGTTATAGAAATTCTTTCTTTATTTAGGATATTAAACTCATATTAGATGTTTGATTTTCATATAAAATTCTTCATATTTTATCTTCACACTGGTTTCTATTTGCCATGCAAATCCTACTTAGTTTAATATTATACCAGTTTTCTATAATTGTTTTTTGTTGCTTCTACTTCTTCAGTTATATGTAAAGGTCCATTTCCAGGAGATTTTTTTTCTTACTTTTCCCCCAGGATTTATAGTTTCCTAGAATCTATCTATAACTCTTTCATCTGTCTTGGCTGGATTTCTATATGGTGTTAGGATAAGTTCTAATTTCATTCTGCATATGGATATATGATTTTACTCATGGCATTTATTGAAGAGACTGTCCTTTCCCTATGTTATGTTTTTGATGATATTCTTTTTTAAAAAATTTGTTATATATGACAGCAGAGTGCATTACAACTCATATTCATATACAGAGCACAATTTTTCATATCTCTGGTTATACTTTGGTGCTGTTTTTGAATAACAGTTGACTACTATTTGTGTATGAGTTTTTTTCTGGGCTTTGCATTTGGTCTCATTGGTAAGAAATGTCTACTTTTATGCCAGTAACATTCTGTTTTGATTGGTACAGCTTTACAGCATACTTTGAAACCAGGTAGATAAATTAATCTAGTCATGTTTTTTTTCATTTTTCTTTGTTTGTTTGAGATTTATTTAGCTCTTCGGGATATTTTATTATTCCGTTCGAATTTTAGGACTCTAATAAATTTCTATGAAAATGCCATTGGAAGTTTTGATGGGAATTGTATTGAATATGCAGATTGTTTTGTGTAACATAAACACTATAGCAATAACAATCCAATTCAATCCATGATCACAGGATACCTTTTCATTTATATTTGTGCCTTCTTCAGTTTTTTGTGCCTTCTTCAGTTTTTTGTGCCTTTCTTCAGTTTAAGAGTTTAATAATCTTAGTGGATCTTGGTTAAATTTTTTCTATGTGTTTTATTCTTTTTAAAGCTCTCTTAAGTGAGATGGTTTTCTTAATTTCTTTTTTTTTAAAAGATTGTATGTTTTAATAACCCTAATAATTTGCTTGAACAATACTAATGAACTTTTTCTAGTAATTTAATAGTTCTTTACTATTTGTAATAGTCACTGATATTCAAGTTTTGAGACACCTCCAAAAAACCTTGTTTGGGGTCATAATCTATGGCATGAGTCTTCCAAGTATTTCAAAGGGAAGATTTTAGCAAGTAGATAATCCTTGGCTTGCAAATGTGTCATAAATGCATATCTAGTTCCAAGGGGCAAAATTACCAAAAAATAGGAAGAAATTCCAAAAATAAGATAGTTCTTGTGGATTGAGTGACATATTTTACTTTACTGGCCTTTGGCATCAAATCATACAGGAAGAAAAACAATTTATTTCTCACCCAGGTACATGTCCACTGAGGATTGGCTACATCTCTTTTTCACATTGACTTATCTGGGGACTTAGGCTGACTGAAAAGCATTTAAGTATATTCAATTTTGGAGGAATAAAGAAAAGAAAAAATGGCAAAATGTGTCCTAGGCCTTAAGGCTTCTATTTTGAAGGAACAAAAATCACTTTCACACACATTTCCCTAAGAAATTTCCCAGACAAGCAGAAGACAACAAGCAAGGGTAAATTCCAAGTACATTTTTAACTGTATTCTCTTTATCTTTTGTAAAATTTAACTAATATGTATCTGTACTTTTTTTCCAACTACATTATTAACTGTTCTCTCTTTATCTTTTGTAAAATTTAACTAATATGTATCTGTACTTTTCTCACCAACATAAACTTAATATTGATACAAATAAAACATGCTATACTTGCAAACTTCCTGTCATAAATCCTTTCTAAACATTTTTTTTGACAAAATGCTTTAATATTGCTACCTGGAATTATGATTGTATGTCTTTCTTTCTTTCTTTCTTTTTAAAGCAGGTAACAAGAGTATATGAACATCACTTTTCCTCCTCTGTCTGTAAGGAGAACACATTATCTGGCAAAACTCTATTCCAGTCCCATTCAGGGGGTTCATATCTAGTCAGACATGCAAAAGATGAAATTTATAAACACAGGGAGAAAACCAGCATGGTAACATTTATTTAATGCTGTAAATAAATATACACATTTTAAAAATGAGTATATATATTTATATACATATATATTTGTATATAGAGAGAGAAACAAAGTTGAGAATAAAGAGATAATAAAATAATCTTTGGTTTCTAGGAATCTAATATTCTAAAATTTCCACCCTTATTGTTAAATGACTCAAATAGTAAGATTTAGGATAGAGGAAGGATTTAATCTTGAGTATAGATTTGGAAAACCAGAAAAACTTAAAGTTTTAGAGTATTGCAATTTCTTCTTCAGTATAGTTTAAGTACTGAGAATAAACATTGTTTTTGCCCAAGACAGATCAATAACCTCTTGGGCAGGTGAAAATTCTCTGCATTCAGAATCTTTGAGAAAATTGATGCAACTATATGAAGAGGTAGCAATGTAGCAGAGATGTAGGAAGTATTTATATATAAGTGTTTTCACTTTTTTTGGTGGGGGGAGAAAAGATGGCTAAAACTTTTGTTTTTTTTACAAATTATGGAGTTCAGAACTTTGATTAATATATGTCTAATGTATCTTTCCTTTTTCAATTCAACATAATCTTAGTCTGTTGAAGACATTATTTTGGGTTATTTGTTAAATCATTGTCATTCTTTAGAATGTTAATCCTACATGTAAATAAACTCAGTCTCTTTTCGTTTTTAATTTTTGAATTTCAATGCATTCATAGCTTTTGAAGTAAATTATTCTGCACTTAGTTTTCATGTCATTATTTTGTTTCTTCTTTAATTCATGTACTGAATATTTTTAACCATTTTTTAAACTTCCAAAATGTCTGTATACACACACACACACACACACACACAGAGAGAGAAAGAGAGAGAGAGAGAGAGAGAGAGAGAGAGAGAGAGAGAGAGAGAGAGAGAGACATGCTCTGCTTGGATATTTTATTACTAATTATTATTTTTAACTGTGGTGTTTACCTTTTACCTCCATCAAAGGGACAATTCCACTGGGTGGACCAGTGAGATTGCAACAGGAAAAGAGATTCACATATGTACTTTGGGGAAAAGGTGGAACATAGAAATGTAGGTTGACTTCAATACTTGAAAAGATGGAGTAATGTCAGTCAAGGAACATGCAAAAGAAGATTTAAAAATTTATGACCAGATGGTCAGGGGAAAAATGTGAACAACTCAACCTGATGTAACTAAGAAGGTGATTCTCAGAAGCACCTTGGGAGACTACAGCATTTGTAGCATTTTCAATAGTTTTAAGACATTCCCAAGACATTTTTGTGCCTATAGCCATGAAGGGCCTACCCAGATACTGCAGTTGGTGCTATGGTTTCAAACCTTCTGGAGTATAATGAACCCTCCTTCCTGCATAGTTCTACTTAAGATCCTCTCATGGATAAATTTTTTAAATATAAACAGGGAAGACGATTATTCAAAAAAATAAAAATAAAAATGCATAAACAAAACAAGACAAAAAACAGCTCCAAGTTTCCTCTCTGAAGTGGAGAGGAAGTCTTAGAAGGGTGATAGTCCTAGCAAGTAGAAATAAACAGTTCAGCATACTGGGCACATGTTAATTGTTCTACTTTATTTCTTTTTTACTTCAGGTTTCAGGAGTTCTTTAAATGGTGTGATTTTGTGCTCATTTGGCTGATATGAGGTTCACAACTCTTACCTAATATATTCTTTTTAAAATATATTTTTATATTTTATTTTGCACTCTTTGATTTCCTTTTCTTGCCTTATTGCTCTGGCTAATATTTTGAGGTCCAAGGCCTTTTCTGTATCTATTGAGATCTTAATGTAATTCTTGTCCTTAATTCTCTTTAAGTGGTTGATTACAGTTCTTGATTTGCATATGTGAAACACCATTCCATCCCTCTAATGAAATGAACTTGATCAAGGCATATTGTCTTTTTTTTTCTTTTGTTTTGCTTTTTAAAGCAGATTGCTAACATTTTGTTAAGGATTTTTGCATATATGTTCATCAGGGATATCACTGTAGATTACCTTTCCTGATGTGTCTTTGTCTGGTTTTGGTATCAGGGTTATACTGGTTTTATAAAATGTATTTGGGAGTGTTTCTTCCCTTTTTATTTCATAAAATAATTTGAGAAAGACTTGTGTTAGCTCTTCTGTAGGACTCCTCTGAGCATCCATCTGGTACTGGGCTTTTCTTTTTCGGAAGGCATTTAATTGCTGTTTCAATTTTGTTACTTTTAACATTGGTCTGTTTAGGTTTTCTACATTTTCCTGGTTCAATTTGGGGAGTTCATATATATCTAGAAATTTGTCAGTGTATATCATATTTTCCAGTTTATTGAGGCATAAATTTTCAAAATAACTTCTGGTAATCCTCTGGATTTCAGAAGAGTCTGTGGTGACATATTGATATTCATTGCTGAACTTGTTAATTTGGTTCTTCCCACTCTTTTTTTTTTTTTTTTTGGTTAGTTTTGCTAAGGGTTGGTCCATCTTATTTATCTATTCAAAAGACCAATTCTTCATTGCATTGATCCTGCATATTCTCTTATTCTCCATTTCATTCATTTTGGCTCTCATATTGATTATTTCCTGTCTTCTACTGATTTTGGAGTTAGTTTGTTCTTCTTTTTCTGAGGCCTTGAAGTGGACCAAAAGCTTATTTATTTGGCATCTAATTTTTTTAATGTAGACACTCTGTGCTATAAATTTTCATTTATAACTGCTTTCATACTGTCCCAGAGATTTTAATATGTTGTATCTCTGTTCTCATTCATTTCTAAGAATTTCTCGATTTATATTCACATTTCTTCTTTGATCCATTCATTTAATAGTATTGTTCAATCTCTGTTTGTGTGGTTTCTGTTATTTCTCTTACTTTTGATTTTTAGTTTTGTTTTGTTATGATTTAATAGGATATGTGAGGTTATGCCATTTATTTTTTCCATTTCCCAAGATTTGCATTGTGGCTTAGTATGTCATCAATTTTGCAAAAAGGTTGCATATGCAGCTGAGAAGAAGTTAAATTCAGCTGTTTTGGGATGCAATATTCTGTAGATGTCTGTTAGGTCCATTTGATTTATAGTGTTATTTAGGTTTAGATATCTTTATTGATTTTAGATTTTGACCTGTCTTTGGTGATAACTGTGTATTAAAATCACTCAGTATTATTGTGTTAGTATCTATACAGGATTTAATGTCATGGAATTTTTTTGTTGTTGTTTCCATTGTTGTTGTTATGTTTTGTTGTGTGGGTTTTTTTGTTGGTGGTGTTTTTTTGTTGTTGTTCTTTGGTTTATGTACATGGGTACCTTGGCCTTTTCGGAATAATGTTTACTGTTTTTATATATTCTTGTTGGATTGTTTCCTTTACTAGGATGTAGTGGCCTTCTTTGTGTCTTCTGATTAATTTTTGCTTTAAATCTGCTGTGTCCGTTGTGGTTGTGGGAATAGCTATTCCTGGTGGTTTTCATAGTCTGTGCATGGAATATTTTTCCCATTCTTTTACTTTCAGTCCTTGCCTATAAAATGAGTCTCTTATAAACAGCATATAGTTGGATCTTGGTCTTTTGATCTGCTCTGCTTGTTTGTTTCTTTAATTGGGGGGTTGGGACCATTAACATTAAGCATTAGGATGGATATGCATTTGTGGTTTCTGGACATTTTGTTTCTGGCTACATTTTGTCCTGTCTTGATTCTCATTCATTGGCTTATTCTTCTATAGAACTCATTTTAGCATTTATGCTAAATGTACAGTGGCATCTGTAATACTACTTTCCACCTATATATGAATGATGGGGTCAGCATTTAACAGCAATTCTAACCATTAAAAAAATAGGAACTATATCAGCAATTAAACAGCAGGTGTCTACTGTGTTTTCTAGAATATTAATAATTCCTAACTTGAATGGTGTGGGCATTACATGGTCTAATGATTAGTTTTGGTTTTTGTCTTTTCTATTGTTTGCATTAAAGTATAGCTGAAGATTGTCATAAATTTATGTATGAAGCAAGGTACACTGTCTTATGGTTGGGTTTAGTTCATCAGAAGTGTCTCTTACATGTGAATTATTAGTGTCACTGTACCTTCCTTACACCTCACATAATGAGACAAAATAAACAATAGTAGCAACTATCACAGACAATAGAAAGCATTAAAGTAAATAACTAGTTCTTATTATGATATCTTCAACATTAATTGGCACTAATAAACAGAAAAAGTGGATTCAATAGTTGTCAACAGTAAAAACAATAACCATAAACAAGATATAGCTTTAAAACAAAAACAGGTGTCAAATATGTCATTCAGAGCAGTAATGATTATATGTGAGCATTAATGGTGTGGGAAGAAGTTTCATAAGCCAAGTAGTTCTGAAAAAAAATACAGTTAATTAGGTGAAAAGAAAATGTGTTAGGATGTTAGAAAAGACTTTACAATCTCAAATATGAACAGAGAAAATACAGAAGAAATGTAGCAGGTGATTTTTATATGGAAGGAGGGGATAAAATGAAGGAAGCAAAGTATTTAGAGAGAGGGATAGAGAACAATAGAATTTGTCATCAGGAGAGAGAAAGAGAAACAATAAGTAAACAAATGAGAACCAAAATATATAATCCCCAAACCTTGAGCCCTCAAAAGTCAAGGCAAGGAAAAAATAACTACATTTGCAAAATGCTAAAAATGAGAGAAAAAGAAACAAGATAATTAGCACAGCAAGAATTCACAAGCACACATACATACAAAGAGAAAAAAATAAATTAAAAAAAAAAAAACATTACCCATAATGGAGAAAGAAGGAACTGTCTCCACCTAGGTGGTTAATATAATTGACCAGATTTGGTGGAGAGATCACTATTTATGTCCAAGTATTTCTTTCCAATTCTGCTTGAGTTTTGTACTAATGAGCAAAGGGTGAGAGTTGTTAATCCCTTTCTGTTTTGTGGTGCTCTTTGAGCTGCCTGTTGCAGTGGACTAAGACTGAAGCCTTTTGATATAAGACTCAGCTTCTCTGCTCACCAATACCAGGTGGGATGGATTAGGATGTACTGTCAGTTGGTGTTTTGTTTTGTCCGATCAGACGGGTTCAGTGCACTCCCAGGGTAAGCTGATACAGAGTTCTTTGATGGTGATTCAGTAGGTGGGGCTTAGTTCAAATCAGGCCTCAGGTTTTTTGTTGTGTGGTGTTTGCTTTGAAAAGACTATACTGATCCACCCCTAGGGCCAGACAGTTGCTCATCTCTGGTGGGGGTCCAATTCTCAAGAGCTTCCCAAGAATTCCAATTGTTGGGCAGAGAGTTGGGGTGGGGCTGATCCTCTTCTCAATGTGGCCCAGGAACACAGTCTTCCTGGGCTTAGTACCTGAGTGTATTCACCCCTGCCCACAGATGGCCAGGCTGCTTCAGCTGGTCATATGAGATGCCAGACACAAAGGAGAAGTGAGTTGGGCTCTCCTTCACTCTTCCAACTCAACTACCCTGGGTACAGTCCATTCCATGCCTTTTTTTTTTTGACTAACTTTCTGCCAGGTACACCCTAAACCATACAATAGGCTCCTGTTGGGATATTGAGGCAGTGTTTATTCTGATCTCTGGCTCCTGCAGCCACTGCTGCAGCACAGTTGCCCCCAAGATGGCTCCAGCCTCAGCTGTGTCCAGTTGAGTGGAGGGCATGCTTTTCAAACACTAGTGCAAAGTGCAGCCTAATTTAAGATTGGGTGGCTTTTTTGATCTCAGGTGATAAATACCGTGTCTGTGGTTTTCCTCTGTGTGTGGGGGGAATCTACATTGTAATTGCACCACTTTCTATGCCTGTATGGCAAAGGAGTTGGCTCCAATGGTTTATTTCATCTTTATTTATTGTATCTAAATTTCTGAGTCCCTAAGCCACTTCAAATATCCTAAATTGAATTTTAGTGAAATCCCACAATCACTGATTTCACTGAAAGTATACACCCGCTGCTTTGGTCCTGAGCCATAATATGGCTTGGAATGCAGATTTCTCCTATTCCACCATCTTTCATTCTCCACTATATTCTTTATTCTGCTTTGACTTAAAATATTTACCCACATAGTATAATAGAATTATCTAAGCTCACTGTCTATTTAATGCCTACTAGAATTATATTATAGATCAATTATTATAATAACAAAATAACACTGGAAATATTCTCATAATCCTTCCTTAAAATTTTACTTGTGAATCAAGAGTTAAGAAGCAGATTTCAAAATAATTGTACTGTTATTGCTCTTTTAAATGACTATTATGTGCACTAAAGTTTTTTAAATGATGGCTGATGAAATGTTTGAACTATTAAAAGCTTGCAAATCTTATCTGCCTCCCACCAGTGAAATTTAATGACAACTTGTCTGTTGAATTAGCTTGTTCAGTGAACAAATCTGAAATGCAACAATTATGCAAAAGCAATATAGTACATACAGTGACATTTTCATAAACAAGTACCTACTGTGATAAAATTTGTGTATTATTATTTTTGATGTTGCAGAGTCAATCAGCCTGGAACACTCAATTTTGTAAGGTTAAGTTTTGCATGACTTCCTTTCTCATAATTGTACCAACTTAACTGTGCAGTACTCATGTGGGAACTGCATATGCCTTGGAGCTTATCCTTAATTGTAACTAACATCTTCAAACACACAGACAATGCCTTTACATACTTGTAGTAAATTACTGTAGACATGGAAATCTCTAGGCCCCAGGAGCTAATAGAGTATG
The DNA here is from genome assembly GCF_021218885.2 of Marmota monax. NCBI lineage: Eukaryota > Metazoa > Chordata > Mammalia > Rodentia > Sciuridae > Marmota > Marmota monax. The sequence continues at coordinate 2,003,271 of NW_026695197.1, read as the reverse complement.
CTAAGTAGAACTTTGACTATACAGCTTAAATGATGGGTGCATTTCCCAGCTCTGTGCTACTTTAACAACATTAGATAACATCTTTGAAGATCAATTTTTTAATTCGCAAAGTACCCAGCTACGCTAAGTATAAATTTTCTTTGTTTTTAAAATAGGCTTTATTATTACTTTGTAATTAAATGTAGTAATGTACACCAAATGTGTAGTAGCAAGATGACTCTAAATTTTTTCTCACTAACAAAAATTAGGTATGATTGAAATTTATAACAAAGTCTAATTAGTTAAGAGTAATTGAAGTTGGGGAAATTGCTGGAGGAAAACTATTATTTGGAGTTAATGTGTGAAGAAAAAGTACTCAGAACTCTGATATCCTTTGATATCTCTGCTCACTAGTTTTGAACTGCAGACAGATCCGTTGATGGCTTTGTTTCTGATTTATTAATATATATTGTGAAGAATTCAGATTTTGTGATCACTTAAAAATCTTATTTTTCTACCAATCCTAAATTTATGCACATGATAAATTAGGCACAAAGGTACAGATCACAGTTTACTGCTATACAGTGTGGACAGAATCTGGCAAGGGGGAGAAGTTTCCCACTGTCTAACATAAAAAATTGGTTCTGTGAGGATGATTAGAGTATCTGAGTGTCATAAATCTCCCATTAGAAATAATTCTTCCTTCATTACTACTAAATACTAATTTTAACACTTACCAAAGGGACCATTTGCTCCAGCATAGAAGATGATACTCCAGCTATGAGAGTTAGTTGTCAGAGAAGCAGATTGTGCGATGCATTTCCTTCTGGCTATCACAGGGAAGTTTTCTCTCCAGAACCAAGAGTCGCCTTGCTGTTTTACTTTACAAACATCAGCAGTAGTTCATGTGGACACTGAATTCAGAAATTCACGTGGATAGTGTCACAGATGGATGCTTACCATCCTCACCCTTGAGGAGTCAAATTTGAGTTGAAAGAAACTTTGCTAAAAGAGCCTTATGATGTAGCAAAATGAGAATTTTTTTAATTTAAATAATAGTTAAAATATTATTTTTGATAGAGTCCAAAAGTACAAATCCATTTTTATTAAGTTAACCTTTTGATAATCACAAATTTATTGCAATTAAATTCAGATACTTAAAAATTCACACATTTCAGGTTTAAAACACAGATTTAATAACATTCACAAAGTTACAGAATCCAAATTTAACTATTCTTGAAATTTCATATAAATGAAATCACACAATATGTGAACTTTGTATTTGGCTCCCTTCATTTAAAATGTTTTCAAGGTTCATATATGTTATAGCATGTATCAGCACTCCATTTGTTTTTATGACTGAGTTATATTCATCGTGCAGATATTCCATGTTTTGGTGTCCTTTTATATTCAATTTATTTATTATCCTTTAATGTTCAATTTGAGTTGTTTCATATTTGGTTAACATACAAAAAAAGATACTATGAGTGGCTGGGGTTGTGTCTCAGTGGTAGAGCACTTGCCTAGCATGTGTGAGGCACTTGGTTTGATTCTCAGCACCATATATAAATAAATGAATAAAAATAAAGGTCCATCAACATCTAAAAGAAAATTTAAAAAGATATTCACCGTCAAAGTAATTCACCATCTTCATTTTATTTTTAGACCACAAATAATAGTTGTATATATTTATGGAATGCCAAGTGACATTTTGATATATACTGTGGAATGATTAAGTCACACTATCATATCCACCACCTCACCTCTTTTTTTCTTTGTTTGTTCATTGTATTTTTTGGTAGGAAGAATATTTAAAATCTACTATGTCAGCCATGTTCAAGTATGCAATACATTTTTATTAAGTACAGACATGATTCAGAGCACTAGATCTCCAAAGCTTATTTCTTATATGTAAGAGAAACTTTGTGTCCTCTTACTTACATCTCCACAGTCCCCCAAGCCCCCTTCAACTCCAGGTAGTATACTTCTACTCACTGCTTCTATTTTCAAAAGAATAATTAAAGGTGAAGATTATAAAACACCAAGGTGAAAATACAAGGATGATTAAATTACCAATTAATACATCTTAGAAAATTAGTAGAACTTGAGAAGTTCATAATTAAGTAATTTAATATGTGAAAGGAATAGCTGTACTTTATGTGTGTGTGTTCATATGAAGTAGAATGATGTACTTTTCTTACTAAAATCATAGAATATTATAAAATAAGCAAAAATTTATGATATAGTAACATTTAATATGTTTTTGCCAAGAGAAGGATGATAAAGTAATGTTTAAGTACATGAGATTTGAAATAATAAAATGTAGTTTTTCTAATTATTTGTAGTACAACATTTCTAGTCATTTACCTCAATTTAAAAAAATATTATACCTTATAAAATTATTATGATTACTAAATAAAAATGTTTCTTACACAATTCTACAGAGACAATCAATGAAGTATAATATATTATGAATTTAAACATTAATAGATTAATATAACCATCATTAAATACTGCCAAGTATTAGAACAACTAATAATATGTCCACTAATGAAACTATGAGCATCAATATTATTATATAATAAATATTACTATAAAAATAGAATCATTGTATATAAAAGTAACATTACTCCTTTGTATACACTTAATTTCAAATGGATCAGAGAGTTATTTTGATTTTATCTTAAATATTCAGAAGAACACAGGATACAATATTTATTCTTGTATAGAGAAAAACTGAAGAAATGGAGGGTATAGTCACACAAAATATATGCAAAAGTATAAAAATAAAATTTAGACACCAAATATAAATAATGGAGTTGAACATGGTGGCACATACCTGTAATGTCAGTAACTCAGGAGGATGAAGCTGCAGGATTGTGAATTTGAGGCTAGCCTCTGCAACTTAGTGAGGCCCTAAGCAACTTAATGAGACCCTATATGATGTCCTTTGTAGAAGTTATAGCTTCCTATTTAAATAAGCTTTAGATATTCTTGTATATGTCTTTTGAGGAAGACTCCCTTTAACCCCTACCAAATAAGCTATTCTGTTCCTATCAGGTCTGAGTAATCTCTGATGCACTGTTTCCCGGCTCCCCAGAAGTTGAAGTGTTTCTAATCAGATAAGAAGGCTTTTTCATGAAAAAGACAGAATGCCATTCTTCTCCATTAGGAACCTTGATTTAGTCTCTGATTACAACCATAGTGAGTGTGAATTAAAATGAAATAAAACTTTTTTAAAAATCGACAAATATTCTTTGGGGAAAATAACTGTAAAAAGAAAATACAGCTGTAACATATGGGTGAAAATCACCCTATTAAAATCCTCCATTAAGATACATTAACAGGGGGAATCCAAGATGGAGGGCTAGAGGGAAGCGGCATTTTGTTTCTCTGTGACCTGGGATTCAAGTAGTAGGAATACTGTTTCTCTGTGAGTGATTTGAGGACCTCTGACAGCTGCTCTTGTGCAGGAATCATGGCTGCTGTGCCACACAGGTCTCAGGCCTCAGAGTTAGTGCAGGACTCCTGGCCATGGCTCCCACGAAGGACACCTGGCCACTGCCCGTGCACAGAACCTCGGGCTGTCACTCCTGTGTAGACCCAAATCTACCAATGTGGGGCATCCCCCCCCCAGGTCACCTCCATCATGGTACACTACAACTACTTCCATAGTCCTCTACACATGGTATCCTGCACCTGGGAATACTACATAGGGTCTAGAGACAGCTGCCAGCCACACCACTGCATGCCACAGAGCTGAATCTCTAAACAAGCCACTCAGCACCACAGCCTGGCCCCACCCAACTGGACACCCCATCACTGAAAGCAGCCGCCTCCACCTTGGGACACCTTTGTGACCATCTTCAGTTGGGACAACTCTCAGGGGAACATGGAAGGAATGGAGGAATTTTAGATAGGGCAAAGAGGAAGGAGTGGAAGGGATGAGAAGGGAGGGGGCTTGGAGGTGAGAAAGATGGTGGAATGATATGTACATCATTACCCCAAGTACATGTATGAAGTCAAGAATGGTGTGACTCCACTTTGTGTACAACCAGAGACATGAAAAATTGTGCTCTATATGTGTAATATGAATTTAAATGCATTCCCCTGTCATGCATTACAAATTAGAATAAATAAGTACATTTTTTAAAGAAGATACAGTAACAGCTGGGTGCAGTGGCCCATGCCTGTAATTGCTTGGGAGATTGAGACAGGAGGATTGTGAGTTCAAAGCTAGCCTCAGCAAAAGCGAGGTGCTAAACAACTCAATGAGACCCTGTCTCTACAAAAAATAAATAAATAAATAACATAAAATAGGGCTTGAGATGTATCTCAGTGTCTAGTGCCCTTAAAGTCAATCCCTGCTGGTATCCGCCTCCCCCAAAAAAGATATAGTAACACAAAATAATGAGGGAAATGCATTTTCCAGAATCCATCATGTTCCTTTGTTATGTGCACCAGTGATCAGACATAGAAGAGCAAGGAAACCAAAGTGCCCCACAGAACTGAGACATATTTTAGAAGGCCTTTGAAAGACCTCTCTGGGGACTCTCACCAACACTGCTATGAGGAAGGAATTATAGTCGGCTGAGTGGCAATGATGTTGTTTTTCGTTTAGTTGTGACAAAACAGTAAAGCATGTACTATTAACTGATTTAATGCTTCCCATTTGTACCCATAAGTTAGTCTAATATGACTAAATTATATTTCCCAAAAAGAAAAGGAGTGAACATACAATTTTTCACACATATTTCATAAGGGAGGAAGAGGAAATAGCTAGATATTATGTCAGACATTATAGATTTAAAATTTGATAAACACGTAGATGTGCTAACACTTATAGAAATGTAACAAATAGAATTCAGTAGCCATTAATATTTCATTAAAATAGCTAAATGAAATAAAAGTGATGAAAACGTTGGTGAGACTTACAGGTGACACTCAAATTTGGCTTATTCTTTTTGGAGAGCAGTCATGTTCCACATCAAAAGAGTATTCACATTTTATTCATTTTGGAGGGTACTGAGGATGGCACTCAGAGGCGCTTTATTACTTAGTCACATCACCCCCCGCCTTTTTTTTTCTTTTTACTTTTTATTTTGAGAGAGGATCTCATTAAATTCCTGAGGGCCTCAGTAACTTGCTGATGATGGTCTTGAACTTGTGATCCTCCTTCCTCCGCCTCCTGAGTCACTGGAATTGTAGGCATGCACCTCCACGCACTGCAATTGCTCATATTTATGTGAAGTAAATATTACTGCATGAATCAGATATAACTCAGCAAGGATTTCATTAAAAATAAATATACTCAAAGATCCAAACATCAAAAGATAGCATTCTTCAACAATATCCCCAAATCAAATAGAAATATCTGTGTATCCTCTGATTAATAATACTCCAAAAATACTAAAGTCCTCAAGGCAAAACAACCAATAAGAAAAAAAAAATATTTACAATCTGCATGTGTAGTGAACCTTACCAATATAGAATGATATCTAAGTTATTTCATAGGTGGTTTTCAAGATGACTTTAGTTAATATTCACAGGATTAATAATAGTACTCTGATATTGAAATTTGAATAACATTCATTTATTTTTATTGTCTTAGATATGACCTAAAAATGAAATTCAGCTACTATACCAGTTACACAAAAAATACAATGCAGAGGAATGATCACCTCATGATGCTCCTTGGTGGTGGTCACTTAGGTATATACAGCATATGTGATTTGCTAAAATAAACTTCAATCCATGCTGTGAATTAAGATAATCTGATGTGTACTATAAAGGTAATGGTTTTAAAAGCTCCCGTTATACTCTACTTCTAAAAGTCTTCCTGAAAAATAAAAACAAAGTACTAAGCAAAGACTTTCTTTTAATGAATCAAAAAAGACAAGACCTGGACACCTGGAACAGATGCCTCCTGTCTCCTTCTCCTGTGCCTTTGAGGAGAAGAGTTCACTGGTCTGCTAATCTTCACCCAAATATGGAGGACAGGGTGAACTATTTCTGAGATAGTATGGATACGATAATATGTCTTTTTGATGTTGTGCCATATGCTACTCTGTGATGAGACACTAAACTCAGTACAGGTAACACAATAACTTGATATAAAAGAGGAAGACAGGTAATGGTCAGATAGCATGTCCCTCTAAAGCTGAATTCTTTAACACTTGTCAACATAGTTATGAGAAAATTGACATGTTCATTTATACCACATTAACATCTGTTGGCACAGTCCTGAGGAAAATAAAAATCAGTGTAAGAAACTAGATGATTATATGTGACAATGTAGCAAATATATGTCAGTTTTAGTCATTGTCTTTTAAACCTGTATTTATTTTGTTGTGTTGAAGGAAAGCATCAAACCACACAAGACGATTGTGTACTTTTGTAGGAACTATGTTTTCCAAATGAGATAAAAATAACTTGTCACCAAAGTTCTCCATTAGGATGACTAAACCAATGGACACAAAGAATATTTTATCCAAATTAGCAGAAAGCGGAGAGATCTATTTTCATTGCTCCATTTCCATTTTCATGGACTTTCTGGTAGTAGGTGGTATCAGACAATCTTTGCCCTGTTGCTCTTTTGCATTCTGATCCTAGAGCTAAGGTGGGAGAATGGATGCCTTAGGTTTTAGGGTCTATTCTGTTGTAAAAATGATTCAATTTTTTTCTGTTATAATTAGTCAAATTATATGCTCATTAAATGTCAAGTTTTAAGTCAATGTCAGTGTTTTTGGCATAGAAAGCGAGATTCTGTGGTTATAATATAGAATCACTTGGTTTCAGTTAGTTCATTTGGGTTTCCAAATCTTGGTTGGCACTGTTGATCTTCACCTGAGAAAGCAGATAAATACACATGCATTCACACCCATAACTTGGAGTACACAGGTCCACACTGACCTGGGCAGATTATTTTCACCTACTACTGAACAATATTCTAATGACTTATTTTGCTAAAAAAAAAGTTTAGCTAACCTCACAGACAGAATTCTTTGTGTGAAAATGGTAATTGTTTATTTGGAATTATTTCCAGACACTGAATTGTGACTTCTAGAATTTGCTTTATCAGGTCAAGTGGGGAACTGTTTGACAGGCAGCAGAAGAAAAAAATCACATGTTCTTCAGGAAGAAACAATGCAAATAAAAATTAGACATGGTTTCTACAAGTAATTATTAAGAGGAAGATAGAATTCAGTAGAAAAAAAATTGGTGAGGTGGGGAGCTGAGAAATTAAATTTATCACAGTTTTCTGGGGAAAGAAAGCACCAAACTTTTAGTAAATGAACTAATGTTGTCAAACTCTGATGGATTACATTAACATATAGTGAAACCACTTTTTGTTTTAGAAGCTAATACCCTAGCCCAATGTGGAGGTGCTTATTTTGAATTTGGTATGATATGGAACAAAATAGAAGCATCCACAAAGCAGTAAATCACAGACTTTTGTTCACAGACACATTGAGTATTCTCCTTAATGAACATGTATTTTTTTTAAATGACCGAAAACCTTCTCCCATTATTTTATTTCTAACCATGTAGTTTTTCATGGACTCCAGAGATCATCTGGCTTATATAACTAAGCATTAGAAAAAAGAAAATATATATATGATCTCTAGAGTTGGGGAAGATTCAACTGAAACAACAAACACAAGAAATTTATGAACTGATTTAACATCAAGTAAATATACCTGTACTGAGTCAGGCCTCTCTCACCTCTCTTTCCCCCCCTTTCTATCTTTATGTGTGCGTGCACACACACACACACGCACACACACAAACACACATCACAACAACCTTTAAAACAAAAAATATTATTGCTCCCATTTCATAGAAAACAAGACCAAATTTAATGGTGCTAAAAAATATGACCAGCATCAATAAAGTAGTCATGCTAATAAAATTGAAATAGCCATTTCAACCTAGATTTCTTTGTTCCAGGATATTGTTCTAAAATCACTGATATTTGGAAAGCTCCTTCTTCTCATCTTAAGGAGGCATATTCCATTGATTTTACAAATATTTGCAGGCAACTATTAAAGACATTTGATAGTTACCACCAGCGCACTAGTGTCTTGGCTGAGGAACATTTATGGTGATATTTTCCCATTTCTGTTTTCCAGATTTTTAAAATTTACTTAAATATGTGAATTTATATATATGGTTACGTCACACAAAATTGTCAAACACAACTATAATGACATTTGATAAATTCTCAATCATGGGAGACATCCTGTGTAAACTACCGCATCTTAAATTCAATTAGAAAATTTTAAGACAGCTCAATTGTCTCCATATTTACAAACACTTGGATGCCAAAATTTATTTCTGTTTTTCAATGCCATGTAACACTTAGAATCCTAACCTATTAAGGGTTCTACTTAATCAACAGGTAATGCGTTTCTTTGTGAAATACACTGAATTAATCTATGTACAACCCATGTTTAGTACAATGTAATATATTGAGTATATTCCCTGAAAATTCACACTTTGAAATCCTACCCAAGGTAATGGTGTTAAGAGGTTCATGGAACCTTAGAGAGGTAATTAGAGTTATATGAGGTCATTATGGTGAAGCCTTTATAAAGGTTATTAATGCCCTTTCAAAAGCCCCAAAAGAGCTTGGTTCTTTCTGTTCTTCATCATATGAGGATACAATGAGAAATCAGCCATGTGCAATGTGGAAGAGGAAACTCACCAGAATCCAAATTGTTGACATCCTGATCTCTGACTTTCAGCCTCCATAACTGTAAGAAATAAATTTCCATAGTTTATAAGACTGTTTTGATAATGTGTTATAGCGACTCCAATGGACTAAGACACAGTCTACCCAAAATAAATAGATGCAATTTTCAAAGTTGCATTGGTTAGATATTTAAGACTTTTCTTTGTCTACTATATTTTTATACTCCATAATAGTTAGGATGATTATTCTTCTGATTTCTAACCAATACTTTGTTAATAATAATTTTAAAGGTAATAATTACTTGAATAATAGCAGTGATATCTACAGCTCACATTTATTAAATTGGCTAGACCCAATATTAATTAAACACTGTATCACATTTATATTTATATAAATATCACATTTATATTTTCTAATAATCCTTCAAAATGTACTATGTGACTTAACAGTTGAGAATTTCAAGTTCGAATTGCCCAGAATCACACAGCAATTTTCTAGTGGAACTGTTTTTTGATTCAGATATCATTCTAGTCATCATTTTTGTATGTGTGTGTATGTGGACTCATTTGTTAAGGATTGGACTTGCAATCATTTCAACAAAGGATCCATGATTGCATTCCATAAAGTTTATGTGTTTTAAAATGCATCAAATTGTGTTTTTTCATGTTTACTTTTTGACTGTAAGAATAAAATGATATCAAGAAATTTTCTTATAGAAGGAAAATGAACATGAAAGTCAAAGACAACTAGTTTATTTGTCATAAAAATTAATCTACATTAATCTTAAAAATCCATCCCCTAGTGGGCTTGTAACTCCATTGAACAAAAGTAGCCACAGTGATAACTTTGTTCTGTAATTGCATTTTTTTTGTTTATTTAAACTATGTTCTGTAATTGCAAATATCATTTTTTAACATTGAAACCACAGGAAGAATAGAAAGCATAATTAAGTAAATAATGTTGTACAATACAAGAACGTTTACATTAAATAGATAAAACAACAGACAAAAGATCAGCAGATTTATTCAATCTTTCTTTTTAAAAATTTTCTGTAAAGCTTTGTTTGTGTTCCCTCAGAAGCAAACAATTATAAAAGGATTGAGTTCAAATAGATTACTTGGAGGATTATTCCAGGAATACTAACATGGAAGTAAGTATATATAACTCTTTTATAACTAATATATTTGGTGTTGAACATTGGCATGTGGTAAGCCCTGGCTGTCATTTTTGGTGTGACATCAATTTCTTTTCGGGATAGCGAGGGAATGAAATATACTGAATTGAAATTAGACCTCTTTGCTTCTCTGCTACATCAGCCTGTTAATATTACCTTTTTCCTTTATTCCTGACATTCAGTGTTTTACCTTCTGATTATATTTTACAAGTAATTCATTTGGCTCTGATTTGTAAGTTAATAACTGAGCTAAAGATAGAATACTGTCAAAAAAGTGATGGGATAAATATTTTTAAGAAGATAATACCAATGTTGACTCATTTTAGTGAGGACAATATCTAGTGAACTAGACATTTGAATTTTTTGTGTACCTTTAGGATAATTAATTCCTTCAGAATGATAGGGGGGAAATTAATTATTAGGATTGATAAGTAAAGGGATGACAAGAAGCAATGATACCCTTTCAGACAGCTTAGCTGCAAAGGAGGTAATATAGTACCTAGAAGGTAAATTCAGTCAGAGAATAGATCCTGGAAATAATTTTAAGTTATACATTGTTTTTTATAAATTAAAAAACAATTCTTAGTATTTAATATAGCAGTTTTTAATGCCTATGCTTTTAGGGTCATAGTCAAACAATCATTGCACAGTTCAATTTAATGGAGGACCTCCCACACCATGTTTTCTTGTGGAACTTATATATTGGGCTTTGTATTTAAGTGTTTAATTCATTTCAGCTGATTTTCATGTGATGTAAGATCAGGGTTTAGTTTCATTTTTTCTGCATGTCGGTGTTCAGTTTGCCTAGCATTTATTGAACAGACTGTCCTTCCCACAATATGTTGGCAATAAATGTGTGTATTTATTTCTGGACTCTATTCTGCTTCATAGGTCTGTTTCCATTTGGAATATGTGTCTGTTTTTATGCCAGTATCATATTGTTTTGATTAATAGAACTCTGTAGTATATTTTGGAATTACACAGTGTGATGCCTCTGGCTTTTTTCCTTGTACTAAAGATTGTTGGCTGTTTGGTTTTGTTGTGTGTTAGTGTGTGTGTGTGTGTGTGTGTGTGTATGTGTGATTCCATGTGAATTTTATTATTTTTTTTCTATTTCTGTGAAAAATACCACTCTATGATCCAGCAATTCCACTTTCAGGTAAATATCTGAGGGAAATGAAATCAGTGTCTGTAAATTATCAGCAGTCCATGATTATTACAGTATTATGTACCATAACCAAAATATGTAATCTATCTAAATGTTATTTAACTGATGAATACAGAAAATCTTTACATATCAGCTATGAAAATATGACATCTTTTCAAAAATTGGAAAAAAAAACTTTATGATTTTGGTCTGAACAAAGGTTTCTAGATTCTTGACTGTAACTCCCAAAGCATAGACAATAAATGTAAAAAAAAAAAAAAAAGATAAATAAGATTGCTTCAAACTAAAAGAAAAATGTCTGCACCTTAAAGAAAACAATCAATAGAATGACTGGAAAATATTTGGATCTAGAGAAAATATTTGTAAGTCATACAATTGATAAGGGACTAACATCCAACATATACAAGGAATTCAAACAACTCAATAACAAAAACAACAATAACAAAATACCTAATTAAAAAAGGGGATAAGGAGCTTAATAAATGTTTCTACCAAAGAAGGTGCACAAATGGCCAACAGATATATGAAAAAATGCTTAACACCACTACTCAGTGGAGAAAAGCAAATCAAAACCACAATAAATTTTCTCTTATGCTTTTAAGAATTGCCATAACCAGAATTAAAACATGAATTTTGACAACATGTGTAGAAATGTGAATCTTTTGTATAGTTAATGGTATTATGGATTAGTGAAGCCATTGTGGAAGACAAGTATTGGAAGAAGAGTGGAGGTTTCTCAGAAAACTTTTTTTTTAATGTTAGAACAGTGCATCTCAATTTGTTTTACTAACTTTACCACAAATGAAGTGTGAATTTTTAGTTTGTCTCAGAACTCCATCATTAAAGTGGAGATTAAAACGAGATGAACCATGCAACACCCCAGAAAGAGTTATTGGCAGAGTAAACAAGATGGTGAGGAGGAGGAAGAGAAGCTAGGTGAAAATATGTTACTGAATACATGATTAGAAAAGTGGCATCATTTGCTCCACATTTTACTGCATCTATTTCTCCTAATAAATTACTTCACATAAAGTATAATAGAATATTCAGCATCCATTTATGACACACAGGGAACAATTTTATAAGTTTTATTTCAGTTTCTTCATTTTTATTCTAATCAAATTTTAACAATTCTATAGTTACATTTCTCTAGTCCGTAAGTATATACATGTTTTTCTTCTGTGTGTGAAAAAAAAAAGACTTTCTTGAATTTGTATTCTTAGAGATAATTTGAAATATCATGTTTTTCACCATTTCTTCATGTTGGTCTTTATTAGCCATTTAAATGACTGTTGAAATTACTTTTAAATATTGTTTATTGTATGTGTTTACATGCATGTTGTGTGTGTATGCATGTGTGTGTGTGTGAGTGTGTGTGTGTATGTATATGAACATATGTAAATTTTTGTGATAGAAGTTACTTTCCTTTCAAGTATATATATATATATATATATATATATATATATATATATATATATATATATTATATATATGAAATAAATATATATGATATATACATGTCATATATATTTATTTCATATATATAACATATATTTGCTTTTCTGAATTATAAGTGAATACATATTTTACTCAAATTAATATAATTTTATTTAAATTATTAATAGTATATTTTTCAATACAAATATCAAAATTTAGGGGCATACATTTTTATATTTTAAAACATGGTGTGTATTTATGCTTCACGGTTTTTCATGTTCTTTTCTATTTTGTACTTAGACAACTTGATTATCACTTGCTTGATTTTCTCTTTGTTTTTCCTTTATTTTTCAAACCCTTTAGAGTTCAGGATATTGGCCATTTTGAAAATATTAATTCTGTCAATCCATAGTCATGTTAGATCTTTCTATATTCTACGATTTTCTTCAGTGTTCTATGGTTTTAATTTTAGACATCCTTAGTTAGATTTATTCCTCAGTTTATTTTTTTCTTGAAGTTATTGTAAATGGAGTTGTTTTCCTGATTTTTTTTTCTTCACAGGTTCATTACTGTAGTATACAAAATCTATTGATTTTTTTATGTTGATCTGTTATCCAGCTGCCTTCTAGAATTTGCTTATAAGATCTAGAAATCTTTTGGTGCAGTAGTTTTTGGTCTGGATTTTGAATCATATAGCAATCCATTTAGTACTGGGATTTTTGTTGTTATTATTATCTTTTCCTATTTGATTCCCTATTTTCCTTCCCTTGCCTGGTTTCTCTGGCTAGAGTTTTAAGAACTATACTGAATAGAAGTAGATAGAATGGTCATCCTTGTTTTGTTTTGTTTTATTTTATTTTTTTTATTTTAGACAAAACAGTTTTAGTTTTTCCCCATTTAGTATGATGTTGGCTCTGGTTTTGTCATTAATAACCTTTCTGGGACTGAGATAATTCCATTATATCCCTAGTTTCTTCACTGTTTTTAGCATGAGTGGGTGCCAAATTCTGTTGAAGATCTTCTCTTCCTCTACTGAGATGATGAATTGATTTTTGTCTTTGATTCTATTTATGTGATTCATGTTTTTAGTTACTTGAATATGTTAAAACATCTTTTCAAGCCTGTGATAAAACCAACTTGGGCATGATGAACAATTGTCTTAATATGTTATTGAATATGATTTGCTAATATTTTACTAAGAAATTTTGCAACTAAGTTCATCAGGGATATTGGCCTGTCAGTTTCTTTTCTTGATGTATTCTTACATGGTTTTGGTATGAAGGTGATAGCTTTCCATCTTTTATTATTTAATGGAATGATTTGAGGAAAATTGGCATTAGTTCTTCTTCAGTGTTTGTTAGAATTGAAACTAAGAATCCATTTAGTACTGGGATTTTTGTTGTTATTATTGTTGGAAAGCTTTTTAATACTACCTCTATGTCTTTGCTAGTTATTAGTTTGTTTATATTTTCTATGTTCTTTGACTCAACTTTTTCAGGTCAAGTGTTTATAAATATATTTATTTCTTCTAATTTTTCCAATTTATTAGAACATAATTTTCCAAAATAGTCCCTAATAGTTCTCTGCATTTTTGTGGTCTGAGGTAATTTATCCTTTTTTATCTCTAATTTTATTAATTAGGGTCTTCGTTCTCTTTATTTTAGTTAGTTTGTCTAAGGATTTAACAAACTTGTTTATCATTTCAAGAACAAACCCTTCATTTCATTGATCCTATGCATTTCTTTTCATTCTCACTTCAATTGATATCAGCTCTTATCTTAATTATTTCCTTCCTTCTATAGGTTTTGGAATCGGTTTGATCTTGTTTTTAATGACCTTGAACTGTGACATTAAGTTGTTTATTTGAGACCTTTCTGATTTTCTCACCTAGGTACTTATAGCTATAAAATTGCCTTTAGAACTACTGTCATAATGTCCCAAAGGTTCTAGTATATTGTGTCAATATTCTTTTTAATTCCAATAACTTTTAAATTATATTTTCCTTGTTTTCTTCTATCACCTATGCATCATTGAAAGATACATTGTTGTATTATTCAATCAATATGTGAGTTCAAATAGTCATGTTTTTTTTGGGGGGGGCAGATGTTGATTTCTAATATCATTTCATTATAATCAGCTGAGATGATTTTATTAATTATTTTATATTTGTTAAGTGTCTTTGTGGCCTAAAATATGGTCTATTTTGGAGAAGGAAACAAGAGTATGTAAGAAAAAATTAATTTGTGAGTTGTTGGATGAATTATTCTATAGATATCTGTATAGTCCATTTGATTTACAATATTTTTTTAATATCTGAGAGTCTTTACTGAGTTTAAGTATGGATGATCTATCTTTTAGTGAGAGAGGTATGTCAAAATCACCTACTATTACGGTACTGGGGTTTGTCTGAGTTGTTAATATGAGAACTGTCTGTTTTAGGTAATTATGTGTACAAATGTTTGGGGCATAAATATTTGCTACTATTATATCTTCTTTTGTATTGTTTCCTTTACCAGTATGAAGTAACTTTATTTGTCTTTTCTGATTAACTTAGGATTGACATCTGCTTTGTCAAATATGAAAGTAGCTGCTCTTCTTTGTTTTGGGGCTCCATTTTAACTTTCAAATTTTAGGGGTTTTTGCCAGTAAGGTAAGTCTCTTACAAATCACATATAGTTGATTTTTGGTTTTTAATTCATTCTTCCAATCTGTGTCTTTTTTTCTAATGCTCTAGGTTATTCATTTACTTATTATTTTATTTTATTTTTATTGATATAAAAAATGACAGCAGAATGCATTACAATTCTTATTACACATATACAACATGATTTTTCATATCTCTAGTTGTATATAAAGTATGTTGACATCAATTCATATCTTCATACATGTACTTTGGATAATGATGTCCATCACATTCCATCATCCTTGCTAACCCCCTGTCCCCTCCTTTTACCTCCCACCTCTCTGCCACATCAATGTTGATAGCAGCACAATTCACACTGGCTAAACTGTGGAGCCAACCTAGATGCCCTTAAGTAGATGAATAGATTAAAAAATGTGGCATATATACACAGTGGAATTTTACAAAGCAATAAAAGAGAATAAAATTATGGCATTTGCATGTAAATGGATGGTGTTGGAGAAGATAATGCTAAGTGAAAATAGCCAATCCCCCCAAAAAATAAATACTGAATGTTTTCTCTGATATAAGGAGGCTAATTCATAGTGGGGTAGGGAGGAGGAGGAGGATGGGAAGAATAGGCAATCTGTGTCTTTTTATTTGAGAGTTGATATGTTTTACATTCAATGATATCTTGGAGAGATATCTATTATTTCTTCCATTTGATTTATTTCTAATATTTAATTTGTTTCTGTTTCTCATTTGTTTAGCTATTCATTAAATGAGATATGTTCTTTTGTGAACTCTAATGTCTGTTTTATTTTTCTGCTACCTTTCCTATCCTATACTATCCCCCCTTCCCTCCCCTCCCATCTTCTCTCTCTATCCCATCTGCTGTAATTTAATTCTCTGCCTTGTTTTTTTTTCCCTTTTCCCTCATAACCTCTTATATGTAATTTTGTATAACAATGAGGGTCTCCTTCTATTTCCTGCAATTTCCCTTTTCTCTCCCTTTCCATCCAACCTCATGTCTCTGTTCAATGTTAATCTTTTCCTCCTGCTCTTCCTCCTTGCTCTGTTCTTAGTTGCTCTCATTATATCAAAGAAGACATTTGGCATTTGCTCTTTAGGGATTGGCTAGCTTCACTTAGCATAATCTGCTCTAATGCCATCCATTTCCCTGCAAATTCCATGATTTTGTCATTTTTTAGTGCTGCATAATACTCCATTGTGTATAAATGCCACATTTATTTTTATCCATTCATTTATTGAAGGGCATCTGGGTTGGTTCCACAGTCTAGCTATTGTGAATTGTGCCGCTATGAACATCGATGTGGCAGTATCCTTGTAGTACGCTCTTTTAAGGTCTTCAGGGAATAGTCCGAGAAGGGCAATAGCTGGGTCAAATGGTGGTTCCATTCCCAGCTTTCCCAGGAATCTCCATACTGCTTTCCAAATTGGCCACACCAATTTGCAATCCCACCAGCAATGTACAAGAGTACCCCTTTCCCCACATCCTCGCCAGCACTTGTTGTTGTTTGACTTCATAATGGCTGCTAATCTTACTGGAGTGAGATGGTATGTTAGGGTGGTTTTGATTTGCGTTTTTCTAACTGCTAGAGATGGTGAGCGTTTTTTCATGTACTTATTGATTGATTGTATGTCCCCCTCTGAGAAGTGTCTGTTCAGGTCTTTGGCCCATTTGTTGATTGGGTTATTTGTTATCTTATTGTTTAATTTTTTTGAGTTCTTTGTATACTCTGGATATTAGGGCTCTATCTGAAGTGTGAGGGGTAAAAATTTGTTCCCAGGATGTAGGCTCCCTATTTACCTCTCTTATTGTTTCTCGTGCTGAGAAAAAACTTTTTAGTTTGAGTAAGTGCCATTTGCTGATTCTAGTTATTAACTCTTGTGCTATGGGTGTCCTATTGAGGAATTTGGAGCCCGACCCCACAATATGTAGATCTGAGCCAACTTTTTCTTCTATCAGGCACAGAGTCTGTGATTTGATATCAAGCTCTTTGATCCATTTTGAGTTAACTTTTGTGCATGGCGAGAGAAAGGGATTCAGTTTCATTATGTTGCATATGGATTTCCAGTTTTCCCAGCACCATTTGTTGAAGATGCTATCCTTCCTCCATTTAGCCCCTTTATCAAATATAAGAAAGTTGTAGTTTTGTGGATTGGTCTCTGTGTCCTCTATTCTGTACCATTGGTCCACCCGCCTGTTTTGTTACTATTGCTCTGTAATATAGTTTGAAATCTGGTATTCCTATACCGCCTGATTCACACTTCCTGCTTAGAATTGCTTTTGCTATTCTGGGTCTTTTGTTTTTCCATATGAATTTCATGATTGCTTTATCTATTTCTACAAGAAATGCCGTTGGGATTTTGATTAGCATTGCATTAAACCTATAGAGTACTTTGGTTAATATTGCCATTTTGATGATGTTAGTTCTGCCTATCCGTGAACAGGGTATATTTTTCCATCTTCTAAGGTCTTCTATTTCTCTCTTTAGGGTTCTGTAGTTTTCATTATATAAATCTTTCACCTCTTTTGTTAGGTTGATTCCCAAGTATTTTATTTTTTTTTAGGATATTGTGAATGGGGTGGTTTTCCTCATTTCCATTTTAGAAGTTTTGTTGCTGATATACAGGAATGCCTTTGATTTATGCGTGTTGATTTTATATCCTGCCACTTAGCTGAATTCATTTATTAGCTCTAGTAGTTTCTTTGTAGACCCTTTTGGGTCTGTTAGATATAGTATCATATCATCCGCAAATAGTGATAATTTAAGTTCTTCTTTTCCTATTTTTATGCCTTTAATTTCTTTTGTCTGTCTAATTGCTCTGGCTAGTATTTCAAGAACTAAATTGAATAGAAGTGGTGAGAGACGGTATCCCTATCTTGTTCCAGTTTTTAGAGGGAATGCCTTCAGTTTTTCTCCATTCAGGATGATGCTAGCCTGAGGCTTAGCATATATAGCTTTTACAATGTTGAGGCAAGTTCCTGTTATCCCTAGTTTTTCTAGCGTTTTGAACATAAAGGGATGCTGTACTTTGTTGAATGCTTTTTCTGCATCTATCGAGATGATCATGTGGTTCTTATCTTTAAGTCTATTGATGTGGTGAATAGCATTTATTGATTTCCATATATTGAACCAGCCTTGCATCCCAGGGATGAATCCTACTTGATCATGGTGCACATTTTTTTTGATATGTTTTTGTATTCGATTCGCCAGGATTTTTGCATCTAAGTTCATTAGAGATATTGGTCTGTAGTTTTCTTTCTTTGAAGTATCTTTGTCTGGTTTCGGGATCAGGATGATGTTGGCCTCATAGAATGAATTTGGAAGAGCTCCTTCTTTTTCTGTTTCTTGAAATAACTTGAAAAGTATTGGTATTAATTCTTCTTTGAAGGTTTTGTAAAACTCTGCTCTATATCCATCCGGTTCATGGCTTTTCTTGGTTGGTAGTCTTTTGATGGCTTCTTCTATTTCTTCCTTTGTTATTGGTCTGTTTAAATTCTGTGTATTTTCCTGACTCAATCTGGGCATATCATATGACTTAAGAAATGTATCGATATCTTCACTATCTTCTGTTGTATTGGAATATAGGGTTTCAAAATAATTCCTAATTATCTTCTGTATTTCTGTAGTGTCCATTGTGATATTGCCTTTTTCATCCTGTATGTTAGTAATTTGAGTTCTCTCTCTTCTTCTCTTCGTTAGCCTGGCTAAGGGTCTGTCGATCTTATTTATTTTTTCAAAGAACCAACTTTTAGTTTTTTCTGTTTTGATTTCATTGATTTCCGCTCTGATTTTAATTATTTCTTGCCTTCTACTACCTTTAGTGTTTTTTTGCTCTTCCTCTTCTAGCGTTTTGAGATGAAGTGTGAGTTCATTTATTTGTTGTTTTTTTCCTTTTTTTGAGGAATGAACTCCAGGCAATGAATTTCCCTCTTAAAACTGTTTTCATTGTGTCCCATAGATTCCTATATGTTGTGTCTGTATTTTCATTTATCTCTAAGAATTTTTTGATTTCCTCCTTTATGTTTTCTGTAACCCATTGATCATTTAGTAACATATTGTTCATTTTCCAGGTGATGCAGGATTTTTCCTTCCTTCTTTTATCATTGATTTCCAGTTTCATTCCGTTATGATCAGATAAGATGCATGGTATTATCTCCACACCTTTATATTTACTAAGAGTTGCCCTATGGCATAATATATGGTCTATCTTTGAGAAGGATCCATTGCTGCTGAGAAGAACGTGTATCCACTTGATGATGGTTGATATATTCTATATATGTCAGTTAAGTCTAGGTTATTGATTGTGTTATTGAGTTCTATAGTTTCTTTATTCAGCTTTTGTCTGGAGGATCTGTCCAATGGAGAGTCAGTTTGTTGAAGTCACCCATAATTATTGTGTTGTGGTCTATTTGACTCTTGAACTTGAGGAGAGTTTGTTTTATGAATGTTGCAGCACCATTGTTTGGTGCATACATATTGATAATTGTTATGTCTTGTTTGTAGATGGTTCCTTTTAACAGTATATAGTGTCCTTCTTTATCCCTTTTGATTAACTTAGGTTTGAAGTTGATTTTATTTGATATGTGTATGGCCAGTCCTGCTTGCTTCTGAGGACCATGTGAGTGGTATGATTTTTCCCAACCTTTCACCTTCAGCCTGTGTATGTCTTTTCCTATCATATGAGTCTCTTGAAGGCAGCATATTGTTGGTTTTTTTTTTTTTAATCCAGGTTACTAGCCTATGTCTCTTGATTTGTGAATTTAAGCCATTAATGTTTAAGGTTGCTATTGATATATGGTTTGTACTTCCATTCATGCTTATTTATTTATTTATTTTAATTTGGCTAGTTTTTCATTTTTGGTTATTTTTTTCTTCCCTTTACTTAGTTACCTCCCACTGTTAGTTTTGGGTGCTGTTTTTTATTCCTCTTCTTATAGTGTTTTGCTCAAAATGCCTTGCAGTGCTGATTTTCTAGCTACAAATTCTTTTAACTTTTGTTAATTGTGAAATATTTTAATTTCATTTTCAAATCTGAAGCTTAATTTTGCTGTATACAGTATTCTTGGTTGGAATCCATTATTTTTCAGCAATTGAAATACGTTGTTCCAGGATCTTCTCTCTTTCAATGTCTGTAATGAAAAATCAGCCATTAGCCTAATTGGTTTACCCCTGAATGTAATCTGCCTCCTTTCTCTCATAGCTTTTAATATTCTCTCCTTGTTCTGTATGTTGGTTATCTTCATAATTATGTGTCTTGGAGTTGGTCTATTATGGCTTTGTATGTTTGGGGTCCTGTAGGCTTCCAGGATTTGGCAATCCATTCCATCTTTCATATCTGGGAAGTTTTCTAAGATTATTTCATTCAATAGATTGTTCATTCCTTTGATTTGAACCTCTACACCTTCTTCTATTCCAATGACTTTCAAGTTTTTTTTTTTTTTTTTTTTATGACATCCCATATCTCTTGGATGGATTGCTCATGATTTCTTAGGATCCTTTCTGTGTTGACTATATTCTTTTCAAAATGATAAACTTTGTCTTCATTATCTGATGTTCTGACTTCTATTTGATCTAGTCTATTTGTAATATTCTCGTTTGACTTTTTAGTTTAGTTTATGTTTTCCTGCTATTCTAGGATTACTGTTTCTTTTTTTTTTAAATATCTATCTCCTGGTAGAGCTCATTCTTTGCCATTTGAATTTGCTTATGTAATTCTTTTTCAAAGTGTACTTTCATTGTTTGGACTTGCTGTCTAAAGTCTTCTCTAAGATTCCATTCCATCTGAGTTAGGTATGCCTTGGATTCTTCCTTTGTCCATTTTTCTGATGCCTCTAGGTTCTCCTGTGAATTTAAGTTGTCCTGCATTGTTTGTAATCCTTTTTTCCCTTGTTTTTTCATGGTGCTCACATTACTTTCCAACTCTGTTTGACTGCTGTGTTTCCATTTTCTTCTTTAAATTTGTTTTGGATTTTATAGTTCCAATATCTCTCCTTTGTGTTGGGAGACAATGTTTAGAGATGTTGGATTTAATTGGGATTTAAGGTAAATTCATTAGTTTCATTAAAGGCCTACATATTTTGATGGCATATATAGAATTGAAGTTTGAACTTAGGATTTTATGTTGAGGTCGGGCGATTTGATGGTATGGAGGTTAGTATATGTTAGCTTCTTTGGGGGGTTGCTCAAATGCAGGCAGATATTAACAAGAGAATAGACAGGAGTACTTGGGGGTAGTTAAGGGCTTAGGCAGACTATAGACCGATTCGTAGTATTCATCTATTTGCATTTAGTAAGTTGTACGTAATCTAGGTGGTCATGCTTAAGGGGAAAGATGGGTAAAATGTAAGGAAGCAAACCAAGAAAGAGAGAGGGAGAGAGGAAAGAAAGAGAAAAGAATAGAAAAGAAAAAGAAATGATAATAAAAAAATAATAAAATGCAGCAAAATAAAAATTACAATTAAAAAAATAATAATATAATTATAAAAAATAAAAAAATTAATATAAAAAATTTAAAAAATTATTAAAAAAGGGGGGGGGGGCACTGTTAGGCTTCTATTTTCTTCGCTTCCAGTAGGTGGTGCTGTGCCTTCCGGGCCAAGATTTTGTCCTCCGGCTGTAGGAAACAATCCCTGTGAGGCCGCTCCCTCCTCCCCCTCCCCAGGTTTCTCTCAAAACCTGTTAGCTTTGGTTTATTCCTGGTCTCTAGTCCCCTGGCTCTTCCTGCCAGCCAGGCCTTTCCCAGTGTGATACCTCTCGGCAGTTCAAGCTACACTCTGGGCCTGCAGTTTCCTGGACATGGAGCGCAGCTTTTGGGAACAGGCACCTTATTGTTTTGATTCCCTCTGCTAGCCCCTCCTCCTAATGTCTGTTTTTATTTTTTCTGTGTCTAGCATTTCTTCAAGTATTTCCTGTAGTGCTAGCTTAGTAGTCATGAATTCTTTCAGTTTCTGCTTATCTTGGAAGATTATTATTTCTCTTTTGATTTGAAGTTATCTTTGCAAGACATAGAGATCTTTGTTCAATTTTTTATTTTCTTTCAGAGCTTAAAATACATCATACCAAGTCCTCATGGATTTTAGAATTTTTGCTGTGAAATCAGAAATAATTCTGAGTAGCATTGCATCTACATATGACCTGAGATTTTTCTCTTGGGAATTTAAAAATATGCCCTACTGTATGTTAAGTATTTTAATTATAATGCATGTGGAGAAGTTTTGTTTCCTTTAAGCATATTTGATGTTCTGAATGCCTCCAGCACCTAGATGTTATGCCATTGTCAAGGTTTGGAAATATTCTGTTACTTGTTCCTTGAATAGGTTATCCATGCTATTATTCTGCATCTTACAACCTTCTTTGATTTCAATGATTCTTCAATTTGGTCTCCTAATGCCCTAAAATTATTGTCTGTTCTGGTCATGGTTATTTCTTTTCTTTTCTTTAATATTGTCTCAGTGTTCAAGGCTGGCCATTCATCTTCCAGCTCTGAACATTTTATTTGATTTATTTTGTCTTTCATTCCCAAGGTGTACATTTTTTTATTGAATTTGTCATCCATGTCCTTTACTGACTTCCTTGATTCATTTAGTTGTTTTTCTCTCATCTCTTGAAACTCAATCATTTTTATAATTATTCCTTGGCATTTGTCTTGTATTTCATATACTTCAATATTTTTGAAGTCTGTTGCTGGTGAATTGTGAAATTTAGGAGGTATCATGTACATAGTTTTTCATAGTTCTCATATTTCTGTGTTGGGTTTTTATGCATTCATTAGGACAGATTTGTCTTCTACTCTTATGTATGGGTCTTATTAGTATATAGCCTTCTTTTGGTAAAGGGTTCTGGATGTTAGGTTGTTGTGAATTTTTAAATATATTTCCAAGCATATTCTATAGTGTTATTTTCCCGATAGCTATTTGGTGATGGTTAAAATATTTGAAACAGTGTATGTTTTGCCAAGTCCTAGGATTTCTGTTTTCTTGTAGGTCTCAAAAGAGTGGGGTCATTCTTGTAGAATTGGCAATTGTGTTGTATACAGAAAGGTATGTGGAATATAGCATCTGTGATTGCTCTTGTTCATTTAACAACTTCATATATTCTAAAGGGACATGGGAGTGATTATAAATAGGGATCATCATAGATGTGGTATCCACAGCCTCTGTGTTAATTGTCTCTGTTTTTGCTGCTAAGAGTGAATGTCCTTGATTGTGACCCAAGGGTCCCTCTCTATTCATTCGTGCTTGAGGGTTAGTCATTAGTTTGGGATTTTTTTTGTCTCTTTTTTGTATTAAATTAGCACTGATGTTGAACATAGTTAATTTGTGGGACAAGGTGTGCTGTGTTTTGACTGTGTTTAGCTCAGCAGCAGAGTCTCTGCCCTGTGATCTGGTGGTGTCTCAATAGATTCCCAGGAACTCACAGAAAAAGGGAAAACAAACAACACAGGCAAACAATATAAGTCTAAAAATAAATATCTTGTTCTTTCTATGACATCTATTTCTCAAAAACAGGAATAACGTTTGCCAGAAGCAATTGCCATGCGAAAACAATAAATAGCCATGAACTATATCTGGCATTAAAGCAAACAGCAGATGTTAACTGTGCCATCCACAGCACAAATAACTGCAAGAACATGAGTGGTGGGGGCAGGAGTTCTATAAACCAAGTAGTTCTAAAAGGTAATGATAATGTGGTTCATTAAGAAAATAGGAGAAGTGATAGGAAGACAATGAAAGTTTAAATGTTCAAAATGTGAGCAAAGAGAAAGCAGAAGAGATTTAGCAAATGATGAATATAAAGGAGGAGAAAAATAAGCAAATAAAAGAAAGTAAATAAAGGGAGAGAGAGAAAAAGAAAATTTGTTAGAGGGAAAACAGGAGAGAAAGTAAAACAAACACAAACAGAAAAACAAAATAAGCAAACAAAATATTCTAACCCTTAAAAGATAGGACAAATAAAACCAAAGATCATAAAAAAATGCTAAAACTGAGAAAAAAAATCTAAAACAAAAAAATAAAGAAAAAAGATTCTTAATGAAAAATGAATGAATAGTGTGCACTGAGGTGTTCAAACTTTTCAACAATTATGGATGGTCAGTGCCTATGTCCACTGTCCTTCTTTCCATTTTTTCTTGGGCTATATACTGGGGTTAGTGTGTGTGCATGCAACAAGATCTGGAGGTGGTTAACCCCTTCCCCTTTTTGTGTTTTTTCTCAAGCTGTGAGCTGCAGTGGACTAAAACTGAAGCTGGTTAAAATAGTTTTCAACTTCCCTTCTCACCCTGGTAAGGTAGGATGGGATCTGTCATTTGGAATCTTGTCCAGACACACCAGATCACTGCAGTCCCAGAGAGAACCAGTTACAGAGTTCTAAGTGAGGAGGTCTGGCTGATGGAGCTTGGTCTAATCAGGCCTTAGGAACTTTGTTAGGAGAGGTTAGAACAACACACCCCTAGGGCTTGGCAGATGCCTATGTCTACAGGTATTCTGGATCTCAGGAGCCTCCCAAGAATTCCACTTTCTGGGCAGGGAAGCCAAGCCTCCACAGGTATCAAACACTCTGCTGCCAAGTACATGGCCTTCCCAGGCTTAGTCTCTCAACGTGAATCACCTGCCTGTTCAGTTTGCCAACTTTCTTTAGCTGGTCACTTGAGCCACCAAACTCAACAAGAAAGAAGTTACAATTCCTTTTGTATCTCTGACCTGAATTCCCCTGAATGCAATTTTCTCTGTGCCTATTGCACTTAAGTTCTGTTTTGTACACTCTAGGCCACACAGTGGGTGCTCAATGAAACTCTGTGGCAATATGTGCTGTGATCTCCCAGGTTCCTGCAGAAGCAAGCTGCAGTGAAGCTTTCTCCAGTTGGCTTCCATCTCAACTCTCCACTTCCAGTTGAGAAATACATCACTTTTCAAACACCAATTCACATTGCAGCCTCTGAACCAGATGAGTTCATGCTGCTTGTGTGTTCTATGGGATTTTCTATGCCAAATTTGTCCACTGTGTTTCTCTGCTTGTGTTAGCCATTTCCCTCTGTAGTACACCACTGCCACAGCAGGATTAGCTCCTCTCTACTCTCTCCTGTTCTTTGTTCAATGCACCCAAATTTCTGAGTCTTTATGAGACTCTACCTAACCAATAGTGAATCTCAGTAAATTGGCTCTTTTATCCACCTTGCTGAGAAGCAGTACTCTCACGGCTTGAATTCTGAGTCATGGAACAACTGGAAATGTAGCCTTTCTATAATCCACCATCTTGAATCTCCCTAACTTTTAATTACTGCTTACTAACTGCTTCCAGGAGGATGATTTCTTAACTGTGTCTATAATACACATGAAACAGTGTGTATCATTCTTAAAGTATTTATTATTTTAATTTCCCACTCTTTGCCACTCTTACTTAACATTAGTTTTTATTTTTTATTTTTTTTCATTTATTTTATTATTTTTTAATTTTTTTTTGTTATACACAATGGCAGAATGCAGTCATTCCATATTACACATATAGAGCGCAATTTTTCAAGACACTGATTGTACACAGAGTATTTTCTCACCATTCGTGTCTTATACATGTACTTGGGGTAATGATGTCTGACTCATTCGACCATCAACATTAGTTTTTAAATTTTCACTTTCTAAGAACATTTCAAATTGGTTCATTTTTGTTTTAATGTCATTATCTTATTCATAAATATAATGAAAAATACAAAGTGTACTGAGTCAAAATCAGTCCACTTTCTCCATCATCTTGATTATTTGTCTCTAGGATAAATTTTGCTGTTGTTAAAATTCATATAACATTTTCTGCCAGGATCTGAGTGACTGTGAACATGGCTCTTGGGCTCATCCTATTACACCTCCCATCACAGTGTCTCATGCGCCAAAAGCTCACAGGGACCTTTTTCTCTTGATGTGTGTTTCACTAGTTGCCACGTTTTCAAGTTTTGTTGTCTTTGTTTGTTGTCCCTTTTGTCCTTCTTGCCTTCCTGTGCATGAAACAGCAAAATTGCCAGCAAAACCTCATTTTTATTCTTTTCTTTCTGCTCCCATCTTTTATATTTTTCTCTCACCAATCCACTTAAACCTATAACTTTTCTTTGTCTTAGTAGCTTCCTTTGTCTATTTATCACTATATTCCATGCTTGTGGAATTATTTCAAAATGAACCCTGATATTATGTGTAACTCTAATTTACTTATTAGAAAAGAATATTTCTCCAGTGAACTATGCATTTTTTTTCAATGCAGAGATATACTGTTATTCATATGGAAAATGTGTTTAATGAATGAAATATGAATGAGTACAAACAACAAAATAAGATCTGGGGTTACATTTTTTAAATAACCCACTATAAAGCAATAGATAAACAATCACTTGCCATCTTATCATCAATGCCACTTCTCTTCCAGGAGTTTTAGCCAACCCTGGAAAAACTTTAGATTGTTTCACTATAATTTCATGGAATCATATGATTTGACTTTATTTATTTCAGATAATTATATAATTCTACATACAAAATAAATATAGGGGCATATCAATAATCTGCTAAACTAAGGGAACACCAACTTCAAACTCAATATTTATTTCAGATAAACTTCTGTGGGTTTTCATCATTATTGTATTTATTCTTCATAGGCATAATTAATCACTTTGAATTTTCTTTAGTTGATTAAAAGTTAAATATATAAGTTAAATATTTAAAAAAATTAAACCCCTATAGATTATCATATTAATTTGAGTTTTTTTAAATTAATTGAGTTTCTTGTTAAAGGAGGAAAAAACAACAACAAAACCCAACATTTTCTTGATAGATAAGGCCCATTCATGTGGGAAGAAATGTCCACTGAAAGTAAGAAACTAAGAGCATTTCATTTTAAAGGAAAATTTGATGATCATAAGCAGCGAAAGCAGAGCCAATTTTTCCTGTAGAACTGTAACAACAGAGAACAAATCAGGCCTTCCCTGGATACAGACACGGGCTACCTGAGAGCCCCAGGCATACCCTCCTTCCTCCTTCAGGGCTCTGTCTTCACAGTGGCTCAGGTATTTTTTTTTCTGGTTAGGCTTCTTTGCTATCAATCCACTCTAGTTCAAATTTCCCAGGAGACAATGTGGTTGATTGTATTATCATCCTAAATATTTACTGTCACAACCTGCCGCATCCCTTCTCTGGGCCTCTCTGTGGGAGAATTGCACATGCTCATTCTTTGATTGTACCTATGCTATGTCGCCTGTGTGTCCAATGCAATATGAATAGAAATGCTGTGTGTCACATCCAAGCAGCTGTTGTTTTAAGCCAGAATGTTGTTCAATGTGTTCTTTTCCCTTCTGCCAAAAGGCTGGCAGAGTTCAAATAGAAGCTTTTTGTTATGGATTGGATATGAGGTGTACCCAAGAGCTCCCATAGATGCAGGAGTACTCAGAGGTAAAACAATTGGATTATGAGAGCTGTAACATAATCAGTTCTTCCTAGTTTGAATGGACTGACTGGTGGATAAAAATAGGAAGGTCTTGAGTGGCTGGAAGAGGTAAGTCACTAAGGACATGCCCTGGAACAAGTATCTTCTTTGTGACCCTTTCCTCTTTGTCTGGCTCTCTGCCTCACCTTGGGCCCAGAGCAATAGAATTGACTGTGTACAGACTTCATCCTCAGAAACCATAAGCCCCAAATAAGCTTTTGCTCCTCTAAGTTATTCTTGTTGGATATTATTTGTCAACAGTGATGCATAAGCAAACTAAAACAGCTTTTCTCTCCATCTATCTCTGGAACTCAAACTTATGAAGCAAATGTACAGTCAACCAAAATGGATATGTACCATGTGCAAGAAATTCTTTACTATTATTTTATGCTACTGAGATTTTGAGGTGCTAGGTGGCAAAAAAATAATGGATGGAGTTGGAGAATATCATTCTAAGCGAAATAAGCCAACCCCCCCCACAAAAAAAAAAACAAAGCCCAAATGTTTTCTCTGATATGTGGATGCTGATCCATAATGGGGTGGGGGAGAATGGAGGAATACTGGATTAGGCAGAGGATTTTGAGGTGACAGGACAGGATATGAGGGTGGGAAAGGTGATGGAATGAGATGAACATTATTACCCTATGTACATGTATGATTGCACATATTATGTGACTCTGCATTGTGTACAAGCAGAGAGATGAAAAATTGCATCCCATCTATGTACAATGAGTCAAAATGTGTTCTGCTGTCATGTATAATAATTAGAACAAATAATCTTTTAGAAAAAGAACTATGTGAAAGATCAAAAAAAATGAATAATGGATAAAAAAAATCATGTGATTAGGTGTCCAGTCTCTCACATGAGAATTTATCTTGGATAGAGGCATTGTACTACACCAATATAGGAGTTGATGGTCAGCCCATGTTAGCTATCTTTTAGTCACACAACTAATCCTATTTACTCAAGTATGATCAGAAGAGAAAGTTTGGGTAGCAACAAACTTTGTGATCTGGTCATATCCCAAAGTAGATTTCAGATATAACATTCATTCTTAATAAAAGGGAATTTAAAAAAAATATCTGTATGTAGTGCTGAGGCTCGAACCCAGTGCCTCATGCATGTGAGGCGAGTGCTCTCACTCTGAGCCACAATCCCAGCCCCCCAAAAATGGAAATTTTAAATGGGAAGCCAACTTGCCTTTTCATTATAGGTCCAACAATATATGCAAGGTTTTGGTGATGCTGATATATATTCTGGAGAAAAGAGAATCTCAATAGTAGAATAAGGAGATATAGCTGGAAAAAGAATTCTCAATTTTAGAAAATAAATCCCCTTATAATTCAAAATATATAGACTAAATGTCATTGTAACATAATTTTAAGATTCATGAAAAGAATTTTAATCTAAGGAGATTACATTGATAATGAAATCTTTTTTCTTCTTTTTTGTGAAGTAAAATGTCATTGGAAATAGGTTCAATGTGACCTTTACTCAAAGATGCAGCTATTATGCTACACTAAAAAAATCCAAGAAACGAAGTGCCAGATAAACCTGTAGAAAAATAAAATTGCTTACCATTCCTTGAAATTATCCTGACACTTGCTTTCAGGATTTTATTCATTCAGCCATATGTTTGGGTCATTCCTCCATTTGAACAGAGAAAATTCATTGAGTGTTTCTTATACAACCAAAATAATGCTAACAATTTGAAAGTCATCCATGAAAAGCATATAAATTGTTATTCAAGTCTTTCTAAATATAATTGTCATCTAACTAACAGACATTATCTTCAGCATACCTTTAACTCCTAGTGTGGGTTCCAATCAGTCATTTTATCCTGAGAATTTCAGACAAATTAATGCCAAAATAAAAAGCCAACAACAACAACAACAACAACAAAAAAAAACCAGAGTAACATTTGAGACTAATTAAGGATACACAAGAATAAAATCTATATATACAGAAAGTTCATCATAATGTAAAAACAATAGCACTTGTTTACTTTCAGGTCAGGTCTAAGAAATCCATTGAAAATGAATCCTAAGAAACTGGCTGTTTTATAATACGAAGGATTAATTGTTACTAGCATCTTTATTTAATGCATTTTGTGGATTTAGCTTAAGTGGAAAATTTTCTCTCAAAGCATCTTGGAAATAACTTTTTTTGTTGCTAGCAAACATTTTATTATATAAAATACTATGTAATAACTTCCAAAGTATATTAAGATGATAATAATAATAATAATCATAATATTAATGATATCTGAGTATTACAGGTTTACTCAAGATGAAAAAGAAGTTATAATTTGTAACCCAAAGGTCATTTTTTAAAGTGAAATACAATATAGTTTTTCATATAATTTTTTAAATTTTAAAGATTTTAATTGGCACATAATAGTTGTACTTTCTGGAGCACAGTGTGATAATCCAATATGTGTATAAATTTGTAATTTTTAGAATGGGACAATTAACATTTCCATTACCTTCAATGTATATCAATTATTTGCCCTGAGAACATTAACATTCTCTCTTCTAGCTGTTTGAAATATATAATAAGTGGTTATAAATTCTGTATACCTATTGAGTTACAGAATACTAGAATTCATTCCGCCTTTCTGAGTCTGGTGGTTCCTGCACTCCAAACTCTCTTTCCCCTCTTCCCCTTCTAATTTCTGATGATCACTATTCTACTTTCTACTTTTTTGAGATTAACTTTTTATATAATAGCCTATGACATGTATTAAAAGGAAAATAAAGGTCACTCATAAAGATAGTTTAGAGAAGAAAAAAATCACACCTCAGAGTGCGATTAAGAAGCGTTTTCCAGAAAGGTAGTATTTTGGAAAAGAACAATTTCAATAGTCAGATCAAATTGTAGATTGATTACTGAAGTGTAAAACAAGCAGGTATTTCACACAAGTGGGAAAAAATGTGAATGGTTCTCATGATGTACAGCACAGCTCTCTGTAGAGGGTGAAGTAAAGTTTAGTTGACAGGAATTTTTTTTTTTAATTTTTTTTTATTGGTTGTTCAAAACATTATAAAGCTCTTGACATATCATATTTCATACATTAGATTCAAGTTGGTTATGAACTCCCAATTTTACCCCAAATACAGATTGCAGAATCACATCGGTTACACATCCACATTTTTACATAATGCCCTATTAGTAACTGTTGTATTCTGCTACCTTTCCTATCCTCTACCATCCCCCCTCCCTCCCCTCCCATCTTCTCTCTCTACCCCATCCACTGTAATTCATATCTCTCCTTGTTTATTTTCCCATTCCCCTCACAACCTCTTATATGTAATTTTGTATAACAATGAGGGTCTCCCTCCATTACCATGCAATTTCCCTTTTCTCTCCCTTTCCATCCCACCTCATGTATCTGTTTAATGTTAATCTTTTCTTCCTGCTCTTCCTCCCTGCTCTGTTCTTAGTTGCTCTCATTATATCAAAGAAGACATTTGGTATTTGTTTTTTAGGGATTGGCTAGCTTCACTAAGCATAATCTGCTCTAGTGCCATCCATTTCCCTGCAAATTCTATGATTTTGTCATTTTTTAGTGCTGCGTAATACTCCATGGTGTATAAATGCCACATTTTTTTTATCCATTCATCTATTGAAGGGCATCTGGGTTGGTTCCACAGTCTAGCAATTGTGAATTGTGCTGCTATGAACATCGATGTAGCAGTATCCCTGTAGTACTCTCTGAACTCCTTAAACACTGTTTAAGAACTTGGAGTTTATTCCATAGCAAATGGGGAGACTGTCATAGATTTTCAGAGAATGTGGGAAATAAACATAGGTTTTTCATCAGAAGATTAATCTCACAGTAGAGGAGATAACACATTACAAACAGAAGATGGTGACAATAGGAAAAATAGAAATGAAAATTATTGAGCTCTAAGAATTTAAAATAAATGATAGATTTAAATTTTTAAAAAATATTAATACTAGAGTGTAAGGGAGTAAACACAATGGTGAAGGGCAAAAGAAAGTCTGGGGAGGTCAGAGGTTCTAGTCAGAAAAAAGAAATTCAAAGTTCTTTCAAATATGAGACTTTCAAGAAATGAGGAATTTGATGGGTGACCATACCTGAATCAGAATCAAAATTAATCTGGACTTATTAGGAAAATTATGCTTATTCTAAGCTTGTTTTTCATTCATCAGATTTTCCCCTCAATAATAAGATGAGGCTAAATGTATGGAACTAAAAGATAAAAGCTCAGCATTTTGATAAAATAAACTACATGAGGAAATTACAGGCATGACAAATATGATAAAATTGATAATATATCAGATTCCACATTTTACAGTATCACCTATATTTGGCCAGCATGTTCATATTCTATTACATTGTCTTCTTCTCCAAACTCTTAACTCTTGCTGTAAAGGAACAACTCCTTCTACCTCTCCAGGAATAGAATACAATTAAACTTGTGTGTGTGTGTGTGTGTGTGTGTGTGTGTGTTTATGGTATTGGGAATAAACCAACCCAGGACTTCAAAGATGCTAAGCAAGCGCTGTACCACTAAGCCACACACCTAGAGTTACAAATAAAACTGGGGTCAAGTTGTATAAATGGTAAAAGTCTATTATTGTTCCAAAGGAGTGATAACATCAACACTATTTTATTAGTTCTAATTTAATTTTTAGACCCACTTGGTTGAGTGTAAATAATGTATTGTACAATAAACACAAAATGTTGGGTCATCTCTTTATCAATGTGTGATATTTTTCTGAGGGAATACCCTGTATTATTAACCCTGTATTATTATTAAATACATCATCTCTAAATAGTCCTTTTCCTTGCAGAAACTTTCAGAAATGAACATCACAAAATAAAATTTTGATGATCATGATGAAATAGTAAAAAGGCTTAAAAATATATAATATCTGAAATAGAGTGGACTTTTAAAAACAATTAAGATAAAATAATCAGGAAAAACAGATGTTGAATGTAAGAAAAGTCTTAATTATAACTTTTATTGCTCATCCAATACATACATTTTTACTGCTTAATATACATTGGTTACCCATGGGAATTGGAAATATAAAGATAAATAAAATCACTTATTAGCACATATGGTCTAGAGGGAGATAGAAAATATGCACAATGGAGTAAAAGAGTAGGTATTACCCCAATTCTTGGCCCAAACCATCTTTGGTAAATTCACTCTGACAGGAAGAATCAGAGAGTAGTACATGTATTATTTTGTGACTTTCTTCCACTTGTCCATCTTTAGTAGAACCGTGGGTGAATATCAACCTGGATAACACTACCCATATACAATATGTCCTTATATACACCAAGGAGTCTAATTAAGGACACTGCCCAATAAACTGGATTTGAAATGAAATATTTTTGTGCTTATAAACTCTTCTCTTTTCTTAAATATTCAATCATGTTGATTGTAAAGAAAAATAAGTTTATTTGCAATTAGAAAAGGAAAAAAAGGAGGTTGTTAAGATGAACCACAAGGAAGACTAAGTTATATCGGATAATAGTTTATGTCTGTCTTAACTATATTTCTCCTAACCTTTTGACTCATTACCATTCTTGTTAAAATCATTTTAATAAATTAAAAATTTCACTTAAGCTCTCTTGAGTTTTGTTTTTGTAACTTAGGATGAATTGGTTCTCAAATACAAGTCACATGCTAAAAAGTATGATTGTATTGGTGATACAATACTGGCATTTCACATAGATGATGAAATAGTGGGTATGAACGATTATTTACGCTATCCATCAGGGGCAATCATTCTTCAGCCATTTCCAATCCAGGAGTGTTCATCTATTAATGAATCATACAGGCCACACAGAAAGATGACTACTCTATGTCCTTCAATTCTGTGTACCTTACAACCTCGATGAAATATAAAGGAAGCTGGGAATGTAAATCAGTGGTAGACTGCTTGCCTAGCAAGCATGAGGCTGTAGGTTCAATCCCCAGTATGGCAAAAAAGAAAAACAAAACAAAATTAATAAACTCTAAAGAAATATGATAGAATTAAAAAAAATACATGTGGCTCTAATGCTTGGGATTTAAAGTGGACCTATATTTAAATATCAAGTATATTTTCTCAAATTCTAATACCAGTGAAAATAGTTATTAACACTGGTAAATACATATTATTAGTTCCTATTCTCTATCCACACAGTTGGATTTCACTTCCTTATGCTTTTCAGGAAGTTAGACATACCAAAGAGACCCGGCCAAGAACAAGTGATTAACAGACTTCCAGGCTTAGCATTCAACCAACTTTGTCACGGACAAGAAGAACTCCCAGTGGTGGCTACCCTCTTGACATGGATTTCCAAGAAAAGAGAGTGAGCTGAACTGACAGGTAAGTGGAACAAGTCATATTAGGTAACTGAATCTTTCATTTGAATATGAAAACTTAGGGGTATTTTTAATAGAAGTAAATCCTCAGATTGCACTACATATTTTCATAGTTTGAAAAGGCCATTTTCATCTCCAGATGATAATTTGCAGCATAGATGTACACACTTGCTAGTTTGTACCTGTATAATGTTTTTAAATCAGTTTCTGGAAACTTTCAGCCCAAATACTATTAGTATTTTGAAAAAGATTGACCTCTACAATTGATTTTTGTGTAAGTGTATTTCACACTTGAGAAGGTATTCCTCTAAGAAAGAAAGAGCACAGTGTAAAGAACTGTCTTCTTATCTATGTAGCAAGCAGGAAAACAAACCCAGCAGTTGGAAAATTGAATAAGGCTAGATATACTAAGAAATGTCCATCTACCATCTGGGCTGTCTAGTTGGTACTTTCAGCCACCTTCTGAACAAAAAGAAGAGGGAGAATTTCATATGACTATGTAGTCACTGTTTTGTTTAATACTATCTGCACTGATACACTAAAGGTTTCCAGCCCAAAGTGATTTGGTGTATTATTAATTATAAGAGAAATGGAACAATTCATATTAAATTTGCAGTGAAAATATGCTTAGTGATTTTTCAAATGTGGTCCAAAAATAAAAATTGGCATAAATAAAAAATAAACTGATCATTGGCTTCTACTAGTAGTAAAACTAGCATAACTTCACATTTACTCATTTTTCAAGCATTCTCATTCCCTCCTGTCTTTCATGTTCTGTGAAGCCAAAACCATCCTACTATATGACCTTTTTAGTATGCTGTAATATGATTCGCTTGCCCTGCCACCTCTCCCTGTTTACCACCCCATAACCTGTGATTGGAACAGACAACCAGTCAAGAAGGAGAATATTGAAAAGGTCAAAGTAGTAATATCTCCTGTACAACTTTTCCCGACAAGACAGAATATTTCCATTTTGATATGTGCTTCAGATGACAAAGTGGCAAAAGAAAAAAGTGGGTGAGAATGTACTCAGCTTACAAAAGCAAAACATAAGGGCACAGAGACCCAAGAAGGCAGTATAATTAGTAGTAATCCCTGTTTATTATTTTGGGTGATTAAAAACCATGTGTTCTTATTCATATGCCAAAAGCAACTTAGGAACTACAGCAGAGGAAAAGACACAACAACTGCCTCAAATTCCTCATTTTCTACGGGGCTTTGCATGTTTTCATTGTTTACTAGATCAACAAAATACTTTTATTCTCCAATTCAACTAAAAAATGAATAGTACAGATTTGAGCTGCCCGTTAATACATGCATTTTATAGTACGGAATCACTAACAGTTAATACATCTTTAACTACACAAAATTTTATGATAAGAATTTACAATGTTGTGGTTTTGCTTTATAAGTGGTAGTAACATGCTTTCTGTGAACATTTTTAAAACATATTTAATTTGTATAAGTACATTTTATACTTTCAAGCCACAGAAACTCAATTTAAGCTAATTCCGTCTAGCATTTTATGGAAGTAGTAGAACATTTATCCTCTTAATATTAAAATACCAAATACTAAACCCTAAAATAAGTATTTTTCTAGTGTCTAATATGTTCTCATTACTACTGATTATTTTGTAAAGATGTGAAGATAGCTAAGCTGGCTCAGATCTAAGATTTAAGTAAAGCTCAGGGAGCTGAAATTGAGGTACAAACAGATGAAAAGTAGGAATAGGAAAATTTAAGATAATGTCTCATCAGTACATCAATCTTTGTTTTTTGAAGGCTGTGAATTTTAACTTAGAACATGAGGAACAACAACAACAAAAATAGATTCTATTAACAAAGGAATCATAAAAAATACATGAGGAATTTTAAATTTGAATAGAGAGGAAATAAAAGAGTTGGAACCAGAAGAAATGGTAATCACTGGGGGTTATGGTTGAAAAGCTATTTCAATTAAGAATACTGATTTACAAATGGACAGTTTTTGGAAAGTGATGTATTCATATTTTTTAAATGGTCCAGAAAACAAATCCCTTTATTAAATATAAGGCTACAATGAGAAGGCCAAGTGAAAGATCCACAGATCCCTAACCCAGAATGAACCACTCGAGACACTGGCTGCAAAAAGCAGGAGACGTTTATTCTCACACAGGCGCCTGCGGGTGCTCAGCGAAACCTCAGCCTTCGGTGAACTGGCACCCCGGGCTTTGGGGTACAGATCTTTTATAGGGAACAAGTGGGTTAGTTCTTAGCTTAGCACAGCAACAGTCTTTCTATTGGTCCCTCTGAATCTAGCAGTTGGGTCACTTAGGGGGTAAACATGTTTTTCAACTTTCTGTTCTCGGAAAAACCATAAAATTGCATCCTGTCCTTTCAGTTCCTGTTTTTCTCCTGTTTTGCTCAAGTTTGACCGTTAGGGTTATCTATATGGAACATCTTGTGGTAGCATTGTGCAAGACTTGAAATGCTACGTGCTGCTGGAGGGGTTTTGACATGGGGGTTGTGTAAGGGAGCATCTTGCAGCTTCAAGGCCCAGGGGTTAGATTACCTAATGTTGGGCCTGGGGTCTTGAGGTCCTTCATTCCCCCCTTTTCTTTATCAGGGATATAACCTTATATCCATTGATCTACTTGCTCAGAATCCAGCATTTGCTCAGCTGATGGGTCGGTGTGCTGCTGGAGTACTTGATATTGCTGCGTAAGGACCATAGTTTGGATTACGGACAGTCTTTCTTTCATAAATTGCATTAATTTGTTAAATATGCAGGGTCCAAATGTTAAAATTAATAGTAGTATAATCAAGGGCCCAGCTACAGTAGATAATATAGTAGTTAGCCAAGGGGATTTATGATACCAGCTTTCAAACCAACTTTGGGAGCCTCGCAGGGATTTTTCCCTTGCATCCAATCTTTCCCTAAGCTTTGTCATAGACTCCCTTACTACCCCTGTGTGATCTGTGTAAAAGCAACAGTTTTCCTTTAAGGCCGCACAAAGTCCTCCTTCCGTTAAAAATAATAGGTCCAGACCTCGTCTATTCTGCAAAACAACCTCTGATAAGGAGGTTAAGGATTTTTCTAGAGCAGTTACAGAGGTTTCTATGGCTCTTAGGTCTTGTTGGATTGCAGCTTCCAGAATCCCTAGTTGTCGAGGGCCCTCAATCAGAGCTGCAGCCCCAGTCCCAACCCCTGCCAATACTCCTGCTCCTAACAAGACTGCCAGGGTAATGCTGACCGGCTCCCGGGTGAATCGAGTCCTGCTCATGAAATGTCCCTCAAAGTCTTCTGAGGAATAATAGAGTAGCCGTGGGTAGATTTGGACTAACACACAAAAATCTTTAGACTGGTTGAAAATGGCTGTCGCAACACATGGTGTGATCCCAGTGTTACATGCCCAGTAGAGTCCTGTTGGAGGCACTAAGTACTTGGATGGGTCAGAGAATGACACGGTTGCAGTGTATGCACAGAGCTCTTTTGTCATAGAGGAGCCTCCTATGCATGTTCCTGAACCGGTCACTTCAGGCAGTGTCAACCTGTGTCCTGTTTCCCAGTTACACCTGGTGGAGGGGCCATAGGTAAAATTCCCATTGGTAGCTATTCCTTCATAGTAGGGGGGGCTTGCCTGGAGGCAAATCCAGCAGGACTCAGTGAGATTGGGCTGGGTGGAATTAAGAGCTTGGTATCCCCCTTTAACCAGGTTCATTAGTCTTTCTCCTGACCCGGGTAAAGTAGGATTAGTGACAACTGGCACAGTCGGGGGAGTGGAAGGGGTTGGACGGATGGTATTAGATGGGGATGTTGGCCTTGAGGGTGTCTGTTTATGTTTTTTAGGAGGAGGAGCCTTTTGATCTTGGAGTATCTTATTAGGGCCTATTGGCTGGGGGTTGGTATTTACTATTAATTTTATTTGGAATAGGACTCCAGGGTCATAGTTAGTCTTGTAAACTCTTAGGCCCCACTGCTTTCCTGTTATCCAATCTTTTGATGCTTTGCCTGCCTGAGTAAAGGTAATGTTTAAGGGGTTGCAGGTAAATGCGGTACATGGCCCTGCTCCGTACCATTTTAGGCTTCTACAAGAGTCGGCAGAAAGTGGGGGATCCTTTTGTTTTTTTCTTTTTACTTGAATTAAGTCCCAAAATGAACTAGGGTTCCAGTACGCATCCCCCATAGTTTCAGATCCCCAAGATTTACAATAGTAACTTTCATGTCCCCCACATTGTTGTGCCTGTGACCCATCCCTAGGGCATACATAGAAGGATGCTCTTCTTAGAGCTGCTCGAGCTCTCGGGTCTCTACACCCTATTGGATGACGTACGCAGGCGCAGCGTCCACTGGCAACGCACGCTTCTGACTCACTTGGACCATCAAAGTCAGTTGCCCCAGCCAGCAGGTGACAGAGATCTGGCTCTAGGGTAGGCCACCAAGCCCAAAGGGGGTATTCTGCGGAAGTTTTTTTCCAAATTATACTTCCTGTTCCCGACAACACTTGCCATGTTTGGCTCACAGTCTGGTTGGGGTGCCTGGCATCTGCTATGGGGAAGACAAAGCACAAAGCAAGAAAAATCAACAGCGAGTGAGTCTTATCTTTAGCGGATTTTGGGTGCGTTGCAGCTTCCATTCTGGATCCGGAGAGGCGTCTGCGGACTCCTGCGGATGTGCAGCTTTCACGTGGGAAGCGTGGATCCAAGCGGTGATGCCGTCCACTTTGATTGCAGTGGGAGTGGTCAGCAGAACGGTGTAGGGTCCTTTCCACCGTGGTTCGAGGTTTTTGCTCTGGTGCCTGCGTACCCAGACGGTGTCCCCAACTTTGAAGGGATGTGGCAGCGAGGGGGTTTTAAGTTCCTCCTTGTATGCTGCGGCTAGAGGCTTCCAGACCTCGTTCTGGACCAATTGCAAGGCACGCAAATGAGTCTGCATAGATGGGGTGAGGGAGGCATAGGTTTCAGTTTCATAAAAGTTAATAGCGGGTGGTGGTGCACCGTACAGAATCTCAAATGGGGTTAGTCCCTGTGGGCCTGGGGTGTTTCGGGCCCGGTACATGGCTAAAGGTAGGAGCTGTACCCAGTCTCTAGTGCCAGTTTCAAGCGTTAATTTAGTTAAAGTCTCCTTGATGGTTCTATTTATCCTTTCTACCTGTCCTGAACTTTGGGGTCTATAAGCACAATGTAATCTCCAATTAATCCCCAACGCATTGGCCACCATCTGACTTACCTGGGAGACGAAAGCAGGTCCGTTATCCTACCCAATTGTCCCAGGTACCCCGTACCTGGGGAAGATTTCTTCTAATAATTTTTTAGCGACCACCTTAGCAGTTTCATGCCGAGTCGGGAATGCCTCTGCCCATCCAGAGAAAGTGTCAACAAAAACCAAAAGATATTTGTAGCCATACATACCAGGTTTGATTTCAGTGAAGTCTATTTCCCAATGGGTTCCGGGCTTATGGCCTCTTACTCGGATCCCTGTTCCAATTTTGATCTTACCAGCATTTACCTGGGCACATACTTGACAGTTTTCTGCTTCCTGGCGCAGAAGTTGATCTCTGTTCGGAAGATATAAAGTACCTTCCCCACGGTTTAAGAGCTCTTTCATCTTTCTAGTCCCAAGGTGTGTCAGTCTGTGTAGGGACTTTACTAGTTGTTTTGAATTTTTGAGGGGCATGATAGTCTTCCCTTGATATTTCCAGACGTTTTTCTCGGGGTCATAAGTGGCCCCCAGTTTCTGTATGGCATTTAAATCTTTGTCTTCGTAGACCCAATGTTCCTCATGGTCCTCATGTTGTGGGTCTGCTCGTTGGGGCAATAGAGTCATTATCAAAAGTTGTGGCCCTAGGGCTGCTTTCTTGGCTGTTTCATCTGCTAATCTGTTCCCTTTAGCCTCTGGAGTATCCCCTTTTTGATGGCCGGGACAATGCATGATACTTAACTTCTTAGGCAAAAATAAAGCTTTAAGCAAAGCTAATATTTCAGTCTTATTTTTGATCTCTTTTCCCTCCGAGGTTAGTAACCCGCGGCGCCTATAAATTTCTCCGTGTATATGAGCAGTAGCAAAGGCATATCTACTGTCAGTGTACACGTTTAGTTTCTTCCCCTCTGCCAACTTTAAAGCTTGAGTCAGAGCTATCAGTTCTGCCCGCTGAGCTGATGTTCCGCCCGGAAGTGCACTTGCCCATATTACCTCAGATTCGGTGGTGATGGCTGCTCCTGCTCGTCGTTCTCCATTGAGCAGATAACTGCTTCCATCTGTGTACCAGACCAGCTCCGCATCTTTCATCGGTTGGTCGGTGAGGTCTGGCCGGGTTCCCTGTGTCTCTGCAAGAATCTGCTGGCAGTTGTGAGGATCTGCTTTTCCTGGGAGCGGCAGGAGGGTCGCTGGATTCAGTGTCACCACGGGACCGAACTGAATTCGGTCGGTGTCCAATAACAAAGACTGGTAATGGGTGAGTCGGGCATTTGACATCCAGCGATCAGGTGGCTGGCGAATTACAGTCTCAATGGCATGAGGGGTTAATAGGGTTAATGGCTGTCCCAAAGTCAGTTTAGTGGCATCCTTAATCAGAAGAGCCACGGCTGCGATCATCCGGAGGCATGGTGGCCATCCTGCTGCCACTGGATCTAATTTCTTTGACAGGTAGGCTATAGGCCGCCTCCAGGGCCCCAGTTTTTGGGTTAAAACCCCTTTTGCATAACCCTGTTTTTCATCTACAAATAGATCAAAGGGCTTGGTAACGTCCGGTAAGCCCAAAGCAGGGGCTGACAGAAGAGCCAATTTGATGTGATCAAATGCCAATTGATGTTCCTTAGTCCAAGTAAAGGAGTTACCTTGCTTAGTCAGTAGATACAAGGGGGCTTCTATCTCAGCAAACCCAGGAATCCAGAGTCTACAGAAACTTGCGGTCCCCAGGAATTCCCGCAGTTGCTTGGGACTCTGGGGGGTTGGTATACTTGAGATAGTCTCTTTTCTGGCAGTTGTCAACCATCGTTGACCATCATGGAGTTCATAGCCCAGATAGGTAACTTTTGTCTGACAGATTTGGGCCTTTTTTGCTGACGCCCTATACCCTAATAGTCCCAAAGTTTGCAATAATTCTTCCGTACCTGCCTGGCAATCTTCCTCGGAGGTCGCAGCCAGCAAGATGTCATCTACATATTGAAGCATGATTAGGGAAGGGTGTCTTACACGGAAGTCTGCCAAATCCTGATGCAAAGCCTCATCGAAGAGTGTCGGGCTGTTTTTAAATCCTTGTGGCAGTCTCGTCCAGGTCAGTTGTCCAGAGACTCCTCCTTCGGGATCTTTCCATTCGAATGCGAAGAGAGCCTGACTTTGGGGAGACAGTCTTAGGCAGAAAAAAGCATCTTTCAGATCCAGAACAGTATACCAAGTATGAGTAGGAGGCAAAGTGCTAAGGAGATTGTAAGGATTTGGCACTGTGGGGTGAATATCTTCTACCCTCTTGTTAACTTCCCTTAAGTCTTGGACCGGTCTGTAGTCATTAGTCCCCGGCTTTTTGACTGGCAGTAATGGGGTGTTCCAGGGCGATTGGCAAGGTGTTAGGATGCCTTGGTCTAGGAGGCGTTTGATGTGTGGCTTGATGCCCTGATAGGCCTCCCTTGACATGGGATATTGTTTGATATTGATGGGAGTAGCAGCGGCCTTCAGATGAATGACTATTGGAGGCCGTTGTTTTGCCATTCCCATTCCTCCGGTTTCAGCCCAGGCCTCCGGGTAGGAACTAAGCCAATAGTCCATGTCTCTCATAGATACCGGGGGTTTGTCAAAAAGTTTATATCCGTCTTCCAATTTGAAAGTCAATACATGTAAGGGAGTCTGGTTTGGCCCTGTGATGGAGGCACTTCCATCTTTAAAATAAATTTGGGCTCTCAATTTGGTCAATAAGTCTCTTCCCAACAGTGGATACGGACAGTCAGGCACGTGTAGAAACGAATGGGAAACCTTACCTGTGGCAAGGTGTACTTCTCTTTTGGTGGTCCATAGGTAAGGTTTGCTCCCAGTGGCGCCTTGGACCCACGTCGTTTTGTGGCTCATGGGCCCTGGTGTCTGTGTCAGCACGGAGTGTTGGGCTCCTGTATCCACTAGGAAGGTCACAGGTTGCCCCCCTACTTGTAGAGTTACCCGGGGCTCAGGGGGGAGCTCCTGGCCCTGACTCCCCTAATCTTCATCTAACGCTAGCAGTTGGGAGGTCCGATTTGGACCTCTTCTGGGGTTGGGGGGTCTCTTTGGGCAGTCTTTTACCCAGTGTCCTTTTTCCTTGCAGTAGGCACATTGGTCTCGGTCTACACGGGGTCTGCTTCGTTCCTTGTCTTTGCTTACCTGGTCTCCCTGATGTCTTGCCTGGACTACGGTGGCCAATATTTTACTTAGTTCCCTGTTACGCCTCCGGTCTCTTTCTCTTTCTCTCTTATCTGATTCCTCTCTAAGTTTAAGGTCTCGTTCTTCCTGCATCTTTCTAATCCTGTCTTCTCGTTCTTCTGGAGTTTCTCTTTTGTTATATATCTTTTCGGCTTCCTTCAGTAAGTCTGCTAGAGAAAAATCTTGTAAGTTATCTAATCTTTGCAATTTAGTCCTGATATCTGGGGC
Source organism: Marmota monax (assembly GCF_021218885.2). Classification (NCBI taxonomy): domain Eukaryota; kingdom Metazoa; phylum Chordata; class Mammalia; order Rodentia; family Sciuridae; genus Marmota; species Marmota monax. Next base: position 1,960,769 of record NW_026695197.1, on the reverse strand, counting down.
GGACTGCCAAATGAAAGCCATGGACACGTTCCCTTTTTGGTCCTCACTATCAGGATCAAAGGGAGTAAACCTCCGATATGCCTCTTTTAATCTTTCTAGGAATGCTGTCGGGGTTTCTTCTGCCCCTTGGGTAGTCTGTCTTACCTGAACCAAATTGGTGGGCCGCCGCCCTGCTGCATGGAGACCCGCTATGAGTAACTGGCGATAGAGACGTAGGTGGTCCCTACCTGCTTCAGTTGTATAGTCCCAGTTTGGCCGGATTAAAGGAAAAGCTTCGTTAATCAAATTTGGGAGTTGGGTGGGACGTCCATCGTCCCCTGGCACATTTTTGCGAGCTTCCAAAAGAACTTTTTGTTTCTCCTCTGAAGTGAGGAGTATCTGCAGGAGCTGCTGGCAATCATCCCATGTTGGCTGGTGAGTTACTAGAATAGACTCAATCAAAGAGGTTAGAGCTATAGGGTCCTTAGTAAAGGAAGGGTTATGGGTTTTCCAGTTATAGAGGTCAGAGGCAGAAAAAGGCCAGTACTGATATTGGCCGTTGGGGCCCCCGTCTGTCGCAGGGGGAGAACTCTGGAGGTGTCTCCTGAGGCAGTGTGATCCCGGCGTCCCCGGAGTCGTCCCACCATGGGAGATGGATCTGGGGGAGCACTGGCGGTTGGGCCTTCCTGGTTTTCGTCCTCGGAGGATGGTTGATCAGGTTCAGGGGCTTGTAAGGGTTGGGGCTGATAGGGAGGAGGCTCATCAGTCAGCAAGTCAATCAGGGCTGAGTCCTCTGGCGGTAGAACTTTCTTTGGTGTTGTCCCTGTTTTAACCAAGGTCTCAGATTTGTTAAGAACAGGGTAAAGATGAGAGATTTGGGGAGGGGGAACTGGAATGAGGGGAGCAGAGGGTTCGAGGGGAGAACGGAGAGGGGGTTTGGGTGGAGAGAAAGGAGCAACCCAAGGGGGTGGGTTGGAGGCTAAGTCCTCCCAGGTAACAATGTAGGGTATCTGGTCAGGGTGTCCATGAGGACCGTGGGTGAAGATTCGGGTTTTCACCTGTAAGATAAGATCAATGTTAAAATTCCCTTCTGCTGGCCAGCCGGTGTTGAACGCTGGCCATTCTGAAGTACAGAGAGCTTTCCACTTTTTCTTCTTGACTGTCACGGACAGGTTGTCTGCCCGATCTTGAACGTCTTGCCAATGATCTAGAGTTAGGCTCAAAGGGGTTGTTAGTGATTGTCCCATGTTACTTTCAGAGAGGAAATAGAGAGACAGACACAACGACACAAAAACGAAACCAAATAGTGAGATCGCTGCGCGGCTTCGGTGGAAACCGAAAAAATCAGATGGCCTGGGAGAAGTTCGTACTTCTCCGTCACCTACAAAGACAGTGTATCCCTCGGAAACACCGGGGGCCCCAAAGAAATGGACCCCTCTGATCCCTGGGACGTCTCCCAGGGTGGCAGGAGAGAAGTTTGAGTTCGTCAACTCCTTCTCAAACTGCCTCAGAAAACTGGATGACTACAGAACTGCCTCAGAATACTAGATGACTATACCTAGGATCATATAGTCTTACAGACGCTGCGCGAAACAAAGAACAGATAGCCAACAGGACAACAGGACAGAAAGTTCGAGCTGGCCAGCTTACCTCCCAGTGATGTCGGGTGTCCTCCGGATAGGGATCGGGATCGGAACCGGGATCTTGGATCTCGGTGGAACCTCCAAAATGAAAGATCCACAGATCCCTAACCCGGAATGAACCACGCGAGACACTGGCTGCAAAAAGCAGGAGGCGTTTATTCTCACACAGGCGCCTGCGGGTGCTCAGCGAAACCTCAGCCGGAGCTTCGGTGAACTGGCACCCCGGGCTTTGGGGTATAGATCTTTTATAGGGAATAAGTGGGTTAGTTCTTAGCTTAGCACAGCAACAGTCTTTCTATTGGTCCCTCTGAATCTAGCAGTTGGGTCACTTAGGGGGTAAACATGTTTTTCAACTTTCTGTTCTCGGAAAAACCATAAAATTGCATCCTGTCCTTTCAGTTCCTGTTTTTCTCCTGTTTTGCTCAAGTTTGACCATTAGGGTTATCTATATGGAACATCTTGTGGTAGCATTGTGCAAGACTTGAAATGCTACGTGCTGCTGGAGGGGTTTTGACATGGGGGTTGTGTAAGGGAGCATCTTGCAGCTTCAAGGCCCAGGGGTTAGATTACCTAATGTTGGGCCTGGGGTCTTGAGGTCCTTCACAAGTTGGTGATACATCAATAATGCAACAAAAGCAAAATTGCTGTGGATATAAAATACTTGTTTTATGTATATTGTTATATGTATATAAATGTTGTAGATCAGGCTAGAAGAGAAGGTAAGTGAATTACTTATACATTTTAAAATGATATTTTTAAAAAAATCTCCAAATAAACTTATAGAATACACAGTAAAAAAAAAAAATAGAGACATAGTAACAAACAGAAAGGAGTTCACCTGCATAACCAACCAATAGTGGATGAATGATGAATATCCCAATAGGAAAAAAAAATTAAAAAGAAAAGGAAAGAGAGAATAATCTGAACAAAACAATGTATGAAAGCATGAGAAGGAAAATATTTTAGACATCAGGAAAGAGACTATCAACCATAAAAAAGAGAGAGAGAGAGAACATTTAGAAGCAAATTTGGAATCTGAAAAAGTGTTGAACGTTCAAGCAAATTGATGTAAAAATACCATTATGTGGAACATTTTGGAAAGCGTTAAAATGAGGGAAAATATTCATAGAATAGAATCAAAATCAAATATAGTTCAGCTGAGATTTTTGAACATTCCCAAAATGCTATTCCCAGTGAAACTGTTGTAGTTTACAAGGGCATTGAAGAAATATTGTTAATAAATACAGGAATAATAAATAATATATTATATTACATATTATATTATATTAATTAATATTGTTAATAAATACAGAAATGTACTGTTCATTAAATTTGAGAGTATTCTCCAAGTTATCAACAAATTGTTTAACTAACATCAAAAAAGTTAGTTAAAGACCTTGATGAAGAAAAATTTATAATTAAAAAAATGATACTACAGATATAAATCAAGTATAATTATTCATTGAAATTAATATATTTTTGCATAGGGGTCTCCTACTACTAGAGTGTAAAGATTTTACTACAGGGATAAATTTTGCTCTGTTTTATTCCTAAAGTTTTAACAGAGTATCCCCACCAAAATGTTTTGTAGATTCTTAAGTGCATTCATAAGTAAAAGATAATATAACAATAAATCCTAATATTATGTCTAAATAATTCTTACATTGTTCTGAAAAACTCAATGAAAACAACAAACACCATAAATACAAAAATAGAAAATATTGCTTTCAAAAAATGAGAGGTCATGTCACCCCAGTTTCACAATAATGTAATTAATAAGAATGGCAGCCATTATGAAGTCAAACAACAATAAGTGCTGGCGAGGATGCAGGGAAAAAGGTACACTCATACATTGCTGGTGGGACTGCAAATTGGTGCAGCCAATTTCGAAAGCAGTATGGAGATTCCTTGGAAATCTAGGAATGGAACCACCATTTGAACCAGCTATTCGCCTTCTCGGACTATACCCAAAAGACCTAAAAAGAGCATACTACAAGGACACAGCCACATCAATGTTTATAGCAGCACAATTCACAATAGCTAGACTGTGGAACCAACCTAGATGACCTTCAATTAATGAATGGATAAAAAAATGTGGCATTTATGCACAATGGAATATTACTCAGCATTAAAAATTAACAAGATCATGGCATTTGCAGGGAAATGGATGGGACTAGAGCAGATTATGCTAAGTGAAGTTAGCCAATCCCTAAAAAACAAATGCCAAATGTCTTCTCTGATATAAGAGGGGTGACTCAAATGGGATAGAGAGGAAGAGCATGAGAAGAAGATTACCACTAAATAGGGAAGAGAGGTGGGAAGAAAAAGGAGGGAGAAGGGGAATTGCTCAGAAGATGGAAGGAAACCCTTATCGTTATACAGAATACATGTTTGATGTTGTGAGGAGAAAAAAAAAGAGAAGTGTGCCACATTAAATTGGGTAGAGAGATGTTATGGGAAGGGAGAGGAGGGGAAGGGGGGATAGGAAGGGCAGCAGAATAAAATAGACATTATTATTGCTGTATGTATATAGGTGACTGTATGACCAATGTGATTCTGCAACTTGTACAATCAGAAAAAAATGAGAAATTATACCCCCTTTGATTCAAATATATGAATTGTCAAGAACATTGTACTGTCATGTGTAATAAATAAATAAATAAATAAGAGGAAATCAAAGAGAAAAAATATATAAATTACTAAGTTCACATCATTAACTTATACCAAAGGAAGTACTTTTTTACAGTTTGGTAGAAATGATTGAATATATTTTACCAATCTGCAGTTCATGGAAGAGAAAACTAAGTTATTAAAAAAACATATGATATGTTTAAACATTTGCAGATTAAAATAAGACAAAGAGAGATAATATCTGAATATAATAACTAATTGTGACTACCAGGAATAACAGTGGAAAACAGAAATTCAGAGATCAATATTTCAATAATTGCCAGTGAATAATGTACGAAATTGCCTAAATCTTACTTAGTCAAATTACTCTCTTGATTCAAAATCAAATGTTGTCCCCAAACATTTCAAATTTCTGGCTATTTAGCCCTATTATCAAAATCCATGCTAACATATACTGTTAGAATCAAATGAGAAATTTCTAAATGGTTCTCTAATATTTGCAAACAAAAGATCAAAAACAAATGGCCACTATACATGGAAAAGCTGTCAACTGAGTTTGTGATGAAAGGATAATTCGCACCAACTTCTCCTGATCACTGATCTTCTACTTTCCTGTGAGCATTCCTGCAAATCCTATCTTGGATATTCATGGGAGTAATTGTATATGCATGCGATTTTATGAAGACGTGGAAAGCGACCATGGCTTTAAGGAAGCAATAGTCCCTCCTTCCCTTTCTGAACCCAGGCTGATGGATGACACTTTTAGGAAAGCCTCCAACCAAGACTGCATTCCCTCTAGATGCTGAAGCTAATTTCCTGGCTTGAGGAAATGCTTAGTAGGTAAAAAGACAGAAAACTGTATTTTTAGTCCTGAATTTTCTTTTTCTCCCATAGAATGCATCTCTTCTCCTTGAAGCTCATCTAAACTGAGATAGACAAAAGTCATTGCCAGAGTCGCCAATAGCTATGGACAAACACAAGGTCTTAGACTTAAAAATCACATTTCTCAGCAGTGAACCTATACTTGTTCAAAATAATTTTATAATGAGAAAAATAATTTCACACTTATTTGCAAATAAAGAATTTTCAGACATTGAAGAAAACCTAACTAATATAAGGTGATGTGTGTTATATTTGTGGACTGGAAAGTTTAATATTGCAAAGGTTGAAATTCTCTCCAAATTACCTAGTTTTTAAAGCAATTTAAAAATGGATGTGAATGTGTAAAGGACCAAAATAAAAAGGAGTTCTTGAAGGAGAACAATGAGTAGGATGATATATATATATATATATATATATATATATATATATATATATATATATATATGATGTCATGATAATTAATATTGGGTTTCTCAGAAATGTTGTAAACTAAATTTTCAATTAAATATAATAATGAGTCCAGAGACAGATATCAGCATGGGAAAAATGTGATATATGTTTGAATTGGCAAGCAAAATCAGAAACAAAACAAAAAACAAAGGAGAGTTTTACAAAGAAATGGAAGTACAATATAATTATCTATTAAAAAATATATTTCACATCACACACACATGCACACACACGCACACACACACAATACACATTCCAGACAGATTAGGAAAATAAATATTATATCAGTACTTCAAATAAAAATGTTGCATCTTTCTTAAGGCATAAATGAGTTCATTTCTGTGTTGAATAAAAGAAAATTTGCCTAGTTCAAAAATAAATAAATTAGCTTCAAGTAAAAAATATGAGACTATAATTAAATTTTAAAAATTGGCCTCAGTGAAAATATTGTAATTGAAGTTAAACATTCAATGCATGATTTTATAATAGATAAAACAGCTGAAAAGGCAACTACTGATATGGAAGAAGAGTTTGCCATTAAATATGGAAAGAGAAAAGGATAGGAGTAAAGCAGAAGCAATATTTGAAGAGAAAAATAATCAAAATTCTAACAGCATGAGAATGTAAACTAGAATAAATTCAAAGAAACTCTTCTTTAGATGTTGTACAGTTATTATAGTTTGGTTATGACTTAATCGTGTTACCCCAAAGGTCATGTATTTATAAAGCCTTGGTCCCCAAAGTGGTGTTACTGAGGGGGTACAACTTCTATGAGGTAGAAAACAGTGGAAAGTTCTTAGGTCACTAGGGACTTGGTCTCTGATGGTGGTTCTTCAACAACCCCCTTGGGTTCTCTCACAGTGTTATAAACAGAACAAGTCCAGCTCTTTCCCTTCTCTCTGCATCCTGGCTTGAGATATGACCTATTGCTCTGACTCACAGCTTCCATTGCCATTTGCCATCTGTCACCTTTCATTAGCCATCAAACCTGAAAGAAAATTAAATCTCCTTTTGTTAATAATTATCCTGTGACAAGTATTTCATTATAGTGCGGTAAAACTGGCAAGTCCAATAGTAAAACTACTTGAAAACAATATCAGAAAAATTTACGGATAGTCCAAACAAGGCTATTACTAGCAAAGGAAGTAAAGTCAAAATGGTAATGGATTTAATTGGGAAAAAAAGCCAAAAGAAAATAAAATTATGTAGTCAAGCAAACAATTGTTAACTATGAATTCTGTAAATACATTTTCAGAGAGTAAAAGAAAGACCTCACAGACATTGACTGCATAAATGAACAATAATTCAAGCACCAGCAGCAGCAACAACAACAATAATAATATCTTGCAAGATTTAGAAATACATGTAAGAATCAAAATACACTGCAAAAAATGGTACATAATTTAAACAAAAGATAATTAGAGTTCAAATGACTCATGATCTTTTTAATCAGAAAAGAAATAAGAATTATATTTCAGGTAGCCTTCAGATAAGAACTTATTATTATCTCTTATTGTTGATTGAATAAAATAATATGCCGGGTTTTGGTTCGCGACTAAAAGGCTCAGGAATCACTCCAGGAAAACTGGGCTGACTGGGCTGCGCAAAATAACCACACAAGAGACACAAACACCTTTTTCTTTGGGGTTACTATGACGGCTCCTCTGACCTTAAGGGTCTACAGAAAGAAAGAAAGTGAGAGCACATGCTGACCCCTTTTATTGAGGAGAAGCCATTCAAATGAGGCAAGGGGTCAGGTTTCAGGGGGCTGAGTCTATCTTCATGATGTCCACTGTCAGCAGGTTGATTGACACCTGGGTAGGCCACACCCAAGGACACAGTAAAAGAAGGGGATACACACAAGGCACTTCCATGGAAGATTCTATCCTAAACAGGGCAAGGGGTTATATTACAAAGGAACAGATGAGCACAGCCCCACCCATGGGGCTGTAGTAAGACACACCAATGCACAAGACACCAACCCTGGAACCCAAGAAGGGTGGGAAAAGCTCTGCCACATTTCTGCCACGGAGCGCCTCAGCACCCAGCTGGGGAGTGTGACTCAGTCACGTACAAGGTTGGTCTCCCACAATAATAAGTAACTTTTTGTGTAGCAAATGAACCCACAATACAAAACAATAAAGATCTATTATTTCACACAGTTACTGAAAGTCCTGAGTTCAGAAGTGACCCAGATGGTTATTTCTGGATCTATCTAGATGTTTGTTTTGCTGCACCATCTGGATTGAATGATCTGGATCTGGATTCACCAGTCTTCAAATTGTTTCATTCATTCATATGACTGTGTGCAGGCTTCAAAGCTGTTATAGGCCTTCTTGGATAGACATAAATCCACTTTCCTAGAAAAGATGTCCAATGGAAGGGATAAGGAGGAACAAAGAGTATCTTTTGCATGAGAGTCTCAGGCATCATCTATTCACTTCTACTACATTCTCATGGTTAGAAGTGAGTCCCTTAGTACCATCCACACTTAAGAGGAGTAGCATTGGATTGTATTTTTGGAAGGGGAAAAATAAACACCATAGCTGTATTTAAAAACCACTACATTTTCTGGCTAGAAATCCACCTGAAGATCTTATCATTTACACTTAAAAATCACATTACTCAACAGTAAAACTATACTTATTCAAAATAATTTTATAATGAGAAAAATAATTTCACACTTATTTGCAAATAAAGAATTTTAAGACATTGAAGAAAACCTAACTAAAATAAAGTGATATATGTTATATTTGTGGGCAGGAAAGTTTATTATTATAAAGGTTGTATTGTAAAGTTTAATATTGTAAAACTTACTTAAAGCATTTTAAGGCCAGGGATATCTTCCAGTAAAGAATGGTAAGGTATCAATGAATCACTCAGATGAGTAACTTTAATACAATAAAGTCAAAACATGCATAACTTGTCAAAAGCCAGTAAACATTATACTTCTGACAAGCAGACAGAACCTCAAGGCAGGTGTGGTGTTACAGAACTGTGCTCCCACTTATTCAGGAGGCTGAGGCAGGAGGACTAAAAGCTCAAGACAAGCCTCAGAAACTTAGTTAGGCCCTTTCCTAAGATAAAAATAAAAAGGGCTGGGGACATAACTCAGGGGCAGGATATTTTCCTAACATGAAAGGACCTGAAGAAAGAAAAGAAAAAAAAAAAAAACTCTATCATTGATTCCCCCATAACACTCAAAAAGACTGATTAGAATTTTTAAAGATAAAAATGAGCTCCATATTGAAGTATGTTATAAGCACCCATACTAGATTTTCTACTATTCAACCAACAGCTTTGGTTATTAAACAAAGAATGTTTTTTTTTTTAAATATATGGGTTGTTTAGTTCTAAAAATAGCTTTATTTTTCCGCATAATTACTATGGAAGATATGGATGCTTACAAAATCATTCTTGGAACCTACTTTGTGTTCACATTTTCATGAAAGGTTTCGGCTGGACAAGGGAAGAAAAATGTAGTTATTTTTGTTAGGACTGTATTTTAATAACTGGAGCTAAAGGATTTTCCATGTTTTATGCACAGAATAATATTGATTTGTAAGGATGAAAGGGTGTTCATCCTTAATTCCCCAAATACTCCTGTTCTAACAAAATGTCAATTTAAATTGATTGGTGAGCTAGTGCAGCACACTTACATACAACTCAGGAAATAGTGTGTTAAACCTAAAGCTTGGAAAGCTAACATTTGATAATTTCAAATGCATTCGCCCAAGATTTTAATGAGTAGTTTTTTATATTTGACATGTATTTTTATTATAGTCTGTTAGTTTAAATGACAGCTTATGCTTCCTTGATTTAGCTAATAATAATCATTTTCTTTGACGATATTTTTACAAATTATTTTAATTTACTGATTGATATGCATTGAAAGTTACCAAAGATCAAACATTATTAAAATGGATAAGGTAAATTTATAATCAAAAATTGTGTAGAGTTATTTTTACTACCTTGTTAAGCTTCATCAAAATATACAGACTCCAATTTTTCAAAATGAAAATTCAATATCTTTGCTTTTAGGGGAAAATATATCAGATAATGTCTATGCATATTAGTTTTAGTGCTTTTCACTGTCTATGTAGTTTTTTAAAAAATATTTTTGTTCATATGGCAAATCTTATAATCAAATGAAAATAAGAAATATGCTGAAAGCTCCTAAAATGCTTTCACTTTTAGTAAAATGATGTTCATTTTAAGTCCCAGAATCAAAAAAGATTCTTTTTTACATATTCACAATGATCAATAGTTGTTGCATCTCTGGAACAAATAGCAATGTAGACATGTATTTTTCTGTTTTTATTTTCCTAGTTTATCAAAATACTCATGATGTTGATTTCACTTTGTTCCCCATGGTTGGTCTATTATTTTGATTGTTTGGGGTATGTTTCTACCCATATTGATGTATTGGTATCTAAACATTAAGAATTTAAATGGCTTACATTTGTTTAGTTCACTCTATCATACCAAAGAGTGGGGAGAGGATACATTTTTAATTTAATTGCAAACAATGCAGACCTCGTAACTGAGATGTTCTCTCATGGAGCAGAGGTTATTATAAGTGTTTTACTGTGTTTAACTAGACCATAATGAAAATTAATTACTTTCTTAAATCTATTTTAATTAGAAAAATACATTTCATTATCTTAATAGAAAAGATTATTTCTCTTTTGCTTTTAAAAAAATCACACATATTTCAAAATAGTATACTTTGTGGTACACAGATACCATTAGAAAATGACCAATGTGTCAGGCAAGATGGTGCATGCTTGCAATATCAGGAAGCTGAGGAAGGAAAATCATAATTTTAAAGTCAGCCTCAGCAACTTAGTGACACACTGTTTCAAATAAAAAATTAAAAACAGGCTGGGGTTAAGGGATGGGTTAAGTGGTTAAATACCCCTGGTATCAATAGCCAGTACCCCCTGCCAGGAAGAAGAAGAAGGAGGAGGAGGAGGAGGAGGAGGAGGAGGAGGAGGAGGAGGAGGAGGAGAGGAGAGGAGGAGGAGAGGAGGAGGAGGAGGAGAAGGAGAGGAGGAGGAGGAGGAGGAGAAGGAGGAGGAGAAAGAAAATAACCAATATATTAAAAAATGAACAAACAGTACATATTTTTTAAACCTGGGCATGGTATACATAATTCATTAATATTAGTAGGTGATATTCATGGCTATCATATGGAAACTCAAGTCTGTCCTGTATATAACATACTGTGGCACAAGAATCAATAAATGGCATGGATTAAAACTAAAAAGTTTCTTCTCAGCAAAAGAAACAATCTGTGAGGTGAATAGAGAGCCTACTTCTTGGAAGCAAGTCTTTACCCCTCACACATCAGATAGAGCACTAATCACCAGGGTATATAAAGAACTCAAAAAGCTAACCACCAAAAAAAAAAAAAAAAACAAATAACCAATCAATAAATGGGCCAACGACCTGAAGAGACACTTCTCAGAAGATGATATACAATCAATCAACAAACACATGAGAAAATATTCATCATCACTAGCAATTAGAGAAATGCAAATCAAAACCACTCTAAGATTTTATCTCACTCCAATCAGAATGTCAGCTATTATGCATATAAAAAACAAAGTGTTGGCAAGGATGTGGGGGAAAAGGTACACTCATACACTGCTGGTGGGACTGTAAATTGGTGCAGCCAACATGGAAAGCAGTATGGAGATTTCTTAGAAAATTAGTAATGGAACCACCATTTGACCCAGCTATCCCTCTCCTCAGTTTATACTCAAAGGACTTAGAAACAGCATACTACAAGGACACAGCCACATCAATATTTATAGCAGCACAATTCACAATAGCTAAATTGTGGAACCAACCTAGATGCTCTTCAATAGATGAATGGATATAAAATATTGGCATACACACACACACACACACACACACACATACAATGAAATGTTACTCAGCAATAAAAGAGAATAAAATCATGGCATTTGCAGATAAATGGATGGAGTTAGAGAAGATAATGCTAAGTGAAGTTAGCCAATCTCCAAAAAAACAAATGCCAAACATTTTCTTTGATATAAGGAGGCTGATTGATACTGGGATAGGGAGAGGGAGCATGGGAGGAATAGTCTAACTCTAGATAGGGCAGAGGGGTGGGAGGGAAGAGGAGGGAGCATGGGGTAATTAATAATGGTAGAATGTGATGATCATTACTATCCAAAGTAAATGTATGAAGACACAAATTGGTGTGAATATACTATGTATACAACCAGAGATATGAAAAACTGTGCTCTATATATGTAATAAGAATTGTAATGCATTCCACTGTTATATATAAATTAAAAAAAAAGAAAATACAGATGGCAAAGAAGGCACAGGAAAAAATAAATAAAAATAAATAAATAGATAATAAGATAGCAAATAAGCACCTGTCACTCACGAGACATTTGTCTTAGTTTTCACATTGGCATGCTTTAGAAAACTGAATTATCCTAAAGTAGCATTGACCTTCTTTGCTGAGAGGCTATAATTAGCCAAAAGACTTTAAGCACCATTGTTTTTAATGGGACCATTTGGAGTTTTGTTTTCTCTCAAATGTCTTCAGCCCCTCTGTTTTTGTCTTTATATTTTGAAGAAAATGAAAATTTTATTCTCATAAAAATTTCAAATAAAACCACCTTTACAAATTGCCAATAAGTCTGAGAACTTCCCCAACTTACTTCGAATATTCTAAAATCTTGTATTGAAATTTGAATAATTCTATTTTAGTTTGTTGAAAGACTCGCAGAGCATTTGAAAGTATGTTATTCAGTTTGTCATGGCATCTAGATCCATTTGAATCTTTTCAGATGAGCTAAGAATGTATTATTGTATTTTAAAGCACATTTGGAATTTCTAGTAACATTACTATGTGCATGAACACATTTCATTTAGTTTGAGTATCATTTATTAATAGAAATTCATTCCATTTTTTTGAGAATCTCAAATTAGAGTATATCAAGTTTGAAAACTGGAGTTCATCAAATTGAAAAGGACGCAATTGTTCAAAATGGACACTAAGGGATATCAGGAATATCATTTAGATCAAAATAGAGACTTCAGAGTCATCTGGCTATAAATTATGACACAAATTTACAAATGCTTGCATTATTAAAAAGTGTGAGCTGGGCCAGTTGGCACACACCTGTAATCCCAGAGGCTACAGAGGCTGAGACAGGTGGATCAGGAGTTCAAAGCCAGCCTCAGCAACAGTGAGGTGCTAAGCATCTCAGTGAGACCTTGTCTCTAAATGAGATACAAAATATCGCTGGGGATGTGACTCAGATATTGAGTGCCTCTGAGTTCAACCCCTTGTAGAAGGAGAAGAAGAAGAAGGAGAAGAAGAAGAAGGAGAAGAGGAGAAGAAGGAGAAAAAGAAAATGTATGCTATATAGTAAAGTAAATTAGATTTATTGTGTTAATTATTTATTTATTTGGGGGGGCAGGGATTGAACCTTGGGGTGCTTAACCACTGAGCCACATCCACAACCATTTTTATTTATTTTTTTTATTTTTGAGACAGGGTCTCACTAAGTAGGTTAAGGCCTCTCAAAGTTATGAGGCTGGTTTCAAACTGTTCATCCTCCTGCATCAGTTTTCCAAGCCACTAGGTTTACAGACGTGCACCACCATCACTGACTTTATTGTTGTTTAAGTTCACATTTCACCACTAAGATGCCTAGATATGGTGTAAAATAAAATATTTTATCTATAACATTTACCCTCACTGAAATAAATAAATGATAAAATATTTAACATGCCAACACACACCTCCAGATTCCCACGGAAGTAAACAAGTTGATGCTCAGCTCTGTCTAAGAGGCTTGTTCTCTCTGTCTTTTCCCCAGGTACATATTCTGTGGACCACACTGTCATTGCTATTGTGATTTTCTTGTTTTGTTTTGTTTCTGAAAAGGCTTTTGAAAGTTTCCTTCATTATATCTATGTTTTGATTATTTATTTGTTTTAACTAGTATATTTTGTTTCATTCTCTGTCTCTTGTATTTTATTGAATACATTGGTGTAGAAATTTATGGTATTTGATGAGTTATTTCTCTACTGTTCAATCCTCATTGTATTAGTGGATTGGGCGAAAATTTTCTATCCCCGTTTTTATATTTTTTTTTCTCTCTCTTTCTGCCCCAGCTTTCCTGCCCCATCACTATAGGCAGATTTAAAAGGACTTTTCTTATTGATAAAATGAATGCCTACAAATATGATGATTTCATGTTGCTGCTTTGGCACAATTTATTTGTGTCTTGTTTATTATTGGCTGATTAATTTGTTAAGCAAAAGAAAAATAAAAATTAACAGTAAAATATCAGGGATAATATTAGCTGTCTTGCTTGAGTTAGAAGATAACAAAGCTTTCTCCCAGAGAAGGAAAAAAAAATGCTGTCATTTTAGAATCATTTTATCCTATCCTTTTGGAAAGTTGACCTTTTCCAGAGTTTTGAAAAGCTGTTATCGTCTGAGAACATCTAATACTATTTTCCTTCCCTGGATCTTTCAAATCCTTTAGGTTCACCTTTGCTTAATTTAAATTTTGCTTTATTTTTAGATGCTTCTCTCCTTGTGAAGTGTTTTTATCCCAGTTGGGTCCCCAGCTTGTCTGATACCTAAGTCCAAAGTGATGTTCAGAAGATTCCCTTATGATTTGTTTTTAAGGAGCAAAACAAATTGTTTGGAGCAAAACAAATTTTTGTGCATGGTGTTCTGACAAAATGTCATATTATTTTTATTTCTTGAAAACCCTATATATAGTGGAGGAAATACTTTGAGAGATAAACCATTAGAAAGGGGTAAAATTTTCTGCTGATACTCATATGGTTCCTTTAGCCAGTGTATCTTGAGAAGCTTATTCATCTTTGTTTATGTAACCCCTGCATTCAAGCAGAAGTCAATTTTTTTTCTCTTTCACCCAAATTTCTTAGTATGTAACTATCTATTTTCCACTTTCAACTTCATTGATGTCATTTAATTCAAATGCATCTTACATTTTCTGGTTTCTGACCTTCATATTTCCTAGACATATATCAGAACAAAGATTATTTATGTTTCTTCTGATTTTTTTTTTCATTTTCCCAAGGTATTTTCTCAGACTAATATTTGTGTTTTTGTTTTACATAATACCACCTCTTGGAATACAAATTCTACCTGAGATGTTATTCCTGTATCCCCATCTTCTTTGTCTTCCTCTGTGTTTTGCCATGTCTTAACTTTTATTTGAATGCATATTCAATATTTTGATAAGAAGAAATCTAAGTTTGTCTCCATCATGTCCAGCGCCTGAGGTATGTCTTGTGTGATCACCCCCCCTTGAGTAAGCGGGACCTGTAACTGACTTCACACCAATGTGATAGAGAAAGTGATGGTTGCCACTCCCTTGTTTGGGTTACCTGACATGACAGTTTGCATTAGCAAACCTGGGAGCAATTCTCCTACTGGTTTTGAGGAAGTGAACCGTCATGAAGTGCCTATGGAGAGGACCTCATTACAGGGATCTGCAGGTGGCTGCTAAAAGCCCCAAACAGCCATTGAGAAGCCAGGGCTCTCAGTCAGTCACATAACCACATAACCACCATTCAGTGTGACCAACAAATACATAAATTTGAAATAAGGCTTTCCCTTTCAGAAATGAGCACATCCCAGCCCACATAGCTTGCCACCTTGTGGACCCTCAGTAGAGAACTCAGCTACAAGGTGCCTAGACACATGACTACTAAAATATGAGATTAAAAAATGTTTATAATTTTCAGATGCTAAATTTGTCATACTGTATTATTACATGGCAATAAAATTAATATAACTATTTCTGCTCCTATGACTGAAAGTATAAGTCACCTCTAAACTTTACAGTATACAAGTTTACATTTCCTTTCTCATACACCTTTTTCTCAAAAATAATAATAACATAGTTTTCTGTTGTGCTTATTCATGTGCTTACAATTACTATCATAAAATTCTCTGCTAGACTCATGATCCTTCTCTCAAGATATCTAAATGCATACATCTTGGGTATAATCTCTTTAGCTTCTCAATTTAAGTTTTAGTGAACCCTGGCTTCTCTCATAGGACTGATGAATAAATGTCATTTTAATCGTTTTTTCACATCAGCCTGGAATGTTCTTTTCCTCTCTTTTATGGTAGATTTTTCTGTTTCTTGTAGCTGATATCTTCTGCCTCTGGCTTCACTTCCTGTTTTGTTGAAAGACATTGCCAGTACTTTCCCAATGAGGCACACAAGGAAGGTATATTTTGCAGCATAACCACCAGCCTTCATTGTGCGAGTGAACACAAAGTCAGTCATTCTGATTAATTTTCTCCAGAATTCACCCCACCCTCCTTTGAGAAGACAGTATACTTTTCCATCTGAACAAAGGCATCCCAATCTCCCTGTTCTCAGGACCCACTCACTCCACTTTGAAATCTTCCAGTTCTACCAATTCCTAAGCCCTTTATTAATTTGATCTCAAAACAAATTCTGTAGGGTGCCTTTGACTTCATCTCTTTCCATCTACCATTTCAGTCAATGTTTACCCATCTTCCTTGTAGCTTTCAAATGTTATTACTGCTGTGTCTTTTCCTATTCTCCTGTCATCCAGGGTTTCTCTCTTTTTATTTGTATCCAATTAGTGTATTTCACTGATGTTTCAGGAAGAACTCATTCATGTACTTGATCTATTTTTAACTATAATCTCTCATCTTGCTATTTTTAATAACAGCTCTGAATTATCTTAAAGGACTTGGAATTGTTCTGCTAACCTCTAGACAATAGGATATCACTATTCTTAGAATAATACTTCTCGTCTAAACATAATTAGTTAATGCAAACATGATACATATTTGCACATATATACTATATATATATATATGGTGTATGTATGATGTATCATGATTTTTTAAGTTTGTGATTGAAGCAATACTTTCTTACTGCATACATTATGTACATGGCTAAATCATGTGTGATGTATATGTTTCTAGTTTCTAGAAACTGGTCTATATCAGCTTTGCCATTCTCAATGGAATTAATGGAAAGAAGTAGCACAGTGCCTCATTTCTTATATCAATGTAGTGGTGATGGTATCATCTTTGATTCAATGCCTTATTTTAATGGGATTTCAGTAACTCTCTAGCTTGAGGTTTCAAAATTCTCTGCAAATTCACAATAACTTGCTAGTTGATGATGCCAGCTACCTTTTATTACACTATTCAGAATAAAATATTGCTGCAAGAGCTGCTTTATTAATACAGAGCACATTACCTAAAGCTTGGGTAATTTGGGCTCAGGAGTTCTTTGTCATCTTTACGGTCTAGTGTTGCATTCAGTGAAATAACACATTAAATTTGTATGTTCTTAAGCACCTGGCTTAATTGAAACCCATGGCAATGATAGCAAAATAACTGGCCTGAACAATAAATTACAGACAATCACGGTGCAGTGAAAGGTGTCAAAGACATGTTTATATGAAGTCAAAGGCAGTAATAGGGCCTTTTATTTGATTCAAAGTCTAGGGTGGAATCAGAACTTAGTTTCCAATATTAAACTACAAATTGACAGTGTGGCAGCCTGATTTTTTTTTCTAAATTAGCATTGTTGTGCTTTAATTATACATCAAAGAAAGGTATGAAGAAGCTTATGTACTTTTTTTTTTACTTCTATTCATGCCACATCTATTCTGATTGAAAAACAGGGGACCACAGAAACATATTTAAACTATTGGAGAAGATTGCACACAAATAATCCCAAACACAAGGAGCCTCCTATTAATGATGAAATCTATATCTAAACAAGAAGCAAAAAGAATTGATTCTGGAAGTCTAATAAGAATCTAGGAACTATAATTCTTACTGAAAAGAAGATTCCCTTCTGGCAAAGATTCCCTTGATGGTTTTGAACTTTCACTGAAAAAAAATTGCAAGTATTGCCATTACATGGAGTAATCGGTACATCTCTCAAATTTTTTCATCAAGCTTTAACTGAGTTCTAGTTCAAGTAGGCGCAGTTAAACTGACATACAGATGCATATTTTTTTCTTCCAAATCAGTCTGCTCCTTAAGGTATGATTTCACAATTCAAGAGTCACCTGTTGTAATGGTGCATATTTTCTTTGAAAATTTCAAATAGTGACCATTTTTTTTTGTTTCAAAGATGCTGAAAATAATTTTAATATTATGATCATGACTGATAGTAGAAGTTAGAAGAGTAACTAAAATTTTGGGACTACAACCAGGCTGAGTGGCTTGGGCTTGTTTCAATATGGTGACTGAAATTCAAGAGGATGTCACAGTTTAATAAACGCAAGAAGAATGAATGAATACTGGGAGTCCTCTTAAGGTCTGGGTTTAGAATATCCCAAGTATGTAACACAGACTGCATTCTATTAGTATAGAGTACATTCTGTTTGTCAAAGTTATTATGGAAATAGCCTCAAATCATGGGCATTGGGAATAACCTTTATCTATTGCTGTAAGGAGTGGAGAGGGAGGAATTGCTGGGAGTCATTCTTAAGAATACTTACCATGCAAGGTGTGGTGGTGCACACCTTTAATCCCAGGCATTTTGGAGGCTGAGGTAGGAGGATCATGAGTACAAAACCAGCCTCAGCAAAAGCAAGGCTTGAATGCTCTTTACACATTCATCTATTCATACACACACACACACACACACACACACACACACACGTGTGCAAGCACATCTCCTCTCCTTAAGTTATAAGGAAGGAAAGCTATATGTCATTTTATCATTATTATTATTATTATTGTTATTGTTATTATTATTATTATTATTTGTGTGTGTGTGTGTGTGTGTGTGTGTGGTGCTGGGGATTGAACCCAGAGACTTGCAAGTGCTTCATCACTGAGTTATATCCCCAGCTTTTCTTTTTCAACATTTACAAATAATTGTTATTTTAACAAATCCGTTCAGGGTATCATTATTTTGCCTTTCATTGTTTCTGGTGGAAAGTAAGCTTTTAATATTCCTCTTCTATCTCAATGGTAATTTTTTTTTTAATCTCAGGCTGTCTTAATGATTTTCTTTTACACTGTTGGTTATAATATGACTGGTTTCTGTTCTTTGTTTTAAAAAGAAATTACTCATTGCTTATCTAACTTAAGGCTTATAGTGCTTCTTTAATTGGTGGGTTGGTTTCATTTTTAATTTTGAAAAATCACCTGAAATTATCTCTTCAGAATTGTTTCTAATTTTTTGCTCTCATCTCTGAGATTGAATGGATATGGATATAATACCTTTTGACTATATTCTAGATTAATGCAGATTAATCATTCCTGTTTTGACTTCTTATCCAATTCACTAAATTTTGTTGCATTGATTTCTATTCTGTTCTCAAAGCAATGTACTGATTCCTTAATTTCAGTTATTATAGTTTTAGTTCCAGAAATATTTGATATTTTTAATAATGTTAAGAACAATAATGATTTCTCTGGTTTATTTTTAATTATTATTAAATATATTAAACACTATTTTGAAGTTGATATCTGACAAATCTATTTTCTAAATATCCTATGACAAGTTCTATTGTCTATTTCTGTATTTATTTTTTGGCAAAGTTTTTATTTAACAAATTGTAGCCATAATCAGAAGTTCTGTGTTATGTTTTCCTGATGAGATTTAGTTTTGCCATTTTCAAAAAATACAAGTAATTGAGACAACCTGTTCCTAATGGGTAACTGCAGTTATTAGAAGCTGAATTTGATTCTATAAGGGCTGGTTTATGTATGGTTAATTTTTAATTTCTATGTGAAAATCTATTTTTTACCCAAGATTCCTCCTTCTTAATAGGCCTTGACTTTTTTTTTTCATAACCCCCCTGTCTTGGCCACAGTCCTCTGTCTGCCTCACTGTTTATAAATAGACAAATATTTCAAAATGAAATTGAATACAAAATAACACTCTTATTCCTCAAGTTTATGGTTCTTTTAAACCAATTCTAAGTTTCCATTTTTCTTAGAAAATTGTGATAATTTTCTTGATGATGACCTTCTGATGCTCTTGGAAATATTTTCTATAGATTTCTTAGTTTTTCAAATTGTCTTCATGGAGGGTGAGTCAAAAACACTCTGCTCTTGTTTTAGCAAGTATAGTTACCCCACTGCACTGTTTACACTATGAACCCTATTACCTAAACAATCTTCCAATTTTCTTTAAATAATATTTAGATTACAATTCTAATATGGAAAATTAGAAGATGAGAAAAGGCTGCATTCTCCCTCTCCAACTTTCCAAAAATCAGATGAAAATTTGTTTTATTAATTGTCCTTTACTCTCCAATATGTAGCTTCAACCACAACTTACAGGAGACATTTCATTCATGATCGCATTGAAATTGAAATAATAAGTAGTCCAATATTTGCTATTTGTTCCCAATAGTTTTTTCAACATTTCTGCCATTACACTTTGATATGTGTAAAGCAGAAAGTCACAGGCCTGATATAATGTGCTTGATTTGGAAAATATTTTCACCACAACAGACAACAAACTACTAAAAATATAAATATGTGGATGTTGTGTAACTACTATCCACCTACACTATTTTCTTTAGAAAATATTAAAAATTTTAGAAGAGAGCTCTAACTTAAGAAACACAAAAATATTTAATAATTAAAATCGTGTTTATTATTAAATTGATCAACAATTAATTATTAGTAATTGATAATTAGTATGAATTATTGAACCCAGGGACTAAACAAATATTAAATAAATATTATTTATGTATTAATAAATATTTTAAAGCATAGGCTATCCTCAAAAGTAATTATTCTCTTTGGCACAAAAACAAAGAAATCAAAGATAAATAATCAAGAATATTAATATATAAACACAATGATGTAACTTAGCCTTTATGCTAAGCAGTGTTAAGTGATTTATAAACATTATCTGACAT
The DNA here is from genome assembly GCF_021218885.2 of Marmota monax. Taxonomy (NCBI): domain Eukaryota; kingdom Metazoa; phylum Chordata; class Mammalia; order Rodentia; family Sciuridae; genus Marmota; species Marmota monax. The sequence goes on along the minus strand of NW_026695197.1, from coordinate 1,940,254 downwards.
AATTCTCAGAACAGAACTGACTTCAGTATTGAAGATGAGAATGTAGGTTAAGCAGGTTAAGAAATTTGCTCCAGGTTACATAAATAGGGAATAATAAAGGCCATAACCCAGATATGACTCGAGTCAGGAAGAGCAAGAAGGGATAAGGGAAGAAATCGAATGTTTTGATGATGAGAGCAGCACATGTTCAAAATGTCTGTGGTCTCCAATGACTCACTGATTTTACTCCTTTATTTTTCTGAAGTATAAAAATAGTTATGTATTTTGGTTTAAAAGGACTCAGTACATTGTAGGTCATACTCCCTAAAGATTGATGGCAGATATAACAGAAATATTCACAATATTGTGGCAGGCAGTGCCCTGGGGAATCTGATAGTCATTTTCCATGGCATCTGAGATTACAATTCAATAAAATTTGAAGATTTGGAATTATCCTGGATGTCAACAACTATTAAAATAAATCACATGTGTGAAAGGCTATTAGGATAGGAAATAGTGAATAATAAACAGTTATACATATAGTGAACAAAAAAATAAAGTTGACATAATACAAATTTAACCAAAATGCAAAATCCTTTGTGGTTTAAAAGTGCAAAAACCCAAAAATATACATTTGATTATTTTGGAATATTGTGTCTGTGTGTGTCTGTGTGTGTGTATATTTCCTTTTTGAAAATCAATGGAATCAGAAATACAAAATGTAAACTCAAGTATACAGTTCATATCATAAATACTAAGGTGAAATTAATACATTAAAACATTACTAATAAATGTATATTTACATTTATAATAGTTACACATATGCATACATTTTATACATGACAATTAAGCTCTTTTTTATACGTACATTACTCAGTTTAGTGTACTTGTTAATTCATTAGGTTTGATACTGTATTTTGTCTTCTTTGCTGTATCTATTTTCAGATTTTGTTTTATGTAAACAGTCTCTTTAATATTACTAATGATAGAAATTTATACAAAGTAAACTATGATTTCTGCTTACTATTTATTTTCTCTGTCAGAGAAATTCCCAAACTAAGGCCCAAGAAAAACTAAACTGGGTAACAACTGTGGAACATTTTCTCATGTTGACTTCCCAAGGAATAGTCACCAAAACAAATTACAAAAGGAATCTGCTAAGCAATGAGCACTGTGATCTTTGATTTTGATTAATAATATTTAATTACCAATGTTTCATAATTATGACTTATATTTCTCCATAAAACTAAAAAAATAAAAAGACCAGAAAGGAAAAAGGAGAAAAAGCACAGTGACAGAAATGTGGCATGAGGAAAAACCCTGGGTGACTCAGCCACTGATTTAGAGGTTTGGTTTGAAGTCCCTGACAACTAATGGTGAGATGCTCTTTCATACCCTAGCTTACCTTCTGCCTCCAATCTCCGATGAAGTGTCTCTCAAGATACTTTGCCCATATTTTTTTTCCTTATGAGTTAGAAAAATTTACCTTTCCTTGACATAACACTTTTATCAAATTTGTGATTTCCAAAATACATCTGTTGTGGTATGTAACTTGTCTTTTCATTCTGTTATATGTGCCTTTCACAAAGTACAATTTTTGATTTTGTTAAAGTTGAATTTATATATATATATATATATATATATATATATATATATATATATATACACACACACACACACACACACACACTTATACACTTGCTTTTTCTTTAAGGGTTTGTGCTTTTGGTGTTGTACTGAAAAACTCTTGCTTAACCTCAGGTCACAGTGTTTCTCCTACTTTTCTTCTATATATCTTATATTTTTAACATTTTACATTTAGGTCTCTGACCCACTTTGAGTTTCTCTTTTTCTTTTTTAGATCTTTTTTTTTAAAATCTGTGAGATGTGCTGAGGTTCATATAGTTTTACATATGGACATCCATTTTTTTTTTCAGTAACATTTTCTGAAGACTGTTCATTCTCGATTGAACTACTTTTGTAACTTTGCCAAAAGTCAGTAACTATATTTGTGTGCATCTATCTCTGGAAACTTAGACTGCTTTTATGTTCTATGTGTCAAATGTTTCAGCAATAGACAGCACTACATTGATTGTGATAGTTTTTTGTTTTTTTTTTTAATATGGCTCAGCTAGGTGCTTTTTATCTCCATGTGTATTTTAAAATCAGCTTATTGATATCTGAAAGAACCTTTCTGCAATTTGGACTGGGAATTTACTTAGACCAAACGGTGGAGAATTGGCATTTTTATAATATTGATTATTCCTACTTAAATATATAAACTATTTATTTGTCAATTCTTTGATTTCATCCATCAGGGCTTTTAAAATTCTCTTTTCCTTTTTTTATTATATAATAATATACCCATTAAATATGTATTAATTTTTATTAAAATAAGAATAAATTCATATGTGGTTAAAGGAAAGAAATACAGAGAGCTCCCACATACATATTTTTATTCAATGCCAATATTTTATAAAATTATACAAAGTTGCAACTAGAATATTGAAAGTGATAAAATCCACAGATATTATTCACTTTTTCCCTGTTTTACTGGTACTCATTTGTGTGTGTGTGTATAGATTCAATTCTATAGGTAATTACTTATGTAGATTTCTGTAAATTCCATTGTAATCAAAATCCTGAACAGTTCCGTCACTGCTAGGATCTCTCTGGTTGTAGATTTGTAACCACAGCTACCTGTGTCCACCTGCTTCATGTCAATTTTGCCAGACATTTATCTATTTTATAAATGTTTTGACATAATTTTTTTCCTTTTTAAATTTATTTTTATTGTTTTTTTAGTCATATGTGACAGTAGAATCTATTTTGACAAAATTGTAAATATATCTTGTTCTGATTCAGTCCCCAGTACCTCTCCTTCTTTCCTCTCTCCTCACTGCCTGTCCCTTATTGATCTTTCTGCCATTTACCCATAGCTATTTTTAAAAGTAATTTCTTGTGTGTTATTTTTAAAACTTTTTAATTAGTTCTTTTTAGTTATACATGACAATATAATCTATTTTAATAGGTATACAAGCATGGAATACATGTTAATTCTAGTTGGGATCCCAGTCTTGCATATGTACACATTGGTGAGATTCACCATGTTGTATTTATATATGTGTATTGGAGATATGACAGATTCCACTGTCTTTCCTGCTCCCAATCCCCCTGCCTTCTCTCATTCTCCTTTATCTAATCTACTATACTTCTATTTTCTTTCTGCTTTTGTTTTCTAAAACTCAATTCCACTGATTTCTGCTTTTTATTATTATTTTTTCCCTTATGCTTGTTTGGATTTCTTTCTCTGCTATTCTCTTGAAGTGGAAACATAGATGATTCTTTCATGAGCATTGCTTATTTCTACTGTAAGCATTTTGTGCTATGAAATTCTCTCTCAGCACTGTATTAGTTGAATCTCACAGGCCTAAATATGATGCATTTTCAGTTTAATTCATTTCTATTTAATTGGAAACTTTTTGACCTGTGGATTGTATAAAAATCTACTGTGTAGTTTTCAAATGTTTAGATAGTCTCCTATTTTATGTCTATTTATAGATTGCATCCTTAATTGCATTTTGATGCACTTCATGGTTTCAATTATGTTAAATTTTTTGAAGTTTACTTTATAGCCCAAGATACAGTCTATTTTGGTGAATGTTCCATAAGTTCTTAAAACATTAGATTTTATTGTTATTTGGTGATTGTCATAAAAATATTAATTTGATACTATTGATCAATTGGATTTTCAGATTTATATTTTTATTGATTCCTGTTTAGTGATGCAATTACTGTGCTAAAAGGAAATGTTGAAGTCTCCAATTATCACTTTAGATATTTTTTACTTCTTTGCTTAGTTCTATGAATTTTTTCTTCATGTGTTTTGAATTTATTATTCGATACCTACACATTACTATAGTTCTGTCTTGCTGGCAATGATTGCACCCCTTAAAATAATGTAATGGCCTTGCCTGAGTTTAGTAATTTCCCTTGCTTCAAAGTTTACTTGATTTGATCTTGAAATAGCCACCCATCCTTGTTCCTTCTTTAATGTTTCCATTATTTATATTTTCTGTTTTTAACATAGAAAAGTCATTTGAAGGGAGGTGCATTATATGACAGATAATTGTGTGCATGTGTGTGTGTGTGTGTGCGTGTTATCCCAATATCTTTTAATTAATATATTTCCACCATTTACATTTAAAGTAATTGTCTACTTATTGTTAGCAATTATATCTGCTATTATATTATTTGCCATTTGAATCCTGTTTATGACCTTTTTGTTTCTCTTTAATTATCTGTAGTATCCATGAGTTTAACTATTTGCCTAGATGTTTGTAGTGGTTGCTCTGAGTATTATAATTAGACTATGTGACCTGTCACAAACCACTAGGTATTAAGGTCAAATGATGTGTGGAAACCTTACTTTCATTTAGATCTTTTTATGTCCAATTTAAGTTCCAAATTCCATTTAGGTTACCTTTAAATAATAATGTCTTGAATATCTATGGTATAATTGTTTCAATCAATAAATATGACTCAAAACATAAAGGGGAATCTATTTTATGTATCTATATTTATGCTATTTCCATTGTTTTTCTCTTCTTTTCTGATGCTTTAAACTTTTTTAATAAAAATCCACAGTTTACATTAAGGTTTGTTTTCTGTGTTGTATAATTCGATATTTCTTGTATTCATCATTATAGTATCATCCAGAATAGTTCTTCTTTCTAAAAAATTCCTCGTTCTTCAGCTACTTATTCATTTCTCCAATAAGCAGAAATCACTTATCTTTTTACCATCTCTATAGTGTTTGCCTCTTCTAAAATGTCATATCACTGAAATCACACAGTATATATCCTTTTTAAACAGACTGGTTTCACTTAGCAATAGCCATTTAAGTTTTATCATTTTTTCCCATGACTTGACAGCCCATTTCTTTTCATTACTAAATAATATTTTATTGTAGGATTGTACTACAATTTATTTTGCCTCAGCTCTTTGGCGATTATGGATTATGAATAAAGTTGCTACCAACATTCAACATTCACAGGTTTTGGTGTGGACATATTTTCGACTTATCTAGTTGAGTCCTCAGGAAGACAAATGATGGATTGTATGGTATGACCATGTTAGCTTTATGTCAAAATGCCAGATTGTCATTCAAAGTAGCAGTGAATTTCACCAGACGCAAATGTGAATTCCTGCTGTTCCATATCCTCACCAGTATTTGTTTTTTCCAGGCTTCTTGGATTTTTTAGCCATTCTAAGAGTTATGGTATTATCTGCTTGTTTCTTCAGTGACATATGACACTGAACATTTTTAAATGCTTATTTCTCATTTGTATACGTTTAGTAAGACATCTGTTAAGATCTTTTGTCTATACTTCAATAAGTTTGTATGTTTTCTCATTGTTGAGTTTATAATTTCTTTGAATATGTTGGACACGAGTCCTTTATAAGATAGGTATTTTGCAAATATTTTCTCCCAGTCTGCAACTTGTCTTTTTATTCTCATGACAGTGACTTTCACAGAAAAGTGTTGAATTTTAATCAAAGCCAACATGATTTTTTCCCATGGATTTTTTCTATATTTTGATGTTTTATCTAAAAAAATCCCTAAACATGAGATCTCTTACTTTATCTTGTAAAAGTGTAAATTTATGATTCAAATTTAGGTTTATGATATATTTTGAGGTAATTTTTGTGAAAGGAATAAGTCTATATCTAGATTTACTTTCTTTGCATATAGATATCTGCTTTTGCCGAAACCATATTGAAATAAGTGCCTTTGCCCTTATCTGAAGAACAGAGACACTTGTGTGGGTCTAATTCTGGGCTTTGCACTCTGTTCCATATTATTAGTCTGAGGATATTTTGTCACTGTTGACACCGCATTTTACTATGTTCTTCCTTTTGTTTGCTTTGGTTTAAATTTTATTCTTTTCCATGATTCTTAAGGTAAAGTATCCTAATCCTGATGTCATATCTTCCTTTGTTAATTTAAGAATTATCTTTGAAATTTTACTATATTAACTTATTTAGATGTATCTTACCAATTTTGATGCCTTTTTTTCACTTTTATTCAGACAAAAAATCTTTTTAAACCAACATTAAGAGACATTCTCTGATCCATGAGGTTTTTAAATGAATATAGCTTAATTTACAAACACTAGGAGATTTTCTAGATTACTTTCTGCCATTGATTTCTAGTTCTATATTGTCAAAAATATATATTTCAAATGATTTTTGTGTGTCTATATGTTTCTGTTTTAAAATATTTTTTTAGTTGTAGTTGGACACAATATTTTATTTATTGTTATGTGGTGCTGAGGACAGAACCCAGCACCTCGCACGTGCTAGGCTAGCACTCTACCACTGAGCCACAACCCCTGCCCCTATATGTTTCTTTTAAAATGTTTATTTAAGTCTGTTTTAGGACAAGATTTTATTCAATTTTGGTGAATTGCCTATGTCTACTTGTGAAGTATGTATATCCTGCTTTTTGTTAGTAGCTTCTACAAATTTGAATTAAATCAATTGTTGTCCTGTTCTTTAGATTTTCTATATTCTTGTTATTTTCTGAATATTTGTTATTTGAATTACTAAGAAAGTTTGGCGAATATTCTATATTTATTTATTGGTGTCTATATCTTACATTTTTATCTATATTGCACGTTAGAAAAGAATTTGCCTCTGTTTTCTTTTATTCTTAATTCTTAGCCAGTGTCTACTACATTGGCACATTATATTTGCATTTTTACTTAACAGCTTGTTTCTTATGAAAAACTCTATATCTTATGTGTAGTCTACTTTGGAAAACTAAATGACCACAGAGATCCTGACTGGCAGTTCTTCCCTTTTTCCCAATGACTTTATGATTTTGCATATGCATGCTAAATTGATCAAAGTATGTAGATATACATTTTAGCTCAAAATCTTCTTCAGATATATGACAAAATAATGTTTCATTGTGCACTATAAATTGCAACTAAAAGTAATAAAATGACTTTTTTTGTTTTAAATCAGCTAAGCTTCTCTGGAAAACTCAGGGATCTGTACTTCCATCCAGAATCAAAGATCTAATGCACTCTCTGAATGCATTTGACTTTAAGGGGGTAATGGAATACACAGTTTTCTCTATATTATACTGCCAGAATATCTCTTATTCAAATTACATAAATATATTTCTGAATGCATATTCGTTTTTATCTTCTCTAATGGATATATTGAATTGCTAATTATAAAAGAGACTCTGAATGTAGAACACTAGCTCTTGTTGGAATGTTGTCATCAATTTGTCCATTCTGTTATTATTGGTTATATATATAATTACAAACCTATGTTTTAGTAGAATGAAGTTCCCAGAAAATTGTAGTAACAGTATCCTTATTAGGCATGGGAATAAATGTCCTACGTTTCATGTTGGAATGTGCACCTTAATTTTAGGCATTTGAATGTAATAAGAACTCACATTTGGTAATACTGACACAGTGGTGGGCTTTAATAGAATCATACATAAAACTGTTTCGATTTGCCTCCTTACATATTGATAGAGGTCAAGTCAGCTGGTAATATTTCACAGAATTGTGTATTTTGCAGTCAACTCATTATTAGAAATGTCTCATTTAGGATTCTTAGAGTAGCTTAGCTTTGTTCTAGGCTGTTACTCCTTAGTGCTTCAGGGTCTTTAATTATTCCTCCCCTTGCATGTTTGGAGATGGAATGCCTCAAGGATGCAGAGATGACACCAGGGCAGCACCATTTCCCTTACAATGAATCTTGGGAAGTATATTGTTAGACCACTAGGCAAAATAGAAAGGTGGATTTAATTTGCATTGAATAAATAAATTAAGTTAAATGAATCAGAGATGCAAATACATTATTAACATTCAGCTAAAAATGTTTAGGAATTTTTTTTCTAAATATTCAAACTCATTACCCCTACAGGAAGGAGTAAGGTGATCTCTTCTCCAGCTGGGTGTATGTCCTGTCAAAACATTGTTGCATTGTATACAAGGTTAGAATGTAAAACACATGTCAAGGTCATTGCTTCCTGCTCCTCTGTGTAGTGTAGAAAGTTCTAAGCACAATATTTTCCTGCTTCTAATTTGTATTCTTTGGTTTATATGATTTAAGCAAAGGGAAGAAAAAATAGATACTGCTTCAAAGGGAAGCCTTATAAAATAAATTAACTAAAAATATTTCTCTTATAAATTCTATGTGTTATTGATTTTTATGTTAAGTATCTATGTTTATTTTTCATGCAGTAAGTATTACATTTGGAAATTATAAATGTTTTTTTTTTTTTTTTTTTGCCAGCCTAATAGGCTTATGGAATGAGAACTCACATTTGGTACTATTAACACAGTGGTAGGCTTTAATAGAATATAAAATTTAAAGTTTGAGTCCTTTTTCTAAAAAATGGGTTTAGACGATGTAAATTACCAATTGTGCTATAACCATAAATCATGTAATTAGTAACACTACTCTGACTTATAAATTATCTATATGATAAATCTGATTAATATTTCCATTACCAGCTGTGATTTTCCAAGTGTAATATCACTATTTGCTAATCATTCCAAGTTCTCTTATTAGGGTAAGAAAGTTATTTCTGTAATATGATTGTGTGTGTGTGTGTGCGTGTGTGCAATGATATAAAATCAGAACTTGGACAGAAAGTTCTTAGTTTATATTTGGGGGAAGTCTACCAATGTGTCTTTTGGGATTTCCTCTTTTAAAAAGCAAGAAAGTCAATTTTCCTATTTCATTCAATTTATATATAAAGTATCTCCTTCACTAGCATGTCCCTGATTTTCTAATTTCCTTCTTCTAGGACCCTAGGTTTTATTAGCTTCCAACAGTACCTTGTACAGGGCATCATGCCTTAAACACAAAGGCTTTTGAGGGACATTCAAGATCCAAACAAAATAGCTGTGTTGTCTTATCTTCAACTGAAATTTATCCCGTTACACTTGGTTTTATAAATGTGCTAGGTTGGTGACAATCAAGTTTTTTATGACAAACATTTTAACACAAAAATATCTTCGAACGAATTTAATAGATAAGATGACTTAAGCACATAATCTCGGTGATGATCAATATAATAACCTAAATATAATATAATGTTGATTCAAGATAAAATTAATTAGTAACAAGTATATACTTGTCAATATGTAAATACCCAAGTAGAACAAAACCAAAAGATGAATTATAGGCATGTATATAGAGATTCACTGTAGATAGAACACCCACAAATGTACCCTGATGCAAATGTATTGGTATACTGTTTTAACTATTTAAATACTATGTTCTCTACTGACCTTAGTGATTCAGTCTTCTAAAATGTCAAGTAACTTTTAATAAAACTAGAAATTTAAAGGCTATAGTTCTCCCTTGGTGTACATATCAATTGCAATTCTGAGATGTTAAATATATAATCTCAAATAATGATGAGCAAATTTTCATTTACCTGTTGTACAGCAAGACAGTCACAAGTCACATGGGAACAGCCATAATTCTTTGTGTGCAGAACATTTTTTACCTCAGGCCCCCAGTCAATAAATACTAATAACATTTTATAATTTTATTAAGAAAATGCCGATACATTTTCCAAGTGCTGCTAGGGAGGTGATTCTGTACACATACCCTGACTAAAAACCACTTCCCAGGGACCTTAGTCCTACTTCTCCTCCATTAGTCTGAATATCACCACAAAGTAACAAAACACTATAATAATCTTCAAGGTCTACAGAAAATGCCCCCTTTAGTGAAATCATTATTATTCAAGCTGTGAAAGTAAAATAAATTCCTCCTCCTAGGCTCTGTAAAATTGTATGCATACTGGTAATTTAACACCTTGCATCCTAGTTATTCATTCAAGTGTCTCTCATTTATTGATAGATCTTCAACTTTCCCAAAGACAGACTCTTCAAAGATCTATAATAATGTCAGATTCATTTTCCAGACCTCTGCATACTGATTTATCAAGCTACATATTGAGCATATGTTATTTGATGAATAAATGAATTTGAATATCCTACATTTTAAACTTTTTCCTTCCCTTCATTTTTAGTTTTTTATAAGTTACAGTGTTTTACACACTTTACACACACAAAATCCAGTCTTTAAAGTTTATTATTTAAAATTTCTAAGTGCAGTAAGTTTAGACAGGCAATGATTATTATTAGTTGACTAAGATGGTAAACTTAACGTCCTAATTTACTTTCCTTATGTGAAAAATGTCAATTGTTGCATTCTTCTTCATTGGTGGCAATAGCACTTTATTTGCAACAAATAAACAAACAAAACTGTAGTATTTTAGTGTCAATAAGCAGGGACTTATCAGAAAAGAAAAAACATACCTGTAATATTGTCTAATATAGGAAATAATTAATTTAATTCTCATTAACATAATAGGCTTTTATTATGTATTAATGACTTAAAGTCCTAACATATATAATAACTGGCATTTACAATGACATAAATATGTCTATCAGTATTGTTTGCATATTAAATATGTTAATGAGTAATAAATAGCTGAGTAGAAGAATGTGAAATACTAGTCAGGTTTATCTGAATCACATTTCAACTAATAGCCCCCATATCTAATAAATCACAATGCAGAAAGAAGAGTTCTATTACTAGTATTGTAATTCTTTATAAATAATTGTCCCACTTTATTCTTTTGCACCACTTGTGTTAAACTCTGAAAAAAATCAATCAGGAAGAAATAGAGGGAAAGTACTTTTAATACCCTCTTCCTATCATCCTATCATATATATATATATATATATATATATTTTTTTTTTTTTTTTTTTTTCACTAGTGGCAAAGTGGGTAATTTCAGTTCCCTAGAAATTTGGATATAATAATAGCCTGAACCCATTTACAATTGTGTTTAATTATTGTAAACAATGGATATCTATGCTTGCTTGGAATTAGTGCTGCAACATGGAAAGAACATTATCTCTTGAGAAAAACATGCTATTTAAAATCGTGGCTTGGCCAGTTATTAAGTATGTAGCTAGGGGGAAGTAATTTAAATTCTTGGAATTTTACTTTTGTCATCTCCAAAGACAGAAAGAGAGAGAGGGAAATTAAACCTGGGAGAGAATTATGCTGATCAGATAAAATAATTTATATAAAATGTAGAACTTAGACACAGTATTTATGAAAATGCTGAAGATTATGATCCTTCAAAGAGTCTGATTGATCTATGTTTCTACTTTTTATTTATGACTGTAAAAGACTTAGCAATGACAACCCATAACCAGAAGTTAGATTCAAAAAACCATGAAAAAGATTCCTTCAATATTTATAATTTCTGATTCACTATCCTGTTAGTATGATGGAGAATTTAACTTTTAAAGCCTATTGAATCCATAGTCTCTTATAGGAGAAGGATAAGTGACCTAATGCTGAAAATTTCTAAGCTTTACCTTGGTATTTTTAGTTGGGGTTCTTGATAAACTCCAGGACAGTGTGATGCAGTGGGACAACAGTGATCTAAACTCAGCCAGTCGTCTGGTAACCATTTCTGTGTTCCTTTACAGCTCTGGGACTGTGGGTAATCACTGGTGTTATATGGATTTAATATCATTTTATGCAAAAGGTAATCTAAATTTCTCTTGGTTCCAAATTTTTAACCATTATTTAGAACCGTGAATATAAAATGCCAAATGTCAGTATTTATTTTAGAAAATGCATTGATAACTGTGCCTCAGTGGAAAAATAAATAACATTTCATTGGTAAAATAAGAAAAAAAATAAACAAATAAAAAATGCTAAAAAACTAAAACCTAAAATTTCACACATTAATTGTGCCTGAATCAATATTATTGAGTGATATGTTCAGGAACTCTTGAGAAATTTTCAACAAGATAATTTAATCATAATCAGTTAGGTTATAGCCAATACACTGTATTTTAGCTCAAACATTTTAAATTGGCTAAAGAGACCTGACAATTACATCCATGATCTAGACTTTCTTTTATAAAAGTTTTTTATTAGTGCATTATTTGGAAATGATAGTGGGGTTCATTTTGACATAATCATACATGCATGGAACATAATTTTCTTTATTTCTTGATCATTCTTGATGTACAAAGACACCATCTAATTAATTGATGGTTTAATGTTTTATTTCCTAAATTTTAATGGTATATACTTGAAAAATATTTCAGAAATTTTTCTATGTACACACATAACTTGGAATTTGGAATATTGTTTATTTTTATTGTTCTTTGGTTTCTTTAAATTTCTAATTATAGGCAAAAATACTACCTATTTTCAGTAAAAGGAGATATTAAATTTAAAACAACAACAACAACAACAACAACAACAAAAACATGGTGCTAGATCCTTTTAGTAGAATAGATTGGGAACATGTGTTTATAAAAATGACCTCCATCCACTTCTTTATTTTAACACTTCCATGAGCATTGTATATCAAATAGTATACCTTGTGATTGACCACATGTTTGCAACTGCTAATTTTTACCCTTTGCTTTTTCGTGACCAAATTTTACTACAGCTGCTGTCCTACTCAAAGATCCTTGAACGTTGGTTTACTCCAAATCTGCACAGGACCAAAGGCAGAGCATTTGTCTCTTATTTAGAGATAAAATGACTGCGAAAAGACAAGTTTCTGTCAAATTGCACTGATCACACCATCTACTCACTCTTCCTTGCTTCCTCAACTTCTCTTTAAAAGTTTCTGCTAAGCTGTGCTTATTCCTCTTTATAAAACTACTATACCATCACAGATGACAATTTACAAGCAAATGAAGTAGTGCTGAATAAACTCTTGTGTTCAGAAAAAAGATCCTCGATGACATGTATTTAAACTTAATTCCAAACTTTAAAAAGCCTATTGGTACTATCTCTTTAATGTATGAGTTGGGGTATGCGATTCTTGTTGACGTAAGTAGTTTCTTTTAGAAAATTTTACTTTTAAAAAAATGCTGAGCTTGACATTTGCATATATTTATAATCCTTCTTTGGCAATTGACTTTCAGAATAAAATATCTTTTAGAACTATCTAAATATCCTGTATTCTTCTTAAAGTCACTGTCACATCTAACACAGAGAAAATGAGGGACAACTCACAGTAGAATCCAAGGAGACAAAAATCAATAATACAGAAGAAGAGTGAACACTCTTCTTGCATTTTTCACAACTGAATCTAGACATAAGGACATTTAGATATATCAGACTTATTATAAGAGCCCTTTCTCATTGCATTAGGTAATGAAAGGGCCTGCTGTAGAACAAAGAGTCAATAAGAATGTCACAAAGCACAAAGCTTGACCTGAAAGGAGATTTTTAAATTTTTCTTTTCCCTATTCAGCATTCTCAGTTTGGGAAAAAACAAAAGTTTCAATAAAGTTTCTGAGGGACAGAGTATAATTATAAGAAAATCACCCCCAGGTTTATATTACTTTTAAAATAGCCGCTTGGCAAATCATTGCAGGCATGAACGTCAGCTTAAGATTGATGTTTATAAGAAAACTGCAAAATGCAATGAAACTTTGTCTCCTGGCCATGTACAGCAAATATGAGACTTGAAAGCCATTCTTTCTCCTCTGATGCTCAGAAAACATATAGATTTTATAAGAATTAATATATGAGTCTATTGAAAGAACCAGTCTAAAGAAACTCTTCTTTAGAGGTGAGATTCTTCTTTTAAAGAAAAATGTCTATTCTTGACTTTAAATGTCATCAGAGATTAGTATTTGTAAATTAATATGAAGTTTACTTTTATATGCACTGATATTTTGTAAGATGCCTAATATCTCAACCTTTCTGAATAGTGTGACTCAAAACAATTTCCATAACAACATTTTCATTTTTAAGTCAGTACTTTTGAAAACCCATAGTAATGATTCCTATCTAAAACAATAACACTTTCTTTAACATCATAGTGCTCAATTCACATTATTGGTATGACATTTTCATTGTAGACAGTAACATTCAAAATATTTCTTGTATTACATTTGACCTTCCCACCCTAATCACAGTGTTAAGAAACAATTTCTATCAAAACTAAAATCCTCAAGCATCTGATAATCAAACCAGGATCTCTCTTTTTTTTTTTTTTTATTGTTGGTTGTTCAAAACATTACATAGTTCTTGATATATCATCTTTCACACTTTGCTTCAAGTGAGTTATGAACTCCCATTCCAAATGTCTCCTTTGATATAAGGAGAGTAACTAAGAACAGAGTAGGGACGAAGAGCATGAGAAGAAGATTAACATTAAACAGGATCTCTCTTATGTAAGGAAAATGTAAAATGAATTGAGATATGAGTACTTTCACCTAATTTAATGTTTTATTTGTTGTTTTAAAAAGCAAATTTAGCTCTGGAATGTGGCAGATCTAATGCTTGAAGATGAACGAAATAGTTATTCAATGCATATGAATCACAGTCTAATTTACAGAATGGTTTAAGGGTGTGAGAGAGTGGATGTTCACAAGAAAATCTAATCTAGGAGTCAGAAAACTTGAATTTCCATCTAACAAGCCAGTTATTAGTTGTATAACTGACAATGGAACCTACTTTTCCACAGCCTTGCCATGAGGACCAGTGAAGACAAAGAAAGTGGAAGTGATTTGACCACGAAGGTATTGGAAAAAGAAAGACTTCCTTAATATTTAAGAGTCTTAATGGAAACCAGGAATTCGTCCATGATGAATTTTGAGAAGACACCTAAACAAAAGTAAACAAACTATAAATGTTCAGCTTGATGAGTCTGCCTAAAATGAACACATTGACACAATCTCCATCTAAATCAAGAAATAAAACATTACCAATAAACCCAAAGGGCTCCAGGTCACTCTTGATTCCTCCTGTACAAGTTAATCACTACTTTATTTCTAATTCCTGAGTTAATATTATGCAGCATGTATACTTTGGTGTCTAGATTCTTACACTCAAACATATGTGTAACAGATACATCCATGCCGCTATGGTGGAGTGGTTTATTTATTTTAATTGATGGACAGTATTCCACAATTGCAGTAGCTCATTCACTTTAGTTGGGGTTTGGTATGAATGGATCGAAATATATCTACTGGATTATTTGAGTCATTTCCAACTTAAATTTAGTTTTAATAATATTCTCTTGAGCATCCATGTATATATATTGGTATATATATTTCTGACAGGAAAAATCACTAGATGTACTGGAATAGTCATTTACTAAGATATAATAGTTGTCTCCCCAGATATTTAGTTCTCAAGAGATTCCACCACTTACATTGTTCATTGATATTAAAGATAACAGAGAAACAAAGCAGAAGAAAAACTTTAAATGTTTAAGAAAGGGTAAACATAGAAGTCAATAAAGTAGGCAAAAAAATTATAACCATGGAAGAGATACCAATAAGGAGAAACCACATAAAAGGGCTTAATACAAATACATTTGAAAAATTAGATGAAGTTATTATATGAAAATTGATTATTATACTATAAATATGTAAGAAAATATTTTTTCCTTTTAGAAATGCATTAATATATTTAGAAAAATGTGCAGTGATGTATGTAACTTATTTTCAAATGATTCATGGTAAGAAATTTTATGAAAAATATTAGGTGCAGCAAATCTGGACAATAGTTACTAGGAGGTCTTTGAACTTTTCTTATAATTTCATTGTAACTATAAAATTATTTCCAAGTAAAATTTAAGAAATCCTTCCCACGTAATTGGTCATATCAATAGGTAATACTTGCTTAACATACTTTTCCTGATTGAATTTTGCATATAATAAAATGCATCTACTCTAAGTGCAGATTGATATTTGACATCTGTGTAAATACTATGTAGGTATTTGAACAATCAAAATTAGAATGTTGTACCATTGTCTTTGAAATTCCCTGTTTTCCTTTTACCCTCAAACTCCACCAACCCTAGCCTTAGACAAATATATTATTATAATTATATATTATTTCTGCACCTATAGATTATTTTTTGTTTCTATAATTTTATATAACTGAATTCACATAGTTTGGACTTTTCTATGTCTTGCTTCATTTTTCAGGGCAACATTTCTGAGATTCATCAAAGATTTTGCACTTCATTCCTTTTTATTGCTGATGCAGTTCCACTTCTCTTGGGTAAATACCTAGAAGGGGAATCAATAGTTCATATGAGAACTCTAAGTTTAACTTATAAGAAACTGTCAAAATATTTTTGAAGGAACCATACTATTTATATCCCCTCAAGAAATGAATGAGCATTCATCTACATTCTCTTGAACACTTGGTATTTTTATTTTAGTGGATGTAAATTTGTGTTTTATTGATATTTTAGTTGCATTTATCTGATGTTAAATGACATTGAGGGTCTTTGTGCTTTTCAACTATTTAAAAAATTTATTTTCCAAAATATATTTTTAAATCTTCTGCCAACATTGATGGGGCTACCTAATTACTGTTGTTCCTAAGTAGTTCTTTACATATTATAGAGTCAAGATATTTTTTAAATACATTCATTAAAATTGCTCATTCTGGGTTATAGTTAGCACTTTTATTTTAAAGGTGTCTTCAGTAAAGCAGATGTTTCAATTTTGTTAACAGTTAAATATATCATACTTCCTTTACTAGTTAATGTTTCTTATTTGATATTTAAAAAATCTTTCACTATTCTAAAGCTATGAAAATTTTAGGTTCATAATATATTTTAAATTATTGGAAATATAGAATGGGAGGTATTGGTGAATAGCACAGTTTTACATTTCAATTCCTCTTTATATGTCATTTATAATCCTTATATTTCCTTATTTTGTCCACTAGGATGTGTAGTACAATGTTGAATAGAAATGGTGAAAGCAGACATTCTGATCATGTGCCCGATTTTAAGTGTTTAGTATTTCCTTATTAAGTATGTTGTTAGTTGTTTACTTTCCACAGAAACTGATATAAAATGATGAATAAAATCAGTGAAAGGAATTGCTTCTACAAAAACATTACAAAATTTATACAACCAAGGATCATCACCAAAATTAGAAAAGAACAAATTACATTATGATAAATGAGATGGTATTCCATAAAAATATTAAGTGATCCTTAATACAGAATATAATGAAAAGTATATGCCTAAATTTGATAAAAAAAAGAATTACAAAATTTATTCAACAAAAGTAAATAATCTAAGTAGGCCAATAGTCAATAATAAGTGTTGTATTTATTTTTTTAAGGGTAGCAAAATAAAAATAGACATAGATCACTTCATCAATGAAGTCAATCAAATTTTTAAAAATAAATAATAAAAATTATACAACCTTTTCCTAAAAAGAAGAAGAAACATTCCTCAACATCGTAGATAGCATTCATCATGATGAAGAGTTTAATTTGAATAGGTATTTACATCTTCCTTTTTTATGTTTATTAGGATGAAAATATGTTTTTTTTCTTTATTAACAGGGTAGGCTCATATTTAAATTTTTGAATATTAAACTAACCTAGAATTTTCATGATAAAACTTATTTGATTGAAGATTTCATCTGTTTTATAGTATGCTTAATTCAACTTGCTGAATTTCCATGGATGATTATTTTTGTCCAAATGCACAAGAACTATTGGTCTATAGATTTATGATTTATAGTCTATTTGTCTAGCATTGAAATCAGGGTATTTCTGACTTCATAAACTAATTCAACTGGACCTATTTCAGTTTTCTATAAATAGTTTCTGATTCTCTGCTAGTTGGTCCAATAAAGTTCAAGTCTCCCTGAACTCCACGGGTATGTTCTAGAGATTATGTGTAGAAAATTGTGCCAATTGATAACAATACTGTATTGTACACTTGAAAATCTATATTTCTCATATTCAGTATTCTTACAAAAGTCTCTCTGAACTCCAGAGTCTCCAACTGTATAGACTGTGGTATAATTCAAATCTTCCTTCCTGCACTAAGATCCTGTGCTACGAAGGGGCTCACATTCTTTGTTTTACTGCATATAATAGCTGAAGTAATTCAGTACTTTGTCATATAAATACTTCAGTTCCATTGATTCTAGTGGGAGATATTTGAGTAATATGCTAGATTTTTTCCTCTCTCTTGTTTCCATTCTCCATTCTTTACTTTTTTGGACAATGTTTGAATAACTTCCTATGTACACTAGTTAACAAATAAATTAACTATTAATTTCAAGAGTCCTTTAGTCTAGTTATACTCAGACTAGAACCATAGAAAATTCTAAAATTTTTGATCATCTTCCCAGTAAAATACTGAATTCAATATAAAAATTAATGACATTTTATGGTTTATTACCATAATACTGACAGTTGAACTAATGGTAAGTGCTACTTGTAAAAAGTTTTGAAGGTTTTATGACAAATAAAATGAATTAAATTATCTTAAAAATAAACTTAAAGATGTTTAATACTTAATCACTTAATTATTAAGTAAGTTGTCAATATTCTGTGCAAATCAATTGTTAGGAGTTTGTCTTTTTATTGGGGAAAGTATAGTGTGTAATGGCATATTTTTTTAATAATCAAGTTCCATAATCAAACATCACTTGATGACAGTATAAAGAAAGAAATCATATTAGGGGTTAACTTTATTAAAATTATCCTAAAATTATGTTACTAGGAATCCAACAATTACTGGCATCTTTTAATTTTTAGATAGATCATATATAAGTGTAGACAATTCAGAAGTACATCTTTTCAGTTTTCAGATTTTGTACCTTGATTTTGAAGGATAGCATATGACATTCATTTGATCAACTGCTTGTGTATTTATCTCATAATTATTTATTGAAAGACTACTATTGTTCTAGCCTTGAGATAAACTGTGGAGATTCAACAGTACATAAGGTGTAATTTTTGTATTTCCTCATACTAATTCAGTGGGATGGGATTACTGAAAGTAAAGATAAAACACAACTGATGTAATGCATGCCATTAAAAGTAGGACATTTGGCAAGGTCATAATCTTAAGGCAAATAAATCTTTATTTAAAAATTGGATTTTGGCATAGATAAGGGGTTATTACTAATCCGTCTGATGGAAGAATTTTTTATAGAGTGAGGGGAAGATTTAGGTAGTGTTTCTAGGAAGTTCTAAATGAGAAAACAAGAATTTGAACAAATGAAAATAACAAAAGAAAGAAAAATTTCTGTGACCACAGCATGAACTTCAAGTATTTTCACAGGAGGTTTTAGAGGAAACTTGAGGGACACAGTAGTGCAGTAGGAGCAGGGATGATAAGAAAATACCAACATTTGAAAACAGTGATTGATTAGATATAGGAGTGAAAGGAAAGTCACCATAAATGAAGACACCCACTATTCTGACTTGGAAGGTAACTGAATTTAGAGATCCCATCTTTCAAAGGTGAATTTATGTATAGGAAAAGTCTCATTTGGAGCACAGTATCTTTGAAGTGTCTATGATTCACTGCTGACAGGTAGTAGGCTTTATAAGTTGAGTGGAGGAGGAGCAAATTGAGCAAGAAATAATGATTTTTGACCATCAATATTTAGATTGGAAACATAACTATGAAAATGAATAAGTTCACTAGCAGGAAATTTAGAGAAATAATTAAACATTGAAGACCTTTATTGTAGGATGTTTGAAATAAGATATTACTTTTATTAGTGCTTCATAGTTACACATAATATTGGGATTCATTTTGACATAACTATACAAACATGAAGTTTAATTGGCTTCAATTTGATCCCCAATACTTCCCCTTCTTCCCCTTATTATAGCTCATTCTTCTATTTATCCATAGCTTTTTAAAAGTTAGTGCACTATAGATATACATAAAGATGACAATCAATGTTGTATATTCATATATTTACATAAAATAAGTCAGTTTCAATCCACTGTTCCTCGCTTTTCCCATCTCTCCTCCCTCTCCCTCAATCCCCTTCTTTGACTCCAATGATTTCTCCTCCATTTTCATAGGATTCCCCCTGTCTTTTCCTCCTGATTTTGGTCCAGCTTCAACAACTGAGAATAAATATTTGACCCTCGATTAATTTTCTGGATCTAACTTATTTCACTTAGCATGATGACCTCCAGTTCCATTAATTAACCACAAATGCCAAAATTTCTTTCTTCTTTATGGCTCAGTAAAACTCTATTGTATATGTATGTATACCACAATTTCTTTATCCATTTGTCTGCTGACAGATAGCTGTGCTGGCTTCATAATATGGCTATTATTAATTGTATGGCCATAAATATTGATGTCACTATATCCTTATAATAATGCTGATATTAGATCTTTTGGATAAATACCAAGAAATGACAGCTGTGTCATATGATGGTTCTATTCCTGGTGTTTTGAGAAAATCTCCATACTGCTTCCTGGGGTGGTTGTACTAGTTTTCAGACCCACCAACAATGTATGAATGGAACATTTTCCCCATAATCTCACTAACATTTATTATTAATTGTATTTGTATTCTTGATAATTGTGTTTCTCACTTGAGTAAGATAAGATCTCCATGTAGTTTTGATTTGCATTTCTATGATTGCTAGAGATGTTGAATATTTCTTCATGTATTTGTATTAATTCTTTTGAGAAATGACTGTTTGGTTCTTTGGCCCATCTATTAATTGGGTTATTTGTTGCTTGAGTTCTTTATATTCGGGATATTAAGCCCAACTCTTGGGAAAGGGTGGTAAATATCTTCTTTTTGTAGGTTCTCTTTTTATGCTCTTAATTGCTCCCTTTGATGTGAAAATTTTATAATTTGATAATATTCAACTTAATGATGTTTGGTTTTATTTCTTGTGCTTTAGGAGTTTAATTAAGGAAGCTGGGGCCTATCCAGTGTGTCAGAGTGTTGGGTTTATGTTTTACATTTTACATTTGTGTTTACTTAATTTCTCTAATATGTTTTTGAAACCTTAGTCAAGTATCAAATGACTGTAACATTGTGGATTTCTCTCTTTATCTTCTATTCTATTGTGCTGGTGTACATGTCTGTTTTGGTACAAGACATTATCTCTATTTTTCTTGTATTTGCTAAGAGTTGCACTAAAATATGATCTATTTTAAAGAAAGTTCTATGTACCACTGAGATAAAAGTAAATTCAGTTATTGATGGATGAAATACTCTATAGATGTCTGTTAGGTACATTTGATTAATTGTGTTTTTTCATTCTGAAGAATCTTTACTTAATTTATGTCTGCATAACCTATTTTTTGGTAAGAGGGATGCATTGAAATAACCCAGTATTATAGTTTTGTGGTCTATTTATTTCTTTATATCAAGAAGGGTTTGTTTTGTGTACATAGATGCATCTTTATTTGGGACGTAAATATTTGTATTCATTGTAACTTGGATGATTTCTTAATCAGTATGTAGTGAGATTCTTTATTGCTTCTGATTAATTTGGATGAAAGTCTAGTTTGCTGATATGGGATATTTTAGGGGTTTATTGTAGGGTCATAATGTTTTCATAAAAGGACAATTCCCCCTTGATAAAAACTGTGATGATTCAGTGAGCCTTCTCTCTAAGACAAAATTTGACGCCTTGACATTTTCCTTAGTGGGTATCCCTGAACTAGCTGTTGGGGCTTACAAAATCACTATAAAAATGAACTGTGTTGGGTAAATAATGTTAATTATTCCTGTATGGCAATTAATATGCTTCATGAAGAACAAAAACAACATCGTCAAAGGATACTTGACAATTGGGCTGCAATTAATTATTTGTTATTATTACTTCATAAAGGATGTCAGGAATTTAATATGATGTTTTGCTTTAACTTAAGTGATAACAGTAATTCTATTTCAAATGAGCTATATTATTTTAATGATATAATTGATAAGTTCAGACAAGATGATGGAGCTTTAGACTTATTGGGTTGGCTAACTTCATGGTTACCCAACTTTACTTGGGTCAAACAATTATTCATAGGTGGATGCTTACTAATACTGGGATTATTACGTTGTGCTTGCTATTGTCAATGCCTACCCTATTTTTTTCCTCCACCAGATTTAAAAACAAAACAAATATTATTCATCCGAAAGGCCTTAAAAAAACAAGAAAGGGGAGCTGTAGGGGTTCTGTGTTTGGGATTGGGGCCCCTGATGATTTCATGGCTGAGGTATGTTTGGTTCCTGGGAAAGCTTCTGTGCATGCTAGAGTCTTATCAGCTTCGACCTTAATTTTAGGCACATAACACCTTGGAATAAAGGAATTTGCTTGCTTTATAACTAAGGTGTTTCACCAAGCTCTGTTGTTCCTGGAGCTGCCCACCTAACAGTAATTTCAGACAATGGACCTTTTTGAGAATTGCACAAAGCTCCTAAAGCTGCATATGGTAACTATGAAATGTAACTGCAGAATAAACAACCTTACTGATACTCTAAACAATAATGTGGTTATGGTACTAATGACCTAATGTAACCTATTGTTATAAATAAACTTGGCCACTTAGACAAAGAGCCACTCTGCACCTTGTCTCTCTTCCCACTCTTTATTATTATTTATAGGATATTGCCTGCTTTTGGTTTTCATTTGCATGGCATAAACTTTCCCAACTTCATTCTTTCAAAGAATGTTTTTGCTGGTAAAATAAATCCCTTTTAAGCAACATTGTGCTTGATTCTTTTCTGTTCTTTTTTTCTTTTTTTTTTTTTTTTTGGTAGTGGCAATTGAACCCAGAGGTACTTAAATGCTTAGCCACATTTCCACCCCCTTTTAAAATTGTTTTTAGAGACAGAGTCTCGCTAAGGGACTCGCTATTTTGTCGAGGCTGGTTTTAAACTTGTTCTGCCTCCTAACCCACTGGGATTACAGATTTGTGTCACTTTCCCAGCTTGTGGCTTGTTTCTTAGTCGAATCTGTCAATCTATGACTTTTTGATTGGAGAATTTAGGCTATTTATATTCAATGCTTTTATAGAGAGATGATTTTTATTTCCTCCCATTTTGATTTATTTCTACTGGTTAATTTGGATTGATTATTTTTTTCATTACACTGTTGTGCTACTGCAATTATTCTGATCTAAGCTGTTTTTCACTTTTATTGTTTCAATTTTTCTGCAAGAAATATGTCATTGAGTATATTTCGTAGTGAAGGTTTAATGATTATGATTTCTTTTAGCATCTGATTGTAATAGAAAGTTTTTATTCACATTCAATTATGAAGGATAGTTTTGCTGGATACAATGACATTTTTTAAAAAATTTTTAGTTGTAGATGGACACAATACCTTAATTTTATTTATTTATTTTCATGTGGTGCTGATGATTTATTTTTATGTTTTGCTTTACTCTTGTTAGGCAAGCGCTCCATCATTGAGCTACAGCCCCAGCCCCACAATGATAATTTTTGTTGGCACCTATTTTCTTTCAGGCTTGTTATATATCATTCCAAACCCTCCTTGCTTTTAGGGTCTGGGTTGAGGGTTCAGTTGAAATCTTATGGCTTAATGCTAAATGTGTCCTGCCTTTATTTCTTGTGGTTTTTAAAATTCTATTCTTATTAAGTATATCAGGCATTTTTGTTATAATGTTTTTTGGAGAAGAGCTTTTTTGATCCTATTTGGTATTCTTATAATTTCCTTTCCATCTTGTTCCTAGAATTTGGAAATTTTCCATTATTTTTTCATTTAAAATTTTGAGCATTTTTTTAAATTTTGTATTTTGGATCCTTCTTGTACTACAATTAGTCTTAAATTCTGTTTCTTCCTATTATCCAAGATTTCTTAGATATTCTGGTCATGGCCTCTTAACCTCTTTTCTTTATATCCACTTTTATTTTTTTAAGCTTATATATGTTGGGGCTGGGCTTGTGGCTCAGTGGTAGAGGGCTCATCTAGCTTGTGTGAAGCTCTGGGTTCAATCTTCAGCACCACATAAAAATAAATAAAATAAAAGTGTTTTGCCCCATCTACAATACACACACACACACACACACACACACACACACATATATATATATATATATATATATATATATATATATATAGAGAGAGAGAGAGAGAGAGAGAGAGAGAGAGAGATATTAGCTATAGGTAAACACCATTTCTTTATACTTTATGTGGTGCTGAGGATTGAACCCAGTGCCTCATGCACACCAGGCGAGCGCTCTACCTCTGAGCCACAACCCCAACCCCAATATATATATTAAAAATAAAAAAGATTGTATACTTTCTCTTCAAGGCCTGAGAATCCATCTTCAAAGTGGTTTAATCTATTGGTGATGCTTTCTACTGAATTTTTAATTCTATTTATTGCATCTTTCATTTTTATTATTTCTGTTTTATTGTATTTTAGAATCTCTATAACTTTATTAAAATTGTTCTTCCATATCCTGTATTTTCTCTCAGATTTCACTCCGTACATCTTCTTTTAGCTCATTGTACATTTTAACTAAAAACTTTCTATAACCTTTCTCTAACATTTCCTCCACTGTAGTGGGAATGGGATCAAATTGTTGAAGTGTTGTGGGCTGTTTGGGGTGGTTTTTTTCCCTGATTTTTTTCATACCACTTGTATACCTACCCATCTGTTGGGATGATTATTACTTCTTTGGTGCAAAGAACTATTTATTAAACTTTTTTCTCCTGGGCTGGTTGAATGTCCACATATTAATACTTTCACTAGCAATGCATTCTCTGCTGTTCGCAGTATCAACATCTCTTTGAGAGAAGATATTAAGCCATATTTACTTTGATCACCTCAGAGAGGAGTCACAAACTAATCAACCTTGCCAGAAATTAGCAAGAAATTGTTGATAGAATTTTCTGCATTTCCTCTAATCTTGGTATAAACTTATAACATTCATTTCTTGGCTTTCAGAGTGACCAGTGTTCTCCTACCAGGTCTTCTAGAATCTGCATGGCAGAGCAAAATGGACCTCCAGAACATAGGAGAAGGAGCCTAGTGATTGATCCTAAGAATCTAAAATTGGTTATTATTCTAAGGCATAATAGTCATTAAATACAGGATTAATAGTAAATTATATGACCTTTTAGAACTTAAAATTTATCATCTGTAAAGTGTGGAGCCAGAAATATAGAACATATCATTCTAAAGTTCAACAAATACAAGACTCTTTCTATTTTTTATCAGTCCATTGCCTGAGCCAACCAACAAAACTGGCACATGCATCTATAATGAGTTGGCTTCATCTAGACTGAGAATTTTCTTTTACGAAAGCCACATGTATTTACATAAATTGCATTTGTGGATAAGAAATATGGATACAAATGTTTTACCATTCTCTATAGTTTCTAATTAAATTTGTCTGATATTGTCCAAAGGTGGTTGAGTGAACAAGTATTTGTCAATTTTATGCTTTAATGATGAACCCTGGTATTGGTCATTTACTTACTATAAACATTGACCTATGTTAGAGAAGTATAAAACTTTTCAATTTCTATTATTTATTATTTTTCCTTTTCTTGTATTTAGCATTAACTTTTGTGAAAATAGTAACTTTAGTGGTAAGCATATATAATATCCTCCCCAAATTTTATCTAATATTATTCTGACTAGGAACTTACAACGAAATTCAGTTAGAAGTAGCAAGGGTTAAATCTGAGCTGGTTCCCTAGTAGTGAAGTCCTGGTAAGCAACTTTGAGATCCAGTGTGTTTTCCAGCGTTATATTCTCTGAAAAAGAAGAGAACCAAAGAAAACTCTAAACTATTCACAAAGTCTAGTTGCCTTTTAAATGCCATCTGCTTCATCTGTTCAGAAAAATCACTTTCATTATATTTCAAGTCTAAAGTCTCTTTACTTTGTCTGTGATAATTTTTTTTCCTTATCCAGTGAAAGAATCCACACCAATTTTATGGTGTTTTTCACCCGTCTCTTCTCTTATAGAATTCTTCATTTTGCCCTGTAGAAAGCAGCCCAAGAATTACTGGTCAATTGACAATTTATTCTATTTTATAAGGCACATTTCATTTTTTCTTTTAGGTTTTCAAAGACTTTTCTGAGAGGGGGAAGGACCTACTTCTATTCACAATCAGTATGGCTTTGTTTGAGCTAAAAATTCTACTACATGTAATATCTTTGCTGAAATGTAATGAATAGTATTAATAATGCCAAAGAGGGTCACATGGCTAGAAAGTTATTAAAACTTACAGTAATTAATAAGCAAACTGAGCTTTACCCTGAAAGACTATTACTGAATAGCCAAGTCACCATTTGTTAAGATTTACAGCTCTTGTAAAAGTGGTGCTTTCACACTTCAGATTACACAGTTAAATATTAAATGAATATTCACAAATTATATAACAATGATAAAGAACAGTGATGTATCTATATCACTACACAGATATGTTTATGTCCATCTATTCATATGCCATATTAGAAAAGGTACACATGCCGAAATTTTCATGAATTCTATTTAAAATAAAGTAATCTCTCTCTCTCTCTCTCTCTCTCTCTCTCTCTCTCTCTCTCTCTCTCACACACACACACACACACACACACACACACACACACACACATACTATTAAACAAAAGGGCATGATTTCCAGATTAGACAATTTCCATTTATTTTGGTCTCCCCTTCCACCTTTGACATGCCATTGTAAATTACTGAAATTGTGGAAAAGAATATTAGGGTCTTGGGCTAGGGACATAGCTCAGTTGGTAGAGTGCTTGCCTTACATGCACAAGGCCCTAGGTTCAATCCCCACCACTACAAAAAAAAAAAAAAAAGAAAAAGAAAAAGAAAATTAGCATCCTGTAGAGTGACCAAGCACAGTAAGAAATAGAAATAGAGTGCACATTACTAAGAAAACTAGTTGTTGCATTTATGCTTCATGTTAATCATAGATATGCTTTTATTTTGTTGCTAAGCATTTTTATAATTTCTGCTAATTGCACATTTCAAAGTTTTGTACACGGACTGGAATTTCTGTATAAACAATAGAAACATACATATTATGAGCATCCATAAGGCTATTGCCCACTTGCAATTCTGTAACAGAATACTTAAACCTGGTAATTAATAATAAATATAAATGTATTTGCTCACAATTCTGGAAACTGTGAAGTAAGTTCATGATCAAGGGGCAGGCACATGGCAAGGATCTTCTTCAAATATAAATACTGTTACAATACCAATTAAATTCCTACATGAGTTTTAGAGAGGATGAAAATTCACACCATGGCAGCCATGTAAGATGTATTTACTTTTGATGAGCAGACAAAAAAAAAAAAAAACGAAACAAAACAAAACAAAACAAAAAAAACATTGGATTATTCATTAATCATATGACCAAGCATGGAATTTTCATGTTGCATACGCATATGAATGATTTTCTGCTTCAGAACTTACAATGAATTTATACATGGAAAAGAATATACAGTGTTGCTTTATGCTAAAATAAGTAGCATGGTACAGCCTCTTGTAGTAACATGATAGGAAATAAATTAGTGCATTGAAAGATAAATCAGAAAGGAATTTAAAAGCAAAGCATCAAAGATCACATTCTGGCATGTTTTAATTAGTGCATTATTTCATGTATCATAGTGTGATTCACACTGACATAATCATAAGTTCATATAATATAATTAGCTTCATTTTAATCCTCAGTACTACCCCATTCCCTCCCTTGATACCTTCTCCTAATTCCTTTAGTCCACCCTATTGGTGAGAGAGAGAGAGAGAGAGAGAGAGAGAGAGAGAGAGAGAGAGAGAGAGGTTTTTAATATTAATTTTTTTAGTTTTCAGTGGACACAACATCTTTATTTTACTTTTATGTGGTGCTGAGGATCGAACACAGCGCCCCAATCATGCCTGGCGATTGCGCTACCACTTGAACCACATCCCCAGCCCTGGTCAATTTTATTCTGCAGCTTCTCCCCTTTTTTCTCCATCCTTTCTCCCCAACAATCCCTTCCTTAACTCAACTGTTCTCCCTTCTCTTTTCATGAGATCCACCCATCCCTTTTGTTTATTCCCCTTTTCTCTCTAGCTTTCTCATAAGAGAAAATATTCAACTATTACTTGCTAAATATGGCTTATTACACTTAGCATGATTTTCTCCAGCTCCACCTATTTACCAGAAAATGACATTATTTTCTTCTTTTTTATGTGAATATGTATCATATTTTCTTTATCTATTTGTTGATGGGCATCTGAACTGTTTCATTTATATGGCTTCTTTTGGATAAATACCAAGGAGTTGCACTGCTGCATCATACAGAAAAGGTAGTTCCATTTCTAGATTAATCTTCATACTGCTTTCCAGAGCACTCACATTAATTTGTAGTTCCACCAAAAATGCATCAGTCTGTCTTTTCCCCACATCCTAACCAGCAATTATTGATATTTGTATTGTTTATGATGCATTCGAACTGCAGTGAAATAATGTCTCAGTGTAATTTTTTTATTTGCATTTCTATGATTGCTAACAATGTTGAATTTTTTCATATATATGTTGACCATTTGCAATTCTTATTTTGAGAAATGTCTCTTTCATTATTTTGTCCATTTATTTTTGGTCTTCTTTATATATGATGAATATTAATTCTGTATTGGAAGAATAGCTAACAAAGATTTTCTCCCATTCTGTAGACTTTCTCCTCATGTTCTTAATGGTTTCATTTGTTGTGCAGAAACTTTTTAATATGAGGCCATCCTACTTACGGATTATTGGTTTTGTTTTCCTCATTATTAGGAGACTTATTAAGGAAATAGGTGTCTATGCCAATACATTGGATTGTTGACCCTATGTTTTATTTGTAGCAGTGTTAGTGTTAAAGAAGTATAACATCTTGCCAGAATCTTTTGCTCTATTTTTCAGACAGCAAGTGCCATACCACACTTCATTTTTATTTTTATAAAATATTATTATTATGGTAATATTGCTTAAAAAGTAATTTATAAAATCATTTTTTAAAAAATATTCCTATGGACAGGTTAAATAAGTAAAAAAAAAAATAGAATTACTGAAGTAATGTCTTAATGAAAGAATTTTCTGTGAAAACTCTTTCCTGTCATAAAAATTGAAAATGTACTTTTGAAAAATTGTAAAATATAGTATTTAAGGAGAAGAGCTATTTTGAAAAATAATAATAAAGGCCTGAAATGCAGGCATATGTAAGGTGGTAATGGTGATGGCAGAAACATTTTAACACATAGAGATAAAATACCAGAATTATTTTTCTCCAACAATTTCATAATTTTATAACTTCGATAAACACAAATTGATATTATTCTATAATAATTTTTCATGGGTAGACATTCTAGTTATTTCTTTTTCTGTCACTCCAACTCAGAACCTGGACACTGAAGAATAAAAGTCATTAAAAATGATTATTTATAATTTACCATACATAGAAAACTATAACAATAACCCAACACATGTATTTTAGATTTATCGAAAGAGTTGTTGATTTAAAAAATGAAAGAAGGATAGAGGGTTACGTAAGAAAAAGAAGAAATGATGCTAGAGAGTTTTGAGAATCACTCCCTCTCACCTTTTTCTAAACTGTAGTCTATTAGTATAAATAATTTTTGCATGACAAGAACTTACAATTGGAGACTTTTTTGAGTAACTGAGGATTAGTTTCTGAAAATTACTGTACTAGCTTATAAACTTACAAACAAACTTTTATTGCAATTTTATGTAGCCTAAGATATCAGAAATAACATGTATAAATGAGAAGCACCTCCAGAACCTCTGAAGGAGAATTCAAAGGAACTGCAGAACTGTAGAAAGAAATGCCAAGCGGTAGCAGAAAAATCAACTATGTGATACATGGGAGAAAAGAGCTTCACTAAAATAATTCACTCATTTGAGTTTCCAGAGTAAGTTTCAATTTCCATGGAAACCTGTTAAGACATAATCAATACTTGAGTTTGTAATCCAAAGATGCTGGTTTTATGCATCCACCCAATTTTACTGGGACTATGAGTAAGTATGATCAACAGATTGGACCCCCATCACCAGGAGGAATAGTTCACTTGTAAATTAGAGGCAAAGTATCAATATTGTTTTCCCCACGTATAGCAGTCTTAAAAATAATTCTGTAATCAGAAGAGAACGTAAATTACTTGGGGGATGATCAAATGGACACTGCTTTTCAAGATGTTTTTCTTTCTTTTCTCTTGGACTTCATAGAGCTCTTTAGTGATACATTGTGATTCTGAAATTAAAAGAAAATGTTACTCCAAGTTAACATCTATGTATCAGGCTTGAAGTTGTAACTTCTAGGTATAAAAAAATAATAATGTTCATGTTCTAAGACAGAGAATAATTTAACATAGCCACATCATGAGAATAAATCAACTTTCTTGTGGTTGAATTACTAATCAGTTGACTTTGAATTAATTAAAAATTATATTATCCTGAGCATGAAAGAACTATTGATATGAGTTCTTAAAGGAAGCATTAAAGGGATACTTTCCTGATGGCCTGTAAGAAAATTAGCAATGTTTTAAACTATCTGTGACATTTGTCATCTAAGACTTTAGCACTTCAATACTAAAATTATAAGGTTTTTAATCTGTCAAGGATCTGAATAAGCAGGAAAGAAGATGCTGAGCTCCTAATGAAACTCCCATCTTCCTAAAATTAACTGCAGTCTTATGAGACCCTGAACAGAGGATCCAGCAAGGCTTTATTCAGTCTCATAATTCACAGAAATTATGAGATATATACATATATACATATACACCAACATATATTTTACATTTATATATAATGTAAATATATGAAAATATATATATATATATATATATATATATATATATATATATATATATATATATGTTGGTCTAAGCTGATAAGCTTGGGTAAATTTTATGTGGTATTAGAAACCCTTTTCTACACCTCTGAATATAAACCTTGATGTACCATAAAATACCTGTAAGTGTATATGGAAAGCTCCAAAGCCCATCTACATCGCAGTTGTATTTTCTCAGTAAGTATTAGTTACCTTTCACCTTTCTTATAATCTATCTCAAACTTAGAATTATCAGAAGAAAAAAATTGTGAGTGAGGACTCAGAAGCTGGGAAATTATCAATTTTCTTTTGCTTCCTTTTTATGTTTTATTAGTGCATTACAATTATTTGTAATCCTGACATTCATGGTGACATATTCATAGATGCACATAACATAATTGCTCCATTTCATTCCTCAGGACTTCCCTTCTCTCCTCCCTCCTGCTGATCCCCTTCCTCCAGTCTTCTGGTCTCTGTTCCAGTTATTTTTATAATTGGTGCACTATAATTATACATAAGAGTAGGATTCATTGTGATATATTTGTACATGCCCATAGCATAATTATTCAGAGTTCTTTAAAGCACTGTTTATGAAGTAGTGCTTAAAGTTGGTTACAAAGTACTGTTTAGGGAGAATTATGCAATGTTGCAGTAAAGGAGAGGTCATTTTGGAGTATTATGGGCTGAATTGAATTCCCCCCAAATGCAATATGACTGTATTTAGAAATAGAGCCTGTAAAGAAGCAATTAAAGTAAAATAAGGTTGTAGATGTGGACTTAAATTCAATATGACTGATGTCCTTTAATGAGGGGAGGTGGCAAGGAGGTGTTTTTTAACACAGAAAACACAAGCCAAGGGATGATTATGTGATATGTGAGTGAGGAAATGGCCATCCACAAGCAAGGAGAGGCCTCAGAAGACCCAAATAGGCTAATACCTTAATCTATGACTTGTAGCCTCTGGAACTATGAGGAAAGAAATTTCTATCACTTAAAGTCATCCAGTTTGCAATATTTTGTCACAGCAGCCCTAGCAAATGAGTACATGGAATAATATAATTGTGCTGGGAAAGGAATTTGGGGGCGGGGTGGGGGATTAAGTATTTACATCAATAAGCATTTTTGTTGCAATGCAAATACCCTTGACATACACAGCATATGATTAAAAATTCCTGGTCCCTTCAGAACAGACATGCAATTACTATGGAGACCTAAGTAGCATTGACTCCTGAATTATCTTAGGCTGTTGGAATACTGATCTATTAACATAAATTTATACAAGACAGTTTCTTGTTGAAACTTAAGTGGGATATTGCATTAGCTTCCTGGTGTGTCCTGAAAGATCAGAAGAAAAACTTACCCCAATTATTCTTCTGAACCTAGAAAGGAGCATAAGTCTCTCTCTCTCTTAGATCTTCTACCTACTCCCAAATGCTTAATGTTCCCCGAGGAATTAGCTGTTCTAGGTTCTTTCAGGAGATAGGAAGGTTTCTTCCAAAACAGACATTAGCCAGGTAGGCTATGTGGCCATGCAGAATTTTAAAAGTAATATTTCTATTTTAATATTTTATGTATAGCAAAACATTGCAAATATAGAACATAAAGTTCCCCTAGACTATCCACCTTATTTTTTTCTATTATTGATATTTTAGGTTATGGTGCATTTGTTGAAATTAATACTGATACATATATCATTTCTTCCTTCAGATTATCTTTGTTTTCTCTAATATCCCCCCTGCCCCCATAGGACTCCATTCAGAATACATATTACATGTTCATTGCTACGCTTCCTCAGTTCCTCTTGCTTATAACATTTTTTTCTTTTTCTTCTTCTTCTTTTTTTTTATCACCTTGACAGTTTTGAAGAGTTCTTACCATATATTTTGTAGAATTTCATTACTCAATTTGTGTTTGATGTATTTGTTATGATCAGATTTGGCTTCTGTAATTATGTATATTTATATATATATGATTGCAATATATGCTTATGTGTATTTTAATTATACATACACACACAAGCACACACACATACACATACATATACATACACACAAACATGCCTGAAAGTAATTTATTATTTCTACTTCTTCTATAATGGATAGTTGGTCTGAAATTTTCTTGTCTACTTATGCTGAAAGTGGATAACTTAGAAGCATGTGACTTAATTAACAAGAGAGATTTCATACTAAATCTTTTCAAGGAATCAAGTTGGCATAGAAACTGTTGCAAGTTTATAAAATAACAGGAAGTAATAGGTTTTTGAAAAAGTATACATTTTAATCCCACCTAAAGGGATAGGAAGGTTTCTGCCAAAACAGAAATAGTATACAAATAGAATATCCTCTGTATTGACCACATAAAAGGCATTAATAGGAAATTTTGTGCATAGATTTCAGATGTAGAACATTCAAAACGTGGATGTGAACAACATTGAAATTTAGGATTTTCTTTATCTCAGTAATTTCTTCCTTTTTATACTAGCAAACTACTTTTATAGAGAATCAGTTTTTAATCTTTATAAAACTTTTCCATACATATTTCACTTTACAAGAATATCAGTACTCTAGAGAGATATTTGTTATTGCATAGTTGATAACTAGAATAATTGAATATGAAGTTATTTTATTTTAGTGTCTACATAAGATTGCATAATAAGAGTATTATATTTTGTAAAAATACACAGTGGTAAAATTTTGAGAGATTAGCTCAAATTGTACAATTTATAGCATGCTTCAAAGTGACAATTCATATACATTATTCAACTATGAGAAGATAAGGGATTGGATAAAAGTTCCCAAAAATAAATTCTCAAAATTATAATTTTGATCATATTCTTGAGAGAGAAAGCAATATGGATGTGATTGTGAGTGGAGAGGCCTAAATCATATGGTATTAAGTTATCACAAGGACGTGATAATTTTTTTTAAGTTTTCATTTCACTGTAAGAGATTTAAAACTTCAGTTTATTATTTCTATAATAATAAATAAATTTATGATGTTTTCCCCAACCACATTACTGGGGATGGAACCCAGAGCCCCGTGCATGATAGGCAAGCATTCTACCTCCAAGCCGTATCCCCAACCTTTTTTATTTTGAAATAGGGTCTCACTAAGTTGTCCAGGTTGTCCTCAAACTTGTGATTGTCCTGCCTCAGCTAGGATTACAGGTGTGAGCTGCCACCCCAGGCTATATTGTTTTAAGTCTCAGAAACTCTAGCACATGCTTATTTTAGGAAATTACTACTCAAAGATTTGGCAAACCTCTTGTTAAATGTATTGTCAACTTATTAGTAGTATTTTGTGTTAATCTTGTGAAATGACATAATTTTTTCTTATAATTTCTGATTGTCTATGACTGAAAATGATGACTAATAATGACTTTATTTGTACCCAATTCTCATGAGTTTTCCTGATTCAGATTATGTGTCCTGCAAACCTTGTAGAAATTTATTTAAAATACAATACAAATAAAAACAAAAATACAAATTTATTCTTCTGGAATGAGAATTTAAACTTGATAAATACAACAAATAAACATCTAACAGAATATTTTACTTAATGTAGTCTATTACCCATTGAGACTTCCATTAATTTTTTTGTACCATCTTGTGTATGATGTCCCCCAAATGCTATCATTGTAATACACAATAGATACTTGAGTATTATTTTTGAACATTCCAGGCAAAAGTGCACAGGGAAGGAATTTTAGTATTTTCTAATTTCATAGACATTGAAAGTTAAGGGATTCTGTTTTGGTTTGAAAATGCTTCAGCTTTCAAAATTTCCTTACATGCACCCCAAGGAAAAAAAATGATATCTTGAGGATGCTGTCAATCAGCAGTTAATGAGAATTTGTTAAAAGACAGTTGAGACCGATTCCATGGAATCACTAGTCTAACAGTAAAAAGATTGGTACTGTATGCTACCAGTAGGAGAAAAGCATGTTGATTGTGACTTAGAAAATACTCATCACTTATTTAGCTTTCTAGATTATATGACCCAATACTTAGTTGTTTTATACCTTTATTCAAAGATATGCAGAAAGGCAAACTAAGGTGATAGAATGTTTGTATCCCTTGGTACTCTATATGACAGACTTTGACAGTGTTTCTAAACTTATTAAGATACATAATGCCCAAATAAACATTTAGAACGTTATCTTGAGATGTTAAGATTTAGGAAACTTTTTGAAACAATGCTTCTGACTTCAAACTAGATTAGAGGAAGCTTCCACTGAAGCAACCACCAACCAGATGGTGGTGTAAAGAATAACTAAGCTTTTGCATCTGGGAACTTCCACATAAAGAATAATGCACACCTAAAATAAACATCAAATGGTTGTTATGTAACACTCTGTTCTTTTGCAACATTAACAAATGAGTTGTGAAACTAAAAATGGAAACAGTTCTACATTTGCTTTAGTGTCCTGATTAAAGTGTTGTCAGATGTGTGAAGCCTTGGGTTCTGTGAGGACCAAAATAATCTTGCACCTTTTCTTTCTGCACTTGATAGGGAATCTCACATATTAGCATTTTAGTATGGTAGCTCAGCAGTGAGATATGTAGTAGTTTTGAGATATCAGAGAACTAAACACATAGTTGAATGGTTGGTTTCCAATGAGCTTTCCATTACATTCTTTTTCCAAATATGTCAATTTGCAACTTAAATTCAGATTACATTTAGAATGAATCTTTCAAACAACTTCATTTAATGATTTTTTTGGTAAAACAAACAAAAAAACTTCGTTCTTTTCAAAGACACCTTGTTTTACTTTTCTTCTGCTGCTTTTGTGAGATTGCCCTCTAATTTTATTACTAAATAATAAACAGCATGTATAATAAGAGCAGATAAGCAAATGTTTATCTAACCACATGTCCATATTTTACTTTATACAAATGCATGATGTCTGCAAAGTCATATTATAAATAGTATGAACAGTTTGGAGAACTAGACTTGAGAGTGATTTATTTTATTCTATTCATTCCCATTCTATTTGCTCATTTAGATGCTCTGATATATTTGTTTCCTGAGAAAACTCATCAACCATTTTCTCAAAAGAAATTACTCAGCAAAAGGAATAAAATGAAACTTTCCTTTGAAAATGTCCTGTTTTATAATTTAGTATTTTTGACTGAAATGTAGCTTGTCAGCAGTCCTTACATATTGAGTACTGACAATGTTGTATCTCAGAATTTCTATTGAAATATGAGATCCAAACTTACTTCTGACATACTAATGAATGATAACAGATTTATGGAAAATGTCTGGAAAAATTATTGAATATAAATAACTACCAGGGCAGGGCACAGTGGCACACATGTATAATCCCAACAACCTGGGAAACTAAGAAAAGAGGATTGTAAGTTCAAGGCCAGCCTCAGAAACTTCACAAGATCCTCACCTATTTATCAGTGAGATAAATAAAATAAAATAATAAATTAATGAAATAATAAAAATAGTAAATAAATAACTACCAGGGACAGTGAATACATATCTAAAAATCCTTGTGACATTTTTGGGATTCTTGAATATGTCTCAGTCAAAAAAGTTCATTTTGGAGGGAACTCTATCAAGTTAACAACTCTTAGAATAGTTTTAATTTGCATTTCTCTGATTGCTAGAGATGGTGAGCATTTTTTCATGTATTTGTTGATTGTATATCATCTTCTGAGAAGGGTCTGTTCAGGTCTTCAGCCCATTTGTTGATTGAGTTATTTGTTGTTGTTGTTGTTGTTGTTTAACTTTTTGAGTTCTTTGTATACTCTAGAGATTAGAGCTCTATCTTATGTGTGAAGGGTAAAAATTTGTTCCCAGGATGTGGGATCCCTATTCACCTCACACATTATTTCTCTTGCTGAGAAAAAACTTTTTAGTTTGAATTCATCCCATTTGTTGATTCTTGGTTTTATCTCTTGTGCTATAGGTGCCTTATTAAGGAATTCATGGCCTGACCCCACGTGATGGAGATTAGGACAAACTTTTTCTTCTATTAGATGCAGAGTCTCTGGTCTGATTCCTAGCTCCTTCATCCATTTTGAGTTAACTTTTGTGCATGGTGAGAGAAAGGGATTAAATTTCATTTTGTTGCATATGTATTTCCAGTTCTCCCAGCACCATTGGTTGAAGATGCTATCCTTTTTCCATTGCATGCTTTTAGCACCTTTTTCTAATATAAGGTAGTTGTAATTTTGTGGGTTGGTCTCTGTGTCCTCTATTCTGTACCATTGGTCTACCAGCCTGTTTTGGTGCCAGTACCATGCTGTTTTTGTTACTATTGCTCTGTAATATAGTATACTCTAAGATACCAACTCAGTCCAGTAAGAATGGCAGCCATTATGAAGTCAAACAACAAGTGCTGGCGAGGATGCGGGGAAATAGGTACACTCATACATTGTTGGTGGGACTGCATTTGTGCAGCCAATTTAGAAAGCAGTGTGGAGATTCCTTGGAAACCTGGGAATGGAACCACCATTTGACCCAGCTATTCCTCTTCTTGGACTATACCCAAAAGACCTAAAAACAGCATACTACAGGGACACAGCCACATCAATGTTTATAGCAGCACAATTCACAATAGCTAGACTGTGGAACCAAACTAGATGCCCTTCAATGGATGAATGGATAAAAAAATGTGGCATTTATACACAATGGAATATTACTCAGCACTAAAAAATAACAAGATCATGGCATTTGCAGGGAAATGAATGGCATTAGAGAAGATTATGCTAAGTGAAGTTAGCCAATCCCTAAAAAACAAATGCTGAATGTCTTCTCTGATATAAGGGGGGTGACTCAAAATGGAGTTGGGAGGAAGAGCATGAGAAGAAGATTACCACTAAATAGGAAAGAGAGGTGGGAGGGAAAGGAAGGGAGAAGGGGAATTGCACGGAAGATGGAAGGAGACCCTCATTGTTATACAGAATACATGTATGTCGATGTAAGGGGAAAAAAAAGTGTGTCACATTAGATTGGGTAGAGAGAAGTGATGGGAGGAGGAGAAGGGAAGGGAGGAAGTGAAGGACCACAGAATAAAATAGACATTATTTTATTTATATATATATATATATATATATATATATATATATATATATATATATATGACTGTATGACCAATATGATTCTGCAACCTGTACACTCAGAAAAATGAGAAATTATACCCCATCTGATTCAAATGTATGATATGTCAAGATCATTGTATTGTGTAACTAATTAAAACAAATAAAATAAAATGAAATGCAAAAAAAGTTAACAACTCTTGATCTTTATGTCTATTTCATAATTATACACCAAGCTCAAAACCCCTGGGAATAACCCTTTCCTGCAAGGTTGCTGACTGATCTTAGCCAAAATATTTCTCCCTTGAATTTAAGGTTTCCTCATTTCTTTGCACTTAAAAGCAAAAGGAAATATAACATTCAGAAAAAGAAGAAGAGAAGTGTTATTTGGATGCAAGTGAGGCAGATTTACTCAACTTTGATTTTTAGCTCTATTTTCTTCTAGCCATGTGTCATGAATGTACTCTTTACTTTAGCATATGTAAATCAGAAATTTGTGCTTCCTGATATGATTGTGTGGCCATCCTATGAAATTATGAGCCATTCTAAAGCATGACTCATCAGAATATATGATAATTAATGCCTACAACTAAAATATTTGAACTTGTATATGTAAATGAAATTTCATAACAAAACAATAGGTAAGCTTAGGGAATTTCGGAGAGGATTTATGAGCAATTCCAAGAATGAGAGTTAATGAGAATGCTGAGAAGAAGCAATGTTAGGTAGGAGAAAGACCAAAAGGGTAAGCTTTTACAGATCAATGACTATGTATTATATTGGTATCAGTCAAGGATTAAAAAATAACCCAAAGAGAAAAATGAGCAAGTAGAGTAATTCTTCATTACAAATGACAGTGAAAATGTGAGGAGCCTACTAGATTTGGAGATGAGATAATTGCTATATTTAATATAGTAGTAGAAAGAGTTCAAGGGAGAATTTGTAGTAGTTCATGGAATGTGTGAGAAGTAAAGAATTAGAAAGGAGCTTTTACTTTTGCTTTTCAAAGGCTGTGGTGATTACAGGAGAGAAAAATTGATTCCTCTGGATGTGAGAAGCAATAAGGAAGAATTTTGACTATGAAAAAGAGTAAAAAGACTGAGATCTATTTATGTTAAAAATGGAATGGAAAAGAGGGTGATACATTCTGATTTGGGTGCTGGTGATGTACTAGTGTAAAAAGGCACTCACAAATACTGACCTCATAGGACTGCTGAATTTATGAACAAAGAAGGAAGTGCGGCCCCATGATCTCAGGAAGATAAATCAACCTTGACATCATTAAATAAATGCAAGAGTGAATGAAAGCAGGGATTTAGAAATGTGGGGGATGAACCTTAGAGAAACCACATCCAATTCACTCAGTTTCTTCAGATATGGAACCCACAATTTGACTCAGAGTAATGGGCTAACTTTGAAAAGAGAGTTAAGTTTCAAACTGCTGTGTCTGTAAATGCTCAAATAGAAAAAGGAGGCCTTCTAGATTGTTTTCTCTGCATTGCTATTCCTTGGCCCAAATTACTAAATATCAGTGCAATGGCTGAACTCTCAAGAAAGATGTGTAACCGACGTGATTCTGCAATCTGTATTTGGGGTAAAATTGGGAGTTCAAAACCCACCTGAATCAAACGTATGAAATATGATATGTCAAGAGCTTTGTAATGTTTTGAACAACCAATAAAAAAAAAGAAAGAAAGGCATTAACTGACTTGATCCCCACCTTTCCTGCTCCCTTAAAACTATTAATTTAGCAGGAGATAACACGTAGGAAGCCCATTTGGTGAGAGACTTCTAATAACCACAATTTTTGGTCCACTTGGTGAGCAAATGAAAAACTGATGATACATTCACTTAAATACTTTATTTAATTGTTGGATGGTTGCTCTAGGTACTTTAAATAATTGGATGTTGTGCCTTTAAGTCAGAATATATTAAATGAATTTGATCTTAGAAACTGAAAGCATAGAAGTGCTTCCATAGTTTGTCTATCTTTAACAATGCTGCTTACCCAACTAAGATATCAGCTTCTTGCTCATAGCAGTAAATATTATCTGAACTAAATGCTTTAGCAGTGAAGCAATTCTCTATATCCTATCTACATCTTTACAGCAGGCTCTCTTTTTTTTCGCCATGAGTCAAATAGAATCTGTGCAGCCTGGAATCCCATAGTTATTTCTCTACTCATTCATGCAAATTGCAATATGTTAATAAAACTGATTTTACTTTGTAAATCTCTGTTACTTTCTTTAAAATTCTGATCTATTCAAAATGATTTAAGAAAATGCAACCTGATACATAGGATTTGAATTAAATCTCTAATTTAAGCATAATACTTCTTATTTAGTAAATTCTATGTAATAAATAATTTCTGAAATTTATGGCTTGTATGAAAGCTTTGAGGACGACATTATTTCTTACTTTCTTATAATATCTCCAGAAAGATTGTATAACAAAAATAAATTTGTACTCAAAATAAAAACTATTTTAAAGTGGAACAATAAATTAGAATTTAGGCAGTAAGATAAACACAGCAGTTTACAGCTGTATAAAAAGCTTATACGGTTTTATTTCAGTAGTTGTTGGGTCACATTATCCTGAAAATGTTGACGATTAACTTCAGTCAATATTAGATGTTGTACATGAACCTAAGTATAAAACCTTCCAGATGTATAAAACATACATGTACTTACTGTATATTTAAAATGATCGAATTGGTAAATTTTATGATTTTACATATATACCAAATATAAATATATTTGTATGTGTATACACACACATATATCCACAATAATAGTACCTTCTATACATAAGAAAAGTCCAAGTATATGTTAATTTATATCAATAATCTGTACAGATGTATCAGATGTTAATAATGTAAACTGAACACTATTAATGTATATGAGATCTTTTGAAATGAAAATCTATTATGTACAGGGCACTTATATTTTATAGGGCATGTATAAAGTTGTTTAATATCATTTTTTATAGATGTTCTATAAATAGGACAATGGGAATAATGAGACAATTATTCATTAATTATTTATTATTTTTTGCCTCTTCTTCCTCATGAAGCATTGTGTCTTTGCTCTTTAAATAATCTTGCTACTTACATTCTTACTGGAATAATATGATGAAAGTATCACATGCAAGCTTCATATGATCAGAAATTTTGAGTCTGAGGAGCACAAATATTGATGCCGTAAACAACCCAACAAATTCATTCAGACATGTTTTGATAAGTGGAATTCTGTTAATTCTGTGGGATCATGTGATGATCATTTAATTTTAAAAGTTTAACAATACCATTAATTCAGATCAATACACAAAAAAAGAAAAAAAATTCAAATTTATATTAATTTCTTGTACATGTGTACTTAAATAAAATTATCTAATGCCTGCCACATATATTCTTTATAAAAGAAATAGAAAAATGTGACAAAACATCTATAAAGTAAGAGATCATAATAAATTGTATACCTAGCATAACACTTTGTGAATAGGCATTTTATTATATATGATATGATCTTAAAAATAATGGCTTCTCTAACTTATGCATTGTCTTAATTTTAGTAGTAGATGTATGAATTTCATAAACAATACTTTGTAAATTTTGGCTGAGATGGAAAAAGCAAATTTTAGGATTTATAAATAAAACTTTAAGATATATGCTGTGTGTATATATCTATCTACCTATCTATGTATACATATATAAATATTAGATACATATTTGTGGAATAAATGAGTGAAAGAATGAATGAAATACAGACCTATTCAAGTTGATTTTCAAGTATAAGAGTGCTAAAATGTTAGTTTGTGATTTAAATTATTCTTATCAGTCATACTCTTAGGACAATATTTTATTTTGGCAATTTAGGGCATTGTTTTAAGCAATGCTTTTCAATTTCCACATAAAGTACGTATTGGAGGTAAAAATGAAACATAGTTCTTTAAGCTTGTTTTTAACAGCAAATCTACTTGGGAAGACTTGGACTTAGATGCTTGCCTGATGGTTACACATTAGATACTTCAGCAAATATGTGCAAACAAAAGACTGTATAGGACATAGAACTAAATCCTAATAAACAAAGTCTAATGAAGAGAGTACTGGGATCATACAGAAAAAAAAATGGTGTAAACCTGGGTGCTGGGCATTCTCTTGCTGCTTTACCAGATGTGCATCTGTGTGTAGGGGCAGATCTTCACATTTCCTCCACCAACATGTGTATTTTATGGCAAAATAGGATTCAAGAGGATGTCACCTGCTCTTTGATAACTTGCCCCATTCTCCCTCTACTTGAATTCAATGAGGGACTGGAAACCAAATTTGTCCTGAGTTATTGAACATTTCTTTCTATGATTCAGCCAACTTGTGCTTTCCAAACAAGACTTGTCTGTGGCAAGTAGGGGCCACAAGTAGGGGCTCTTAAATAGAAGAAGGCATGAATTGCTATGTTAAAGCTTTTTTCACCCTGCAGATAACTATGAGCTTAATAAACTTATTAGGGTGGCCTGTCTTCTGCTGTACCTAAGCACTGCGGAAATCAGTTACATATAACTTGCCTCTCTCTAGGGCACCAGGAAGTGAACTACTTAAATGCACAATAGAAGCAATTTTGTTTGTACATTAAGTAAACATTTTTCTTTTTCTCTCATTTTTTTTAACTTTTTATGAGTCCAATATAAAATTTCGTACATCTGTTTTGAAGGGTGAGCAAAGAGGGGAAAGAAGTTGGTGGTATTGAATAAGAATCTTTAAAAATTTACAGAGCTTCCATACTCCCAGTACAAATCATATATTTCACTTGTTAAGTTACATATATTGCCCTTAAAAATAGTATTATCTCCCACATATTGCATTAAGATTACTTTTAGAAGCAGTTTAACCCCACATGTTGTTGGGAACTTATAGCTATGCCCAGGAGGGCTTTCTTACCCTCTTCTCTCTACACTGTATGGGATTCAATAACCAGTGTAATAGGAAAGGAAAGAGGCGGGGGAAGGCATATGGATTAGAAAGGAAGAAATAGAACTGTCCTTATTCACAAACCACTTCATTTCTATGCAGAAAACCTCAAAGAATCTGCCAAAATACAAATGTGGAGAAAAATTTGAAGAATATGAGTTCAATAGGATTACAATCTATAAGCTCAATATGCAAATGTCAATTGCATTCATTATAGCAGCAATAAACACTTAAGACCTGAAAGAAACAAAATAAAAACCATTTTCAGTATCAAAAATGTGAACCCATGTTTAGTTTACTATATGTTCATATGTATATGAGCAGAGCTATACATCTGCATGAATGTGTACATGCATGGATTATTATCTGTAGGTATATGTCCTAGTGCTGTTTTCTGAGGGCAGGGGAGCTAGAATAATGGTGCCCAAACAGAAATGAGCAAAGATCTTGTTTTCTAAACTTAATTATCCAATGTAAAGAAACAGGAGTCTTTATAAAAATGACTCAGTTTTACAAATGTGGTTGGAGAAAAAAAAACATGAATATTTGCAGTATCTAGTACCTGAAAGCAAGGTAAAACTCAAAAAAAATAAAATAATTAAAGAATGGGAAATGCCAAAAGGTCAGAGAAATGAAGGCTAGATAGCTCCCAACGGCCAAAGTGGGAATAACATGAACAATATATAACCAAGAAAGTATAAAATGCATATGCATTAGCTTGTATTTATATAAATTAATGGGGACAGAGAAAAAAGATTTTACTAATTGGGACATATACTTACACAAAGCTTTTAGAATATGTCTTCACTTCTCACATTTTAAAAAGATTTCACAAATCATAGTATATGTGTTGAATGTCATTCTTCCCAATTTCCCAGTTTCAACCATACCAACTCTATGATTTTGTTTGTTTTGGTATGCTAAAAAATGATTTTTTGATAAGGGGAAATAAACACAAAAACAAATAGAATCATCAGCTACAAAGGAGACATACCATTTAACCAGAAGCTAAGACTTCTAACTGAGAAATTGAGAACTACTTGTGCCAGTTTCAGACAACACAATAAAAGACAGGTTGTATAATAGTCTGGCATTATTATGTCACAAACTGTAGGAAATAGAATTGATTTTCTAAAGAATGGGACAGTGAAATAAACAGATTAATTGGAGGAACTCTTTGTGTTACCAAGTCCAGAATGATAAAATAATGGAGAATCTCTATGACCTTATAAAGGCAAGGACACTGAGGGTTCCGATTTCTCACAAATGGAGAGTTAACCGCCCTCCATGGGACAAAATTTATGCCTAATACAGAGCTCTGTCAGTTAAACTCTATTGTGTAGAGTTCTCAGTTCTGAGGAAATGGTCTGTTCTAATTGTGGAACTTGGAGAGATTATCAAGTACTTCTTATCTCTGAGCACTTCAGAACTTGCCAGGTTCTATACCTTCCCTCTATTTTTGTAAGCTGCCACAATGCCCTCTAAATTATTCCTTTTTTACTTAGTTTCTTTTTTGCTCCACTTAAATCGAATCTGTTGTGTTCAGAGA
The DNA here is from genome assembly GCF_021218885.2 of Marmota monax. Lineage (NCBI taxonomy): Eukaryota > Metazoa > Chordata > Mammalia > Rodentia > Sciuridae > Marmota > Marmota monax. Next base: position 1,896,030 of record NW_026695197.1, on the reverse strand, counting down.
GGCTTAATTGACACATGCTAACAAGCCCTCAGATTGACTAATACTTTGCACAAAGTATTTATACACATTCCACATTCTGTGATTAATTTCAGAAAACTGGGGACATAAAATAGACCCTTGCATGATCTCATCTTCCATTCTAAATATGTACTTGAGCATATATTTGTTTAGATAAACAGTTTCGTGGATGGTCTTGGCTGATGCTGCTTAAATAGTGGGAAATAATCTGAGTTAAAAACTGAATTTGGTCAAGCTTCATGTACTCAGCACGAATCCTTAGTTTTAGTGACCAATTTCTATCTTCTTATCCAGCTCTTTAGCTATTTTTTCAATAAAAGATCATAATACTACTAAGCTGGGGTTGTGGCTAAGTGTTAGAATGCTTGCCTAGCTTGTGTGAGGCACTGGGTTTAATCCCCAGCACCACATAAAAATTAAATAAAATTCAATTCAATTAAAAATAAAATAAAATAAGGGTACATGTTCATCTGCAATTTAAAAAAAATCTAAAAAAAAGAATTAATGAAATAAGCATGTGAAAATTCAAATTAAAAAGTTAAAATGTGAAAATTAATATTTCCATAAGAAAGTAAATCTAAGAATAGCTGCAACAGCATGGTATAGGTGTGGAAGTCAGTTGGAATTGTATTTTACATAGAGTTGGATCTTGGCTAAAATGAACACTGAAAGTATTGTATCAGTCAAAATAAAACAGTGCGATCACAAAATAAAACGTGATATTTTTTAAAATGACTTTGATCATTCTCTCTTTAAAGCATCTTCAAAACTATATTAACTATAAACATTACTCAAGACTTAAGTACAAAATAATTAAATTTGTATAATCATAATATATTTATCTGGGCTAAAGTTATTTGCAGTTAAGCATGCCATCATATCTTTCTATAATCTTGTCAGAAGAAAAAGAAGCTATTATGTGGTGTGTATTCATCTGGATGCTCCAGAGAAACAATATCAATTCAATATAATTTAAGAACACGTACTCATAAACCAGGTAGATACATGGTGATGTTAGTTGACAGAAAGAAAGGAAAAGAGTCATTTTAAGAATTGCTTTATGCCAATTGGGAGACTGGAAAGTCCCAAATCTGTAGTGCATATTAGGCTGGCTGGAAATTCAGGTAAGAGTTTTAATTGCATTCTTGAGTTCAAAAATCTGCAGGGCAAACCAACAAGCTGAAAGCAGAGGGAGGATTTCTATATTGTAGTCATGAAGCAGGATTCCTTCTCTTTTGGGAAATCTCAGTCTGTCTAGCCCTTCGATTGATTATGCGATGTCCACCCACATTATGAAGTACAATTGGCTTTATTTAAGTGAACTCATTATATATATATATATATATATATATATATATATATATATATATATATGTATATAATTTCAGGGGTAAGTATTATTGAAGAGTAGAAACAAAAACAGAAGTCTTGCAATGCAAGAGGGGAGCAGATAGCAGTTTTTCTCCCTGATTGTAAATATTGATCACATACAAAAATGTCCTCAGAGCAACATCTAGATACGTATTTGATCAAAGAACGAGATACCATAATCCAATGAGGATTATGATCGGATTATGGTATCAAATGAGAAATTGACTATCACTGTTTTGTAAAATACTTCATTCCCTGGATTCTATGAAGGTACAATGAAGCGCACACTTATGTCATGTGCCGTACACCAATATTCCTGGTGTCTTTCCTCACTAGTTTTTGAGACCTATCTTTGGCATGAGAAAATCCTTCTCACAAATAAACTTTTTATACCTATCTTTGTCACACATAAAGTTTTTAATCTGAAAAATTATGATGAAGAAGGAAAGTAAGAAAATCATTTATAATGGCACAAAATCTGTATAAATTAGCCTGCTAGGTAATGTGATTATGAAATTTTATCTATCCATCCTAGCTAGAATCTACTTAGGCTTACATTATAGGTATATATTTAAGTTTGGCCTTACAGCAGTATGCATACTATTATTATTCCACAACCTATATAAAGCAACTGAAAGCTTCAGGGCCATTCCTAGAAAATAAGGGCTTTCCTTTCTTGAATCATGATCATTTTGAGCATTCATATGTGGAAATTCTAGTTGCCAGGCCGATGATATTAGGAGATGGGGAAAATGGATGTGATTGAATCATTAGGGCAGAGCCCCTGGAGTGGTGTCAGCACCCTTAGGAAAAGAGAATCCAAGAGCTGCTGGGCCCTTGCTATCACCTACATAAAGAAATCCTCAGCTATGAGCTTCTGGTCCTCACCTAACATCAAATCTGCCAGGTCTTTAATTTTCAGCCTTCCAGCCTCCAGAACTGACTAATAAATATTCATTGTTTATAAACCCACCTATTTCCAAGATTTTTGCAAAACAACACCCCAATTTGTACTGATATCATTCATCAAAATATTATAAATGGTGTTACTTAATTTAATTAAAATTCCAAATAAATATTTCCATTTTGAACTATGTCAACTTTGAAATTTATATCCTTCCTGAACAAATTAGTTAGACATTTAATTAAAATAAACATTACTCAGAATACATTTGTGATTACAAATTTATTTAATTTAATAAAATACTACTACTAAAAGTGAGAAATTTTCTAGGCTTTTCAGTAATAAAATGGCAGGATTGCAACAACTTTCTTAACATATGGACTACAAAGCGAATCTTTAATTTAGATACAAATAAAATATATATTTGTGATTTATCAATAGAAGCTGGAAAGTGACAAATTTTGCTGTTGTTTGCCTATATATGTCTGTATGTATACATAAAATGTTATCTGTATGTTATAACTTTATATTAAATGTTTAATATTAAATGATTTTTTCTATATATAAAAAGCTACAATGAAATGCATTATTGATCTATTTCTATTAATCTAAATAGACAAAATATTAATCACATTTCTATTATTTCTGATATTATTTTTCTTTCCATAGGGTCTTGCTTAGTTTTGCAAGAAGAATGAGGTTTAAATTTATTTTTTTGTTGTTTCCACTCATACACTCACTAATGGAGATGATAGCTTAGTTTGGGGAGGCACAGGGTTAAGGGGTTCTTTCTAAGAGTTCAAATTGTTTCTAAAACTTCAATACACATATGATTTTTTAAAAAATCATGGTTTCATTTATATGTAAAATAGGGCAGCCTTTCTCCTGTTTTTTTTTTGCCAATCAGTAGTTTTTCCGCTCAAGCAACCCTGTATTTATTCTGTAAGAAAATATCTATTCATGTGAAAGAAATCTTGTTCTTCCAATTTTCATTTAATTTGTGTTGGTATCTCAGAGTTACTATGAAATCTATTTTCTTTCTCACTAAAAGGCCACTTTTCTTCATGCTGCTTGATTTGTAAGTAATGTAAGAAGCATGGTGTACACAGACTAAGAAGGTGAACAATAATATTTCCTTTGTCTTTATGAATTTAGATTCAGCAGCAAAAATATAAGCCAGCATTGCCAAATGATAAACCTTGGAAGGTAAAGAAAAAATGGAGAGGAGTGAAAGGGATGGACACTTCCACATGCTGCATTAAGGAGAAACCAAAAATAACCTGAAGCCTCAAATGCTAACCTACAGTGGAGTTTTTTGAAGTTGTTCTCATTTCTAATTCTCCATGAGAGAACCAGAAACACACTATTAACTTCATGCTGAATTACATCATATACAATATCCCATTGAGATTGTGTAGAGGAAATGCTGACATATTCCCCCACAAAACCAAAAAAATTTAACTGGGTAAAGTAGCAAATCAAGCTTTATTATCATCCATTTTTATTTAAGATCAAATGCATGTCTCCTCTTTAGTGGGAGGTTATTGTTACAAGATGAAACAACTATTCTTCTATTCGAATTCCTACTTCACTTATGTAAGATTTATTACCATAATGGTCGACTGACTTTGGATAATAGGTCAGCACTCTAAGTTTTTCTACTGTGCATTAGCAAACATGATCATGAGAAAGAGAGAGAGAAGAAGAAAGGAAAGAGGGAGGAAAGGAGAAGGATGGGGAGTGGGAGAAAAAGAGGCAGAGTGAGTGAGAGTTGAGAATCCACAAAGTACATTAGGAAAATAAATAATTGTATAGCATAAATAGCATCATTTAAGTCACTCTAAACAGGCATTATATTTAACCAATAATTGTTGAAAATCTTACCATGAAAAGGATAGAATATGAAAAGTAAATTTTCTGCTTCTTCCCCAAAGCCTAGTTCATCCTCATCTCCCAGCTCATAGATTACTTGAAAAATAATGTAATAGTTAATTTAGGCTTTTGTAAATTTTTGATGGATGAGGATACAGAATCAAAATAATTTTCTAGGAGGATCCAAGATAGTGGGCCAGAGGGAGGCAGTGTCCTGTGTCACTCCATGACCCGGTATCAAATAGTATGAATACTGCTTCTCTCAGAGTAATAGAGGACTCCTCCACAGGTGCTCCTGCGCAGGAATCATGGCCGCTGTGCCACGCAGGGACTCAGCCTCAGCATTAGAACAGGATTCCCAGCTCCTGACTACTCACCCACGCAAATCTCAAGGGTGCCTTAGTGGGACCACAGCATCAATATCAACACAGAATTCCCAGACGCCACTGCCATGCAGGATACCCACGCTCAGGAAATCTAGCTGCCACTCCCATGTGGACCAACATGGGGCTACCCCAGTCGCTTCAATCTTGGGACTCAGCAGCTACTGCCACAGTCCCCACCAGTGTGGTAGCCTGCACGCCTGAGGACATCACACAGGAACTGAAGACAGCCAGCAGCCACAACACTGCACGACACAGAGCTCATCTGTGGAACACATTGCACAACCCCATGGCATGGCTCCCCCCACCTTACCCAATACCCCATTGCTGAAAGCAGCTACCTCCATCTTGGGTCATCTCTATCACCATCTTTGATTGGGACAACTACCAGTTTGGAACACTGGATAGCCAGGAGAGGTATTGGAACCCAGCAGGGACCCTATAAGTCTAGAGGGTAAAATGGTAATAATGTCTCTGATCTGCGGTGCTAGAATGGAAGACACAGAATCAACATGAAAAGACAAGGGAAGAAAGTAACCGAAACAAATCAAGATTTTACATTATTAAAATTGATGGCCATAACAGCAAAAAAATGACAGAGAAAGAGTTTGAGATATTCAAAATTAAAATGTTCTGTGAATTAAAGGATGAAATAAGAGAGCAAATACAGGCAGCAAAATATCATTTTGATAAAGAGCTACATAAGCAAATACAGGAAGCAAAAAATTGCTTCAATAGGAAGATAGAGGTCCTAAAAAACTAAACCAAACAGAAATCTATAAAATGAAAGAATCAGTAAACCAAATTAAAAGTTCAATTGAAAGTATCACCAACAGATTAGATCACTTGGAAGACAGGACCTCAGACAATGAAGAACAAATATATTATCTTGAAAATAATGTATACCATACAGTGAAGATGGTAAGGAACCATGAGCAGAACATTCAAGAATATGGGATAGCATAAAAATACCAAATCTAAGAGTTATTAGGTAGAGGAAGGCATAGAGTTTCAAATCAAAGGAATGCACAATTATTCAATGAAATAATATTAGAAAATTTCCCAACCATGAAGAATGAATTGGAAAACCAAACACAAGAGGCTTACAGGACACCAAATATACAAAATCACAACAGGTCCACACCACATCAAGGAATGAAAATTCCTTGATATAATATAAGGAGAGAATTTAAAAGCTATGAGAGAAAGGAACCAGATTACATATGGGGGAAACCAATTAGATTCTGTGCAGATTATTCAACCCAGATCCCGAAAGTTAGGAGATCCTAGACCAACATATACCAAGTTTTGAAAGAAAATGGATGCCAACCAAGAATCTTATATCCACCAAAATTAAGCTTTAGATTTGACTATGAAATAAAAACCTTCCATGATACACAAATGTTAAAAGAACTTACAACTAGAAAGCCCACACAACAGAGCATCCTCAGCAAAATATTCCATGAAGAGGAAATGAAAAACAACAATGAAAATCAGCAGAGGGATGTATTACACTAAAGAAAAAACTTATCAAAGGAGAAACCAAGTTAAGTTGAATAACAAAAACAAAAATGGCTGAGAATGCAAATCATATCTCAATAATAACCTGTATATTAGTGACCTAAACTCACCAATAAAAAGTCACAGAGTAGAAGACTGGATCAAAAACAACCAAACAAACAATATGCTGCCTCCAAGAGATTCATCTCATACGAAAAACACCCACAGACTGGAAAAATCATACCACTCACATGTGTTGCAGAAGCAAGCAGGTGATTCCATCCTCATATTAAATAGATTTTAAACTAAAGTTAATCAAAAGGGATAAAGAAAGTCATTTCCTATTGCTTAAGGGAATCATACAACATCAAGATAACAATTATAAATATATATGATGCTCAAACAATGGAGCATCTATGTTCATCAAACAAACTCTTCTCAGGTTCAAGAGTCAAACTGACCACAACACAATAATTCTGGGTGATTTTAACACCTCTTTCATAACTGGATAGATCTTCCAAACAAAAGCTGAACAAAGAAATTAAACTTTCACCATTGAACATCATGTTATCTCTTGGTCTTTAATATGATATTCTTTATTATGTTGGAGTAGTTTTCTTCTGTTCCTAAATTCTTTAGTGTTTTTATCACAAAACGTTGTTGATTTTTTTCAAATGCTTTTACTGCATTGATTGGTGATCATGAGGTTTTTCTTTTATTCTGTTAATATAGCAAATTATGTCAATTTGCTTATTGTATGCTTAACTATACTTTCATTCTGGAAACAAATCTCACTTGATCATGAATATCCTCTTAACATGCTGCTGAATTCATTTTATTAATATTTTCTGGATGATTTTCCCATCAATGTTAATGAGGCATATTGGTATATATTCTTTTCTCCTTACAGTTCTTTTTCTAACTTAAATATCAGGGTATAATATGAGTTAAGAAATTTCTCAGAACTCAATTTTTTGGAAGAAATTTTTGGCAGATTGGTGTTATTCTTCTTTAAATTTCGTAGAATTTACAGGTAAAATTCCTAATCATTCCAACGTTGTAAATTAAGATCTTTTCATCCATGTGTATATGTGTATCATTTTATCTAGTTCATTTGTATATATGCCTGCTTTTAAACATCTTCATTTCCTCGAATCTCACCCCTTATTCTTATCAATGCTTTTATTACTCTGTTATATTCCTCAATCAGCAATATCTTGCCCCAGATTTATGTGGGATTTTGAACTTCTACATTCTTTATGAGCTAGGCCCAGCTGGTTTCCAGGACTTCCTTTAGTCTTGCCCTCTGGGCTCTGAGGTAGGCTTCACAAAGAACAGTCTCAAGTAGTGTACATACATTGCAACAATCCAAATCTGTTTCCATTCTGCTCTCTGCAGTTTGTAGGAGGAAACTGGGGCTTGGTTTCTGCATTCCCCAACCATACCACATCATAAAATTATTATTCATGTAGATTACTTGAACATACTATTTCTTAAATATTTATTTAACTAATATATATTTTTGAAATAGTTTTTGATAGCCTATTTGATTTTTTAAAAAAATAATGTTAGAAAATGTAAAATTAGTTCCAGTCCTCACTTTGTTTCTTTTAGGTATCACTTATGCAGATTTCCCAAAAACTTCCAGATCTGATATGTCCCCTTAATAGAATATTATAGAGACTGTATTTTCTGTGCTTAATGTGCTTGAAGTTTTAGCTAATTTCTAACCTACTGGATCAGAGTATGAAACCAGAAAGCTTTTAAAAGCAAGATGCTAATTGACAAGATAAGTGGGAGAAAAGGAGAGTTCATGTGCAAACAACATAGAGATCATTTTCTAAGAAAAATAATCCCTAGGATCTTCGTGCCTGATGGTGATGAATAACAATATTTTAAAGATTTAAACTTATGGTGATTAAGAAGGAAGTTAAGTTAAGCAGAGGTCAAATATTACTATGTACTTAATTATATACTAAAATTTCTTTTAAAATCATACTACTGATTAATTATTCACTAGCACTGAAGGTTTTATTACTATTTTACATAAAATTGCTCTTGACATCTCATCTAAGATGAAATTAAAAGAAGTATATAAAATGATTTTTCAAGCAATTTAATTTTGATTTTTTTTTTACATGCTCTAGTTTAGATCTGGAATGTTCCCCAGAGGACCTATGCATCAAAGAATTGGTCTCCAGCTTGACACTATAGCGAGGTGGTGAAACCTTTAGGAGCAGGGACATATGGGATGTGAGTCAGTGCAAGAGTACTTGCTGCACAGACATGAGGCCCTGGTTTTGATCCCCAGCAGGGAAAGGAGAAAAAAATAAGTAGGAGATGGAACCCAGTGGGCTGGGTTTGGTCACTGGGGATGAGCCCTCAAAGGGGATTGTGGGGCATAGGTATATCATAGGTCTCACATTCCTCTCTGTTGTTTGTCTACTAGCCTTCAGAGAGGTGAGCACTTTGTGCCATGTGCCCACACTATGATGCACCGTCTTTCCTATGGGGCAGCAGCAATGGGCTAAAAGACCATGATCTAAAACTATGAGCCAAAATAATAAAGCTTTCTTCTTTTTAAGTTGTTTATATCAGGTACTGTTTTGCTTCACAGGTGCAATGATGAACACAATGTGCATGAATGTGTGTGTGTGTGTGTGTGTGTGTCTGTGTGTTCAATGCTTAGTTTCCTCTCTTGTCAGAATTTTATTTAATGATTTCATATAAAAACTTTTACAATATTTATTTAGGTACTTATCTCCCATAACATAAAGCTAAGAAAGTAATCAGAAGATATTTTAAATTATGATTTGAAATACTCAGTTTTTCTAGATTAGTAAAAACCATTGATATTCAACCTTTTTTTCAGTTAGATATTGATATTTGGAAATGGGTTGTTTTAATCAGTTTTTTTTTTTCACTGCTGTGACTAAAGGATCTGACCAGAACAACTGTAAGGAGGAAAAGTTTATTTGAGGGCTCTCGGTTTCAGAGGTCTTAGTCCACAGAAGGAAAGCTCCATTTCTCAGGGTTCCAGGTAAGACTGAACTTCATGGTGGGAGAGGGTGGCAGAGGGAAGCAGCTCACATTACAGCGATCAAGAAGAAGAGAATAATCCCACTCTCCAGATAAAAATATATAGACCAAAGACATGCCCTAATTTCCACCTCCTCCAGCCACACCCTAGCACTTCAGTTATCAGTCAATTAATCCCTATAAGGGGATTAAATCACTGATTGGGTTAAGACCCTTACAACCCAATCATTTTTACCCTTAAGCTTCTTGCATTGTCTTACATGTGAAAATTGGGGGACACCTCTCATCCAAACCATAACAATGGGTCATTGTGAATTTTCAAGATATTTACTATCTCATCATATATTCAATATAATAACAGATTTCTCACATTTATTTTAAGCAAGAGTAGGAAATAAATGCAATGATTTTTTCCTTAGGAACTTATAATTAATTTATTATATTTACACAAACTCTTACTTTTCTCCCTAAAAGACTTACATTATTAAATTTCAACATTAAAACATATATGATAATTTTATCTAAACTAAATTATATTTAGATGAGTTTGTATTTATGCTTCTTTAATCCACTTGTATACTTATTATTTGACCAACAGAACATTAGCTAATGATTTTCAAGGATAGGACTATATGACTGGGCTTTTTATGAAACTATTAACTTTCTTTTTAACTATCTTGATTATTTGAATGTTAATCACTTTAATCAATCTATCTTATTCAGTTGTCAAAGGAGCCATATTTTGGAAAGAGCTGAAATATATTTAAAGAAAGCTGCAATATAAATGCAATATTATCCATAAGATTCTGGATATCTATGTAAACAATACAAAAAATTCACATGCAATATATCCTGAAAAATAAATAACTACATATAGAAAAAGAAATATCGTGATAAAGTAAATGATGAAAAATTGTCATTTCCACATTGTGCCTTAGATAACTTTCACCATTACACTCATGGTTACCAGTTCAGAATAGAGTCTTAAAAGGGATTTTTTTTATAAATTCGCCATTTGAGTAAAATAAGATACATAAAAGGAGGAGATATTTATAATTCTTGTTATATAAAATTATAGGAAACATGAAGTTGGATGGGTGTGGCAGGAAGAGTACATTTCAAGGGATTCCATGAAAGTGATAGTTAAGTTCTTTTCTTGATTGTGGCAGTGATGTTCTCAGAAGTATGCATGGGTATGTCACACTTAATCAACTGTAAATAGAATTATACCTCGAAAACAGTTACAATACAAAATCACTGATGAGGGATGGGTCCATTTTTGGTGTGATTACCAAATTAATTATTTTATTATTTTTATTCTAATTTGTTATACATGAGAGCAGAATGCATTACAATTCATATTATACATATAGAGCACAATTTTTCATGTCTCTGGTTGTACACAAAGTAGAGTCACACCATTCGTGTCTCAATACGTATACTAGGGGAATGTTGTCCATCTCATTCCACAGACTTTCCTCCCCCAATGCCCTCTCCCTCTCCCTCCTTCCCCTTTGCTCTTTCTAGAGTTTATCTAATCCTTCCTTGTTCCCCCAACCACATTATGAATCTGCATCCTTATATCAGAGAAACATTTGGCATTTATTTTGGGGGGATTGGCTAACTTCAGTTAGCATTATATTCTCCAACTCCATCCATTTACCTACAAATGCCACAATTTAAATATTCTCTTTTAATTCAGGCTAATGTTCCATTGTGTGTATGTACTAAAGTTTCCCTATCCATTCATCTACTGAAGGACATCTGGGTTGGTTCCACAATTTAGCTATTGTGAATTGTGCTGCTATAAACATTGATGTGGCTGTGTCCCTGTAGTATGCTGTTTTTAAGTCCTTTGGGTATAGACCAAGGAGTGGGATAGCTGGGTCAAATGGTGGTTCCATTCCCAGCATTCCAAGGAATCTCCATACTGCTTTCCATATTGGCTGCACCAATTTGCAGTCCCACCAGCAATGTATGAGTGTGCCTTTTTCCCCATATCCTCACCAACACTTATAGTTGTTTGCATTCTTGATAGCTGCCTTTCTGACTGGAGTGAGATAAAATCTTAAGAGTAGTTTTGATTTGCATTTCTGTAATTGTTAGAGATGTTGAACATTTTTTCATATATTTGTTGATTGATTGTATGTCCTCTACTGAGAATTGTCTGTTCAGGTCCTTGGCCCATTTATTGATGGGGTTATTTGTTTGTTTGTTTGTTTGTATGTTCGTTTGTTTTTTTGGAGTTAAGATTTTTGAGTTCTTTATATATATATTAGAAATTAATGCTCTATATGATGTGGATGTGGTAAAACTTCAACAAAGTAGCAGGATATAAAATCAACACCCGGGCTGGGATGTGGCTCAAGTGGTAGCGCGCTCGTCTGGCATGCGTGCGGCCCGGGTTCGATCCTCAGCACCACATACAAACAAAGATGTTGTGTCCGCCAAAAACTAAAAAATAAATATTAAAAAAAAAAAATAAAAAAAAAAATAAAATCAACACCCACAAATCAAAGGCATTTCTGTACATCAGTGACAAATCCTTTAAAAGGGAAAGGAAGAAAACTACCCCATTTACGATAGCCGCAAAATAAAATAAAATACTTGGGAATCACCTTAATGAAAGAGGTGAAAGACCTCTACAATGAAAACTACAGAAAGCTAAACAAAGAAATCAAAGAAGACCTTAGAAGATGGAAAGATCTAACTTGCTCTTGGATAGACAGAATTAATATTGTCAAAATAACCATGCTACCAAAAGCTCTATAAAGATTTAATGCAATTCCAATGACATTCCTCATAGAAATAGAAAAGGAAGTCATGGAATTCATCTGGAACAATAAGAGAACCAGAATAGCTAAAGCAATACTAAACAAGAAGAGTGAAACAGGTGGCATCACTATACCAGACCTTAAACTATACTACAGAGCAATAGTAACAAAAACAGCATGGTAATGGCACCAAAGTAGATTTGTAAATCAATGGTACACAATATAGGACACAGAGACAAACCTACATAAATACAGTTATCTTACATTAGACAAAGGTGCCAAAAATATACATTGGAGAAAAAAAAAAAGCCTCTTCAACAAATGGTGCTGGGAAAACTGGAAATCCATATGCAACAAAATGAAATTAAACCCCTATCTCTCACCATGCACAAAATATAACTCAAAATGGATCAAGGACCTAGGAATTAAACCAGAGACTTTGCACCTAATGGAAGAAAAAATAGGCCCAAATCTCCATCATGTTGGATTAGGCCCCCAACTTCCTTAATAAGACTCCAAGAGTGCAAGAAAATCAAGAATCAATAAATGGTATGGATTCAAACTAAAAAGTTGTGTTTTTTTTTTCTCAGCAAAAGAAACAATCAGTGAGGTGAATAGAATGCCTACATCTTCAGAGCAAATTTTTACCACACAAACATCAGACAGAGCACTAATCTCTAGCATATATAAAGAACCCAAATTAAATTTTGAGTGATCATTAGTCAGTCCTAGAATGCAACAAATCTACCACATAGTAATCTTGAGAGCCAATGTAGGCAGTTTTTTTTTTTTTTAGAGAGAGAGAGAGAGAGAATATTTTTAATATTTATTTTTTAGTTTTCGGTGGACACAACATCTTTATTTTATTTTTATGTGGTGCTGAGGATCGAATCCAGTGCCCATGCATGCCAGGCGAGCGTGTTACCGCTTGAGCCACATCCCCAGCCCCAAGTTTTTTTAATTTATATATTTTTCTCTCTTGAAATTTATTAATATTTTTTTCCTACCATGTCTAAATTGCCATTAATTCCATTCAGTGTTTTTCATCCAGCAATTTAATTTTATTTTCTATAAGTTCAAGGTTTTTTTCATTTTTATATCTCTCATGTCACTCTTTAACAAATTTAATCATTGTTCTGACTTCCTCTATGGAATATGATTATTGCAGTTTAATTTATAATAATTCCAATTTAATATCCCAATTTCAATTTAATGTTTAATTTCTTATCTTCTAATTCTAACATCTGTCCATTTTGAGTTAGGTCTTGTTGGTGAATTGTTTTTATTGTTTTTTCCTGTTTCTGATTTTGTTGTCTTCTTTTTTTCTTTTTATTTATTTATTTGTTTGTTTGTTTATTTATTTTGGATGCCTGTGACTATTTAATGACATGGGGAAATGTAAATATTGTTAATGGATATCAGATTGTTATTTCTATCAATATTCTTTTTATCTTTTGTTCTTGAATATGGTATGTTACTTTGACTGAATTTGATTTTGCTTTTGTGATTTTCCAGGTGGGACCAGATAACCTTTAGTGTTTAGTGAATTACAGCTGATCTCTGAGTTTTGTCCTTTCTGAGCACTCTACCCAAAGTCCCATTAATTATGTTTTTTTCAGTCTGATGGGAACAAGACTTATTTTTGGCCATAGGGAAAATCTGGATAAAATACCTTTTTTATTTTTCAAATGATAATTTCCTTAGCTACAAGAAATTTCTTCACCCGTGTGCACTGATAAATATTTACAGGAGTTTTTGAGGAGAACTCTGGATATCTGGAGCTGGCCCTTTGTGCAGGGGTTTCCTCTCTTGTCCTAAGAGAGCTAATTACCCCTACTTCCATGTATTGTCAATTCTATTTCTCAAACTCTCAGAAAATGCTGGAAGCTGACTTTTTCTGAGGATCTTGATGGTTTTGAAGCATCCTGCACAGCTACCTTGTGGACTATCTGTAGGAACTTATTTGATGTCCTTTTCACAATTAGACTTATATTATGGGCCTGTGAGTAGATCACAGGAAAGTGCAATTTTCATCACATCACATCAAGGTTATATACTTTCAACAGGAGTGATAACTGTGGATGTTAACCTTGATTGCCTGGCTGAGGAAGCTTTCTCAGATTTTTTTTTTGTAAAGTTACTTTTTCTCCCTCTTCCCATATTGTGGTTTTTAAAAAAACCTGCATTTGCATCCCATAATGAAGGAGTGGATTTTTATGTTCCACCTCTCAAGGGCAGAGTATCTGCATAAAATATTTGTAATTCCTCTGTGCTAGAGATTTGCCTGTTTCCCCATTTACTTATTTACATTGTGTGCTATCATGGGCATTTATTTCATATTTCTCATCCAATAGTATGTTATGTATTTTTTGTTCATATTGTTTCAGCTTGGACCACTGGGAACTCTTTCAATTGTTTTCTCTATCTCTTTTGAATAGAAGTTAATTAAAAAAGAACAACAATAACAACAAAAAAGTTTCTTATTTTCTTTTAATATAAGATTTTCCAAGTCCAGATTATATATTTTATGCCCAGCCTTAGAATCAGACATTTCTCCAATGAGTCCTGGTTTCCTGTATTAAAGAGTGTTATTAAAAACCAATAAGTGGACACTCACTGTGCTAATTGGTATTTTGTTGAGATTGATTCTAGGCCCTTTCAGCTGAAAAAATAAGGAATTATATTTGTATGTACTCATCAGTATGTATACATATACCTACAAATATTTCTATGTAATTATTGGTATCTATGTTAAGCTATGCATGACTTCATTCAGATTTTGCTAACTGTTGCATTTACAATGTGGATCATTCTAGTTTCCTTCTTTTAGTTATCTGTAATAACTGAGAAAGCTAACATCCACCATTCATTTTCTTAACTGTTCCAGTTAAGTATGCATGCAAGAAAGTATCAAAATTGTTAACTCTTTGTGAAACAACTTTAGATAGCATGATATGATGATTCTACACATGACCTTTACTTTTAGTCTTGCAGATTCTACTCATGTCCAAAATTATTTAAGACAACATATTTACTACTCACCTCCTTCACTGAGGTTATTACATCTATTTATATTGCAGTTAGATAGTATTCTTATATATTGTATTTCATTAGGGGATTCTTCTGTCAAAATAAGTTTGATTAAAAATGTGCATACATTCAGGTTCACTTTTGTATCATCAATGAAAATCAGTTAGTTTTGTCAAGTGCAAAACTCTGTCCACAATTACAGTATAATGTAAATAGGTACACAGTTCTAAAAATTTCCTTATACTCACCTACTCAACCACTCCACCCTCAAATCACTGATTTTTTTTCACTGTCTTCATTATAGTTTTTAATTTTCTAGCTTACATGATATGTCATTAAATACTTTATAACTTGTTCACTTTGGTTCTTTGTCTTAGTCATATACCTTTAAGATTCAACACCCCATTTTTTCATTGTTAACAAATATGCATTGCATATAACCACCATCATTTATACCTATTGAATAACAGCTTTATTCCTTCTAGTTTGAGGCAATTATGAATAGACTATGAATACTCAATCACCAATTAATAATAAGAATGTCCATAATATTCATAATACTAATATAAATGTTCAAATTAGTGATGTTTATAAAATAAGAAAGCTTTGCCAATGTTCTTATGAAAGGTTTCATGTGGACAAATTTTCACATTAGGTGAATAAATACTTAGGAGGTTTTTTTTTTTTTTTTATAAATGGAGTTAGTGTTTATTCTGGTTTATATATCAGGTGTCCCCCAAAAGCTCCTGTTTAATGCTGGCGTGTTCGGAGGTGAAATGATAATATCATGAGAGCCATAGCCCAATCAGTGGATTATCCATTGATGAGTTCATAATTTAAATGGACTAACTAGGTGGTAATTAGGTAGGTAGGGAGTGGCTGGGTAAGTCACTTGATGTGCCTTTGGGCTTGATAACTTGTCTCTGGTTGTTGTTGCAGCCCATGCAACATTTACTCAGTTTCTCCCCAACCTGTGCTGATCAGGGGACTGGAAAATTGACAGGCACAAATATAGAGAAAGCAGGACTTGGTGGACCAGCCAAACTCCTGATGGGAGAAGACTGGCCACGAGCAAGCTTCCCACTTATGTTATATAGGTTTAAACATCTTTTTACTGTGAGGAAACTTCTTCAAGATAAACCAAATGAAGTAGTGGTTAAAACAGCTCAATTAAAGCTTATCAGCTTGCACTCTCAATTCTCCACCTCTGAGCAGCTGGTGTTTGAATGCAAGGTCATGAATCAATAAATTCTGTGAGCTGTATAGAATCCCCTTTGAAAAAGGCATCATCATCAACTAAGCAATCTCCATTGGTGCCTTTCCACCAAGAGTTCTCAGTAGGGCATGTTTATGATAGTTCTTTCTTATCCATTTTTGTTCATAGTTTTTTTTTTTTTAATTTGAATATTAATTTCCTGCATGCAGATTTCTCTTAATGTGTATATTTATCCTCCTTGGCTCCTCTGAGCTGTAGTTTAGTGTTTGTCAGCCATTTGGAAAGTTCTCTGCTATTGTTACTTCAGATATTTCTTTTGCACTGTTCTTCAATTGCCTCCTTCGAGTATTTTGATAGCATGAATGTTATTGCTCTTTTGAAATGGTCACAAATTTCTTTGATGACATGTCCTGAGGTGTCCTCATCACAATCATTCTTCTTGCAGTTAAGTTTCATAGTTTCTGTTGGGTAATCCTTAAATTCACTGATTCTTTCCTGGGATGCCTTTTGTTCATTGATTACCACATAAAAGAAAGTCTTGGTTTTACACTGTGGGTGATTTCTAGAATTTCCTTTTGATTCTTTCTTAGAGTTATTGTCTTGTGGTTTATATGGTCCATTTGTTCTTACATAGTATATATTTTTTCTTTAGAACACATAAAATAGTCATCCCAGTTGTTTTAAATTCCCTGTTTTATAATTCCTACCTCTGATTCATGTCAGCATCTTATTCTGATGGTGTTCCATTTACTTCAAACTGTATTTCTTGAGTATGACACATAATTTTTTTGTTGAAAATGGGGTGCCAGGTAATGAGGGTGATAATAATTGAGACAATGAGAGTTTTAATGTGAGTTTTTATGTTAATTTGGCTAGGCTTTGGGCTCTGTTTAACATTTGCTGTAACCATCAGCATCAAAGGATTCTAAATTCTCTTATGTTCTTGTATTGTTCTCTTCTAGTTTCCTTGTACTTCCTTAAGAACTTTTCCTCAGATAAAATCTGCCTCTTGCTGTTATGTCAGCTATAATCCACTGCTAATGTACTAGAAGTCTGCTGGTTTGCTGGGAAGTTGTGAGAAAGGAACTATTGTACAATCTGTCAAATTATTTTTCTTGCTGTAAGGACATGAATAATGACTTCCTATGTCTTTCCATGTTAGAGCTGAAACAGAAGTCTTGACTTGTTTCAATGGGAAAAGTAATGCTGGGTCCTGTTACTACATTTAAGAGGAATAAACTAGGCTTGAGTGTATGCATGGATGCCTAAATATGTGTGTAGTTTATTGTGTGTTTTTTTTTCCCCTAAAACTAGGGATGCAACCATTAGTAGAGTGAAATAATTTCAGACGAATTATTAGACAATTACCAAACCCTGGCATTTTTAGGATAGATTCTACTAACCATCTCAGTTTTCTAGGTGGTTCCTCCTGTTGCACCTATCTTATCTACTTCTGCTTCTCCTTTATTCCTGAGTCCCTCTCTTCTCAACACTGAAACTTATTTGTCCTATGTACTCTCTTTTCCCTGACTCAGGTCTTTCAGTGACTAGCTTACACTTTTTAATTCTAAGTATTACCTCTTCTTGTATTTGGTTATTGATTCATTGAGAATTTTTAAGCATCCCTTTGGTCTTCTCAAAAGAAGAACCCACTGTATATGTTTGTGAAAGTAACAATCATAGCCGTTGTAATCACTGGTTTCATTTTCCATGCTTTCTATGACAACAGGGGTGTTTGGGGCATGATGTTTGACACTGTGTGGGTATTCTTCCAAGTACATGGTTCCAGGATTCCAATACGTGTTCTAGGTGGTGCTACTCAACATGTACTTCTTAGATGGACCATCTGTCCCAAAATATCTGTTCCTAATTTGTGAAGATGTAAGAAAATTAGAGTGTGAATTTGTTTATTACATTTATTAGTTCAGCTAAAAATTATTTCAGGCAGAAGCTTCTTAATCAAGGATACAGTACCTTACATTTTATTCTCGGATAAACATTTTAGTTAGCACTAAAAGAAGAATAGCACTTTGAGTAGCTATTCTAGGTCTACAGACTCTATGGGAAGCCCTCAAGGTTACAAAACTAGACAATCCCTGAGAAGTATCTCTAGGTAGTGAAAGAAAAAGAAGTTACTACTTGCACAGTGGAACTTCCCCAAATTCTTTCCTGGATCTTCTGGAATACATTTGAGGAAGTGCATTCAACAATGATATATTTAAAAGAAAAAACAACAAAACATGACGTAAATTTACAATAAACTAAAAAAAAAAGGATTTTGCTTTGGTACCATTAGTTACAAGGAAACAAAAATCCTTTTTCAATGTATCCTCTGCATTTCCCATAATCTCTCTTCCCTCTTAGTTTTGTGCTCTTTGAGAAATAAAACTTCAACTAGAAAGAAGAGAGAAGCAGTATATTTTTAAAGCACTTAGAAAGTTGCTGGATGTTTGTAATTTAATTTTTAGGAGCTGTAAAGTAAGGTAGAACATAGGTATTATAAAGTGTCATTATGGAAAAATTACATTCTGATTAGTTAACAGCTATGATATTATTCGAGATTAGATCAAATTTAGGCAATTGAATCTTTTTTGTAATTCTAGAGCATTTTACTGGGTTTACTCAGAGAAATTTCACTAATCTATTGTCAAGGGATTTAAGTCGCCTTTTTGTATACTTATGCAGCATGCTCAGCCTTCAGGAACTCTGAGAGTAGAACCATTTCCCTCATCTGTCTCTCATCCCTCAGTAACTTCCAGTCTCTCCCTCTGCAATTACCCTGATTCTAACATATCCTTGGTTAATAATCTGCTTATGAGAAATGTTTAAAATTACTCTCTATGTATATTACTTATCTAATCCTATTCTTTATTTGGTGAGCAATGAAAATAAACTTACCAGGTGATAAAAATACCTACAAAATGTTGTTTTAAATTTTAAGGAAAAGGCACAGTGCTTTGGATATTGGTGCTTATTGTGTTGAAGTTTTAACAGATTTCTGATTTTGAAAAGTAAACAGATTTAATGAGATCAAGAACAAGGATCTAAGACCAAGAATTTTATTCTATGGGAGTTCATAGCTATTATAGTTTTAGAATAATATTAGTAAGCCTTTAAATTATTTTATCTCCACATGGTAAGAATAGAAACTTTTATTTCACAACAACTTTAAAAGTTTATGAGTCCCTTCATCGTTTCTTATAAACATATTTTTTAATTATGAAAGATTCTTAATTGTCTATAGTTAAAGAAGCTTAAAACTGAAAATTACTTATCTATGCTTGAGTTGAGTAACTGAGTCACATCTTGTTGAATTTTTCAAATAGTCAACTAATCTCGTGATTCTTTCACTTTTGTTAACTTGAGAACTTGAGAAAATATTAGACAGATTCATACTGTTTTATAATTTTCACATCATATTTATCCTAGGTAAAAATCAGAGATATCAAAGTAGTCAAAAAATAAATTATAAATAAGCAAGAACATAAGCAGATAAAGCAAAATGAATATGAAGGAAGCATATATTTACTATATTTTTTGATAGTTGTTTGGAGTTATTTCTCTATTTGGAGAACTGTGTGGAAGATATATAGCCCATCTACTCCTTGAGATATTCAAGAGCCCATGTATCCTTAAGTTTTTACTAACAAAACTCTATAGGGTCAGCCAATATTCTTGACCTATTTGTTCACATTTCTGCTTGATAAGGTAAGTGTACATTAAAAGAAATTATTTAAAAATTATAACTAAATTAGTCATTATTAAGTTGACACTAATGGGAAACTGCCAAAATGTATTCCACAAATGCCAAAAATATTTGGTTTAGACTTTAACAACATTTTTTTATCCATACTTCCCTCATATTATAGTGTAATTCTTTATTTCCTTCTTATTTCTTTTCCAATTTAATTTACCATGAACTTAGGTCCTTACATCTTATAAAGTAAGAATATGACTTAGCATGAAATGAATAGAAATTCTAATATTTCTGATTAAATCCTTATCCAAATGGAAAATAATGGTAGAAAAATTAGTGGATACTTTAGCAAATGTAAAATTAGAACACAGCACCAGACCAACATTCTGTACATTTGCCACACATGGACATGTGTATATAAGGCAAAGGGTGGGGGTGGGGGGGTGCCAAAGGACAGTCAGTGTAGGTTATGAATGATTGACTTGGGAAGATGGGGGTTGAGTCAAAAGGAAATAAAATGTTAATACCTTCAGGACATTTCCCTTCCTCCAACCTGTTGCCAAGGTCACATGTCTCCAGGGAATTGTTCCTCCCTGCAAGAAGTTGTGAATGAGTAGCCCTGGATAGTTACCCTTCTTGCAAGTACCCCTGGGCAGCTTCTTTCCACCCTTGGATCACACCAAGTTTTGGGTCAGGTAGGCAGGTTGGGAGGTGAGAGTATGAGAACAAAGGAAACCTAAAATGTCTAAAACTGGGAGGACACCTCTACTTCCTGAGGCACCAACTTGGATCTCCTCTGCAGAGGAGCCTCCGTCCCTTTCTCTGTTCAATCCTTTAAATAAAACTTTTTGTTCTTGCCTCCACATTTCTAGGGTGTTCAATCTTGAACAATGGGAGACGGGACTTGAACCTGATTCTCAACCTTGGTAACATCTCATTTCACTCAGCACCAAAGTGTCACCACCATGCATTAGCAGTCAGTCTTTTCCTCTCTAATCTATAAAGAAGACATTTTCAACAACTTTAATTTTAGAGAAAAATATCCCAATGTTCCTTGTAAAACTTTTGGAGACATAGAAAAGAGCTGGGTTTAGCTAAGAGGCTAAGAGGATTAAATATATAGGGGTGAAAAAGCCTCTCTCACTCTCTGTCTCTCTCTCAATTTCTGTCTTCTTTCTCTCCTCCTCCTCCTCCCTAATTTGAAGGATTTCTCCTTGCCTGAAGCTAAAGGAAGAGAGGTAGTTGATGCGACAGAACCAGAGAGATTATGGGCTCAGAAAGAGAAAATCAGATTGGAAGGGGCTAAAGGTTAAGTGGACAGAGCCTGTGGTGTTAGATTACCTAACATTGCTAACAGCAGCCTGGACAGCGCCCCCACAGGTCCTAGCTCATTGCTCCTGTTTAGCAAAAGCTTCCTTTCAGAGTCATCAGGACCCAACTTCTTCAGGGCACATTGGTCCTAATTAGCCTGCAGGACTTCAGCCTTTGCTAGGGCTGGATTAGCATTACCTATTTTCTGCCTCCAAGGTCCTCCTGAGCCCAGAAGCACCCTGAAAATCTACAGCTGGAAATGATGGGGAAGATCACACTCTGCAAGCATATTTAAGTGTGGTCACATAGGATGTTTTCATTGAACCCAGTTCTTAAGAACAGCCTCTAAACTCTCTCTAAAACCCTCTATATACAAAACATTGAGACAGAGGAAAAATTGTGAGAATTAAGGAAAATAAAAGTTTATAAATTTTTTTGTTCTTACCAGTTTGGAAAATGTCAGGATATTTGCAATAAATATAAGTTGTAATATGCTGACACTTGCCATGAATCTCAGGGAGTTTGAGGAAGGAATGGGGTGCTAGACATGCAGAATTCCAAATGCATTTTACTATAAACCATTTTGACTCTTTGTTTGTGTAGAGCATTTCAAAAACTTGTTACAGGAATCATTAGAATATGTTGCCTATATACTGTGCTTTCCCTCCTTGGAGAAGACTCACAGAGACAATTTCTCTGTGATTGCAACACTGAGAGTGCTGACAACGATCCTGGTGTGTTTCACACACGCCCAGGAAAATGTACATCTAAATACATATGCTTCTAGCAAATGCATAATTCATGTGGTCTAATGCTGGAATCCTAACCTTACCCTTTCCAAAACTGCATTACCTTATTTTCCTTCAATTATCTTCCATTGAGGTAATTTGTATTACGTATTTTTAAATTTGATTTTTATTTTTATTTTTTAAATTATATGGCATTCTTGTGAGCTAACAGATAGTCCTGTGGGGAAAAGGCTTGAATAAATAAATAATAAAAAGAAACAATATATAAGTAATACATAAACAAGAAGATAAATATTGATGCCGTCATGTATTTTGTCAGGGTTTCATCTAAGTTAAAAGCTAACAATCATTCTTTGAATTCAGACTTTGAGATAAAACCAGTGTCATTTGTTTTGCTTCATATAAATGAGAAGAATCATTTCTCTTTTCCAGAAAGTTTTATTATCAGCGCTATTTGATTTCTTTGTATTCCCCTTTGTGTTTTATTCTTCTTTATAGTGCTATATATGTATGAGCATCAAATAATATTTTTTAGCAATATGTTTGTGCCTTAACATTTTTGGTGAGCTTGTATATTACTATATTTGATGTTACACAAATGTAATAACTTTATACTGATATTGAAACCCTTTTTCAAATCTGAGTCTATGTTATCAATAATAGTGACACCCATAAACCAAAACAATTGTAGCTATGTGAAAAAATGAGTTTATTTCTAGGTAATGCATACCATATTAAGAATATAATTTATACCTGGCATTATGGCACATGTATTTAATCCCAGAAGCTGGGAAGGCTGAGGAAGGTGGACTATGAGTTCAAAGCCAACTTCAGCAATTTAGTGAGTCACTAAGCAACTCAATGAGACTCTGTCTCTAAATAAAATAATTTTAAAAAAGAGCTGAGTATGGAGTTCGGTGCTTAAGCACCTCTGAGTTCAATCCCTGGTAACAAAACAAAACAAAACAAATATCATTGACAACTATAAAGTAGCCCTAATGAACTTGGAGGACATTATTTTTAAGCACAATGAGATAGGCACAGAAAGACAAATATACTATGTTCTCTCTCATATATTAAAGCTAAAAATGCTGATCTTATAGATTTGGCATAGTGGTGGGAAAAGGACAGAAATGTGATGGGGGGATGGTCATGGGGAGGATTTCAAATAGAAAATTTCATTTAAACAGCCAGTTATATCTATAGCAACATAAGGAATCCATGGTTAACCATAAGTTGTTGCTTATTTCAAAAGAAAGTCTAGAAGAAAGAACTTTAAAAATTCCTAACAAAGAAATAGTTAATATTTGAGGCGATGCTGATTTTATAATTACACATGGTATACAAATATCAAAACACTACTTTCTACCCTGTAAATGTGTCTTATGATTATTTATCAATCAAAATAAACATTAATTTATTACTTTGAACTTTGCCCGAAAAAGTTGAATTTTACCCTTCAGATTAACTTTTTTCGTATTCTTTTTTTTTCTGAATTGAACATCAATATAGTATATTCACTTCACAAAATAATAATAATAATAATAATAAGAAGAAGAAGAAGAAGAAGAAGAAGAAGAAGAAGAAGCAACTGGAAAATTTATTTAGGAAACATTTAAGAAAATAGTATATTTCCTAGCATTTATTTTATTTTCCTCAAAGAGGGTCTAGTTGTATTTCCCATGAATTCAGATGTACATCTATTCTGAGTTCTCATTAGCACAAGATTATCTGCATACCATAGTCTAAAGCACCTTGGAGAAATTCATTTAGGTTTTCGTGTACACTATTATCTAACTGATATTTCACTTTCTGTTATTTATGGTCTATCTCTGTTTAAATACATGAATGATAGATGTTAAAGTTAAATTTTGAACCACATACATTGTTTTTCTGATACACTTCCTTAAAGAGCATATTTTTGTTCTGCATGAATATAGGTAAATATATTTGAAACTGATAGTTTTAGCAATGTAATAACTTTCTCATTTGATATTTAAAGGTCAGGATTCCTGAAAGCATCAAGGTAAATATAAGATGCAGTACTGATTGATTCTTCTCAACATATTCTCAGTAAAAACACCAAATGTGAAATACTTTATCAGTCCCTTCTGATAGGGTCCCGTTTTATCTTATACTACAAAATAGCTGTACAAACTTAGATCAATCTGGTCATCACAATGGTTTGCACAGAATATTATATTTCAATAACTCTATCTGACATCACAGTACTTTTGAATGGCTTAAAGGATTTTACTCTGAAACCATTGCTGTCATCATAAAAATGTGAATGGTTTGAAAATATTTCTGCCAGCAAATCTGAAGACTGGGGAATAATTTACTAATGTAGTAAGTGCTTTCAGCCTTCAAATGCTTTGAAATATATGGTTATAATTCCAGTATGATGTTTAATGTTATATATGTGAATGATAAAAATGTATCTGACATTTATTTAAGCCTAAATAGGTACAAGGCAAGTTTATCAGCATGTAACATTTACAGGTCATTTAGATACCTGTATAAGTTTGGAAATATTCTTTATTTTTAATATTATAAATGAAAGAAACCGAAGTCCTGAGTGTTGAAACATTTGCCATATCCTTACAATTCTATGTACAGGAATTGAGATTTGTTCTCAGGAAAGCTGATGCCTGAATCCAAATTCTTAATTCCTCTGTTTTCTCAAATACAAATATGTATTATAAGATAGAACCAAAATAACATGGGGTCAGAGAAATGATTTATAAAAATAGTAATAGTGTTAAGAATATTAACACTGATATAAAATTATGTCACCAGTAACTATATTCCATTCGTATGTGTATGTATTCAAAATATTTTACATATGTCTTCTTACAAAAATCTAATGGATAACAAAAATCATGCATTTAATTTAAAATAAACATAGAACTAGAAAGGTGTTAATGCCAGTACTCATACTCATTAAATTATTCTAAATTAATGACATCTAGTATTATTGCTTATGAATAAATGGAGTTGCATCTCAACTAATTGCTGAGCCAATTGAACATGGAAATATCCAAGAAATATAAATAAACATGAAATTAAGTAATTTCAATTAAGTTTAAAATTGTTTTCAGATGATATCTCAAATTTTATCTCAAAGACAATGATAAATGTGAATAGGATGGTCACTGGAACCTGTGAATGTGTGTGCATGAGTGTGTGTGTGTGTGTGTGTGTGTGTGCACCACATTACATATTTTCTACCTTTCATTGTTAAGTCTAATTAAACTCTAAATTTAGAATAGAAATATTTTCCCCTAATTGGCAAATGCTTGGAGAATGTCACAATTTTGGTTAGACAATAAATATATTTCTGATTTTGTGTTTTTATGTTGACATTTAATCATGATATACAGCAATGAGTTTCTGATTAAAGGCACCCAAAAGACTCAAGAAAACATATTCAGTAAACCATTCCTAAGTATCACATCCATAAGTTAAACTGTGGATTAAAAAAATTTCTGTAAAATGTTGTATCTATACAGAACAGGTATACACTTTCAATCTTTTTCCCCCTAAATAAATGAAGTATAACAACTATTAATATAGCTTTCTCATGGCCTTAGATATTACAAGTAATCTAAATATGATTTAATGTACATAGGAAGATTTCTGTAGGTTTATGTGCAAATTTTTTATTATCTATGGGGGTCTCAGAAACAATTTCCCATGGATTCTGGAAGCTGATAGAATTTGAAAGTTACATTCCCAATAAAATGGTGCTTTTAGAAAACGATTTGCAGATTTGAGAAGTGTGTTAAGTTATAAAACATAGTGAAAGATCATGAGTACCCACATTAAAATGTGAACTTTGTGGGGTTTTTTTTATTTCTTACATACATGACAATAGTGGAATGCATTAGAATCATAATTATCTATTCACAGCACAATTTTTCATAACTCTGTATATAAAGTATATTCACACCAAATTATGCCATTATTCATGAGCTCTCTTATTTTTTTATCATTACAATTCTTAATACACCTTTATACCACAATTTATCATATCTCTGTTTGTATATAACATATGTTGACACCAAATTCACATCTTCATACATGTATTTTGTATAATTATGAGGGTCTCCTTCCACCATCCGTGCTATTCTCATTCTTCCTCCCTTTCCCTCCCACCCCTATTCCCTATCTAGAGGTAATATTCTTCCCATGCTCTCCCTCCCTACCCCATTTTGAGTCACCCCCCTTATATCAGAGAAGACATACAGCATTTGTTTTTTGGGCTTTGGCTAACTTCACTTAGCATAATTTGCTCTAATGCCATCCATTTCCCTTCAAATGCCATGATCTTATTCATTTTTAGTACTGAGTAGAGCTAAATAACACAATTAATAACTTAGACTTAATTGACATATATAGAATATATCAACCAACATCAAGCAGATATACTTTTTCTCAGCATCATATGGATCCTTTTCAACAATAGACCATATATTATACCACAGGGCATCTCTTAGCAAATACAAAGGAGTAGAGATACTACCATGCATTTTATCCAATCATAATGGGATAAAATTGGAAATCAATGATAAAATAAGGAAGAAAAATTCTTACATCACATGAAGAATGAATAATATGCTACTGAATGAACAATGGGTTACAGAAGACATCAAGGAGGAAATTAAAAAATTCTTAGAGGTAAATGAACTTTGTTTTTTAAGAAAGAAGCTTATTTTGAAAAATTTTTACAATTTAGATTTAAATTAAGATTCATTTGAAAAAAATAATTAATACTTGTAATATGTAAAGCATTGTGTTCACATTGCAATAGAACTAGCAGATATGTATTACTATACACATATGTTTAATAAATATTTATAATTTTGCATAATGCTATGAAGCCAAATCCAGAGTCCTGTGAAGATTTGAAAAGGAAGACATATCCTGGGGTGCTTGGAGACAGGTTTGAGTACTTTTGTCACTCAGACTTCTCTTTTACCTACAGCTCCCTGTCCTGACCATATTCTCAGAATTTGCCTCCAAGTTGATGATAGTATTTGTATAATATTGACACAGTTCTCCACTTTTTTTTTTTTTTTGGTGGGGGAGGTGGTATCAGGGATTGAACTCAGGGGCCTCAGGGGCCACTCAATTGAACCACAGAGCCACATCCCCCTTATTTTGTATTTTATTTAGAGTCAGGGTCTCACTGAGTTGCTTAGCATTTCACCTTTGCTGGTGCTGGCTTTGAACTCACTATCCTCCTGCCTTAACCCCCTGAGCCACTGTGATTATAGGAGGCCAACTAGTTCTCTACTTTTGATGTTCCTATTTTTGAAAATTAGACTAAATTGTCTCCATTTGGGCACCACATGTAGGAGTGCCTTGGTTGCAAAATATTATGTCCATCTTTGCTTTATTAAAGGGGTCATGACAGGCTCTAAGAGTATGTGCTTCCTGTGTTTAAATTCTAGATTAGTTATATACTACCTGGGTGCATCATCATTGTATGCTTGTTTTCTATCCCTAGATCATTTTCAACCCTGGACTGGAACAATTAAGCTATAAGTGAAAAGGGTAAGACAGTCTTTCATGGGAAAAAATATTTTGCTTGTATTTGAGTTTTTTATTCCTCTTACTTTGCAGCAAGTGAATATCATCTTTGTCCTTTGCTATTCAACATATTAAAAAGGAAAGAAATGCAACTTCTTTTTCCTTTTCTTTGAAATGATGTTTCCTTCTCTACTCATTGCAGCCAGTTTTTCCCGGCTGCTTATATCATGTTAAATAAGTTCCTCTGTAGCACAGAAAAGCATCAGCTTTTCCAGGAGCAAAACAACTGATTGGTGTGCCAAATCCAGGAGAGTCACCTTTGTGTGATTTCCTAGGGACACTTACTGAAGGTGTTTAGCTTGTCCATCTGTGATCTGGGAGGAAATCCAGACGTCTGTCAGTTCACTATAGTCTCCTATGATATTGATTTTAAGAATCAAAGGATTTGAACATTAAAATGACAAAAAAAAGATTAATGGATATAGTTTGGTCAAAAGCCAAAGTGGAGTAAATTGAGATCATAGACATACTATCTTCAGAAGTAAATATCTTGAAGCCAGAAAATTGAATATCTCTTTTTAAACATCTATGCCAGGAATCTTATCTGTCATTTTTAATAACTGTAATTTAATTAATTGTAATTGTAATTACTGAGAGAATTTGAAAATTCATTTTAAGATAATTTTACTTACTTTAAGATTCCACATTGTATCAAAATAAAATATTTTTAAAAGACCTGTCTTCCTTGTGGCTGTTTAGGAATAGAATGTTCCTGATACACTCTTGAAATCTGATTGCTTTTAATTTCACCTGAGAATAAGTTATGGGTTTCTGTGCATTATCTCATAGTTGCAGTGTGCTTAGAAGTCATTTCACACCAAGACTTAAAGATTTTGTTACTATAATGTACAACAGTGGACTCCCACAGGCACATTCTGCTAACCATCTGAGGTCTTCCCATCTAAGCACAATAGTACAACACGTATCTTCCTATTTCATATTGGGAGCTAACAGCTTCCTCTAGGACTTACTGTCGTGAGCAAACAGCATATTGTGCTCTAGTAGAATCTATTAGTTTATGTGATAAGAGAATGAGACTTTTACTGCTTCTGACACTTTAGAAAAGATACATTTAAATAACCTGTACAAACCAGTCTTATTAAAAGATTGGTTCATCATATATTGAAAGCAATGTTTAATTCTATGGTAGTAAAGAATTGTTTCTATTTATTTTCCACATCCAGGATTTTTATTTAATTTTCTAAAAGACAATGTACATACCTCCCTTACCTATTCCTTTTAGTGTGACAATTTTCTGTAATAAAGTACTTAAAGAGAAGCTTTCATCAAGAATGAGATGAAATAGCAAAAACAAACAAACAAAAAGCACTGCTGCTTTTAGAAAAGCAACACTTGCTCCAATTCAAACAAAAGCACACAGTGTTTCTGGATATGTTTAAAGTGTTTTCTTGGGGCTTACTTTCCTCACCAACAGGCAAATGGTGGCCATGTTTCTCATGCTGGATGGTGGAGGCTTACTTGGTTTCACATTCGGAAGACACTGGATGTAATACTAAGTTCTTGAAATTCCAACTTTTCTTGATGCCATCAGTGCCAGTAGTATAAAATCTGTGGCCATCTTGCTTGTTCACCTTATCAAAAGACACTTTAGCGATGCTAGACTTGTGCAGTGTCTACAAGTCTGCATTAGGTCTTGGGTGGTGGCCCTCTTGTCCATGTTGCAAAAATGGTCCATGGCAGACATGTTGGGCATGATGCTCTGTTTTGGAATGTCTAGGTTGAAGACAAAGGTCAAGCAGCTATGATCATCATAGTTAAAGAATATTGTACAGTAGTCAGGGCCAGCAGCCACAACACTATTCTCTGAGACAATCAGGAGTGGCAGGACTTCATTTTCAGAGTGGAGACCTTTTTGAGTCATTGGCAGCAAGGCAGGGTACGGTTGTGACTGAACCAGGAGGAGTTGCTCCCACTGGCAAAGACGTTGATTCTATGGACCCAGTCACCAGTGTCATTGTCAACAAATTCTGATGGACATCAGCTGACCCAAAGGGATTTTGCTGCCCCTGGAAGTATTGGTTGGCTTTTCATCTACTTCTTTACTGGACCCAGAAGATACTCTACATCTGAAATCACATGATCCTGCAGCTAGCAAAATGTTGGGATGCACATACAAGCTGAGGATATTGGAGCAATGAGATTTTTAAAGTCTTTGCTTATCCACTAGTCATTTCCAGAATTGAAGGAACAAACAAAAAAGAATCGTACTCTCCTTCCCACAGCAAAATTGTTCGCCAGAGGAGATGGATCAGTTCACAAACTTGGCTGCATGATTAAACCTCAGGATCACCTGTGTTGGTTTCCAGACACAGTCTTTCTGACTCCAGATATGGGCATTGCTATCTGCCCTACAAGTGGCCATGCCATCCTTCTATGAAAGCAGTCAATAATTCCAAGGGATCCATGGGCCCCTTGGGTTCATTAGCTTTCACCCACTCACTCCCATTCTTCTTACAGATGTGCACTTCATTATTATTGGGGTTAAGGGTCATCTGGGTAACGTCCCTCTGCCAGGTATGGCAGGTGATTCACTCTAGTAAAAACTGATGCAGGGGGGCTGGGGATGTGGCTCAAGCGGTAGCGCGCTCGCCTGGCATGTGTGCAGCCTGGGTTCGATCCTCAGCACCACATACAAAAAACAAAGATGTTGTGTCCTCCGAAAACTAAAAAATAAATATTAAAAATCTCTCTCTCTCTCTCTCAAAAAAAACAAAACAAAACAAAACAAAAAAAAAACAAACTGATGCAGGGACATTGTTCTTTGCATTTTCAAAGGATAAAAAGCTGGGGTCACAATGGTCAGGAACAGATTGGAGCCAAGAATTCCTGGGGTCAATTTGGAAGATCAGGCTTCAGCTGGCACAGGTGAAGGCAGAAAATCACTTCAGCAAATTTACATCTGTATAGCAATGATTCAGCTGAGTGCTCTAAAAGATGGTGAGATGTTTTTCTTTTAGAAAAATGAAGAATCCATTGT
Organism: Marmota monax; assembly: GCF_021218885.2. Taxonomy (NCBI): domain Eukaryota; kingdom Metazoa; phylum Chordata; class Mammalia; order Rodentia; family Sciuridae; genus Marmota; species Marmota monax. The sequence goes on along the minus strand of NW_026695197.1, from coordinate 1,865,573 downwards.
ATTTACACTGATGTATAAGACAGTATGCTATATAAATTTAATCAGATTATGTTCTAGTTATAATTTTATTCCTTAGTGAGGTGTATGACTTTATCGTTCAGCCTTACAAGTCATATGTTATAAAAATCATTTTTTTAACTTAGTGGCCATGATAATGTGAAGTTATGAATGTACAGAAACCATCAGTCAGCTTGAACGTTAGGATTGTGAAAAATGATGAAAAACATGTCAGGTTGGGACAGTGCTGAGCCAACTAACTTAGGTTCAGCTTGGTTAGTAAGCAGAACTAAAGATCTCTGAAGCATCTGCTTCCTGTTATCATTTGCATAGTATTAAAAAAGAATTCAAGAAGTCACCGAGCAATAAACCATACAGAATATGCCAAGAAGTTCAGGATCATAAATGACAGACATCATTGAAAAAAGCTGAAAACTACACCTCTAGTTATTTTCACATGGACAAGTGTGGAAATAATTTTGAAATCCAGTATGTGTTGGCTTAAACAATATATAAAACATATAGACTTATTATCTATTTTTATATACTTTATTTTTTGTAAACATCAATGCCTTAAACTTAAAAAATTATCTCAAATTATAGTTTCTTGTTTTTTAACAGTTGAGCAGGAATACAGCATCTTTCTGAAGACTTGTACTCAGTAAATAATCTACAAATCTTTAAGATGATAGAGAATAAAAGGAATCTCAGAGTGTGATTGCAAAAAATTAAGTCAACTATGTATGTAAAAACATTTTAAGTATTAGATTTTATGCAGAAATTATATTTATAAATCTATTTTCAACAATGAGTAAACAGTTATTCATGTAACAGTGACTTAGTCAATTCTAGCTAGTACCATATTATATAATCTACCAAAATTTAAAAATCATCCACTTATCCATTTTCAAATTTTATTAACAAGGATTAAAATGAGCACAATGAACTGGATTATGTATTTAAATATATATCAATGATATATATTCAATTTTATATTTAAATATGATTAATAAATATATTTAAATATGTGAGTAAATATGTAATGATACAAGTTATATAAATAATTAATATAATATTAACAAATAATGACAATATCAATAGGAAATAATGCTAACATTTAGGCTGATGTTCAGGAAGTTATATCAACACAGTTTAGAACCTAAATAACTGACCTAACCAGAGGGATTCATTTAACCATTCAGGCCTGTTCAACTGTGAAACATTGAAAATGACTAATAATAGTGCCTATATTGACTTATGGCTTGGAGTTATATTAGTCTCTCTCTGTTTTTTTGTTCATATAGACTCTAGTACTCATACGGCCACTATCACATAGGTACCTCAATCAAGTTATTTAATATCCATCTCAGTTTATTCACTGGCCAAATAAAGATAATAATTGTATTGTCCTCATAAGGTTATTGGGGATTGAATGTGCTGTATAAAGCACAATGATTGATGATAAGCAACCCAGTGCTACTGTGTTGGAATTTGCTGCTGGAATCAAGTTTAATTCTTGAATAAAGGAATGTCTGTGAGCTACCATGAGTACCATTTATTCTCGACTTGGCTTATTCATATAAGACCCAATTGTGCTTAATTGCTTATTCTTCTTACATACATCTGAATTCTATGTATATCAATTTCTTGTTGCCTGGTCTCATATTTACACCCTGATATCTTATTGATGATATTGGGATTGAACCAAGGGGTGCTTAGCACTGAACTAACTTTTTTTTTATTTTGACACAGTGTCTTGCTAAGTTGCTGAGACTGGCCTCAAACTTGTGATCCTCCTGCTTCAGCTTCCCTAGTGGCTTGGATTACAAGCATGCACCACCGTACCAGGCAAATGCTAACTTCTTTTTCAAGACCCAAGATTTCGCTCTGATCTACAAGTTCTGCTTGATTACTGGCATTGCCTGTTTGATAATTACAGTTACTAATATGAATAAAAATAAAACAATAAATTATACACAAAAACAAAATAAAATGAAAGAAGTTTCAACTACTGTTGTTATAGTTTGGATGTGAGGTGTCACCCAAAAGCTCACATGTGAGACAATGCAAGAAGGTTCAGAGGAGAAATGATTGGATTGTGAGAGTCTTAACCCAATCAATGAATTACTTCCCTGATAGGGATCAACTGAGTGGTAACTGAAGTGGTAGGGTGTGGCTGGGGCAGGTCGGAATTAGGGTGTGACTTTGGGATATATATATAGAGAGAGAATGAAGCCAGCCTTCTATGGACTTAGACCTCTGAGCCCTCAATAAACTTTTCCTCCTCTACAGTTGCTCTGGTCAGACACTTTAGTCACAAGACAGAAAAAGCTGACAAAGACATCTGTTTTAAAATTTTTCTGCCCAAAGAAAGTTGAGTGTTTTTAGTACTGCTTGGGTCAATAACACTATGAAATGATGTGTTCTTTATTATTTTCTTATTTATATGTTTATTTAAGTATCTCTACTTTTTTGAAATGCACATTTCAACTTTTTAGAATTTCTAGTAATCTGGAGAACAGCAACTTAATTGCTCCCAAGAACAAGACTTTCAGAAAATAAGTCTTTTGTTTTTTACCCCTATTAAATTCAAAATCAGTTGGTCCCCTGGTAGGGAGGGTGAGTCACAGATACCCGAGTCTCTCTCGCTTTGTCCTCGAGCCAGAGGGAAGGAGCTGGGCCGCCGCCCGCGCCCGCAAGGTAGGCAGACCTGCAGCAGAATGGCGGATCAGGCCCAGGGGTCCGCGGGCGTGGTAGACACCTCACACTAATTGGAGGAGGGGCAGAGCAGAGCCCCCACCCGCACCGGCAAGGGAGACTTTTCAACTATACAAGAGCAATATAAATATATAGGGGGGGAAAAGTTTCAAAAACACAACAGTTTCACCAAGAAGAAAGAAACGCAAGCAGTATGAAAAGACAAGGAAAGAAAGGACTACAAGCAATGCAGCTCAGCTCAACTTTAGAAGAGGTAACAGCTGCAGGAGATGGAATGTCAGATAAAGAATTCAGGACATATATGCTTCAGATGATCTGGAGTATCAAGGAAGAAATTAGACAGCAAAATCAGACAACGAAAGATCACTTCGACAAGGAATTACACAAACAAATGCAGGAAGCCAAAGGATCAACTATACAGGGAGATAGAGGTTATAAAAAACAAACAAACAGAAATCCTAGAAATGCAGGAAGCAATAAACCAACTTAAAAACTCAATTGAGAGTACTACCAGCAGAGTAGAACACTTAGAAGATAGAACATCAGACAATGAAGACAAAGTATTTCAACTGGAAAAGAACATAGACAGCTCAGCAAGACTGTTAAGAAACCATGAGCAGAACATCCAAGAAATATGGGATAACATTAAGAGACCAAACTTAAGAGTCATTGGGATACAGGAAGGTATAGAACTCCATACCAAAGGAATGAGCAATTTATTCAATGAAATAATACGAGAAAACTCCCCAGACTTGAAGAATGAGACAGAATCCCAAATTCTAGAAGCCTACAGGACGCCGAATGTGCAAAATTATAAGAGATCCACACCTAGACACATTATAATGAAGATGCCCAACATACAGAATAAGGAGAGAATTTTAAAAGCTACAAGAGAAAGGAAGCAGATTACATTTAGGGGCAAGCCAATCAGGATAACAGCTGATCTTTCAACACAGACTCTGAAAGCTAGAAGATCCTGGAATAACATATTTCAAACACTGAAAGAAAATGGGTTCCAACCAAGAATTGTGTTTCCAGCGAAATTAAGCTTCAGGATGGAAGATGAAATTAAAACCTTCCACGACAAACAAAAGTTAAAAGAATATGCAGCTAGAAAACCATCTCTTCAAAACATCCTCGGCAAAACATTACAGGAAGAGGAAATAGAAAATAACAATGAAAACCAACAGTGGGAGGTAGGACACTAAAGGGGGCGGGAATAATCAAAGAAGAAAACAAACCATGTTTAGTAACATAAATAAACAAATATGGCTGGAACAACAACCCATATCTCAATAATAACCCTAAATGTTAATGGCTTAAACTCACCAATTAAGAGACACAGGCTAGTAGAATGGATCTCAAAACAAGACCCAACAATATGCTGCCTACAGGAGATGCATTTGATAGGAAAAGACATACATAGGCTGAAGGTGAAAGGTTGGGAAAAATCATATCACTCATATGGACTTCGGAAACAAGCAGGAGTGTCCATACTCATATCAAATAAAATAGATTTCAAGCCAAAGTTAATCAAAAGGGATAAAGAGGGACACTACATACTGCTTAAGGGAACCATACACCAACAAGACATAACAATCATAAATATTTATGCCCCAAACAATGGTGCAGCTATGTTCATCAAACAAACTCTTCTCAAGTTCAAGAGTCTAATAGACCACCATACCATAATCATGGGAGACTTCAACACACCTCTCTCGCCCCTGGACAGATCTTCCAAACAAAAGTTGAATAAGGAAACTATAGAACTCAATAACACAATTAATAACCTAGACTTAATTGACATATATAGAATATACCACCCAACATCAAGCAGTTACACTTTTTTTCTCAGCAGCACATGGATCCTTCTCAAAAATAGATCATATATTATGTCACAGGGCAACTCTTAGACAATATAAAGGAGTAGAGATAATACCATGCATCCTATCTGATCATAATGGAATGAAACTGAAAATCAATGATAAAAGAAGGAAGGAAAAAGCATACATCACTTGGAGAATGAACAATAAGTTACTAAATGATCAATGGGTTATAGAAGACATCAAGGAGGAAATTAAAAAATTCTTAGAGATAAATGAAAACACAGACACAACATATCAGAATCTATGGGACACATTGAAAGCAGTTCTAAGAGGAAAATTCATTGCTTGGAGTTCATTCCTTAAAAAAAGAAAAAACCAACAAATAAATGATCTCATTCTTCATCTCAAAATCCTTGAAAAAGAAGAGCAAAACAACAGCAAAAGAAGTAGAAGGCAAGAAATAATTAACATCAGAGATGAAATTAATGAAATCGAAACAAAAGAAACAATTGAAAAAATTGACAAAACTAAAAGTTGGTTCTTTGAAAAAATAAACAAAATCAACAGACCCTTAGCCATGCTAGCGAAGAGAAGAAGAGAGAGAACTCAAATTACTAGCATACGGGATGAAAAAGGCAATATCACAACAGACACTTCAGAAATACAGAAGATAATCAAAAATTATTTTGAATCCTTATACTCCAATAAATTAGAAGATAGTGAAGGCATCAATAAATTTCTGAAGTCATATGATCTGCCCAGATTGAGTCAGGAGGATATAGACAACCTAAACAGACCAATATCAATAGAGGAAATAGAAGAAACCATCAAAAGATTACCAACTAAGAAAAGCCCAGGACCGGATGGGTATACAGCAGAGTTTTACAAAACCTTTAAAGAAGAACTAATACCAATACTTTTCAAGCTACTTCAGGAAATAGAAAAAGAGGGAGAACTTCCAAATTCATTCTACGAGGCCAACATCACCCTGATACCTAAACCAGACAAAGACACTTCAAAGAAAGAAAACTTCAGACCAATATCTCTAATGAACCTAGATGCAAAAATCCTCAATAAAATTCTGGCGAATCGGATACAAAAACATATCAAAAAAATTGTGCACCATGATCAAGTAGGATTCATCCCTGGGATGCAAGGCTGGTTCAATATACGGAAATCAATAAATGTTATTCACCACATCAATAGACTTAAAAATAAGAATCATATGATCATCTCGATAGATGCGGAAAAAGCATTCGACAAAGTACAGCATCCCTTTATGTTCAAAACTCTAGAAAAACTAGGGATAACAGGAACATACCTCAATATTGTAAAAGCAATCTATGCTAAGCCTCAGGCTAGCATCATTCTGAATGGAGAAAAATTGAAGGCATTCCCTCTAAAATCTGGAACAAGACAGGGATGCCCTCTCTCACCACTTCTGTTCAACATAGTTCTCGAAACACTGGCCAGAGCAATTAGACAGACGAAAGAAATTAAAGGCATCAAAATAGGAAAAGAAGAACTTAAATTATCACTATTTGCAGATGATATGATTCTATACCTAGCAGACCCAAAAGGCTCTACAAAGAAACTATTAGAGCTAATAAATGAATTCAGCAAAGTGGCAGGATATAAAATCAACACGCATAAATCAAAGGCATTCCTGTATATCAGCGACAAATCCTCTGAAATGGAAATGAGGACAACCACTCCATTCAAAATATCTTCAAAAAAAATAAAATACTTGGGAATCAACCTAACAAAAGAGGTGAAAGACTTATACAATGAAAACTACAGAACCCTAAAGAGAGAAATAGAAGAAGATCTTAGAAGATGGAAAAATATACCCTGTTCATGGATAGGCAGAACTAACATCATCAAAATGGCGATATTACCAATAGTTCTCTATAGGTTTAATGCAATGCCAATCAAAATCCCAAAGGCATTTCTTGTAGAAATAGAGAAAGCAATCATGAAATTCATATGGAAAAATAAAAGACCTAGAATAGCAAAAACAATGCTGAGCAGGAAGTGTGAATCAGGCGGTATAGCGATACCAGACTTCAAACTATACTACAGAGCAATAGTAACAAAAACAGCATGGTACTGGTACCAAAACAGGCGGGTGGACCAATGGTACAGAATAGAGGACACAGAAACCAATCCACACAACTACAACTATCTTATATTTGATAAAGGGGCTAAAAGCATGCAATGGAGGAAGGATAGCATCTTCAACAAATGGTGCTGGGAAAACTGGAAATCCATATGCAACAAAATGAAACTGAATCCCTTTCTCTCGCCATGCACAAAAGTGAATTCAAAATGGATCAAGGAGCTTATATCAAATCAGAGACACACCGTCTGATAGAAGACAAAGTTGGCTAAGATCTACATTCGGTGGGGTCGGGCTCCAAATTCCTCAATAGGACACCCATAGCACAAAAGTTAATGACTAGAATCAACAAATGGGACTTACTCAAACTAAAAAGTTTTTTCTCAGCAAAAGAAACAATAAGAGAGGTAAATAGAGAGCCTACATCCTGGGAACAAATCTTTACTCCTCACACTTCAGATAGAGCCCTAATATCCAGAGTATACAAAGAACTCAAAAAATTAGACAATAAGAGAACAAACAACCCAATCAACAAATGGGCCAAGGACCTGAACAGACACTTCTCAGAGGAGGACATACAATCAATCAACAAGTACATGAAAAAATGCTCACCATCTCTAGCAGTCAGAGAAATGCAAATCAAAACCACCCTAAGATACCATCTCACTCCAGTAAGATTGGCAGCCATTATGAAGTCAAACAACAACAAGTGCTGGCGAGGATGTGGAGAAAACGGTACACTTGTACATTGCTGGTGGGACTGCAAATTGGTGCAGCCAATTTGGAAAGCAGTATGGAGATTTCTTGGAAAGCTGGGAATGGAGCCACCATTTGACCCAGCTATTCCCCTTCTTGGTCTATTCCCTAAAGACCTAAAAAGAGCATGCTACAGGGACACTGCTACTTCGATGTTCATAGGAGCTCAATTCACAATAGCAAGACTGTGGAACCAACCCAGATGCCCTTCAATAGACGAATGGATTAAAAAAATGTGGTATTTATACACAATGGAGTATTACTCTGCATTAAAAAATGACAAAATCATAGAATTTGCAGGGAAATGGATGGCACTAGAGCAGATTATGCTAAGTGAAGCTAGCCAATCCCTAAAAAACAAATGCCAAATGTCTTCTTTGATATAAGGAGAATAACTAAGAACAGAGTAGGGACGAAGAGCATGAGAAGAAGATTAACATTAAACAGAGATGAGAGATGGGAGGGAAAGGGAGAGAAAAGGGAAATTGCATGGAAATGGAAGGAAACCCTCAGGGTTATACAAAAGAACATACAAGAGGAAATGAGGGGAAAGGGAAAAATAATACAAGGGGGAGAAATGAAGTTCAGTAGAGGGGGTAGAGAGAGAAGAGGGGTGGGGAGCGGAGGGGAGGGGAGGGGGGATAGTAGAGGATAGGAAAGGTAGCAGAACATGACAGTCACTAGTATGGCAATATGTAAATCAATGGATGTGTAATTGATGTGATTCTGCAATCTGTATATGGGCTAAAAATGGGAGTTCATAACCCACTTGAAGCAAAGTGTGAAAGATGATATATCAAGAACTATGTAATGTTTTGAACAACCAACAATAAAAAAAAAGAAAAATGAGAAGACAAAATTGAAGACATTTTATAGAAACTATAAATGTATTTTATAGAAAAGTCAAAACCAGAATGAAAAATAAAAGGAAAGAGATATAAAATTAGAAGACTCACCCTGGCTGTCTAGTAACTGAATAGTAGGAGCTCAAAGAGGAAGCCAGAGAAAACTAAAGAGAGAAAAGTATCAGTGAATAAAATTTACCAGAACTGGAGGCTGTGAGTCTTCAGAGACCACCCAGGACAATGTTTAGAAACAGACCTGTATCAAAACACATACAGGTGAAATTCTAGAGTATTGCTGTATTTTTTAGGGTTATTAATGCCGTGTGCTGCAGCAGAGTCCTTAAAAATCTTAACATAACCAAAGTTTATCTTTTACTTATGCAAAATCTAATATATTTCAGGTGGTGGCATTCCACCCTATTAATATGCCACTTGGATGCCTGAGATAGCTGTGGCAAGGGAAAACAGGATTGGAGGAAGCACACTGGTTTTTAACTTTCTTTTCTTGGAATTGGCATGGGTCACTTCTTCCCTGGGGTCACTGGCCAGAACTTGGTCTCAACCTAACTCTAAGAAAGTTGGGAAACTTACAGGACACTACCAAACACATGCTACTTAGTGCTTTGCATATCAATAAATAGTTACAAAATGAAGATCCTACACATTTTCAGAGAAAAACAAACTGGTTATAAACAAAGGAGTAGGAAACAAAATGGCCTTGGATTTCTCAGTGGCAAAACAGAAAGTTAGAAGACACTGGAGTAATGCTTTCAAAATTTTTCAGTTTAAACAATTTATACTTAAAATATTATACCCAGTCAAACTATCTATCAAGGGTCAGTGGAAAATTTAGATGTTCCAGGTCTCAAACAATTTACCTTTTCATATATCCTTTCTCAGGAAGCTACTAAAAAGTGTGCTCCATCCAAGTGAGAGAGCAAACAAAGCAAGATCCGGGGAAAGCGAGATTCCATATAGGAGACAGGTGAGGAGAATCATCAGGAATATGGTGAAGGGAGATCCCTTGATCTCCTGGATCCTGGAGTCTCAGATCAGTTGAGACTCTAGGAGAGAATTCTTTAAAAAGATGTAATTGACAGATCACCTGAGTACATTGGGAGAAAATTTAAACAGCTGGCAATGAGTTACTTGGAAAAAGAAGAAAATGTGGCTAAAGATAATTACTAAATCCAGAGAAACCAAAGTATGTGCAGGGAGGGTCTTTAATGAGCTCACTATACAACTCACCTGTGATCTCATCAAAATCATGCTCAAGGCATATTGGGAGTTTGAAAGGATGGGAAGAATGAATTTCGGGAATTTAGGGAGAGGGATTGTAAGGGAGTCGAATATTATTTTTTATTGTGGTAAATTAGTTGATCATTTCTAAAATTGAGAAAATAGAAACAGCAGCACAATTTTAAGAGGTAAACTGGGCATGGTGGTGCACACCCAATCTCAGTCTCTTGGGAGGCTGAGGCAGGATAATCACAAATTCAAAGCCAGCCTCCGAAACTTAGTGAGACCCCAAGCAACTTAGTGAACTCTATCTCAAAATAAAATATAAAAAGGGCTGGGGATGTTATGTGGTTAAGTGTCCCTGGTACAAAAAAAAAGAAAAAAAAAAGAGAAAAAAAAATAAAAAAAATAAATTCAAAATCAGAGCCACTACTACTAAACTTTAGGAACATTCACACCTCTTAAGAAGAAGACTCACAATAAAAATCATGAAAAAGCAATAAAAATAAAATTTCAAATAAATAAATAATAATTTTCCATGAGTATGTTTTACAGAATCTCTCCCACCTTCTCCTTCATCTCTTCCAACTTTGTTTCCACCTCCTTCATCTCCTTCTTCTTCTTCTCCTTTTTATTTCATTTTTTTTACTCCAGAAGCTATAGATATCAGGGAAGTTACCTGATCCCCTCAGACTTCAACTTTCTATAAAGTAAAAATTTCTTTACTTTAAAACAGTGATGGCACAGTAAAAAAAAAAAAAATAGTGCAGTGCAAAACAGACGCCCACTGTAAGAAGCATTAAAATAACATATTTGAACAGATGGAATAAAGATCACATAGAAATTTTGATTTATACAAATGAGTGAAGAGCAACCGTGATGAGAAATAGTAGACAAAGCTGAAACATATTTACCTCTAAAATAATCAGGTTTATAGCAGCAGAGTAGAATGGTGGTTTGCAGCCAATGGAGGACAGTGGGGATGGAAAAGTAATGGTGAAGGGCATAATGTTATGTTTCAGCCATGCAAGACAAATGGATTCTTCATCTATCTTACAGGACAGTGACCACAGCACACATTACTGTATTTTACATGTATAGCTTTGTAAGAGGGTAGATCTTCTATTGTACTCTTACCACACGAAATAATAATAATAATAATAATAATAATAATAATAATAATAATAATAATAATAAAAATAAAATAAAAGGATGGTAGGAAATTTTGGAAGCTGAGAATTATGGGAATAGATTTAGAAGTGCTCTTTTACTGTTGCATACCTATTCCTATACTCCTCAAGTTGTATGCATTAAATATGCACAGTTTTTTTATATATCAATTAAAGTAGTTTAATAAACTTCCTCATTTGAAAACCTCATTGAGTATAATAGACTACTTACAGCAAAGATAATTAGACCCCAATAACTCTCAGAGAAGATAATAATAGCACAAATATCTTAGGAAAGAAACGAGAGTGTCCTGTTTTACGACTTTTAATCTAAATGTGAAGTGGTTGAAAATTATTTGAAGGTAGGTGGTGATATGTTAGAGATTCATATTGAAAAACCTCAAGAAATCACTAAAACTTAATAATATAATGTCTGTAGAGGATACAAAGTAGAATTGCAAAAAAAATTAATTATCTAAGAAAATATAAGCAAATACTATTGAAAAAAGAGCTATTCCACAAATAAAAAAAATTATAAAATTATCTGTTTAAGCCCAAATGTATCAATATTTATATTTGATATAATCTAGCTACTCTACACACCATAATTAAAAGAAAGGGTTTTCCGGATTTGGATAAAAATATAAATAATAACCTATTATGTATTCTCTAAAAGGAAATTATATATTAATTAAATTAGATATTAAATTAAATATAGATAAGTTAGAAGTAAACTAATGGAAATGGTATATAATTCAAATCAAAAACTTTAGCTTAAATATATTAGTCAAACAATGCATTAGATGGAAAAATGGCAAAGGTCAAATGAAGAGTAGCTAATTCTATGGTAGCAATGTTAGTTTCCTGATTTTTACAGCTAAGCTATGATTATGTAAGATATTAACCTGAGGATACTGAGTGAATAGGATATAGTAATTCTCTGTGCTATATTTGCAAATATTTATTATTCTAGATTTATTTCAAAATAAAATGTTTAAATAAAACATATCTAATAACAAAATATTCTCTGAATATTTCAAGAACTCATGAATAAATTAAAAAAAAAAAACAATAATTATTTTACAGGTTCCACCCTTCCCCTCAAATAGTTCCATCTCTGAATCATGCCTTTAAGGAAGAGAACTTTTCAAAATACTTAAGATAGATAGTATAGCAAATGCTCAACAAAACTAGCCAGTAAATTAGAATTGCAAATTAACATGATTGTGCCACCATTAAAAATCTACTATAGGGGCTGGGGATGTGGCTCAAGCGGTAGCGCGCTCGCCTGGCATGCGTGCGGCCCGGGTTCGATCCTCAGCACCACATACAAACAAAGAGGTTGTGTCCGCTGATAACTAAAAAAAGTAAATATTAAAATTCTCTCTCTCTCTCTTTCTCTCTCTCTCTCTCCCTCCCTCTCCTCCCTCTCTCTTTAAAAAAAAAAAAAAATCTACTATAATGGCTAAAAGCAAAATTGTATGTTAGAGGAACATCACTTTGTCATTAATATCTAAAGTGCATGGAAAAAAAAAATAATTGAAACTTTCTTATGAAGGTGATCATACACTTACCACACAAAGCTACAAAGCAGTAATCCCATTCCTAGATATTGACCCTTCAGAAATAAAATGTATGTTGTTCTTTATTATTTATAGAAGCTTGAATTGTCATTGCCAATATCTGGAATAAATTCAGAATTTCATCTATTAGTCAATAATAGTTTTAAATGTTGCATATATAAAAAAGAATATTAGAATTAGAAAGAAACTACTGACAGGTGCAATATTATGAGACATATTTAAAAACAACACAGTCTATTTTTGTGAGGCTTTTTTGAGTAAGATATTTTTCCTGACTTCTTTCTCAGTAGACTCACTATTGGAATATAGGAAACTATTGATTTATGAATGTTCATCTTCTATCCTTCTACATTGATGAATTTGTTTGATCAGCTCTACAAGTCTTCTGGAAGAATTTTTGAGTATTCTAGACATAGGATTATATCATCAACAAAAAGAGACAATTTGACATCTTCTTTTCTTGTTTGTATTCTTTAATTTCCTTCTCTTGCCTGATTGCTCCGGCTAGAGTTTCAAAACTATATTGAATATGATTGGTGAGAGTAAACATCCTTGTCTTCTTTTGGATTTTAGGTGAAATTCTTTCAGTTTTTCAATGATCAGTACTATGTTGGCTTTGGATTTGTCATGTGTAATCTTTATAATGTTGAGAAAATTTCCTTTTACTTCTATTTTCTTCAGTATTTTTAACATGAACTGCTGATAAATTTTGTCAAAGTCTTGATCTGTACCTATTGGTATAATCATGTAATTTTGTCTGTAAGTCTATTTATTTGGTGAATTACATTTATCAATTGGTGAATGTTGAAAGAACCCTGCATCCCTGTGACAAAACCAATTTGATCATGGTGTACAATTTCCTCAATGCATTTTTGAATGCATATTGCTGATATTTTATGAGAATTTTTCATGTAAATTTTCACTGGGAATATTGGTTTGTAGTTTTCTTTCCTTGATGTGTCTTTAACTGCTATTGGTATCAGTGTCATACTGGCTTCATAGATCAATATCAGAACTAAAGAACTAAACAGATATTTCTCAAAAGAATAAATGCAGCTTGGTGCAGGAGTAATTCTAGCAGGAGGATTGAGGCAGAAGTTTGGAAGTTCAAAGTCACCCTTAGCAATTTTTTTCAAGGGCATAAGCAATGTAGTCTGTCTCAAAATAAAGATTTAAATTTAACCCTTTAAATTGCCCATTTAAGGAAGGGGCAGGGACATGGTTCAGTGGTTAAGCATAGCTGGGTTTAATCTTTGGTACCAAAAGAAAAAGAAAGAGAAGGTGAAGGGGGAAGTAGAAGGAAAAAAAGAAGGAGAAGAAGAAGAAGCAATATAAATGGCTAACAAATATATGAAAAAATCTACAATATCCTTAGCAATCATAGAAATACAAATGCAAAAACCCACTGAGATTTTATTTCATTCTAGTCAAAATGATAATAATCAAGGATACAAATAACAATAAATGCTGATGAGGATGTGAGGAAAAAGGCAGACTCATGAATTCTATATAAGTCTGAAAATTAGTACAACTTCTTTGAAAAGCAATATGGAGATTCCTTGAAAAATTAGGAATGGCTCACCATATGAACCAGCTCTCCAACTCCTTGATATTTTCCCAAAAGAACTAAAGGAACCTCTTATAACTTTGCATTCATTCCAATGTTTATAGCAGTTCAGTTTACAATAACCAAACTGTGGAACCAGCCTAATCACCTATTAGCAGATGAATAGATAAAGAAAATATGGCATATATACATTGCGTTAGCCAGGATTTTTGTCACTGTAACCAAACAAAAACAATTTAGGGGAAGAAAATTTTATTTTGGACTCATGGTTTCAGATTTCAGTCCATGGTCAGACATCTCCATTGCTCTGAGCTCAAGGTAAGACAGAACTCATGACAGAAGAGTATGGTGAAGGAAAGTTTCTAGATCATGGCAGCTAGGAAGGAGGCAGGGGGAGAGAGGGAGAGAGGGAGGGAGGGAGGGAGGGATAATGAGACGGAGGAATAGAGAGATAGGGAGAGGGGAAAGTTAGGAGCCAGGGGCAATATATAAACCCCAAAAGCACATCCCCAAAGACTTATTTCCTCCAGCCATATCTCACTTGCCTAGAGTTATCATCCAGTGCAGAAGTCCTTTCAAATTATCTCTCTGCTGTGACCTGCACAGTCATTAATTCAGGTTCCTGGACTGGGTGGTACATTATATGGGGATGGAGGAAAGATAAGCAGACACACAAATAGAGAAAAAGCTAGATGTCAGTGGTAGACTATCACCCTGTTAGGAAGGTGGTGACAGCTCAGCACGTTTATCATATTGGTATAAACATCAAAAGGATTTATTGTGAGAAAGCTTCTTCAAAGTAAGCAGAACCAAGGTCAGGAGTATGAGCAGCCTGATTATGGTTATCAGCTTGCACCCATAACTTTCTACCCCTGAGCAGCTGGTGTCTGAACCTCAAGGTCAAGAACAGAATAGCTCTGTAGCTGACACAGAACCTCCTATTGAACAGGATGTCACCATACCAACCAAGCAGTCACAAATCAATGCCTCTGCACAGAGAGTTCCCAAGAGAGGCATTGACTCCGTCATAAGCAGTTCAAGAACCATAATTCAATCACTGCTCCTGACATTACTCTATCAAATAGATTGATTAATTGATTAGGTCATACCTCTCAGGATCTAATCATTTCACCTCTGAGCATTCCTTCATTGTCTCACACATGAGCCTTCATGAGACCCCTCATATCCTAACCATATTATATACAATGAGGTTTTACACAGGTGTAAAGAAAAATGAAATTATGTCATTTTATGTTAAATTATGTTGTTATATGTTATGGGCAAATGTAAAATCGGCAAAATTGGAGAATATTTTGCTAAGCGAAATAAGCCTGTATCAAAAAATCAGTAGTCAAATGTTTTTCATCTCATGTAGAAGGTGAAGAAGAGTAAACCGAAATTTTAAAAGAGTTCTGGGGGGAGCCTCATAAAAATAGAAGGAAGAACAGTGTAGGAGGGAGGGAGGAGGGATGGGAATGCTGAGTGAAATTGACCCAAACATGTCATGTGCATAATGAATATATTACAATAAATGCCACCTTTATGCATAACATTAATGCACTCATTAAAAGACACTAAATTAATACAAGGAAGTCTAATGGAGTGGAGGAAGTGGATCAGTGGGAGAGAGGAGGAAAGGGAAAGTATGAAAGTTCAAAATGGAACAAATTATGTTACAGACATTTATGACTATAAAAAATGAACCCAATATTATGTATAACTATAATGTACTAAAACACACACAAAAATAAATAAATAAATAAATAAATAAATAAATAAATATTCTGTTAAGTGAGAAACAAACTAATGAAAGTAGCCAGAAACAAACCTAAATGCTTTATTCACCCATTTGTATAAAAATCTGGAAAGAAAAAGACAAAGATTTAGAGATATAAAGATTTGGAGCCTGGATTTTTGGTTGTTGGAGTTAAGGATGGGCATATGAAACTGACTGAAAAAAAAAATCATGAAAAAAAAAATTTCAAGGTGATACCAAAGTTTCTAAATAATGATTGTAGAAATACTTGTGTGATTGCATGTATGGGTAGAATGAAGGAAAGCACAAATATCTTATATTAAGCTAATTGCAATGTATTTGTTTATTAAAATAGTTGACTTATATTGTATCTCATCAAAAGTGCAAAAGAGTTTATGCTGAACTAAAAATTAACAGAATTATGAACATCACATAAAGAAATGGAAAAATCAACAGGAAAGAAGGAAATATGAGTGAAGTGTTATAAGAATTTTGGCAAAATTAATCACTCTTCATACTGTACACCATACAGTGAAATAAATGTAATATAGATATAAAAGTTCTGCATGCAATTGTTATAGATTATGAAAAATGAAGTGAAATTTACTGTTATTTTCATATATCTATGTTCCTTCTTAAATATTCAAAGATAATGAAAGTAAGGTAGTAAGGTAGGATCACCTGATAAATTTTACCTTCCAATAATAATTTGTTAGTGAGATGTTTCTCCATTTGTACACTTTTTCCAAGTTTTTCTGTTATTCTTTGAAAAAAGAGAAAGGCTTTCCCATAGTGCTCCAATTCATAGGATTTCAAAATAGTACAGTCTGTCTGAATACATGATCGTTAAAATCTATCCATAAGATCTTAAAACCATTGCATTCATTTACAGTTTCTCACTAGGATGAATTCAATGAAAAGTAATTCTTTAATTATAACAGAATTTTTTTCTACCAGATTGTTAAAAATCTCCCCCACATTAATGGTAATGGTCACATTTGAATTATTTTTCTGCAGTATAACCCATGGGACATAGAGTAAGATAGGGCACTTCCCAAATTCTTCTCCATATTTCTTATATTTATAAATTTTCTTGCCATTGTTAGAACCATAATGCTAAGTTCTGAGTCATGTGGAAATACCTTGTGACATTTCTTATATTGTTACATTATTCACCTTCATGAATTCTTAGATACTTGGAAAAAATGGTCTACTATTAAGGGTTTCATACATTCCTTAAATATTGGAGTTTGTCACCCTTATGCATTATCTAATGATAAATAAAATATTTGTGGGACTAAACACATGTCTAAACTCCATCATTTATATTGTTTCTCACCATAATGAATCTAACTTTGAATAAATATGAGCTAAAAATAAAGTTATTTCTGAAATAATTAACATTCAGAGAATTCCTTT
Source organism: Marmota monax (assembly GCF_021218885.2). Lineage (NCBI taxonomy): Eukaryota > Metazoa > Chordata > Mammalia > Rodentia > Sciuridae > Marmota > Marmota monax. The sequence goes on along the minus strand of NW_026695197.1, from coordinate 1,848,579 downwards.
CATTATAAACAGTTGAGTATTCAGTAAAAAAATAGATGGTGAAAGTGAACATATCTTGCATGAGTGCAATGCCCTCCTAAGACTCATTATGTTTTTCAAAATGAATATTTTATTTCTAATAATATTTTCAGCATGGAAATTCATACTCCTTCATTATAATTTTCCTATTCTTCAGGAATTTTCCATTTGAATGATTCTTTGTAGTCTATGTCAGTTTTGCAAGGAAATTTCTTGGCCTTATCTCTTGATTTCTAGTCTAATGATGGACCTCTTGTTAGCTTTCTGTCAACCACCCAAGTTCCTTCATTTACTCCAATAAGGAGATTAATGATGAATTAGAAATGCAAAGTCCCATTAACGCCAAGTGTCTGAAATTCTTCCATATAAATCTTCTAATTAAAGTGATTATCAGTGCCCTGGATTGAAGGCTGTGGTCATATCACTAAAAATAACTGGTCTATGGTACACATTGTTAAATTTTCAAGAAATGATTACTCTCTTTTAGACTTTAAAAAAATAATTCTGAGAATTTGGGACCTCATGGAACCCTGTGCAGTATGCCACTCTTGTAGTTAAACTATAATACCTTTTTTTAAAATTTGACTTGATTTGATTTGATGTGGTACTGAGTATTGAATGCTAGGTAAGAGCCACTGAGCTACATCCTCAGTCCCTATAATATCTTTTTCAATGATAGGAAACTGAGGTTATGAGACCATATTTAAGTTTATAGAAAGGAGTATTATTCTAAAATAATCCCTGCCTAATTTATTCTTGACTTCGATGATTAATCATTAGGGACTAAATAGATACAATAGTTCTTCTTTCTGGGTAACTCTAATATGTTTTTATTTTTCTTTATCCTTTTTATTTAATCTCTAAATTTTCCATAAAACCTAAAACACAGTTTGGTGTTTTCTGTAGTTGGTTTTAATCATGCATTTGGCAAAAGTTAATGTTATTGTCTTCATTTCATTTCTTAAATTTATTTTTATATGTATATACTCTCCTGTGTTCTATTGATGTGTTGAAAATAGAAACACAAAAACATAAAAAAGTTTGATTTTAAAGTCACATAAATACATATGATAATAGTTACTTGTACCACTAGTAATTAATTTCACTTATTGAAGAATAATTGTGTTACTTTAAAAGAACGCAATGTATTTAGCTAGGGACCACCAGCAGATTTGTTTCAGAATGATCATTATACAGTATGCAGCCCAACAGTCCCCACAGAGCCTCAAATTCTCTTCCCTTAATTTTATCAGATTGTTTGGGCAACAGGAGACTTCAACACTCGACCATTTCATCCAAATTAATTAGCCTTTGAATTCATAGCTTGAAAATCTAGATTGAAAACATACATTGCTTGTCAGGTATGCCTCTGCTTTTGTACACATGACTAAATCAGAATTAAACATATTGACAACTCTTAATGTCCTGGAACTGACGAAGTCCCTCAGAAAGAAGAATTACATCATCTTTAAAATAACACTGTGACTGAAATGCTAGTTTAAAATAACCCCCAAAATAAATGTGGAAATCAGTTGCCTGCTATATCAAAATGAGAAAGATACTTTCCATCTTCTGCGTTGTCTTTGCAGATCAAACTTTCCCTTAAACTGTAACATTCTACTAAATAACACCTTCCATCCACAATTTTTTTCTCTTAAATAGAAATTTTAATGAATTCATCCTCTGTGACATTTGCATTTATCTTTAAATGCCACAAGATAACAGGGTTTTAATCATTCCAAATAGGTTTTTAATTATAGACCTAATTACTTTTTCAGAAGGTTAAGCTCCACAAACAGGAATAAAGCTGTTTGCTTGCACTTTGTGTGAAGAATGATGTTTTGCTCTTGATTTAGGTATTCGGTAAATTTATTCGGTCAGTTTTAGCTGACTTTTTAGTATTAGAAGAGCTGAGTTTTAAGAGAATTTGACATTATGCAGTGTGAATCAAATAATGTTATTCTAATTAATTACAGAACCAGAGAAGGAATAAGAGATGCTTTGCACAAGAGATGGCAGATTAGTAGCTGCTAATTCTGGCCTCCAAGGCAGTACCAGCAACAGACAGTTCAGTTACCAAGATACGCAAGGTGGATGTCTGTAGAGTTCACGAAGAAATTTACTGCTGAACAGTTTTTGATAAAGATAGAAGATTACTATTTTAAAACTCAGTTCTGAGTGAGGACTCAACTAATGGTTTGTAGAGAAAAAAAATCTACTAAATTATTCATTTGGGTAGTTAAACATTTTGTTTCTTTGTTTGCTTCTCATAGCCTCCTATGGGTGATTTCTGAAGGTATGTAGCAGTTCATAAGAAATTTGTTGATTTCAGCTGTCATGTTTAACATATATGTGGACTCTGAAGATGAGCCCCAGAAAGGATAATCATAAATTATGCATCCTCTTCTATGATGAAATGTCTCAATTGTTTATATAACCCTATCTACTATAGGGAAAAGTGGTCAATTCATGCCAACATATTATGATTGTTCCAATGTGTTTCAACATTTCTTTCACCCATTACAGCAGCAATAGAGAGAAGAAAATGATATTGTACTGAGACTGAAATTCTCTGAAAAACAATCATGAGTCCCTTAATTGGGCAACTTGTTCAGCAGTGCTTGTTCATCTAGAGGAGATCACTACTTATTCCCATTATACTACAAACAAGACATACTCTTGATCTATGAGATATATGAAACTGGTCATAGAAGAAATCTACACCATGTCCATTACATATAGCCACCCAGATTTTCTGGTTGGATAAGGAATATGTTGCTTTCCTTTGCTGAGGATCACAGTTAACACAAGGAGACTGAGACTATTTAAAAAGGGGTTTACATAAAGAATGCTTGTAAACACTAGTAATTATAAAAGTTTTCATAATGATTCATCCTATGCCTTATACTATAAAGATTTCTCAGTTAAGCTTTGTTGAGTGAGCTTTCAGTGAATGCCTACTGTTATCAGATCCTGTGCTTAGAATACAAAAGGGATAGTTTACATTTCTGCTTGAAGATGCTTGTACTCTATTCTGAAAGAAAAAGAAAATATTATGAAAGAAAAAAATATATTATGAGGTGGCAAAAGTTTTACAGATGATGTATAGAATAGAGAGAGCACATTTGGTTCAGATTGAGGAATTAGGATACTCTTTCTGAAAAAAAAAAAAAAAAAAAGGATTCCAGAGCTCTCATGAGAGATAACTATGAGTTGTCTAGCTAGCAACATTAGTCAATTTTTCCTGACAGAGAGGAAATATTAATCATCAATGAAAAACTGAGACTATTATGTCACAAGAAACTGAGATAATGCTACATGGGGCACAAAATAAAGTGGAGATAGGATGACAAAGCAGATAAACTTGTATATCTTCAGGACAAGATATGGGTCAGGACTAGATCAGGGAAATCCTCTAAACCATGACAAAGTTTGTGTGCTTTCTCCTTCATAGATGCAGAGACTGAAGAAGTAATAATGGAGAAGTATATCATGGGATTCAAAGACTTTTGTTTTGAAATAGTGTACTATGTTTACCTGTAGAATAGAATGGATTGTGTTTATTTATTTGAAAATGATATAATGCTAATTCTTACCTCCAATAATTATTAGCTGTGTGACTTTGAGTGAAACAATTATGTCCTCAAAAGACATCACTTATTCATCACCAAAATGAACAATAACAGCAAGAACAACCCAATATTTCCTAGTTCACAATTTTGTGTAATAATCAAATGATGCAATCTTTGTGAAGGACTCAACACATGATAGGAATAACAGCTAATGGTTAATTTCTTTGCATATCCATATGATTGAACTGGTATCATTGATTTGTGAAAATTTGATCTCTAAATTGTAGAAAATTTAATTGGCTATTTGAAAAAGAACAGGGTTTATTTCCCACAGGACTAACAGTTTATAAGGTGTAATAAGATTTCATGTAAAAGTAAAACCCTCCAAAAAAATCTAGAAAAAGAGCTGTATGAATCTGTGTTAAAATAAATATTTAAATATGACACTTAACCAAAAAAATGGAGAGATTATTTAAGACATCAAAATTAAAGAAACATATGAGTAAAACTTAATAAAGAAATGAACATCAGGTAAAAATACTTGTAGCATAAACATAAACATCAAATGATTATTGTCTAATGTATACAGAATTCTGAAAAGCAACAAGAAAAAAATCAGAATAAGCCACATGAAGAGAATCTTATTGGTTTATAATAAGTGAATTGATTTTTAGTAATAAAAACTAAAACAATATAAAGTTACTATTTTTGTTCATAACAAGTAAAAGTAGAATTAAACAGTGGGTTATAATGGAGTAAACCATAAACTCTTTATCTACTGTTAGTGTAAATGTTTGGGAAAATTGACATATTTTATCAGATTTAATGTGTATCACTCATAAATTCCTATTTTAATTAAAAAAGAAACTTGAGTACAAATATTCAAACACATAAGGATAAGAAATTACACAATTATAAAATATCATAGCAGAGTAATGGAAATGACCCCAAACCCATCAAATAAATAAATACAATGTGTTAGATGCCATAAAAGCTATGTACCAATTATAAAGTAGAAACTAGAAAAACTTATGTCAATATTGAATTTTTCAAAATATTCAATATTCTTAAAAGAGTATAAGATATAGAATGTCATCATTCAATTTTTGTTATTGTTGTTTTTTGTTTTTTTGTTGTTGTTGTTTTGGTACCAAGGATTGAACTTAGCAGCACTTAACCACTGAGCCACATCCCAATGCCTTTTTTGTATTTTATTTAGGGGTAGGGTCTCACTGAGTTGCTTAGGGCCTCACTAAATTGCTGAGGCTGGCTTTGAACTCGAGATCCTCCTACCTCAGCCTCTGGAGCCTTTGGGATTACAGGTGTGCACCAGCAAGCAAATTTAATACAAAGAAGTTAGTGCCTTAATACAGAGGACAAAATTTTTGATAAAAGATGAATGGACAATAAAATAAAAACAATCCAGACATCATATTGAACAAGGATAGAAGAAGGCCACTAAGCTAATATCACAATGTGATTTTATGAATCCATGGTTGAAAATAAAGGGGAAAATGTATGATTGCATAAAACATTCACTTATAAAATACATATGAATAGTCCAGAAAAGCATTGCGAGTAAAACATATTTTATACACATGTAAACTCTCCAAATTCTGGTTACAGAATGCATTGTTCAATACCTACTTGTCCCAATGACAGGCAAATAAATTAACCATCTTTTCATCATCACAGTTTACAATTCCTCTGGCTAGAACACCAATATATTAAGATACAATTCTTCAGATATAAATAAATACATCTGGCCATGCCATAGGGACAGGCATATTTGTGGGTATAGGAAAGTAAATAGTGTGTTTCTGAATAACAGAAGATGGTTGTTTATCTTGATAGCCTTTATCTCCTTTGTGTGTGTGTGTGTGTGTGTGTGTGTATAAATACATCCTGCAGAATTATCAACAATGGAATGATAATTTGGTTGCAGACAAACACAGAATTTCTTCTGAATTTATATTTATTAACCAAAAGAACATATTGGATATAGCACAGGTAGCATGTTCAGAGTCTGTGATTCAAATCATAGTCATTGCTTTCCAAATTGCACAAAATCAACATTTATAAAAAGGCAGGAGAGTCAGATGGAGCAAACTTATTGCACCATAATCTAAAGCCAAATAGATATGGCTGTGCTCAGGTCATCCAGACTGACTGTAGGAATGCAAGAGATTCATTGCCATAAAGTATTAAATTGGTCATTTCAAAGCATTGAATGAATAAAGTCAAATGTCCTATGGGCATTTAATAAATATTTTACCAAAATGTTTGATTTGATAGGCTAGCAATTGTAATCTTGCAATCACCACCATGGGAATAAGAGAATGGACATTTTGTTTGCTAGTGGATATTTGAGTGCCTTGTAAATAATAAGCAATTTTGCATGAGCATAGAACACATGGCCACTTTAAATTACAGTCCAATTAAATTCACATACTTTTAAAAACCATTAAAATGAGGAAAAATTAAAAAGAACATCTATGATTGCACATTTAGAGTTCGAAGCATAGTTAGAGATCAAGTATTTCATACAGAGAAAGAGTAGACAATTTTAGTAATCTTCTGGGTTTGGCAGCATAAGTTTAATAAAAATATCACCTTAAAATTGAAGCACTTTAGACATAATATTATGGCATTGCTTTTTGCATTGCACACTGCAGAATAAACTAATTACTCCAACTCAATTTTAAAGTGATCTGTCCTTTTCCATAAACAGCATGTGCCAACGTTTATTTTTCATATACAATTTTATTAAGACTAAGTTACCAGAAAGGTTTTGAAACTAAGATTTCTGGGCACTTAAATCTTGAGAAATAATTATATGTATTCAAATATAATAAATCTAGCTTTAAAACCCTGCCTGAAAGTTGGATTTTATAATTTCTATAAAGCATAGATCTATAGCCAGATTTCTATTAACAGTGTCATTTTTTTTTGCATTTACTTCTGATGGGTAATTGAAACTAATCCAACACATTTATGTATATACTTTGCTTACTTGAAGAAAGTATTTACAGCTTATTTTTAAATGCACAGACACTGCAAAATAATGTTCTGACCATGTTGCTGTATTTAGAAAACAGTTTACCTTTTCCATATGTTGACATATCATACATACACTTTGATGTATGATATTATAAAAACTTATCTTCACATAGACAGCATTTTGATCTGTTTTGTAGTTTAATATATATATATTTATTTATCTTTAAATGTATATTATATATATATATATATATATATATATATATATATATATATATATATTATCTATATATATTTTTTTCAATCTCTTGGCAAACATTTTTTTCTGAAGCAATGGAAATCCAAGTAAATTCAAATTAGGTAAAAGTAAATTAATCTCAATATTTTCCATACTTATTATTATTTTACAATTTAAATGTAGGAACTACAGTAATTTTTTCTTGTATTTAATAGAAAAATTCTTTAATATTTTTGATTGATAGATCCATTTATTTATTTATATACATATGAAAACTCATTAAACCTACTCTATCACCATTTAATTTTTAAATCTAGCATCATGTAGTCCATTTATCAGAATATTTCCAATTAAGAATGATATTATCAAGAGTAGTGCCTGAAATCTGTTTGTGAAGAAGCAGTATACCAGAGTGTGCAATTCAGATGTCTTGATTATCTTTCTATAGAGGATTACCTAAGGGCAAGCTACCCAGAAATATAAGCAGGCAGCATGCAAGACTCACATCCATTGAAAAGAGGGCAAAACAAATTAACAGATTTTTGCTAAGTAAATTTTCTGGAAGTGGATAGCAAGTCTTAGAGTTATTTATAATTTCCATTATAATCTTCGATAAAATAAAAGACAGTATGATAGAATCAAAGACTTTAAGTTTTAAACTCTCTCCTGACAATGGCTATCCCAACTACTTGGGAGCTTGATGTAAAAGGATCCCAAATTCAAGGTTGATTTCAGCAAGCTAGTGAGGAAGTAAGCAACTTAGGGAGACCCTGTCTCAAAATAAATAAATAAAGAGAGCTGTGGATGTAGCTGTGTTTTAGTGTCTCTGGGTTCCCTATCCAGTACAAAAAAAAAAAAAAAAAGTTATCATCCAAAAGTCCAAAAGTAATAAAAACCAGAGAAGTTGTGGAAAAAGAAGTCTTATACACTGTTGGTAGGAATTTAAATTAGTTCAACCATTATGGTAAACAGTAATAAGTCTCCTCAAAACCCAAAATACAAAACTACCATGTGATCTATCAATCCCACTAATATATATATATGAAATCAGAGTATCAGAAAGACATCTGCACTCCCAAGTTTATTGCAGCCCTATCACAATAGTGAAAATAGGGAACCAAGCTGGAGTCCACTGATTAATGAATTGATTATGAAAACATGGTATGTATACTCTAACTTGCTTTGTCTATATTAGTGATGGTGAAATACTATTCAGGAAACCTTATTTATCCTAAAAATCATTAAAAATTCTATCCTTTGTAGCAACATGGCTGGAATTAAAGGACATTGTGTTAAGTAAAATAAACCTGTAAAAAAGATAAATACTGCATGAGTTTGCTTATATGTGGAAGTTAAAACAGGTTCATAGACATAGAGCAGAGCAGTTGTGACTAGAGTCTGGGGAAGGTATGGAGGGGGACAGGAAGAGAATGGTTTCAGATACAGAAATACAGTGAGAAGGAATAATTTCCGGTGTTCTGTAGAACAAGAGGGTGAGTATAGTTAACAATAATTTATTTTATCTTTCAAAATAACTAGAAGAAACAAATTTGAACATTCCCAGCCTAAATAAATACTAAATATCTTTGGTTATTGATATATTAATTGCCCTGGTTTGATCATTAAACATTGTATTATATACTGAAACGCCACATTGTGCCTCATACACATGTGCATTCACTATATTAATTGAAAATAATAAAATAGTATGAATATAAAAATCTGAGGCTTATTCTATCACATATTTATGTGTGCATTAGAAATTTCAACAAAAACAGTTTTGAGTAAAGATACTATCCTATAATCATTTGAATCTTTGATCTTAGTTTTCCACTTCACTCATGGACACCAGATAATATCATTTTAAACATTTGAAAAAGCACCAATTAAATCTTTTAGTATTCTTTAAAATAAATAATATGCCAACTATGAACTTTTTGATTATTTTCTCTGTATGCTTTCATTAATATATCATATGAGAGTAGAGAGCTTGAAACTGGCTCTTAACAGTAGGGTGCCACCTTATACAGCGGCCAAAGCTTCTATGTATGTACAGTTGCAAAGTTTTGATGAAGAATAGCTTCTGAGGTATTCCTCCTATTATCACAAATTTAGCATTAAAATGCATAATTCAAAACACCTGGGTGGCTTTAGTTCCACATTTCTCAAATGTATTTACCTCCAGGCTATATTATGAAGGGAAAGTTTGCACCCCAAAAGAGAAACACAGTAAAATCATGTGAGAAAACTAGATATAATCAAGGATATTATTATTTATTAATTACTTTATTTTAAACAAAGGGACAAATATTATTTGATAATTTGTAAAAAGCCATTCTCTGGCAAAGGGACATTTTTTTTTTTTTTTTTAAATCAGCAGGAAGCAAACCATTTGTCTGAAAAATCCATTTCCCAAGATTCAAATCTGTGTGACCTGGAGATCACATCAGAGTGATGTGATCCCTTGCAGTGCTACAGTGGGTCTCTACGATCCCTTCACCTTCCTCCCAGGGTCACTCTCTGGCTGGCAGTAACCCTTTTCACTTAAAGAAGAAAGGAAGCTGCCAATAGTTTTACCTGGACAGAACTGCCCTTACAGATTGGCACCTTTCCCACCTCCAAAAGGAAGTTAATAAAGACTCTTTCTCAGAAATAGACTCTTTATGAATTTAATTTGCCATCCATTAAGTCGCCTGAAATCAAGGCTGTAGTTATTTAATATGATATTGTGGTAATGGCTGTTCTTCTCTCCCTCCTCAGATCCTCACCATCAAGAAGATTTTTAGGCCAGTTCTTTCTCTCCTTTAGGGATCAAGGGGTGGAGACTCACTTTCCATCTCAGACCTGGAGACTCTTCTGAGGAAGGAGATTTTCAAGGCTTTAATTATAATGGCATTACTGAAAACTCTATAATATCATTATATTTCTCTACCACTCAAATTCAATTAGATTTCCTTCATTGCTGGTGAGATGCCAAGCCACAACTCTATTTTAGAATATATGAAAATGACAAAAATGTAAGTAAACTCACATATTCTGTGATAAAAATTTTACCCCTTAAAATGTTTCATATTTATTAATATAATGTTCTCAAAATAATCCAAACTGAGAAACTAATATCAGGATTCTAGTTACTATCTCTCTGAATAAATAATTATGTAATATCAAACTATGAACAATAAAGTTTTATTACTAATAAAATTACTGTGGATTTGCTTGACTTTCAATTTTAAATCCATATTATAAATGTGTATTGTGCATAGAATCTATTTGTTTCAAAAATGTTAATATTAATTTTCTCAAAGGCTGGGGGCATTTTTTCCCAACGGCCACATGAAGTTCTTTCTCCCATATTTTTGATTTACAGCATGTCTCTGCAGACGATATGGCTGCAGTTTTCAGTAGACAAAAGGAACAGATTTCTCTTTTTTTTTTCAATCTTTAAGTGGACTAGGCTTCACAGTATAAAACATAAATTTTAACAACACTATGTATACCTGAGGACCTCAGTGTGTGTTTTATTTTTTTCTGACCATCCTTGTTCAGATCAACACAAGGTAACAATTGGGAAAAGATGGCTACTTGGCTATGTGTCCTTATTATATAGTTTACTATTTTTTCCCACTCCTGATTATAATATTAAAGAGCTGTTATAAACTCTACTATCTTTGGAAGTTACCTGGGGAAGTTTAAAAAAAAAAAGACTTTTCTCTATGGTATTAGCACATGAGATTTTCTACAATAGCAGCAATTTAGTTATTTAACATTTCAAAAGTTATGCAAGGATCTAAATGAAAGTAATATTCCTCATCAAAGATTGAGCAGTTTGAGTGAAAATTTTAATAACAAGTGAAAGTTTAGAATTAAGCTCCAGAAAAATAAACAATAGCACTAAATGTGCTATTGTCTTTTCTTAAATCTGCTGTCTTCCTCAATTTGATTGGAATTATGATTTCATCTTTACAATCTAATTATTTCATGTGATTATTAGAACTTCAGGTTAGTTTTAGTTTAATACCTAGAAAACTTGGTCTTCCACGGTAATTATAGGAGGACCTCATTAAATTTGACTCTTACTAAAAGTAGAAATACTTTTCCATATTACATTTTGTTAAGCTACTGCTCCAACCTTACTTGAGCTTATGCAGAAATGACAACAACAAAACCCTGGGATGAGCTAGATTTAACCAAGTTTACTGGGGCAAGAGAAGATACTAGAAACAGTTACCATTTGAAACCAAAGTTGTAGTAAACTAGGTCCATGATCCTAATACATCACTCATCAGAGCTCTGCAACTCAGAGCAGTGTGAAAGCAGGAAAACCCATGGCTTAATGAACAGCTGAGCACATTGTCTCACAGAAGTTCCAATTCTGTTTTTTTTTTTTTTAATTTTATGATCAACTTACATTTCCTATAAGCATCTAAACAGTCATGAGAACTTTATTCTCTAGTTTAAGGAAAATCAACTTATATTTCACATTCTTTTTTTTTCTACAAAAATTATTTATTACTGTGCTTATAAGATTCTAGACAGCACATTAAAAATAGATGAACAAGCAAAGCCCAAGAGGATCTTACCTATATCTTTTCCAATAGAGTGTAAACTTCTTGAAGGCAAGACCCTCTCTTTCTCTTTTGTAATGAACACAGAAACACTGGTTCCTTAGAAACTAAAGATAAGAAGCATGCCCTCTTGATCAACCTATTAATAAATTCAACTCTCAGCATAATAACTAGCTCATTAATTACTTTAAAATTTAAAGAATAGGATTTGATTTAAGTACTAAGAACTGGATCAGCTCCATCAGGACAGAATTTTTATCCTAAGAAGGATCTATTTAGAGATCAACTGACTGTACAACTTTGTTGTTCATATCGCTGAACAACTGCAGAGTATTTGCAAGACTGGGAATTTCTGATTATCTATAAAAAGCAAGGGCATGATAGCCTAGATGTGATACATTTGTATAATATTATGTTCTACAAGATCTTGTGCACAGGTCATCTACAAAATGTCACTTGGTGATGTTTTCTAAAAGGCAGATTTCTGGGCTCCATAGGCATAATGGATAAGGATCTCTAGGTGTGAGAATTTGCAATCTGAAATTGTATTAGCTAAGGTGTGTTGTTTAAGTGTCATTCCAAATTGAGATACTTTTCTCTGGTCTAAAATACTTTTATTTTATTATAGGTCATTTCCCTGAAAAACTGAGGGCTACAGAGTAATTAAGAATTTTTCTCTTTAATGTGACTTATGGAAAATCTGACATTGACAGAAGTTTGATTTCATTTTTAGGTATGCATCATAAGATCTCTGAGGCTCATCTCACCCTTAGATGTGTGTGCTAAGACTGAGACAGGATTGGATTAATCAGAGCTTCCAGCATGTGGCAACTAATGCCTGCCTTGCAGTCATTTCTGTTGGATGCACCTAATGGGTTAGACTATCCTACAATCAGGATTCATGTCACTAGCAATTCTGCAGAGGGTGTAGGAATAACTGGGAAGAAAAGAAAGGACACATAGAGCTTTTCTTTACATAAAGAGATATAGAATTTTGTGTTTTGGACTTTAAGGTCAAATCAATTGATATATATTCTTCATGTCATGTTTATGTCTGATATTCTGGGACTGTGAAGCAGGCCTTATGTGTCTTCAGTAAGAACTTGGCATGCTCCAATATTGATTAATCAGTGATTCTGCAGCTAGGTCACTACTGAACAAAATGAAGATCTCATCATTCTCTGAAGAGGTTTAGGGCTTATAAAACAGGAAAAGCAGAAAAATCAGTCCCTCACAAGGGTCTTCACGTGGTCATGCCCACTTTACAAGTTGCCATGCCACATTCATTAATGAGGAGAAATTAACAAAGAAACAGGATGTAGGATGAATTTATTTATTTTTTTTATTTTTCACCAGAAACAAGATACAGCATCAACAACTGAAAATGCGACTTTACTCAGGGCCTTTGAGAAGGACTTCATTAGATTTCAATTTTTCCTTAGCATATCAGAGATGGCAAGAAAGTTTCTCACCTAGTAATTCAGTATATTTATTGGATTCAAGAAGAAAATCTTAAACTCTAAAGAAAAGCATTTTATAATTTATTATACTTTACAAAACTGAGACAGAGTAAGTTAATCTAAGAATACAAAAATTGTAAAAGTGGAATTTTTTAAAAATGTGCTCTCCTGTCCTCTAGGAATCATTTGAATGTCTTCTGTTGCTTTCTTGTCTTCCAGAGTTTGTAACAGTGGAAATACAGGAAAAAAAACAACTTTTTCTCATTCATTTAATGTATTTTGGAAACTGAGAAATCAAAATACAAATGGAGTGAATGGGGCATACTTGGAATAATTATTTCTGTGAAACCAGAAACCCAGATCTACAATTTTGTAGAGAGAAAAATATCATCTCTGTAGTGCAGTGAATAGGAAAGAAAAACCTTGGCCTATGATGACTTGGGAAGGACCATTGGATGTGCATTCAAAGTTTCAGTTCCAAACAAAATGTTAGCAAGTGAAAGGAGAAATAAGTCTATTTTAGGTAGCATGCACCTAGCATTGTCAGAATCACAGAGGTTATTTTTGTTCTGCAGTCTGTCCTCTAGCTTTCTATGGACAGTAAATTATATTCCTATTTCATCACCACAGATATTTTTCATTTTCTTGTTTCTCCTAGTATGTACAAAAAATTTACTTCACTAACTCAGACAAAATTTTGGAAAGTTGGATAAATGCAAGACTGATACCTCTATATAACTTATCATCAGCAGTACACTTAAATTTTTTAACTATAAGCACATGCAATTCATTACCCTGTAGAATGTAACAAATAGATAAATTTCAATACTTAAAAATATAAATATAACAACAAATCCTATTTCTGTTATGCTTTGTGAAAAGAAATAAATCATTATCTTTATTCAGCAACTCAACTGTTTACCTATTCTTTTTCCCTGAATACTTTTGGGAAAGAAAAAGAAGAAAACATCAGATAAATGTTTAGTCTTGTTTGCAATTTTGATTTTTTTTTTAAATTTTTACTGAATACTTCAACCTTTGGTCTGTAAGCTTAAGAGAAAATGAGAAGCATTTTAGGCATATATTAGCTTTCTCATTCATATTGCTTATTGACATGAAATTCAGATAATTCCAAATGCAAAACAAATACAATTGACAATATTTGAGGAAAAGAAAATTTTCTATCTATATGTAACTTTGATTAGAAACATATGCTAGAAGAGCATTCCTGGAAAACAGTCTAAAGATGAAGAGGTATCAATGCCAGAACTCTAAACTGTTTGCATTTGTGCTTAGTAAAAAAATTTAAATATATTTTTGAATTTTATTTCATTAAGTAATATTAATATCTTGAAGTAGTTGGGGGAGAATATATACAATACTTAAATGTATGAGATGAGCATCCTAATTTAGTTTAATAGCTCTTGAAATATGATGTGGGGTTATTATAGGTAAGATTTTAAGCATCCAATGTTGTGCTCTGATAAGATTGAGTTGATATAATACAAAATTAAGCTCCACAGGAAACTGAGAAACCAAAATCAAGATACATTAAATGAATGAGAAAAATGTTATATTTTTTTTCTCTACAATCTAAAATAACTTTGACAGGCAAAAATGCTATCAACTGTTACAGAAAGAGCTTAAAGTGTTGGTTCTAAAAAAAATCAATGAGCAATTATTTTTGTAAATATTTACATGGATATTTTTAAAACTTAAAGAGTATAAAGAATTTTATTTTTACTATCATAACTTACATGCTAAGGATGCACTTTGCAGCTCATAATCAAATTTATACTCCATTTATTAAATGAATATTATGAGAGACAGTTTTTTCCTGCAATTAAATATACTTGGTACATGTGTGTTTGGAGGGACATGGTGCTCCATTTATTTTAAAAGAACACCACTCTAAAATACAAAATTAGTTGGCTATCAACTTATCTACATAAAAATCAATTAAAAGTGTATCAATCCAAAGCCCCAGAATGAAATCCTGTAGAAATGGAGGTGTTGCTACCAAGTTGTATATTTCTCATAGATCCTGACAGGAAACCTCAAAAGACTGGTTTCAATGATAATGCAAATATTGGTGTTGTCTTCAATAAATTGAGTTAAAATTGTGCTTAAATTGAAGAAAACACAATTTTAACTCTAAGAAGTCCAAATTCCATCAATTTAATTATAATTTTACACTAGCTGGGAATGGTGGTACACACCTGTCATTTCAGTGACTCTGGAGGCTGAAACAGGTGTATTGCAAGTTCAAGCCCAACTTAGGCAACTTAATGAAACCCTTTCTCACAATTTAAAACAAGGGAACCTGGAGACATAGTGATTTGATTGTGAGGCTTTCATCTACAAGAAAATGGTTCCCAAAATTTACTGGAAACTCTTTCTCGCCCTGCCCCAATGCTTACTATCTTTTCTGAAAATAGCACTATCTCTTTCATTTTCTTTCAGAAAATTTGTATTTTCCCCTCCTCATGCTTTTGTTTATAATGAAAACTGCTGTGTTTTCTCCTGATTCCATATGATTGATTAGTTCAGGAAAGGGCTTAAGCCATACAGAGAATTTCCCTGGGAGTTTTTGACATATTCAAGCTTTCAGGGAGCAGCTATTATTAGAGGAGGGTTTGAGATGTATGAACCTTCAAGTGTCGTCTCCTGAGAAATCAGCTGGAAGTGAGAGAGACAGAGAATGAAGCACACAGGTGGAGAAAAAGCACAGGTGTAGATGTGATGGCTTTCGAGTCCTTGGTTCCGGTGAGGTTTTTGTTATTGAAGTTTATATTACTCTTTACACTTTGGTCATTCAAGTTTTCTGTGGAATCTTCTCTTTTTCTAAGTGAGTTCATGTTCAATTTCTGTAACTGCTAAACCAATTAAATGGGCCTAAATGAGGTTTTATGTTTATAAATATTTTAGCAGGATGGATCCAAACAAACATTTCTATAAACTGATTCACTCACACTAATTTTATCACACTGTCAAAAATATTTTTGCATGTAGTTATCATTTATTTCTTGTATGGAAATTGACTTCCATGATACTGCTCTCTCAGTTCCCTTTTCTGTATGACCTCTAAATTTTCAGGAATTCAGATTTCAGTCCTGGAAACTCTAGTCTTTACAAGCTACAATCCTGTCCAAGTAATCTTAGGGCTTAGATATTATCTATAATGCTAACTATCACAAGTTTAAACCTCTAACCCAGGCCAGACATAACGCAAATCATGTATAACAAACAGACTAATTGACATCTTCATCTTAGATGTCTACTAGTTATTTCAAAATTAACATCCAAACTCAGCAAGCTTCCATATACTACACTGACTATTGCTGCAATTATCTGCATCTTAATAAATGTCATATCATTGCTAATTAAGGCAGCAAATGAAACAAAGCTATAACAAAAACCTTAGAACAAGTTTTCTCTATTTTAAACGTGCTTGCTATTTTCTATCTTTAAGTAAATTCTATGGGTTATAACTTCAATATTTATTCAAAGCATGACCATCAGTTATGATTTAATTGGCAAATGCTTTCATCAAAACCCATTGTCTCTTACACATTTCACAATACCCTCCTCATATTGATCAGCTTTGTCCTTATATAAAAACCTCTGAACAACTCCTTTCACACTATACTTTAGAAAGTAGACAACTTGGAATATATATCATTTCTCTATTAACACCCCTAACTTTACTGTCTTTCTCTAAATGATCTGGCTCCAAACCAGACTGACTTCATCACCTTTTTTCTCCCTCTCTAACAAGACAATCCCTTCTCTTTTTTGAACATATCAAATAGAAACCCACTTTTGCCACCTTGACTTTTCTATTTCTTCTGTCTGGAAAAAACAAAACTATTTGCATGACTTGTTCCACCAATTTTTAAGTGTTATATTTTTCTTTTAATACAATATTCTCTACTGTTTCTTATCCTTGATATTTTATATATTCTTATATAGACAGCTTATATTTTATTACATTTGAAAGTGTCTCAATTTAATTGTCATTATTTTGATCCTTGGATATCATTTACAATTTATCTAGAATGTATAAGCGGGATGTGGCAGTGCACACCTGTAATCCCAGAGACTCAGGGACTGAAGCAGGAGAACCACAAGTTACAAGCCAGCTTTAGCATGTTAGCAAGACTCTGTTTCAAAGTTTCAAAAAAAATATATAAAAAGGGATGGGAATGTGACTCAGTGGTTAAATGCCACTGGGTTCAATCCCCAGTACCAGAAAAATAATTAATTAATTAAAAATAATAAAATTAGTATGTGTATCTTTTAATCACTCATTAGGTTCAATGAATTATTTGCTTTACTATTTTACTTTTCCATTATTCAGAACTAGAAATATAGATTTCTAAATAGTTGATAAATTAGTCATTTTTGTCAAGCTTTGTTACTCAATAGAGGAGGTTTTAATTTTCTAATTCACAGTAATCCAAGACTTAAAGTTTTATCCATAACTGAAAGTCTGCAAATAAATGTCGAGAAACTGGATCCAATACACATCTTTTGCCTCTTAGGCAAATAGGTTCTCTAATTAGACCACAGGTCTACATTTTACATTGGAGCTACAGAATTTGTCAGCTGTCAAATTAAATAATTCCATAAACTTGAATCTTTTTAATGTCATAGCTGTGTGTGCAACCTGATAAATCTTCTGACCACTTACAATTAAGTTTCATTAGGATTGTAGTATATATAAAATTATATGATGCCCACTGCATACCTGGAAAATCAAATAGCATCTTTTTAGATCTTTGTATTTCATTGCAAGCTTTGTAAAGAAACAAGTAAAACTTTATAACCAATCAGATTGTAATTGAAGAAAGAGCTGAATTTTTTCCTTTACTATAATCTTCTTCCAAGCAAGGTTCTTGTCTTTATAATTGATTCAAATTATTGCTCTTTATTTAGTACAAATAAAATGGATAACAATGTCATACAGTAATGTCTGGCACATAATGCAATCTGGTAGTAGTTTAAAATGTTACAGTTTGAAAATGGCAGAATATATTTACCATAAATTAGGAGATATTTTTAAAATTTGGTGACTATTTAAAGAAAATTTTTAGGTTGGAACATTCCTTACTGCAAATAATTTAATTTATCCCTTTACCATTAATAAAATATTTACCCTGGTCATAACTCATATTTTTCATTTTAGTAATAATGTCAAATGGTTATAATTTTAGAATTTTACAATGTTCTATCTCATTTGATTTATTCTCATAATTATGAAACTTAGGAAGGCAAAATGAATATTAGCATCATTTTATAAATTAATAAGAAATATCCCATATGAATTAAGATGTACTCAAGAGCAAACATCTTGTTCTTGAACAACCCAAATTGGAACAAATTTACTTGGAATCTACTGTATTTGGATATTATAGTACATGGTAAGTTACTGAATGGCTAAGTGGCTCTTTTCATTAGCAAAAATTTAGTTTCTATTTCTACTTTTTTTTCCATGACAAATAATTATATAAATTATTTAGTCCCTAATCACATTGATTATATTTTCAACTTTTTCAAATTAAGATAATATTGTCTAATTGCTTTTGAATGGATAAAATAATTAACTAACACCAGTGTTAAGAAATGACTAATGTATTAAACATTTTAAATATTTATACAGTTTTTTTGGAGAACTTTAAAAATATTATTGATGGCTTTATTTTAACTATTTCTTTGAGCCCAGACACTGTTTCTTCAAATAGAATGAGAAGATAAAGAGCAGAAAGTAATCATAATTTTCTCTTTTAAGACATGATTAAAAGGACAATTTAGAATGTAATAATTAATGTCAGTGATAATTGCATTACTGTATAACATGCTGGGACATTCTGTGTCATTTAATAGGTTTGGATTTTCAAATCAAACTTCTAAAATCTGGTTAATTCCTCCTAGGGAATACAACTGTAATTTAGACAGGAACCATGAGATATAATATTATTTTGGATGCATTGTGCTAGCCATAAAAGGGTAATTTATACTTATTTTTAGTACATTATCTATGTCATTCAGTAAACATTTCTTTTTCTATAGAATTAGGATTCTGATTAAAATATTACTTTAACACAATTATGAATTTAGAGTTATAAAAGTTTTAAAATTCATTAACTAAGCATTAAAACACAGATATAATATACTATATGCATACATGTTGGTAAAATACATATTTATATTTATTCATTGACTTACATATTACTTTGCAGATCTAATAACTAAGGTTAATTTTCAAATCAACACTAAACCACAATATGATACTATGACACTATCAAAAGGTTTTCTTTGGGAATAAAAGTTGTATTGATGAGAAATCTAATGTAAGGATTCAGAAAAGACTTTCAAAAATATGTTGCATTTATGTTACAGATAAATTATTTACAGATAAATAATAAACATATTGACTAGGTAGAGATGCTATATATGAGAAAACAAAAGAAAATATGATGTTTTGCAAAAACATTATGTATAGCTGCGACATAAATCATCAAAGGATGGATGGAGTGAGACAGAAAATAGACCATGAGAGGCCTGATGAAACTCAAACAGATTGAACTTTATTCTGTGGGTGCTAAGAATGATTGACAGTGTTAGTAGTAATTCATATTCAGATTTGTCTCTTCTTATGACAGTGCTTTCCTCAGTGTAGAAAATAAATTAAAGTGAAGTGACGTTAAAAATAGAGAGGAGCTGCTTATAAGTTTATTGTTACTATCCAAAAAAATATAATGAATCATAACAAGGTTAAAAAAAAGTATGAGAAAACTAGATTTGCAAGAAAAGGAGATAGTTCCCCAAAATCAGATAATGAGGAAAATGTATCAGTTTCCTATTACTTCCATGATAAATTACCAGAAATTTAGTCACTTAATACAATAGAAAACATTACTTTGCAATTAGGTAGGATGAAAATTTGACATAATTCTTACCGAACAAAAATCAAAGTGCTATCAAGGCTCTATTCTTTTCTAAACAGATCTATGGGAAAATTTATTTTCTTCCATCTTCCAGGTTCTGTAGACACATGGTCTTTATTCCTTGACTCTAGATCTCTTCCTCCATCTTGAAAGCCAGTAGTACTGCATCTTTCTGAGCATTACCCATGTTCCTCTTATCACAGTTGGGAGGTGTATAGAATCTTAAGGTCTGAGTTAGATTGGGTCCACCCAGACCACCCAGGAAAATCTCCTTCTTTCAAAGTCATTCACTTAAATACATTTTTGTGGTCCCTTTGGCCAGGTAAAGAAACATATTCACCAATTCTGGAGATAAGGACATGAGAACATTTGAAAGCCATTATTAGATGTACCAAAAGAGAAAAAAATTAAATAAGGCACTCCTTTCTCAACTGAGAAATTTGGGGTAAGGATACTATAAATTTTACTCACTTAGATCAACAAGAAGAATTGGGCACAAAGTACATTATGACTAATGTAATGTGATAGGGAAAAACAAAAAGAAAATGCAAATTATGAGAAAGGAGAAGAATTGATGGAACTACCAGTAATTGGAAAAGAAGAAAAATAAGATCAAATTTGAAAAGAATATATTGAAATAATAGCCTTATATGATTGAACTGGAAGCCATACATCTGTGAATAATAATGATAATTATTTTGAAAGTTTTGGGCATGGAGTCCTAAAATACAGCTTTTGAGGCAGGGGGCGAGTAAATAGAGAATAGAAGTTGTTCAATGAAGTAAACTAAGGGGAATGAAAGGAAGGGGGAGGGCTGGGATAAGGACAGACAGTAGAATTAATCTGACATAACATACCTATGTACACATATAAATACACCATAGTGAACCTCACCATCCTGTACATGCACAAGAAATTAATTAAAATGTAACTATGGGTAAATGGCAGAAAGATCAGTGGAGTACAGGGAAGAGAGTAGGGAGCAGGGGAAGAGAAGTTACTGGGGACTGAATTAGAACAAGATATACTCCATGCTTTTACAGTTATGTCAAGATGGATTCCACTGTTCTGTATAACTAAAAATAACCAAAAAAAAGAAAATTTTATTTAGGCAAAATTCACATGACATAATATAAAACATTTTAATAATGGCTCAGTGACATTGAATACATTCAGAGTATTCTGTAATCACCACATATATGTAGATCAAAAATGTCTCATCACACTATATCTGTATGTAATGACTCCTAATTTCTCTCTACTTCCAACCCCTGCCAACCACTAATTTGTTTTCTGCCTTGTTGGTTCATCATACTTTTCTAAACCTTGAGTTATTATACTTTGGATATGAAATGTCCCACAAAGGCTCATGTGTTGAAGACTTGGTCCCTAATGTGGCAATGTTCAGAGATGGAACTTTATGGAAGTGATTGAATCATGAGAGGTCTGACTTGATCAATAGATTAATCCATTGTGAGTTGAATGGACTTCTAGGAGGTGATGGAAACTGTAGAAAGTAGGAACTATTTCGGAAGCAAATCACCAGGCATTTGCCATGGAAAGGTATTTCTTGTGGCCCAATCACTCATGCTTCCTGACTGCCTTGAGCTGAACAGCATTCCTCTGTCAGGCCCTTCCACCATGATGTTCTGCCATATCTCAGACCCAAAGCAACTAAATTAGCAGTAATAAACTGAAACTTCTGAAACCATGAATCAAAATAAATACTTGTTCCTCCAAGTTATTTTTCTCAGGTGTTTATCCCAGCAATGAAAATCACACACACACACACACACACACACACACACACATAATTAATGAACCATACCAAGTGCTTTAAAGCTTGATCAACAAATTAATTGATGTGACAATCTGATGTGTATGTAAAGAGAATACAGTTTATATTAAAAAGAAATTATCTGCCACTTATCTCAACCATGGATTTACAATTTACATTTCATTATTTAACGGATGAAAATTCTTTTCTTTTTATTCAATATTTTAATTAAAACTCATAATTATGGACACTAAATTATAAGCCTCTTTACTAATTTTCTCACTATTCAGATTCATAAAAATATTTGGGATTAAAGATTACAGCGTTAAAGGGAAGGCAAAGAAAGCCCTCTGTGTAGTCAGATTGAAATAATGGTCTTTAAAATTGTTGCCAAAATTTAGACTCAACACCTTCAGTATTCATGTTACACAAATATGTTTCTCCTTTCCTCTGGATTATAGTTACCAAAATTTTATTCTTACTTTTTGTATCACACTTTGCTTTCAGATTTATTACTGGCAATGTCTCAAGAACTAATAAGAGTTCAAAGTGAAATTAATTACAATTTAATGTGGATTAAAATCAGAAACTAAATGGATAAACTGCTAATTGTGAAATTGCTCAGGAGAAAGAGGAGACATATTGAGAGTCTCACAGAAAAGTACAGAGGCATCTGGTCTATGTATGATAGTCTGCTGGCCTACAAAAAAAGTGTGATCATAGTCTATCTCAGCACTTAAAGGAGCGGGTGAAGAAATGAGACACGCCATAACTTGATTATTAACATTATTTAATAGTGGGGGGAGTAAACCATGATTTGTAGTTCCATGAACATTTACTGAATAACTGATACATGTAAGAAAATATGTTAGGGAATGCTGAGAGCCATAGCCAAGTAGGAATGAAGCGTGGCATTTTTGGTTGAAAGGTGACACCAGCAAGCCATTAAGATGATAATGAGTATGTTAAGATGTGCATTCAATTGGAGATTAGACCCCTGCTGTCCACCTGGGCCTGCTACTTTGGAGCTCTCTTGGGACTCCGGGAGAGTTCCCATTGGTTGGGGAAGTGCCGAAGGAGGGAATTCCGGAGGAGGGATTTCCTGTTGGTGTAGTGTGTCCCAGGAGAAGGCCAAGTGCGTGGTTCGCGGGAGAATTCCCAGGGAGCGTGTGTGAAGTGTGCTGGTGGAGTTCAGAAATAAAGTTTGTTCCTGCTTCAGTGGCTCGTGATTTGTGCCCAGCTAGACTGCGGCATTTGGTGGCCTGTACGGGGGAACGCCTGAAGCTTGGAGGTAAGTGAAATTGCTCGCCCCTGAGGGAAGGCAAGAGAATGGGTGACCATTTCAAAAAACAATGTGTTCTTGTTTTGATTTATTTTGTTTTTGTTTCAAGCTGCCTATCCCTAGAAATTTCTCAGGAAAACTGGGAAAAATGGATGGCTCAAGGTTTGAAGTTGTTCGGCCCTGAGGAAGAGAAAATTGATACAACGATTTTTTGTTCCGTTTTTGTTTCATTCTGCTTCAGTTTTGTTTTGTGTTATCTTATTTGGTTGCATTATCTTTATAGTAGATTAGAAATTAGTAAAAAACAAACCGAAAGAGTGTTAAGTAAATTGTTAGAGGTTCAGACTATGGTAGAAAACAAGTTAGATCAAGCAAAAGAGAAGGTCTCTCAAGCTAGTCAGACAGAGGAAGGAAAGTTAAAGGAAAAGGGGCTATTAGGGAAAAAGCTACAACAGGAGGCTGCTACTAACACTGTTCTATCACCAGAGGGCATAATTCAACCAACAGCTCCACCTATAGAGACAGCTGAGGGCCCTCAACCCCCGTAGTTGATAGATGGGATCCTGAGACAGGACCTCAAAGATTAGCATGCTCTGTACTTGAGCAGGCAGGAGGGCAGCGAATTCACCGTGCTCTAGATTTCAAAACAGTGAAGCAGTTAAAGGAGGCTGTAACAACCTATGGTCCCCAAGCACCCTTCACTGTAAGCATGGTCGAATCCATTACCAACTTGGACATGACGCCAGCAGATTGGGCTAACATATGTAAATCTGTGCTAAATGGAGGACAATATTTGTTATGGAAGGTTGCCAATGAGGAATTTTGCACGGAGACAGCTAGGCGAAATGCAGCAGCCGGTTACCCTCAAAGAAATCTAGATATGTTGTTAGGAAAAGGACCTTATGAGGGTCAACGGCAACAAATTGAATATGATCCTGCTATATATGCACAAATTGCTGCAGACGCAGTTAGGGCATGGAAGACTTTACAAGGACATGGAGATTTACAAGGTCAATTATCTAAGGTAATAGAAAGAGCTAATGAACCTTATGCTGAATTTGTAGATAGACTTATTCAAACAGCTACCAGAGTTTTGGGGGATACAGAACAAGCAATGCCATTAATAAAAGAACTGGCTTATGACCAAGCAAATCGTTGCTGCAGAGAGGTCATTAGACCATGGAAACACATATATTTAATTATTTAAACACATATATTAAATTATGTAAAGACATTAATGAACAAGGGCAAGTCTTGGCAGCTGCAGTACAACAGGCTTTAGATGCCAGGCCAAAAACATGCTACTATTGTGAACAAACAGGATATTTTAAAAGGAATTGCCCCATAGGAGAAGGGTTTAACAAAACTAGGTATCAAAGGAATAGAATACCAGGTATTTGCCCACAATCCATAGAGGGAGACATTGGGCTAATGAATGCCATTCTTAAACCACCATAGAGGGTACTCTGTTATCAAAAAATGGACAAGGACCAGGTGTTTACCCACGATATCATGGAGAAAGGCATCAGGCTCCATTGCCAAAAAATGGACTGGGGGGCCCAATGCTCCGGGGCCCACAAGCGCAAATATACAGGGCAATGGAGGAACCCAGTAACACCATCAGGGTAGTGCCCAGGACACATTATCCATTAAATCCCTCATCAGACAAACCAGAGGGAGTGCAGGGTTGGACATCTGCGCCTCCACCAGAGCAGTACTAACTCCAGAGATGGGAGTTCAAATCATTCCCACAGGAGTAAAAGGACCTCTTCCCCAAGGAACAGTAGGCTTATTATTGGGACACAGTTCTTCTACACTAAAAGGACTTATGATAAGTCCTGGTGTAATTGATCCCGATTATGAAGGTGAAATAAAAATTATAGCTAGTTCTCCAAGAGATATATCAGTAATTTCACCAGGAGATAGAATAGCACAATTATTAATAATACCCAGCCTGCATGATAAATTTTCCAGTCATACTGTAGAAAGAGGTTCCAGGGGATTAGGCTCCACAGGTGTAGATTGGGCTATGCTGTCTTTAAATTTAGATTCTCGCCCAATGCTAAAACTAAATATTCAAGGACATGAATTTAATGGGCTACTGAACACAAGTGCTGACCTTAGCATCATATCTCGTCAAGAATGGCCAAAACATTGGCCATTACAACAAGCCACTCAAACGCTTTGAGGCCTAGGAGTGGCGACTAATCCCCATAGAAGTGCAATGGTATTAGATTGGAAGGATCCTGAAGGATGTGAAGGAACTATACAGCCATGTGTATTGGATCATCTTCCTATAAATTTATGGGGACGAGATGTCCTAGATCAATTAGGTTAGACATTAACAAATAAAATCAATCCTAATGCGCCCACTACTAGGGCTAGACAAGGTTTTAGGAAAGAAAAAAGATTAGGAGAACAAGAACAAGGTATAGCAGCATCAATTCAAATAGATCAAGGAATAAATAGACATGGATTGGATTTTCAGAAGGGGCCACTGAGACAATCAAAATTACTTGGAAATCAGAAAGACCAATATGGGTTCCTCAGGGGCCCCTGACTAAAGAAAAGATACAAGTAGCCCATGACCTGTTCAAACAACAATTAGCAGAGAGACATATACAACCTTCCGTATCTCCCCATAATACTCCCATTTTTGTTATCAAAAAGAAATCTGGTAAATGGAGATTATTGCAAGACTTAAGAGCTATTAATAACAAGATGGTTATTCTGGACCTGCTCAATCGGGGATTCCTCAATTGTCTGCTTTGCCAAAAATCTGGTATGTTTTAGCTATAGATATTAAAGATTGTTCTTTTTTTCAATTCCAATTCATCCTGAGGATAGTCCACATTTTGCATTTACTATCCCTGTACTGAATCATGAAGGTCCTGATCAGAGATATGAATGGAAAGTATTCCCTCAAGGGATGGCTAACAGCCCAACTATGTGTCAAATTTATGTTAACAAAGCAATCCAGCCACTTAGAAATCAAAATCCTGAACTACAAATATTTCACTATATGGATGATGTATTATTAGCACATAAAGATAAAAACACATTGCTAGAATGTTATGCCACACTTACAAATTTATTAAAAAATTATAATCTAGAGATAGGAATAGATAAAGTACAATTAAATTTTCCAATTAATTATTTAGGAGTTCTATTATCCTCAACCATGGTCCGTCCACCAAAAATTCAAATACGAGTAGATCAACTCAAATCACTTAATGACTTTCAAAAGTTATTAGGAGACATAAATTGGATAAGGCCTTATCTAGGCATACCAACAGGAGAGTTGGGACCTTTATTTGATATCCTAAAAGGTCCATCAGATCCAAATTCAATGCGCATGTTAACACCTAAAGCAAGAAAGGCATTAAAAATTATTGAAACATATATGGAAAATATGCATTTGGATAGAATTGATATGTTTGCCTTTATTATTTATTGTAATACCAACAAAAAATATTCCTATAGCAGTATTTTGGCAAGAAGGTCCATTATTGTGGATACATTTATCTTATTCTCCTAACACTATTCTTACTAGGTATCCTGAGGCTGTAGGACAATTAATACTCAAAGGAATAAAAGCAGCAAAGGGAGTGTTTGGAATTTCTCCCAATAAAATTATTATTCCATATACTATGGATCAAATTGATGAGTTAGCTAATGAGTTAAATACTTAGGCAATAATTATGTGTAAATCTAATGTGTCATTTGATAATCACTTACCATCTAATCCTTTGTTGTCTTTTGGTCCTCACATCCTTTAGTTTTTCCAAAAATGACAATAAAAACACCCCTATCATGAATGTTCCAAATATATTCACTGATGGGTCAAATAATGGTACAGCATCAATAGTTACCCCCGATCAAACTTTTACATTTTTAGTACCCAAACAATCAGCTCAAAAGGTAGAGCTTAATGCAGTATTACAAGCTTTTGTGATGTTTAAAGATTCTGTATTTAATTTATTTTCTGATAGTCAGTATATAGTTAACGCTATAGTATCCCTTGAAGATGCTGGTAGGATTTCCCCTTCCTCTACTGTTTTCTTTTTGTTTTCCACTATACAAAGTCTAATCTGGGACAGAAAAGATCCATTCTTTATAGGACATATCAGGGCACATACAGGATTGCCTGGAGCCCTTAGTTTGGGCAATGATTTAACAGATAAATCTACACATGACATACATATTTTCTCCACAATAGAAGAAGCTATAAATTTTCATAAAAGGTTCCATGTCAATGCTAATACTTTACAAAAGCATTTTAAAATAACTAAGGAACAAGCCAGACATATAGTAAAACAATGTCAAAATTGTGTGACTTTTTACAACAAGTTAATCTTGGAGTCAATCCTAGAGGATTGATACCTAACCATATTTGGCAGATGAATGTCACACACTTGCCAGAATTTGGAAAATTCAATTATTTGCATGTTACAGTTGATACTTCTTCTGGATTTTTTGATGGGCTCCCTTCATGCTGGAGAAAAAACTAAAGATATTATAGCTCATTGCTTACAAAATTTTGCCACTGTGAGCGTTCCAAAACAGTTAATACAGATAATGGTCCGGGTTATACTTCTACCTCTTTTAAACAATTTTTCTCATCATTTGGCATTACTCACATAACAGGAATCCCATGCAATCCACAGGGGCAAGGCATAGTTGAAAGAGCTCATCAAACTATTAAAATGTACTTATTAAAGCAAAAAGAGGGAATTGGAAAGGGGTATATATCCCCCCAAAATAAACTTAAAATAACCCTTTTTACTCTAAACTATTTAAATTTGGATTCATCAGGGCTTAGTGCTTCGGAAAGGCATATGTATCCAAAAAATGTACATAAGCCTAAGGTACTTTGGAAGGATATTCTAATAGGACAATGGAAAGGTCCTGACCCAGTGATTGTCTGGAGTCGGGGTTCTGTTGTGTGTTTCCACAGGGAGAACAGCAGCCGATTTGGATTCCAGAGAGACTAACCAAAGCGATTTCTACAGACCAAAAAGAAGATGATTTGACTCAAATCCATAACAGCTGATATCCAGAGCTCCAGCTTGGCTATTCTTACATCTGTGACAGTGATTAACCAGGATGCTTTTTTCAATATCTATTTTATTCTGCCTTTTCCCACATCATAAAGTTCTATTGTATTTTTTGGGCTCATACAGACCTAGGTTAATGTTTTTCTGATCAGTTTTATTTTTTGACTGTGGACTTTTTAAAGATTGCAATGGAGATTTCACCTGTGTAAGCTACAAGGCCTTTACTATTGTCTTCTGTGTTGTATGTTATGTGTGCACACTTGTGTTTTGTGTTGTATGTCTGTGTGTGCGTATGTCCGTATATCATATATCAGGAGCACTCATGAAAAAATGGATCCGAATTTTTTTTTCACATGATTTTAATGGTTTAATTTAAATTGGGTAAACAGCTGTTGAAAAATGTTTTAATATGTGAACAAATAAGGAGGTTAACAGATCTGTTTGTTTACTTTCACCTTTCCTTTTCATTATATTTAATAATTCTGTTGAGGATAATGTTAATTGCTCAGAAAATCGTTTTCTTAGTACCTATTGGAATGTTACATATTTTTTTTTTTTAGCCATCATTGCCAGAATTCCTATCTTCATCCCAGTGCCTGTGAAGACAAAGATAAAACCAAACTACAGCTTCTTCGATAGCTATCACAGTAAACTGTATAAACTGATGCATCAATGAATAATAAAAGTAATGCTCAATCAAGGAGTCGATTTACTTTGGGAGGAAATGGACACATTGATAGATTCTTCTGCTTTGAACTGCTTGGAGAACGTTACTGGACTATGTATCACTTGTATACATTGCAAACTATCTGTTGGTACAGTGAATTGTGGTAATGCTGGAGTATCTTTGCTGATGGTGTCACCGGTGGTACAATTTTTCAAAGGAGCCATCAATTGGCTTAGTGTCCTGGCATTTCTGTATGCTCCTTCCTTCTGCTAGTGATGGTCTAAAATTTGGGGGCCAACAGAGGTGAGGCAAAGAACCTCACCCCCCCACTGGTGCAAAGGCCAAATTTGGGGGCCAACAAAGGTGAGGCAAAGAACCTCACCCCCCCCACTGGTGTATAGGCCTATCCACAAGTATGGCTGTATGCTGGATCGGTAGTCAGTGATGGGTATAATCCAATTGCAGTGGTACCAACCTAAGACAGGAGGCTGACGCCTAGAGGTCAGCTCATCCAATGACCGGTAAGGACCATATGTTGTATTGGACAACCTAACAGGCAAGGTCCCTAAGCCACATTGCTTGTTGTTTAATTAAACAGAAGGGAGGAGATGCTGAGAGCCATAGCCAAGTAGGAATGATGCATGGCATTTCTGGTTGAAAGGTGATGCCAGCAAGCCATTGAGATGATAATGATTATGTTAAGATGTGCATTCAATTAGAGATTAGACCCCTGCTGTCCGCCTGGGCCTGCTACTTTGGAGCTCTCTTGGGACTCCGGGAGAGTTCCCATTGGTTGGGGAAGTGCCGAAGGAGGGAATTCCGGAGGAGGGATTTCCTGTTGGTGTAGTGTGTCCCGGGAGAAGGCCGAGTGCGTGGTTCGCGGGAGAATTCCCAGGGAGCGTGTGTGAAGTGTGCTGGTGGAGTTCAGAAATAAAGTTTGTTCCTGCTTCAGTGGCTCATGATTTGTGCCCAGCCAAACTGCGGCAAGGGAAATTACATAGTTGATAAACTATGTCCTAAGACTTAACATTCCTAATGAGCTAAAATATTTTGATGAAGTGCTATATTAGAGGAAGTATATATCACATACTTTAAATGTGATACAAGAAAGTTACTGGAATTCATAACAGAAAAAGTTAGCATTTGATTATTGAGAGAGCCTGAACAAAGGCAGTAAGTAGAAACTGGGAGTAGAAGAAAGTGTCATCTCTAAACAGCATTAATACTAATCACACTTGTGTAACCTGACCAAAAAACAAATTACAAACAACTCTGCATACTGCATTTGTTATGATTTGATCCAAAATGTTTCCCAATATTTCATCTGTTGAAAGAGTGGCCTCCAAGGTAACAATGTTCAGAGGTGATGTCTTAGGAAGGGAATTGGATCATGAGGATTCTACCCTTATCAATAGATTAATTCATGGATGGATTCATAATATAATTATTAGGAGATGGTAGAAACTTAGTAGCCAGAGATCTAATTGGAGGAAGTAGGTTCTTGGGGGATGCTCTTAAAGACTGTTTTATCCCTGGTCCCCTCATCTTTCTCTCTCCTTCCTGGCAGATAAGAGGTATGCAGCCTTCTCTGATACACACTTCCATTGCCATGATCTCCTGCTTTACCTCAGACTGAAAACAGGAACCACTCAACCATGGACTAAAACCTTTGAAACACTAGGTAAAATTGCATTTGTATTTATTATCAAGGAAGCCCAGTAATCACTTTGAGAGCATCATTGGAGGCAAAATTCATGGGTACAAAATCCGTGTATGAGGGAGCATCATGGATAGTGATGTAATCTGAATTAAATAAATGATACTAGGAAACTGTGGAGGCCAGAAGATCTATATAGTTTCAATATAAACATGTTCAAAATACCCATGGCTTTGAAATGTCAGTGTTGCTGTTTTTCTCTCCTGTTTAGACAGGATCAAGAACAATTAACCAGAAATAGCACATTTGAAAATTTAAAAAAAAGAGATTTTCTGAACACTTCAGAGAAACTTCACATGTATTGATCAGACAATAAGCAAATACAAAACTGTCTATTTTACACCCATTGTATTGAATCTGCATCAATAAATTACTAGAGCCCACACAGTCTTATAAATTTTATAATAGTTTTTTAATCAATATATATATATATATATATATATATATATATATATATATATATATATATATATATATTCCTGTAAACATTTTGGTGAAGTTCAAGCATTTTCACAGGTCTAAGTTCAATAAAAAATAACGACAGGATAAAATACTATTAGACTTTTACTGAGTGGATACAATTTGCCCGACACTCCTTTAAGCATTTTATCTACAATGCTCTATTTTAATACTTAGCAAAACACTAAAAACAAAGTGTTATGATTATCATTATACCCTTTCAACAGAAGGGAATTGAGGGCACTGAGATGTCCAGAATTCAATACAAAAGTGTTCTGTATTTCAGTGCCAGAACATTTTAATTCAAAATACAGACATTAACAGATTTGTCTCCTCACCAACTGCCACATCCTTCTATCTGACAAAAAAACCTGCTCTCAGTGTAGTCTCTCAAAATATCTCACAAAATAAATGGCTTTCTTGGCTCCTGACCTTTGTGCTTCTAAAAAGAAGAGTTCAAACCCATGTGGGGAGAACATACTTTTAAAACTCACACTCTTTGTTTCTGGGCCAGTGACCCATTCACCAGCATTCCTCTCTTCTTTCCTCCAGCAGAATAAAATGAAACAGGAAAAAAAAAATCCCCCATGCATACTAGCAATGGAAATGGTGGGGTGTCATTTATAGCAAGCACACCTGATGTCTTGTCCAGTCAGGAAGCGAGTATGACATCTGTGTCTAATCTATGTCTCTTGGATATTTACACATATTTTGGCAGGTGTTAAGCATTTCTGATACTGTTTTTAAATAGGAAAGAATGACTCTATTAGAAATGCCTCTACATATTTATTTTTGTACCTACTGGTAAAAATACCCCTAGTTTACCAGTAGATTATTTATTGTTTTGCAGCTTCAGTGAGCAAAAGACTTCTCACATAACTAAAAACAAGTATAATGATATACTTCTAGTTATCATTTTATTAGATTGAAAGCATTCAAGTAAGAATTAAATGATACTTCAGGATAAAGTTCACACCTCATTATAAACTTGTGTAAATAGAATTCATCAAATGATATGTAGACAACAAAGGCTAGTATGGAGAGAACATTAACTGATGTGTCAACCTCTAAATGGTTCAGAAGCATTTTGCCAATGAAATCCACTGAATAAATATCCACTATTAAAATATATTTTAATACTGTATACCAGAGGTGCAGTTTCCTAGCATTTGCTGTTCAGTTTATGATAGAATTCCAAAGCAACTATTTTTGCACCTTTGAAAAATAATTTGCCATTATAAGTGTGAAAATGGGGTGAAATATATAACTATCCATGGGTTTTAAAAAAATCTAATTGATTCTTATAATTTTCAGAGTTTTGTTTGTTTTGCAAATATAATTTTCTCAGAAAAAAATCATCTGAATAGAAACTTTGTTGCTCAACATCACAATTAAATTCACAACCTTAAATTTCACAATGGTTATCATATCACAAGCTACACTAAACATCAATGCCATTCTTCCTTTGGTTTCAAAACTTTTTACTAATACATCATGAAAAATAAAAATAAATATATTGAGAAACATCTACTCCAGAGAAAATAGCTCCAGGTTACAAAATGAATAAAACCATGACAATATGATGCATCAGTACATTTTTTTTTACCTGTAATATAAATTGTTATAGGAGTAACTTCAAGCCTCCGTATTATTGTCAACGTTTGCAAATGTAATTCATGTATACATAAGAATGATACATTTAAGTACATATAACTCCTATTATTTAACTATTCTTCTTGGTCTAATACAGATTCATGATTTTTCAACTACTGTTTAGCAAATGTTATTTTACAAAATGGAAAAAAAAATCTCACTTTTCTGTGAATTTCACTCTTCCAGTCGTATTAATTCCATTGCAAGTCCTGTTTTTCTTAGTGCTACTATTATTGTTGTTACCAATACTTCCACCACTACCATCATCATCACCATTACTGTTTTGCTTGATTATTACTGTCCATTTATAATGTACACCACACGAATTGTTACATTTAATTCTCACAACCACTCAAACAAGCAAATAATTATGAGCAACATGTTTTTAAGGAGACTAAAACTTGAGGTACAAGAGAGGAGGCAATTTTCTTACTGAAGAAAAAAAGAAGTGTATAATTCAACTAAAATATGTTTCAGCAACTATACTAATCACTGACTAGGAAAGAATTTCTGTGACCTGGGAAGAAGTAGAGTAGAAAAATGTACAAGGCACTAGAAGAAGAATTTATACTGTGAAAAAACATGTTTTTTTTTCTTATTTGCATTTCCTTCTTATTTATGCCTTTGAGTTTCTCCATCTAGAAATTTCTTTAATGATATAGATCATTTGTCAGTGTTATATTCTCAGGATCAGAAAGTTTGGAGATCTTGAGTCAGCTGATCTAGAGTCAGATCTAGAGTCAGATCTAGAGTCAGAGCATTGGTGAGTTCTGGCAGACTGTTTCATGTATTTCTTTAGACTTGTTCCTCTATCTGTGGTGCAAAGGCTCTATTTGAAAAAAGTTCCTTGCAGTCATTATATTGAGTCATTCAACTTCTACAATTGATTTTCCTATCTACTGCCCTCCACTTCTCCACCTCCCCTGCCTCCCATCCCTGAAGCTCAGCATGGAAGTTGTGCAGTGAGTGTACAGTACATAATGAAGCCAAAGTCACCAACTGCCTATCAAAACTCTGCCCAAAGTTCTGGATCCTGTCTAATAGTTATGGAGGGCTCTCTCTCACTGTTTTAGTTCTTTTACCATATTTACCCAATGGACAAGTGTGTTAGTCAGCTTTTCATTGCTATGACAAATACCTGAGGGGGGAAAAAACTTAAAGGAGAAAATATTTTTTCTGTCTCACACTTTCAAAGGTTTCAGTCATCTTTGGCCTAAGGCAAGATAAAATATCATGGCAGAAGGGTGTAACAGAACAGAGCTGTTCTGCTCAGAGCAGCCAGGAAGCAGAGAGTAGAAAGAAGAAGGAAGAAAAAAGAAAGAGGAGAAAGAGGAGGAGGAGAAGGAGAGAAGAAGAGGAAGAGGAGGAAGAGAAAGAAAAGGAGGAGAATGAAGAAGAAGGTTGAGAAAAATTACAGCTGTCTGAGGCATATTCCCAGTGACTGGATTTCACCAACCACCTAGCCCACCTTCTACAGTTTCCGCCACTTCCCTGTAATCCACTCATATTATTCATCCATCAGATGCATTAATCTATTGATGAGGCTTGAGCCCACATGATTCAATCATTTTAGAAGCCTCATCACTGAACATTGCTGCAATGGGACAAGCCTTCAAGATATGAGTCCGGGGAACCTTTACTATCCAAACCATAACAGCAATTAGGGGCTCCAGTACAGTGCATCTGGAGAAAGCGCTTTTAGCAAATAAGCTTAGAGCTCATACTCTCACAGACTCCCAGCCCTGAAATAGCTTGATTGAATCTTTATACATTGCTTTGAAGAGAGCATGTGCTAGGGGAAAAGAGTTCATTTACATACATAGAAGTGATCCGTTTGTTAAATAAATATAATAATGATCTTTAAGATCACTGGTCACCAGATCTGGACTTTATCATCACCACCTTCCAAAAAAGGTATATTTCTATCTATTACAGGGATTCATTTTAAAATTTTTCTGTTCATCCCTTCCTATGTTAACCCCCAAAATTAGTATAGGGATGCAAAAGACTCTATAGTAATCTTTCATGTATGAAGAAATGAACAGAAAAAAATTAAAAATTGATTCCTTCTCTAGATATAAATTCACCATTTCTGACCTATACACAATAACATGTTAAATGAGATAAGCCAGACCCAGAAAGCCAAAAGTCAAATGTTTTGTCTTAAAAGTGGATGGCTACAGAGAGAGAAAAAGAAAAAGAATTTTTTTAAAAATGATCTAATTGAAAGAGAAGGGAGACCAATAGAACATAAAAAGGAATTGACAGGGAAGGAGGAGGACAGGGTAAGAGAAATTGCTACCTACCAAAGTATGCTATGTTTATGTATGAATACAACAGTTAATCCCTACACATATATTATTTATTATATAATAATTATTATTTTAATCAGCAATATATATGTGTATCAATATATAGCTGCTTAAAATAATAATGATAATAATAATAATAATAGAGATTATTAGGATAGAACAAGCAGAGGGAGAGGAAAAGGAAAGATACTGGGGAATGAGATTGATCAAAGTATTTGCATGTTTGAATATGGCATAATGAATCCCACTGTTATATATAATTAAAATATACCAATAAAATTTATTTACAAAAATTAATTAAAATATTAGGGTGAATTCATGTGAGTATTTCCTCTAGCTTCAGCAATCTGGAAATTCATCCAGTATAAATGCATTCCTTATATTATATAAAAGCTGAAGTTATGCTATATAGATAGTGATGCTTACTTTATATCTCCTTCTAGACAGTCATTCACTTTACTTACTTTTCATGCTTTTATTATTACATATTTTGGCTTGGTGCTGGGCTTCAGCCTATTGATACTTGCTCACATTCATTTTATTTAGTTTTTTCCTCTTTATGTTTTTCTCCCCTTGGGTCCAGCTTAAGAAAAAAAAAAAAAAAAAAAAGAAAGAAACTTAATTTATAGGCTTTCTTCAAATCATCTAACATTTTTGCTTCATCTTATAAAACATAGCTGTTATTACCCCTCTGCCCCGTGTTTTGTTTTTGCTTTAAAATTGGATTGGTGAGAGCATGCCCCAGGCAATGAAAGACAATTATTTCTTAGATGTTCTTTTCATGGTGATTTTTTTTTCAGAAATGCCTCTTACAAAGACATGAACTTCTAGCATTTTAACTGCTACAACAGCCATTGTGAAATTGTCACCATTGTGATTTCAACATAGAGACCTCTGAACATCTCTGTAAGAAATGCTGACAAGGTCGTAGCCAAGGACCAGAATGTGGCACTAGGGTATATGTTTCTAATGTTACAACCATGGGAAGCAGGTGTTAGCCCAAATATCTGAAGTGCCGGCAAGAATTAAATGTCAAATTTCTGCACTTGTAATTCTTATTTTCCTAAGAATTTTAGAATTATTAAACCAGATAATTCATGAAAATACACATCACAACGTCTAGCATATATTCATTCAACAAATGTAAAATTTTATGTTTGCCACACACAATTCTATGTTTTCCATCTATATTATAATATTGTTCTCATTTTATAAATAAGAGCAATTAGGGAAGATGGTTTATGTAACTGAGGTCTCAATCTCATGAATTGGGATGTTATAATTCAAATCCAGGCTGCATAGCTGTAGAAGCAATGCTTTCAAACGCTACTCTTAATAATATTTAATCCTGTCTAGTTCTTTGAATTGCATTTTCCTTTTGAAAAAAATCCAAGGCTGCCCAAAACAGTGGTGTTCACCTATAATCCCAGAGGCTCTGGGCTCTGGAGACTAAGGTAGGAGGATCAAGAATTCAAAGCCACTGTCAGCAAAAATGAGGAACTAAGCAACTCAAT
This sequence comes from Marmota monax, assembly GCF_021218885.2. Lineage (NCBI taxonomy): Eukaryota > Metazoa > Chordata > Mammalia > Rodentia > Sciuridae > Marmota > Marmota monax. Next base: position 1,812,338 of record NW_026695197.1, on the reverse strand, counting down.
GAATTAAATGAAGTAAATAAAATACAAAATAGTGCTGGGGATGTTGCTCAGTTGTTGAGTGCTCCTAAATTCAATCCCTGGTACCACGTGCCCCCGCTAAAAACAACAACAACAACAAAAAACCTCAAGGCTTCTATAGACCTCATTAAAAAAAAAAAAAAAAAAAAAAAAAAAAAATATATATATATATATATATATATATATATATATATATATATATATATATATATATATATCTGCCCTGAAAACTCATTTAAAAAATTCATTACCACCAGTGGATTTCTAGAACACAGATTTCCTCATTTTTCTTTCGAACAACCTAAGCAGTTTAATAACTCTCTAACTACCTCTAAGACTTCTCTTTTTCCTCTGGCTCTAAAAATGGCTTCAATTTGACACCTGGTACCTATGAACCATTGCTGCTATTTCAGAACAACCACAAAGGACCCTGGAAAAACTCATTAGGTTAAATCCCATTATCCTCTCTTTGAATGGGTTTTGTTGGTTCATAGAACTTGCTTGTAAGGCTCAGAAGTCTAATAGGTTTTACTTGTATCTCTGAATGAGTTCCATTATTCAGTGAAGGTCTATTTATGCTTTTTTGTTGTTGTTTTATTTTGTTTTCTCTCCAAGAAAAATGTAAAGGTTATGGAGGAGTACAGGAAAGGGATAGGTTGGTTCATTAACATTTAGGGATGGAAGGAGAGAGCTGGGGATGGATAGGTGTAACACCTTAATTTTGAATTTATATAAGCTGATATTTGTAGAAACCTTAGAAGTATTAGATTTGCCTTCTTCCTTTTTAAAAAAAAAATAGTTGTCAATTTATCTTTTATTTTATTTATTTATATGCACTGCTGAGGATGGAACCCAAGGCCTCACACATGCCAGGTAAGCACTCTCCCACTGAGCCACAACCCCAGCCCCTGCTTTCTTTGTTTTGATTAATACTAACGCAAATCCATTGGCATTTTAACTTTTTTTTACATAGTTACAGTGATTATCAGAAAATTGTAATCTTGAACATATATTGTCACTTGATATCTATCAAGTATGACACAAAGAGGAAAAATTGGTTTATTCATTCTTTCGAATACACTATGGAAATTGTGTGGGTTTATTCAATCTGTTGATTGGATATTAGGAAAATTCTCCTTTTTAAAAAATGTTTCCCTTCATATCCACTCCCATTCTCATTTATAAAGTTGTAATCTGTCTTATAACCATCAGCCTATAGCTAGGGATATCGTAATAAATCCTCTGAAACATGTCACTGGTGTTATTTGTGAGAACATATAAGAGAGAGTTGTTTTATTGAATAGAATTTTGTTTCACCAAATGTATGGTTGCATTTAATATCACAAAAAGAAAAAATCATAAAACTATTATTTAGGTGTTTGCCACAATAAAACTTAAAGCCAAATTCTCTATGTTATTATCTTTATGATCATAGTGTTCACTGAACATTTACTGTATTTCAAGAACAGTTTTAAATGCTTCAAGGCATTTTATAATTTGATTTTTACACCATCTCTATGAAATGAGTGTCAATATACCAATTTATATTTGAGACTATTAAATCTTAGAGAGGTAAAGTAATCTCTCTAAATTCAGGTTAATTTGCAATCATGGAGTCAAAACTAATTTAGTCTAATTCAAAATTTGTGCTCCTACCCATAATGTTATATTATCCTGATTTCATAATTTTTTTTCTAGTAAATTTACTTTTATTTTCCTACTTCCATTTTTCACTTATTCATTTTATTACCTAATTCAAATATTTTATCTTGCTGAATTATATTCATTTGTCTATTCATATGGGCATAAATCTATATGTGTACATACTTAGGTAACACTAAACCTACTGTCCAAGAAGACAGAATGTAAATCAATAGTATATAGGGCGCTGGGGATGTGGCTCAAGCAGTAGCGTACTCGCCTGGCATGGGCAAGCCACTGGGTTCCATCCTCAGCATCACATAAAAATTAAAAAAAAAATAAAGATGTTGTGTCCACCAAAAACTAAACAATAAATATTTAAAAATTCTCTCTCACTCTCTCTCTCTCTCTCTCTCTCTCTCTCTCTCTCTCTCTTTCACTTTCTTTCTTTCTCTCTAAAAAAAATAGGAAGGAGACCTTGTGGTTAATGGGAAAAAGGAGTTATGAATAAGCAATCATTCAAGATGGAAAAAAAATTAAAACCCAAGAACCAAATATATGTGCAATATCAAAATGCATTTAACATCCAGAACAATTAGAATACAATATAAACTGCAGAATTCTATTTCTAATAATCTTAGTAAACTTTTTAAACATGTACAAAACTAATCAAGAATTTCAATGTTGCAGGATATTTTCTATAGTCATTAGGATATTTTTGTGGTCAATGAGATCATGATTTTAAATCAGTCACAGGGTCTTCATTTATATAATTCATATTGTCTGTTTCTAGTTTCCTTCCCATTTTTTTTAGAAATGCTTCATTTTCATAATTAGAGTTAATGTGTAATTAATTGGAAGAAACTATGTTAAATGTTTAACAAACTGTCTTTTCAGAAAAATAACAATCCTAAAATAAAGCCCTCAGTATTAAGACAACAGATTATACTTTATTTCTTTTTAAACTGTTGGACTTAAAATATGTTTATTTGGCAAAGCCTTCAAATTCATATTTTTTTTCTTTCCTACTAATGCTGAGCAAGAAGTCTTAACCCATCTTAAAATTCCACTATTTTTTTTCTGTAATTTCATAGGCTGCTCATAAAATTAAATAGAATTTTGTAGGGTCATTCCTAATTCTGTATTGTTTTCCCCTAAACATATTTCATTCCTGTGCATCATAAAACATGAGATACTAGAACTCAATTTATAGCTGAGGTGACAAGTTTTATCTAATTAAGAATAAGAGAGTTTTGCATTGTTTTAAATAATTATGGTATATTTGATATTCAGGCTCACATTCCATCTTACTTTAAAATTATTACTAAAGATTCATATTATCAGAATAATCTGAATTCAGTGTAATATATGGAAAATAGTGATGCACAAAAGGATAAGACCTCAAGTTTAACTGACATATTTAAGGTCACTAATAGGTATTGTGATCAGAGAAACGGTTAACTGAAGGAAAGAGAAAGAGAGAGACAGAGGAATGGAGGGAGGAAGAATTATACGCTTTTATACTTATTTGCAAAAAAAAATTATAAGCTGTATAATGAATGCTATTTGACTGTGGGTCTTTGGATACATGGAACCATTCATGTACTTATCAGGAATGTCAACCATCATAGTCATTATAAGAAATGTAGCAATAGTCAAGATAAAAATAACATTATCTCATAACCTACGAATAAGCAGCTTATACATATACATATTCACATGTTTATATGCATATATACATATATTTTCCCTCTGATACAGATTTATTAAGGAATATGCTCAAGGATATTTCTTGCATTGATGTTTGTAGTAGAAATTTATAGTGTGGTAAAATCTGGATTGAGTATTCATCATAGGAAAGAACATTTGGTAAAACATAGGGTTTGAATACCATGGTATAAAATGAATTTTAGAAGTAGCCCTGTGGATTAACTTCAGAATTGTTAAGTCTCAGAGAAATAAAGAGAAACTAAAATTACCCTTAAGTGTGTTAATATTCCAATATAGCTTTTATGTGAACACATGTGAATAGTCTTCAGTGAGATAGGAAATGAGTGGAAAAGTTATAGACAATTACACCAAATTAATATTTAAGAGGATCCAGTAGGTGCTTAGGCTCATATTACAGCAGGAATTGAGGATATGATGACAAAATCTGTGTTTTGTGGTCTAAATGGACTGGGCAATATGGGTAGAAAAGAGGTAATATTTAATTTATCTCTTATTTAGCAAACTCCTTAATATGCATGTGCTCTACCATGTTATAGTGGCCATGTTCTTTTTTTTTTTTCCTTCTTTTTTTTTAATTTATTTCTTACATACATGACAATAGTGGAGTGCATTACATTCATGATTATGCATTCACAGCACAATTTTTTGTAACTCTGTATATAAAGTATGTTCACGCCAAATTATGCCATTATACATGAGCTCTCTTATTTTTTTGCATACAATTCTTAATACACCTTTATATCACCATTTATTGTATCTCTGTTTGTATATAAGGTATGTTGACACCAAATTCACATCTTCATACATGAATTTTGTATAATGATGACCCTCTCCTTCCACCATCCTAGCTATTCCCCTTCTCCCTCCCTTTCCCTCCCACCCCTATTCCCTATCTAGAGGTAATTTTCCTCCCATGCTCTCCCTCCCTACCCCACTTTGAGTCACCCCCCTTATATCAGAGAAAACATTCAGCATTTGTTTTTTTGGGGATTGGCTAACTTCACTTAGCATAATCTGCTCTAATGCCATCATTTCCCTCCAATAGTGGACATGTTCTAACATGCTATATTAGTCCCTAGACTCTAGGAAGGTGTGCATTACTTGGAACCAATTGATCCGAGGAAAATGGCTTTTAATTTCCTTAGAGTTAGTAAGAGATTGCTTCTCACCCTTTAAGGTAAGTTCAGAAGCAGAGTTAGCAAGACATATTCAGACACATTCTCATTAATTTGCATTGTGATAGTGTATGTTATTTGAAACTAAAAATTTGTTTTATTTCACTGGACAGATGGCATCTTTGTATGGGACTTCCTATTGGACAAATGAATTTCTGAGCCAATATACATAAATACTTCATCTCCTTAGGGGATCTGTCATTCGCTTTCTCTGTGTATACTGATTGTTAGTGATTGGCCCACTAGTTGGTTTGACATGAACATAATTCTTCATGCAGGCAACCATATTGTTTCATAACAGATTGTCTGACATTTTCAAGATAAACTCCAACTGGGCACTTTTGGATCCTTGGAATTTATCATTGTATCTAAATGGAAGTTATTATAATTTTATGTTACTTATAATGAGTTTTGAAAAGAGTTTCCCCCCACCTCATCTGCTCTTTTACATAAGAGCCCATTAAAAATAACAACTGTTGGTTAAAATAATTTAACTTCTTACTTTTAGTGCATGGTCATAATTCTAGGTAACCACATGTTTTTCAGTAAAAGTAGAAAACACTTAAACATTAACACATATACACCTGTATACTCCAATTCATTTGTCCTTTTTACTCTAACTCTCCCATCCATTGAAAGTAATATGAGTCTAAAAAGAATGGAAGCAATATATTCTAAAATTAATTTTATAGACAAAACTGATTTATTGACAAACTCAAAACTGTATGAAAAAACTGCATGAAAAAAAGCAACATTTTTTTACTTGATTTACATACTTTTTTCAATCTACTTTGATTTCAGTTGCTAACTGCTGTCTTTACTTATGACTGATAATTTATCTAAACTGGATTAGCATTCCCTTGCTTTCAATTTCTTTACTCTTTTTCAACTAGACTTCAGCTACTGACCAGAATAGCTTTCCTCTGGTCATCATTCTTGCATTTCTCACCTTTCTCTTCAATATTTTAAGCAGGTATTTTCCTCCTAAGTAAAATACTTCTTACCTTTATCCTCTTCTGCTCCCCCACACATATTTAAATGATTGCTGAATCAAACTACATTATTCTGCCCATTAGCCCATTTTTACTACATTTCTCATTTCAGATTAAAGTCATATTATTGTAATTTATAAAAATTTAAACCTTGCCATTTTTCTTGTTTTACAATGATAGTCTCCATTTTATAACCCCTTCCATCATTCACATTCTTTTTTACAAATCTATATTATATGCAAATATTACACAGAACTATTATGTAAATGAGGAGTTAACATATTATATATATTAGATATATATACATACTCAAACATTTTTCTAAGAGTTATAAATTGTTCAATGAATAACTTGTAAAATACCGATGCTACACACACACACACACACACACACACAAAATAAGGTTGAAAAGTTCAGGAACAGTCTGGAGAGCAGTCAAATGGAAGTCTGAAAACTTTTATGGTAAATAAGAGGAAGAGCATCAGCTGCTTTGCTTTGTTGGTGGTGAGAGACTCTAAGGTCCATGAGATTCAACTCTTTAATAACAAGTCACATCTCTCTTTTGCACTGATTCTCTCTCTTTGCTGGCATGATCAACTCTCTGTCCACACTCTGATCTTCATTATTTCTATCACCTGATTATCCTATTTTATGGTAAAATCTTTGTTTCTCTCCTTAATGCAATACTGTGTCTCCACAGAAAGCAATCACACCTGGCTACTCCTGCAGCTTGTAAACAGTCATTTCACATTGATGGTTCTTCCCTGCCCTGATTTATTTTTCTCCTTTATAGATTTACAGCACTGGCTGTGTTTGACAACTTGGTGTTGTGCACAGAAATGCATAAATAAATGCACCCATGAAAGTCACTGCTGAAACTGCCATTTGTCAAATAACCTGGATCATTTTAATTTTTAATTTTCTGCAGAATGTGAAAATTTTAAGCACCACTTCTTGAGTTTATTTGCTATTCTTCTGCATCTGATGTTAAACCTTAAAGTTGTTAAGAAACTATGAGGTTATATAACTTATACTGCTTCACAATGCAAATTTTTCTTTAGCTTCAATTTTAACTTTTGGTTGAATACTTTTTGCGTCCTGTTTTCAACAATACACTCATTATTTTCAAGGCAAAGTATAGTTTTGGGCAGCATAAATTACTAGAAAGCCATGCCTGGCATAAAAAAAAATCAATAATAATCTTTTACATTTTTTAGATACGTTCTATTTAACACTTATCACAATGTATATTACTATTAATGTTCTTTCAGAATTTAGAAATAACTCTTGCTATGTGCCCCCTGTTGCTACTACTCAATTGTTCTCAAGAAAAAATGATTATGTAAGTTTTTCAATGATTATTAATCTTCAGTCCTCTTACTATAATACTATGCCTCTTTTTTACTTTTAATAGACTTAATTACATTCAATAAATTCATTTATGAAATTGACAAAGTCAGCCTCTTTTTTTTTTTTTTTTAAACTCTGCTCCCTCTAGCCCTGTGGGATGGTGGCCACTACCTCCTATTACTAATTCCCAGATGGTATTACCATTTTCTCTTTGTCTTTTCAGTTCCCTTAAAACTCTTATTCAATTAAAGTTTCCACCCACAACTAACTAATATCATCAGTGATTCCAAACTGATCTTGAGGGACACAAATACAAAGCAAAGGCACAAACAAGTACTTAAATAAATAAAGTGCTTAATGGAAAAAAAATAATAACAATGACAGCAAAATTATAAAAGTAGCAAAAGGAAAAAAAAGCACAAGTTACGTTAGGAATAAAAAAGCAACAATTCTACAGGTTTGGAGGTAAAAATAAAGAATATAATAAAAATGGAGTAAAAGAACACATCAATATTTTAGATTTTGAGATCAAAAGAAAAAAAAATATTGACAAAGCAGGTGAAGGCAGTCAACAGAGCCCAAGAAATCAGGGTTTGCACAATGAATAATGAATTTGCTCTTGGACTTGTTTAGAATGAGGTGATGGTGGAAAAATGAAGCAAAAATATGTATAGAGAGCATCCAATCATGCTATAAAAAGAGATCTGTAATTAGTTCACATAAACTAATGTGTTCTGGAAGTTATTTCGTAAGATTAAATAAGAAGCATTCAAATGAACCTTTGCAAAAGTCAGTGGAATGGAGAAAGGAAAGAGCCGGGCAAACTGATGTGTTGAGAGCCACAGCCGAAGGGGCCCCAGCAAACTTCCAGCTGCCAGCTGATTAGCTCCTCTGCAGTGATGCTCATTGGGCTGTTTCCCCGCCCTTTCAGACCACGGAGCTGCTCACTGGGGGACTCTTTTGGCTCCGCCCACAAGACCCAGCCAATCAGCCTCAAGAGCAGGAGGAGTGGGGAGGTTGAGAGGCTTGTGGGAAGCCAGTGGTGGCAGTTGGGCTCTGAGGGAATTCCTGAAGAGCTCCTAGGGTGCAGCGTGTGTTCTAAAAATAAAGTTCATTTCTGCTTGATAAGTGGCTCCTGAATTGTGCCCAGCCAAACTGTGGCACTGATGCACAAATACTCACTAATATGTGAATGACTCTTTACAGTTTATAAAGCACTATAACATAGATGCCTATTTTACCTTTGCAGAAACCCTGTAAGGTTGACAGGACAGATGACAATAGTTCCTCTTTGTAGGCAAAAAAGAAAAAAGAAAAAAAGTGAGAGAATAAAAGAAAGATCAGCAAAGCATGGAAATTTTTAAGAATCAGAAACAGGATTTCAGAAGGTCAAAGAGCAAGAAGTAGAAATGGTTTAAATGCTATTGACATGCTACTTCTTATATCGGGAGGTTGTGGCAATGCTAAAATATTGATACTAGTTCTAAAGTATTGAATTTAATTCTAATAATGATCATTTATATCTGTAATAATAATTAAGATGAAGAGAGGCTAATTAGAATGATAAATGGTCTGGAAACATGGGGTCTCATCTGTTAGGTCAGTTTGAGGTGGAGGGGAACAATGCATCAGGTAACTCAGAGCTTGCAAAAGAATCACCAATCAGGCGCCCACAGAACTACCTGTCAGTCAGCAGGTCTCCTGACAAATCCTGGATCTCAGCAAGCTCCCCCCACCAACCACAGTAAGACAAGGGACTCTAAAGCCCTCCTTTTCCTGTCCAACCCTCCTTTCTTCCTCTTAACCCAATAAAAATTACAATCAGGCCTCGCCTGCTCTGTTGGATCAGAGGGTCTCCCCCAGGATCGAATCTCAACAAAGCCTTGCTCAGCAGCCTTTTAATCTACCTCCTTTTGGTCACTGGTGCCTGACCTTACACCATCAGTAATTATTTGTTTCTGAATGTTGGGTTCTAAGGGAAGAAATCTATCTTCAACTTATACTATGGATAAAATTACAAGTGAAAACCCTTATATGGTGGCTATTGTTGAGACACTGGTTATGAGTGATGAGATCTGCTTCCTCACATGTTGAAGTTTGAACATTAGAGAAGCACGCTGAGGCAAGCATATAAAGCAGGGTTTATTTAAAAAGGGGTAACCTAGACTTCTCCCAGGAGGGTGAATGGGACCACTGCTGGTATCCTGGTATCCCCAGAAGTGAGGTGTTCTGCCCTTTTTCTTTGTCCTAGTCTTCCTTTGTTCTCCTGCCCTCTTCCCCTTATCTTTCTCCTTCCTGCATAAGTGACTAGGCCCTGGAATGCTTGGTGGGACGGCCAAACGGTGGGAAACAGGTGGCTGAAGGGGGAAGGGCAGGATGGTGCAGCCCAGGACACATTAATTAACAATATAGCTCCCTATAGTGAGGGACAATTCATGGGACAAGTTACCTTAGCAACAGGTTGGAGCAAGGGGAGGTTCTTATTAAGGGTGGAGGAAGGGCTCTGAAGGAATTAACATTCCAATCCCTCAGGGGACAGTCTCCAACTTCCCCAGACTCACTCAAAATTTCCCTGACTCATCTGACCTGACTTGATTTACCTATCTATACTGATTGCCTGTCTGATTCTGACTTCAGTGTTCTACATGGCAATTTATAACTCTAATGGTGCTTCTCTAAACATTATTTTTTGATCAGGACCAATGGAACTTGGTGCTTTCCAGAAGGATCTGGAAATACAGAGGGGATACACTGCCTTCTGAAGGTGCTGATGAAGCTGTGGGAAAGCGGGAGAAAATGTTCTGATTCCTGTCTTGCTTTCATCTTCCAACCTTCCCACCAGGAATACCACAGGCCAAAATGGAAGGTAAGGACCAAGGAAGATTGAAAAAGGCATTTGCAGCAGCTTCACTCCTGAAATAACAAGAGAGAGAAAAGAAAAATAATGCACCTGGGGACAAGTCACAGACACCCTGTGGTGTTTTGTTTAATCCTGCTGCACTTTCAAGAGGAAGGTTTATTTCCATTTTACTGACAATGAGATCTAAGTAAGCTGTTATTTTTCTTATTACTTGTTCTGTGATGCTACCCATCCTAAATTAAATTTAATAAATATTTATTATGTCAAACTTGTTATCCTGACTTAACACAACTATTTCCTTATTTACAATGCTTTATTTTTTTCTTTTTCAAACTATGTTGGAGTCATTGTTTACATTCCAAATACCCACTGTTCTTTTCTAATAAGGCTACTAACTAAATAAGTGTGAAAGCCAAGATAAATTTTGTGCAACACAGCATTGGTATCCAAATTGGGATAGTAATTATTTACATTATGTGCATTCAAAATTAGTTGGGATTACTTTAATTTAGTAATTAATTTTGCATTCCAAGAAAAATGTAGATAAAAGAAAATTATGTTGAACTCTCATTTATTTAGGCAGAGATATGTTTCCTGCATTGTCCCTGATTTATGAGTTCAAAGTTTTAAATTTCATCCGTCATTGAGATGAATTGTATAGAGTGTGAAATAATTTATATCTCTGTTAATGGTTGGCTTTAACATATGGGTGGGGAAGAGGAAATCATTCTAATTTACATGTAACTAACTTTTACATAGCAATTTGTAACAAAACACTTTTCTAAATATTATCTTTTTGATCAGCTTTCACATTAATCTTTTGTTGTTGTTGTTATTTCAAAGCCTGTGTATTTCTAGGGCATTATGAGAATGTTATTACAAATGTGAATATTTATATATTGTCATTTATTTCAGTTATTTCGATGCAATATTTTCTCTCTCTGAAAGGTGTGTTAGTTTCCTAGGGTTGCCATAACAAATTGTCACAAATTGGGTGGCTTAGAACAACAGAAATGTATTTTCTTATGTTTCTGAAATCTAAGTTATAAGTCATGGTACTGGCAGAGCCAAACTATCTGTAAATAATTAAGAGAAGACTCCTTCTTGGACTCTTCCTAGTTACTAGTGTCTCTGGAAAATTCTTGGTTGATTCCCGGCTATGCTACTCCAATGTCTGCAGCTGTCTTTATGTCTCTGTGGATCCTTTACTCTTCTTCATGCCAGTCATTACTTTTGGGGTCCCCTCTTACCCAGTAGATGTCACTTAACTAGTGACTCTGTAAAACCCTATTGATAAATGAGATTATATTCTTAAATTCAACACTTTTGACCCACTAATGTAGTGATTTAATTTAGAAATCAAGTCCAAAAGTAGAAGACACCAAAGGAGGGCACGAAAGCAAAAATATAAAGAGGGTCCAACCCCAGTTTTTGTTTCCAGGCATTAATCATTAAAGCATTCTAAAAATTACTGAGGAAGAAACTACACATAAATAAATTGAAATTATGCCTGAAAAATGTTTTTTTTTTTTTCTAATGAGTTATATTACTGATAAAATATCGTTAGTAGTCTCTAAAATCCAGTATCCCAGCATAAGTAAAGGCTTGTAAAGTCAGGACGCAGAATAACCTTGATGTTTCTAGTTAGTAATTTTTATTCTATAAAAAATTTAAAACCCTGCAGTTTCCCAAATCATAAGTAATAGCTGTGAATTTGAGTAAATTTACTTCATTAATTTTGTGTTCATAAAGGGGTGTGTGTACATGTGTGTGTAGCAAACTTCATATTATGAAGGCAAATATGTATTATTTTACATTTAATTAAGTAGTTTACATACTTTTCCATAAAACTAAATATTATTTGGAAACACAATTTTACTATATATTACCGATGAGCTGTCCTTTCTGGGTCTGGCAAAATTTTCCATTGATTATGTATGTATGTTTTCTGTATTCATAAGCATTATTGATCCATCTTGGGGCAGGCAAGGATGAACTTTAAGGATGAAGTTAAAGAAATTGGAATGAACTGTGTTAACATTATCAAGCCACCATATCAGTTCTACACCACTGCTCAGACTATTATTTGAGAAATACATTCCATCTTGTTTAAACTACTGCATTTTCTTATCTTATATTACAGCAACCTAGTCTGTTTCATATGTAATTAAGTTTGTATATTCAAAATCCATTAAGTTCTTATGTTAAACAAGGACTATCTAGTATGAATCTGCAGATTTTTTCCCAGTTACTCTTCTTTCCCACGTAGCTAACAAGTTGAAAACACAATCTCAAGAAATAACACTAATCAAAAAATTGGTATGTGTGTCTCGATTGCTTCAGAATTGCTTTGGACCAGGGACTTCCATGCCTCCTTCTTCACCTCTTTGTGGATGGGCTTTTCTTTTGTCCTGATCCTGTATCTATTCACAATAGTTCATTAGGAGATTGAGAGTAGGGCCTTTTTTTTTTTTCTTTAATTCATAAATGTTCAGATTGACAGATACCATACTTTCTCAAGCAAATGCAAGGAACCTCATCTGCACTTGGATCAGATTCAGAAGATAAAACCTGCCCTTCAGACTTGTGATGTAATGGTATGCAAATTGAAATGGGAATTGGGTTTTGGGAGTGAAAATTTGTATTTTACATGTAAGAGAAAGGTAAGTGAAGGAATAAGACAGGCTGTTTTGGTTTTGAAATATGCCCATGAATTCTTTTATACTTCTCCTATTGAGTGTTGGATCTATATTCCCTCCTCTTGAAACTTGGTTGGCAACTGAGTGCTCCAAACATTTAGAACAAGGGAAAGTTAAACTATGTGACTTTTAAATTTAAGTCATAGAAAACAATGTGGCTTCTGTCTTTTTCACAGGAGTACTTACTTTGGGAGCTTTTATATAAAAATCTGTATACCAGTCAATGTTGGATCATGAACTTGCAAGAGTGCAACATCTTAATCATCTACTCTGATATTCTCAAAACGGACCTGGAAATCGTCAGCTCTTCCCCAGAGTCGAATCCATTTTCTGACTTTGGTTGAGGTAACAAAGTTCATGATGTTTTCCAGTTCCCAAGATTTAGCTTATATCATCAGTATTTGTCTAGCCGACTCCAACACTAATTATCATTATTTCATACCCCAGTAGGAAGTGATAGACTGAGAAGAGGAGTTCCTATGAAAAGATTCAATTGTAGGTGGTCAACTAAAGCAAAGGGTAGGAAAAATAGGTGAAGGCTTTTTCAATATGTCATTACATGGAGTTACCATCTGCAAAGAAAATTTTTGCTGGTAATGCTTTTGAATCTTATTTTGGACCACCAGGAATCTTAACTAATTTTTGACTAAATGTTCTATGAAAATAGATAGTGCTAAATAATCAGAATGTCTTGGGTTTCTTGAATATATACATCAAATGAAATTTGAGAAGTATTTGGATATTATTTCAAATAACTTTTCTTGCCTTTTTTTATTTTTAAGACTTCCCATTGTATATTTGTTAATAAGCTTGATGGTACACCACAGGTATCTAAGAGTGTTTTTCTAACCTCATTCTTATCTCCTCTCTCTCCTCACATTCACTAATTTTTATGTAATTTTCTTTTTTCATGTAAAATCTCCCATTAAATTGTGTTTATTTCTGCCATTATGATTTTTAACTCTAGAGGTTTTGCTTTGTTGATCTGTGTAATATTAATATTTTCATATTTTATAATTCAATCATTATTGTCATGCCTATCTTTATACAAAGATTCCTTTAACTCTTTAAATTCATTTGAAAAAGGTTTATGATTTTTCTTTCTCTGATAAATACTTCATCAGTGATACTTACACGAACTATACCATCTATTGTTTTTTCCAAGTTTCTAGGTTTCACCAAGCACTTGGAACTTAGTTAGAACCTAGAAACTAGGTTTGTTTCTTTGCATGAAATTGGACATTTTTGATATAATATTTTTGCAAATCTTGCTTCAGATCAACTCTGCTTTGTTTTTCTTTTTGTTTGAGTTGATTCAGTAGGGTATGCCACCCCCCAGATGAATGCCCTCTCTTTTCTCTGATCAGATTTTAAATTTTTTATTAAAAATTCATTAATTTTTAACATTTTTTAATTATTTAAAGAGATCTTTTAACCTTGACTTTCTAGGGATTACTCTGGAGTCAATGTGACTTTGTAGTCAACCAATGATTACTAGCCCAGTGATTATCTCTAATCTAGAGTCAGAAGAGTTTTCCTTTTTGATGATAGATATATGTATGCTTTGAAAACACCCAAAGTTAATGTGTTTTCAATTCTTCCCAAACCTTTAGTTACTGGATAGTTAAAGCCTCTTGTCAGCCAGAATTGAATAGGTAAGTAGGGCCTCTTGCTTATTTTCTGTATAATGCATACAGCCTTACACAAACACACAACATTCCAGCTACCAGAGCTATATGAAAGCTTAGTGAGGCCCCTTGTACTGTCTAATTTTCCAGAACTTCTGTTTCTGGTTGGTCTGCTAGTCTGCCACTTGCCTCAAACTGCATCATTTCTAAGTGTGTTGCCTTCTCAGATTATTTGCTATTATTCTGTAATTATTTTATATTGTTTTCAACAGTGTCACACTGACGTGGATTTTTCCAGGCTCCCACATCAAATAAAATGAGGTGCTACTGACAGCAAAGTTGCATGTTCTTGTGGGCTTCCCTGACCTCCAACCAATGGATATGCAGTGGGAATAGGATAATAGGCCAGGTGGGAACTCTGAACTCACATTGTTGTTATAGAGCTTCAGGACTTCTTAAATAAGTGTGCCTTAATTTCTTACATGCCTTTGGTTAAGTTCTAGAATTCTAAAGTAGTTGTTAACAATTTTGTCCATGCTATCATTGAATTGTCATGAGAGGCTTCACCAAGCCCCTCATTCATCCCTGAGCAGTTTCTTGGATATAGGATTTTTTCTCCTATCTCAATTAAATTTCAATAGTTTATGGCATTGGTAACAGACTATCTGTTTAATGTATAAAATTCATTCTTCCCTATTCATCACTCTTCTGCCTGCATCAATATGTTTTTAACTGCTGTAATGGAAAAAACATTCCTAATTTTTTCCTAACCACTTTTATTATTCCTTTCTAGCTCTTTAACTGGCTGATTATCTGGTGATTTTTGTTAGTGTGTTTGTTTTTCCTGTATTAGGTTCTCTTAAAGGCTTCATCTCCAGTCCTCTGTTTCTCCTCACTTTATACCCTTTCTCCGTGAGACTCCATATGAACTGGGATTCCATGGACTCTCTCCTCCCCATTCTGCAAATGATACTAACATCTAGGCCACGATGTATAGCTTCAAGTTTTCAGCTCTTTCGGCCTAGCTGTCACCACCTTTATGATGAAACGAATATATTTTACTCTCAATATATAGGAGTTTAAACTCATGTTCTTCTTAGCAGAGGTAGCCCTCTTCCAGTCTTAATCAAAGAAATTGCACTACTACCTATTGGTTTTAATTACTACACAGCTGCTCTTGAGATTGTCCTCATTTGTTTTTCTATGAGCTGATCACTACATCAATGACTTTCACTGACGCTTGTAATTCTATTTATGTAATTTATTTTACAATCTTTAAAAAAAATGTGCTTCCCTAAACTTGTGCTATCTTGGGCCATTCTTCAAAATGAACCCTTTTGTTTTTGGCCCCTTAAAGTAAGTGTGTAACTGACAGGATAATAGAAAAATAAGAGGATGCAAACATCAATACAGTTCTGCTAAAAGGTATTAAACTTTTTGGTTATAATATTATGATGTTAAGTATACTAATAATGATATTAAGAATATTGTTCCAAGATACAGTCATATATAAGAAAAATTCTAACTCTTTCCTCTATTTTAGAATAGCAGTTTGTCCACTGCTTTACAAAAGCATTTAAGAGACAAAGATATCTGGAGAAATTCCCAAAGCCATTGGTAAGAATAAGTAAAGGTGAAAGTGAAAAAAAATAATAATAGTGCTAGGAAAAAGAAGAAAAAGAAGAAAGAGAGAGAGAGAGAAGAAAGAAAGAAAGTAACTGAACTGTAAAAGAAATATAAAGAAGATTTTACAACAGTTGTCAAAAGAATTATATTATCCTGTGTCAGTGTTTAAACCACTGGCTCAAAATCCTACCTGGGAAAAAGACCCTAAGAACATTGATAAGTGGGAGATATCATTGTGGTCAATGCACACATTTAAAAAAAAATGAATTCCAGGACTATTGGCCTTCACAGTTGTTAGACTCATTTGATCAGTATGCAAAGCTGGTAAATTTTTCAAACTATTAGCAAAATTAATATAGTGCAATGGAAATTAATTAAGTTTTTAAAAAATTTTGTACTGCTGGCCATTGAACCCATGGCCCCATACATGATAAATACATTATTTGCCACTTATCAAATTTCAGAATTCATTAAGTTAGAAAAAAGTAAATAAGTTCAATGCAACAGAGCTTTAATGAGTTTGTGTTCTAAACATAAATCTTCTCATAGTAAGTGTTTTTGATACAACTCTTGATTTTTTTTAGTGCAAAGGTAATCCTATACAGTATGCAGTAAATTATACTGAATAATTCTAACAAGGATTTTCTGCCCTTTCAGAAACATGAATGTTTTCCATTTTACATGAAATTTTAGAAAAGGAAATAACAGGCATGTTAAAATGAAGCAAATGTTTAAAGAAACACATACCTAAATATTTACTTTCCAATCTTATTCAGGATAGAATAAAAATATGAAACAATCTCAAGCTAAAGCAATAGGCATATGTTTTTTAAAATATTTGTCATTTTATATTGTATTGAAATTTAACTTTTAGAGAAAATAATCTCCATTTCTTTAGTTGTAGTTCTACTGAGATACATAGAGATGCCACCTGAATTAATTTAGAAGATATATTATTAAGCCTAAAATATGATATTGCTTTCTTTAATTTTTTCTTTTGGAAAATATCATGTTCTTATTTGGCTTTATATTCTCACCTAAGGAAGTAGGTGGTCATTTATTCTCCAGTTGTAGACTTTAAAGATCCTTCTGTCACCTGCAGTCCCAAGATAGAGTATGTATTTGGTGAAAGAAGATCAACACATTTTGGAACTGCAAAATGAAAAAGAACTCTTGCTTTTGTGCCATTTCAAGTGATTTATTTTACTCAGCAGGCCTCTCTTATTGGCCTGGGAATTTACTTTGTCCAGTGAGCCAAGAAGGGTTGGCTGCAAGAGGTTCTTACAAGTGCCAAGCTCACACTGATCCAAAAACAACAACGATCAAATCAATAGCCTCTCAGCCTCTGGCAATGGCTGCATACACTAAGTACCACCTGAGAATTTTGTATTTGGTTGATTAACAAATACAAGGTGGAGGAACAAGGAAAATATCATATTGGGCTCAAGGAAAGATGATAAATTAAATAATGACTATAAATTATTTCAAAATTAAATAAAGGGAACAAAAATTTTCCATTTGGCAAGTAATATGATGGTCGCTATGGTATGAATATCATTTCAATCATCACAATTGCTGTATAAATTTCTACTTTTTACAGATGGGAAAGTAAGCCTACATGCACAAGTATTTTGTGGAAAAGTATATAGTGGGTGATCATCAAATTATTATTATATGAATAAACATGTTAAAATGCATGTTTTCAGTGGTACAAGTAGGGAAAAAACCTACTTTTTAAATATGTAAATTCAAACTACTTTGCAACTCACCATTAATTTCAATGTAGAATTAAGGGAGTAAATATTTTACAGCAACATTGGATTTCAACAATTTTAATACAAATGTTTATTAGAATTTATTTTCATATTTCATGTTCAAAAATAGTTTAATACTATTTGCCTTTTTTTTCAATTTCAGCCTCAATTTTTATCTATTTTTTTAAAATACAACACTGCAATTTTATTATACATCATGAAAAATCAGGCCTTATGAATGCTTATAGTATACTAAGAAAACAGTGATGAAAAACCTTGAGCAGAATTTTTGCATAATGATAATGGAATAAGTGTCCGTGAAATATTTTCTACATTTCCTATGTAGCTCAGAAAGTAAGTTGTTTTTTTTTAATTTTTTTATTGGTTGCTCAAAACATTACAATGCTCTTGACATATCATATTTCATACATTTGAATCAAGTGGGTTATGAACTCCCATTTTTACCATGTGTACAGATTGCAGGATCACTTTGGTTACACATCCATGTGTATGCATACTGCCATACTAGTGTCTGTTGTATTCTGCTGTCTTTCCTATCCCCTTCTTATCCCCCTTCCTTCCCCTCGATCTTCTCTCTCTACCCCATCTACTGGAATTCATTTCTCTCTCTTGTTTTTTTTTTTTTTTCCCTTTCCCCTCACATCCTCTTATATGTAATTTGGTATAACAATTAGGATCTCCTTCCATTTCCATGCAGTTCACCTTCTCTCTCCCATTCCCTCCCACCTCTCGTCCCTGTTTAATGGTAAACTTCTTCTCATGCTCTTCCTCCCTGCTCTGTTTTGAGTTGCCCTCCTTATATAAAAGAAGACATTCAGCATTTGTTTTTTAGAGATTGGCTAGCTTCACTTAGAATAATCTGCTCTAATGCCATCCATTTCCCTGCAAATTCCATGATTTTGTTATTTTTTTAGTGCTGAGTAATATTCCATTGTGTATAAATGCTATATATTTTTTTTTTATCCATTCATCTATTTGTAGGGCATCTAGGTTGGTTCCATAGTCTAGCTATTGTGAATTGTGCTGCTATGAACATTGATGTAGCTGTATCCCTATAGTATGCTCTTTTTAGGTCTTTGGGGAATAGTCCGAGAAGGGGAATAGCTGGGTCAAATGGTGGTTCCATTCCCAGCTTTCCAAGGATCTCCATACTGCTTTCCAGATTGGCTGCACCAATTTGCAGTCCTACCAGCAATGTATAAGCGTACCTATTTCCCCGCATCCTCACCAGCACTTGTTGTTGTTTGATGTCATAATGGCTGCCATTCTTACTGGAGTGAGATGGTATCTTAGAGTGGTTTTAACTTGCATTTCTCTGATTGCTAGAGATGGTGAGCATTTTTTCATGTATTTGTTGATTAATTGTATATCCTTTTCTGAGAAGTGTCTGTTCAGGTCCTTGGCCCATTTGTTGATTGGGTTATTTGTTTTCTTATTATTTAATTTTTTGAGTTCTTTGCATACTCTGGATATTAGGGCTCTATCTGAAGTGTGAGGAGTAAAAATTTGTTCCCAGGATGTAGGCTTCCTATTTACTTCTCTTATTGTTTCTCTTGCTTAGAAAAAACTTTTTAGTTTGACTATGTCCCATTTGTTGATTCTTGATTTTAATCTTGTGCTATAGGTGTCCTATTAAGGAATTTGGAGCCCGACCCCACAATATGTAGATTAGAGCCAACTTTTTCTTCTATCAGAGGCAGAGTCTCTGTTTTGATATCAAGCTCCTTGATCCATTTTGAGTTAACTTTTGTGCATGGCGAGAGAAAGGGATTCAGTTTCATTTTGTTGCATATGAATTTCCAGTTTTCCCAGCACCATTTGTTGAAGATGCTATCCTTTCTCCATTGCAAGCTTTTAGCACCTTTGTCTAATATAAGGTAGTTGTAATTTTGTGGATTGGTCTCTGTGTCCTCTATTCTGTACCATTGGTCCACCCGCCTGTTTTGGTACCAGTACCATGCTGTTTTTGTTACTATTGCTCTGTAGTATAGTTTAAATTCTGGTATTGCTATACCACTGTTTCACTCTTCCTGCTTAGAATTGCTTTTGCTATTCTGGGTCTTTTATTTTTCCAGATGAATTTCATGATTGCTTTCTCTATTTCTACAAGAAATGCCGTTGGGATTTTGATTAGCATTGCATTAAACCTATAGAGTACTTTTGGTAATATCGCCATTTTGATGATGTTAGTTCTGCCTATCCATGAACAGGGTATATCTTTCCATATTCTAAGATCTTCTATTTCTCTCTTTAGGGTTCTGTAGTTTTCATTGTATAAATCTTTCATCTCTTTTGTTAGGTTGATTCCCAAGTATTTTATTTTTTTTGAGGACATTGTGAATGGGGTGGTTGTCCTCATTTCCATTTCAGAGGATTTGTCGCTGATTGTATTGTTTCTTCAACATAATAGAATTTATCCTTCTGTTGCAGGAATTTAGCCTGTAATGATTACAAATATGATATGTTTTGAAAATCATCATGGTTACTATCTCAATGTAATGACTTGCAAATCTATGTCTCTAATTGACTTCTTGCTTATTCCCAGTTCCCTATCTATAAACTCTTACTTGGCATCTCTGCTTGGTTGTTTTACCTTATTTTTAATCCAGGAAACATAAAAGAGAACTCATAAATCTCTTTGAAGACCCTCCCTTTTCTGTCTTCCTTATTTTAAGATCCAATAACCCTAACAGAAAAAGTTTTTTTTTTTTTCTTTAAATATAATATTAAAAGTTTCCTTGGAAAATGAAACTAGCTGTCAGGACAGAAGAGGAATGTGTCTTCAACCGTGGGCAACATATGAAATCAGAGGTCAGAGCAAAAGGAACTACAGAGCACCCCAGGGGGGAAAGGTGATGTTAAGTGACAAAGTTACTCATTTGTGTCTGTCGGGAGTGGATGTGTTACAAGTAAAAAGGGATGTTTCAAAATAGAGTACCACCAATCTACAGGTAATCAATCCAGAGCTGCTTAAAGCAAAGTCTATATTTATTTTAGTTCAGAAAATATATATTTTGTGGGATTCATATTATAAATAAATCTGAATAAACCAATTTTTATTTTTGATGAAAGCTAGAAAAAAATATTCAGTATATATTCTGTTTCTCTTCGTTAAAAAAAAAAAAAAAAAAAAAAGATTATCTGAAAGGTTTCAAGAGGACCAGAATGGAAAATGATTCAAAATTTTAAGGCACTAAGCATCACCTCTCATCTCTTGATAGAGTAGCACTCTAGTGAATTTCTTGAGAGTCATAAAGAGCTGCTGAGCCTTGGAATTTAATCTTGCCACAAAAAGAACTTAAGTGAAAGATCAATTTTCCAGGTGAAACTCACCCACCCCTTTCTACAGATTAGTAGTTGGATAGATACAGCACAGAGCAAAAAGAAAGGGACTCAGATGATTTGATTCAGGCTAAGTGGCAGATGTCTCAAGGATTGTCCAGTTAAGCTAGTATTTTAGAATGTGAATAGGCCATTTTCAGGCCTTATCATATAATAAAAAATGATATATAAGGGTCTGTATATCTCTAGTAGTAAAAGTCCACAAATGATATGTCTCCTTCACTTGATAATGAAATAAAGATCGAAAGCCTCAGATTCTTGACTCTTTTGGCCTGGATTGGTTCTTTTCTCTGAAAGAAAAACAGGGACAATTTAAGGATATGTAGATCTTATATGTTAGAATGTTTGCATTACTTGTTAGTTTATAAGAGAATGTGAGTATATCCACTTAGGCAAAAACTCAGTCTAGCCACAGTCAGCTTATCACACAGCAATTGTATCAGTAGATTATCCTGTGTATTAAATGTGGATGCTGGAATTATTAGTGTTCTCAGATTTTTGTTTGTTTGTTTTAAGTCATAAGATATTATTCCAAGTATACTTCCAAATCTCAGTTTCTAGATTTATATTCTGACCTAACTAAATTACTAGACCATTTCTGTGGCCTCACTTAACAATATAAATACATGAAAGATAGCTACTCTAGTCAATCTGCCTATTAGGGTTTAAGTGACTGCTAAGTGCAGCTCCTGTAGTCAACAAATGGCTGGTCCCCTTTCTATGCACAAGCACTGTCCAAGGTTCTGAAAATATGTGCATAAATCAGTTCTTATACATTTCTCAAAGATACAAGCAATTGAAAAAAAAATTATTTAAAATTCCATGATTTAAAATTTCAGTAAAGCTACCTATGAGGCAAAAGTATAAATAGTGATCATTGTATTTATTTTTATTAGTTTCAATATGAAATTCAGAATTGAGCAATTACTTTTGTTTCTACAGTAAAATATTTTCATGAGTAAGTCTCTTGCTAATATTTAGGTAGTAGCTCATTCTACAGCCAGAGCCAAGTAAACCAACCAGTTTATGCTGCCAAATAAGAAATCTATAACTTCAAAAGATTAGTGTCAGGCCTGGGGCTTTTTCATTTACTTGAACTGCAGAAAACTTAAGTTGCACACTGAGGTTCGGTTTTTCCACATGAAGAGTCCAATCAAATACTGGAGTTAAGTCACCAGGTACTAAAATGGAGCTTTTTTTTTCTCTTAAATTTAATAGAATTAGTAATGTGCACATGAGAGAAAAGGTAATATTGAAACTATTCATGTTCACATCAGAAATCACTGTAAAGTTATGAGAAAATAATTTGAAATTCAGAAATATTGTATATAAAGAAATTGACACTGGAATTTTTATTTTCCTGAGAATGTTTAAGTCATTTTTTTTGAAGCCAGTAATGCCAGTAATAAATAAGGTTAAAAATATTAATTTTATGTGAGCCTTTATAGAAATTTCTACATACTAAAGTCACTTAAGTTAATTATTTGTTTCAGAGAATCAAACTGCTTAAACTTATCAAGTTGTCAGTAAAAATTTCAACAAATAAAAAGAATTTTGTGGAATCATTGCTTATAAATTGAAAATGCAATAAAATAGCAATACCTTATAGAAAATTTTAGTTTGGAATATTAAAATTTTACATATTTCCAATTAATTTTCCCATTACTGTTTTACTGAGAAAATTATTAAAACAAGATGACATTCCCCCAGCTATTTTTTTAAAGGGATGACATTTATTCCTTTTCCAAATGTTATAGTAAAACCAGGTAGAAGAGAATGGTTTTAGCAATTAGAAAAAAAAAGTACAAATCTGGGGTTTGGCCATTAAAAGTTA
This sequence comes from Marmota monax, assembly GCF_021218885.2. NCBI lineage: Eukaryota > Metazoa > Chordata > Mammalia > Rodentia > Sciuridae > Marmota > Marmota monax. The sequence goes on along the minus strand of NW_026695197.1, from coordinate 1,789,667 downwards.
TTTACAACAATGGGAGAAAAAAAAAGACAACAAGAACTTGTTCACATTACAGACCTCCCTCTCGCCCCAAAGCCTAATAATTGCTTATGAAGACAAAAAAGAGAAATAGTTGATCCATAAGCTGGAGGTCTGAACTTGAGTAAGACATTTATAAAAACCTAGACAGTGGTAGTTCCCCCCCCCCCCCCAGCTCAGGTGCCACTAGGCACAGCACAGAAGACTAAAAACTCAACAGGGGAAGGCTGGACACTAAGGGTTTGGGAGTATAAGCACCCCACTTCTGCCTAAGGGATTTGTCTCCCAGCTATTAATAAAAAAGTCTTTCTTAAATTTCCCCTTTCCATAAAAGCCTTTGAAGAATATCAGGTAAGTATTTTCAGCTATAATAGAAATATGTCTGAGTTATTTTGTAACTAAAAATGTCATGAACCAAAAGGATGATTGATATTGCCCTCAAGAGCTTCACTTATGAGTATCAGTTAGGAATCGCTATAGAAGTGATTTCTAGAAAGAGACCTGAGAGCCCTAATACAAATATATGTAATTTTTCTGTTTTCAAATACTAAGCATTGTTCTGTTTAGTTTACCATTCTTGCAGTATACATTTCAGGTTTTCCAACATCTCTATTTCCAGCAACTTAAAAAGGACTTCTTAAGTTTATATTCAAATGTCTGTAAAATTCAATATCATGAACATGACTCTTCAAATCATAAATCTAGGACATTTATATCAATATACCTCTAAAAACTAATTTAGTAATCTATAACATTTATAAATGTCAATCTTTAAAAAAGTTAGTAGTTTACTTCTGTCTCTGTGAATGTATTTTAAGAAGCTTTAAATTGGTTTAAAATTAGTTTTGTTTAGAGTTTTCTTAGGGCTTACTTGCTTATATACTTTAATTTTATTATTTACATTTGAATTAGCAAAATAGTGCAGAAAATGTTACTCTTTTTTTAGCCTTTAATCTCACTTTCTATAGAAAATAACTGTATAATTATTTCAGCCTAGACTATTTATATTAGAGTTATGCTCTGCAGAAGTGACCAATTATTTCATTTTACTATTTAATTCACTATACTTGCAGTATACATTTCAGATTTTCCAATAATTTTATTTCAAGCAATTTACAAAGGGTTTCCTGCACTTATATTCAAATCAAGTACTTGTTCAGATGTCCATGGAATTCAATATCAATCATTCTTGCTTAAAGGAAAAACTTTTTAGAAACCAGTAAATCTCAACAAACCCTAGTATCTGGTTTTGTTGCTTATTGTCCAATGGTATAATTCATTCTTTATGACTTTTACCTCATTTTCTAAGAGGGAATGCCATTATGGGACTTTAGAAAGAAGCACCATTTTAATTTTCTGTATGGGTAAGAATGCTCAAAAAGCCCTAATCATACAGAAACACAAATAGTTTTATCTATGGTCCCACAACTAACTGAATTCACTATTGTAAAGATGTGGCAATTTCAAAATTGGTTGAATTTTATTAGTGGACAATATATAAATATATATGTGTTTATATATTTATATATATGTTTATATATATATAATCATATAACTTATAAACTATGTGGTATATTTATATATCTATATATATTTATATATATATGCATATATATATATATATACATTTAAATGCAATCATCTCTCTTCAAATAAACATCTCCCTTTGACTTTCCTATCCATAAAGTTGAGTCATTTATAAGAACATTTTATAGAACTATACCTCCACTTGTAACTTAAGTAGGAGGCTACAGCAAGTATTTGTGAGATGTAAGAAACAGTCACAATGAATTTTATTCTTAATGTTCGATTCCTTTTGTAAAAGCTAATGGAAATCTCAGTGCATATTTTACCGATGAATTTGGATAAGGTTTTATTAAGAAACCCAAGAAAAAGTACTTCCTTTAAAAGAAAAGAGAAATTGTACTCATTCATAAAACATAATAATTCTGAAGTAATTATTTAACACTTTGGAAAAAACTTTTAGCCATTTGATAGGTCACAAATTTAAGAATCAAACTGAAAAATGTGGAGCAATCTCCTAGCTAAAAATGCACTCATATGTTTTAAAGTACCTATTTTACTGAACATTTTATTGGCCACATGACAAATATGCCATCAATTTAGTGGACAATGAGTGAAATTATTAGACTGTGCCTTCAGTTGCTGATGATCAGAGACCTGGATGAGATGTTTGTTTCCACTGGAAAATATGATGAAAAATAACCCATATCAGACAAATCAAAACAAAATTGAAATAAATGACAATAACAGTGATACTAAGCATTTAAAAGGGAATGTTCAACATGCCGGAAGCCTCTCTAGGAAGTGTCCTCATATAATGTTATTTAGCAGAAAAAGAAACTGAGGTACAAATAATTTTGCCCAAGTTTACCCAACAGATAAATGGCAAAGCTGAGATTTGAACCAGGCAAAACTGGGTCCATATTTGCATTTTTAAATATTGTTTTTAAGGATAATTAGTTATTAAAGGAGGAAGAAGGAATGGTTAGAAATATTGATATGGGCTAACTACTAAGGGAAGAGACACTTACTCCAAAAGTTACCTAAATACAGCCCTTAGCAGCACATTTATAATTCTCTGTTTTCTATTTCTGTGCAATTATACCTTTATGATATTATTGGGTCCATGTTTGCTCCTCATTTTCTCAAGGTCTACCAAATATTCACTTATAACAATAGCTTCAGTTTCTTTAATTTTCAGAAAAAATACTTAAATGAAAAGAAACATATGACTTATAAAGTATGTGGAATATGCTAATAAAACACCTTGAAATTTTCTATAAAAATAGTTTGCTTACATAATCTAAATGTGATATACCTTTAAAATTTAGCTAACTTATTAAAAATTGGGCATAATAAATGGCAATGAGTTGAGATTTAGTAAACCAAATGGTTTTGGCCTATCTCCTGTCAAAAATATCCATCAATTCCATAGCAGAGGTGCTAAAGTAGCATACAAGTTTTCAAGTGATGCTAAGTTGAGACATCATCATATCAAAGTAGAAGAGAAGACAAAACCACGAGACCTCTGAAGACTCACAACCTGAGGAAGTGATAGAATATGAAAGTTTGTGATATTTATTATTATGTATTTTATCGTTATTAAATATTTATGAATTAGTCTAAGATTGTCAACAAATCATGATTCAAGAAAAATTTACTTACTAGTGTTTGAAAAATTTCTCTATGTCTGTTAATTTTTATGCTGCTTCTGAGATATTCATTGTTTTAATTTTGAAGGAATATGAATGACTGAACTTGGTCCTCACCCCTTTCTGGGCTGGTTGATATAGTCTTCCCTAGATGCCAACCTAATTTATTTTTTGACTTTGATGGAAGCTCAACTACCAATGGTCTGTCTTCATTCAGTGATATAAAATGCACACACTCACAAATGTGAGCGTATACACACACACACACACACACACGTGTATAGATACAATAGGCTGGTATTCAGGAGTCCAGTTATTTATACTTGTTCTGACATCAAATTCCCTTTTATGTCTTGGTTAAAAAAAAAAAAATCTAGTACTAGTACCTTGGATTTCTCATCACCAGTTTTATTTAGGGCTTGAGAAGGCAATTAAGTTGATGAGATTTATTTGTTTTACTTTAAAATGCTTCATTTTCAAGTATTTGACTCTTTTTTTCTACCTTATAGAAACATTATAATTACTATCTTGAACTAAACTGTTTTCTATTCATTAGTATGTTAATTATTCACAATTTAAGACTCTTTGGTGTATTTATAGGATATTATTCTTCCTGGATTCTTGGACAATATTGCCAATAAAAAAATGTGTCTCTGAAATACTGAAATTATTAGGAACCATGCAGAGAGCATATAACTTCTTAGGCTTCATATAATAACTCTTGCAGTCCATGGATAGAGAGATATAGACATACATAGATACATGCATATGGATATAAATATAGATTCAGTTTTTAATTTCACTGAAATGTGATGCCTATTTTAGAAACTTTGACTTTATAAAGATGAAAATGGACATCTTTGATAACACAATGTTATTATGATGAACTGACTAAATAAAACTGTTGAAACCCCAGAGATAACAGAAAAATCATAACTTCCAAATAGGGTATCATAGTTAGTTTAGAAAACTATAATATCAGTAGTCAGCAAGTTTAGAAAATTTGCAAGTTATATCACAGATTAGCCTGAATAAGATACTTTTTTTTCTTTTCCTCAGAGGAAATGCAAGTACCATATGTTGAAGCAAGAAATTAACTGATTTAAAAAATAACAACTTTATGAAGTCATCATAGAAATAACTTTGGGGAATAAAGAAATTGCATTTATGTGACCTACATAGAAAAGAAAGCAAAACATAATGTGAGTGCATGAAATCTTCTCTTATTCATTAAAATGCATGTAATAAAAGTGTTTTTTGTTAGGAGTATGGATGTTTAGTTGGATTGTAGGAATGCAGTCCATTTTGGAATTTGCAGATCAGTTTACCTGGCTTTACTTTTGTATAGTGAATGTATACACAGGAGACTACAGAAATCTAGACAGATCAACATGTAATGATTATCCCCTGAAAATCTGGTCACCATTTTTTACTGATTTTGCCTTCATCATGAATATAGTCCCCAGAGCAGTTTGAGGGAGCCAACAAACGTGGAATTTAATATAGTTATTTTCAGATCCATTGTATAATTGATCAACAACAGACTAGGTCTGTTAGAAAAAGACCGCAAGTACCAGCTTGGTAAAACCAAAGTTACTAAGCAGAAACTCTTTGGGAAAAATAAGCAGAGTTTAGGAGGGATGATAAGCAAGAGTATGAAATTATGTAGCATCCTAGCTTTATGTTCCCTTCATGGAAACCTTGATTTCCTCCATGGCTCACTCTTCACTTTTTTACTTTCTTTGCGCTTACTGCTCTCTGAGTTTTAACTTTTACATTAAAACCTAGAATAAATTCCTTGTCAGAACTCACTGCTTCCTAAAAATTTAATATGCCCTACAACTATAAATATATTTCTTTGTTGAGTAATAAGCAATGTTAACTAATCCTATCACTTCTCACCTACATCCGAATGGACTAACTGCCTTCCAAAGTGTACTAGAAAACTCACTTCTGAGTAACTTGTCAATTACAAAACTCAGCCATATAATTATTCCTGGTATGATTGTGAATCGTCTTTTATGTTATACCTTCATAAGCTTATTAAATTAATTTAAGTAATGTCAGTTTAACTTTGTTGAAAAATCTCCATATCCCTCACGTTATCAAGAATCTAAATTATCCTATAGAACACATGTCCTATAAATGCACTCTGATTTTAACATTTTGAACTCACATGTTCACAAATGCTAGGTTTATTTATTTCTTTACTAGAACCGTACTATTCAAGATTATAGCAACTAGTTACATGATGTCATTTTAATTTTAAATTAAGTTGAAATTAAACACAATTAAATTCAGTTCCTCTGAAACTGTGTTTCAAATGTTCAAAAGTTGGAAGCCCGGTTGTGAGTGATGACTGACGCTCGTCATCCCAGTGGCTGAGGAGGCTGAAGCAGGGGGATTGCAAGTTCAAAGTCAGCTTCAGCAACTGAGGCCCTCAGTGAGACCTTGTCTCCGAATGAACTTAGAAAAAAAAAGGCTGTGGGTGTGGCTCAGTGGTTAAGCACTCCTGGGTTCAATTCCTGGTACCAAAAGAAAAAAAAATGAAGAAAATTCAAGCTACTCTAAACCACATTAAATACATTTCCTTTTTTATAGAAAGTTCTATGGAACTACCATACTCAAGTGTCTTTTTTCCAATGTATTCCAATCTATCATTCTATCTCCACTTGCTTTTTCTATAGCTGAGATCTCATTATAGATTTTAACTACACTTTCAAAGCCTCTTCTCTTGCTGTTAATCATTCACACGAATGCCAAACATCCTCACAAACTTCCATCTTTTATTTGCCACCAAGTATGCTAAACAATGCATTCTAAAAACTGAGAAAATAAAAAATCCAGTGTGGATTATGCTTGCAGTAAATTCTTTTTTTTTTTTTTTTTCATTTTCAAGTAATCAGTCCCAAAGTGCCTATAATTAGTCCCTCCATCTCATTCCCTGGAGTCAAGCTATTCTAAACCATTTTTACTCTTCACAGGGTTTTCTACTTCTCCCGAGGAGTTCTGTGAATGCACTTGCTTCTATGAAGGGATAGGTGCTGCAATAATGGATAGTCTATCAGTCATGGCCCTACCTAAGGATTTTGAGGGCTTAGAGAGTGATCGGGGAAAAGGCATGGCCAAGAAGTTTCAGGGGTACACACAGGCTGATATGGTAGACTGCTTGACAAGTCTGTGTGCAAAGAAAGTCCCTTGTAGCATGCCGCTGTCCTGAGGTTCTGTCTGCATGGAGCTGCCATCCAGAAGTGAAGGAGAACAAAGGAAGTCCTGGATGAGGACTGGTGAGGAGGGCTTTACATCTAAATGCTGTTGCTCATGAGCTTGGTGGGAAGTCTCTCAGAGTTCCCAAGCAGGAGTTTGGAGCTTTATAGTCCTGTGTTTTGTATATTATCTGTGGTTAACAGATGTTGGGCACAGTCTTACAGGGTATGCAAAGCAGACAGGCACCAGCTAGCTAAAATTCATTTGGTTTTGGCTGTGTTTAAAACAATTGAATATGTAAAATTTGAATTTGGCACCAGAAGGTTTTTGAGCCAACAGGTCTTAGCTTGCTGTGGAGAAATAAATAACCCAGCAGCCAATGTTCCCGAGGTGATTTTAACTCATTGATATAATACCTACTTAGTAAAAAAATCCAAATCCCAGAAACAGAGCTTCTTTCTTTGAGGTTTCATTGATGACAATCTTCCCTCTTCTTGACTCCTCAGGAAATGAGACTTATCAATCACAACCTCCCTCTCCTGTAATATCTATGCGAAATATCTGAGGAAGAAAACAACCTCCACTTTTGTGAATTTAATGCCTTTGTGAAGACACAGGATATTTACCTTGTGTTAATGTGAAGTGGTTTGGATTAATTAGGTGGAAAATAACAAGTACATTAAAAGTCTTAACCTACTTCCTTCCCTAAAGCACAGAATATGATTCTAGGTGTTTAGGTTGGACCAAGTTTACGTCTTAATGAAATTGAGGAAACAAAACAAAAACAACGACCACCACCAACAACAAACAAAAACTTATTCTAATGAATTCTCTGTATTCTCCTTCTCACTCAAAAGGGTAATACTTAAATCCTTTATATTTCCCCAGGGTGAACATAAAACTATGATTTCTCTTTTACATCTGTCTTAGCTAACTCTACTCAAAACGATTCGTTAATGTTTTTATGCTAACACCCTTCTATTTGTTTTCTTTCCTTGGGTAAGATAATATTATTCTCTATCTTTAAAAACATAGATAACTTGCACGCATACACACATATACAATATGCTGATTGCTTAGATCTTGATATCTAATTTCCCACTACAAAGTGGGTCCTTGAGGAAATACAATAAATGCTAGCAGATAGCTATAAAATGAGTAAAACTTTTGGTTTTATCTTATAATTCGTAACTATACCTCTTTAATAAAACTTCAAAAGCTCATATTTAATAGAAGAATGCTTTATATAAAATGCTAATTTGTATTTTGTTGAAATATTTGGTTTATGTTTTGTACTTGGGTATTATAACTGTGGACTTTGAGAGTAAAGAGATGTCAAATCCAGCATGGTTTTGCTAACCATGCTGTCTTAGGTAAATTGCCTGATTTTATTGCAACTTTATTTTCTTATTTTGTGAAACTTGGATAATAACTTTGTGAACTACACTGCAGGTTTCTGCACACACACAGTGGGCAGTGCTCCTAGTAAGAGGAAAACATTTAATCAGTATTCACCACTGGAAATGGTTGATTATAACTCAGCAGCCATTTTTACTTCACTCTGCCTTCATCTTTGCTTGCTAATCAAACCTCAGGGATGAGTCAGAATAGTTCTTAGCTGCTAATAGAGCTCCATCTCATTTCCATCCAAAAAAAAAAAAAAGCTTAAAAAGCAAACTATTTACCCAGTTCTTCTTGCTTTTGGACATGTCTGAGTGAGAGCTTAATGGCAGCTCTCTCACCATCATTGGGAAACCATTGTTGACACAGGAACTATGGCAAAGTCTAAATCTAGGGTCGGGTCATGGAATCTCATTCAACTTTGGAAGCAAAAATACACAACCCACCTAGACTCTTTTGGGAAAGAAAAAAATTAGGTCTGTTGCTTGTGGTAGATGTAGAAAAAAAAATGTCTTTCTTGCAGCATTCTAACTCATATAGCTACTCATAGTAGTGGTACTATTAGTGGTAGTCTTCCATGCTCTCTTTGGAACTGAGTGTTCATAACTATAAAATTGAGAGCAGCTTCTTCTCATTTTTAATCTGTCTTTAATCTAGTCATTTTTATTTTCCTTAACACAAGCTTCAACACATGTATTCTTAGGTAACTTTTCTTCTTCATATTGTATTTTTCTTTCTGGGACTGAGAAAAAGTGTAAATAAATGTTCCCTCAAATTTTGCCAACTCTCCAAAAGTTTATAATTCATTTCTTTGCTCTTTTATTTCTGATTCACATCTGCAATTCCCTTTGTACATTTCCCCCTTTACATCACATGTCATTGATTTAATTTGCATTCTCAATTCTTGGTTATTTTCCAGTCTTTCCTTCCCTTTTTCTTTTGTATTTTTTCCTTTAATTTGCTTTAGACATACATAGAACTCCTTTAATAGAAATGACACAGTTGATTTATATGACTCATATGCTTTCTAATTTTTGGTTTCTCATGTATATCGTGCTATTTCCCAGGACTTTTTCTTTTTCTTCTTCTTCTTCTTTTTTTTTAGCAACCGAATATTGCATTTTCTCTGCAAGTTATATATTTTGAAATCTGAGCAATTTATTTCAGACTGTACTCATCCTCACACAATCCTGTTTTCCAATGTCTTTTCCGTAATGCATAGGTTTTTATAAAACATGAACAAAACAATATATAAGCAAAAGGGAAGCAGTATTTTTCTAAAATAACACTGGACATAAATCATAAAAATTAAATTAGAATGTCTAGAGATAAAGTGTAATTTGCCTTAACTTGCTATGAGTTATTATAGTCACAGAATTATAAATCTATACTGAATAGATAAATGTGCATTCACTGTACTCAAAACAACCAAATGAGATCATAATAAAATGAACAGTATCTTTTACCATATTGACATATACATGTAGATCTATCTATTAGTCTGGAGACAGGAGGGAAAAATTGACTAATCCTGAGCATTTTTTAAACTCTTCATCACATGCTCTGAAGAAAAAGTTTTAACTTGTGGTAAAAAAATGTTAACTTAGCAAAATTGTTAAATTTATACCAATAGTATAATAGCAGCAAGTGAAACTAGCTCTATTTATGAACTTTGGACATAGTTGATGGTTCCTGAATGTATAAGAATAAAAGGTGATATTTGTTTTCAGACAACTCCTGGAGATTTCAGGATCTTTTTTTTTCATTATTTGTTCTAATTAGTTGCACATGAATAGATTTCAGGATTTTAATATCCTTTTTCCTTTTGCCAAAATTGTTATGAACACTGGTGATAACTTAGCAAATTCTCAGATTATTTCCAGACTTGGAATTTTAGATTTATTCTTCAATGCTGAACAAAATCTAGTTATTTTTACTTTTTAAAAGGCTTTGAAATAGTAGATATAATGTATCCAGAAAGCAGAATACTAAGGATCTATTTTGCTCACATTTAGAGAAAGTTGGTGGTCTCTAATCTTTCCTCAGATAAACTAACCTTTGATTTTTTGTTTGTTCATTTGTTTTTTATTTTTAAAGAAAATTTTCCTGGGAATTAAATTAATCTCGGTTCTTGACTCCAGAGATTTAGACAGTTTCCCTCCAGCAGGGTCCATACACTTCCCCAAATTCTGGAATATGAGCCCAGAATCCCCCAGTATAGAATGAGACATCTCTTCAGACTGTGGAGTTTCCACTCATTGTTTTCTTTCCTAATACTCCCTGAATATCCATGAACTTGATATCTAGGTTTGGCTTGGAAGTATTAGATAACCTCTTTGTATTCTTTCATCCTTTCATCTCAAATAAAATTAAGACCTTTTATTTATTTTATCTGGTTCTTACATCTTTATCTTTCTCATAAGTCTTCTTGCTCCTAAACATTATGATTTCGACCTTTCAAAATTTTTTTCTAGGAAAACTAGACTCTTTCTTTCTTTCTTTCTCCTTCCTTAGTTCCCTTCCTCCCTCCCTCCCTCCCTCCCTACCTCTCTCTCTCTTTCATTCTTTCATATGTTCTTTTTAGATACACATGACCATAGAGTGTACTTTGACATGCTATACATACATAAAGTATATATATTCTAATTAGGATCCGATTCTTGTGGTTGTCCATGATGTGGCCTTTCACTGGTGATATATCAAACATGAACATAAGACAGTTGCATCTGATTTATTCTACCGTCTTTCCTACTCCCGTCCCACCTCCCTTCCCTTAGGCTTCTTCTATGTTCTTCTCCCTTCCCTTAGGCTTCACTATGTGGAACATTTTCCTTGAATTTTATATTCATTACTTTGTTTCAACTGAAACTAGGTCTTCATATAAGAAAGGTTTATCATATGAACTCAGGCCCATCTTCTTAGAACATGATGTGTGCATTCACTCAGAACCCTATGTTCAGAAAAATCATTTACTTGATATTAGTGTTATTTTCCTCTTAATCCTTAACCATTTTATCCTTGAACATTTTCTTCTATTATATATTTTTTATTAATTCTTTTTGTCTATATAACATTAGGATACACTTTGACATAATCACAAAAGCATGGAATACAGTTTGCTCTAACTCAATCCCCAAGACTTCCCCCCTCCATGTTCCTCCCTCCCCCTGTTTTCCTCCCTCTACTCTACTGATTTTTCTGAAGTTTATTTATATATTTTTTAAATTTATTAATGTTTTGTAGATATACATGATGTTAGGATTCACTGTGCTATATTCATGTATGTCCATACAAAACTCAGATTTATTCCACCATTCTTTGCTCTTCCTGCCCCCACCACCATCCTCTTCATCTACTCTACTGATCTTTTCTCAATTTTGATAAAATTTTGATAAAAACAGAAAATCTCTCTGTTTTTTTTCCCTTTCTCTCATTCTTTCTTCTCCTACCCATTTTGGAATAGCTTCTGATATTTTAATAAACATGCAACCTTTGGGTTTAGGGGACTGGCTTATTTCACTTAGCTGGATAGTCTCCAATTCCATCCATTTGCCAGCAAATAAAACAATTTTATTCTTCTTTATGGCTGAGTTATACTCCATTGTGTATATAAATTTTCTTTACCCATTATTCTGTTGAAGGGCACCTAGGTTGGCTCCATAGCTTAGCTTTGTGAATTGTGCTGCTATAAACATTGATGAGGCTGTGTCACTATAGTGACACAGAAGTGTAATTGGTTTTGAATGCATAAACAAAGACATTCTAAGAAACACAAAGGACAAGATATATATTTGTCTGTTTATCTTTACCAAAATGGAAATTGCTTATTCTTATTTATTCATTTGAACTATAACAAAATGCTGATTTTAAATCTTTTGAATACATACTAAAGAGTGGGACAGGGGGGTTCATATGGTGCTTTCTTTCCTAGTTTTCTTGAGTCATTTCCATGCTGCTCCAGACTTTTTTTGTAATATAAAATCTAGTAGGACAATGGAGTATGTGTGCAGACAGAGGAGAAACAGACCACGTATGTCTCCCACTGCTCCTCATCACCCTGTCTGCACATAATACTCATGACGACTAGGAACCTGAATTTCAGTGGACTCCTGAGGTATTCAGAGTCCACCAGACTCAATGCAAGTATAGATAAATGTGGATTACGTTAGTGAATAATCAGGGGCACTAAGTGTCTCAAGAAGCCTGATAAGCCATGTTTATTAGAAGTGTAGTTGGTTTTGAATGCAGAAAGTAAACAAAGACATTCTAAGAAACACAAAGTACAAGGAAAACTATCATACTCTTTCTTTCTCATGTTACTTCATTGTATAATCCAACCATGTATACTGAATATGGTGGCACAGAAGGATAGGGAAGACAACCCATTGCTCTTCTAGTCCTTCAGAATTCTTCTCTAAGACTGTTATAAAGCATTGGCATTATGCTTTCATAATCAAAGAGTAAAATGAAAAGGCTCAAGTTACTTTTGTGCAGTGTTTTCACTATTCTGGAAATATGGAAAACATGCATATAAATGCACAAATTATAAAACAGAAATTTCTCTTTTTTTTTACATATGGGTTAAATACTCATTACATTTGAAATTTGGATGAGGTATTAGCAAAAGTCATGGACAATTTCAGAAAATTTTACTTCTGGTAACAATGCCACTCATGATGTTTTAGTTATGAATACAAAGTTTATGTCATATTTCTTCTACTTGATTTCAAATATCTGATCATCTCTAGATGTTGTCAAATACAGCTGTGCCAGTACAGGTATACATTGAGATATAAATTTGTCTGTTTATCTTTACCAAAATGGAAATTGTTTATTCTTAGTTATTCATTTGATCTATAACAAAATATATTAAGGAAAGACAATATATAAAGACAAACAAATTGCACAATCCAATTTTATTACTGATAAAATAATAGTCACCGTAAAATCATAAAAGTATATGTAGCTTCAAGTGACCATATTTCACATACACACAAATGGTCTCATGTCAAATTTCTTGGGAATTTATGGTGAAATTTTCCATGACCCAGCAAGAAATTCATTTGAGTTTGAATCATATCACTTACTTATACTCACCCCAGTTCTTCAAGCATACATTCAATGACTCTACAGTTGAGTCAAATAGAAAAGATACAAGAGGTTTAGGTATAATTAAGCTTTGTTAGACCAAGAAAGTATTTAAGGTCTTGCTCTTTTCTAATAATTTATTTTTGTTGATCAAATTATGGATGTTATTATGCAAATGACTTTAGACAGGTCAAATGTCTAAATTAATGCATTAGTACACTTAAGTGTGAAAATGAAACCTTAGATCACAGGGTTATCTATTTAAGACTTGATTGAATACAAATGGGCAGTTTTTCAAAGAGGATTCTAAATGAATTCAGATAAGAATCTGGAATATCCAAACAGAATCCTAATTTATTATTATCAGTCAATATATGTGTAATTTATATATACCTATAAAATATAAAACTTCAAATTCAGTGATAGTTTTTTTTTTTTCTAATTGCACGTCTTGTGCAATTGGATTTAATAACAACAGGATCCTTCTCATACCAATGGAGTTCTTCTTCAATGACTTGCTTATTTGAGTGATATTTCATAAGACATGGGCATATTCACTCTCTTCTGATATTTGGTGTTAAGTATTTGATCATTGTTACTTTTTTAAAATGGAAGCTATTTTGTCATTAATTTTCTTCCAAAATGAGTTGCATCTACACATTATTTTAATTACTTTCACATCAAAGCCCAAATTTAACTTGTGGTTGATTTCATTTAACATGAGAAAAGAAAAACAACCAATCAAACAAAATACATAAATATACATTTGAATTAAAAAGGCTCATTAGTATACATAGGTTTGTAAAAATTCAGTAGACAACTTGTTTCATTATATTATACACCTATATCACATTTTCTTTCTAAATCTGGGATATAGTATGATAACATAAAAGAAGGTGAGCTACCATGCATAGGTCATGGTATTATGTTTCAGTAACATTTTGGTAATGCATCATATCTCTTAATAAAATAATGTCAAAAATTTTTATTTAGAAGAGTCCCAGTTTTATTAGATGGTTTATTCTTTATTATTTGTCAAAGTTCTCTCACCATTTTATCATTTGGTGAAATTAAGACAAGTCTACATTTTAAGCTTGTTGTTGTTGTTATTATTATTATTATTATTATTATTATTATTATTATTTTACTTTTCTACTTCACTTCTTTCCAAAAAATGATTCTATATTTATTGATAGTTCATTACTTTTTGAAGATATGTTTTAATTTTAGAATACAACAAGGCTTACATATACTATACCATTGACAAATGATAAAAATGTACCCAACTCTGGGCACACATTTTCAATACAAAAGTTTTGTGAAAATGCCTGGCTTACCATATATGTTCAAAATATCTATATTAAATATATTGGAACTCTTGGATGCCATTTAATTTTGTTTAACTCTAAAATTCCCTCATTATAAATACTTAATTACCTTCTCATTGGGATACAAAGTATTTGTGGATTGTTTGCTGATGTTCTTTAAAATCTAAAACTTTTAAAAATAATAAGAACATGCCCACAAATTTTCATATATGCCAAGTTTTTTATAATTAATTATGTATAAATACTGAAGTTTATTAGTACATAATCAAACATATTACTCATTCTTTTTTTTAACAATGTATGATGATTTATTTCAGACTTCAACATAAAAATATGCTCTGAAGGAGAACATTAAGTATATAAGCTGCAACAGAGTTAAAGAGCAATTCTTTTTTTAATGTAATTTTTTAAATTTATATATGACAGCAGAATGCATTACAATTCTTATTGTATATATAGAGCACAATTATTCATATCTCTGGTTGTATACATAATATATTCACACAAATTTATGTCTTTATACCTGTACTTTGGATAGTAATGATCATCACATTCCACTATCCTTAATTACCCCATGCCCCCTCCCTTCCGCTCCAACCCCTCTGCCTTATCTACAGTTTGTCTATTTCTCCCATGCTCCCGCTCCCTATCCCACTATCAATCAGCCTCCTTATATCAAAGAAAACATTTGGCATTTTTTTTGGGGGGGGATTGGCTAACTTTACTTAGCATTATCTTCTCTAACTCCATCCATTTACCTGCAAATGCCATGATTTTATTTCTTTTATTGCTGAGTAATATTCTATCCTGTATATATGCCACATTTTTTAACCCATTCATCTATTGAAGAGCATCTAGGTTGGTTCCACAGTTTAGCTATTGTGAATTGTGCTGCTATAAACATTGATGTGGCTGTGTCCCTGTTGTATGCTCTTTTTAAGTTCTTTGGGTATGGACCGAGGAGAGGGACAACTGGATAAAATGGTGGTTCCATTCCCAATTTTCCAAGGAATCTCCATACTGCTTTCCATATTGGCTGCACCAATTTGCAGTCCCACCAGCAGTGTATGAGTGTACCTTTTACCCCACATCCTTGCCAATACTTATTGTTATTTGTATGCATAATAGTTGCCATTCTGACTGGAGTGAAATGAAATCTTAGAGTGGTTTTAATTTGCATTTCTATAATTGCTAGTGATGATGAAGATTCTTTCATGTATTTGTTAATTGATTGTACATCATCTTCTGAGAAGTGTCTCTTCAGGTATATTACTCTTTCTTAACAAGTGAAATACTTCCCTGAGGCATCAGCAAATGAATGACAGTGATAAGCCTCCCCAAAGATAACTGACACTTATTATTTATCTTTCTCAAACTTGAAGTAAAACAAACAAAGCAAATAAACATACTTCCATCTCAAAATTATTCATTGCTCTTATAATTTTACACAGAATGGGAACTCTTATTGTCATGTACATTATTGTATCATTATTAATTTTTATTATATTCACAATCTGTTTCCAGAAAGTAAAGAAAAATTTTCTATAGACAAGTACGTAAGTAAAATTGCTGAAAATAAGAGACAGGAGGAGAGGAAAGTAGAGATGCAGACATAGAGAGGAGACATTTGACATTAGAATTTAGGCCATTTACACTAAAAACTTATCAACTATGAAATTTCCAACTTTTACTTATCATTTTAGCAAAATGACAAAAAATTCTTAAATGTATGGAAAATTTTATATTCAATAATTATATGACTTAACTTATAAGAGGCTTGACTGATCATAATGATGTGGTTTATTTAAGGTTTCATAAAACATTTTATTACTTAAAATGATCATAGATTCAAAGTAGTTCAGGCAATCATAAAAGGTAAATATGCACTGAAAACTAAGAAAACAAATGTAATGATATTATTATTATGTTCAGGAGTGGGTAGTGAGGCCCTAGAATGTTAGCAGAATTGAGATTAGTTCTTCAAAACTAAGCTTTTAATCTCTTGGAATTAGAACAAACTATAGTGAATAAAGCACTACAATTTCTTTGTTGTCTCTGAAAACCCAACATGAGCTCAATTTTTCTTAGGCATGAAAGTGAGGAAAAGGTTCACCGACTGAAGGTTGGGGGTTTTTTGATGTCAGATCACTCCACATGACATCGCATTATATGTAGAACATAATGTGGGACTTCAGAAAGACCACCTTAAATACCATAAAAAGTCTTACCGCTTAGTTTATACACTGTGTCTCAAGAAAAGTTACTTTAGTTGTGGTTTGTATGCATTAGTGCTGGTCTAAATGGATGATGAGTTTCTAAAATATGTATTCTCAAGATGTGATATTTTAAGTTTTCTTTCTCAAAACGTGAATGTTATCTGTTCTCTTTGATTACTAAGACCTCATTTTGTGTTACCGAGTGACTATTTAATGTTTGTTATTTCTATTGAAAATAAGTAGCTAAAAATTTCCAAAGTACTAATTTTCCACATTGTTTTTGGAAAGTTGTATTAGTGATACAGTCATCCCTCTGGTCAAAATAAAAACAATTCATCTAGAAAAATTAATACAGAGAGAAGAGAAGATGCCCTGAGATTTGAATCGGCCTATTTCTGTTCACTATAATTCTGGTAGTGGAAATGAACTACTGTTGAGAATCCATGTCTATCCCCATGACAACGTCTGTTTCTTCAGACACTAGTATCACTTATTATTCCTTCTCCACAAGGGGTAACCATTTGTTAAAGAATGAAGGAAAATTACTCTTTCCGTTCCTGCTATCATCAAGACTATATATGCATAATAATATTTTGAAAAATATTTCCGTTTTATGGCAAAATTCTGTCAGGCAGTTGTCTTGGGCTGCCCTCACTTCTTACTCTTTACTTTGATCCACGAGTTCTAACTCAGATTGCTCCTACAGGGAGGCATTTCTGTACAATGCTCAGAGTGATTACATATTCCTTTACTCATATATATTTTATAACATTCATCATGTAAATTCATATTTGTTTGCCTTTCATTTTGTCCTCCATGCTGCATGGTTCTTGATAGTAAGGATCATAATTGTTTATCAACAGTTTTGCCCATGGGAGCTGCATAGAGTATCCACTTATTGTGTAAATACATAAGTAAGTTAAAATATATAACAATTCATGTGCACTAAAAAGTGTAAACTTTTAAATAATAACTAATTTATTGCCAATCATTACTAATTTTACCCTATGTTATTAACTAGTTTAAAAATAATTTATATTTACTTGTTCTTGTCATTTGGGATTTAAAAAATACATATTTTTTAAACAACTGTTTACCCATTCTTTATAAAGTAATATCCAATGGCAATAGGAAATGAGAGAATGACACATTTGCTGAAGGAATATAATCTACAGCAAACTGTGCTGAATGTCTTACTTATATTCTTATTTTCATTTTAGGAAAACATTATAAAAATCAATAGAGAGAAGCCAGGCACAGTGGTGTATGCCTGTAATCCCAGCGGCTCGGATGCTGATACAGGAGAATCCTGAGTTCAAACCCAGCCTCAGCAATGGAAAGGCGCTAAGCAACTCAGTGAGAACCTGTCTCTAAATAAAATACAAAATAGGGCTGGGGATTTGATTCAGTGGCCAAGTGCTCCTGAGTTCAGTCTCCAGTACTTAAAAAAAAAATCAATAGAGAGAAGTCAGAACATGATGTTGGTTGGATAAGATCATCCAATACTCATCTCTCCATGGGCAAACTGATTTTAACATTTATTCATGCACCAAACTACTTCACAAGATGTTAGGAAACCAAGTGAGGGATCTGGAGTGCCTTGTTTTCATATAATGTTAAGAGAAACTAAAGAAAGCAGAGAAGAAAGACTTGCCCCTGTAAACTGCCCTGCAACCAACACACACATCTCAAAATAGTATGGGAAAGAGTTCCTGCTCAGGAGAAGAAGGAAAAAAGTTCATGTCAGACCTAAAGCCTAGTATGAGGTCCACTATTGTGACATTCAGTGCCAGGAAGAGCCAAACAACCCTGTCCCCAGTCCAACACCTTCAGACCAAGCTCTGGAACCACACTTTACAGGAGGCCAAGAGACTACCCCTCATTCCCTATTATTTAGCAGTAGAGGAGGTGGCAAGATTCTACTTCCTGGAGAGTAGAACCTGAATGCTATCACAGGCCTAAGAGCATGGTGCTAGGTTTGCTTCAGTGAGACCCACCAGAAACTAGTGGTCCCTATGCTTAGCCCAGGCTCACAGATGAAGCATCCAGATTTTCTAAGGCACAATACCTAGTCCTGTATCCTGGTGGACAGACTGGAGATGTTGTTTATATCATTGCCAGCCTTAGAGCAGGACTATAGCACTCTATGAGGACTGTGCAGGTCTCTGTAACTGTGAGACTCAGCTGCCATTCAGGTTAGGGTCAGTCATGGTAGACTGTCTCTACCACTCTTTGCCCAAACTCAAGTGGTATAGTGTGGGGCAAAACTCCATTGGTTGAGGGTAGGACAAGATTGGAAGAACAGGACTTTACTTGGAACTAAGAGGTGAAAACCAGCACTTGTCAGGTGCTAACAATCCCTATTCGCAAGCCCATGGCCATGGTCAGAATCTCTAGAATAGCCCAGATAAAAGGAAGATAGAAATAGTCCCAGTCCATTGCACTTATATCCTAGTCAGAATCTCTTCTGGCTAGACACAATGGCCTTGAGCCACAAGTCTACTTCAGCAATAGGCAGCTCATAGCAGTGTGGGCCTTGGTCCTGTCTTAGTAATGCACTGGTTTTGGCATAAAAAAAGTGTCAAGATATGATGCCGCAGTCTGGCTGGGCACAAAATCATGAGCCACCACACACCTTGTAGATTCAAACAGCAACTCTTTATTCCCGAACTCACACCGGCACTCTACAAACACGTTCTGGGCCAAATCCACACTCTCCACCAGACTCTGAATCCCAAAATACTCTCTGAATCCCGCGGGAACTCAAGGAGCAGGCGCACCTGAGGCAGCAGGATACGCCCTGTTCCCAGCAGGGTACACCTTAAACCTGGAACCGCCCTACACCTGGAAGCCCTAAATCCCCATCCTCCTTAAACCCTGATCTACCCTAAACCTGGATCCACCCTGGTCCTTGAGCAAGGTCACCTTTCATGCAAAGTCACTGCAAAACCTGGGTCCACCATGGAGAGTCCTTCCTCTAAGCAACATGGAGTAGGCTGACAAAGAAATTGCGATGCGTCATTCCTACTTGGCAATGGCTCTCAGCAATACGAGAAAATATGCATAGAAGCCTGGGGATGATCCTTCAGCAGTCATTCTGCCTACAGTTGGGATGATTACTCTTTTGAGTACTCCAGTTCAACCTTAAGAATACATCAGCAGGGGGTCTGGGGTGGTGGCTCAGTGGTAGAGTGCTTGCCTAGCATGCGTGGGGCACTGGCTTCTATTCTCAGCACCACATATAAATAAATAAAAATAAAGTTCTATCAATAACTAAAAAAAATAAACTAAAAAAAATAAAAGTACATCAGCAGAATTCAGGAAAATCTTGGTACACTCTATAGTGCTTTTAAGAGTGATAATATACCAACAAAAAAACTCATAGCATCTAGACTTAGGCACCATCCAGTGATGAAATATCAGAAGTGATTATAGTATTGGAGAATATAAGCAGCTCGGTTAGAATTTCCAAAAACACCAGTACAAAGTCAGATTGCCAAGATTGGAACAAATGCATAATCTTTCAACGTCTGTATGATGTTACATAACAACAAACATCAAGAACATTTTTGGGATCCAGTATCTTATCTAATGGTCATAATAAGGTACCAGAAACTGACAATGTAGTAACTAATATAAGTGTGCGCTCTGATGGAAAGTTTAAGAGAGATATTTCAAGGAAACTTAAAGAATTTCAAGAAAACTCTGAGGAAAAATTCAGTACTCTATCAGATAAATTGAATAGAAGAATGGAAACAATTTAAAAAAATAAGACCTTGAGTTGAAACATACACTGAGAAAAAAATTTAAAATGTGATAAAAGTTATCAAGAACGTAATACAGCAAATGAAAGAAAGAACTAACAAAGCCAAAGACAACCTATATCAAATGCACAGTTTGAATAGAGAAAATAATAAAGAAGAATGAAGAATGCTCATAGAAAAACTGGGACAGCATTGAAAGAGCAAATATTCAGGTCACAAGGGTTCAAGAGCAACTTGAGAATGCCAGAAGAGTATGAAAGTATATTCAGAGAGAAAATTTCCCAATTTAGATAAAGATATGAATATCCAGGTTAGGCAGGTCAAAGGTCAGTCAGAATTAACTCAACCAAATCTATTCTAAGACACATTATAATCAAAGTCTCATAGGTAAAAAATGAGAAGAAGATTCTTAACCGGTTAAGTTTCAAGTTCTCAATTCTGCAAACATAGTAAAATTTCAACTCAATGTTATTTCAAAGTTACCACAAGTGTTATATTTGTTGCTGAATTTGAGTTTTTGTAAGTCTCCCACAGCTGGGATGATGGAACAAAATGTGTGAAGGAAGAAAGAAGAAGAGACGAAGAAGAAAATAATAACATACGTATATCCCAAATTTCCTCAATATCAGAGTGGTGTGACACTTTCACAGTACTGAAAGAAAAAAAATGTCAACCCAGAAAACTGTACCAAACAAAACTATCTTCAGAAATACAGGGGACATAAAGCCACTCCCAGAGAAACAAAAGCTTATGGAATGTATCTCACAAAATTAGTCCTACAAAAATGTTAAAGCCAAGTTCTTCAAAAATATAAGTGGAAAGAATTTTTTTCAAACTAATTCTGAGTTAAAACCTAATTGTTTCTCCACATACAGGGCACCTCTATTCTAAAATTATATCTTCAACACAGTCCAACTATGATGGTTTCCCTTTATCTTTGGGGGATATATTCCAAGATCCCAGTGGATACCTGAAATTGTAGATGGTATATAATACTATTTTTAACTACACATTTCATATATAAATATATATATATATATATATATATATATATATATATATATATATATATATATGTGTGTGTGTGTGTGTGTGTGTGTGTGTGTGTGTGTGTGTTAGGCATAGTAAGAGATTAATTACAAAAACTAATAATAAAATAAAACAATTATGCAATATACTATAATAAAATTATGTAAATATATTCTCTCTGAAAATATCTTATTTTATTTTTTTTTAAGTTTTCAATGAACCTTTACTTTATTTATTTATAGGCGGTGCTAGGAAAGCGCTCTACTACTGAGCCACAACCCCAGTCCTCACATACATTATTTTTAATTGGCAGAACATCCTAACTATAACATACAGAAGAAATGAAAGTATTCTTTCAATAGATGATTATTTAGGCACAAATCTACCAGAAAACACGACAATATGTCTGCATCAATATATAGAATCACCTTGACTATACCATCTCTGGATGCAGACTGCTACAGATGTGTTCTTTTTTTTTTCTTCCAATCCCCTTTATTTTTTTATTATTTTTTTAATTTTTATTGTTGGTTGTTCAAAACATTACATAGTTCTTGATATATCATATTTCACACTTTGATTTTATTCACTCTTCTTGCAATGATGTGAGATGATACAGTGCTTATGTGCTGAGATGAAGTTAGATGAATAACTTTAGCTTTGTGATATACTGAAAGTCTATTATGTAAGGGTTACATACGCACAAGCTCTGTGATGATACCAGATAACCAGGATGCCTGCCAACTCTCTAAAATGTAAGTAGCATAGTAGCATATACATCATAGATACATTGAACAAAGGGATGATTTATTTCCCTTGGTGGGAAAAAGGAGAATAGCTTATGAATCCATTAAACTGCTTAGATTTATGTGTAAATTATAACTTATGAATTATTTATTTCTGAATTTTCTATTTAATATTTTTGGACTGTCCCTGACCATGGGTAACTAAAACCATTTAGAAAAACATACTGGATAAGGGAGGACTACAGCATTATATTCAATATTATAGTTATCTGATTCTCTGTTTAATGCTTTCACCATTTATGATAATCCTATATATAAGTTATTCCAAAAATTATGTTTATATTAATAAAGCAATGATTTTTTTAGTTATAAGAAAATTAGACATCATAGATTAAAATCCAATTGATACTAATCAGGTGTGTCACATTGGGCAAGTTACTCAGAATGTCCTTAGTCATTTTCTTTTCAATAAATATCAAATTTCTTATTTGTGAAATGAGTTAGTATATATATGGTTATAAAAACATGCTTGACCACTAGGTTTACTGATGATAAAGTGAGGATGAGGATGGTACCAGTGTTTGTGTCAATATTATGCACCAAAACATGAAGATTTCTACTCTCCTGCTCAAGAGTGCCAGCAATGATTGCAAAGTGCACTACTGTTTATATTTTCCATCATCAGTATCATGTGAAACTATTTCATAAGGATTTCACAATTAAACTAGTTTTTCAGGTCTTCTTTCGCTTAATTTACCAAAGATGTAATATGCATTAAAATTTCTGTTATTTAGCCGTCTGCCCCATTCTTTCCCTGAATGTAGATTATGATGTTTCTCCACTGGACACATTTTGCATTTCAGGTCAGGTGAAAATGTTTGATTTAAATGAAAATATTCTTAGGGATTTTCTAGACTGTACAATGTCATATATTGTTTGCCATATGATGGATTACTTATAATCTAGACTTTGACTCCATTTAGTAGTACATCATTTTCTAAATTGAGGATGTACTTAATAGCAATTGAGTTTTATACTTCCTCTAGTGGTAGATATATTCCACTGAAAGTGATAGTGTGAAAAGTGCAAGTTTATATACTACCTTTAAAATATGTTTTTTATTCTCATATTTAATGAATTCCAAATCATATAAAATATATATTAAACCTGAACAATGTTGTTTTACATATGCATATCCTTGATTTTAATTTGTGAATTTATCTATTGAAATAAACTGCTCTTAGGTAAAAGATATTATAAATTTTTCTTGAAAAATTGACATAATTTTGTTCTTTATGGGAAAATAATACTCCATTGTATACATATACCACATTTTCTTTATCTACTCATCTGTTGATGAACATGTACCTTGGATCCATAACTTGGGCTATCTGGATTGGGATATTATAAACCTAGGCATGCATTAATATCCTGACTTTAACTCTTTGAATAAATAACAAGGAGTGGTACAGCAGGTTCATAAGGTAGATTCATTCTTAGGCTTTTGAAAAATCTCTGTAATAATCTTCATGAAAGATATACTAATTTACAATCCCACCCACAGTTTAAAAGTGTTCCCCCAACACACATACAGCCTCATCATCATTTATTATAATTTGTGTTCTTATTGATTGCCATTCTAACTGGAATCAATGAAATCTCAGTGTACTTTTGACTTGCATTTCTCTGATTGCTGAAGACGTTGAACCATTTGTATTCCCTCTTTTGAGAAATATCTATTTAGTTCATTTGGAAAATTAGTGGGCAAAGATTTTCTCCTATTCTGCAGGCTTTCTTTCACACTGTTGTTTGATTTGCTGTGAGAAGTTTTTGTTTTGTTTTTTCCTTGTTTCAATTTGATACCATCCTCATCCCATTTATTAATTCTTGGTTTTATTTTCTGAAATTTAGGGATCTTATTCAGGAAGACCTGAATGCCTGTTCCTAAATGATGGAGTGTCAATCCTGTTTTTTTTGTTTGTTTTTGTAGTTACAAAGTTTCTGGTGTAATTCCTAAGTCTTTGATCTATTTTGAGTTGAAATTTTTGCAAGGATGGGAAACAAAGATGTAGTTTCATTTTTGTACATATGAATTTCCAATTATCCCAGTGCCACAAAAAATAAATCATGAAAACATCTCCATTCACAGTAGCCTGTAAAAAAAAAGTGCCTAGGAATAAACCTAACCAAAGAGATAAAAAACCTCTACAATAAAAAATTACAGAACACTGAAGAAAGAAATTGAAGAAGACAATAGGAGATGGAAGATGTCCCATGTTTCTTTTTTTTTTTTCCTTTTTTTTTATTGGTTGTTCAAAACATTACAAAGCTCTTGACATATCGTATTTCATACATTTGATTCAAGTGGGTTATGAACTCCCATTTTTACCCCGTATACAGATTGCAGAATCACATTGGTTACACATCCACGTTTTTACATATTGCCATACTAGTGACTGTTGTATTCTGCTATCTTTCCTATCCTCTACTATCCCCCCTCCCCTCCCCTCCCATCTTCTCTCTCTACCCCATCTACTGTAATTCATTTTTCTCCCTTGTTTTTTTCCCTTTCCCCTCACATCCTCTTATATGTAATTTTGTATAACAATGAGGGTCTCCTTCCATTTCCATGCAATTTCCCTTCTCTCTCCCTTTCCCTCCCACCTCTCATCCCTGTTTAATGTTAATCTTTTTCTCATGCTCTTCCTCCCTGCTCTGTTTTTAGTTGCTCTCCTTATATCAAAGAAGACATTTGGCATTTGTTTTTTAGGGATTGGTTAGCTTCACTTAGCATAATCTGCTCTAATGCCATCCATTTCCCTGCAAATTCCATGATTTTGTCATTTTTTAGTGCTGCGTAGTAATACTCCATTGTGTATAAATGCCACATTTTTTAATCCATTCATCTATTGAAGGGCATCTAAGTTGGTTCCACAGTCTAGCTATTGTGAATTGTGCTGCTATGAACATCGATGTAGCAGTATCCCTATAGTATGCTCTTTTAAGGTCTTCATGCAATAGTCCGAGAAGGGCAATAGCTGGGTCAAATGGTGGTTCCATTCTCAGCTTTCCAAGGAATTTCCATACTGCTTTCCAAATTGGCAGCACCAATTTGCAGCCCCACCAGCAATGTACAAGTGTATCCTTTTCCCCACATCCTCGCCAGCACTTGTTGTTGTTTGACTTCATAATGGCTGCCAATCTTACTGGAGTGAGATGGTATCTTAGGGTGGTTTTGATTTGCATTTCTCTGACAGCTAGAGATGGTGAGCATTTTTTCATGTACTTGTTGATTGACTGTATGTCCTCCTCTGAGAAGTGTCTGTTCAGGTCCTTGGCCCATTTGTTGATTGGGTTGTTTGTTCTCTTATTGTCTAATTTTTTGAGTTCTTTGTATACTCTGGATATTAGGGCTCTATGTGAAGTGTGAGGAGTAAGATTTGTTCCCAGGATGTAGGCTCCCTATTTACCTCTATTATTGTTTCTCTTGCTGAGAAAAAAGTTTTTAGTTTGAGTATGTCCCATTTGTTGATTCTTGTTTTTAACTCTTGTGCTATGGGTGTCCTATTAAGGAATTTGGAGCCCGACCCCACAATATGTAGATTGGAGCCAACTTTTTCTTCTATCAGACGCAGAGTCTCTGATTTGATATCAAGCTCCTTGATCCATTTTGAGTTAACTTTTGTGCATGGTAAGAGAAAGGGATTCAGTTTCATTTTGTTGCATATGGATTTCCAGTTTTCCCAGCACCATTTGTTGAAGATGCTATCCTTCCTCCATTGCATGCTTTTAGCCCCTTTATCGAATATAAGATAGTTGTAATTTTGTGGATTGGTCTCTGTGTCCTCCATTCTGTACCATTGGTCCACCCGCCTGTTTTGGTACCAGTACCATGCTGTTTTTGTTACTATTGTTCTGTAGTACAGTTTGAAATCTGGTATCGCTATACCTCCTGATTCACACTTCCTGCTTAGAATTTCTTTTGCTATTCTGGGTCTTTTATTTTTCTATATGAATTTCATGATTGCTTTATCTATTTCTACAAGAAATGCCATTGGGATTTTGATTGGCATTGCATTAAACCTATAGAGAACTTTTGGTAATATCGCCATTTTGATGATGTTAGTTCTGCCTATCCATAAACAGGGTATATTTTTCCATCTTCTAAGATCTTCTTCTATTTCTCTCTTTAGGGTTCTGTAGTTTTCATTGTATAAATCTTTCACCTCTTTTGTTAGGTTGATTCCCAAGTATTTTATTTATTTATTTTTTTTGAGGATATTGTGAATGGGGTGGTTTTCCTCATTTCCATTTCAGAAGATTTGTTGCTGATATACAGGAATGCCTTTGATTTATGCGTGTTGATTTTATATCCTGCCACTTTGCTGAATTCATTTATTAGCTCTAGTAGTTTCTTTATAGACCCTTTTGGGTCTTGTAGGTATAGGATCATATCATCTGCAAATAGTGATAATTTAAGTTCTTCTTTTCCTATCTTAATGCCTTTAATTTCTTTTGTCTGTCTAATTGCTCTGGCCAGTATTTCAAGAACTATATTGAATAGATGTGGTGAGAGAGGGCATCCCTGTCTTGTTCCAGTTTTTAGAGGGAATGCCTTCAGTTTTTCTCCATTCAGGATGATGCTAGCCTGAGGCTTAGCATAGATAGCTTTTACAATGTTGAGTTAAGTTCCTGTTATCCCTAGTTTTTCTAGTGTTTTGAACATAAAGGGATGCTGTACTTTGTCGAATGCTTTTTCTGCATCTATCGAGATGATCATATGGTTCTTATCTTTAAGTCTATTGATGTGGTGAATAACGTTTATTGATTTCCGTATATTGAACCAGCCTTGCATCCCAGGGATGAATCCTACTTGATCATGGTGCCCGATCTTTTTGATATGTTTTTGTATCCGATTTGCCAGAATTTTATTGAGGATTTTTGCATCTAAATTCATTAGGGATATTGGTCTGTAGTTTTCTTTCTTAATAAGCAGAATTAATATTGTCAAAATGGCAATGTTACCAAAAGCAATATATACATTCAAGGCAATCTCCATCAGGATCCCAATGTCTTTCTCCATCAAACTAGAAAAAAAATAGTACTAAAATTCATATGAAAAGCAATGTCTGGTTTTCCTACCTGAAAAAAATGAGCTCAGGTTGTCATTTGAACTGATAACTTCATGATAGTCATGGTTCTCTAAGCAGAAAATGTAAGAAACAAATATTCTTTTGAATTATTTCTAAAGCAATAACTACTATTATGCTGGAATGATGATGAACCTTTAAACATCTTAATTTTAAGGAGAAGTCATTCTTCATATAAAAATGAAGGATGACTGTTTTTTTTTTTTTTACGTTTTGCCTTGCTGATGTAATGTTAAACCATTCAGTCACTGCTGATTTAGGTCACCTTTGAGTTAGGTTCTATGTACTTCCCCTCTAATTCCCCTGGCAAAACCTCTAACAACTTCCAGTGCATTTCACAGTTTATTCTGTATGAGAAGTGTTCTTTTTTTTTTCTTTTGAACTCTCATGTTATAGGCTAAAGAAAATGAATGTAGTTTTCTTCTCATTTCACAGTTTATATCTAAGCACTTCCCACCAGGAGAGCTTCAGAATTTTGCTGTAAGCTAAATGCGTGTTTCTCTAAATGGCAGCTTTTGCCTTTGAAATGTGAAATGATTCTTTTAATGGAAAAAATTCCTAAATAGATGAGAGTTGGACAGTTCACTAAAGAAGTCTTAAAACAAACTATAATTTACATATATATATATATATATATATATATATATATATAAATTTTATATTTAAATATGTACTTTAATATATTTTTTAGTCTTAAGTATCTATGGCAACATAATTTCTATAGTGATTATATCAAGTTTACCCCTGAAAATCAATGCATTGTACTACAACTAAATTGCTAAATAAAGAAAACATCAGACATTTTGTAATTTTACAAAATGCAGTAAAATTAATTTATTAAAATCATACAGTAAATTTGCAAAAAAAAATCAAAAAAATATTTTAATTATTTACTTCAGTAAACATGCATTTATGTATAAAACAACCTGGGAGGTGTCATAGGATTGGCAAAGATGAGAACGAATATGTTCCTTATGTCTCTTTCTTAAAATACACTTTAAAAGGCAGATAAATGCACACATGACACTAATACAAAAAAAAAAAGATAGTGAAAGCTATTGTAGAAGCACAAAAACCTATTTGAGCATAGGACAGTGAAATAATAACACCTGTTTGAAACAGATCTTTCACCAAAGCCTCCTTTTTGCAAATTGCCTAAAGATTTAAAAAGGAAGTTCTCTATGTATGATATTTATTGTGATTTAATAAATATGTTTTATATCTGTTCAATCTGAGAATGCAATTGTATCTGTCCTGAAGAAGAAACTATCTTTTTCCAGATAGTTGTAGCAGAGAAAATTTCAGTACACATGAGACTTACTATATAATAAACATGAAGCAACCGTTAAGTATAACGGGACTACATCACCAACCTAAAAGTTGTTCTTAGGAAGCCTCAGTCTTCTACAGTGTTGTTAATTTTCATTAGATGGTCCTAGTGATTTTATTATTTTGAAATAAAACATCACATTTTTCTTTTGATAGTAACTTCTGATGTCTGTGTGTTTAGGAAAGAAGAATTGCTATTTTAAAATTTTTATAAATAATGGTGAGGAAAAACAGTCTTAAATCTCTTGACAGAATTTTTGTTGTTTTAATGGAAAAAATCAAACGTCAAACAAATCTAAGGTGGAAATATTATAATTCAATACTTTCTTATGCATAACATATTTGTGTCAATGATATGTATTATAAATATTGATTTTAGAAATTATTCTGTAAATGTTTGTTTTTTGGTACTGGTGATTGAACCCAGTTCCAAAGAGCTACCATCAAGCTATACTCCTAGTCCTTTTAAAATTTTTTTCTGAGGCAAGTTCTCCCTAAATTGCTGAGATGGATCTCAATCTTGTGATGTTTCTGCCTCAAGTCTCCCAATATAAAATATTTTAAGTTGCTGTCTTTAAAGAGAAATACAAATGTTTTCCTTATCCTTTAGATGAACCATGTAAAAACAATATCTAATATATGTCCATTAGCTATGCCTTCAGGTACTGTCTGCCCTCAGCTGTAAATCAATTCAGTACTCTTCTGAGTTCCATGCATCTCTGCTGATTTGAGAGGATAAATCTTTTGTTTAATATTCTGTTATATTATTAGTTCTAACATTATTTATGAGTGTTGGGCTTTCATATGGAAATATATATGAAGGAAAAGAGGTCAAACATATTAGAATTCTCACTGAAATGAGTTCACAATTCCAATGGGGAGTTTTTATCAGCAGTTAGAGAAACTGCTAAGAAAAATTTTAGAAGACAAAAGAGCAGTTGAAGCAGATTGGTTTGTTACTAAACAGTTGGGCTTAGGAAAGAGTGTATAGAAAAAGAAAAAGTACCTCAGACAGAGGGAAAAGAGTGAACATTATTCAGAATAACATTCTGAGTTTGTGGGGTAATGTGAAATGAAGTGTGAAGTTTGGAATTGGTAGAAAGGACAAATAATCCATAATACAAGGATATACTTACACTACCAAATATGATATTTGATTTCTTACTTTCCTGTCATTGGGAGACATTTAAACATTTAAAAGCATGCTCTAAGAATTGGTTTGTTTTTTTAGAGGAAGAATGACATCTGTGTTACTTTTTAGTTTTCTGAAAAACTTAAACTTCTTTGTTTAAAACTTAAACTTCATTTACTTGCACCATAGATTAAGTCCTGCTATGCGAGATAGGTTCTAGATTGATCCCAATATGCTTCACTTAGGATATTGTTTATACTGTCTATTTTTTATTCTGGTATTTCACATGGATTTTATTACTTCTTGCTGGTTACTACCCATCTTTTTCTAAGTATACATATATAGAGGTGCATGCATGTAAATGCATGTGTGTATATATATATATATATATATATATATATATATATATATATATATATGTATATATATACATGTATATATGTTTGTGTATATATTTTATATATAGTCATATGAAAGTCAAGCAAATTAAGTGTTAAGAAACATAAACTATATTTAACAACACATCAGTGATTTATAACCTTGGTGTGAATAGTTTCTGTTAATTCTCAGGAGATTGAATACCAGATATGAACAGATCTTTTCTTTAATCTATTTTCTATAGTACCATAAAATAATTTTCCAATAATACACTTCCAACTACTTTGGACTCCTATTTAATGTATGTCAATGGCTTTTATTTCTCTCAGGAAAAAATACAGTCACCTTAGAAAAGCATAATTCATTCCCACAAATATGCTCCTGGCTTTCTTGATTCTGTACTTTCATGCCTACTGTTTCTTTGGGTAAGAATAAATTCTTAAATTCTTCCTTTGCAACATCAAGGTTCTAATCAGAAAGACCAATTTCTATTTTTTTGGTGGAGGGGTACTAGAGATTGAACTCAGGGTTACTCTAAAATCGAGCCACATCCTCAGTCCTATTTTGTATTTATTTAGAGACAGGGTCTCACTGAGTTTCTTAGGGCTTGTTAAGTTGCTGAGGCTGGCTTTGAGTTCTAGAACCTCCTGCCTCAGCCTCCCAAGTTGTTGGGATTAAGGGCGTGAGCCACCACGCCAAGCCAGAAGAGCACATTCTTAAGAGTTGCTACTGTGTTTGATGGTGTGTATGTTTATCTCTACACTAGAATAAAACCCCTGATATCTGTACCCATTGAGTTAAAATTTTATTTTTTAATAATCACATATGCATCTATATAAATTGTTTATACATATTTAACTCCTCTGATGGTGGAAATTCTGTCTCTGTTAATTGCAAATGAACCATGAGGAAATTACACAATCATTAGAAAATATCTAATAAAGTAAATGAATGAGTGATGAATAAATGAATTAATAGATGGGTAGATAGGTATATGGATAAGTGAATAAATTTGCAATTTTATGAACAGATTGGAGATCACAGTATTAAATCAAAATCCTATGTTACATACTGAATCTTTGAATCTTTAAAGCCTGAATAAAATTATTGTGCATCAGTGGGATATCCACAGGAAATTAAAATAATAATTATTTTTGCTAAATTTATGAAAGTATTGCATGATTACTGTAAATTGATTATTAATTTCCACAAAGCAATGGAAATGATAAAGAATTGGGAATGAAATTATTCTCTATTTTAACAGAAACTTGATTAGGTTTATTTGTTTTTCTAACCCTATTTCTTTCAGTAATGAACATGATTTTCATACCTATTTAAGGGCATACCGAGAATTAAAAATGTTAAATAACTACCACATGCCTGTCACAGAGTAGGTATTTAATAAATGGTACTTTGAGTTACATTTCTTATGTTATGGATAATTTTTATATTGTTGTTTTGATTCTTAATCATCTTCCAGCTAAGGTTGGGTCTCTGTCTGACCTTCTCTTACTGATATACATATAAAATAATGTATAAATACTTGGTTCCCATCACCATTAATTATTAAAAGTAGGATGAGAGTAGTTTTTGATCATTGCTTTTCATTCAACAAATGTTCATTTGAACACCTAGCAAATGCTAGGATAATCTAAGTCTTAAAGAGATGGTGATTTACAGTTATTGATAAGTGTTATGAAGAAAAATTAAGCAGAACAGAACAGGAAGGGCCATGTTTCAAAGTAAGACTGTGTTTTGATTGCACTTTTAAATCGAGTAGCAAGGGAGGTCTTTCTGAAGAGGTAGCAATTCAGTAGCTTGAAAATAGTAAAGTTAAAATAGAGTAAGTGAATGGATAGAGAATCAGAACAGGAGGTATAGGTAAAAATATAATTAAAATAATAATAATACAATGATCATTGAATAACGACAGGTTTATTCTACTTAGACTAAGATGGTAAACAATTAGAGAATTTGAGTACATGAAGAATATCACATGACTTAAAGGAATGAACAGCAAGATTTGTTAGCAAAGGGGTGATATATCATCTACTGTATGAAGAAATTTTATACAAGTGACCTTGGAACCAGGAAGGATAATGAAGAGCCTTTCTCAACAATCCAAGAAGAGATGAGGATGGCTTGAACTGGGGTGGTGGGTGAGGAAGAGATGATAAGACATAGACACAATCTGAAGATAGATTAGCCAAGTAAAAAAATCATCCTAGCAATTGAGTTTTAATTGTGATATCAAATCTTGGACCTCTCCAAAGGAAAAGAACAGCACCTGTTATGTGCATCAATAGTAACCAGAGAGATGAAGACTCTACTTCCCTATGGGCATGGGTGTCTACTAATACACCCTGCATCCTTTCATGTCCAAAACTGCAGATGTTATCTTCAGGCAAAAAACATGGCATCTCATGAAGTCTACATATCTCAACACTGAAATTTCATAAAAGAACAAATTTCAATACTGAAATTTGATAAAAGAACAAATTTCTATTCTTCCATGTGAGTGTTTTTTAAATTTTTGAAATTACCTACCACAATCATCAGAATCTTTCTTCCTTTTAAAAAAGGATTTTGAAAAATTTCCAATGCTCTTTTGATATTATTGTCTAATTGACTTGTGGAAGAAAACACATTGTACTAGAAGCCAGAATTCTTTCAACTCACTTAATTTCAAATATATGGACTGTGTAATGAGATTTCTTTATGCTTTAAAGGAAAAATATAGAAATAGTAGTATTGTCATTTCCTTAAAATTTTTAATATATTCATTTCAAAGACAGAAAATTTAGCACAACATAATGTGTTAGTTTAATTCTATTGAAAGGTGTTTGCATGTATATTCATGTGTCCCTTATTATCAATATCTAAAATTATATATAATCCATTGCAGTATGGTAAAAGGGATATTAAAATTTAAGACAGAAACTTGAGAAAAAAAATTGTACACTTCATAGAAAATCACACACAAAAAAAACATGATTTTTTTTCTTGAGAAAAAAAATCTAGAGTTGTTTTATAAGTTGACTTCAAAAGTATAACAAAGCTATAATAATCAAAATAGCATTGACATAAGAACAGACACACAGTGAAACAGAGGAGACAGCCCAGATATGGAACCACACAGATTCACTTATTTTCAACAAGGGTGCTAAGAGTACTTTACAGCAGAAGGATATTCTCTTCAATAAATAGTTTTAGGAAAAGTGTAAACCCACTTGCAGAACAGTGAAATTATACACTTATTTCATACTATATATAAGCATTAACTCAAAATAAAGTCTTAATTACAGGATGTGACTCTACAAGATTAGTAGAAATAAAAATAAGTGGAAAGCTCTGTCACCTCAATCTGACAGTGAATTTTTGAATGATTCCAAAGCACAGGCAGTAAATGTAAAAATAAATGAGATTACGTGTAACTAAAAAATAGCTGCACAGAATAAGGTCTCCATAGGTTTAAGAGAAATCCTAAGGAATGAGAAAAATGTATTTGGCAACTACATATCTGATAATAAGCTAATACACAAAATATAAAAGGAAATCAAACAACTCAATAGCAAGAAAACAATTTAATTGATTAAAACATGTGGAAAGAAGCTTAGTAGACCAAGGGAGGCATCCAAATTTCCAACAAGTGTATTAAATGCTCAATATCATTATTGTTCAAAATGCAAACTAAAACATTAAGATATTACCTAATGATTGTTAGAATAGTTATTATCAAAATAACAAAAGGTTTGCCAAATATGTGAAGGAAAAAAAACCTCTTTCACATGTTGATGGAGATGTAAGTTCATATAGTCATTATGAAAAACAGAATGAAGCCTTCTCAAAAATATTAATAGGATGGAATTTCCTCAAAAAGAAGAAATGTAGAAGTTCATCAGAAAATTAAAAACAAAATTACCATGTAATCCAGCACCCCCACTACTGGGTATATATCCAAAGGAAATATTTCATATCAGTATTATTCACAATAGCCAAGATAGAAAAGCAACCTAAATATCCATTAATGGTTGATAGCCTTAAAATGTCCTATAAATACACAATGAAATATTACTTAGCATTAAATAGTGAAATGAAAGAAATCCTGCTGTCCACAACGGCATGCTTGAACCTAGAAAATATTAGATTAAGTAAAATAAAACACACACAGAAAGACAAATAATTCATGATATCACTGATGGGTGGGATGCAAAGAAGTTGAATTACTAAAAGTAAAGTAGAATGGTAGTACTAGAGACATGGATTATGTGTAGGGGTGGGAAGGTTTACAGATGTATTGTTCAAAGGATACAAAATATCAGAAGGAATAAATTCAGTATGTACAATATGTTGACTGTGGTTAACGTTATATTTTTTATATTGCTGAGAATAGATTTTAAGTGTTTTTACCATAAAATGTGTTGTGAAATAATGCATATATTAATTCAATTGTGCCATTCTACAATGTATAAATATGTGAAAACATCATATTCTACATAAAAAAATCTTTGCAATTTTTTATTTTTCAGTTAAAAATATATATAAATCAATACTGCATACACAAATGAATTGAGGAAAAAGTCTGAGTTTCCAGTCTGGATTTTGTTGATATTTATGAATTTGATATATATCAAGCCATAATTGTTTAAGTATGAAGACCTTATTTTGAAACTGGGTATATATATATATATGAATATTTTGCAAGCTGTATAAATATATATGCATATAAGTTACGACATGATTGTGGAGCTGACGGCTTTAATGCCAAGTTGGTTCACTAATCTATCATAGCATTTGCGTATTAAACCACATGTTTGATGTCTGATTAAATTAGTGGTTTTCTAGGTAGGTTATTAGGCATGGATTACCTAGCTCATTTTGAAGTTAATTGATTTTTTGAAGATAAACTTGTAAACAGTCAATCTAATTGATCTTTGAGAATTTTATCTAAATTATTGTCTAAAGACAGAGTGTATTCAGAAAATACTTCTCAGTTTATTCATTTCACAAAAAAAATTGTTCCATATTCACTTGATTTCAGAGAACACAGGCTAGATTTAGACATTAAGTAATTTTGTAGCACTCTGATAAAATACACAAGTTTGTTGTGTGAGCCATTCAGTTTCATTAGTTTAAAAGTAATGGAAATAATAATTAGCTACCAATACTAAGGTGTTTTAAATACAAATGTATAAATTTACTCCTTCATATTGATATAAAGTCATCATTTTATTTATACTAAGTATCAATTCTATAATATTTTGTTTCTATCAGATTTATCTTATACTATGGGATATTATTATTATTATCCTGGGTGGTTGAACTCAGGGTTACTCAACCACTGAGCCACATACCCAACCCTATTTTGTATTTTATTTAGAGAAAAGGTCTCACTGAGTTGCTTAGTGCCTCACAAAATTGCTGAGACTGGCTTTGAACTCATGATCCTCCTGCCTTAGCCTCCTGAGCTGCTGCAACTATAGATATACGCCACCAGCCCGGCCATGGGATATTATTAATTAATGTGAGTTTAAAATAAAATTAGATGTAGGTGCATATATTTAAATTAAATTCTATGTATAAATATATATTTATGTATAAAAAATATATGTGTATGAATAATCATTTATATAAATGTATATAAATATATTTTCTATATATATGTTTATTAATACATAAATATATGTGAATATCTGTTTCTCTAAAATTTCATTGGCTCCCATTTAGTGAAGCTGTATTATTGATTTCTGAGCAGAACTATTTGATAAAGGATTCATTATTACACTTGGGTATAATTTTAAACAACCAGATTAATTAACCATTCCATCTATCACACCTTCCATCTATACACAATGTTTTTTTTTTCATTCCCTTTTCTGTGCAATTAGATCAAAATCTGAGAACATTAAAGGTGCTTAATACATCTTTTCCCTCTTTTCAGAAAAAAAATGTGTGCCTTGAAGAGAAAAAATACAAGATTTAAGGGGTGGCAGGTGATTTTTTTTATTTTTTTGAACTTGAGTTGTTCCAAAATGCAGAGTATGTTTAACAAAAGTGCTCTTTATAGTCTCCATTTGCTTTGTGAGCTTCTGCACATAGTGTTTATTGACAGCTATCAATGGAAATTAGAAAGTGATGTTAGATCCTTTCTAAATCTTCCAGAATAGACTGCACTTCCCTATTCTGACATATGATTGACACATCCTATTCTGATGCCATCACTAGGGACAGTTTAAGATGAAAAACAATTTCCCTAGAGCTTTATGAATTTCCTGTGACTCTTAAATTTTTTAGTGTATATCCACTTGCTCAGAAATTTTTGGAGTTCTTAGGAGATAGTGGAGCAATACAAAATGATTCTTAAATCTCCTATGTGTACTGATTATATAAGCTGATGGCTTAATATTTTGGAAATAGTAAAATAAGTCAACAATTTATATCATATGATAAAATAACATTCACATAATTAAAAAAGATATCATGATTCATAGCCTTTAAAATGAATATCTGTCCTACATTTATATCAATTACTGTAATTTCTTATAAACCAATAATCTAATCTTATATAAAATATCAAGTCACGCAAGCCAAACTGAAACAAAAATACTAGTCCACAAACCAGAACTTGATCAAAAAGCTACATTTTTTGAATACATTCCCATAAAATAAAGTTACCACATACATACAGCTTGAATATTTGCACCTTTTTAGTTTTGTTTATTACTAATTTTAATGAGATTTTGTGTAATCAGAATAATACCAAGATAAAAACTGAATATATTTCTGTAATGAAAATTGAGATAATGACTATAGTTTCTGATGCATGCAGTGTGAAAAAGGCAATAATGAATAATTTTGAAGGCAATTACTCCATGTAATATTGTTATTATGCATTATTATCATTTGGAAGATTTTTAAAATAATACAAGTGTAATATCAGTTTTGATGCTGTTGTGTAAATAATATGTATCACAATATGGTCTAAAAGTTTTAAAGTTAGAATAAGAAGATTGTCATTTGTACAGTTTATTTTAATGCTAATTTTCTCTAAAAAGCTCAGAACCCTAAAGATAGAGCTGCATATATTTTTTTGCCAATATCATACTTTTAATCATTTTGAGTCTTTATATAATCACTTAGTTTTTAATAAAGTTACAAAAATATTTCACTTTCAGTCCTCTCCAGATTAAATTGTAAATGTGCCAGGTCTAACAATCAAAGTGGAAGTGTTATAATATTTTATCAGGAAAGGGAAAAAAAAGGCTTCCACAAAAATAACAAACTGGCTCTAAAATATAAGTACCCATCAGAATCACATGGATTCTTATTAAATATTCATTTCTGTTTAACCAACCCAGAGATTCTTATATATTTGGCCTTGGGATTAGTTTAGATTTGTATTTTTAATAAGTAACTTTGTTTTTTCTTTATTATGTATGTTTCCCTGTAGAAGAAATAAAATTAAGCTATGGCAATTTAAAAATGCTTTACCTATAAGCAGCAAAGTTGACTACATTCAGAGGAAACACGAATAACTTATTGAAATCAAAAGATGTCCCTATCTGTAAAAAGTGTAACACTTGATTCTTCATTTAGCAAAAGAAGATTAAACTTTCATGGTCCTATCCAAATATCTTTGGAAGTGTATTAACCAGACTGATTAATTATTTTTAGAGGGTTTGAAATCCACTTTCTAAAATTTATATATACACCATTTAATCATGAAATATACATACAAAAGACTGTACAGAAGGAATGTGCATAATTTAAAGGGTTATAGTAAAATAACTATGTGTTAAGGATTTGTATAAAGATGTAAAATACACCTGAACCTTTGAATATCTCTTTTACCTAGTTCCTCCCTTTTCCCCAGATGTAATCATTATCTTGAATTTGGTGCTTTTAGTCTGTTGCACTTGTCCTTTGTTAACCCAGAGATGACTGTCAAATTGTTGAAAATTTAGCTCTGAATGATTAGGAAAAAAAAGAAAGTTACCACATACATAAAGCTTGAATATTTGCACCTGGAGGAGAGTCCTCAGGGCCCCTCTGCAGCCAGGTCTGAGTGCATTCTGATTGTATGAGGATGAAAGAAGGTATAATTTCATGGGGTAGTGTGTCTTTCATTCTAAATGCAAAACTGGAACCTAACAGGCTTTTGTGAAATAAAGGATCATGAAGCATAAGCTTCATTGCAAATCTGCCTCGGATGGGAGGTGTTAGTGAAAAACAAATACATTCACAGGGCCCTAGGATACAGAACAGAGCATTTTGGGAAATTGGCATGGTTTAAGAGAGGGACACTTGTTGTGTGTAGGATAACAGCTACTTAAAAGTATTTCAACATTTTTACAGACAGTACTAGCACATGGAAACAGGTTATTTTTACTACATTCATCTCTTTCTGTACATACCCCGATATGATACAATATATGACATTGACATATCAATATGTGTATGATCTGATATGATAATCTGCACACATAAGCATATATATTTATTTTTGCCCATCTTAAATGTTACATAAATAAATTCATACATATACGCCCTGACACTTTTTACATCTTATATTCTTTTCTAGCTATTTTTTACTAAAATTAATTTTCATTAATTAAATTTAATTTTATTAAAAATAAATTAGAAACTTAAACTAAAGACAACTATTTTGCTCTTATGTCTAATCTGGCCAAGTACTAGAAATGCAACTTTTATAAAAGGACTTTGGTAAAATTTGTCAATGCACCAATTCTATCAAAAACTTTAGATAGGAATAATAAGGTTCGGTAAATTAAATTTTAGAAAGAGTAAATGAAATATTCAAAAATCACGGGAATCTCTTCCTTAAACATGAGAGGCTTTCTTTAATAATTTTCAACGTAGCTTCTTAACAACAATAAGAAAATTGGTTCACAATTACTAAAGGAAATAATACTGAGGGAGTTCTTGGGTAACTTTAGAGCTTCATTATGCAGTCCAAAATCAAAAAGATAGTATTTTTCTTTAAACTGAATATAAATGTACATACTGGGTCATGACTTTTCCATCTACTTCCTGGATAACAGAGATTTATTCATCAATTGGTTTCATCAACCAACTTGATGGTTCCATGTTTTTCCTTCCTCATTTAAAAGAATGAACATTTTTCCAGTGGAATGGCTCTTCTCTAGTTATTCGTGTTTCCTCTGAATGTAGTCACCTTTGCTGCTTATAGGTAAAACATTTTTAAATTGCCTATGAGGCACTCAAGCCAGTCCATGAACTGAGCTGGCATGCTGGCATTGGTATACAATGTGTGCAACTTGATCACATCTACAGTGATCATGCTACAAGTTCTTTCAACAACGCTTTCAAAAAGTATCATATTCAATCATTTTCATCATCATGTAGAGCTTACTATTAGTTTTAGTGTGAGCTTTTTTTTTTCTTTTTCTTTTTCTTTTTTTTTTTTTTTTTTTTGCTTTGGTGACCAAAAGACCTAATAAAAACAATTTAGAAGAGGAAAAATTAATTTGGTGCTATGGTTTCAAAGATCTCAGTCCATAGACAGCCAACTCCATGACTCTCACCCCAGATAAGACAGAACACTATTGCAAAAGAGGGTGGCAGAGGAAAGCAACTCAGGACATGAAAACAAGGGAGCAGAGAGCCAAAAACATAAACCGTAAAGATACATCCCCAGTGACCCTCCTACCCATCACCACCTGTCTATAGTTACAACCCATTGAACCCCTAGCAGTGGATTAATCCATTGCCTTCTTGATGAACATCTTTGTTGTTCTACTTTATTTTGCTATGTCAAGAGTGCTGACTTATTTTTTCATGTTTTCTGGTGGATTTCTAGTATTTCTGAAGAGGGAATGCATATTAAAATAGGAAATATAATTCTGAGTGGAATTGGTTATGAATATATTAAATTTAATAGGCCCTTAAATAATTTATTGTAAACTCCATACTTTCCGTCACTAAATTGTATTGGCCCATGTATTAAATAATCAATTTAACTTCTTGTATCTTTTTAAAATTCTGCTTGTTAATTTTCTCAGCCCATTCTCTGGCATACTCTACTAATTGGCATAATTTTCAAATGAGCCTTATGAAGCATAAGCTGTCAGAAAATTTTGTTTCTTCTTGTTCCTTTAATTCTTCATATGATTTTTAGAACAAATTAACAAATTCATAGGAAAGTCTCCATAGTGACATATTGAAAAATGAGATTTTTAATCATTGAACTTTTCTACCTATGACTATCAGTATACCTTCTCATTTTTTTTTTTCTTTTGGGTATGAGGTGTCAGTTCACAGTATTGAACCAAGAGTTTTGTATAGGCTCAAGTACTCTACCACTTAGCTACATGAACAACACTTTGCTTTTTTTTTTTTTTTTTTTTTGAGACAGGGCCTCTCTAGGTTGGCTTAAAATTGTGATCCTCCTGCCTCAGTCTCCAGAATAGCTGCAATTACAAATGCCCTACCATGGCTGGTTTATATCCCTTTTTTTGTGAGTGGAGGGGAGACCAGGGATTGAACTCAGGGGCATTCAACCACTGCGCCACATCCCCATCCCTATTTTTTGTTTTATTTAGAGACAGGGTCTCATTGAGTTGCTTAGTGCCTCACTAAATTGCTGAGTCTGGCTTTGAACTGGCGATCCTCCTGCCTCAGCCTCCTGAGCTGCTGGGATTACAGGTGTGCACCATTTTGCCCAGCACGTGTATATTCTTATTTAATGTTTCGCAATAGAAAGAATGATTTTTTTAAAAGTCATGCATATTTTCCTTTCTTATTTTCATGTGCATGGTATGTTTGCCACTTTATATAAATGGAATTTTTAAGTAAAATTTAATGATTTTGTTTGTGTAAGGAAATGCAGTAAACCACATTTAACATTGATTTTGTATTTTTTGGTAAACTAACTCATTAGGTCTTATCTTCATTTCTGTAAATATTTTACAAGTTTCTATACAAACCAATATATGAGAAAATGACACTATTGTCTTCAATTCAATTCTTACATTTTTTCTTTAATCCTTATTATCTATTACTTTTGTTTAATGTTAAAAGAAATGGTG
The DNA here is from genome assembly GCF_021218885.2 of Marmota monax. Taxonomy (NCBI): domain Eukaryota; kingdom Metazoa; phylum Chordata; class Mammalia; order Rodentia; family Sciuridae; genus Marmota; species Marmota monax. Next base: position 1,748,639 of record NW_026695197.1, on the reverse strand, counting down.
ATAATCACTGTTTTATATTTATATTTATATTAGAATTAAAGTTTTGACTTCTCACCATTGTGTATTTGGTTTGTCACAGGGATTTTTTTTAACCATTGGCAGATAATAACTGCATATCGTTATGGGACACAATGTGATATTTCATCTCATTTATGCAGGATATTTAGATTATCAGTCATCTCAAATATTTATTATTTCTTTGTGTTGAGAACATTCAAAATCTTCTCTTCTGGCTATTAACAATATTAAATACTGTGAACTGTCATCACATCTCAGTGTAATAGGATATCAGAACTTTTCCCTAATGTCTGGCTGTGACTTTATCTGGCTGTGTTAAACTCTCCCTGTTCTCCCATTACCCAGTCTTAACCCCTATGCTGACCTCTATGTCCATAAACTCAGCTTTTTTGAGATTCCACATGAGTGAAACTATGTGGCATTTGTCTTTTTATACATAATCTATTCCATTTTACACTGTGATCTCTATGTCTATAATGTTGCTACAACTTATAAAATCCTGTCTATTTATGGCTGAATAGTATTCTACTGTGTTTATATAACATATTCTGTTTATTCATCCATCAGTGAACACCTCAGTTGATTCCATACCTGGCTACAGTGAACAGTATCACAGTAATGCAGGAGTTCATGTGTCTTTTTAATATAGTGATTTTATCTCCATTAGCTATATGCTTAGAACAAAATTGCTGGATCATATGGTGCTGACTTTTTGATACTCTTTGTCAAGTTAAGTAAGTCTAATGTTAGTTTATGAAGATATGTGTAGCCAATGTACATAAATGATACCAAAAGCTACTATTGCATACATTGAAAGAGTTCAGACTTTTTAAAAACTTAATGTGTTGATATGGAAATTTATATAAATCAAATCTCTAATGAGGGAACATGATGAAAACATTTTTCATCATGATGCTTTTCTGTCTTTGCTTACCAAATTTGGTTTGCTAAAATTATTTTAAGATTTGCTCATTGTTCACCGGTGACAATAAATTAATTTACTTTATTTTTTTTTCTATTTGAGAACAGATATATTAAATCCTTAAAAATTATCAGGATACATTTCTTATTTTGTTATTTCTTAAAATTTTAGGTACTATTGAAGTTACCTCTTGCATACTTAACAGGAAAAGTTCAAAATCTATCTGGGTATAAAGTTTTGTTTGTGAGAAGATTTAAAATTAAAGGTATAGTTAATAATTATTATGCAACTTGTGGTATGATAAGAAAAGTTTGGTCTTTATCCCTGGTTCTTGCTTCAGGGCTCACAAAACCCTAGCAATTTCCTGAGTCGTAAGAATGATAAGAATATCTTTTTCTCTAGTGACATAACCCTTGATGGGACCCTGATAATTTTACCATAGGGTTGGTCACCAGGAAAACCAAACCTGATTAGAAAATGGGAACTTTCATCAACATCCACTGACCCAGAGGTAGAAAGCGTCCTTGGGGACTGAATCCTTCATCAGTTCTCAATGATTTAATCATGCCCATGTAATAAAATCTCCAACCTAAAACCTGATGTACAGAGAGCTTCCAATTTGTGGGAGAACAATGCTTCCAGATCCCTCTCATAGAAATTGCACTGCTTTGCACATTCTTCACTCTAAGTATATCATCCATTAACTGTTCCTGACTGCAGTCCTTTATAATAAATTGAATTGTTTTCCCACCCAAACTAGAAATGCCTTTAGACATTCCTACTGTAGTCATATCTTTGCTCAGTAGTTGCAAGAGCCTCATGTTTCTTCATGTTCTGGAAATTATTCCAGGAGACAAGTGAGAAGCTCTCTGATTTTGGGGGGAGGGGGGAAGGGGTATTTTATTTTATTAATTTTTTATTTTTATTTATTTATTTATTTATTTATTTATTTATTTATTGTGTGTGTGTGTGTGTGTGTTTGCAGGCTTTTGCCCCCACCTATACACATTTGTTTTATGGGGTGCTTTTTTTATATTGTAAGACTGCAGAGAAATATGTATAATATACAGAAGTTCTCTAAGGCTCTGTTCTCTCTCCCTAAAGTAACTTCAACTGTATTGTGAAGAGGCTAGAAGTGCTTTTCAAGATAATTTATTAATAAATGATAGATTGTACCTTATATTTTTCTTAGGACATACTACTATGATCTAGTGCTCAGTTTTAGAATATGAATTAATTTAGCACCTATTTTGCTATTCTTGGTCTCTAGTAAAAAGAATTAGATTTTATAAAATTAATCACATGCTGACAACAATTCCATATGCTCCACATTCCAATAAGTTCTTGAAAAGTTCCTTTTCTGTCTCCCACGAACAATAAGATATTTAATTCATTATAATTCATATTCAGAAAATTAAAAATATTTTTACCTCTCTCACAGCAACTCCATATTTGCATCAGTTCTTTTTAGCAACACAAGACAGTAGAATATATTTTGACATATTATACCTACGTGGTGTATAACTTCCCATTATTGTGGTTTTACATGATGTAGATTTACACTGGTCATGCATTCATATATGAACACAGGAAAGTTATGTATGACTTATTCTACTGTCTTTCTCTTCCCATTTCCTGTCCTTCCCCTTCATTCCCCTTTGTCTAATCTAATGAACTTCTATTCTTTCTCCTGCAACCCTTCCTGTATGTTAGCATTCACATATCAGAGAGAACATTTCAACTTTTTGGTAGTGGGAATTGGCTTATTTCAATTAACATGATAATCTCCAGTTCAATCCAGTTACCAGCAAATGCCATAATTTCATTCTTCTTTATAGCTTAGTAATATTACATTGTGCATATATAACTCATTTTCTTTATCCATTCATCTGTTGAAGGGTATCTAGTTTGGTTCCATAGATTAGCTATTGTGAATTGAGCTGCTATAAACATTGATTTGATTATGTCACTGCAGTATGCTGATTTTTTTAAGTCATTTGGGTATAAACTGAGGAAGTGGAGCAAGTGGGTCAAATGGTGCAATACACGAAAGTATTACTATTATTATATCTATGTTATTATCCACATTATGCATTGTTTCCTTTCTACTATTTATCTTCTAGTATACTATTCTAGTATACTTCTTTATTTTACTTATTTTTAACACATTTTAGTGAAGTATCGATCTCATTGCTTTTTGAAGTATTTCTATCTCATTGCTTTTTGCTTACCAGCAATGTATATATGAGTGTATTCATCCATAGGATTATCATCCTGATCCTAGAGAAGAAACCAGCTCTTCAATTGTATGCCTATATGTGTTGGTCAGATTCCATTAATACAACAAATATCTGAGAAAAATCAACTCAAAAAGAAAAAGATATATGTATTATCCATTCATCTGTTGAAGGGCTCTAAGATAGTTCCATAGTTTAGCTATTGTGAATTGAGCTGCTATAAACATTGATGTGGCTGTGTCATTGTAGAAGCTGATTTTAAGTCCTTTGGGCATAAATTGAGGAGTGGGATACCTAGGTCAAATGGTGGCTCCATTCCAAGTTTTATGAGGAATCTTCATACTGCTTTCCTGAGTTGTGGTACATATACACAATGAAATATTACTCAGTCTTACTGGAGAATAAAATTATGGGCATTTTCAGGTAAACTAGTGGAACTAGAGAAGATCATGCTAAGTGAAATAAGCCAATCCCAAGAAAACAAAGGTTAAATGTTTTCTCTGATAAGCAGATGCTGATCCATAGTTGAGGGGGGTAGGGAAGAATAATGGAACTTTGGATTGTGCAGAGGGGAGTGAATGTGTGGGGATGGGAAAGATGGTACAATGAGATAGACATCGTCACCCTATATGATTAAACTACTGGAGTGACTCTGCACCATGTATAGCCAGAGGAATGAGATGTTGTGCTCCATTTGTGTACAACGTGTCAAAAGGCATTCTACAGTCACTTGTAACTAATTAGAACAAATAAAAAAAATTAAAATAAAGGAGCAAAGGTGTATTTTGACTCACAATTTTAGAGTCATTGCTCATTTTAAAGTCATTTAGCTCATTGCTTTTGGACCTGTATTGAGATGGTATGTCACTGTGGGAGCACATGGTTGAGGAAACTGCTCACCTCATGCTGTCCAGGAAGTAAAGAGAGAGGAAGAGAAGGGGCAGGATCCCATTTAAGGGCAGGCCTTCAATGATCTAACTTTTTCCCAATAGGCCCCAGTGCTTATAGGGTCCAGCACATCCCAATATCACCACAAGCTGGTAATAAGTCATAAAGGCATGTGACCTCAAGAGATATACATTCAAGATCCAAACCATAGTGTTCCATATAAGAATTATATGTGTGTTTTCTCTCTCTCTCCCTCTCTCTCTCTGTATTTGTGTGTGTGTATTCAAATAAAGTAGATTTTATATTCAATAGTAATATTTGTGTGTGTATATTCAAATAAAGTAGATTTTATATTCAATAGTAAGATTTATTTTTTTCAGAGAAGATATAACTTACTATGAAGGACCCCAAGGCCCCAGGCCCAACATTAGGAAATCTAACCCCTGTGCCCTGAAGCTGCAAGATGTTCTCTTACACAACCCCCATGTCAAAACCCCACCAGCTGCACATAGCATTTCAAGTCTTGCACAATGCCACCACAAGATGTTCCATATAGATAACCCCGGAAGGGCCAAACTTGAGCAAACAGGGTAAAAACAGGAACTAAACAGGGTAAAAACAGGAACTAAAAGGACAGGATGCAATTTTATGGTTTTTCCGAGAACTAAAGTGGGAAAACAAGTTTACCCCCCAGGTGACCTAAAGGCTGGATTCAGAGGAACCAATAGAATAACTGTTACTGTGCTAAGCTAAAAACTAACCCCCTGCTCTCTATAAAAGATCTGTGCCCTAGAGCCCAGTGTGCCAGTTCACCGAAGCTCCGGCTGAGGTTTCGCTGAGCACCCGCAGGCGCCTGTGTAGCAATAAATCGCCTCTTGCTTTTGCAGCCAGTGTCTCGTGTGCTTTTCCTTGAGCAGGGAGTCGGAGGGTCTTTCAACTAAAGTTATAATAAGATATATTTTACTAAACTACTTGATATAGCATTACTACTTCACTCTCTTTTTCTTTCCTATTTTCTTCTCTTTATTAACTTCCTATCTAAGGAAGATAGATGCTAGTTCTCATTTGAGAATTGATTGAATACTCTGTTCTGAGGTTAATTTACTTCCTAGAAAAACATCTCTCTATATCTCTCAAAATTTAACAACCTGATTTCAGTTCAGAGGATAGTTCCTTGTGTCAGTGATACTTTAAAATTCAGATAATCAAATGAGACATTCTTTTTCTTGACCTTCTTAGAACGTCTTTATAGTAACTTATCTAACCACAACTTGGCTATCATGTTGTATTGATTCTTTATAAAAAAAATGTCTCAAGTACATTGAAGATAAGTGACACCTGATATTACTTTGAAATTACATAAAATACATGTGTTGTTGACTCAGTTATTATATCAGTCAATAAGAGTGACACAGACTAATAAGTTATAGAAGCTGCAACTGATATACAGACAATTTGACAGCTGGATTCTATGAGCTACTGTTTGCAAAACACTCCGTTTTAAACTATGAGATGAGGGTAATAACATAATAGTCATATTTGCTTACAACTTTCATCTCTGAACCAGTAAATAGTGATCATCACATACTACATTGGTTCTTATTTTTGCTCTATGAAAGTTTTTATTTTTTATTTTTTTAGTCTGCTGTTTGGGACTTTGACTAACTAAATAAGTATATTAAAAAAAGGCAAGTCTTTACAAAGCCTATACAAGGTTATTGGGTGCTAGCTACAGATTGCTAATGAAAGGATGTCTAAACACTGAAAAAGGAGTTATTATCAAATACCAAACAGACTTTATATATATCCATATTAATTTTGTAAATTAATTCAAGTCTAGATACATACATTGAAACTTACGGAGTTCAGAAAAGCATTAAACAACACACTAGCCAAATGAACTAGTCAATTTAACATATATCCCTTGGGATCATGGACTAGATTTTCATTTTGAAAAAATGAAAATCCTACCAAATAATCTCTAAACTTTCCAAAAATCAAATTTCTGCCCAGTTTGACAGCAAATTCAACATACATATTGCTAAAATTTAAAGCATTGTATAAATTCATCAAAAGTATAAAAAATACTGGATAATTTGATTTATAAGGTAAATTTTTTAAAAAACTGATTCAGACATTGATCATGTTTTTTTTTTCTCAAAGTGTTTTAAATATCCTACTAAACATACACATAGGAGAGGGAACTCAATATTTTGCAAGGAATTACTTCTGTGAGTTGTGATTGGATCTGGATTCTGAGAAGCAGAAGGTGGTTACTGGTTCTATGTAGACAAGATCACACTGTCTTGGCCACACATTTTATGTAAGATTGATATCCTGTCATACTCAGTCTGATTATATTTAAAGGTCTGTTTTTCCCAAGTTGTCCACAGGTCATATGCATAAGCCAGAAGGGACACGATGATTTTATGAAGTTGAGAATCTATTGCATAATGATTTGAAGATAAATATTTGAAACATTTAAGAAATGTATTGTTTCTACATATATAAATCATGTCTTTAAATCATCTTATTAATATGTTTCTTGAAAGGCTATTTTCTCGTGTTTCTAATATATTTTGTTTTGTCAATGATCATTTAAACCAAGCACCATGATGTTTGCTTGCCCTGGGAGTCTGTATTTCTTAATGCACTTTTGACTTTTCCACAAATTTATAGACCAATGGGAACATCATTCCAGAAAAAAAGATAGCATTTTTTGTATGATTTAATGCAAACTTTTGAAGTATGGAAAAGACAAATAATGTTTTTGCCCAAATCATCTTAGTGGCTATATTTTCTTCAAAAATAATTAAACATCACATTTTATCCTAAGCAGTATACCATGTAAAGTAAGTAGTGTAATATTCATGCTCTTTCAAGGTCACTTAGTTGTATTTCAAAGGACATTCACTAAAAACATTAGAATCTTTTAACAAAGGAAACATAGTTCATTTTATAGGCTAATTAGTCAGTATATAGATCACTCAACCATCAAAAAAAAATTGAACACATACATAAAAACCTATACTAAGTTGAATTTGGCTTCTCATTTCTAACTGATATGGTGCTTAGTATGAACTTTTATGTCTCCAATTAAAACACTAGGGAAAACACCACAAGTGCATTCAAGCTTTTTCTAGTCAGTCAATCTGTCATCATAGTAAGCATGGCTGTCTGTTCTGCTATTTTCCAGTGCCAGTGTGATATTCACACACCATCTGCCGACTTCCACTTATTGCTATTCAGGCTCCATTGCTAGTTATTCATTTCTCATTTTGGTCATCATAAGTCAGCATGTTTGTGAAAATCCAGTACTGCTTGCTGAACTAATACATGTACAACTGCTGTTGAATTTAGGCTTTGGGACTTATATTGCTGCTCTGATAATTTCCTATGGATTCATCTTCTACAAAATTCATGGACTAACATATTGTACTGAAAGCTTGCAGTAAAATAAAGCATTCATTTTTCAAGAGGAAAGAAAATGAGGACTCATCAGACATGTTTTCTTCCTTTTCATCCTATTGTTAAAACTGCATTTTAATTGCATGTATTGAATATATATTTATATTTAAGGCTCCTTGGATTTCTATCTTATAATTGAGTGACCCTTAATATTTTGCCCTGCAGACATACATATGAGAATTTTAATTTCTCAAAGGTCAATGTGAAATATCTCTACTCCACCTAAAATGCTGACTTTCAACACAAAGAGAAAAAACTCATAGTTCATCATTGAAATAGATAATGATCATATCCTCCTTATGCACAACACCTCATATGATCCTTTTCTCCACTAAATTCAGAGACATTCAATAAAAATTTGAGGCCTCTATCACTCTTTTTTTGTGTGTGTGTGGGGGGGGGGGTAGGAGTGGAGGAGACCAGGGATTGAACTCAGGGGCACTCCCCCACTGAGCCACATCCCCAGCCCTAGTTTGCATTTTATTGAAAGACAGGGTCTCTCTGAGTTGTTTGGTGCCTCATTTTTGCTGAGGCTGGCTTTGAACTCTCAATCCTCCTGCCTCAGCCTCCCAAGCTGTTGGAATTACAGGTATGTGCCATCACACCCAGATATTTTTATTATGGAAACTTCTATATGGCATGCCATGTCTCAAGAAAATTCTTTCCTTCCCAAACTCACAAAGCCACTAAATACACTCTTTTAAATTCATAAGCTAAAGCTGAGATTCTAGTGTTTGCATATTATTTATTTTATCATCAACTCTTTCAATTTTTTATTTTATTATTTTTTTTTAATTTGAGGCAGGGTCTTACTGATTTGCTTTTATGCTGTCAAAAAAAAAAAAGAAAAAAGAAAAGAAAAAAAGAAAGTCTCCCATGATTTTACATAACTTAGTAGAATGAAGAGAGATTGAGAGTTCTAGATACTCCGTTTAAGACCACTCTCCCTTTACCTCTAAGACCTCATGGACAAACACACTATTCTTTGGAAGACCATTCTTCCTTTCCAAATTCACCACCACCAGGCTTCCTATGGCCACCAATATGAATCTCATGTGTCCTCTCTTCTTCATTTTGTAAGGTATCGAAAGCCCAGGACTCCATTTCATCCTTACACTCCCGAGAATTATTATTGCTATATAGGTTTGTAGAACTTCTTTTTTGAATGCCTCTTCCATTCTTTCTGATTTCTTTTTTTTTTTAATTTTTTATTGTTGGTTGTTCAAAACATTACATAGTTCTTGATATATCATATTTCACACTTTGATTCAAGTGGGTTATGAGCTCCCATTTTTACCCCATATACAGATTGCAGAATCACATCAGTTACACATCCATTGATTTATATATTGCCATACTAGTGTCTGTTGTGTTCTGCTGCCTTTCCTACCCTCTACTATCCCCCCTCCCCTCCCCTCCCCTCCCCTCTTCTCTCTCTGCCCCCTCTACTGTCATTCATTTGTCCCCCTTGTATTATTTTTCCCTTTCCCCTCACTTCCTCTTGTATGTACTTTTGTATAACCCTGAGGGTCTCCTTCCATTTCCATGCAATTTCCCTTCTCTCTCCCTTTCCCTCCCACCCATTCTTTCTTATTTCATAAAAGTATTTCCCCCGTGTTCTCACAATATGCTGTGTAACTCCTCCACCATGATTTGACTATTATTTATTAAAAATACACACATGATTTAATTTTTTTTCACAATTTACAATTTTTTTTTACAAATAGTAAATATAGAATTTAAATTTATAACTCCTTAAATTAGTTCAGACAAATGTGATGAATTAGGAAATGGTTTCCTTCTTATCTAATTTTTTTTCAGTTGATAAAATTATATCTTCTGATTCTTTAAATGTGTAAGTGCCATTTTAGTTGTGTTAGTGAAGGAACAGAAAAATAATTTAAAATCCTCACAACTGAAAGCAATTATAATTCCAAGGTAATGAAATTCAATATATTCCTTTTAATACTACATTTTTCTACAGTTATCATCTGTAGGTTTTTCCGAAAAATAATTAAATTATCCCTGTGTGGAAAATTTCATGTACTATTTATATGTGAATTACTTGATAATTTTTTATCCATAAGAAATATGCTCTGAATAGTGAAAAGTACAAATATTATGGTCCTTGTTTAAAGGCATTTTTTCTTTAAGCTTACTGTTAATCAGAAATTAAGTATTTTTTTATTTGTAAATTGAGCTAATATTGTAATAATTAAATTAGCTATTATGCCAAATTCATCATCCAATCTTACCCCTATTCCTAAGATCTCTAGTAAGTACATATTTGACATGACTAATAGACAAACTTCTGAGCTGACTGTCCATGTAGTGCAGCCTTCATTCTGTAATCATTCAGCATCAGATTTCTTGTGTGCTGCCTTGCCTGTCCATTCTATTTTGAAATCCATGCCCTTCCAGCTATTCAATCTGTCCAAATCACTTTAGCAAAGTCATTGGTCTCCCAGTAACAATAGTTCTGTTCTCCTGCAGCTGAACAACTTCCAAAGGCAACAGACACTTGAGTCAGGTTGTTTTTCTTCAAAAACAGTTTTTAAAAACTTAAATGGAACATTTTTTTTTTGCTTGTAATGGCTTCAGGGAAAGTGAGGGGGGAAGAAAGGGTCTCTAATAGGATGGAGGATAGGTTTCCATATTGGTAGTGAAAAGGAACTAACTGGAACAACCCAAGGCAATCTGTCCTTTAATATGGGCAGAGTTGCCAAGGTACATAATTTTAGAGATGTAATCGAGAGGACATGAAATCACCCATGTATGTGGGTAGTTAAGCCAAAATATAAAATTTTTTATTTTTGTTATATCAAATGAATGTCACTGGAAATAAAAGCAAAATGCTAGGTTTCAATTATAGCATAGGAGTCAGGTGGATGTATGTGTCCCTGTGTGGAAAATTTAGTTGTTACTTGACTTTGGGGTAAATATTTCATGGCTACAGAATCCTGTAGACTGTGTATACCTGGGGCATGATTAGAAGGAAAACTAGAGTACATGAGGAATTTGGGTCCCAAGCAATGGACAGGATTTAAAGCTGATATTAAAAACACAAGCGAAAAAGTTTCAAATGTAGTATTCTTTATTATTATTGATCACTTTTAATAATTACCAAAAATCTATATTCAATGCAATGCCCATTTATGTGACACATCAGAAAAATCCATTATCTGTTTTGTTCATTTGTTCAATTATAATGCAATTCATGCTAAACATGATTATGAAACAACTGCTGAGTATGAAGTGGCAGTAATTATCACATAATGAGATGAATGTGGTATTTTTTGAGTGATTTTCTGAGATACTGGACACTAATTCTATTCTGTAACTCTAAATGCTTTTTTGCAACTTTAATTTTGAAATATATGGAAGATGATATATTAACAGAACCTCACTTCATTGAAATGATTTTAAAGGTTCAGCAGATATTGTTTCTCCTATCCTTTGAGCATGCAACAGTATTAGCATAAACTTCTTTGTTAAATTAGCTTTCACTGAGAATATTTCACATGCGGGTTTGACACTTTTAGGTGAACAATAAAATTACATATTTTTCTCATTTCAACTGTTTCACTATTTCAAAATGCAGTCTGTAATGTATTAGAGTACTATTATTTTTCTTATGTTAAAATATCCAATTTTGAAAAGCTTGCTTCTAGAAGCATGTGTGAAGTGCTTATCATGTACTCTCAACAATATAGAATAATGTTATCAGAAAAATTGCATAAGCTGGAAAGCAGTTTTAAAACTATTAATTGTGTTTTTTTCCCTATACTTTTGAAAATAGTATTGAGCATTTATGTCTGTATTTAAAAATCCATATTTTAATGCAAATTTTTATGTTGCAAATTATTTTGGTACTTCTTACATCTGTGAATTTATCATTTTTATTATCTAGTTTATATTTACTTACTTCATATAAAAGTGTATATATATATATATTTGTTTTCTTGAGACAGCATGTCACTAGGGTGCCTAGGTTGGTCTCAAACTCCTGGGATTAAGAGCTTCTCCTGTTTTAATCTCTTGAGTAGCTCTCAAACATTTGCATTATGCCTAGGTTTTGACTTAGAACTTAGAATGCATGTCTGTATGTTTTGTGTTTTTGAAAAGGTAATCTCTTGGTGGGACATATCAGTGAAGAATATTCATAAGAAAGAAATTCTACTATTGCATATATTCAAATAATTTTTTTATCTCTTATACTATAATTTATAAATCATGTAAACTGATTTATACATATCACAAGATAAATGATTATTTAACTTTCTTCATTCCAAATATAAGAATATATTGTATTGTTTGCAGAAAAATTTTAATATTTTATAAAATAATAAAATATTGTCTTACACTTTTTTCCAATGGAATGTGAAAATCAAGATAATTAAATTTGTGTAATGAAAGTTAGGCTACAAACCTTAGTCAAGGTCATATATAATGAAAATTCAGGGCTGGGGCTGTAGCTCAGTGGTAGTGTGCTTGCCTTACATGTGCAAGGCACTGGGTTTGATCCTCAGCATCACATAAAAATAGATTAATAAACAAAGATATATTTTAAAAAAGAAAATTCAAATAGGCATTTCCACTTCAACTCCCCAAAACAGGTTCTCTAGTGTTTTGCTTTTGGATGATTTTTGTCTTTGAATTATAAATGACAGTGTATACACATCCAGTATGCAGGTTAACTTGTACATAAAACAGGAATTTACACAGTAATTTAAATGTATAATAAGTGGATGCATGACTATAGATACCATTGGATTTGCAGCTGTGATATTTGGAACAACTTTTGGTCAAAAAAATTCATTTGAATTCCCTTTTTTGTTCATTTTTAGCAATCTGATTATTCTTCCATTCCTGGGTGCAGCTTAAAGAAAGTGTGCACATGTAATGCCCATTTCTGATGGTTGCAGGTTTATAGATTAAATACACCTGAATGACCTGCAAGAATATGAAAGTCCTGAGCAAAGACAGCTACTAAAGCACTACAATATACACCTCAAATACTTTGTGTTTCTTATGCTAGTGTGTACGATTTTTAAATATTTTGTACCAATATAAAAAGAATTCCAAACTCTATATTCTGGAAAAGCTTATAACTTTTCATATAGTAACATATAAATGATTTATTATAGGAGAAAGAAAAGTATGATAAAATAGTTCTGGAAACAATAATTCAAATTTGACTGTATATAGAAAAATTGAAGACTAGTAGATAAGTAAATTTCCTATCTTTTTCTCTATTTGTAATATTGATTTTAAAAATTAGCAACGATAACCCATTAGTCCTGAAACAAAACTCTTATAGTTCTCTTTGTTCTGTATTTTTGTGGTAATGAGAATTAAATCACACAGCAGAAGGATAATATACCCAGAATGTGACATGATGTACTGAGAATATGTTATTACATTTCTAATGATATGCTTTTCAAAGCTATTGTTATTATTGCCACAGAGAATCCTGCCCTCAGAGGATGCATCTGGTGAAGTAGGTAGGTCATTCTAATAGCCTTAAAATTTTAGATTTGTGGATTCTAGCTAACTCATCTCCTCTGTCAAGGTGAAGCAAAGAAACACACAAAACTAAACAGTAAGAAAAGAAAAGCAGGATTTAAAATAGAACTAGTAATAGCGCTCTTTGTCTCTTCATCTCTTAATCCTTTTTCCTCTTAATAGTTATTACTATTAAGGTGTGTATTTTAAATTGTATATTTTATATAATATAAAATTTATATTTATACACACACACATATATGCATACAAATTACATATACATGTATATGTGTGTGTGTATTTCTTTGGCCTAGAGTAAACCTATTTTTAAAGTAACACAAATACTTTTTTTTGTGCTTATTGTGATTACTAAGCTATTTTCTCTTCTCTGAACATTATGTACAACTCTGATGGAGCTGGGGTGGGATTCTGCTTTGGTTTGCTTGCAATTTATATCATCCAGCCAATAACAAGCACTAGAGAGAAAGAACCAGGAAATCTGGAAAAGTTTGAGTGGTCATAATATTCCTAATTTCCTCACTAGTCTTTCAACATCACCTTAGCAGCAGTTTTATATTGACATGAATGTGTAATTAAAATATCTGGTGTTATTTCCTATCTCCTGTTTACTTTCTTCCTGTTATCATAGCTAGCCTCACTATAGCCCTGCTATGGTGCTGGCCAGTCAAGGCCCCCACCAAGAGGTACAAACCCAAACTCCATGTGGGCACTCCTCTGATCTCTTCAGACAGCAGCATCTGCTGGAAGGCTGAGTCCTAAACTTGACTGCATTAACACCTTCCAAAAGTTCTGCAATCTAATGACCCTAACCTCTCCTTTTACTCTCTGAGCCTTCATGGTATTTCTTTTCTCCAGCTGTGTTTAATTTCCTTATTTTATATTAATTTTTAAATCACCAATGTTTAATTTTCTTCTTTTACATTAATTTTTAAATCACCTGATTATTTCTTATATGTTAAAGATTTCTAACGCCTTATAAGATTTGTAGAGTTAAAAAAAAAAGTTTTGCATTTTTTTTTTCGCAAGGCATTGGCAGAAAAATACAGACTTTTCTGAATTTGTGAGAGAACTTAAATTGCAGGACAAATAACTATTAGACTGAAACCTGTGCTTGACACACTGTCACAATCATGTAATCCCAGTGACTTGGAAGACTAAGGCAGTTCACATGGTTGGGATCAGTCACAGCATCTTATAGAGGCCTTAACCAACTTAGTGAGATCCTGTCTCAAGATAAAAATGGTTGAGGATGTGGCTCTGTGGTTAGAAGGCCCTAGGTTTAATCCATGTACCAAAAAATATAAATAAATAAATTGATTAATTAATTAATTAAAATTTGTGGTGAGATAGGTACCCAAAGGGAGTAATGAGATAAGACCCTATGATAACCTAGGACAAATGCCACTAAATACCATGTAAATTGATTAGAGCATTCAGTCAGAGATGATTCACAAGAAACTAAGCATTAAATATGGATTAGCATGAGAGTATAAAGTTCCTGAGGCTGTATTTGTATGAAATTGATACCCTCTTACAGACTTTCTTTATAGAACCAGTGATACCAAATACTTGCCCACCCTCACATAAATATTTCACAATATCAGTTTTGAAAGAAGGGACAGCTCTCTTGAATCCAAACTTTCAAGAATATGATAAAGGAATATAATGAACAACTCCATGTTCACAAATCTGAGAAACTGAATCAAATATTTGGAATATATACACCATTGAAATGATGTTCAAGAAAGAAGAAAGAATATAAATGGAACTAAGCAATTATGTAAGTGAACATTCATACATTTTTAAGAACAAAAAAAATCTTCAACAAAATATTAACAAGCAAATTCAGCAAAATACTGAATAATACACTGCAACCAAGTGGGTTTCATCACCTGGAGACAAGTTTTTTTCAACATGTAAAAATCAGTCAGTGTCGTTCACCCTTTTAACAGATTAAGAGTGATCATGCAATCATTTCAATTGATGCAAAAAAGCATTTGACAAAATCCAATGTTTGTCCCGTTTCTTTTTTCTTTTTAAACAGCAAATTACAAACAAAAGGAAATGTTATTATGTTTGCTAAGGAAAACTAGTCCAAACCAAACAAATGAACAAAAAACAAGTACAAAATTAACCTCAAAATGTATTTACTCTATACTAAAAGGAATTCAAAATGGATCTTATACTTAAATGTAAACATGCAGCTATACAACTCCTAGAATAAATCACAGATAAAATTTCATTTTAATAATAAGGGTTCCAAGGAAAAAAATGGTTGAATTTAGAGTTGGGGCAACAAACAGGAAAGACTGAAACATTTTGTGGTACTAAAATATTAGGACATAATTAAATAATTAGTTAATAACAGGGAAGTATTAAAAACTAGCACAGGAGGCAACTTGAACGAGTTTCTGAAGACCAAAATTTGAAGCATGCCAAAATACATGTTCATGATTCTGTATTGGTGTACATAAAATACTGAACAAATGAACAGATGAAGAGAAAGAACAAATACTTCTGTTTTCTTTTTAACACATTAGCCTCCTTTCTTAGAATTTAACTTTGGTCTTTGTCAGATTGACCTTTTGATGTCTCAACTAGAGGATGTTCTATTTCTACCTGCTATATATGGTAGCACAGATGTTTGCCTGCTTACTGGAAACCAGAGATGAAAGGACATACAGAAAATTAAAAGGTTGTTTTCCTCATTGATCATTTGAAGTATAGGGACTGGATATTTAAACCAGGTTCTAACCAAATATGTTTTAGCCTGTATTTCTTTAATTCCTAGTACATTCCTCTTATATGTGTGTTATTAAAGAGGTCACCCTGCTATGTTGGTATTTTAGCCAAATGGGATGTGGAAAGAAAAGAGAGAGAGAGAAATGAGGGAATGTCCGAACTTCACCCTGAAGGTTATGAACAGACTTCACAAATCATTCAGTTGAACAGATCACACTGCTTTATGTATGCCTAAAAATATGAATTTCTGAAGGCCCTAGCTGAACAATTTATTATTATGAGAAGATAACTTAATTTTGTTCCTTATATATACAGTGTCTGTTTATAGACACCTTATTCAGATTATTTTATCAACCCTCTAAGAAAAATGTAAAAAATACATAGGATGGATAGTTATAAGATTTTTATTCTCGTTTAAATTATTATTTACATTCTGTATCTGATTACTGAAAATAGTTCCTGATAATTAATATTCTAAGACAAGGGGTCTGCCACAGAGCTGAGGAAGGTACAGTGCTCCTCTCTAAGGGGTTCCTGCAATCACTACAGAAAGATTTTAGACTGTTGATTAGAGTATCAGACATGAGTTTATTAGAAGGGATACACAAAGGAAAAAAGGTGACACTCTCAAGGGATAAAGTAGGCCCTCTCAGAGAGAAGGACAACATGTCCCTGCTGCCTTTTAATTTATTTGATTTATTTATTTATTTTGGGGGCAGGAAAATTTCCAGAGAATCCTGTCTACAGCCACCTCTTGACTTTTGACTGACAGCTAGATGATACCAGACTTTCAAGTCCCTACTGTGCATGATAAAAATGCAAGACTATGCTAAGTCACTGTAGCCTATACCAACCAGTTATAATTAGGACTGATTTTTATATATTTCATGATTAAGGGGAATTAGACTATCTCTCTGGGTTCTGGAATCTGGTCAGTTTAAGTGTCACAGAAATCACCCTCTCCTCCAAGGTAACTTGTGTTTTCTTTATCAGCAGTTTGGGCCTGCATTTCTCCAGTAGATAATGTGTTGTTTGTTGAGAAATGTAACAAATCCTATTGAATTATGTCACATAGGGCTATAGGTAGATTAGATTGTTTTTTCAGAGAAAGCATGTCAACAAAGTAATCTCAGTTCGCAGAAGTATTCCCTTAACCTCATGTTTCCACTGCTCACATCTGTATGTTACCTATAAATTAATATCCTAAATTTATATTCATATTATCAAATTTTGTATAAATGAAATGAGATTCTACCAAGTAAATGATTTTATGATATCATAGCATTTCATTATGTATACATTCTCCAATATGATTTATATGGTGGAAAAGTATTTCATCTTATGTTTATTCTATAGTCATTAACCAATTAATGACATATGGCCAATGACACTGGTTTTCTATTAATCACTAGTACTAAACAATATTCTTGCAAACATCTTTAGTGAAAAAATCTTCGCATACTTTTGCAACCATTCCCATATAATTAAATTCCTGAAAGAGAAATTTCTAAGCCAAAATAAATGCATAAAAGATAGATGAATGCTTTTCTTTAAAGATGTGAGAATAAAGACCATTTGACTCTCCTCCACTCTCTTATAACCACTGAATATATTAAAAATCATCAAAAGAAGGAAAAATAATAAAGAAACATTGTTGAAAAAAAGGAAAGAGCCAATCCACAAATCACAAATGTATAAATGTAGAATAGTGCATTCTCTAAATCTGGTAGTAATCAATAATGAAAATGAGAGAGATTGACATGCTGTCTCAGTTCTGGGAAAGGTTAGAGATTTGCCTGAAGAAACAGCACATTCCTAATTGTTTATTAATAGTAGCTTGCTTTGATAGATTAAATATAGAGGCAAATATATCAGAATAGTTAGATCTAGCTATACATAGTGAAACATAACAAACAGGAAATAAAGAACAAGAAGGGGGAGGAGGAAGAGAGGAGGAGGAAAAAAAAAGAGGACTGAGAATGAGATAGGAATGTTCTGAGTAGGCACATGTGACAACCTAGAAGTAAAATCATCATGCAGAGAATTATAGAGATGAATGCTTCTCCTGGTCGTCAGTGATATTAAGGAATCAGTCAGCATGACTCATCTGAAAAAGTTTTAAGGGAAAGATGCAATTCTGCATTTGACTTGAAAATGGAACTGGTGCACTAATAACCTTCAAATTGAAATTCAAAATTAGTGAAAATATGAAAATATGTTAAATATGTAAAACATAATTATTTTTTTAAAAGAGAAAATTCTTAGGGGACTTGAAAAACTATGAGAAATCACTAACTAGCAGCAAAAATAGTCATGTTCAACAGAGATTCTTAACCCAAGATATGCAAAACAGAGTTAAATTTTGTCAAAGAAAACATATTACAGTAAGTACTCATAGGTATAAGCAAGATGCTTTGGTGAGACTGAGGTATGAGAGAACTTTACTGACCATCTGTGATCATCAATATTTTCTCCAAGAAACTGAACAACAGGTACATGTCCCCCAATACCAACCTTATCATTTAAATAGTAAAATCTCTAAAGAGCGTGTTCTCTTTATCAAGAAATATATATTTCAATTTTGACAATATCCTAGCAGGCTATGAGTCAATCGGAAAAGTAAGTAAAAATATATTTGTTCCTTCATGAAAAGGGCCAAAGAATTCATTCCTGTATACTAGACACAATCCAAACACTGGCTGTGCAACTGGTGTATTACTGAGTACATAAGCATTGTATAACCCTATCCTTTGCCAACAGGGACATTTTAATGTCAGTGAGATATTGAAGTAATTAAAACATAAACTCCATGCTGTTGTATCTATCGCTATCCAAATAGCAAGCTGATTTTCCAGAATCTCAATTATTGAGTACTAAAATTGCCTATATACTACATTAGATTGATTGTACATTTAAAATGATAGATTTCACATTTATTACCAACACCAACATAAATTGACCAATATATGCAATCTGGTAATTGCAACTGCATACTGATAAATACTTTATTTTTATTAAAAATCATTTAATCATAAGCATACAGTCAAATTCAGTAAATCAAATTCTGCATAATACTTCTGATCACCAATGTAGCACTACATGTATATAGCCTATAATTTAATGTCAGTTATACCAACGTTAATTTAGGGAATCTTTCAAAGGAATAGCATAGCCATATCAATTATTTTTCCTTTAAGAATAATGTTGTATTTCTCAAATCATCATAAGGCTGTCGTTATATAATTACTGTAATTTTAGTATGTGATTAAATATAAGTTTGTAAGTGAAGATGTAAAGTGGTCGTGATCTATGTATATATAGACTCATTATATATCTTCAATTCATTTTTAGATTGTCATTTAATGCTTCCCACATATACATTCTAAAAAATAAAAACTAAAAGGCAAGTCACAAGTATAAAATACTGTTTGAACTAAACCAATATCACACGATTTTTAATGGAAGACTCTTTAAAATTGAATATATATGAGTATATATGTAAAAAAATGAATATATATGAGTATATATGTAAAGTATGTTGGTATTGTACTTTTTATAATCTCAAATTCATATTTTTCTGATAACCTTGATATGAATTGGCATAATAAAAATCAACTTACCAGTGTATTGCCACCTACTATGTGTTCTCCAGAATTTCACTGTGTAATTGATGTAAATATAAATGAGTAAAATTAAAGACTATATTCTTGCATGACCAGGACATTTCCTACCTTTTCAAATATTTAATATTTGCTACCAATTCTACTTAAATATTAATATACCATAATACAAAATCATAATATATCGTTTAGAAATAAATAACTCAGAAAAAATAAGTATCTGAAACTATAGAGTGATTTTTTTTTCACTTTCTAGATATTTTATACATGTTATTTCATTTAGTCCTTACAATAAATCTTGTATGATTGGGAAAAAAAAACTCACTTCAATTCCTATTTCACTCAGGGAAAAGTTTGGGATCTCAGAAATGTAATGCTTGGATAGTCATTGTTTGTAAAGAAGTCAGACAGATACACCAAGACAAAGGTCTAGCTCCAAAATTAGGGAATCCCTTTTTAAATGCCAACCATCTTACTTTATCCACATACATTTGAGTACAAAATAACAAGCCTATGGATTTTGTCTTTCTCTGTGGGAGTGAGGGGATTCAAATAACAAGCAAATTCACTATGCATACTGTTGGTTTTGAATAATGCAATGCAGAATTTCATGTGTTAAAATTTCATGTGCTATGCCAAGTGAAATAAGCCAATCCCCAAAACCCAAAGACCAAATGTTCTCTCTGATATGTGAATGCTAACATATAATAAGGGTGGGGGAAGGAAGAATAGAAGTTCACTGAATTTGACAAAGAAGAATGAAAGGAAGGGAGGGGGGATGAAAACATAGTATAATGAATCAGACATAATTTTCCTATGTGCATCTATGAATATATGACCAGTGTAACTCCACATCATGTGCAACCACCAGAATGGGATCCTAATTAGAATAAGTTATAATCTATGTATATATGATATGTCAAAATACACTTTACTGTAATGTACATATAAAAAGAACAAAAATTTTAAAAAAAATCACATGCTAAACTTTTTATTAACACATTAGTAAAATAAAAATCATTCATTAATGTCAAAATACTCTTTTGGAGTTAAACTATATAAAATATTGTCCGTTTATTACAGTGGGGGCATGTAGCACTGGGCTACAAGAGAATAATAAAAATGCTAACAACTTAAACAGATGAATTTTAATTCAGCATATAATCATTATCCTTAAGTGGATATACATTATTTCAAAACTTGATAGAAAGAAACAAGTCATAAACTTTGGATGTTTTTTTTTTTTTTTTTTTTTTTATTAGGGATTAAACTCAGGGATACTTTACCACTGAGCCACATCCCCAATCTCCCAGTTCCTTTGTGTTTTTGTTTTTATTTTGAAACAAAGTCTCACTAAGTAGTTTTCAGGCCTTGTTAAATTGCTGAGGCTGGCCTAGGACTTGCAACCTCCTGCCTCAGCCTCCAGAGTTGCAGGGCTCATAGACATGTTCCACCACACCTGGGATGAGTTTTTTTTAGGATTTAGATATTTAAAGGAAAGATAAAAATCATGTCTATGGTAATAGATGAAAACCCAGTGGAAATATATTCACTTAGAGTTCAATATTTTATAATTCAATGTGACATAAAAGGAAGCATTTCTTTCCTCCACTTTTGAAAAAGGACTTTAAAATGAATGTAACCTATGGGTGACATTTTCAGTCCTCTGATTATTCTCAATCCATTATTTAAGTGTTTCTAGTTATTTAAACTGAAACTGGATTCATTGATTAGTTTCATGCTATCATATTTTTATCATGTAGATATTTTAACTCACAGAAGGGATTTTATACTCTTCAACATCAAAAAATAATAAATGAATAACAATACTAATACACTGATAACCAAGAAAATGTTAGATGAAGGAAAATTTTCCAATAAAAATGATAATTTTGTGTTTTACAATGATAAAGAACATTGATACTTGATAATGTTTTGTAAATTGTATTCTTCCATAGTTCCATGGAGACTGAGAAATGAAAAAGAAAAATTGATTAAGTTCATACAACTAGTTAGTATGCAAAGATCTGACTTCGAAATCACCGATTTGTTTCTTTATGACAGCCATCTGACATTAGCCACAAACACTGGAATGTAAAATAGGAAGCCTCATTGTGGTTTTGATGAAGCTTTCAAAAACAAGATTAGAAGATGCATTCCTTACTCCTCTGAATCTACTTTTTTTTTTCCACATTGTAGTTTTCATTTCAAGAATTATTTCTGGGAGTAAGCCTTCCCAAATATATATCTAATCGGTTACTTCTTTAAAACGACTAAGTGCTTTGCTTTTGTTAATTTAAACCCCAAAGCCTAATGAGTGCAGTGCAATTTATTTTTATACAATGCTCTATACCTTCTGGTCTAAGTCTACCTTTTACACCTCCTCTGATGTATACTGCCATCAGTATTCCTACTTTCTCAACAAACCAAGTTATATACAATTCCCTGAGCGTCTATGCTCTTTCTTGTCTTTGAAATTTTTGTTCTCTTTCTGTCTGTCCTCATGATTCCAGGCAAATTTCACCCAGCAGCACCAACGTGCCTTTTCTAATTACTCCAAGTCTAGCTTTCATCCTTCCCTTGGTTCTCCTGTTAAGTGTCTATAACTCTATTATGATACTTATAGCATTACATTATATAAATCTTTTTATTGTTTTGGCCACTCACGAGACTGAGGATTTTCTAGTGTCTAGCAGAAGCGTTGAATGAATGAAAAAGCATCTTGCCTTACTCTACCTTCTTTTCATTCTCTTCTCTCAATCACACATTTGTGTGTGTGTGTGTGTGTGCATTCATACATGAAAGATATGTGCATCCCTATCTTTGTATAAACATGCACCAATAAATCTAGCTACTATCTTTATTTTGTAATAGGAACTGACTTCATTGAGATGTGTTAACAGTTTCTTTTGATCTGCACAACAAACACAAAATTGGTATTATTCTTTTGTCCATTTTAAGGGTGAGGAAACTGAGACTTAGGAATGTTATGTAGGTTGCCCAAAGTAAACTGAAATATTGAGAACAGAGTTGGGGCTGGCTTCCAATCCATCACCAAAGTCCATAAGGTCAGTAACAGCATGACAGTGTTCCTTCCTTTAGTTCATTTTCTTAAAGCTGTTGCTCTTGTGTTTTTACCTTGGCTAAATAATTTTATTAAGTATTGATTGACTAAAAGTAGGAAAACACTGTTTAAAGATTTTAGAAAGTAGATTATAAGTAATTAAAGTCAAATTAAGAAGGTGGCAGTGACTTATTCCTTCCCATATCAATTTGCCAATATTTTGTACACAGAGATCATCACTATGAGATGATCAGGAGTCATCAATTCAAAAGCTGTTTGGGCGTTCAGAATGAGAGTCACAATCTGTTGTGTCATTGCATGCTAAGATTTAGAATGCACCAGAGAATGACAGTATCCCTTGCTGTTCAAATGATCATCTGCAAGACTGTATCCAAAAGTTAGAAAGAAAAACTATACTCATACAACCTGAGGCGGCTTTCTTTTTCCAGCTCCTTGGCTGTAATTTTTTTTTTTTAGCAGAATCTCTTGCCGGGCTGCTTGCCAGTTGGTTGCTTGACTGAAGGTTGTCATGAAGCGATGAAAGGAAAATGGGAGAATAAAATCTCCTTTTAAAAACTACCAATACTTTTAAACTTTTTATTATTTAATACATTTTCAGTATAGAATTTTTAATATTTTTTAATTCTTTAAATGATACATTAAAATTAGAACTATTATCAGGTACTATTAGATGTTTTCAATACATGCATACATGGGTCAGTGTTCAAATCAGGGTAAATACATTTATCTCTTCAAACATTTATCATCTCTCTGGTAGAAACATTCAAAATCCTTTCTTCTGGCTTTTTTGAAATATATAGCACATTATCATTGTCTTATGTCACCCTATTATACACTAGAATAGCATTTTTCCCTAATTATAGCTTAGGATTTATTTATACTTACCTTAAAGAAGCAAAGTGGTAGAGGTCACATGTACCACACACCCATTTTCTCCTATCAATAACACCTTGCCTTAATATGATACATTGTATTCAACATCAATACTACATTGTTATTAACTGAAGCCCTTATTTTATTTCAGTATCTTTCAGTTTTTTTTTTAATCCTCTTTTACTCTTCCAGGGTTTTATCCACAATACCACTTTATATTTCATTGTCACATCTTCTTAGAATCTCCTTAGTTTTAATAGTTTTTCATACATTTTTTTATGACTTGGACAATTTGGAACAAAACTGGATAGGTATTTTGGAATGTAGCTTAAGCAGATTTTTTTCTGATTTTTTTTATGATAAGAACAGAATCATTAGGTTTTGTTTTATTTTGTTTTTTGAAAAAAACCACGAACGTAAACTTCCATTCTCACCATGTCACCTAAAGAGCACATGTACTGAATTTGGTTTACCACTGTTGGTGTTGACCTTGATCACCTGGCTGTGATAGAGTTTGTCAGGTTTAAACTCTAGTTAACTGTTCTCTTTTGTAATACTGTACTAATTGGAAGCAGGCCCTATGCCCAGTCTACATTTAAGGGCTTGCAGTTATGTTCTATCTCCATGAGAACAGAGTACCTACATAAATTGTTTTGATTTCTCTTTTAGAAAAGATTTGTATTTGCTCTCTCAATTACCCATTTAGTTAGTATTTATTTTTTGGAGATGGGGGGTATGAGGGATTGAACATAGGGCTACTCATATACTGAGCCATATCCACAGCCCAATTTTGAACTGCAATCCTCCTGCCTCAGCCTCCTGTGCCACTGGGATTTCAGGTGTGAGCCACTTCAGTTGGCTCATTTAGTTAGAATTTCTATCAGCATAGTTGAGTGGACATTTAGTTTATACTTTGGGTTATAATCCAGTACTATGCTATTTATTTATTCCTCAAATTGTTCCAGATATGGCCATATGAACCCTTTGATCTGATTCTGTACCCCTTTGACATATCTTCACAGTCTGAGAGTATGTACCTGTTGAGCATTTCCTTCTTTGGGCACTATTTGATGCCTCACACTCATTTTCTTCATTCGCAACCTTAGTTTAGAATAAGTAATTTTTCTAAAGAGATTTTTAAATAGTAGCATAAATAAAAGCTTATATAATTAGAATAATCTATGTCTAAAGAGCTTAAAATGTCTTATCAACAAACACAATATTATTTTGGAGAACTTTTGATTTTGGTCAATACATTAGGGTGGATTAAAAGTCATAATTTCAAAGCCTTTGTAGTATTCAGGATACATTCCTCCCAAATATTTTTTAAATATCCAGAAGTATTTCTGGAAATGTTGGGTCTTCTTTTTCAGGATGATAAATACACTTACACTTTTCTTCTGAGGTTCATTTCACACTAGCAAAGGTTAAGATAGTTCAGTATTATGCACTGGGGTCTTATCTAAGTGAGACAGAAAATGCCCAGGGCTAAGATTGGAAAACTGGGAATGAAATCTAACAGAATCATGCTTTGTTGCTTGCTCAGTGTTGTTAAAGGATTAGCGAGGCACAACCTGCCAAATTTGACACAGTGCCTTCTCGGGTGTCAGCCTGCCAGAAGCTTCAGTAACACTATCCCAAGCAGTTTCACTACAGGTAGATATTACACTCCATGAAAGAATAGTCTAAATATTTATTGATTGATTTATTATCATTTAAACTTTGCAAAAACATGAAAATAAAGTAATTATAAATTATCATACAAAAAAATTAAAGTTCTTGGGACAACATGGCACAACAGTTTTATATATGCAAAAGTCTTGCACTTGACTTCTCATACTCCTTCTGTGTCTCCAGACTCTCTCTCTCTTTCTCACACAAACATGTAATTTTGCCATGCACGTTATCCCTAATATTAAAGGTGATACATCAAAGTGGTCATAAGGAAAAGCAATGGAATCAGGGTGCTCTAGTGTCCTCTGTCATATGGATTACAGACATGCTCAGTGACTCCATATGTTCATGTGTAAACTGATGATTACAAATCAATCAAATTTACCATAGTGTTATGAAGAAGTATCCAAGTTCTTGCCTGAAAAGTGGTAAAACAATGTCTAGCACATTTTAAATATTCAATACATTCTCTTCTTTTTACTCGTTTCCTGTTCTATCATAGTCTTCCATGTCAAAACACATTGATCTACCTCATTATTTTAGTGGCTGGAAAGTATACCAGAGTAGGAAATAACCATATGCAATACATTTGTTCTCTGATTAAATGACATGAACAGTTTTTCCAATATTTTTCTTTTATAAACCATGGGATTTGTGAATGTAATTTTGAATTTTTTGAATACACTGCTGTTAAAATCTATAGCCTAAATTTCTACAAGTGGGATTGCTGAATTAAGGACAAAGATAGTTTAATTCATTTTGACATTACCATTGATATCGTTTCTACCAATTTACATATATTTCACATTTATGAGTAGAACATTTTTCAAAAAGTTTTTTTTAATATCTATAATTTTCATGTCTTTTATTATAAATATAATCTGTGTTCATTATTAAAAATTCAAGCAGTATAGAGAAGAAAAGAAACCTCCCTCAAGTCCTCTCAACCAGAAATAATCACTGTTATTACAAAAACAATATTTTGGGCATTTGTTTTTATTTCACTTATTTCATATATTATAGACAAAGAAATGCAAAGATAGGCCTTTAGATGAAGATAAAGTTTTAAAATAGTGACTTATTATACCTATTATATTTCATTTAAAGTGATTAGATTGAATTTTACTTCAATAAAAATAAAAAGGCAAAATTGAATTGTATGAACTTCTATAAATTTTTCTTTTTACACATTAAACTATTTCCTGCAATATATAAATATATATAATTATATTTATATATTTTCTCATTTATTTTTTAAAATTTTAATTTATTTTATTTTATATTTTATACAAATGAAGCACAACTTCATTTCTCTGGTTGTACATGATGTAGAGACACACCATTAGTACAATCAAATCTGTATAATAATGTCTGTCTCATTCCATCATCTCCTCGACACACACACCCTCCCCTTCTCTCCCTCCCCTCTATTCAATCCAAAGTTCCTCCATTCTTCCCTTGCCCGTCTCCCTATTATGGATCAGCATCCACTTATTAGAGAAAATATTTGGCCTTTGGATTTTGGAATTGGCTTATATAGCTTAGCATGATATTCTCCAATTCTGTCAATTTACATGAAAATGCCCTAATTTCATTCTTCTTTCAGGCTGAATAATATCACATTATATATATATATATATCCCACACTTTTTAAATTCATTCATTTATTGAAAGACATCTTGGTTGTTTCCATGGTTTAACTCTTGTGAGTTGAGCTGCTATAAACATTGATGTGGCTGTGTCACTGTAGCATGCTGACTTTAAGTCCTTTAGGTGTAGACCAAAGAGTGGGATAGCTGGGTCAAATGATGGTTCTATTCCAAGTTTTCTGAGGAATCTCCATACTACTTTCTAAAGTGGTGGCACCATTTTGCAATCCCAATAGTAATGAATCAGTGTAACTTTTTCACCCCACATCCTTGCCAGCATTCATGGTTTCTTGAATTCTTGATAATTGCCATTCTGACTGGAATGAGATGAAATCTTATAGTAGTTTTGATGTGCATATTTCTAATTGCTAGAGATGTTGACTGACCACATTTATTCTTCTGTAAAGTGTTTCTTCAGTTCCTTTGCCCATTTAGTGATTGGGTTATTTATTTTGATGGTGTTTTTTGAGTTCTTTATATATCCTGGAAATTCATGTTCTATCTGAGGTGTGTGTGAGAAAAATTAGCTCCCCTTCTTTGGACTATCTCTTCATCTAATTGACTGTTTCTTTTGCTGAGAAGATTTTTTTTTAGTCTGAATGTTTCCCATTTATTGATTCTTGAGTTTATTTCTTGTACTTTAGGAGTCTTATTATGGAAATTAGGTCTTAAGCTGACATGATGAAGATTTGGGCCTGCTATTTCTTCTATTAAGTGCAGCTTCTCTGGTCTAATTTCTAGGTCCTTAATCCACTTTAAGTTGAGTTTTATGCAGCATGACAGATAGGAGTTTAATTTCATTTTGTTGCATATGGATTTCCAGTTTTTCCCATCACCAGTTGTTGAAAAGGCTATCTTCTCCAAACTATGTTTTTGGTGCCTTTGTCTAGTATGAGTTAGTTGTATTTATGCAGGTTTTTCTCTGTGTCCTCTATTTTGTACTATTGATCTACATGTTTATTTTAATGCAAATATCATGCTGTTTTTTTTTACTATAGCTCTGTAGTATAGTTTAAGTTCTGGTATTGTGATACCACCTGCTTCACTCTTCTTGCTATAGATTGTTTTTTCTATTCTAGGTCTCTTATTTTTCCAAATGAATTTCATGACTGATTTTTCTATGAGGAATGTCACTGGGATATTGATTAGAATTAAAATAAATCTGTATAATGTTTTTGGTAGTATGGTCATTGTGACAATATTAATTCTGCTTATCCAAGAACTATGGAGATATTTCCATCTTTTAAGGTCTTCTTTACTTTTTTTCATTAGTGTTTTGCAGTTTTCATTGTATAGGTCTTTCAACTCTTTTGTTAGCTTTATTTCCAACTATTTTTTTAAGATATTGTATATTAGGTAGTTTTTCTAATTTCCCTTTCAGAAGATTCATCACTGATGTACAGAAATCTATTTGATTTATGGGTATTGATTTCATATCCTTTTACTTTGCTAAATTCATTTTTAGATCTAGAAGATTTCTGGTGGAATTTTTGAATCCTCTTAAATGTTAGATTCATGTTATTAGAAAATAGTAATAGTTGAATTCTTTTTCTATTCTTATCCCTTTAATTTCTTTCATCTGTCTAATTGCTCTGGCTAGATTTTCAAGGACTATGTTGAATAGAAGTTGTGAAAGAAAGCATCCCTGTCTTGTTTCAGTTTTTAGGGCAAATGCTTTCAATTTTTCCTCATTTATAATGACGTTGGCTTTGGGCTTAGCATATATAGCTTTTACAATGTTGAACTATGTTCTTATTACCCCTAGGTTTTCTAGCATTTTGAACATGAAGGGGTGCTGTATTTTGTCAAATGCTTTTCTGTAACTATTGAGATGATCATATGATTCTTATCATTAAGTCTATTGATGTGATGAATTACATTTATTGATTTCTGTATGTTGAATTAACCTTGCTTCCCTGGGATGCACCCCCACTTAATTTTGGTGCACTATCTTTTAATTTGTTTTTGTATTTGTTTTGCCAGAATTTTGTTGAGAATTTTTGCATCTGTGTTTATTAGAGATATTGGTCTGAAGTTTTCTTTCCTTGATGTGTCTTTATCTGGGTTTGGTATCAAGGTGATATTGGCCTCATAACATAAGTTTGGAAATGTTCCCTCTTTTTTATTTTATGGAATAATTTAAAGGGTATTGGTAGTAGTTCTTCTTTGAAGGTCTTGTAGAACTCAGCTGTGAGTCCATCTGGTCCTGGGCTGTTCTGGGTTGACAGGCTTTTGATGGCCTCTTCTATTTCATTGGTTGAAATTTATCTGTTTAAATTATGTACATTCTCCTGATTCAGTTCAGGTACATCATATGACCCTAGAAATTTCTTGATGTATTCAAAATTTTGTAGTTTATTGGAGTAAAAATTTTCAAAATAATTTCTAATTATCTTCTGTGTTTCAATCATGCCTTTTATGATATTTCATTCTTCATCACATATGTTAATAATTTACGTCTTGACTCTTCTTCTCTTTGTTATCATGAAAAGTTTTTATTTCATCATCAAATATAAAGCTTAATTTTGCTGGATATAAGATTTTTGGTTGGTATCCATTTTCTTTCAGAGCTTGGTGTATGTTGTTCCAGGATCTCCTACCTTTGAGCATCTGTGTTGAGAAATCTGCTGAGATCCAATTTGGTTTACCAATATACATAACTTGATTCTTTTCTCTTTTGGCCTTTAAAATTTCATCCTTATTCTGTATGGTAGGCATTTTCATTATAATGTGGCTTGCTTTAAATCTGTTGTGATTTTGTACATTTGATGTTGATATGCCTCTTATCTTTGATTTTTCTAATTCATTCTTTAGGTTTGGGGAATTTTCTAATATTGTTTTATTAAATAGATTGTTAATTCCTTTGTTTTATATATCTATGCCTTCCTCTGCCGCAGTCCGGCTACAGCAAAATAACCGGGGGATGATGAACGACTTGTGTAGATCAATACAGCAGGAGTGGAAGCCGTTTATTGTAGGACAGGAGCGGTATATATACATTCCATACAGCTTATCTAATTAACATAAACTCCATACAGCAGTCAACCAATAAGGAATCGCCACACTTAATGGCTCGCTGGCGTTATTTCACAAACCACTCCCTCTGGCAAAATGCCAAGCGCCATCCAGACTTGTTTACAGACTCTAACATTCCTCTACCCAATAATTCTTAAATTTGGTATTTCTGTATTATCCCATAATTCTTGGATGTTCTCCTCATTGTCTCTTACCATCTTCACTGTTTGGTCTACTTTATTTTTAAGTTATATATTTTGTCTTCATTGTCTGAGGTTCTGTCTTCCAAGTGATTTTGTCTGTTGGTAATGCTTTCTATTGAGTTTTTAATTTGATTTATTGTTTCCTTCATTTCAAGAATATGTGTTTTTGTTGTTTTGTTTTGTTTTCAGACTCTCTATTTCTTTATTGAAGTAATCTTTACTTCCTATATTTGCTCATGTAGTTCTTTATTGAAGTGGTCTTTTGTTGCCTGTGTTTGTTGTCTTATATCATCTTTTAATTCTCAGAACACTTTAATTATGAATACCCTGAACTCCTTCTTGACATTTCTTCTACCATGCTGGCCATTGATTCTAATAATGTAGTATCTTGGCTTATTTGGGGCACTTTCTTCCCTTGTTTTTTTTTCATGTTGTTCATGTGTCTTCCCTTCTATCATTGTGGACCTGAGGTATTGGTGTCTACTTCTGCAGTCTGGCTGGGCACACAATCACGAGCCACCACACAGCTTGTAGATTCAAACAGCAACTCTTTATTCCCAAACTCACACCAGCCGTCTACAATCACGTTCTGGGGAAATCCACGTTCTCTGCCCAAATCCACCTCCTCTGGGCTTCTGTCTCCCAAAAAATACTGTCTGAATCCCGTGAGAACTCAAGGGGAACTCAGGCAGCAGGATATGCCCTATTCCCAGCAGGAATAATCTTAAACCTTAAACCTGGAACCTAAACCAGGAATGCACTCAACCCGATTATCTTAAACTGGGAACACCCTAATCTGCCTTGGTCCTTGAGCAAGGTCACCTACATTCAATGTCACTGCAACATGGGGTACGCTGGCAAGGAAATTGTCATACCTACTTGGCTAATGGCTCCCAGCAGTCTACCCTATAGACTTATAGCGTCTCTGAAAGTTTCCAATACCTCTCCTTTAAGGGGGAAATCAATCTTAATAAGTCCCAATTCAAACAATATATAGCCTTAAAACAAATATTTCCTATTAAGACGTTAGAGTTTTATAGCAATAGACAGAAATGATGTGTTTGATTATTATATACAATATAAAAGGTAGGTTTGTGACAGGGTCTACAGTTGTTCATTGTAGACAGAGAGAGAACAAGGGTGTGTAGGTTGAGATGTCAAGGAAGTATGAGGTGAGGATATGGAGGTATTGGATCTTAGGAAGTGTGTATAAGGAATTAAAGAAGTTGGCTGGTAGCAGAAGAAAAGAAAGAGATTCTGGGGATATAGATAAGTGGGAAGAAAGTAGAGAATATAAATATACAAACAAAAATTAATAAGAAAAAGAAAAAATGTAAAAATAAAAAGTAAAAGAATATACAAAAAAAAAACACTGTAATATACTATTCAGACATCTCAGTCTTCAGTAGCCTAATGCATGAAAATAACGTGGTTTCTTAAATTTTGAGGATGTGAGGGCAGGAAAAGATAGAGGGAAAAAATGAACAAAAAGAAAATACAAAAAAAAAACCTCAAAGGAAAATTAAACAATTATTTCTGTAGGAGTTCAGTATCTTCCCTATTTCACTTCTCAACTAGTAAGTGGGGTTGTCTGGTGTTTTCTGGTATCTTCACCCTCAGGATAGTGAAGGTTTTTGGTGTGGAAGGGTTCAGGTGGAGCTCCTGGAATTGGGGGTATAGCACTTGCCAGTCCCCACTGGAACACTGCACCCCAAGGATCTTCTTTGGGTCCCACTTGTGTGATGTGGGCACCTGGCTAAGAAGCCCCTTAGATTGTCTGTAGAACCCACAATTCCTGCTCTCTAATTTAGTCTCTAAACTATATATCTCTTGTCCCCCTCTCATTCTAATTCCCAATCAAAAACCTCTCTCTCTGGAGGTCCTGTTGGCTAAGCACTGGAGCATATGCACCTGTTGTGGGGAGCTGTTCTGTATCTGGCAGATCAGAATCAGGCTCCTAGAACTACAGGTCAGCCATGTAACTGTAAGCACTGTGCCAGGTTGGTGGCTGTGGGTGTGGTGTTGAGGGACTATAGGTAACTTGATATTGTGTCTAGGCCTGAGCTGGTGTCCCAAGATGGAAGTTGTGCCAACTAAAAGATGGTGATGGTGGCAGCAAAGATAACCCAAGATGATGATAAATGTGTGCCAAGATGGAAGCAACTGCTTTCAGAGATGGGGCAGTGAGGAGGGACGTGTGGTGGTATTGCACAACATGTTCAGAGATACAAAACTGGGGCATGCAGTGCTGCAGTGGGAAACTGTCTCTAGACCCTGTCCAGTGTCCCCAGGGGTTCAGGCTACCACATGGAGAGAACTATGGCAGTGGTTGCAATATCCCAAGATGGAGGCAACCAGGGGAGCCCCATATTCACTGATGGGGAGCCAGTACATGACAGGGGCCCACGCAGGTGCGGCAGGGTGTCTGGCATCTTTCTTTTTTTAGGTTGCCCAGCATAAGGAAGGACACTATGTTTATAGAATGTCCAACCTTAATAAAGCTGTACTAGTAAAGATTCTCCAGAGAAACAGAACCAATAGGCTTTATGTAGATATATGAGAGATTTATTATGGAAATTAGCTGAAGAAGAAAGATATTCAGTGATATTATTCTTTCTGGTCTGAAGGCTTGAGAACTAAGAATAACAATGTCCCAAGGCGGTAACAATGTCCCAAGATGGATGTTTTAGCTCAGAAAGAGAGAATGAATTTCCCCTTTTATATTTTTGTTTCAATGGTATCCTCAATGAGTTTAATGATGCCAGCCAACATTGGTAAATGCAGATCTTTACTCTGACTTCTGATTCAAAAGTTAATCTCTTCTGGAAATACTCTTTTAGATATTCCCAGAAATAATGTCTTACCAGCCACCTGAAGGCTCCTTAATCCTGTCAAGTTGATATACAAAATTAACCATCATAAGTCTTAATAAAAATATTAAAATAGTATAAAACATTGTTGGGATATTTTGAAAACTACAAAGTCAAAAATGAGCAGTCAAAGAGAAATTTTAAAGACTAAAGTCTCAGTGTCAGGGAGAGTGACCAATTTCTGAGACTACCTGAGCATAGTCATATTTGACCTTGTCCTCCAAACACAATGATATAATAAATATACACAAATAATTATAATTAACATAAAATATGAAAAAAATTTAAATTGAGTATTATTCTCTTATTATAAAATGTATATTATTTAAACTGAATAAAAACAATAAAACTAGTTAGAGTGACAAATGGTAATAATTACTACTAGAACTATTTAAGGATGCATGAGAAAAATGTATTTTTATATGTATTTTTTTCTTCTGTTTTAAAATGTTATCACTTTTTCAATTTATTGTATATTCAAATTGTATAGCAAGTGTTTTTTTTTGTGAATTCCTAAAAGTATATAAGAGTTTTTTTAATTGCAATATAAATATATCAAGTTTAAATAGATGTTTTCTATATTTAATTTTTAAATGGCTGTTTTTCTTTCATGATACAATTAAATGTTTGCAATGTCTGCTTCCTTTTTCTATACTGCTTCTCTGAAAGTATACTACCCTCTCACCTATAGAACATTCTTCTCTTTAAATGCTTGACAAATTGAATACAAAAATAAAATTCACTTTGCCTTGTAATTTTGCTCTTCTTCAGCCTCTGTGAAACTGATCTTTAGTGTCTTTCCATTCAAATAACAATAAGCTAAATATTTCCTAAGAAAATGATTGAGCCTGCACTGGAATCTTGTTGTTGTTGTTATTGTTGTTGTTTTTTGTACTGGGTATTCAATTCAGGGGCACTTGACCACTGAGCCACATACATCCCTAGGCCTATTTTGTATTTTATTTAGAGACAGGGTCTCATTGAGTTGCTTAGTGCCTCACTTTTGCTGACTTTGAACACATGATCCTCTTGCCTCAGCCTCCCAAGCCTCTAGGATTATACCTGTGCAGCACCACACCCAGATGGAATCTTGATGTTACCAGAAACAACAGGTTTTTAAACATATAAGAGCAAGTTTTTAGATTTCAAAAAGTAGACATTCTTTCATTTTCCTAACAGCTTATTTTAATGGACCAGTTGTTGTCAATCAAGTCCTCGTCTATAAATTCATAATATAGTCAATCCATGTCCCCATCAGCTTTAAATTGCAGAGAAGATCACATTGGCAAAGGTCATCAGCATCAGTCAGAATCAGCCCCTCGATCATCTAAAGGTGGACTCAGATTCTGAAATAATATTAGCAATCATGAAAGCTGGGCATAGTGGTACAAGCCCGTAATCCCATCAACTCGGGGTTTTGAGTTCAAAGACAGCCTCACCATCTTATTGAAACCCTGTCTCAAAATAAAACATATAAAGGACTGGCGATATGGTTTAGTTGTAAAGTGCCCTTGGGTTCAATTCCCTGTTCAAACAAAAATGAAAAAAAAAAGAAGAAGAAATAAAACTATCAGACATACTAAAAATATATTTGCTACCTATAAGGGAAAAAATTTTGGCATGAAAACATATTTGGAGAAAATAAAACAATTTTATATTAAGTGACTGAATTAAATTCATAGCTGTAGCTTTTATGTTTGGAATCTTTTATTTGAATCCTTTAGTTAAGTATGGATTTTTTTTAAATGTGTTTCCTTGAAAGGACTAGAACACATAATTACTCAATGTTAGATTATATTTTCAATTTTCACATAAAGTTTATGACTTTAGAATTAAAAATATAGACTTCAAAAGGCATAAATACCCATGCTAATTATATTCTTTTATGACAAATAAAACATATGTTTTCTATTTTCAATCTTTTTATTTCAAAGCACATTAAGTGTATAAGGCAATTAGAATAATCATTCTCATTTGTATAAAGAAAACTGATATTAACAAGGTAAAGTTATCTCCACAAAATCCTGTCATTTTCAAGTAGTACATAGTCAATATAATCAATAATGATTAAGCAGGTACTTATATGCCAAGCACTTTTATAGAGGCTACATAAAAATGATCAATAAGATGGATAAGATCCACACCTTCATAGAATTTTCATTCTGGTAAAAAGGAATGGTAGTAGACAGTGTTATAAAATAAATAAATAATTTATTTAATCAATGTTGTGTCATGATTTCCAGTTAGATGTAAATAAAAAGTTAGTTGAGTAATATACTAAATGGAAGTTATATTACATTGGGTAATTTAAAAAAACCTCTCAATGGAGACAGTTCCATCTATCATTTTAATGAAGACCTCAATGAAATATAAGCATCCAGGGATGGTATCCCATTCTTAAGCAAAAAGAAAATACACTTGGCATTTTCAAAAGCAAAAGAGATAATGGTTGTGGCTGTAGAAAATTGAGCATGATACTGAAAGAAATGAGAGAAACTGGATCCATGACAGATAGACCAAGGAAGTGAGTTTATGAGATTATGAGATTCTCTCTTCTCAATGCCCTCCCTCTCTGTTAGAAGTATGCATGGATTAATTATATTTCTCAGCATTAAAAAAATTAAATTTCCCCTGAAGAATGTTATGTGTTCTCCTTATTATTAAATTTTCTTCATTTATATTAACCATTCCATTACTACTACTACTACAATCAGACACTCTATGGCTTCTATGTTTTATTCAAAGAATAAGCCAAAAGTAACAGGTAAGTGAAGACTAACTCGGGAATCAATAACATTGATAATTAAATGTAAGTTCAGAATGATAAAACTTGATTTGACTCAGTAGAATGGCACACATTCTCTGCCAAAATAGAGGAATCAGACTAATTGCAAGAAAAGTCTAGTTTCCTAATCATATAGAAGATCAGTCATAATATAATATTGAAGACAAGATATAAAACATATTATATTTGGTTGGCAAATTTATCTGTAGCTTATTTTGCCTTTAAGATGAGTTTTTCAATTGCAATATAGTTATTTTAAGCACAAGAAATTTATTGGAAAGCCATATGTTTTACAATATTATAAAGCCTCTCCTTATAAGACTTCCCTACTCCTCTGCAAAAGTATAATTCTTTTCATCATTACTGATGAACAATTGAAATTCAATATAATTTGATAAATATTAACATGTAAACATACTGGTGAAACTAAGGTCAATATTATATCATTCACTCAGGAAGTTTCATTGTGCCCCTTCATAATCCTTACCTCCCACCCCTACCAAGACCCCACTTCACTGCCCCAGGCCATCACTGGCCAGCTCTCTAGTCAAGCACAATATTTGATGAAAAAAATATATTTTTTAAAAAAGTAGTACACAAAAGTGATAGAAAATAGTGTTTTCTTCAAATATGATATTGCACTTACATGTTATTTACATAAATATATTCAAACTATGAGATACACACATTTTTAAATGTCCAAGAGGTAAGAGGTATAGTTCAGTGTTATATCATTTGCCTAGCATATGTGAGGCCTTGTGTTCAATCCCCCACAGCACTACAACAAAACAAAACTACATAGCATAAATTTATAAAAATGGAAAGAGTACTAAAACATTTTTTATTTCAAGAATTATAACAGGTGCAATTATCAAAACAGTGTGGTGTTGGTGAAAATATATACCTATAGTTCAATGGAACAGAATAGAAATTTCAGTAATATACCTACACACATAAGTTCAATAAATCATTTGCCCCAATCAAGATGAAACAAAAATATAATTTAAAAAAATAAGGATGAAATTGTCTGTATTTTTAAATCTGTCAATATCATTTATTATTTATAAAAGGCTGCTTAAAAAACGTGAACCAACACTGTTAAGACACCAAGAAGAAAATTTCCACCACTTTACAATAGGCAAAGATTTCCTAGGTAAGACATGGAAAAGTGCAAACTACAAAGAAAAGAACAATGTTAGGCACTAAAAAATATTTTAAAAAATTACTGATCTTCAAAAGTCATACTAAAGGATTAGAACACAAACATTGGAAAAGAGAAGTGTCTTTTTCACATAATACATAAGATTTTGTAATATTAGATAAGGGAAACTTTATACTTCATTAATGAAAATAGCCTACCCAACTACAAATTACCGAAATATTAGAAGATATAAAACAACCAATAAATATGTAAAAATGTTCAATATTTAAAATTAAATTGCAAAATCAAATGTCAGTGAGAAATTGCTACCAGCATTAGAATGACTAATATTAGATAGTTGTTCACACTAAGCACTGAGCAGTGGTGCACACCTGTAATCCCAGTGCTTTGGGTTCTGAAGGTTGAGGCAGGAGAATTGTGAGTTCAAAGACAGCCTCAGCAAAAGCAAGGCACTAAGCAATTCAGTGAGACCTTGTCTCTAAATAAAATACAAAATAGGAATGGGGATGTGACTCAGTGGTCAAATGTCCCTAAGTTCAATTCCCTACCCCCCCAAAAAAATGATAGTTGATAACACTAAATGTTGTTAAAGATGTGTTGGAACTGGAATTCACATTCAATTCTGATGGGACTGGAAAATGATGTGAGCACTGTGAAAATCAGTTCCAGGTTGCTATAGAAGAAACACACACACACACACACACACACACAAGTTGAAGGCAAGAGACATAAAACATATATCCAATAAAGGCTTGTTAACATGCATTCATAATCACTTTATTAATAATATCATAAAATACATAAAATATCAAAAATATCAAAATATCATAAAATATCAAAAATACATAAAATTGGTCCCAATAGATGCATGGATAAACAAATAACATATATTTGACAATGGGACACTGATAAATAAAAATAAACACTCACAGAGGAAACCACATGAATGAATAAAAATCATTTTACTACATGCAAGAGGGTACACTTGAAATAATAAATAAATAAGCAAGCTATGTATTAGGTATTATGTATTAGATAAAGAAATTTCTATTAAATATAAACTAAACTCCATTTGTATCATAAAAATCAGTACTTGTCTTAAACCAGGTGTGGAGATTAGGATGTAATCAAGTGAGTAAAGAGAAAACTTCTGTGATTGTGTGATTGGCAGAAATGTTCTATATTTTGTTTGTAGCAGTGGTTTATGATGCACAAATCTGTCAAATGACTTAAAATCCATTATTTTAATTAAATAAATGTATCTCATTGTACTTAGTACATTAATAAATCTGCTAAGACATATCTCAAGGTATGGAAGTTCTGGCTCTGCTCTGTCAGAGTTTACTTCTAGAGAAAAGACAACATTCATACAGGCAACAACTATTAAGTATTAAAGAAATACAAAAATACAACAAAACAAAAATCTACCCTGAGTGCACTTAGGAAAAAAAAAACAGGCAGATTCTGCTTTGGCAGAAATTCTTATTTTATCATTTAATCAAAGTATATAGTCATTGTTGTTTGCTACTACGAAGACATAGAAAACCCACATTTTTTTTCAGGCCCAAAAAGCATGGGATGAATTTTGTGGTTATCACATTCACTGACAGAGGGACAAACAATAAAATGTTATTCATAAGAGTATTAGAATTTGTACAATACTATGTTTTGTATGATACAGTATAATAATAATTGAAGAACAATATCAGAGGATACCAAATCTCTGTAAATATTCTCCGGTGTTCAGGTTTTCAGCTGTATTTTGAAATGCATTCATTTAGAAAACAGTGACCAAGTGATACAGACCTGCAAAAACTGAATAAAAATACAAACTGCAACCCGATATAATTTGAGTTCAACTTAGAAAATTATCTATAGACAAAAACAATCTATGCTTTTTAAAATATTAAAAAGCATCAGTATTTCTACAATGTATCCTTCACAATGTTGAAACTGTAATCAAAACTTCTAGTCTTATGAAATAACACACTGAAAAGAAAACTCAAATAACAGAAATTAATCATGAGAATTCATAGGAGAAAATGATTTTAAAGTAGTTTCCATAACTATGGGTAATGCTATAAAATAAATCATGATCATGATAAATAAGAAGATGGTAAAATTTTTGTGAAGAGAGAGACTATAAAGTAGAAATAATCAGAGATTTTATGATGAAAATAAAACATCTGAAATAGAGAAAATGCCTACCATATTAACATGGTAGGCATGTTAATATGTCAATTCCTCTCCACCAAAATAATTCCAAGATTTAAGACTAGGACATGAGAATATATAATCTTATATGGAAAGAGGGGCTTTGCAAATATGATTGTCTTCAAAAATATGATAAAGTTATTAAATTTTAATAAAAAGACTAAACCTTCATAACAGATCACATGTATAAATGATATTCTAATATACATCAAAATTTATTATCACCTAGAGCATGATTTGTTACATAATTTATAGGACCCAGAGCAAAATGAGAACGTATATCCCCTTGTTAAAAATTATTCAAAATATCAACATGTTAACAGTGTGGCATTGAGTGAAATGGAGGGCTCTTCAGGGCACAGAGACCTGTGAACTGCATGGATCAGCCAAATGCCCATGAAGCTGGCCCTGACTTAACAGGTTTTTCACATCTCATTTTTTATTTCTCTTTTTTTCGTCCTGGGGATTGAACTCAGGGGCATTCAACCACTGAACCACATCCCCAGCCCTATTTTGTATTTTATTTAGAGACAGAGTCTCACTGAGTTGCTTAGTGTCTTGCCGCAATGCTGAAGCTGGCTTTGAACTTGCGATTTTCCTGTATCAGCCTCCCTAGCTGCTGGGATTACCAGTGTGAAGCACCAGTGTCTCTCCCACATCTCACATTTATAACTGGGTGTGTGCTTACTAGCTTCTCTGTAAGCTCTGAGAGTCAGAACAACATTAATGTGCATGTTATCCACAATTTTTATTTCAGTAAAAAAGATGTAGTGGCAAGATTGGAGAGAGGTGTGGGGAGCAGATAAAATCAGGCTTATGGTACTCAGCCAGACTCAATGGTCCTTTCCTCCTCAACATGCATCAGAGCCCACCTAAGTGCACTCTTCTAGATTTTGTAACTGCATCAGTTTGAAGAGCTTTTATTTTTCTGTTCTAACCAGACTACAACCAAATGAAAAATAAAAACTACTCAAATTGAACTTGAAACCAACAGCTTAGTTCTAAGAGCAAAAGAGGAGAGAAGAGAATGGAAGCATGGTAAAAGATAAGAAGCTTGCCACTGGAATTTGAAAGCCAGAAGTCCTATCAATTGTAATTGTAAATTTAAGAGCAAAAGATCCACAATTAACCATCCAGTTGTCCCTCTGAATATATGTGGTTGTGTGAATCTATCATGAAAGGAAAATTAAGTGTTATTATTATTTTTTTCTAGAAGTGACCTATAATGGTGAACTACTACATAAAAATAAAGTATTCAAACAGAAATGTTGAAAAAGGGATTTGAAGCTATGGA
Source organism: Marmota monax (assembly GCF_021218885.2). Classification (NCBI taxonomy): domain Eukaryota; kingdom Metazoa; phylum Chordata; class Mammalia; order Rodentia; family Sciuridae; genus Marmota; species Marmota monax. The sequence continues at coordinate 1,708,394 of NW_026695197.1, read as the reverse complement.
TCCATTAAAAGAGATTAAAGAGGTGAAGTGACTTGCCCTAAAAAAGTTAAGAAGCTATAGAAAGTTTCCCTTAATCAAATTGTAATAAAATAACGTCTACTTTCATCCACACTGAGAGAAGTATAAGGTAAAACAGATCATGGTATTTGACTATGTACTATCTATCTCTTGAAGAGTTAAGGATAGGAAGAAAACAATAAAGAATATTGAACTCTCTTTTTATTATTTATTGATGACAGTGTGGTTCAAGTAATCTGAAACCATAGTAGACATTAATGAATTGAGAAAATGAGCACATGCATTTATGTTCTTTTTTTTTTAAGAGAGAGAGAGAGAGAGAGAGAGAATTTTAATATTTATTTTTCAGTTTTCGGCGGACACAACATCTTTGTATGTGGTGCTGAGGATCGAACCCAAGCCTCATGCATGCCAGGCAAGCGCTCTACCGCTTGAGCCACATCCCCAGCCCGCATTTATGTTCTTAAGAGCCAGAATTTGGGCCCCCTCCCCCTGCACCGGCAAGGTAGAGGGAACTGTGACCACGCACAGAGCAGGCCCAGTGGCCTGCTGAGGGGCAGAGCCACCCCCCACCCCCCGCGCCTGCCAGGTGACCACCGACAGAAAAGGCCCAGTGGCCCGCGGTGGGACAGAGCTTCCAATCACTCCTGCAAGGTAGGCGGGCCTGCGACCCACCAGCAGAAGAGGAGCAGCGGCCTGCTGAGAGGCTGAGCCGCCCCCTCCCCCTGCGCCGGCAAAGTAGAGGGAACTGTGGCCACGCACAGAGCAGGCCCAGCGGCCTACTGAGGGGCAGAGCCGCCCCCCATCCCCCGCGCCTCCCAGGTAGGTGGAACGGTGACCACCGACAGAAAAGGCCCAGTGGCCCGCGGCGGGACAGAGCTTCCAATCACTCCTGCAAGGTAGGCGGGCCTGTGACCCACCGGCAGAAGAGGAGCAGCGGCCTGCTGAGAGGCTGAGCCGCCCCCTCCCCCTGTGCCGGCAAAGTAGAGGGAACTGTGACTATGCACGGAGCAGGCCCAGCGGCCTGCTGGGGGGCAGAGCCACCCCACACCCCCCGCGCCTGCCAGGTAGGGGAACTGTGACCACCAACAGAAAAGGCCCAGTGGCCCGCGGCGGGACAGAGCTTCCAATCACTCCTGCAAAGTAGGCGGGCCTGCAACCCACCGGCAGAAGAGGAGCAGGACCTGCTGAGAGGCAGTGCCGCCCCCTCCCCCGAGCGCCTGCAAGGTAGATGGAACTGTGACCACCATCAGAACAGGCCAGACCTGCAACCAAGAGACAGAACAGGCCCAGTGGCCTGAGGAAGGGTAGAGCCGCCCACCCCCCGCGCCTGCAAGGTAGGCGCACCTGCGACCCATTGGCAGTACAGCCCCAGAGGCCTGCAGAGGGGCAGTGCCGCTGCCTGCGCCTGCAAAGTAGACAGAACTGTGACCACCGACAGAACAAGCCTAGTGGCCCGCAGAGGGACAGAGTCGCCGCCCGCGCCTGCGAGGGAATCTTTGCAACTATACAAGACCAATATAAATATATAGGGGGAAAATTCAATAGCACAACAGTTTCACCAAGTAGAAAGGAACGCGAACAGTATGAAGAGACAAGGAAAGAAAGGACCACAAGCATTGCAGGTCAACTCAACATTAGAAGAGGTAATAGCTGCAGCAGATGGAATGTCAGATAAAGAATTCAGGATATACATGCTTCAGATGATCTGGAGTCTCAAGGAAGACATCAGACAGCAAAATCAGACAATGAAAGATCACTTCAACAATGAATTACATAAACAAATCCAAGAAGCAAAAGATCAACTATACAGGGAAATAGAGGTTATAAAAAACAAACAAACAGAAATCCTAGAAATGCAGGAAGCAATAAGCCAACTTAAAAACTCAATTGAGAATACTACCAGCAGAGTAGAACACTTAGAAGACAGAACATCAGACAATGAAGATAAAGTATTTCAACTTGAAAAGAACATAGACAGCTCAGCAAGACTGTTAAGAAACCATGAGCAGAACATCCAAGAAATATGGGATAACATCAAGAGACCAAATTTAAGAGTCATTGGGATACAGGAAGGGACAGAGTTTCAAACCAAAGGAATGAGCAATCTATTCAATGAAATAATACGAGAAAACTTCCCAGACTTGAAGAATGAGACAGAACCCCAAATCCTAGAAGCCTACAGGACGCCGAATGTGCAAAATCATAAGAGACCCACACCTAGACACATTATAATGAAGATGCCCAACATACAGAATAAGGAGAGAATTTTAAAAGCTACAAGAGAAAGGAAGCAGATCACATTTAGGGGTAAGCCAATCAGGATAACAGCTGATCTTTCAACACAGACTCTGAAAGCTAGAAGATCCTGGAATAACATATTTCAAACACTGAAAGAAAATGGGTTCCAACCAAGAATTGTGTTTCCAGCGAAATTAAGCTTCAGGATGGAAGATGAAATTAAAACCTTCCACGATAAACAAAAGTTAAAAGAATTTGCAGCTAGAAAACCATCTCTTCAAAACATCCTTGGCAAAACATTACAGGAAGAGGAAATGGAAAATAACAATGAAAACCAACAGTGGGAGGTAGGACACTAAAGGGGGGAAAATAATCAAAGAGGAAAACAAACCATGTTTAGTAACATAAATAAACAAATATGGCTGGAAGAACAACCCATATCTCAATAATAACCCTAAATGTTAATGGCTTAAACTCACCAATCAAGAGACACAGGCTAGTAGAATGGATCACAAAACAAGACTCAACAATATGCTGCCTACAGGAGACGCATTTGATAGGAAAAGACATACATAGGCTGAAGGTGAAAGGTTGGGAAAAATCATATCACTCATATGGACTTCGGAAACAAGCAGGAGTGTCCATACGCATATCAAATAAAATAGATTTCAAGCCAAAGTTAATCAAAAGGGATAAAGAGGGACACTACATACTGCTTAAGGGAACCATACACCAACAAGACATAACAATCATAAATATTTATGCCCCAAACAATGGTGCAGCTATGTTCATCAAACAAACTCTTCTCAAGTTCAAGAGTCTAATAGACCACCATACAATAATCATGGGAGACTTCAACACACCTCTCTCGCCACTGGACAGATCTTCCAAACAAAAGTTGAATAAGGAAACTATAGAACTCAATAACACAATTAATAACCTAGACTTAATTGACATATATAGAATATACCACCCAACATCAAGCAGTTACACTTTTTTCTCAGCAGCACATGGATCCTTCTCAAAAATAGATCATATATTATGTCACAGGGCAACTCTTAGACAATATAAAGGAGTAGAGATAATACCATGCATCCTATCTGATCATAATGGAATGGAACTGAAAATCAATGATAAAAGAAGAAAGGGAAAAGAATACATCACTTGGAGAATGAACAATAGGTTACTGAACGATCAATGGGTTATAGAAGACATCAAGGAAGAAATTAAAAAATTCTTAGAGATTAATGAAAACACAGACACAACATATCGGAATCTATGGGACACATTGAAAGCAGTTCTAAGAGGAAAATTCATTGCTTGGAGTTCATTCCTTAAAAAAAGAAAAAACCAACAAATAAATGATCTCATACTTCATCTCAAAATCCTAGAAAAAGAAGAGCAAAACAACAGCAAAAGAAGTAGAAGGCAAGAAATAATGAAAATCAGAGCTGAAATTAATGAAATCGAAACAAAAGAAACAATTGAAAAAATTGACAAAACTAAAAGTTGGTTCTTTGAAAAAATAAACAAAATCGACAGACCCTTAGCCATGCTAGCGAAGAGAAGAAGAGAGAGAACTCAAATTACTAACATACGGGATGAAAGAGGCAATATCACAACAGACACTTCAGAAATACAGAAGATAATCAAAAATTATTTTGAATCCTTATACTCCAATAAATTAGAAGATAGTGAAGGCATAGATAAATTTCTTAAGTCATATGATCTGCCCAGATTGAGTCAGGAGGATATAGACAACCTAAACAGACCAATATCAATTGAGGAAATAGAAGAAACCATCAAAAGACTACCAACTAAGAAAAGCCCAGGACCGGATGGGTATACAGCAGAGTTTTACAAAACCTTTAAAGAGGAACTAATACCAATACTTTTCAAGCTACTTCGGGAAATAGAAAAAGAGGGAGAACTTCCAAATTCATTCTACGAGGCCAACATCACCCTGATACCTAAACCAGACAAAGATACTTCAAAGAAAGAAAACTACAGACCAATATCTCTAATGAACCTAGATGCAAAAATCCTCAATAAAATTCTGGCCACTCGGATACAAAAACTTATCAAAAAAATTGTGCACCATGATCAAGTAGGATTCATCCCTGGGATGCAAGGCTGGTTCAATATATGGAAATCAATAAATGTTATTCACCACATCAATAGACTTAAAAATAAGAATCATATGATCATCTCGATAGATGCGGAAAAAGCATTCGACAAAGTACAGCATCCCTTTATGTTCAAAACTCTAGAAAAACTAGGGATAACAGGAACATACCTCAATATTGTAAAAGCAATCTATGCTAAGCCTCAGGCTAGCATCATTCTGAATGGAGAAAAATTGAAGGCATTCCCTCTAAAATCTGGAACAAGACAGGGATGCCCTCTCTCACCACTTCTGTTCAACATAGTTCTCGAAACACTGGCCAGAGCAATTAGACAGACGAAAGAAATTAAAGGCATCAAAATAGGAAAAGAAGAACTTAAATTATCACTATTTGCAGATGACATGATTCTATACCTAGCAGACCCAAAAGGGTCTACAAAGAAACTATTAGAGCTAATAAATGAATTCAGCAAAGTGGCAGGATATAAAATCAACACGCATAAATCAAAGGCATTCCTGTATATCAGCGACAAATCCTCTGAAATGGAAATGAGGACAACCACTCCATTCACAATATCTTCAAAAAAAATAAAATACTTGGGAATCAACCTAACAAAAGAGGTGAAAGACTTATACAATGAAAACTACAGAACCCTAAAGAGAGAAATAGAAGAAGATCTTAGAAGATGGAAAAATATACCCTGTTCATGGATAGGCAGAACTAACATCATCAAAATGGCGATATTACCAAAAGTTCTCTATAGGTTTAATGCAATGCCAATCAAAATCCCAACAGCATTTCTTGTAGAAATAGAGAAAGCAATCATGAAATTCATATGGAAAAACGAAAGACCCAGAATAGCAAAAACAATGCTAAGCAGGAAGTGTGAATCAGGTGGTATAGCGATACCAGACTTCAAACTATACTACAGAGCAATAGTAACAAAAACAGCATGGTACTGGTACCAAAACAGGCGTGTGGACCAATGGTACAGAATAGAGGACACAGAAACCAATCCACACAACTACAACTATCTTATATTTGATAAAGGGGCTAAAAGCATGCAATGGAGGAAGGATAGCATCTTCAACAAATGGTGCTGGGAAAACTGGAAATCCATATGCAACAAAATGAAACTGAATCCCTTTCTCTTGCCATGCACAAAAGTAAATTCAAAATGGATCAAGGAGCTTGATATCAAATCAGAGACACGCCGTCTGATAGAAGAAAAAGTTGGCTACGATCTACATACTGTGGGGTCGGGCTCCAAATTCCTCAATAGGACACCCATAGCACAAAAGTTAATAACTAGAATCAACAAATGGGACTTACTCAAACTAAAAAGTTTTTTCTCAGCAAAAGATACAATAAGAGAGGTAAATAGAGAGCCTACATCCTGGGAACAAATCTTTACTCCTCACACTTCAGATAGAGCCCTAATATCCAGAGTATACAAAGAACTCAAAAAATTAGACAATAAGAGAACAAACAACCCAATCAACAAATGGGCCAAGGACCTGAACAGACACTTCTCAGAGGAGGACATACATACAATCAATCAACAAGTACATGAAAAAATGCTCACCATCTCTAGCAGTCAGAGAAATGCAAATCAAAACCACCCTAAGATACCATCTCACTCCAGTTAGATTGGCAGCCATTATGAAGTCAAACAACAACAAGTGCTGGCGAGCATGTGGGGAAAAGGGTACACTTGTACATTGCTGGTGGGACTGCAAATTGGTGCAGCCAATTTGGAAAGCAGTATGGAGAGTTCTTGGAAAGCTGGGAATGGAGCCACCATTTGTCCCAGCTATTCCCCTTCTCGGTCTATTCCCTAAAGACCTAAAAAGAGCATGCTACAGGGACACTGCTACATTGATGTTCATAGCAGCACAATTCACAATAGCTAGACTGTGGAACCAACCTAGATGCCCTTCAATGGATGAATGGATAAAAAAAAATGTGGCATTTATACACAATGGAGTATTACTCTGCATTAAAAAATGACAAAATCATAGAATTTACAGGGAAATGGATGGCATTAGAGCAAATTATGCTAAGTGAAGCTAGCCAATCCCTAAAAAACAAATGCCAAATGTCTTCTTTGATATAAGGAGAGTAACTAAGAACAGAGTAGGGTCGAAGAGCATGAGAAGAAGATTAACATTAAACAGGGATGAGAGGTGGGAGGGAAAGGGAGAGAGAAGGGAAAATGCATGGAAATGGAAGGATACCCTCAGAGTTATACAAAAGTACATACAAGAGGAAGTGAGGGGAAGGGGAAAAATAATATAAGGGGGACAAACGAATGTCAGTAGAGGGAGCAGAGAGAGAAGAGGGGAGGGGAGGGGAGGGGAGGGGAGGGGGGATAGTAGAGGATAGGAAAGGCAGCAGAATACAACAGACACTAGTATGGCAATATGTAAATCAATGGATGTGTAACTGATGTGATTCTGCAATCTGTATATGGGGTAAAAATGGGAGCTCATAACCCACTTGAATCAAATTGTGAAATATGATATATCAAGAACTATGTAATGTTTTGAACAGCCAACAATAAAAAATAAAAAAAATAACTAATAAAAATTTTAAAAAGAAAAAAAAAAATTAAAGTTAAAAAAAAAAAAGAGACAGAATTTGCACTGAAATTCAAATATGCGTGGGAGAATATAAGAAATAACGCTAAATTTTTGTTGAAATTGCAAATGAATTTATATGTGTAAATCAATTGTTTTTATATGAATTACTACCTCTAATTTTCCATGTATGTATGCATGTGAAAGCGATAAAAATGTTGATAATATATTGTCTAGTATCTATTTCTCTCTCTCTCTCTGTATATATATATATATATATATATATATTATATATATATATATATATATATTATATATATATATATATATAATGTATATATAATATATTTTTAAGGCTTTATATAAGCATTCTTCTTTGTTATATTTGAATGCATTTATGGATATTATATATGAAACTATATATGTATGAATTTGTGTGTGTATATGTGCAATTATATGTTCTTTAGTTCTGTCTAATGAAAGTATTTAAAAAAAAACAAAGAAATTTTAACTGCTAAGATCCATACCTTCAACATCTTGCTCAGATGTTGGTCTCTGATATCATTTTTCACTGAAAGGAATAGGATCTCCTTGGAGAAATTGTTTATTTCAGGGAGAGGCAGGCTAGTTATGAGTCTTGAATATCTTGTTTTGCCAGAATGTAGGAAAGAATATCAAGTCACACTGGCAAGGGGATTCAACCACCACAACAAATCTAGTCCAGGAATCATTATCCTCCTCCCCATAGGCTAGAAATTTCCTTCTTCACTTGGAGGCAACAGGAATCCAGTCTTGGGAAAACTACTTGTCCCTCCAGCCTCAGGCAGCATCATCAAGGGACCATAGGAACCTTAGATAAGGCAAGTAAACCAATATAACTCTGCAAGAAGTCTAAAATTAAACAAGTCTTTTTTTTATTTTTAAGAATGAGAGAGAGACTGAGAAAGAGTGAGAGAGAGAATTTTAATATTTATTTTTTTTTAGTATTTGGCATACACAACATCTTTGTGTGTGGTGCTGAGGATCGAACCTGGGCCACACGCATGCCAGGCGAGCGTGCTACCGCTTGAGCCACATCCCCAGCCCAAACAAGTCTTGAAACTAAAATCCACAAACAAGACTGGGTTCTGGTGCTAAACCTAACTGGGGTTACTTTTTTGCTAAAATAAAAGATTTAAATAGGATTATGAGTCTTCGAACATGTAGAGGAAAATCACAACTTGAATGAGAAAAGAAAACCAACCAACACAAGAGCTGAAATAAATCATTATTAGAATTATCTGACACAGATTTTCAAGCAGCCATTTGAACAAATACTGCACGATTGACTATACAATATATTGAAACAATATAGAATATACTGAAACAAATGAAAGTCTCAGTAAAGATGGGAGGGTATTATATAATAACCAAATGGAAACCATAAAACTGGAAAATGTAGTTTAAATAAATTTCACTAGGTGAGTTCTATAATAGAATATAGATAAAAGAGTATAGAAAAAGTAAACTTCATGAGAGAGAAAAATATCTAAGCTAAACACAACAGAAAAGAGATCCCAAGATAAATAAATGAATAAAACCTCTTGGACCCAAAGGACAATAACAGTTTAATCATTATTAATCATCATTTATGTCATTGGAATTCTAGAAAGAAAGAATATAAATGTCTTTAAAGTAGTCAAAATACTCAGGCAATATATACAGGAGACCAACAATTTTAACAATTTTTGATTTCTCATATGAATCCATGGAGACAGACAGAAGTGTTGTAACATTTTCCAAGAACTAAAGCAAAACAACTGTTAACCACAAATCCTATATCTGTTACAGCTACCATACAAGGCAAATAAAAAGAATTTGTCACTAGCAAATCTACTCTTTAAAAATGGCTGAAGCAAGTGCTTCAAACAGGAGAAAAAAGGATGTAAAATGAATCTCAGATCATTAGGAAGAAAGAAAAAAAAGACAACAGCAGATAATTGTAATGAACTATTAAATTCCTTATAATTATTTGAAATCATGTGTGATGATTGAAACAAACAACAAAAAAGACACACATCACATGAAAGACAGTGATAGCTAATTGTATGGAAAGTAACAGAAGCTAAATTGACTTTTCATACTTCACTCAAATATACTGAGTTGTTGGTACCAGCAGACAATAAGCCATTTGTGGATATTGTAATTTCCAGAGAAACTACAACAAAACTATATAAAGAGGCAGACCCCAACCCCCCCACACACACACACTTATTGATAGCTATAACAAATCCTACAAAAATGTTCAAGTAACTCACAGTAGGACAAGAAAAGTAAAAGGGATAAAATGTCAGAGGTATATGATAACAATGATAGAATAATAGACAAACTTTAGTTTATTAATATTATCTTAAATGTAAATGTCCTAAATATACTAATTAATTGGCAAAGATAGGCAGAACAAACTAAAAAGCTATGATACTAGTAATTATATGGAAGAGGTGCACATATACTATTTACTATTTACTATCAAATAGTAAAATTACATATATAAAAGAATGGCATTTATGCTGATATATATATATATATATATATATATATATATATATATATATATATATATATATATATATCATTGGAATTCTAGAAAGAAAGAAGAATATAAATGTCTTTAAAGTAGTCAAAATATTCAGGCTATATATATATATATATATATATATATATATATATATATATGCTATCCATCATTTATCAGCTATTCCTTTACCAAGAGAGACCATATTTGAAACCATGAAAGTACCAGCAACATATTTACATTATTTGAGAACCAAAGTAGAAATCAACAAAAAGAAAAAATAAACTTTTTAAATGAAGGAATTAAATGGACACTTTTAAATAATTCATGAATTAGTGAAGGTGTTCAAGGAAAGAAAACTTATGTAGACCTGAATGAAATGAAAATATAATATATAATAATATGTGACATGCAGGTAAGCACAGTGCTAACAGGACAAGTTATAGAACTAAATGCTTACATTTCAAATAGGAAAAGTTTTCAATTAGTATGCTAATTTCTTGCCTTAAGATACTTTATAAAGTAAATTAAACCCAGTGCAAACACAAGTAAATAAAGACACAAGCAGAAATAATTAAAATTGAAATGGGGAAACAATAAAGTAAATCAATGAAGCAAAGTTTCGTTCTTTGAAAGTAGCATGTGGTGGCACATGCCTGTGATTTCAGTTATTTGGGAATCTGAATCAGGGGAACCACAAACTACAGGCCAGACTGAACAACTTACTGAGATCCTGTCCCAAAATTAAGTTTCAAAGGGCTAAGGAGGTAACTCAGTGTTAGACTACACCTCAATTCAATAACCCACTATCTAATAAAAAAATTATTAATTTTGAAAATTAATAAATAAAATTGAAACATAAACCAGCAAAAATAAATAGCAAGGAAGCAGCCATCATCAATCTTAGGAATGAAATAGAAGGTAATTCTAAAGAGTCTGATTCTACTAAAAGAAAAATAAGATCATACTAATATTTTAATCATAAACTTAACAACATGAGAGAAACACATTTGATTGCTTAAAAATCGAAATTACCAAAATCAATCAAGATGAAATAAGAAATTTATATTATCATATACATCCATTAAAGAAATCAAATTTATAATTTAAAAACATCTCTCTAATGACCAGGTTTAGAGGGCTTTAGTAGAGAATTCTTTACTAGAGAATTTATTAGAGAATTAGCACCCAGGTTTTACAATCTCTTGTAGGTAGATTTCCAAGTACTTTAGTGGACTGGTATCAGTCTGATTCCAAAAGAAAAAAAGGCATTGTATACACAAAAGAAAAAACAATACAGACCAAACTAGCCCATAAATTTAGAGGCACAATTTTTTAACAAAATATTAGTAAGCCAAATTCAACAATATATTTTAAAAGTTTCTACATTAGCAAATGAGGCTTATTGTCCAGGTTTAAGATCGACATGATATTTAAAAATAAGTCAATGTGATCCACCACCTTGACATTCAAAAGAAAGAGAGAGAGAAAGAAAGAAAACAAAAGAAACAAAAAGAAAATTACAGGATCATATCAATTGATGTAGAATTTTTTAAAGTACTTTTTCATGACAAAAACTCTGAGTTAAATTATGATAAAAATAAATGACTTTGAGTTATAAAAAACAAACAATTTCAGATTAGTTAGCATTGTACTTCTGGTGAAAGATTGAGTAACTTCCCCCTAGGACAGAGAAATAAGGCATGTATGGCTCTTCTTGTTACTCTTATGGTGCTGCATGTTCCAATCAGGGCAATAATGTAAGGAAAGGAAATAATCACATTTAGATTGAAAAGAAATGAAGGAAGCTATGTATGTAGATCATAAGGAATCTCCAAAGCCAAGAATAAAAACATGGAACTAACATGTCTGATCATAAAGGTTTCAGGACACATGGTAAGCACACACACACACACACACACAAACACACACAAACACAAAACCACCTTTCTTTATAGTAACAATAAACTGGAGAGAATAGATAAATTTGCACCTCCCCAACAATCCCATTCCCAGAGAATTCTCACTATTTGTTTTATTTGGAAACTAAAACTACAAACAGCAGCAACAAGAATCTTTGAGAGAAAGGTAAATCTGATTTTCAGATTTGTTGCATTATCTTTTTAAAAATTTCCAGGTTTTCATATGCAAGAAATACCTGAGACACATAAAGAAATGGAAAAGTATGGTCTGACATACTCCCACAACAAACAGACATGTTCCTTTCAAATAGAGATATGAAGACTGCAACAGAATTAAAGCAAACCCAAATCAGGAACTCTTAAAAAGGATTATGCACTATGGTAGATGGGATTTAACCTGAAAAATGAAAAGTTAATATACTATCTGAAAATTAATTAAAGCAATGTATCATATTATATAACGTGAAGTAAAATATATATTATCATCTCAATAGATGTAGAAAATGACTGCAACATTTCAAAACCGGTTATTAAATACACTTACCAAACTAGAATATAAACAAATCCCTTAATTTAAATAAGGTAATTTTTGAAAAACTTTCAGGGAAAGCACACTTTACGATCCGAGACCAAAGACTTCCCCATTCAATGGAAGGAAAAAGACAAGTATGCAGATCTGTTCTCTGCATGTCTACTCAACTTTATACTGAAGTCTGTTCAATGTTTCAACTTGAAAAGGAAAAAAATAAAAGAACAATTGCAGATGACATGATCTCATATATGAAAATCCCTATCTTCCATACACATACACACATGCACATGCGTGCACATGCACACACCTGTAACACACATGCTAAATACTATTTAGACTAATAAAGGAATTCAATGAACAAAGAAAACAAGATAAACATGCAAAAATCAATTTTTTTTGTATACCCTCAACAAAAGCTTGGTCAAGCTTTAATGCCGCAGTCTGGCTGGACACAAATGCCGCAGTCTGGCTGGGCACACAATCACGAGCCACCACACAGCTTGTAGATTCAAACAGCAACTCTTTTTTCCCGAACTCACACCAGCCGTCTACAATCACGTTCTGGGGAAATCCACGTTCTCTTCCCAAATCCACCTCCACTGGGCTTCTATCTCCAAAATATACTGTCTGAATCCCGTGAGAACTCAAGGGGAACTCAGGCAGCAGGATACACCCTATTCCCAGCAGGAATAATCTTAAACCTTAAACCTGGAACCTAAACTGGGAATGCCCTAAAAACGATTATCTTAAAACCGGGAACACCCTAATCTGCCTTGGTCCTTGAGCAAGGTCACCTACATTCAATGTCACTGCAACATGTCAGCAACATGGGGTACGCTGGCAAGGAAATTGTCATACCTACTTGGCTAATGGCTCCCAGCACTTTAATAAGCATGTCATTTACCATTGATGCAGATAAAAAACATTGCAGCTACTTTGGAAAACAATTTGGTAAGTTCTCAAAGGGTTCAGTACAGAGTTATCATATAGCAAAAAGTATATACCCTAGATTAATGAAAACATATATCCACACAAAAGCCTTTATAAAGTATTCATAGTGATATTACTTACAGTTTGTCAAAACTGGAGAAACCCCAAATATTCATCAACTGACCCAAATATGATATACAGATCACGTATTCCTTGGCTTTATTAAAAATTGATTAATATGAAATGTCCAGAAGAGACAAGTCCATATAAATAGACAGTAGGCACCTGAATACAAAAAGCTGGATGATGGAGAAATCAGTTAAGAAGTTTCTTTTGAATTGCCAAAAATGTTCTAAATTTAGACAGTGCTTAGTGTCTCATATATCTGTGTCGCGACCTCTTGCCCGCAAGGAAGACGCAACTCGAGAATCTTCTTTCAACAGTTTATTCAGGTCCCTGGATATTTCTTCTTCTTCCTCTCTGATGCCCCTCCCAGCCTTAATAAAGCATCCCAAGCCCCAATGCAAAGCTGCCGCGTGGAGCTTTCTCACAGGGTGGTGAAAAATCATGTGCCAACTTTCCCAGATAAGAAGTTGTTTGTCACAGACCACAGCGGAGCCAGCGCCATCTTGTAATGGCGACCATAATCTGCAGAAACGGCAGAAGCGGCTCACCACAGTTCCCCCTTTTCTGTTTTATTAAAACAATACAGGCGAGAGTAGAGGTCCTATCCCACTGTGCAGAAGTGGCTGCATAGTATGGCTCAGTCCCAAGGAGGGCCCTTCCCCAGATCTGAGGCCATATCAGCCGACGCCTTTTTTCGTGGGGCGGGGCGTGGACGCGTCTAACCCGCATGCAATAGGACATGCTCTCCTTGAGGTCCTCTTTAAGGATCACTCAAGTGCAGTGCCTTGCCTCGCATCCTGTATCGTGACGATGGTGGACGAAGGGGGATAGCTGAGGCTGAACTGTGGCTATTTATAATGACAAACAAGTTGACAGCACCCTGAAAGAAAGGCACGAACTTCAAGGCGATAGAAAAGCACTAGTGTGGAAACCCATCTGCGTGCAATGGCAGTAAGACCGGCAGAGTGCAAGGGCTTTCCAACACTAAGAGAATAACAAGGAAAGTCATGTCGATCCCAGTGCAATGTTATAATAACTTGGGGTGTAACGACCATGACAAAGGTTTACTGCTTAAGATGCGCAAGCCAGACTTGAGGCGAGTTGCCATTTTCTAAAGCTGCAAGAGCTTGTATGATCATAGCCTTTTCTTGTGCATGGCGAGTTTTAAGGCGACAGAGAAGCCACAAACAGAGTACAACACTGAAGCAACGCATTGCACCAAAAATGCCCACTCCCACCCACTCTTTGAAGAAGGAAAAAGCAGAAGATATCCAATCGGTGAATTGACCCAAAGTCACGGGATCGACACGGGTACTGTTCAAGACAGCTATCTGGGTTAGTTGAGACTGGATCATGTTTTCTGCTTCCATGGACCAGGTTCCGGATGAATATTCTCCGATGATGCGGGAGGCATTTCTGGAATTATTAAATCTGACAGAGGTTATACATAAATGTGCACGTTGATCAATACAACCCAAATGTTCTAGGTCAGACAATTCCTCAACTTGAGCTTGAAGCAGATCTATCCTTTGATTAGCAGCCAGAATCCCAGATAAAATGTGTTGATTAATTCTACTTTGAGATTCAAGTATGGTGGATGTTTGTTGAATAACCTGATTAATAGTGGCAGCAGTTTGTACCTGGCTGGCCATGGCTACTCCAGCTGTAACTGTTGCAGCAGCAGATACCGCCACAGCTGTCACTATGGCTGCCGTAATTCCAAAATCTCTACGGGCTCTAATCAGTTCAACAATAGGAAATGACTCTGGATCTGAAGTAACCGGGATCGGGACAAAGGTTGGAAATTTCATAACCATTGCCGTAGTCCAGGAGCCATTCCAACACTCAGACAAATAACAGGTAATATTAGAACAATTAAGCATCCCCTGTGATGTAACATTAGCCAAAAGAAACAGGAACGGAGATTGGAGACAGACTGCTGCGGAGGGTAATGTAGCATTAGATAATTGTGAATTATTTGCAGAAATTTTAAGCCTCCTACCTCGCTCCGAGTCTTGGGTACTGCCAGAAACATTAAACAGCCAACTTTGGACTCCTAATATTTCCCTGGGGAAACACAAGCGCAGACTAGACTAGCCCAATCTGAGGGAGTCATGCAAAATCTAGTAAGTCCCTCCACCTGAGTGAGAGTGAAAGCGGCATCTATGCCATAAGTGCGGACAGATTCTGCCAAGGTTTTAATTATCTTAAAGTCTAAAGGCTCATGATATCTTCCCCTGTTATTGTCCTGAAATACAGGGTATGCAAGTCCCATATCTGTATTAACTGTCCTCCAAACTTGTGCATGAAAAGATCTCCCGGAACCTTGGCTCCCCCCACATACGGAGGTGGGGCAATCGGCACCATATCTTCTTCTAGATATTCTACCTCCTCCTCCTCAGAGTTTTGTTGACCGATGTTAACTCCCTTCCCCTTCTTACAGTAGGCCTGTGTGCCCTGTGTCTCCTTTTTCTTCTTTTTCATTTTTATCTTATGTAGTTGTTGTAACAATATATCAAGGTCCTCAGAACTCTCTGAGTCGCTTGTGTTCTCAGGCGTTTTTAATTCGGTCAAGTCTGGGTAGAGCCTTCTCCTATTTTTATCTTCAGGCTCTTTTGCCTTCTCACTACTGTTACTTTTAATACTCTCTGCCACTTCACTACATGATCCTTCAGATTTTTCCTCATGCAATTGCTCAAGAATAGCTTGACCCTCACTCACAGCTTCCTGGCATTTACCATCTGTAAGGCAACCACGGACCATTTTCCAAAGGGGTATCACCCCACCCTCTAATATGCCCTGCTCAGAAGCAAAGTCAAGATCTTTGCCTAATTTATCCCAACTAGGCACAGTAAGGCTGCCCGAAAATGCAAACCACGGTGCAGCGATATCTATCTTCTGTAAAAATCTCTGTAAAGTACTATGTTTCACTTCCAGTCCCTTGGAACGTAACAGGCCATCTAGGGCCAGGAGAAGCGGACTTGAAGATGCGGCACCCATGACACAACAACAAAGGAAGCACAAAAAACAGAAAGCGAAAGTAGAAGCGAAAGTACACAGTGCAGCTGCAATAAAATGTAAGGCTCTCTCTTTCATTACAGAGGAGCTGCCCCGCTTTGGTCGCGGATCCCACTTACTAGGGACTAACCCCGCTTTGATCACGGATCCCACTTATTGGGACTAACCGGTGCACCACCCCTGACTGCTGAAAGTTCTGGTTCCCGGGTTTCGGCACCACTTGTCGCGACCCCTTGCCCGCAAGGAAGACGCAACTCGAGAATCTTCTTTCAACAGTTTATTCAGGTCCCTGGATATTTCTTCTTCTTCCTCTCTGATGCCCCTCCCAGCCTTAATAAAGCATCCCAAGCCCCAATGTAAAGCTGCCGCGTGGAGCTTTCTCACAGGGTGGTGAAAAATCATGTGCCAACTTTCCCAGATAAGAAGTTGTTTGTCACAGACCACAGCGGAGCCAGCGCCATCTTGTAATGGCGACCATAATCTGCAGAAACGGCAGAAGCGGCTCACCACATATCTGTGAATTTGAATTGTACACATCACAAGGGTGAAGTTCATGTTATCTAATGATATGTCTATAAAGATGTTAATTAAAATATTATCATCAACCATTTTTTTTTACTTACTAACGCAATTTCTAAATTCTACTCAAAAAGTTCTGTTCAAGCAAAAGACCAACTTGAATAATGTGTGACTCTGTTGTGTTGGAGATGGGCATGGGAAAAGGACTGCGCCTAGGATTCTACCTGAAGGTACTTCATGTGAGGGAAAATTGGGCCATCTTGCAATTAAAGAGAGGAAGCTAGATGACCACAAAGGGAATTGAAGACCATGAAACGACAGCCCCTACTCTTAAGCATGTGCAGTAGCCCAAAGGACTGACCTAGATTTAACTTTTTTCTAGTAAACATATTAGTAGCATTGTGGTTTGCTCCTGTTTCTGTATACTTTGGGGTGTGAGGAGTTACACTCGGGCAATAGAAAATAAATTATGTAAAATTCAGCTGTCAATCAAGGTGCCAATCAACCCCAGATCCACCCAGGAGAGAAGAGGGACAATTAACACAGCCCAATTAAAAAAAAAAAAAAAAGCTGGATAGACAGGGCATTGAGGTACTTCTCAGCTTGGCCCACTCAGCTTTCCAAGAGAGTTACTTTTGCTTTCAGTAAACCTCTGTCTGGCATGCCACTGAATTCTTTTCTCTGAACAAAAAGAACCTGGACTTGAAACCCGCTAGGCACTCCTGCCAATCTTGTGCCAGTAACATTTGTTTTATATCCACTGCTAAGCCTATATTTTGGCTTAATCTTTCTTTTGAACTTATTGAATTTTATTGATTTTTAATTCTTTGGCTATAATTTTCCCTATTATCATTTAATTTTCTTGAAAACATTATAATAACTTGCTTCCAAAATTGCCTTCAATACAGTTGATATTCATAGTGATATAATTCCCTCCTATATCATAGTAGGACTTAACTGCACAACGAATTTGAATCTAAAATGCATTATTTCCTAGATTAGTTCATATTAGATACTGAGCTTTAGTACAAGTCGCCATCTTCTACATAGCTCACTCATTCTGGGGGAAGACATCTGGGTTTGTCATGAGCCACACATAGGGGAGAAAGTGAAGGTTTATCTCAACAGCCTCATGAGGGATATTGGAACTGGATCATCCAACTTCTATCAAACATTCAGTTTCAAGCAGTAAGTGAATGACACCCCCAATAGTGCATTGGTTACCTTGGAAACAGATTATCCAACAGTTGTCAAGCCTTCAGTTGACTATATCCCCCAAACAACTGCAAACTCATGAGACATCTCATGCCAGCTAAACATTTTTTTTTTTTTTGTAACTCTCAGAAACTGTAAGATAATGTTTGGTGTTTAATATGACTGTTTTTGAGAATATTTGTTATGCCACAATAGTTAACTAATATGTATGCTGTAGCATAGAGTCCCTTGAGTATACACATGGAACAACAATTTACTTCTTAATTTTCCCATTCATATTTTCATAAATCTGAATATGCCTCAAATTTTCCTAGCAACAATGTTTTTTTTCCTGTAATATTTACTTTATACCTTAAAGGAAGCTCACTTAGCATTTGTTCTCTAGTAGATTATATATTTTTTAAATATAATAACATGTCACTCTTATCCATATATATATATCCACATATATATCCATATGTATATTCATATCTATATCTATATCTATCTATATATATATATATATATCACAAATCTTTGATTTTAAAGTAGTGCTGCATTTTAAAATAGTACTTATTTGTGGTACCTGATTTTTTAATATGCATGCACAAAGAGCAGACAATACTATGGGAAGAATTATATTTTTCAGATTATAGAATGAATATTTGGTTAATATCATGTTAAATCACTTCACATTCTGAGATACTGAGGAAATGAGAAGAAAAAAGAAATACTTTAGATATAGTTAAGACTGTTTAAATTGTCTGTTAATGGCTCATTCTAATTTTGTCACAACCAAAAATATCCTAGATTACCTTAGAGGAAGATAAGAGCTAGTTAAGCATTTGATGTTGAAAATAAAATAGGTTAGTCCTACACAATTAGTAAGATCTTGATGAAGATAACAAGCTATAGTTGCCACTGTAATTAGCTTTTTTTTTTTTTTTTTTTTTTTTTTTTATTGTGGGTTGTTCAAAACATTACAAATTTCTTGACATATCATATTCCACACTTTGATTCTAGTGGGTTATGAACTCCCACCTTCACCCCATACACAGATTGCAGATTTACATCAGTTACACATCCATTGATTTACAAATTGCCATACTAGTGTCTGTTGTGCTCCGCTGCCTTTCCCATCATCCACCCTCCCCCCTCCCCACCTCTCCCCTCCCCTCCCCTCCTCTCTCTCTACCCCCTCCACTGTATAACCCTGAGGGTCTCCTTCCATTACCGTGCAATTTACCTTCTCTCTCCCTTTCCCTCCCACCTCTCATCCCTGTTAAATGTTAATCTTCTTCTCCTGTTCTTCGTCCCTACTCTGTTCTTAGTTACTTTCCTTATATCAAAGAAGACATTTGGCATTTGTTTTTTAGGGATTGGCTAGCTTCACTTAGCATAATCTGCTCTAATGCCATCCATTTCCCTGCAAATTCTATGATTTTGTCATTTTTTAATGCAGAGTAATACTCCATTGTGTATAAATGCCACATTTTTTTTATCCATTCGTCTATTGAAGGGCATCTAGGTTGGTTCCACAGTCTTGCTATTGTGAACTGTGCTGCTATGAACATCGATGTAGCAGTGTCCCTGTAGCATGCTCTTTTTAGGTCTTTAGGGAATAGACCAAGAAGGGGAATAGCTGGGTCAAATGGTGGCTCCATTCCCAGCTTTCCAAGAAATCTCCATACTGCTTTCCAAATTGGCTGCACCAATCTGCAGTCCCACCAGCAATGTACAAGTGTACCCTTTTCCCCACATCCTCGCCAGCACTTGTTGTTGTTTGACTTCCTAATGGCTGCCAATCTTACTGGAGTGAGATGGTATCTTAGGGTGGTTTTGATTTGCATTTCTCTGACAGCTAGAGATGTTGAGCATTTTTTCATGTACTTGTTGATTGACTGTATGTCCTCCTCTGTGAAGTGTCTGTTCAGGTCCTTGGCCCATTTGTTGATTGGGTTGTTTGTTCTCTTATTGTCTAATTTTTTGAGTTCTTTGTATACTCTGGATATTAGGGCTCTATCTGAAGTGTGAGGAGTAAAGATTTGTTCCCAGGATGTAGGCTCCCTATTTACCTCTCTTATTGTTTCTTTTGCTGAGAAAAAACTTCTTAGTTTGAGTAAGTCCCATTTGTTGATTCTAGTTATTAACTTTTGTGCTATGGGTGTCCTATTGAGGAATTTGGAGCCCGACCCCACCGACTGTAGATCGTAGCCAACTTTTTCTTCTATCAGACGGCGCGTCTCTGATTTGATATCAAGTTCCTTGATCCATTTTGAATTCACTTTTGTGCATGGCGAGAGAAAGGGATTCAGTTTCATTTTGTTGCATATGGATTTCCAGTTTTCCCAGCACCATTTGTTGAAGATGCTATCCTTCCTCCATTGCATGCTTTTAGCCCCTTTATCAAATATAAGATAGTTGTAGTTTTGTGGATTGGTTTCTGTGTCCTCTATTCTGTACCATTGGTCCACACGCCTGTTTTGGTACCAGTACCATGCTGTTTTTGTTACTATTGCTCTGTAGTATAGTTTGAAGTCTGGTATCGCTATACCGCCTGATTCACACTTCTTGCTTAGCATTGTTTTTGCTATTCTGGGTCTTTTATTTTTCCATATGAATTTCATGATTGCTTTCTCTATTTCTACAAGAAATGCCATTGGGATTTTGATTGGCATTGCATTAAACCTATAGAGAACTTTTGGTAATATCGCCATTTTGATGATGTTAGTTCTGCCTATCCATGAACAGGGTATATTTTTCCATCTTCTAAGATCTTCTTCTATTTCTCTCTTTAGGGTTCTGTAGTTTTCATTGTATAAGTCTTTCACCTCTTTTGTTAGGTTGATTCCCAAGTATTTTATTTTTTTTGAAGATATTTTGAATGGAGTGGTTGTCCTCATTTCCATTTCAGAGGATTTGTCGCTGATATACAGGAATGCCTTTGATTTATGCGTGTTGATTTTAAATCCTGCCACTTTGCTGAATTCATTTATTAGCTCTAATAGTTTCTTTGTAGAGCCTTTTGGGTCTGCTAGATATAGAATCATATCATCTGCAAATAGTGATAATTTAATTTCTTCTTTTCCTATTTTTATGCCTTTAATTTCTTTCGTCTGTCTAATTGCTCTGGCCAGTGTTTCGAGAACTATGTTGAAGAGAAGTGGAGAGAGAGGGCATCCCTGTCTTGTTCCAGATTTTAGAGGGAATGCCTTCAGTTTTTCTCCATTCAGAATAATGCTAGCCTGAGGCTTAGCATAGATTGCTTTTACAATATTGAGGTATGTTCCTGTTATCCCTAGTTTTTCTAGAGTTTTGAACATAAAGGGATGCTGTACTTTGTCGAATGCTTTTTCCGCATCTATCGAGATGATCATATGGTTCTTATTTTTAAGTCTATTGATGTGGTGAATAACATTTATTGATTTCCGTATATTGAACCAGCCTTGCATCCCAGGGATGAATCCTACTTGATCATGGTGTACAATTTTTTTGATATGTTTTTGTATCCGATTCGCCAGAATTTTATTGAGGATTTTTGCATCTAGGTTCATTAGAGATATTGGTCTGTAGTTTTCTTTCTTTGAAGTGTCTTTGTCTGGTTTAGGTATCAGGGTGATGTTGGCCTCATAGAATGAATTTGGAAGTTCTCCCTCCTTTTCTATTTCCTGAAGTAGCTTGAAAAGTATTGGTATTAGTTCTTCTTTAAAGGTTTTGTAAAATTCTGCTGTATACCCATCGGGACCTGGGCTTTTCTTAGTTGGTAGTCTTTTTATGGTTTCTTCTATCTCCTCAATTGATATTGGTCTGTTTAGGTTTTCTATATCCTCCTGACTCAATCTGGGCAGATCATATGACTTAAGAAATTTATCTATGCCTTCACTATCTTCTAATTTATTGGAGTATAAGGATTCAAAATAGTTTTTGATTATCTTCTGTATTTCTGAAGTGTCTGTTGTGATATTGCCTTTTTCATCCCGTATGCTAGTAATTTGAGTTCTCTCTCTTCTTCTCTTCACTAGCATCGCTAAGGGTCTGTCGATTTTGTTTATTTTTTCAAAGAACCAACTTTTAGTTTTGTCAATTTTTTCAATTGTTTCTTTTGTTTCGATTTCATTAATTTCAGCTCTGATTTTCATTATTTCTTGCCTTCTACTTCTTTTGCTGTTGTTTTGCTCTTCTTTTTCAAGGATTTTGAGATGAAGTATGAGATCATTTATTTGTTGGTTTTTTCTTTTTTTAAGGAATGAACTCCAAGCAATGAATTTTCCTCTTAGAACTGCTTTCAATGTGTCCCATAGATTCCGATATGTTGTGTCTGTGTTTTCATTTATCTCTAAGAATTTTTTAATTTCCTCCTTGATGTCTTCTATAACCCATTGATCATTCAGTAACCTATTGTTCATTCTCCAATTGATGTATGCTTTTTCCTTCCTTCTTTTATCGTTGATTTTCAGTTTCATTCCATTATGATCAGATAAGATGCATGGTAATATCTCTACTCCTTTATATTGTCTAAGAGTTGCCCTGTGACATAATATATAATCTATTTTTGAGAAGGATCCATGTGCTGCTGAGAAAAAAGTGTAACTGCTTGATGTTGGGTGGTATACTCTATATATGTCAATTAGGTCTAGGTTATTAATAGTGTTATTGAGTTCTATAGTTTCCTTATTCAACTTTTGTTTGGAAGATCTGTCCAGTGGCGAGAGAGGTGTGTTGAAGTCTCCCATGATTATGGTGTGGTGGTCTATTAGACTCTTGAACTTGAGAAGAGTTTGTTTGACGAACATAGCTGCACCATTGTTTGGGGCATAAATATTTATGATTGTTATGTCTTGTTGGTGTATGGTTCCCTTAAGCAGTATGTAGTGTCCCTCTTTATCTCTTTTGATTAACTTTGGCTTGAAATCTATTTTATTTGATATGAGTATGGACACGCCTGCTTGTTTCCGAAGTCCATATGAGTGATATGATTTTTCCCAACCTTTCACCTTCAGCCTATGTATGTCTTTTCCTATCAAATGCGTCTCCTGTAGGCAGCATATTGTTGGGTCTTGTTTTGTGATCCATTCTACTAGCCTGTGTCTCTTAATTGGTGAGTTTAAGCCATTAACATTTAGGGTTATTATTGAGATATGGGTTGTTCTTCCAGCCATATTTGTTTATTTCTGTTACTAAACATTGTTTGTTTTCCTCTTTGATTGTTTCCCCCCCCCTTTACTGTCCTACCTCCCACTGTTGGTTTTCATTGTTATTTTCCATTTCCTCTTCCTGTAATACTTTGGCTAGGATGTTTTGAAGAGATGGTTTTCTAGCTGCGAATTCTTTAAACTTTTGTTTATCGTGGAAGGTTTTAATTTCATTCTCCATCCTGAAGCTTAATTTCGCTGGATACACAATTCTTGGTTGGAACCCATTATCTTTCAGTGTTTGAAATATGTTATTCCAGGATCTTCTAGCTTTCAGAGTCTGTGTTGAAAGATCAGCTGTTATCCTGATTGGCTTGCCCCTAAATGTAATCTGCTTCCTTTCTCTTGTAGCTTTTAAAATTCTCTCCTTATTCTGTATATTGGGCATCTTCATTATAATGTGTCTAGGTGTGGATCTCTTATGATTTTGCACATTCGGCGTCCTGTAGGCTTCTAGGATTTGGGATTCTGTCTCATTCTTCAAGTCTGGGAAGTTTTCTTGTATTATTTCATGGAATAGACTGCTCATTCCTTTGGTTTGGAGCTCTGTACCTTCCTGTATCCCAATGACTCTTAAGTTTGGTCTCTTAATGTTATCCCATATTTCTTGGATGTTCTGCTCATGGTTTCTTAACAGTCTTGCTGAGCTGTCTATGTTCTTTTCCAGTTGAAATACTTTGTCTTCATTGTCTGATGTTCTATCTTCTAAGTGTTCTACTCTGTTGGTAGTATTCTCCATTGAGTTTTTAAGTTGGTTTATTGCTTCCTGCATTTCTAGGATTTCGGATTGCTTGTTTTTTATAACCTCTATCTCCCTGTATAGTTGATCCTTTGCTTCCTGGATTTGTTTGCGTAATTCGTTGTCGAAGTGATCTTTCATTGTCTGATTTTGCTGTTGAATGTCTTCCTTGATACTCCAGATCATCTGAAGCATGTATATCCTGAATTCTTTATCTGACATTCCATCTGCTGCAGCTGTTACCTCTTCTAAAGTTGCGTTGACCTGCATTGCTTGTGGTCCTTTCTTTCCTTGTCTTTTCATACTGCTTGCGTATCTTTCCTGCAGGTGCGGGCGGCGGCTCTGCTCTCTCCTTATTCCAATTGGGGTGTCGTGGCTACCACGCCGGCAGGTCACTGGGCCTGTTCTGGGAGCTGGTGGCGGCTCTGTTCTGCCCCTACTCCAATTGGGGTGACGTGTCTGTCGTACCAGCAGGCCACTGGGCCTGTCCTGCTGGTCGGTCGCAGATCTGCCCACCTTTCGGGCACGAGTGGAGGCTCTGCTTTGCCCCTACTCCAATTGGGGTGTCGTGACTACCCCGCCTGCAGGATGCTGGGTCTGTTCCTGGCAAGGGAGGCGACTCTGCTCTGTCACTACTCCAATTAGGATGGTGTTTGTACCCCGCCGGCAGGCTCCTGGGCCTGATCCGCAGGTCTGTTGTAGGTCTGCCTACCTTGAAGGCGCGGGCGGCGGATCTGCCCTGCCCCTCCTACCACGCCTGCGGACCCCTGGGCCTGATCTGCAGGTTGATCACTGGTCTGCTCACCCTGCGGGCACGGGTGGCGGTTCCGCTCCACCCCCACTCCAATTGGGGTCACGTGACCACCACACCGGCAGGGCCTGATCCGGGCGTGGGATAAGGATCTGCTCTGCCCCTACTCGAGTTGGGGTGACGTGTGTACCACACTGGCAGGCCACTGGGCCTGACCCGCCAGGCTGTCACAGGTCTGTTTACCTTGCAAGCGCGAAGGGCGGCTCTGCCCTGCCCCTCCTACCACGCCCATGTACTACTGGGTCATGGGTCTGCCCACCTGGCGGGTTTGGGTGGCGGCTCCGCTCCGCCCCCTCTCCAATTGGGGTCACGCGGTCACCACGCTGGCGAGCCGCTGGGCCTGCTCCGGGGGCTGGCGGCGGCCCGGCTCCTTCCCTCTGGCTCGAGGACAAATTGAGGAGACTCGGGTGACTGAGCCTCACCCCCCTTACCAGGAGACCAACTGCTTATGTCACCGCTGGTATTGATGAAGATCTCTCCTCCACCGCTTTCTGCTGACATCAGATCTCTGCCATGTTGGTATCCTATGCGAATGGCAGCATTTCGTTCCCCTTGCCAGGCAACCCAAGCAATGGGTGAGTCCTGACCTGCCCTCAGCAGGACCCGGACCGAGACACAGTTTCCGCGGGCTCCCAGCCCCGGTCCAGGGAAGTTCCGGGAGCCGGAACTCGGCCGCTCCGTGCTCGGTGTAAGCTCCTATAAGTGTAGGCTCCAAGAAGCAGCCCCCGCGGGCTCAGTTCCAGGAGCCGGAATTCGGCCGCCTAGTGTTTGGTGTATGCTCTGATAGTCGCAGGGTCCAAGAAGCAGCCTCCGCGGGCTCCGCAGCCCTGAGCCAGGGCGGTTCCGGGACGGTTCCGGGAGCCGGAACTCGGCCGCTCTGTGCTCGGTGTAAGCTCCTATAAGTGTAAGCTCCAAGAAGCAGTCCCCGCGGGCTCAGTTCCGGGAGCCGGAACTCGGCCTCTTGGTGTTTCGTGTTTGCTCTGATATTAGCAGGGTCCAAGAAGCAGCCTCCGCAGGCTCCGCAGCCCGGAGCCAGGGCGGTTCCGGGACGGCTCCGGGAGCCGGGACTCGGCCGCCCCGCGCTCCGTGTTCACTCCGATAAAATCAGATTTTAAGAAGCCCCCAGGCGCTGAACCCTAGCAATCTGTCTGCAAGCCGCAGGCGAATTGCAGCCTGAAATTACCTGTTCTATGGCTGAATGAGCTGCGGTCAGTCAAAAACAGGTGTGGTGACGTCAGTTTACCAACATGGTGGCTGCTGGCCTCCTCTGTGGTCTGACCGGTGTGGAGAACCGAGATGGACCGCTTCCTTCCCCGTCTCGAACCCAGAATTCAGCCCTGAGTGCGGTGCTTGCGCGTCTGGCAGAAACTGCAGGGCTGTAACCCTGCGTCTCTATCCCAGCGCGCCTTGCAGACTCCAGCCTCGGGGCGATTCGCTGAATAAGCAGTGTTACCCTCCGTGCGACAAACCTCTCGCGTTTGAGTCTCCGTAGCCGATCCTCGTGCGATGGAAATCCTTCCTCCAGGTTCCGGCGCACCCCACTATTGCTGGAAATTCCCAACAAGATATCCTTCAGCCGTCCTGACTTGTCACACTCCCACACAGTGAAGCAGCACACGGGGGTAATGCACTCCCCTCGCCGCCATCTTCAGTTCTTTCGCTCCATTCTGCCACGCGCGCCCAACGCACCGCCCAGAAAACGAACTGGATGCGTTATGTAATTAGCTTTTAAAATACTCAAACTACACAAATATATTAAGACAGCTATCACAAAGGCCCAATATCATGTACTCTTCATTTTTGAATTTGATGATTAAGCTAAATGCGAATTTAACTCTCCTTGTTTTTTTCTTTTCATTTCTAAACACAAGCTCTATCATGCAATTCATTGAATATTAAATTATATTTTCATATTACATTATTAGCATCTGTGAATCAACATATTTTGTGATAATTTTGAATATTTTTGTTCAAAGTAAAAATGCCAGTGGCAAAATTGACAAAATTTTGTTATTTAAGCCCAACACATTTTCAGTTAGGGATACTGTGGGACATGGTTGATTATTTTTTTCTTTATTTTACAAAGCCAATAGGTTAAAGCTTTAAACGTGTTCTTCTCTCCATCATTATTATTTATTTGTGTTTATATTTGTTTGTGTCTTTGATTGTCTTTTGGTACCAAGGATTTAACACAGGGGTGCTTACTACTGAGCCATGTCCACATCCTCTTTATTTTATTTTATTTTTTTATTTTTGAGACAAGAGTCTCACTATTTTGCATAGGGCCTTGCTAAATTGCTGAGACTGTCTTTGAACTTGAGATCCTTCTGCCTCGGCCTCCCAAGCAGCTGGGATTACCTGGGGATGCCATTGTGCCTAGCTTATTTGGATATTTTTCTTTATATAAATAACTTCTGTTTTTTTTAAACATCTCCCTGACCTCAGCTTTACATTTATCTTCATCTCCTCTCTATAAGTTTAGTTTAAATTTTCACCCTATTATTTGCTGTTGTATACTGCAGTCACTTCTTGCTTTAGCACTTTCATTTACAAAATAGGAACTATAATAGTACCTGCCTTATGGGAATACTTAGTGCTTGAAACTAGGTGTGGCTTAGTATAATTGTTCAGTAAATATAAGATATTATAATTATTGCTAATATTGTTTTAATTTAAAACACAGTTATGTGTTTTTAAATCCTTTAGAAATGTCCCTTGATCTTCGAGTAATGTCAAAATCATATAATATACAATATTTCCTTATTCTGGCTTCTGTATTTAAATCCTGTCTTATCTCTTCAAAATCATAAGCCTAATAATAAAGTATTCTATTTCTGAAAATCCTACATTTTGGGTGGGAGGGGGTTTCCTTGTTATATGGTTTGGAAGATCTTCAAAAATTTTCCAAACTATTCTTTCACGCCTTATTCACCTCAAGTTATATTCTACCAGAATTTTCCTGAAACCACCCACCCCATTTTTTTAGTATTTTTAGATGTTGTGGTTTATGTATTCCTTTAATAATCTATACACGTATTATTTGTTTTCCTTACTAAATATTCTCCAGTGTCCTTCCAAACCGTGTTCTCGCCTGTTGCATGAACTGGGAGGCTACCCTCCTAACACTTCCCAGTTAGGTTCAATATTCAAAATACCAGGAAGTATGAGAAGGGGAAGAGAATGAGGTTGGAGTGTTTATTCCCTTAACATTTGCCCTGCAGATGCACCTTGAGAAGGATACATATAAAGACTAAATTCTCTATTTTTTTCAGATTCTGGTAAAGATTTACTTGCATATCATGCCTGGAGATATTAATTGTCCAATCAGATTTTAGCCCTGATCTACTGAACCATCACTTGTCATTCCTTACACTCTGTGGTATTTGTAAATGATTCCTTTCTTCAACTTTTCTGAAATTTCCACTTTGACAATGCCACGTGTTTCTTGCTAACAACTTCATAGTAATGTGAAGTACTATGTGTGTAACAGTAAGAACAGTTTGGTTATGTTGTGATAACAAACAAGCCTCAAAGTCTCAGGAACTTAAAAAAAGCCCAAGTATTTTTTCTTCTCATGGTGGCTGCAGTCCAGTAACGGAGGAAGGCCCCAAGTGTCTATGCTTCTATAACATTCGAGCAAGGAAAAGCAAAATGTGCAGATCACACATGAGCTCCTAGAAGCTTCAGAAGTGAAACATAGCTTTCTGCTGATTCTTCACCAGCCCACTCAGTATCCTAGAAATATGTCTTTCAAAAAAGTAAGAAGATGAATGAAAGGAAAATGAGGAGTATTGATGAAAACATTATGATTTCTTTACTTTACAGTATAAAAGCTTCCCAATCTCCAGGTAAAACAGGAAGGGCCTTTCTTTCTTCATCTCCAAGCCCCCATGATCAAGCAATGTGCTTAGAAAATTTCATAATTGCTTAGTGAATGAATAAATAGTTTTGCTCTGTACAAATAAAATAGTAATTCATAAAATAAATTAAATCAAGCTATTTTAAACACAATTTAAAATAAATCTATTTTGCCATTATCATAATATAATATAAATGAGCCAAAATAGCTTCACTACCTCTTATGATTCGAAACAGATGACATTTTCCAAATATTGCAATATTCAGGAAAATAGGCTCTGAGTTTATATTTAAAAAATCTGGATTTAACAGTCAACCCCCAAATCAACCATAATGTAATTCCGAATGCATTTTTAAAATGATATATTTTTATTTTAGAAAATACCTTCAGGCTGTTCGTGGTGGCACACACCTGTAGTCCCAGAAGCTCAGGAGAATGAGGCAGGAGGACCACAAGCTCAAAGCCAGCCTCAGCAAAAGCAAGGTGCTAAGCACCTCAGTGAAACCCTGTCTCTGAAGAAAATACAAAAAATAGGGCTGGAAATATGGCTCAGTGGTCCAGTGTTCCGGAATTTAATCCCCAGTGCCACCTGCCCCCCCAAAAATGTACCTTCAGATTTAAAATTGAGTATTTTAGTGTGGAATTACATACTTTCATGGAACGTAACAGGTAGCAATGCACTTGGTATTTTTTGCATTTTGATAATCAAAATGATGGCCCAGTATCACTTTCAAATTCATGCATCAGATGAGATATGGAAATATTAAATGAACCAGCATAATAATCAATCTTGATCTATACCAGAGACTGAATTTGGCATGCTGTTGGTTAAGATAACACTTTTCTTCCTGTCATTTTTTTTCCTCTGGCTGTGAACAGATATAGTTAACTCTGAAAATTTATTTTAAAAATACAAAACAGGCTGGGAAAAATCCTTTCAAAAAATGCTGTGATGATGACAGCTTGTTTTTTCTTTATGTTGTTTTAGAGTGTAGCATACCTGGATACATGTATTAAAACATTATCCATAGACTTTCTGTCTCATCAGGAAAGGCATTGGCTTCTTCTGATTGTTACGACATAACTTGCTCCTTTCAGGAGGAGAGCTGTTGTCTCATGTTTTACTGAACACTATATATTCATTTAGAGATCATCATTGTTTCTGATTATAATCCATGATGGTGAAGAAATCTCACCTGAACTCATATGCAAGATTTTTCCACTAGGCTAATGTGACTGCAATGAGCTATCTGGACCCTGGTTTTATCAAATCCTCTATAATACTCTGCAGTTATCATTCTTAGAATTATCAGACCTATAAATTTTTATGTAAGCATATACTTAATAACTTTGAGAACACTTCAGTTTTAAGCATTCCACCTGTATTTACTAAGTAAAACATATTTTTAAGGTAGATATTTTAGTCAATCCATGGGTTCAGATTTATCAACTAAATTGTTGATATAATGAATTGCTTTCCTTTGGAAACAATAATTATATATCTTCTCAGTACAGTTTATGAAAAGATTGAAATTCATATCAGTGTTCCTTTTCAATAAATATATGAACTTACTTCCTTGGACACCAAAACAGAATTAAAAATAAATAAATAAATAACCCATTCTTTTAAGAAAGAGAAACAAGAAAATTCAAAAACAAGAATTTAAAAATAAATGCTTCTTAGGCATTCTAGAAACTAACAAAAATTAACCAAATTCTGTTGCCACCACTTCTCATATTGAGTAAATCTATAAAACAATAGTAATTGTTTATAAAGGCAAATTGATCATATTATAAGAGCATCATTAAAGTTTTTCTAAAATATTAAATGTGCTTCCTTAAAGAAAGCAAAATATCATTGTCAACCATTTTTGTATGGATTTTACATTTGTTATGAATGTTTAGAGCAAGAAGAGCTCCTTGATTTCTGGAGATCTGAGAGGCTGCTGGCACAATACCTTCTCTGTTTCCTTACTGTGCATAATCAGCCTGGCAATGAGAACAATTTCAGATTGTACTTTCACATAGCTTTTTTTTTGCGAATAGGTTGGGGTACCAGGGGTTGAACTCATGGGCACTCAACCACTGAGCCACATCCCCAGCCCTATTTTGTATTTTATTTAGGGACAGGGTCTCACTGAGTTATTTAACACCTCAACTTTGCTGAGGCTGGCTTTGAACTCAGGATCCTCCTGTCTCAGCCTCCAGAGCCACTGGGATTACAGGTGTGCGCCACCACGCCCAGCTATTCACTTAGCACTTTATATAACAATAACTAGTTAGTCTAAACACCACAGTGATAGCATTTTTAGCTCTTTCTTTCTTCCATATGTTTCTATCTCCTCTCTGCCACGTGGCTCTGACCTCAGTGCTTTTTTTTTTTCACATTTCTCATTCTTCTGTAACTCCATACTGATGAAACAAATCTCTATTTCTAAATCTAATTCTATACCTGAATACAAAATGCACACACAATACTTCATACCTGTTTCCTTTGCTAGCTAAGGGATACCTCAAAAACATACCCATCTTCATACTTTGAAAGATCCTTTTTTTGTAAAATAAAATATAGATGTGGAAAACAAATGCATGAATTATGGATATGGATATTACTATAAGGGAATCCTTGTAATGACCACCTAGGTCAAGATAGAACTTTGTTATTAAATATCTCAAATCGATATCTCAAATATCTCTATAAACACTATTATTTAATCTTAATGTCCTCAATTTCTGCAAATAACCACTATTCAGATTTATATAGTAACTACTTTCTGATGATTTTAAAATTGTTTTATCACATCTGTATGCATCAACATACATCATATATTGTGGGTTTGTGTAAATCTAGTGAAGATGTTACAATCTTTTTTTTTTTTTTAATGTTGTTTTCACTGTATGGTTTGCATTTGGTCACAAAAGGCATTTTGCCCAAGATTTACAAGCTGAAAGTAAGGACAAGCCAATATTTTACTGTTGCACTGAGTGAAATAAACAAGGCTCTTTAGAAAAACCAAAAGGTTGGATTGTTCGTTTCTTCTTGATGGGAGCTTGTTTCTAGGACTTTTCAGTTGGAAAGAGAGATGATAGAAAAATAATTGATGAAACTGATTATATTGGTATTTCTCATTCAAATTCAGGACACTAGAGTATTTACTTAATCTTCTTTATATTACATCTATATCAGTTTTTTCTTTCTATACCAAGTGTTGGTTTTCAGATTGCAGGGAACAGTATCATTATAGCTCTTCATTCCTCATTTTCTGCTTCATACTTTACACAGACCAGCACAGCAGAAGAAGACTCTTGCTATCAACACTAATTATTACTGAGAGAAAAAAAATGTTTGCCAGTGCTGTCTTCGCTCCCCATTTGTTTGATGTACTCTGTGTAAGTCGTTATGGCAACATGGCCATTTCACAACATATTCTTTTTCTCTAATTTCTCATTTAGTTTAGTTCTATAAGCAAGCATGTATTTATTACTCACTGTTAGTCCATATGTTGAAATCTTTTTATTTTGGTTGACGTTTATTTTGTAGTAATTTTCTTTATTGATTTATATGTCAAGCCTTATAGCAGCACCACATTGTGTGGGTGAGGGAGCTTTGTAGTAATATTTGAAATCAGGCAATGTGAGTTCTCCAACTTTGTTCTTATTTTCAACATTGTTTGGAATCCCTTGCATTTCTCGGATGAATTTGTCTATTTTTGCAGAAAACAAGTTGGAACAGGAGATTTGATATGGCATATGTTGAGTCAAATCGATTTTTGGAAGTGTTGGGCTGTTATCAATGCTACATTTCCAATTCACAAATGAAGGAAACTTTCCCATTTATTTTGGTATTCTTTTATTACTTTCAACAATGTTTGGGACTTTTAAGTATGCAAGTCTTGTGAGTATTATGTGATATTTATTCCTAAGTTGTACGTTTTGATGTTTATAGATGGAATTGTTTTGTCTCCTTGAATCATTATTTATTGTTAATGTGTGGCAATACAACTTGTTTTGTTCATGGATACTAAATAGTACAACTATGCCCAACATGTTAATGAGTTCTAATTCCATTTTTGTGTATTCCTTTGGTTTTTCTATAAAGAACATAACCTCTTCTGAGAATATTTATCATTTCACTTCTTTTCAATCTGTATGCTTTTCATTTCTTTTTCTTGCCACTAGCTAGCACTTCCCATAAAAATGTTAAATAGAAGTAACAAATGCAGACAGAAACTCTTGTTTCTTGATGTCTGTGAAGAGCATTTACTTTTCACCATTGACTATGAGATTAGGGTGTTGTTTTTGTTTTTGTTTTTTTTTCTAGATAATCCTTCTTAAGTTGAGGAAGTTCCTTTTCATTCCTTGTATGTGGAATGCTCTTATGACCGGGTGATGACATTTGGCATATTTTTTTCATATCTTAGAAAATGATCATATGGCTTTTCTCCTCGGTTATAGAAATATTGTATATTACACTGACTGAATTTCACATCTGGAGCCAAACTTGCCCTAGTAACTCCCACTGACTAAAGTGGAATTTATATTTATATTCTTTTTATATATGGCTAGACTCAGTTTGCTAGTATAGTGCTGAAGATGTACGTATCTATGTTTAAAAGAGACATTAGTGTGTACTTTTCTTGTGTGATCTTTGACTTTTTCAGGTATCAGGATACTGCTGGTTTCACACAATTTGTTGGAAAGATTGTCTCACCTCCATTATTTGAACAGTATTTAAGGATTGGAGTTAAGTTATATTTGATAGACTTCACCAGGATAGCCATCTGGTGTTTTTTTCATTACATATTAAATTATGTTACTTGTTTTAATTCTGTTCAGATTTTCTAGTTCTTCTTGGGTCAGTTTAGGTACTTTGTGTAGTTCTAGAAATCTGTCAATTTTTCTAAGTTTTCTAATTTGTTACCACATAATTATCCCAAGTAGTCTCTTATAACTTTTAATATTTCTACAGTTAATAGCAATGTGTTCTTATTTATTCCAGATCTAGTTAATTTGAATATTTTATCTTATTTTTTGGTCAAACTAGTCAAAACTTTCAATTTTGTTCACATTTTCAAATAGTTGTTCTATTTATTAATTTTCTTCATTGTGATATTCTCATTTATTACTGGTCTATTCTATTTTTTATTATTATTTAATTTTTCTTTGTTTGAGTTGATTGTTCTTTTTTACCACTTCCCAAAGTGAAATGATGTTACTGTAATATCTTCACTCTTAATTATAAGTGTTTACAACTATACATTTCACTCAACATGATTTAGCAGAATTCCATAAGGTTTTATATTTTGTGTTTATTGCTTTTATATATCTTAAAGTATTTTATAATTTCCAATGTGATTTCTTCTTTGGCTTGTTTCTTAGCTAGGACTGTGTGGTTTATTTTTCATGTATTTCTGAATTTCCATGTTTTCTTCTCTTAATGATTTCTGATTTTATTCTATGTGGTTAGAGAACATCCTTTGAATAACTTTAATCCTTTTAATTTATTGAGGCTTGTATAGCCTAGCATTCAGTCTATTATAAAAAATGCTCTGTGTGTATCTGAGAACATATATACTCAGTACAAGAGAGGTTAATTTGTTCAGTTGACTTATGGTGTCATTCCTTTTTCTTTTTTAATTATTCTTTTGTCTCATTTTTATCAATTAACAAAATGGGGTATGGAGGTTTCCATTTATTACTCTTGAAATTTTCAAATTTGCTTCAAATTTATCAATTTATGCTTCATGTATTTTGGGGCAAACTGTAATATTAGGTCCACATATTTGTTAATTGTAACAATTTTATATTTATAACTTTACAAATAATTATCACAAAATAAAATGTCTTTCTTTATCTAAATTAAAATCTTTGTGTTAAAATGTATATTCCTATCTTAATATGGACATTCCAATAGCTTTTGGGCATAGTGTGCACGTTTATCTCTGTTTATCTTTTACTTTCAATTTATTTGTACCTTAAGATCAAAAGTTGCATTTTGTACACAGTGTAGAGATGGACTATTTTTAAAAATGATAATAAATTATAATTTAAAATTCTGTGTTTTGAATCAAGTAATCAATTTTTATATTTAATGTAATTGCTGATAAGTTAGTTTATTTTTGTTGTTGTTGTTTGGTGCTGGGGAGTGAACCCATGGGTACTTCTTCCTTAAGTACATCCTTAGCCTTTTATATTTCATTTATTTATCTATCTATTTGTTTATTTTTTGAGACACAATCTCTCTTAAGTTGCTGAGACTGGCCTACAACTTGCAATTCTTCTCCCTCAGTTTACTAAATTTCTTGAATTACAGGAATGTGCCACGGGACTCAGTTAAAGTATTATTTTATTTATTTTTAATTAATTTATTCATTTTAAATAGGTATGTATGACAGTAGAATGCATTTTGTTTCATTGTACACAATTGCAGCACAACTTTTCATTTCTATGGTTGTACAAGATGTAGCATCGCATCATATGTGCGATGTACCTAGGGTAATAATGTCCATCTCATTCTACCATTTTTCCTGCCCCACACCCCCTCCCCACAGTTCCCTCCCCTTTGCCCAAAGTTCTTCCATTTTTCCCATGCGCCCCCCATTATGGATCAGCATCCATTAAAACTGCCATTAAAAAAGTGTTTTCTTTGTACCTTCGGTTCTTTTTTTTTTTTTTAATTCTTCAATTAATATTGTCTCCTGTGTTAAGTGGGTAAGTAGATATTTTCTCACATATAATTTTAACATTTCCCATTGTTTTTCTTTTTCTTGAAGGCTTTGATTTTTTTCTTTTTCTTTTTTCTTTTCTTTTAGTGATTGCCTTGGGAATTGGAGGTGATACCAATAATATTGTTTGGATAAAGACCAACTTAGCTTCAATAGTTCACTAACACTGTGTTCTCCATTAATGTAACTTCATGGCTTACCTTTCCTTAGTGTTAATTGTATTGCCATAAAATTACATCTTTATGCATAAAACTATGAGATTATCATTTTGTGCAAGTTGTCTTTTGCATGAAGGAGAAAAAAATTTAAACCAAATTTCATTGAGATTTTTTCAAATGCTTACCTGCATATTTATTTTTACTGGTGATCTTTACTCTTTCTTTTGAGGAGACTCTCTTTAATATTTATCAATATTTCATATTTTCTGTAGGATATGTCTGCTGATAAATATTATCAGTTAATGCTTGTCTGAATTGTTTCTTTCTTTACATATAAATGTTATTTTGCTAGGTATAGAATTTGTTGTTGACCTCCTTATATTTCTGTTTCAATGCTTTAAATATGTCATTCTTGTGTCTCCTGGGTTTTATTAATTGTCATGCCAATTCATCTGAGAATAGGATTCTGAATGCTGTACTAATGGGTCACTATTTTGTCCTTGATTTTCATTAGTTTTAACTTTGATATGTGTATGTGTGGAATTCTTTTAGTTTATATTAGTTTGAGTTTA
This sequence comes from Marmota monax, assembly GCF_021218885.2. Taxonomy (NCBI): domain Eukaryota; kingdom Metazoa; phylum Chordata; class Mammalia; order Rodentia; family Sciuridae; genus Marmota; species Marmota monax. The sequence goes on along the minus strand of NW_026695197.1, from coordinate 1,672,579 downwards.
TTAAATTTTTTTGAATATGTTTTTTAATATTTTCACTAAATTTGTGAACTTTTCAGTCATTATTTCTTCAAATAGTCTTTCCTCTCTATTCCTCATTTCCTTCTGAGTCTTTGATTCTATACAAAATGGTAGACTTCATGGTTTCCACAAATCTCCAGAGGCTCTGCTTTCATTGTTCAAATCTTTTTTTTTTTCTTTTCATTTTTTTACATTAGATAATCTCAATTTTCTGTATTCAAATCCATTGATCTTTTTATTTGCTGGAGATTCACTACTACAGAACCTCTCTAGAGAATATGTTATTGCATTTATAATGCATTAGAACTTCGGTGTTTCAATTTGGTTCACTCCTTTTTTTAAAATTTTGCTTTTTATTGGGTGTCTCAATCTCATATGACATCATTCTCATACTTCCAGTTAGTTTTCTAAACATGGCTTCCTTCATTTTTTTTTTGTACGTATTTGCAATGGCTTTTGTCCACATATTTATCCAGTAAACCCACATGTGGTATTCCTAGGGAATGGTTTCTCCTGACTTCCTTTTTCCTGTGTGTGATCATACTTCCCTTATTCTCTCAATAGTATATTCAAAAGTCTTACAAAAATTTAAGGGAACTAATATTTTAAATTATATTATTGTTTATTTTGGAAATCAGTCCCTTTTTTTACTGAAGATGGTAGTTTTACCTATTAGTTGTTGCTACTTATGTGTTGATTTGTCTAGCAACTTTCTTGGAATAACTTTGCATTATCTGTGTTATTTGTCCTGTGAGGGTGATAATTAAAATAATTTCTTTAAAATTTTGAACCAATATTTCTCTCATTATTGCCAACAGGCTCATTATCTTGGCAGACAGAACAGTGTGCCTTAGGCTTCAATTTCAGTTTTATGGAGTTTCAAGTTTAGCCAGTATGGAGAGATTGGGTTTTTTTAGTGTCCACTTTGGGCATATACACAGTTCTGAACATGTGTTTACTTTTCTAGATTCACCTGTATATGTTGAAGCTATTAAAATCCCCCTATCAATATCTCATTCCTGTTTTTCCCTTTATTTTATTCATTTATTTATTTCATTTTTTTTTTTGCCAGCCTCTTGTTAGCCCTACTTGTATTCCTGCCTTAGACAGCTGAAATGTTAAAAATTTGCCACTAATCATTTTTGACAAATTCCCTGTGGGTAGTGCTGTTTGCACAGAGTAAGCTTGCCAAATAGAGACAAAACCTGGGAATGGAGCTTGCCAGAGTTGTTGACACATGTTAAGTAGGACCAGTTCTCTGGGGAAGCTTTTGGTTAGCTCCAAACTTATTTTCCTCTTTACTCCATACTTTTTTTTTTTTTGACAGCTATTCTAGCTGGGAGGCTGTTAGTTTTTAAGACTACTATGGAGCTGTAGAGAGCGATAGGAATTAAAAAGTTCAAAATTCAGATATAGAGCACTACTTGGGTGGTCAAAAATTTTAGTTACTTTCCAGATCTTTAGAAATATGATTTTTGACATTTTTGACAATTTTGATATGTTCTTATTGCTCTTAGATAAAAGTAGGTTTGCAGAGATTGTAACTCTGTTGTTCCCAAAGTTAGCATCCTGAACTTCTTGTCAAAGAACCTTTAATTTCTGTATCTTATAATTCTTTGTTGACCTTAAATATGATTGCCATTTATTTTGTAAAATGTGAAAGTAATGATGATAAAATACAGAGTAAGAAGAGAATAGAAGAATTATCTATTCCTCTTGAAATATTTCAGCTGGTAGGTGTAGGAAAATTAGACATACAAAGCAAGATAAAGGTAAGAGTGCGTAGCCAGAAAAAAGAGATTATGTCATCGCAGAGATCACAGGAAAGCCATTTTTAATATAAAAAGGTCAATTTTTTAAAGCCACTGAAAGATCAAGTAAGATAATCTCTGAAGTGACCACACACTTTTCAACATGTAGTCATTGAACACAGTGAGAGCAATTCTGGTTCTGAGATGGTGACAGATGCCATACCCGTGGGTTAGTGTCATTGAATGTGAATATTTATTGGTCCACTTTCTGTGCTAATAACACAATACCACAATATGTTTCAAAATAAGAAGTTTATTTGGGGTCATGATTCTTCTTGACATCCAAGGTTGAGGGACTCTTTCTTATGATAGCTGCTTTGCTGTCTTGTCCTGAGGCAGTACAAAGATCACCTTGAAGGAGGGGGTGTGGACATCTAAGTGTTGGCTTCTTGTCTCTCTCCTGTTTCTTGTAAAGTCACATCTACCCTTTTCTCAGTCACCTCCCAAAAGTCCCACCTAGAAACAGCACAGCTAGATTATATTCCCATCCTCTTAATTTCTCACAATGATGTTTAGACTCTAGCAGGAGTTTTGGAAGGGATGAGTCACGAACAGGCATGAAAATTAATGGAGAACACAGTCAAATATTTTATAAAAATCCAATTTAAATGAACAATGAGAGATAGAAAAGTGCCTGAGGCACTTTGGTCAATTATCTATACCTTTTAAAGATTAGATTTTTTTAAAAAGTAACCTTCCTGGGTATAGAGACTGATGCCTGTAATCCCAGCAATTTGGGAAGTTAAGGCAGGAGGATCAAAATTCAAGGCCAGCCTTGGTAATTTAATAAAGACCCTGTCTCAGTATAAAAGGCTGGGGTGTAATTCAATGGGTTACACATCTCTGGGTTCAATTCCCAGTAAAAAACACACACACACAAAACACACACACACACACACAAGTAGCCTTAACATCAAGGTCAGATCTCCTGACAATGTTCTTTTACTTTATTTTTCATCAGCACTTAATACCCACACACCACACTCTATTGTATTTCAATTATTATAGTGGATACCTGGATGCTCATCTTTTTGTTTTCTTTTATAAACTTTTCTGAATATATAGTGTTTCACCTTTAGCTATTATACTATGGATTATGTATCAGACACATAATAAAATTCTTCAGGAATTTCTGAAAGCAAATTGACTCAGCCAGTCTTTTATTTAACTTGTGTTCACTTGTATAGTTACAAGTGAGGCTTAACACTATTTTTTTCTATGGTTAATTGTTTTTCTGTTCAATAAGCTCATGCCTAGACACACCTACCTCCCTTTAGGCAATTTGATTTTCCTGGAAAGAAAGAGGCAAGTTGCTCAAAAATTGTTGAGTTTAAATTAATATTACTTGAAAATCTAAATGTCTGAATTCTGTACAGAAGAGGTAAAGTTTCATACGCTCTTTCTTCCTGACTCTCCAGAAACCTTATGTAAATGTTATATACTAGGGAATAAAAAATTATCTTTGTTACTGTATAGCTGCCTAAGTTCCCTTAAGTTATTTTATACATTTTTAGTTCGGTTTCTATGAATTTAACATGGAAATTATAATTTTCTAAAGTGCTCTTCAAACATCAAAGACTACACAAATTTTATCTATTTCATTATTGCCATTATAATAAAATCCTTAGTATCACTATCATAAACCCTTATCATTGAAAAATATTTATGCTCTAATATTAACTTATTACAAATTGCTACTATTTTTTTTTCATGAGTATTGACTCAACCTTACCCCGACAAGTCATCAAGAACTCTTGTGTGTGTTTATGAATCAAATCACAGATTATAAGTGAAAGCTGAAGTTCTGGAGTCAAACTTTATACTTGTAATTCTTAGGTTACCATTTAATAATTTTGTCACACTGATGAAGCTATGTATTCCTCTGCTTCATTCATTAACAATCTAGAATATGGAAATAGCTTTATTATATATACGTTAGAATACATCAGGATTAAATAGATGAGTACATGTAAGGGACTTACAATAAAGTCGATAATTAGTCTATGATCCCTTGGAAGACAGAAAAGTAAATGCTTCACATGAGAAATTAACCAGTTTTAAAACAATGACTTTTTCCCTTATTTTGGTCTTAACCAAGAAGATAGAACTTGGTAAAAACATGACCATTTGAACAAAATTCTATAAACAAGGCCCACAGTAGTAAATGCTTAAAAATATAACCTTTAAGCCACAATAGTAAAATATGCTATAATTTCAGAATTATTTTACTCATAATAATCCTTTTTAATAATAACTATTAAATTACTTATTGAGAAGTAGCAGTACCATTTTCCTATACTTACTTTATCTCAAATTTTTAAAAATTTATTGATACATAATTTATGCATCATATAATTTATTAATTTAAAATATTCATTTCAAAGATCTTCAATACAAGTAAACAGTTTTGAACATTTTTATCACCTGTGAAAGAAACTCTGAGCCTCCTAGCTACCACTACTCTTTCTCTGGCAGTCTCCATCCATCTCACCATGAACACTGGTCTGTCACTGTAGCTGAACATAAATTTATTTGAAATAGCAGAGAGGTAAATAAAAATTTTTATAAATATATAACAAGAATTTGAAAAAAGAAAAATCTATAATTTATTCTTGGTCCATTTTAAAAAATCATAGACTTCTCTTAAAGTAACATAAAAAGTTCAGAAAGTTTTGGATTAGGAATCAGGTACATCCAAATAAATGTGGGACAGGATACAACATGACCACATTAAAGAAATAAACCACTTTTAGCATTGGGTATGATTTACCTTGCTACATTATTTTAATATAAAATTTGTAATACTTCATCTTCCAGTGAAGAATATTAAGAGAATGATTGAAATTAAAAAAATAAAAACAAGTAGAAGTATCTTAAAACTCTTTCATAGAAACAACTCATATTCAAAATCATTTGTGTATTATGGTCTAGCTTGCTTCATCTTCAGTTTTTTTTTTTCTCCCTATGGTGCTGGGGATCAAACCCAAGGGCCTTGTGCATGTGAGGCAAGCACTGTACAAACTGAACTTTATCCCTAGCCCCAGCTTCAGTCTTATATAGAGCCTATATGTGATAAGATGGCTATAGTTAATTTCATAAAATTTCCTCCTGTGATTGGTAAATCAGTTTTTCTCTGAAGATTTGAGGACTTTTAATATTTTATATTTGTATATTTCACTATTACTTGAATGATCTAGTTTTATTTTGTTAAAGCATTTAATTGCATTGACACACAACTATTAACACATATATACATTTATTTTATATTTACAAGCCTGTAATAATTCACTAATAGATATATTCATGTAATCATCTGAGTATAATATATGTGTCAATTCACTATTCATATAAAAATCTGTATTTTTTTATACAACACCACTTACTAGATTATGAGAGTTTCTGTCTGATGCCCAGAACCTAAAAGAATAAATCACAAAAGAATAATTATTATATATTCTACTGATTAGTACAATATACTAAAATATAAATATATAAAAATGTTAAAAATATGTAGTTTCTGGTTTAGTAGTCTCTTGGTGTTTTGAAAGAATTTGTAATTGATTTTAAAAAGATGAAAAATTAATAAATAATTAGATAAACTTTAATCTTTTAAGGACACTAAGTGCTGAACTTACTAAAGATAAAGGTAGTCAATCTACTAAGTTCAAAGCAATGCTGCACTTCTGCATCTAATACAAATATACTGTTAACTAACTCATTTTTTGTAAATGCACTTCTATTTTAGAATAAAAGTTCAAAAAGTAATATTAATAATTGAAATGTATTGTTTTAAAATGTAAGTCTATGTATACATAAAATTATGTATACATAAAACTGTTCATAGTGAAATTCCATGACAAAGTTGACACTGAAAAAATTGATGGCTATAAAATATAGTTCATCAGCCTCAGCAAAAACAAGATGGTAAGCAATTCAATGAGACCCTGTCTGTAAATAAAATGCAAAATAGGCCTGGGGATGTGGCTCAGTGGTTGAGTGTCCCTGAGTTCAATCTCCAGTACCAATAAATAAACTAATTAATTAAATTAAAAAATATATAGTTCAGCAATGAATGAAAACTGATAAGTGACCTCAAACAATCTTTTGATTTTTAAATATTCTTGGTTTATACTTCTGAAAAATGAGAACTCTACATACCTTGATTCTAGTAACTTACTTTGACTTATAAAGTCTTATAAATAACATTCATTTACATTCTTTCATTTGCTCCTGACTACAATTCACTGAGCAATACCTATTGTTTCTATTTTGTAGATAGGAAAATTGAGTCCATAGTCCAACTTGTTTGCTCCTGTTTATATGGTAACAAATAATAATACCTGGTAAAGAGCAAGGTGTGTTGATGCCTGAATAAATTCCTTGAATTCATATTTAAGTCACCTTTGACCATTATTAAGAACTATAATGTATAGATGATTTCTTTTGGAGGAAATGGAAAGACTTGAAACATACATTTATAATCCAGTTGAGAGGACTTTCACTGTGCTGCTGTTGAAGATTTTTCTATGATATTATTTGGAAACAAGTTTTTGCTCTAAGTGCTAATATGTGGAAAACCCACTACACTTGGAGACATATCCATTAAATAGTCACATTTTGATTTGTGCACTCCTTCAATCACTTTGTGTCTCAATCCTTGTTGATATAAGTTAAGGTGTTTTGTAATTATTGTACTCATGTTTTGATTTTGTTCAACTTATGGTAAGGAATCATCCTCTATTTTGTAAGCTAAAATATGTTTTTAAAAAACCTGTTAATACATTGAGGGAACACACATCACATATCCATGACATGCTGGAAAGGACACTTAGGGTGAAACCAGAAGTCCAATATCCAGTCCTTTGAGCCAATTTTAGGCCTTTAGGTTTCTAATTTCTTTATTCTGTAAATGGGGTCCTTTTACCTCTAAAAGGTAAATTCTAGAATTCTGTGATATTTTGGAAATAACTAGAAAAATTATAAGAAATACATGAAGATCTTTTTCAAATACTCATTCTTTAACTTATAGGAGTCTCTGTATATCTATATTAATTTGCCTATGATTTGTGTAGTAATTGCTGCTTAGTTTATCATAATTTTTCATGCCTTTAAGATATTTATTTTTTATTCCTTGAACTGAAGGCAAGGGGTAAGGGGAGAAAGTACAAAGAAATTAAAGACAGATGAAGTTGCATTATAAGCAGAATATATATTATGTAGAAAATATCCTTAATAAAGCATCATTATCTTTTTCAGAAATTATATTGTTATAACTACAACACAGAGGAACAGTTATTAGATGTTCTAGTTAAATAATGAGCATGATTTTATTTTTTTAAATTCATTATTTGTATTATTTGCTTTTTCACATAATTAACATTTCTATGAGTTCAAGAGGATTATCCACTATTTCTTTTATTCTCTCTTATTTTAATAAGCCAAATATATATATTTTAACCTCTAAAGATTATTAGAAAACTATTCAAGTGAATATGGACAACATTTTGCCTACCTGAATTTATTTTAAGCTTCCCCAATTCTAGCTTAATTGTATATTTTATCATTCTCATATTATTTCATACAATTCTATATATCCTTAATTTATGTCTAAAATGCTTGATTATTTTCTTCTGACATTTTGTCATAGTATTTAAAGGTCACTCAGAAGAGCACCATTAAATCAGTTATCTTCAAAATGACATAACTATGAGGTTATTAAAAGAATGCCTCATTAATGTCACTTCATAATAAAGTTCATTCTACAGGCTCACTTTTTTCCCATAGGATTATTCTTCATTCATGGTTTTGAAAATAATATTTGCTTTGGTAAAAGCAGCACAATACCAGCATTCTCACAAACTTCATCAAAGATCAGGATGTTTTGTATTTTGTATAATGGTAGCACTCAGTCATGAACTTCTTTGGAATCACACTGGAGTGCTGCAGTACTCCGTATACATACTACATAATTATACAACTGAATCTAAATTTGAAATAGAAATTTCCAGTGACTTTACAGCTTAGGGTCCTGTGAAGAAAGCAGAATGTGGTCATTTGAAGTTCAAGAGGATTTTCTCAACCAGATAAAAAGGGCAACATTTGCCCTCAGTTAGTGACTTGTTCCTCTTTTATCTTCCCTAATGAGAAGAGATGGTTAAGAATGTAAAGTCTTTACTTTAATTATGCAGACTGGGTTTGAGTCTACTCTATGCTGAATACACTACATGTATAACTCAAGTCAGGCTGACTGTATCAGTCTTCGCCTGGCTTTCCTCATCTGTAAACGGGAACACTGTATTTAATTAGTTGAGAGAGAGAACTTGCAAAACAAATGGAAATTTCTTCACACAGTGTCTATAACAAAATGAATGCTAACAAGATTTGTTATGATTAATATAAAAGCATGAGAATGCTCTTTTATTGAAGTGTTTAAACTACATTTTCACATATATTTTCTTTATTCAACTTGTCATGTTCTGTTATTTGAAGAATATACTCTTTTTTCAAAATTCTCAAGACTTTAAGGAAGGTAGGAACCTAGTAACTGAGTAATAGGATAAAAATGTGGGCAAGTTCAAACTCTATCTTTAGTCTACCTCAAGTTCAATTTATAGTTTCTTCGGTCTATTTCAGAAATCCTTGACTGATTGGCCATGCAGCATATGTTTAGCTCAAGGAAGTCCATTATTTTGGACAGTTCTGTTAGTAAGTTCTCACTCAGGCTGAGCCTTTGGAGCAACACATGTAGCCTCTTAAATCATCAAAGAACATTCTACACCTTCACCTCCTTCGATGATACAAGCTTCTCTCTAAATATCTACATTCTTCAAGTATACATTATCTTTTTTTAAAAAATAACATATTTTAAAGAACTCATACAAATAAGATTTTTAAAAAATATGTTAGTTTCCTTTTATTGAACCAAACCTGTACCCCTGGGATGAACTCCACTTGATCATGGTACACTATTTTTAAAATGTTTTTGAATGCAATTTTGCCAGAATTTTATTGAGGATTTTTACATCTATGTCCATCAGGGATATTTGTCTGAAGTTTTATATCCTTGATGTGTTTTTGTCTGGTTTTGGTATCAGAGTGATATTAGCTTCATAGAATCAGTTTGGAAGGGTTCCATCCTTTTCTATTTAATGGAATACTTTGAGGAGTATTGGTATTAATTCTTCTTTGAAAATCTTGTGGAATTCAGCTATAAGTACATCTGGTCCTGGGCTTTTCTTGGTTAGTAGGATTTTGATGGCATTATCTATTTCATTACTTGAAATTGATCTGTTTAAATCATATATAACCTCCTCATTCAGTTTGGGTAGGTTATATGTCTCTGGAAATTTGTTGATGTCTTCGATATTTTCTATTTTACTGGAGTATAAATTTTCAAAATAGTTTCTAATTATCTTCTGTATTTCAGACATGTCTGTTGTGATAGTTCCTTCTTCACTTAGTATTTTAGTAATTTGAGTTTTCTCTTTGTTAGCATGACTAGGTGTTTATGTATTTATTTATTTTTTCAAAGAACCAACTTTTGATTTGTCAATTTTTTCAATTATTTCTTTTGGCAATTTCATTGATTTCATCTCTGATTTTAATTATTTTCTGTCTTCTGCTTTTGGTGTTGATTTGTTTTCTTTTTCTAGAACTTTGAGATGTAGTCTTAGGTCATTTATTTCTTGACTTTTTGTTCTTTTAATTAATGTGCTCAATGCAATAAACTTTTCTCTTAGTACTGCCTTCATAGGGTGCCAAGATTTTGATATGTCTTATCAGTGTTCTTATTTACCTCTAAGTATTTTTTAAATTTCATTATTGATTTTTCTACTGTCCATTCATCATTCAATAATGTATTATTTATTCTCCATTTGTTAGAGTAGCTCTTTTTTTTATTTTATTGTTGATTTCTAATTTCATTCCATATGAACTGATAGAATGCAGTATATTATCTCTGTTTTTTTGTATTTACTAAGATTATCTTTGTGGCATAATGCAATTCATCATATTAATAGACTTAAACAAGAATCAGACAATCATATCAATAGATGCAAAAAATTGACAAAATATAGAATAATTTCATGTTCAAAACACTAGAAAACCTAGAGACAGTAGGAACATACCTCAACATCCAGAAAACTATATATGCTAAACCCAAGGCCAGCATCATTCTAAATGGAAAAAAAAATGAAAGTATTCCATCTAAAAATTGGAACAAGACAAGGATGTCCTCTTCCACCACTTCTAATCAACATCATCCTTGAAACTCTAGCCAGAGCAATAAGAAGAAAGAAATTAAAGGGATACAAATAGGTGAAGAACTCAAACTAATACTATTTGCTGATGACATGATTCTATATTTAGAAGATCCAAAAAATTCCATCAGAAAACTTCTAGAACTAATACATAAATTCACTAAAGTATCAGGTTATAAAATTAGCACCCATAAATCAAATGCAATTCTACATATCAGCAATGAATCCAATTAAAGGGAAATTAGGATAACTACCCCATTCACAATAGCTTCAAAAATTATAATAAAAATTAGAATACCTGGGAATCAATCTAACAAAAGAGGTGAAAGACCCCCTACAATGAAAACTACAGAACACTAAAGAAAGAAATTGAAGAAAACCTCAGAAGATCTCCCATGCTCCTGGATAGGTAGAATTAATACTGTCATATTAATGGCCACACTACCAAAAACATTTTACAGATTTAATGTAATTTGTACAAAAACCCAATGACATTCTTCATAGAAATAGAAAAGCCAATCATGAAATTTATTTGGAAAAATAAGAGACCAAGAACAGTCAAAACAATCCTTAATAAGAAAAGTGAAGAACTAGGTATCACAATACCAGACCTTAAACTATACTACAGAGCAATAGTAACAAAAACAGCATGATATTGGCACCAAAACAAACTGGTAGATCAATGTACAGAATAGATGACACAGAGACTAACCCACAAAACTACAATTATCTTATATTAGACAAAGGTGCCAAGGACATGCATTGGAGAAAAGATAGCCTGTTTAACAAATGGTGCTGGCCTAACTAGAAATCAATATGTAGCAAAATGAAATTAAACCTCTATCTCTCACCCTGCACAAAAATAAACTCAAAGTGATCAAAGACTTAGGCACTAGAACAGAGACCCTGTGTCTAATAGAAGAAAAAGTAGGCCTACATCTTCACCATGTTGGCCTAGTATCTCACTTCCTTAACAAGACCCCTAAAGCTCAAGAAGTAAAATCAAGAACCAATAAATGGGATGGGTTCAAATTAGAAAGCTTCTTCTCAGCAAAGGAAACAATCAATAATGTAAAGAGAGAGCCTATAGGTTGGGAGAAAATCTTTACCACATGCACCTCTGATAAAACATTAATCTCTAGGATATATAAAGAACTGAAAAACATAATACCAAAAAACAAACAAACCAATCAAATGGGCTTAGAAACTGAACAGATACTTCACAGAAGAAAAAATACAGTCTATCAATAAATAAATGAAAAAAGTGTCCAACTCTCTAGCAATTAGAAAAATGCAAATCAAAAATACACTAAGATTTCATCTCACTCCAATAAGAATGGCAATTATCAAGAATACAGGCAAGGATATATGTTGGCGAGGATGTGGAGAAAAAGGTACATTCAAACATTACTGGTGGGATTGCAAATTTGTACAACCATTTTGGAAAGCTGTATGGAGATTCCTCAGAAATCTTGGAATGGAACCACCATTTGATGGAGATAGCCCATTCTTCAGTTAATACCCAAAGGACTTAAAATCAGAAAACTACAGAGATGCAGTCACATCAGTGTTTATTTCAGCTCAATTCAAAATAGCTAAACTAGGGAATCAACCTAAGTGTACTTCAATAGATGAGTAGATAAAGAAAATGTGTTATACATAGTCAGTGGAATATTACTCAGCTTTAATGAAGAATGAAATTATGGCATTTGCAGATAAATGGATAAAGTTGGAGAGTGTCATACTAAGCAAAAAAAACAATCCCAAAAAACCCATGGCCAGATATTTTCTCTAATAAGCAGATGATAATTCACAATGCGGGGGGCACTAGAGAAAAACAGAGTTACCTTATATTAGGTAGAGGGAAGTGAAAGGAGAGAAGGGGAGGGGATGTGGGGATAGAAAGGATAGCAGCACAAAAGAGACATTATTACTTTACGTGTATAGATGACTGCATGACCCTTGTGATACTACGATATGTACTCTCAGAAAAATGAGATATTAAATCCCATTTATGTATGACATATCAAAGTGCATAACTGCATTCTACTGTCAGATATAACTAATTAAAACAAATTAAATTTTTTAAAAAAATAATGTTAGTTTGCCATCAGCATTGTTAAATCATGACATGCAATAAAATCCAATATTCAGAGAAGGGCAAGCTGCCTTTTTTTCCATATAGTCCATGACCAGAGTCTCTGGCATCATCTGTGTGATTCTTAGAACACATAAATTCAAACGTTGACCCTGGCTTGCTGAGTCAGTAGCATTGTTCTACAATGTGATTTTAACCCTTTACCTTAACAGGCACACCGTAACAACCACACTGTTTGATATTGCATTTAGTCATTTAGAAATGGAATCTAAACACTTCCTCACACTGAAGGATTTAACCTAAAATCTCCAATCTTTTTTTCTCATAAATTATTCTTAGTTGTTACTTAAATGTCAGAGTATTCTGAACACTCTTTTATGTCATTGTATCTTCTAAATATGATTGACTATCTATTATAAAATATTGTTCTAATTATGTTACTCATTTGTGAATCAAAATATATCTAATTTACTATGGCAATAAAGTTGAAAAGAAAGTATATTAGGATTAAATCATATCAAAACTAACTCTCAGTAGGTGTCAGGCATTTACTTACCCCAGCTAATGCATAATATAAATAAATAATAGGACACTATTTTGGTTGAAAAAGCATATATGTTTTCCTTATTCTTTACATAGTGTTTTGATCCAAAATTAAAAAATGGTCAAATAAACGAAATCTAGGAAAATGAGTCCTTAATGAAATGATAATTATTATAATTTTATCTTAATGATTTGAATAGGATGCCACTTTCTTTTTTTGTATAAAAGCACTGCTATTATACTTATGACCATTCTTAAATATACTCGAGAGAACCCACTAACTCTGATTTTATTCTAATCTGACTTCAAACGTGATACAAGAAGCACAAGCAAGCCCTAGTAGAGCAATTGAATGAAGAAATGGCTACTCTCAATATCAATGCTACCTACATTCCTAGGGATGAACATAATTTTACCTAGAACACAAAGCCTGGATTACTTCCAGATATAAATTTCCATTATGCCATAAACATTTTATGCCACATAATTGAATACTTATGAAAAATCAGAATGTTTATATTAAATTAAATTAAATCACATTAGAAACTAATCAAGTTTTTGTTAGCTTTTCAAAATACATTTTGGATGACTGAACTATTTAGTTAATAAGTAAAAGTGACTGTAATGACAGTGAGAAGTGTTCAAATATATTCCCTTAATAGCACTAAATGTGAAAACCCAATTGAATTCTTTTTTCACCATTTTACAAAAGCCTTAACTTCTGAGTAACAAGATTTGGGAAGAAATCACAAATATCTCCCTGAGACATATATGGATCAGAAAACACTATACCTATCATTAGGTAATCACACCTGCTTTCTAACTCAATACTATTTTGGAGATTAATGATCAAAAATCAGTTTGGAAAGTGTTAAGAAGAGTAAAGTTAAAATAAGGTTTGCTGTAGTTTTCTTTTGATATTGAAAAATCAGTGAAAATGGTGAAATATTTGTCAGGAAGCAATGAATAAAATGTACACCTAAGTCTACTGATTGTTGGATACAGCTGTTGCAAGCCATCCATGGGCTGTGTGTGTGAGCTATGTGCATTTGAATGTTTGAGGGGACTGGTCTGGCATTGCACATTGATTGGGTTGTGCAACACAAATGTGCCTTTCCTCTTACTCTGCCTGTGATCCCACACAGCACCTGAGATGGGTATGACTTACCAAGATGTGAATCAATCTTGAACACTTCTCACTGTCATTACAGTCATTTTTACTTATTACCTGAATTGTTCAGTGATCCAAGACATCACCAAGCAAGACTCCACCCTTTAAAATCCTACCCCTTGCCTTATGCCTTATTTGGGTGGAATATTCTATGGAATATCTTCTCCCCAATAAATAGGGGGGTTTCGGGTAAGCTTGCTCTCTTGCTCTTTCCAGTGCTGCCCAGCATGGAGCTGACCCTTGGGGTCACAGCTCTGTCCTTCCCTTGTTGTTAAAAACTCATGTTTGTGTGCTGTGTGGTTTCTTCACTGTTTTCTTAGATATTGATACAGCCAGCTCCTTTGAACCCAGCTGATCTCACCAGCCAGGCCAGCTGGTGACACACAGCAGCATTTTGTGTTGAGCTGAGCAATAATGAAATGAAAGAAAAATGTAATGCAGCAGAAGAATGAAATAACCAAATAAACAAATTGTAGGAATTTGTTCAGATTTATCTTATCTAGCTATATGTACATGGAAATGGATTTTAAGCTTAACATCTACAAATGTCTAAAAAAGTTGCAGATGATCATGATCAAAATATTCTGAAGTAAATTTATCCACTTAAGTGATATATTTAAGTATATAAATACTTAAAAGGCGAATAAATATCTGTAAGACATTTTACATATTGAGATTAAGGAAATCAACATTTTTGATATCACAGCATTTAAAAATGTGTTTCTGGGGGTCATTATACAGAGAGTCACTGAGTTTTCATCAGATTGTAATTGATATGTATTCATTGGTTTAATAGCTCATTAAATACAACTGTTATAGAATTAAAATTAGTCAAGACTAATAATTAATGAATACATAGTCTTCAATCCAGCTACTTGGACTTGCACTTGTTCTTTAAGGTAGTGTTCTGATCCTATTTCTCTCTTGGTTTACTTCCTGTCATTCCAGGCACATCTAGTGTACTCAAGCTCTTCAATATGAAACCATCTCTTTCTCTAAAGTCCATTTTCATCATCAGTTTCAGAATTTCTAAATGCTATTCATAAAGCAGTGTGATAGTCTAAAGTGCTATTTTTTTCACTAAAGTAAATGAATTTATCCTGTCTTTGCAACTTAAGAGCAATTCAAGGAAAATCAAATATACAGCATGAATTAAACAACAAAAACCATGACAAAACAAAGCAGAACACCCAAAAACAGGATGTTTAAAGAAGCCTGTGTCCATAAAAAGTAAGTATTTGGGTTGAACCTCTAGGACTGTGGGTACTTCAGAAAGTAAAATACTTTAAGTCAGACAGAGAAATAGGGAATAGGATATGTCAATAGGAAATAGGGATTTTTTTGCTTTTGTTTAAAAAAATGCATTTTGTTTTAAGGAATTAATTGTGCTTAATTTGTGTGGGGGAAAAATGAGAACAAATATGGCATTTATACCATCCCCAAAAATCTAAGCTTAAATACTACTCAGTTCTGTTGCCTTATTTTGGAAGTCTCTGAGACAGGAGACCAGAAGCTAAGAGATTGACAACTCTCTTCTAGGAGCCTCTACATCTGTGAGGATGCAAGGGTGGGGACAGCTTAGAGGATGATGTGAGATGTTTTAAAGGTCAGATCGGAAGCAGCAGCATACATCAGTTCCACTCATGTTTTACTGACAAGAACTCAATCACGTGGCCCCGTGTCATGCCAAATTGACTAGAAATGAAGTTAAGGATTGGATCTAAAATTAAGATGAAAAATGAAGATGTTGGTATTTACTTGCAGTCTGTGCTAAACACAAATTGGCCTTGTAAGTGACCCCATTTCCAATATTTCTTATTAATGTGCAGACAATTGTGCAGGCTGCTACTGTGCTGCAAAATGAATGGCATAAATTATGACCTCTGTCAACCATACATGCAGCTGGGAGTATGAGTGTAGTTAAAAGACCTTACAATATAATTTCAAATAGTGTTATAAATCTGAGAATATGTGTTTGTGTTTGGGAATAGTGTGTGTGTGTGTGTGTGTGTGTATTTTAATTAATAATTAAGTTTTGAGTTGATGAAAATTTGATAAAATTTCTATGATCTCATGATGACTTAAATTGGTGATGAGCTTCATTTTCTCTTTCATTAAGAGACAATGCAAAAATCTTTCCAATTACAGCTAAACCCACACTTGCATGTTCCGCAGAGCCTTCTTCTTATTAAACGTATTATGGAGGATTCATGTGTCCTATTGTTTGTTTGGGTGAAAAGGAGTTGAATAAAGGATAAATTGTATACTCAGAACAATATCTATTGGTGACAGTGGGGTACATTTCATCAAAGGGGAGAGCAAAAGTATCTTAGAGTTTTCCAAGAGGAAAATGGTTCGTTGGATGAGGGAGTTGAGTACAGAGAATTAAGTTTAGATTGGAGAGCACATCTTTGCAGTCTGTATATAAGTAATATTTTACCCTTTGGAGTAAAGAAATGGTTGTATTCAGAGTACTATTTTAATTCCATTTTTCCTTCTGCTCCCAAGCACCCGACTATATTGTCACTTATCTTTACCTTATTGGTAAAGTTAAGTACGCTGAATGGAAATGTGCCTGATAGTGTGGGGGAACAGTGATGTGGCAGTAAAAGGAGTTGCTTTTTTTATGCATCCTGTTCAGAGGTGGTGATGTTTAAAGTGACAATGAACAAATAAGCTAACTGGTCCACAGGACTGGAAATTTTTAGGCAAGGAACACAAAGCTTTTGTTGAATAACATGAAAGCTAAATTTCCAAAAAGATGACAAAATGGGGCTTCTGAATTAAGGGAAGAAATACTGGCTGAGATTCAGTCTAGCCAAGATTTGTGGTAGAAAGGGACAGAGACAAATAAAGCATATTACAAAGAAGAAGAAGAAGAAAAAAACTATTTATAAATTAAAGGAGAAAAAAAGAGTAAGAAGTCCCGTTCTATGTTCGATGGATAATGTTTTCTTTTGTAATTGAGAATTTTTGATAAACTACAAGTTGGATATGTGTGTAGATATGCAGAGTTTTGTTTTGGTTATGTGGGAATTAAATAGTATTTGAGCTTTTCCTTTTCTTTCTCCCCCCCCTGCAACATTTCATCCTGTTATTATGAAAGAGGTTGGTTAGCTTTTCATCACTGACTATGATACTTGACAAGAATAATCCAGCTGATGAAAAAGGTTGTTTTGGTTCACAGTTTCAGAGGTTCAGTCCATGGTCCACCGACTCTTTGTTCTGGGTCCTAGGTGATACGAAGCATCATGGCACCAGGGCATGGCAGAGGAAATCTGCTCAGTACATTGCAGCTAGGAAGCAGAGTGACAGGAAAAAAAAAAAAAAAAAAAAGGAAAAATGGGGCCAAGATATAATCTCCAAGGGCATGTCCCTCAGTGACCAACTTCCTCCATTCACTCCCCACCTGGCTATAGTTACCCATAGTTCAACATTCCTTTCCAAATATTAATCCTTCAAATGGATTAAATGAATTAACCCAGTGATTAGATTAAAGCTGCTTGATCAAATCATTTCACTTTTGAATGATCCTGCATCAAAATAGAAGATTTTAGAAGACACTTCATATCTAAGCTATAATAATAGATCCAAAAATTGTACCCATTTTTTTGTAAATCTGTTATTAAATCTATTTGTAAATCAACTCATTTTAATATTCTGACTCTACTCACCAGTCAACAAAACTTTTCTTGACTGTCTTAGCAATGGTATACGTGATTGCAATTAAGAAAACAGTACTATACCATGTTTTAAACAAACTTATACATAAAAAAGCAAAAATTTAAAGAAAGATTGTTTAACAAGTTGTTTTTCCTTTAAAAAGAAAATGGTGTGGCATTTTTAACTTATAAGTCCTCTTTTAAAATAATAATTAAATGAAAAACGATTGAAACTTTTTGAAACTCTCATCAATGAGAAGCAATGTGAGTAGATAATCAAAGCTAGTAAAATGAGTAAACTTGCAAATAAAATATGTGAAATATAATTTCAATATTAAGATAAAATTTTTTTAAATTAAAATCACACTTTTTTGGCAATATTTCCATAAAACTTTGGCTCTTATAAGTTAGATAGACTTTATGCTCTTAAAATATTTATTTCTGAAGAGATTTCAATTATTAGGGAAAATAAAATTTAATGACTACATTTGGGAACACAGTCCCACATTGTGTGTTTAGTATTAGGAATTCCCAGGAGTCTTTAAATTAAAGCACATTAAAGAAAGCAAATTTTCAGGAAGGGGACATGTTGAATATTAAGTATACCTGGGAGAGATAAGCTGTCAACTTAAAATGATAAACAATAATAATTAAAGCAAAATAAGAATCAGCACTATTTTCAGGATATCCATGGCACTTACTTTGGGCTATACTTTGAAATTATGACTACAAGAGATCTATCATTCTCTTACCTGTATGTGTGTGTGTGTGTGTGTGTGTAACCTACTAAGTCTTGGTACCATGATTATTTACTGAGATCTTCTTTGGAAAGACCACTAAATATTGTTAAATATCTAGCTCCTCAAAAGGACAGTGTATATTTTTGTGTATTCCACATATAATCCCAGCTCTTTAAAAAAATTCAATTAATTAGTTTTTATTTCATACTGGCAATGTTTCTATGCTATTCTAACTAAATAAGGAGTCTGGTCTTTTATAAGACCAAAAAAAAAAAAATTAAAATGAAGCAAAAAAAAAAAAAAAACAACACTTTCTTGCATAACTGTTAAGTGCTAAGAGTAGAATAGTAAAAATCTGGAGTCAAGTTAGGTGTATTAGGATATTGGAATATACAGAGATGTACAAAATTATACATAATAATTATTCTATTGTAAGCAATAAATTCACAGGAGGTATTCACCAAGTAGCCTAAAGAAGGAAAATGTGTAAAATCATGAAGAGTGTCTAATTCTTCTGAATCCAGTCCCCAGGGTAAGCCGGAGATTGTGTATAATTTTGTGCCACTAAATAAAGAGGTAAACAAAACACATGCGATTTCTAATGGTTATATTAATTGTTCTTTGCATACCAAGATTTTCTGTTGGAATTTGTGTAATGAATTCTCTGAGAGCAAGGCCTGTAGTTTTTTAGTCTTTTGTTGCTAGGACTCAGCACTGTGTAAGAATAGGCACATCCATTTTCCCAGCAGTGTGAAGTGGGCCTGTGACCTCTACTGCCTCCTTTCCTTCTCCCAATGCTATTAGCAGGTTCTGTGCAACAGCCAAAGGCCTGTTAAAAGGCAGAAATGTGATTTTGATCTTTTTAGTTTCTCACTAAATTACAGAATCAGTTCTCTGGTTGGCAGCTGCTGACAATTTTATAACAGTTTATTTTTCAGTACCGCTCTGAAAAGCACCAATTTATGGTTTAAGGTGCTCATTTATATCAAGACAGAATCCTCAGTGGTTAGATGGGTCATTCTTGTAAACATTTGGCTTGCAAGTGACCTTCATGCTTGTAGTTTTTTTCTTCAGAACAAGAGAAAAAATAAAATAAATGTGTTTTAATTTCATTTTTATTTTTAATAGAGACAGATATAGTTGTAAAACGTTCAATTTCCTATCCCCAGGGAGGAAGAATTACTCTTAAAAAAAGAACATATAAGCTCTTAAAAATTAAAGCTGTGAAGTTGGATATCTACTTAAAAATATTATAGTCAATACAAATTAACTCAACGTGACTCTTTCCCAGAGTTTCATATTTTAGAAGTAATAAAACTTATTCATTTTTCTTCTCACAAGATAACTTTGACATTTTATTTTACTTGTTGCTAAAAATAAACTCTTTCTGAAAACATGTTTCTCTATATATATGTATATAGATGTAGGTATGTACTTAATTTCTTAACTTAAAAATGTCCATTAAAGTTAGACATTTTATAGTTCTATCATATGCTACTCATTATTGTTTAATTCTTTTTTCTAAAACATATTAATACAAATGAAAAATCATAAACTTTATGTATCAATGATATGATACTCTTCATTAAAATTTGGTTTGGTGTTAAATTACTAAGACTAAACAAGTGTGTTGTTTATACATGCAAATAGAAGTAGATAATTATATTAAAGTTCAACCAAAGTATATTGAACATTAGTTACATTCATGAAATATTCTAAGTCTGATCTTTTTAAGGGAATGTTATTTGGCCCCAGAGGAGTATCCAATGAAGTAGTTAAGACAGCATTATTTAACAGTTTTAAGATAATTTAATGTCATTAAATTACAATAAGTTTTATGTTGTGCATATATAAAGATGCTTAAAGAGAACTGAAAATAATAAATATTCTAGTCATTATAGCTCAGCAAAGATTTTCTGTTGAAAATAACAGCTGACCAGTAATGTACAAAATTGAGGGGAGTTAATCAAATGAAGAGTTTTTTCAAATGAAAAAGCATAGGAATAAATCATTGACCTATAAAATAAAATAGGATGTGTTGGAAACTACAGTAAAAAGCACAGGGCATAGAGGGCAGATGCTGAATTAATTTATGATTACTTCATCAAGGGCCCTTATGAAAGACTAAGAAGATTAAGCACTTCCTTCAGTGAGTGGGGAGCAACTAAGGATTTCTAAACAAGGGAATGAGTAACACACTCATTTTATTTAAAAAGGATGAGTCTGATTGCAATTTAGAAGATCATCTCAACAGTGACAAAGCTGGATAAAGGGAGATCCTAAAGGTCCAGGTGACAGATCAATAGAGAGATGAACTAAGGAATGAGAGAAATAGGGATAGGATGGTTTAGATTTGGTGTCCCCCCAAAGCTCACCTGTAAGACAATTCAAGAAGGCTCAAAGGAGAAATGATTGGGTTCTAGCCTTAAACTAATCAGTGAATTAGTCTCTGATGGGATTAATTGAGTAGTAACTGGAGGCAGGTGGGTGTGACTAGAGGAGGTTGTTCATTGGAGATGTGGCTGAGGGGTATATATTTTGTATCTGGAAAGCGGAAAACCTCTCTCTGCTTCTTGATCATCATGGTGTGATCTGCTTGCTTCCACCAAACTCTTCTGCCATGATGTTCAGCCTCATCTAAAGCCCTGAGGAATGGAGCAGACCTTCTATGGACTAAGACCTCTGAAACTGTGAGCTTTCAAATAAACTCTTCCTCCTCTACAATTGTGCTACAGTTTCACAGCAGCAAAAAAAAAAAAAAAAAAAGCTGACTTAAATAAATTGGTTTAAAAGTAATACTCAGAAAGAAAATTCTGTAAGACTTGATAAAAAGTCAAATGAGGGTGAATGGAGAACAGAGAGAAATTTGGACTGATTATTAGATGTCTGCTGTTTATTACTGAATACATCATAGAAGTTCAGGATTATGTGGGTGATAGGGAGGGGAGAATATGAATAACAATTGTATTGTTTAGGAATCAAATTCAGATGTGGACAAACCAAATTTGAAGAAACCAAGTGATATTTGTGAATACATTTCATTGAACATTTAAATATGTTTTTATCTCTAGTGTTGGTTGTATAAAATTCATTAAACCAAATGTCTGATCATTAAGAATTGAGAGATATCCTCATGCTAAAAGAAATAAATTATGTTAGGTAATTTTTAATTTATACTACATAATTCTTCCCAGAGGAAATGTTCCTGTACTTACTTTAATATTTCCCCTGTATTTCTTCTAGGTTAAAACTGATAAGCCAGTTATTAATTGTATTAAACATGATTAATGAAGCTTCTTAAGACTTTGCTTTCATTTTCATTCTTCTAGTGAATGCAAATCATTATTGTGGTTGGTTCTGATGATAAAATGTCCAATGTTTAGACAATGTCTGAGTTTTTACAGGTATCTCTATTTTCTATCATACTTAGAAAACTCATTGTCGTAAATCAAACATTGTAGTAAATTGAACTAAATTTGACATAAATGATTAGAATATTAAATTCTAAAAAGAATATATAGGATAGTTATATTAAATATTTATATTGAAAATAAATTCTCCAAAAGGAACCATTTGGCATTATGATATATTACAGCAAATGTGCTTAATATTGGGAATCTAAAGTCATAAGAGTTATAAAAATTGTTTTAGCCTTATGTTTCATCCATTTTAATTGTTACATTTCATCTGTTTCAATTATAGCCTCTGAATAGTGAACTCAGAATTCAAAGCTGTTATTGAGAAAGCCAATTATTGAATAAAGAGCCCAGTCTGGATTAAGATCCCAAATCTGCCCTGCACTGACTTTGTGACTGTGGTTATGCCATTTAACTGTATGCCATAGTTTCCTCTGTTGTCTCACCTTGGCACATAGTACGGGCTGTGTAAAGATTTCATAAATACATAAGGGTGATTTTGATCTTATAGAAGAAATAGAAATGTTACAAATATTTATAATTAACAGATTATAAAAAGTTTTATCAATTGAGAAATACTATTGAGAAAAATACATATGAGAAAAATAAAAATTCAAAATTGTATCATATCTTCTGCATGTGGACCTGAGCATAGTTATCATGGCAACATATAATTGATATCAAGACAGAAGGATCACCAAAAATATGTCAGATATTATACACCTAGCTTTTTTCTCATTTGTTAAGCAGGAATAATATATACTCCACTTAATAATGATATTTTATTGATGATGCAGTTTATGTAGTTTCTCACTGACCTAGTAAAACAGCTTATTATTCAGCAGAAGAGAAATTTAAAAAGAGAGGTTGGGTCATGAGTTATTTTTTCAAGGTAGCACTGCCTTAATGGCATATTTGAGCATTAGTCCTCCCTGAAAGTATGCTTAGCACATCTGGGCATATCTGGGGTTGTGCTACAGAGAGAAAGCCCAGACTGGAGACACTGGAGATACTGGAGTGTGTTTTGGATAATGCCCCATTTGTTATAATCACCAGATACTGTGGAGGGTAAGTAATTTTTCTGCTTGAATGGATAAGTAACAACCCAGTTTTCTTAATGATATGGAGACCACTAAGCAACTTTAATTCTTTCCTTCACTATACCTTAACTGTAATAATTAAAGACACTAACAATTTAACTTCTTTTTTGTTAAGTATTCCATTTTTTCTTCCTTATGTGATCTTGAGAATAATTGAGACAGCATTAAAGTTAACATGTTCAAAAAAAAAAAAAAAAAAAAAAAGGGCTGGGGATGTGGCTCAAGCGGTAGCGCGCTCGCCTGGCATGCGTGCGGCCCGGGTTCGATCCCCAGCACCACATACAAACAAAGATGTTGTGTCCGCCGAAAAACTAAAAAATAAATATTAAAAATTCTCTCTCTCTCTCTCTCCTCTCTCTTTAAAAAAAAAAAAAGTTAACATGTTTTATTTATAACTCTTTTGTAGGAAGATTTTTCATAGATATTCAGACAATTGGAGAGGAAATGAGGGAATTTTTATAGACCTTATTTTTGAAATTGAATTTAGTAGGTGCCTTGATGACAACTCAGGTGTCTATTCCTTAATAGCCTTTCTTGTAATCTTATACCTTTTTATAACAATTTCATTTTGTACATGTATATTTGTTTGGTTATATATTTTTAATTCTAGTTTCTATTATCAGAAAGTAACCATCTATAATTGTGCTTCTACTATATATTAATGTCTTATACAGTGCCTAGAAGGAGCTAAATAAATAATCATAGAATGAATTCAAGAAAAATCAAATCCTCTGGAAGCATATCTGATGATTTGTGACTCAGACACACAAAGAATACAAGCAAAAGCTGGCTGTTCTTTCATAAAATGAGACCAAGTCAATTATTTTGGGTCTTCCAGGATATACACTGGATGCTAGATTACACAA
Source organism: Marmota monax (assembly GCF_021218885.2). Taxonomy (NCBI): domain Eukaryota; kingdom Metazoa; phylum Chordata; class Mammalia; order Rodentia; family Sciuridae; genus Marmota; species Marmota monax. The sequence goes on along the minus strand of NW_026695197.1, from coordinate 1,648,896 downwards.
AGTAAAACAAGTTATTATTATGTTCATTCTTACCTATGGACAATGGGACTGGTATAATTTTTAATAATAATTAATTCCTGTTAATAAGCAGGACATTTTCCTAACTAATATGTTGCTACAACATATATGAAAAGAAAATAATAGATTAAATATCTAAGGTTATTTTTGTCTCAGGTTGCCTCTAGCTCCCTGTACAACCCATGGAAAACTTATAGCAATGAAAACATTCAAACTTCCCTTCTCAGTGTATTTTTTTCTGATCAGAAAAAAATGAATAAGAATAACTAATTCTGTGAAAAGAATCCATCTTAACAACTTCGGTTGAATAAACACAGACCTTTTTTAGTATTATGACCAAGCTAAAGGTTTACTAAAAATAGAATAGCCTCCAAAGCACTAAATTGATAGGTTTAATAGTAATAAGAAAAAAATCCTACTCATATTAAATATGATATGAAACATCAATACTGATACATTGTTACTAACCAAATAGTGTGCAAAGATTACATTATGGTTAACTTTGTGCTGTCCATTCTATGGGTTTTGACAAATACATACAGAATAGTTTCTCTACCCTAACAATACCCCAAGTTCCATATCCTTTTTCTTCTTTTGTGCCTCCCAAACCACTGATTTTTTTATTTTCTACATTATTTTGCCTTTTCCAGAATATCTTAGAGTGGAATGATATACTTTGTCTTTCTCAAGTTAGTTTCCTTTACTTCACAATATGTATTTAAGGTTCCAACATGTTTCTCCATGGCTGATGACCCATTTCTTTTTATCATTGAATTTTATGAATTTCATCCATTGCAACCATAAATAAGACTTCCATGAATATTCATGTGCATTTTTTGTGCTCATAGCTTTTCAAATTTGATGGCTAAATACCAAGGACTATCAATGTTGGATCATATGATAAGAGGACACATAGTTTTGTTATGAACTGCAAACTCTTCCAAAGTAGCAGTTCATTTTTGTAATCCTACCAACAATGAATGAGAATTCCTGTTGTTCCACAACTTTGCCATATCAGTGTTGCCAGTATTTTACATTTTTTTTCATTCTACTGGGGATGTAGTGCTGGCTTTATATTTTTAAAAAATGTTTAGCTCTCTAATGATGTAGCATGAAACATTTTTCACATGTTTATATATCTATGTATAGATAGATATCATATATACATATATATCTATATCTGTGTATATATAGTATATTATATATATAATTATCTTTGGCGAGGTATCAGTTTAGATCTTTTGTTCATTTATTTATTTTTTCTTGTTGAATTTTAAGAGTTACTTTAAAAGCATTGGGCAACAGTTCTTTATTAAATGTGATGTTAGGAGACTCTAAGTCTTATTTAACTACACTATTCTACTAGGAAGTCATTCTTAGGTTTAGCACACAATTTTACATTACTACTTTGTGGACTATGGTTCTGATGATATCTTAATTTTTAGAGCCTTTATAGAGCTAGACTTGTCTGGTAAGCATCTGCTATGATTTGAATTCTCCTGTCTACCCTGAGTCTTATGATATCTTTTACTTGGAGTAGAAGGGTCTCTGGTTCCATAAGAATAGGTGTTTCATGGGCCATGACCTCACCTTTCTTGGCATTCCAATGGCTACATAGTATCTCTCCGGGAGGAGTCTTCATTAGCCAAAGAGGTTCCTGGCAAGAGGCTGCTTGTGGATCCTTGCAGCTAATGTCCCTTGTTATCATATCTCTGTGGGGAGGAGGCATGAGAATTTTCCCCTTTGTTTACTGCATTTACTTATAGTGAAATTTTACTCATAGATCCTCATTGCTAATATTATTCACGGGAGTCCATTTCATCCAGGGGAAGAGTGAGCCCACCTTACCTATTCTGTCTTTGTTACTGAATTAAAGGCTGGTAAATGCTAGGTATGGGTTGTCTTGTTCTGTTAGATGGTTGCTCATAAAAGTACTGCTTTGGTTTTACTCAACTTCTCAGATGTTAACTTAATTGGTTTACATTCTCACCATCTTTTGGTGTTCTGCAAAGATAAAATATAATATTTAGCTAGGAGAAGCAGAGAGATGAGTATAAACTCTTAAAATAATCAGATGATGACTTTCTGCCTTAGGAAAAAATATATAGAATTTTACTTTCTTTGCTATATAAACTTTGCATTATTGCTCAGATATTGAAAGGCAAAATAAGTGATGTTAGATAACTTGGCTTACTGAGACTCAGATCATCATAAAAAAGTAATAGATGTGTTTAAAATCAGAACATTAGAAAATCAACATTGATATTTGTTTCTGACTTTAGTTTTTGTATGCCCTTTTGAAATTGAAAATATACTCAAGTGTCTCTTAGGGTTGCGCAACCCAGGGACATGTTATTTTCTAGTGTCACTTGGCTGAATAATTGTATACTACAGGAAGAAAATTTGCTCTGATTCAAATGTGTTTTAGAAAAACATTCTAATAAAGACACGAATGTCACTAGGAGTTACTGTGTGTTTTTTAGTGATTTGTCTAGTAACTGTATGATAAAGTTAAGAATGATAGCTGTTTACCTTTAAACTACAAAGATATATCAAGGATTAATCATAATTACCAACAACTCGGCATCCCATTTCATTCTTTCAGAACTGTGGATACAACATATATATTTTTCCCCTGGCAACATCAAGTAGTATTTTAGATAAATATAATTTCTTCATTAACTTTTTAATTACTGCATTCTTTTTGTATGTTAATTGCTTTATCTTGTTCTATTGATCCTCCTAATGTTTGGGGAGGAAATATATGAATGGAAAACAAAAAAGTTTCTAAAAGTTTGTACAACTCATAAAGCTAACAACTTTTATTTTATAGAAAAAAAAGTTCCTGAGATTTAAAAAAAAAGAGTTCCTGAGATTTAAATATATATATATATATATATATATATATATATATATATATATATATATATATAGGACAGATAAGAGTCCTATCTTTTCTCACATATAACCTCTTTAGAAATAGAATTATATTGGAATATATATATATATATATATATATATATATATATATATATATATATATAATGTTAACATTTTTAAAAAGATAACAAGGGGATGCTACACAAGGGACATGCCACTTACTACAGCTTCTTTGGGACTAAAGCTAAAATTAAAGTATATTGTATTATAGAAATAAAAGTAGATATTTTATTCTCTTTACAAACTCTGAAACTTTTTTAGAATGACTTTCAAATATGTCAGCTGGCCCTGTCTACCATGGGCTATACTTATGGCATGTTACACTATTTCATAAGGTATTGTAAGAGTTTCATTCTATGAATCAAATTTTAAAAGTTCAATAATATTTTTGACAGTGGATACAGGGTCAAATCTATCTGAGTTTTGTCACAATGGCCAACTGAGAAATAACTGGGGTTCTTCTTCATTGATTGTCTTCACTGTGGTGTGCTGGTACTTTGCAATATTTTCAATAACTAAGCCTGAAGGGACTTTAAAATATGAAACACACATAAATAGAAAGGGATTCTAAGGATATTTATGAAGGAGAACTAAGTTCATCCATCAGTTTCTGCTATTAATATGATAATACAAAATATTTACACTGGACAAGATTGATAAATTTTTTAAAAATGTGATTGCTAGCTAATCTTGATTGTCATTGATTTGTCTGCATTGAAAGACACTTACAAAATTGGTAAAGGACACACCAGGTGTGTCTGTGAGTGTTTTTCCAGAGAAGATTGGAATGGGATTTAGTGAATTGGATGAGAAAGATGCATCCTGAACGTGGGCAGCAGCATTTAATAGATGGAGGCCCAGATGGAACAAAATGGGGAAAGCTTGTGCACAGACATGTTGGACCCTTATTTTTCTGGTATTTTCTGCTGCTAGTGTCACCCATGGATGTCAGAATCCAGATTCTTCAGCCTTTTTAAACTTGCATCCATGACTCTTCAGGGGTGTTCCAAAACCCTCAGTCTCCTATGGAGCTCTATCATTGGTTCCTCTTATTTTGAGGAATTCAGTTCTCTGGCCTGAGAAGCTGCTGATTTTCCCAGATCTCTAGGTGTACAGGGCCATCATAAGACCATTTAACCTCCCATCATATATGCTAATTTGTTAAACCCGCTAGAATATTTGTACGAATGTGTGTGTATGTATATATACACACAGATAAGTAGAATTTATATATATATATATATATATATATATATATATATATATATATATATATATATATATATATATTATATAGTATGCCACTTAGTACAGCTTCTTTGGGGCTAAAGCTAAAATTAAAGGTTTTCAGATTTGCTTGCTTGTATTTAGGAAGATGGGGTTTTGTGAGCTCTAATTGTACAATACATTTATATATATATAAATTCTATTTATCTGGAAAACTATGAAATAAAAACTAAATAAAAAATATTTTATATATAAGATAGATTCAGTATTGTCAACATGTCCACTCTTCTCATTTTGATGTATAGGCTCTATGAAATCTCAATCACAATCTCATCATTTTGTGGATATTGATAATGTAACTCTAAATTTTATATTAAAGATCAAAGATCCATAACTGTCAACACAATATTTAAGAAGAGCAAAACTGAAAGACTAATACTGCCCAATTTCAGGACTTGCAATAAAGCTACAGTAATCAAAATAGTATGGTATTGGGACACCCCCCTACACACTCCGTGTGTGTATGTGTGTGTGTTTGTGTGCAGTGAAAGAAAGAAAAAAAAACATTAAGGAAACTTAAATGCATATGTCTAAGTGAAAGATGCTGATCTGAGAAGGATAGTCACTACAGGGTTCCAATTATATGACATCTTTATGGAAAAGTCAAAACTGTATAAACAATAAAGAGCAATAATTTTATTCATGAGTTAGTGGGGAAGAAGTGATGAACAAGCAGAAAACACAGAAATTTTGCTGCAGTTAAAGTACTCAGTGGGGATCTTAAAATAAGAGAGGCTGTGTGTAGGTCCAGGGAACATATGGGACATTTTTGTGCCTTTTGCTCAAATCTTTTGATTTGAGCAAAACTAGTGTTGTTGTTGTTTTACAGGATTATACATGGTGCAATTGTTGAGAACTCAAATTCTAACAATGCAACTGGATAATTTCTAAGAAATTCAGTTAGGAGAACAGTGTCACAATCTTGCCAAACACTTGAATCTGGGAATATAGATTCATGCTAACATCTTTGGCCATTATTCTACGGTTTTCTAAAAAATGATTAATAACCACACTAGCAATCTTCTCACCAAAGGGAGAAGTATAAGAATGAAAATAAAAAGTAATATTTATGAATGGAAAGGATGAGAAAGGATTTCTATTCTAATTCAACAAAAGGTTGATCTCACCTTAGAGGTTTCATCCTTTTAGAAAGAGCTCAATCAATTGATCTCTTTTTACTCCAGTTGTCTTTTCCTAGGAATATGAGCAAAAAAAGGGATGTAATTGATAAATGATACCTTTAGTTCAGTGACTCTGAAGGTACATGCCACTCAGTACAGCTTCTTTGGGGCTAAAGCTAAAATTAAAGGTTTTCAGATTTGCTTGCTTGTATTTAGGAAGATGGGGTTTTGTGAGCTCTAATTGTACAATACATTTATATACTGTAAACGTGGCTATTAGCTAAGGCAATATTATTGTTAGGGGCAAAAATCAGAGAAATATCATAGCAAGAATACGAACAGCAATATCAGTAACAGCAGTTGATCTTTACTGAATGAAATATGGTCAAAATAATCCTCTAAGAGCCAAGAAGCATTAGAATCAATCTATGTGATCTCACTGCCTGTATTACTAAACATTTGGAGATTTTAAATGCAGTATATTATGTTTATCAACTAAAGTCTGAAGAATAGTGTTACCTATTGATAACCACTGTTATACCCTAAGAGAAAGACATGTGGAAATGCAGAAGACGATGTTATGTATCAAGCTGACATAGCCAAGACAGGCAGAGACTTCTCAAAATACCCCCTTGTGTTTACATTTACTTCAAGGACAGTTAATGCCCTTTCACAGAATGTAGACCCAACAAATTAGTGAGAAAAAAAAGATTTCTGCTATTGATAAAGCAGAAAAAAAGTGAAACAAATAGTTTTTGATGATTTACTTTTTCCTTATTCATTACACCAATATAAATTTCATCTATATGCATATGCATCTAATGCATATTTTCCTACTAGTTTATTATTTTTAATGTTCAAATATTTAAAATTATAATAAACCAGATACATTACAGGATCATCAGTATTTCAATTACAAAATGTTTTTGTCTTCTTTAAAAAAACATCATCATAAATGGGCAAGAGAAAATTCATTTAAATTTTCATGAAGATCCAAAATGAAATGTATTTACGTCATAGACACAAATGTACATTCACACACACATGCATGTAGTGTTTTTCCAAAACTTTTATCTACACCTGGAATTGATACCAGGAAAAAAAAAATGTCCCTCAAATACTCACAAGTTAAGCCTCAAAGTGCTTTTAGTTTCAAACCTCATCAAAATAGTCATCCAACTAAAACAATTCTCCTGAATCCTTTCTAATATTTATAAAACTCAGTGATCCCTAATATATTGATGGCAACATTAAATTGCTTTGAGTTTTCTACTTATGTTCACTATCAGGAAATTCATTCCACTAATATAGTGTGAATTAACTGGTCACTGTCATTGTCTGGAGATCCATGTTTTGCCTCATGATTTGGAGAATCAACAGCAGTGTGAACTGGGTAGAGAGGAAGATGCCCTGTTTGAAACATGGAGCAAGATTCCAGAATAAGCACAGTGTTGATAATGGCATACACATTGTAAAAAGATAACATGGAGATGCTACACAATGACTTATTTCACACATTCAGTAACTTAGATAAAATGAGCAACTTCTAAGCACAGTGTTGACAAAAAAGTAGGACCAGAATAAACTTTGATAAACATTATAAAGTACCTCAACAAAAACTATAGTCAAATAATAAAATCTTTAAAAAAGAAAGTAACGTATTTAAATTTAGTATTGGTAACTCTGGGTCTAATCGGATCATGCATTCTAATATAAATTAAAATATAAAAGCATAACTCCATAAAAATATTTGAAATCAAGAGAAGCTGGATTCTCATTGTGTTGAGATATTTTATGTTAGAACATCTCTTTGAACATTTTTGATTCCAAGTAAAAGAATATGGTTTCAGAAATCTTTTTGATATTCTTAATGCAATGAAAAATTAGTTCATCTAATGTTGCAAAATTAGAATATCTGAAAGTGATAAACTAGTTGTGATTTAAAAAAAAATAATATTTTTGGGCTGGGGTTCTGGCTCAGTATAGAGTGCTCACCTAGCATTCATGAGGCACTGGGTTTGATCCTCAGCACCAAACAAAAATTAAAAATAAAGTTATTGTGTCCACCTAAAGCTAAAAAATAAATATAAAAAACATTAAATAAAAAGTGTTGTTGATATCATTAAGTATAAGAGTTTACAATATTGCCTAGTATATCCCTACTTTTTTAAATTGTTGTTTGAAAATTAAGTGGATCATTGAGGAAATTCTCTGATATAGATACACTTTTCCTTTTACCAATGGGAAAGTATTAAAGTTAATAATCTCCCCCAGAAGTTACAGCTAAATTGGTAAAGACAAAAATGAACACATTTCTCCTGACTCCAAGGTTCATGATAGTACATATTTTATTGAACACTGATATTATTATACTAATTTTTTAAAAAATATCAAATTCATTTCTTGAATTTAATAACAACAATATTGTTTAAAAATTAAGCAAACCATTATTAAAATTGACAATAATCATTTAGAAATGATTGCCATTGACAGAGATTTTAAGCTTCCCATTCATGGTGAGATAATACCTCTTATAATCCATCAAGATATACAGACTTGTCACTGTTGTGAAAATTACTAGAAATGAATATGTCTGGATATTAAAATCATGTCATCATCTACACTGCCACCTATAGTGTATTAAGCACTAGAAATGAATGCTAAGATAATAAGATAGAATTTATATTTAGTAATAATGTTTTCTTAGTGAACCAATAGACTTTACCTAATGATTAAGGGAAAAGAATCAGTTTCTAAGTCACCCTCATTCCCAAATCTTTACCTGGGTAGTTTCCTTGAGTATCTATTTCTCAAAGAAGCATATGGCAACACTGTTGTGTGCATGGGTCAGTGCCAGATACATTAGGTACAGGAGAGTCTCTCTAGCTGCAGCTGTGCCATAATGGAGTGGGGCACACACATCCCCTGAAACATGCTTCTCTGCAGCTAATGTTGTGAAGAAATAGCGCTAGGCACTCATACAGCTCCTGGGGGATTCTCTATTTACAAGTACCACTTTTCAGGGAAGATTAATTTGTCAGTTTGCTCATATATTTCAATGGTATGTTTCCCTGCACTACCTAAAAATTTTATTTCTTTTTAGCACAATATATAAATTCAGTGCTAAATAATATGACAGAATACCTTTGATGGTAGGGTACCATATCCAGAAATAGCAGTATCTTTTCAATAATATATAGAAAGCATATATCTAGATATCTGAAAACATTTTTTGACTGATTTTTACATTAGGTTTCTGTTAGCTCTTTGAGAGATCTCTGTATAAATTTAAAAAGTAAACAAATAATGAGTGATGTAGAAATCTAACTGGAGAATATGTATGTATCTTAGATTTATGCTACCATAATCATTTATTATCACAATGACAGTGCAATAAAGTTATGACTCAATGTCATTCCCTAAAACAATTACCAATTACATATCTTTGAGAAGATGTGATTTTAGAGTAATAATGCATTTCTTTTCTTGTTTTTAGAATGTAACTCTGATTAGGTTGTGCTGATTCCTCCTCATACATTCAGATTTTTAAAAAATAAAACAGAAATCCATACTAGTGATGCTTGTTTTATTATTATTAGCCAATATAATTGTACAGAATAATGTTCAGCTTCAGCAGATTCTTACTCACATCCCCAAGGTAATCAATTTCTTGGAAATATTCCCTTACAATCACTTGAATTATTAATATTTTTACAATCTCTGAATTTAATAAGTAAATCTTATCATCTTCAACTGGAAAATATCTTATGTGTCTGATCCAGTCTCCCTTCATTTCACAGAATAAATTGAGATCTAATAAATTTTTATCCAAGAGGAAGATTCTTAGTCCATACATGAGTGTATCTATATTATCTACTATCTATCTCTTCTTCCATCTAATTGTCTATCTTCATTTTCTTCATCATCATCATTATCATCATCATCCATGCTGTTATTTTAAAATAAAATGCTGCTGAACTGCCATCCTGGAATATAAGCATTTTGTCAGATTTTAACAATTTTTTTCTAATTACTATTTCACATTATTGCTGAAAGAATTATAATTGTTTCCTCAGTTTTATTGCAGACCTCATTAAGGAAATGTTGGCTCAATATTTCTTACTACATCTATAATGCCAAGGGAAGAAATTAGCAGGGTTTTGTCAGACACTTCTTGACCTTTGCACACATTTTAGATTTTCTGTATTGCTCAGGGAAGTGTCCGAGAACAAGATATGGAAGAGAGTGATTCTTCAGCAATATCACTGTCTTGTGGAATGTCCTTTTAATGTGTCTTTGTGTTTACCTGATATGCCTACAAAGTTTAAAGTAGTTACTGGGCTGAGACTTGCTATAGAATACCATTTGGCAAAAAAAGGAAAAAAAAAACAAAAAAAAAAACCTTTCTATTCAATTCAGTTCTTCCCCACATTGATCCTTCAATATACATGTGTGTGTGTGTGGGGGGGATGTGGGTGTCTTCCTATCAACTAGTTTTCACCATCACTGAATTTGAAATATCTCTGACTTTTGGCAACTCAATCATTTATGTTGATCTACTGTTTGTTTTAAAAGCCTAGGTAATGATAATATTATTTTAGCATCTATAAAAAAAAAAAAAACTCTACTGAGGTAAAATATATAAAATGTACTATAACTTTCATGTCTTTACTACTTATCTCAGTAGAAAAATTTACAGCTTACTCCTTTTATTTAGGGAAGCACAGTTCTTATTTTTTGTGCTATGGCAAGGATCAAGTGGACCATCAGCTTTAACCCAAAATGAATCACAGTGTCCTACTGAGTATGTTGATGAGTCTTGTATTTGCCAAACAAAAAGTGGTAGTAAAATCCAGGCATCCCACTGAGTCTAGTGTAACAAGGATTTTGCTTTTGCTTTCTTATCTGTATGAGATAATTCCGTGTGAGACAAATTTGTTTATCCATATGAAATATCCATATGAGATAAATCTTGATGAGATGACCTCCTTGCCAGCAAAATGTTTCCCTTTTTCAGTTTTATTTATTTTGCTGTGTGGTGGAAACAGGATGCCAAACTTCCACTGATGTTCTTTTTGGATGACTGCATTCTCATCATGGTTTTGAGTCCGATGTACATATATGTGCTCACTTGTTCCCATCCACTGCAAATGATTTTTTTTTGGGGGGGGGGATGGGGAAGGGATTTTTTTTTCAATAGTGGAGTATTAGAATCTGCTGAAATTGTGCTTAGTTCAATTCACTTTTTAAGCAGCCTTGAAAAAGATATATTGGGTAAGCAATGTATACACTTTGGAATACCCCATAATTAAATAATTTCATTAAATCTTTTCAACTGCTAAACGTTAAGGAAGCCATTGTTTCAATTAAACTCTTGCACTACACTGTGAAAGACTGGACTAAATATAAAAATGGAGTCACTTATGCTAAAGTTCTACATCACCTAGTTGATATTAATCTGTTTGATCATTTGAGAAATCAGGATTAGAGAGATTCTCAGTTTATTTCAGTTTCAGTTGACATCCATTTTAATCCTAATGAAAAAAGTAAGCTGAAATGACCTGATGTTTGTAAATCAGTTATTTTCTTATCATTAACTGCCTTATGACAAAAGCAACTTTGAAACAATAGATTCACTTTTCACTTTTGTTTCTACTGTCTTCAGCCTTTCTCTATGAAACCAACCTCTTCTGCTCAAACTGTCTATACAGTAAGTGCTACCTGACTCTAGTATCAAAAATAAAGCCAATTAAAATTGTTAAGCTAAATTGTTGTAACTTTGTCCTTTGACACATCAAACTCTCATTTATGTAGGTCACCTTCATTCTCAAATTTATGAGGAAATTAAAATCCTAGAATATTAAGATTCACCTGTCAGAATTTCAGTTAATTGCCTAAAGTTATGAAATGAACTTAACTTATTTTATATCCTTACAAAATTATCTTTTAACCCTTCATTTCAAGTTGTGAGATTATCTCAAGTCAAAGAATTAGATGTTCGATAATTGTTTTAATGTTATTTGCAATATTTCATATTGCTTCCAATTGTTTCACATATATTCCCAAATAATCTCTCTCCCCTACCTCTGCAACTTCATCAAGTCAGGATGTATGTGTCCTGATGGTACATACAAGTAGGTCCATTATAACACATGGACCCTGACCTGAAAAGCACAGTTGTGTTTTTTTTTTTTTTTTTCTTGGTACTGGGGATTGAAACCAGGGGCACTTAACTACTGAGCCACATCCACAGCCCTTTTTTTTGTATTTTATTTAGAGACAGGGTCTCAATTGTTTAGGGCCTCACTAAGTTGCTGAAGCTGGCTTTGAACTCACCATCTCAGCTTCGGTAGCCACTGGGCATGGGACACCACACCCAGAATTATATATTATTTTTCTTTTCAGAAATATCCAGTAAATTTTCACATTGTGGATATGATGGGACTATGAATTAGTTTAGCTCAAACTGTTTTCCTTTTGTCTTCTCATTTCTGAATAAGGTGTCATGTGGACTGTTGGTACCCTGCCCTTCCACACCATATGTTAAAGCTTAAATCCCTAGTGTGATTATATTTGAGGCCAAGGATTTGGGGAGAAAATTATCTAATCTTAATTTGATAAAATCACAAGAGTTGAGCCCTCAGTATGATTATCTTTTTGTGAAGAGAAGAAGAGCACAGTGCTCTCTCTATACTACAGGAGGATCCAAATAGAAGGGGTAATCTGTCACCCAGAAAGAAAGCCTTTACTTGATGCTCAATCTGCTGGCACCTTGATCTTGCACTTCCAGTTTCTACAGTAGAAAGAAATATTTGTTCCTTAAACCATTCATTTTATGATATCTTATTTTAGCAAGCCAAACTAAGATATATTTCATTTGGTATACAATGGAGGGGGGGTTCAATAAATATTTGTTCAGTAAACCTTAACACATCTAATTGGTGGGTTGTTTTTAAAGTGAATCATGTATAGTAGAGGAGTAAATTTTATCTACAAACAGATACTAAAACTTTGCCACAGGTGAATGAAATTTGATAATAAGTTCTAATGAAGCAAAAAAATCAAAAGGATTTTAATTTATAATGAATATGGAAAAAAGAAAGAATACTTACTAGGGAAATTGAAATTGTCTATCATTTTCTTCTGATTTATATTTTAAATTGTTTTAACTTTAAAATACTTTGAAGTTAATTCATTTCCCTGCTTAATATAATTGAACAATGAATTTTTTATTTCTAATATAGCCATAATACTATTCTGTAAAAGTATGCTTTGACTATCAAGTGATTCTTGAGATGTAAAAGCAACATTTTGTTCTTTTTATGTTAGCTTTCCTAATATCCTTGAATCATATGCATTTATGTGGAAGATCATACAAATTTGTCATTATTAACAAAATAATTATTTTATGCTTTTAATTATATAATCTAATGTTTAGTAATCCTGTAGGATTCATATACCACAAAGAACAAAGACTCACATATACACATGGATATACACATATATGAAACATAAATATAATAAAATTTAAAATTGAGATGATGTTGGGTTAATTATAACCTAATATACAATTGAAGAATTTCAGAAAGCTAATTATAATAATACACTTTTGAAACATTGAAAGAAAAACTATTATCAAACTAGAATATTATGTTCATTGAAAATGTCAGTCAAAAAATATCAGAATGAAGACTTCTGACATACAGACAAAGACACTATAAGAGATGTGGAAGTATTTCTTTGACAAGTACTACAGGAATAGAAATCTATATGAAGGAACAAAAAGCATAAGTAAACATATTTATATGAGTAAATAATGTTTTCTTTAAAAAAAAATAACAAAAAGCATATTTGACAGTTCATTTACAATTGTATGCATGTAGTTTAATTTCACCTTTATTTTTCTTTCCTTAATGTAGTAGCTAGAACCTCTGTTTCAGTGTTGAACACAGTGATGGGACTGAAAATACTAATTATGTTCATGGTTTTAGATGAAATATTTTCAAATAATTACCAGATATAGTTTTTATATTCTTTATGAGGTTTATCAAGTTTCATGCTATTCCTTCTTTTTTATGTGTGTTTTAAAGTTGGGCCAGAAACAGAAGTTTGATGTTGTCAAATATATCATTGAAATGATCATATAATTTCATATTTAGTATGTTAATGTACTCATTAAATTGATTTTCTTATGTTAAACCAACTTTGATTTCCTTAAGATTAATCTCACTTTACCATGAAATACTGTAATATATGCATTGTTGTCTAATTGTTAAAACATTTCATATCTTTTTTTTTTCTTTCTTTTTTGCCTTTGCCTGGACTTTGTTTTTGGTATCAGAATAACAAGTAATAGGAAGTGGGAGTATTTCCATCCTTTCACACTCTAGAAGAATATATTTAGACTTTGTATTATAATCCTATTTTTTCTTAACTATTTGATTGAATTTGTAAATGAAGTCATTAGTCCTTAGAGATTTTTGGAAAAGTTTATAACTTCAAACACACAGAACATTCTGGTTACAACTTTTTTTTTTTTTTGAGTGGACTTAGAAAGTTTCTGTTCTGTAAATCAGCTGTACTTTTTATCTAGCTTGCATTTTTTCCTTACCTTTTTGTCTATTCTAGAATTTGTAGTCATGTCATCTCTCTTATCCCTAATATTAGTAATTTGGACAATCTTCTATTTGTCTTTTCTCCTCTGACATTCCCATGTAAATATGTTAGTAGATGATCCTGCTTTTCTCTTATTCTGGCATACATGTTAACCAGTCATGAAGGAACATGCTATACAAAGATCATCAGATTCTGCATTCTGGTTAGTGTTTTCATAGCTTTTATTATGCAAAGTACTTGAATTATTAAATGGATACTTCTAAACACAAGATAAACAGGAAAGAGTGGCAATCTCATCCAATGTTTAAGAAGTACACTGCCTTATAAGAAACAGATCTATGTTGGTGAGGCTTACAAATGATACTAGTTTATTAAAACTAGTTTTAATAATATAAATAATTCCCATTGTTGTATTTTATAGCCTGGCCATATTTCAAGAAATATTCTCTCTTTTGCTCCAATATAAGGAATGGGATCTGTCATGATAGGACTAGAAAAAATAGGTCATAATAAAGATGAGATATTGATTTGTGAAAAAGGAAAGACAATTCAACAAGGAATATTGGTAGGCCTTTATGTAAAATGCATTTTTGGAAAGAAAGTATACCTTATACTACCATCAAGTCCACAGACATCTATAACTTATAAAATTTTCCTCCTGTCTCCTTTATTAATTTATTGTTATTTGGGGAGGTAAGAACACTTATAAGCTCTACCTTGTTAGCAGATTTTAAGTACAGAATACAATATTCCTATCTATAGATATTATGCTATAAAACATCTCTAGAATCAATTTGCCTTAAATAACTGATAATTTATTTATTTCTCTTTGCCCTCCCTTTGACTTTTCTTTGAACTTTGACACCATTTCTTCACTCCTCTTCTCAGTCCCTGACAATAACCAATCTTCTTTTTACTTCTATGAATTTGACCGTTTTACAGTCCATAAATATGTGAGATTTTACAGTGTGCCTTTCTGAGACTGGCTTATTTTACATAGCAAAATATCCTTCAAATCCATTCATACTGTTGCAAATTACAGAAATTTTTTTTTTTCTTTTTTTTCTTTTTTTGCAGTACAGTGGATGAACCCAATGTCTCACCCCTGTCAAGCAAGCACACCTCTACTGAGCCACAGTCCCAGCCTGATTCTTTTTTCTTTCCAAAGTTGGAATAATATTACATTGTATGCATATATCATGTTTTATTTATCCATTATCTGTTGATGGATATAAACTAAGAGCTATAATAATCTGTGCTATGCAACAGTGTCTTTATAGCTTCCATTAGGCAAGGTACCTGAATTATTAAATGCACACCATTCTAAGCAAAACATTGTGGCATATCTTGGCTGTCATAAATAGACATGAGGATATAGGTGTCTTTTGAAGATGCTAATTTCCATTGGATACATATTTAAAAGTGTGACTTCTAAGTTATCTGATTTTTTTTTTTTTTACTCTTTGGAGAACTTTCACAATTTCACAGTGTTTTATATTATGACACTACCAATTTACAATCCCATAAATAGTGCACCAGGATTTATGTTACTCTACATCCCAACACTTATATTTCTTTCTTTAAAAAATAATGGTCATTTAACCAGATGTGAGGAGATAGCTCATTGTGATTTTTATTTTCACTTTCCTAATACTTGATGACTAATGATATTGGCAAGCTTTTCATATAATATGTTGGGCAGTTAATATGTTATTTGAGAAGTGTTTATTCAGATATTTTGCTATTTCTTAATAGGCTTAATTGGTGCTTGTGTGGTTTTGCTATTAAATTGGAAGATATCTTTATATATTTTAGATATCAATCCTTTGTCAGATTTGTGGTTATAAATATTTTCTTTTAGCCTATAGGTTGCCTTATCCATTTATTGATTATTCCCTTTACTGTGCAGTAGCTTTTTAAATTTTAACTAATTTCAGTTTTTTATTTTTTGTTTTCTTCCCTGTGTTTTTGGAATAAGATAGATATATCTTATATATTATATATTTTATATGTATATATATGTAATATTATAATGTCTTACACTACCATCATTTCCACAGACATTTATAACTTACAAAATTTTAATATATATATGAAATTTTCATATTGTCATGATCCATAACTTTTTTTCTAGAAAAAAACATGAAACAAAGCTCCAGATGATAAAAAACATTCTGGCCCAAGTGATGGACTGTTTTCTTCCAAAGACCTGAAATAAAATATTCTCTAAAATTCACCCACTATATGTAAATCTGTCCAGGTTTCCTGATATGACCCCCCCAAGATAATTAAATTATCCTGTTTCTCAATATTATTGCTACTAATGTGATTTTATTAAATTTAACTTGTATATAATGAGTTTTTCTATTGCAGAATTTTTTTTTTAGTGAAAGAATAAAATAGGGTCATGATCAAACTAAATGGTACTTGATAAATAATATAATGATAGATAGAAACCATGAATAGGGCTATAATCTCTTCTGACACAGAAATATTGACAGACAAACTTAGCATCTGGGGCAATTATTGGACACATTTAATTCAGCTGCAAACATAATGGAATCATAACAGGGTACAGGACATAGTGGAAGGAGCAGATTATACAGGAATTGGTAAAGAGCTTGTAATTGGATAGTGTGGAAATTTTAACAACATACCTTAAGATTTGGCACAGCCCTCACCTTTACATACCACACAAAAAATACCTATTCAACCACTACAGGATACATTTACTACTATAAAACTACAGGACTGAATCTACCTATTGGATATTGAGCATGGTACTATCTATGGTGAGATTTAAAGTTGAGATAAAATGGCTCACCATATCTTTGAAGAGCTGTAATTTGACATTCATAGACTGAAATGCTGAAGATCCAAATAACATAATTTTACTGAAGAATTAATGCTTTTTTTCTATAAAGATGTAATGTTTGAAGGATGCTTGACATTCAAGAACATTTAAATGACTTCATTTCAAATGTTAATCCTGACATTGACCCACATAACAAATATTCACTTAGAAGGGCTTACCTCCAACATTTGAACAAACTAAAACCTGTTTTAAAAAATTAAGTATATTTCTACATATATTTTCCAGCAATTATCTTATAATGAAGCTTTAAATATGAATAATGGTGGACTATGACTGTCTCATATTGGAAGCACTATTTGGAAAGATAAGATTTTTTTTTTGGCTCTGCTATAAGCCATAATATTTTTTTTAAAAACAAAATAAAACTTACACAATTGGTAGATATAGATAAAAAAAGATATTGAATCATGCCAAGAAGACTGAATCAACACTCAGATTTTGTAAGTTCTACATATTAACTGTACATTAGGTATATTGGAAAATCTTAATGGGTAAATTTATTACAACTGAATAATAACTCTCAGATTGTGAAACATGTATAAAGTAAGGTCTGTAAGCTAATCAAATATTTGTAAAGCTGTTTATACAATGGAGAATTCTAATACATAGTTAATCAAGAATATGCTTTAATTACATAATACTGGTGGATGTTTTCAAAGCCTATTTACCTAAAACCAGTATTCTTTTAAATTTTTTACTTCATATTATCATAATATTCATCATTGCTTTATTATATATACTGCTTTGGAATTGTTGAGTATATAGAACAATGAGAATGACTCAAAGAGAAATCATTAATACTGTGTAAATTTATGGAAAATCTGAAAATCCAGAATATCAACTTCAAAAGTAGCAATAAGTATGTGGAATTAAGTTTAATCAAAACTAATTGAGGAATTACTGAGAAATGGTGAAGAAAGTAAGAAATCCTATATGTTAGGTATGCTATGAGGGGAAACCATAGCAGATGCAAAAAAAAAAAAAAATGCAGCAACCAAGACCAGAGTAAGCCTGATAATGATTTATAAAAACAAAAACAAACAAACAAACAAAAAAACAACAACAACAACACAAAAAAACAGGACATCAGAATATCAGAATAAATTAATATAACAGCTAATACAAATTGAATGTGCTGCTTCCTAAAAGTACAATTAAGTACAACAGTTGTAATTTTAATTTCATATCTAGAGAGTAGAAAAATCTAGCACTGTGGCCACTCATTGATGACTATGTCTCTGAATTGGTGGCTCACAACATCTTAGATCTGTATTGACTCACAGATTGTGGCTAGAAGCATCTGCACTGTGAGGAAACATGCTGCAGTCCTTTCCTTCAGCTCCTGGTGGTTTTCTGGCAATCTTTGGTGTTCTTTGGATTACAGATGAATCAACCTTATCTCTGCTTTCATGTCCACATGGTGTGCTGACTGTGTGCTTGTCTGTTTCTGTGTCCAAATCTCTCCTCTTTTTCAGGAGACCAGTTGTCTTTGAGATATTTCCTCAAGACATAACTATTATAATTATCATTTTATTTTAAAAAATTCTGCTGTTCAATTTATATTTTATTTATTCTTTTTTATTTATTCATAATTTAATTTTTAGTAGTACTTTGCTTACCATTCATTAACAAGCATACTTGCTACATTTCAGAATAGTATAGCTTTACCTTTTTTTGTTCTTATTAAAGTGTTCCAATTTATTTCTGTTTTCTTGAGTTTTTAAAGTTTCTTTTGATTAACAGATAAAAACAGTATATATTCACCATGTATAACATAATTTTGCACATATTTACACAATGAAATGACTAAATCAGGCTTTTAAACATATACATTTCCCTCATATTCTTAGAACTTTATTGATTTCTTTTTTCAGATTCTAAGATGTATTTGCACATTTAAAAATCATGCATTCCAATAATTAAAATCATTTGAACAACAACAAAGAAGAAATGGCACTCTGATGAAACTATATTCTGGGCTGCGAACACCTTGCACCATCTTGGATCTTCCTCTAGATTTCACTGTCTTCCCACCCTGCTTCTTCCTTTACCAACAGGCAAGTTCTTTTCCCTACCTGCCAACCACTGGCAGACAGGAGAGGCAGGTGAGGGGCATTCCTTGTCAGTATTATTCAATTGTTTGATGTAAAAGTGGGCAGCACTCTCCATTCAGCTTGATCCAGTCTCTTTGCATTTTACAAAGTCAAACAGCTAAAAGAAGTCAAATAAGAGGGCAGTGCTTATGGAATGTACAGAATACGTTGGTGCCACATGCCTCATTATGATTCACCTACCTACTTGCTTCTCTTGTTCAAGCAGAAGGCAGAGAATTTTTCTCTTGCATTTCTGTCTTCTTCAATTTCCAGTCATCAATTTCCAGCCATATCACATTTGTCGGGGTAGTGGAGAGGAAGAAGAGTGATATGCATGGGCCAGCGAAGTCCGGTCTTTATGTGGTCATTGCTCAGTCCCAATATTTTGTTAACTCTTGTCACAATGATGTACAATAGAGCTCTTGAAATTCTTATTCTTATCTAAAGAAAATTTTGTATCCTTTGGACAACATCAGGGAACACAAAAGTGAAGATAGCTCTTCAAAATAATGATTTCATGTCTATTGATTTCATTTCTATTTCATGTCTATATACCCAGTTAGTGGCATTGCTAGAATATATAGTAGTTCTATTTTCTTTCTTTATATTTATGTATTTTTTTTTATTTCTTAAGGAAACTTCATGCCATTTTACATATTGGCAATACTAATTTATATTCCCTCTAGAAGTATACAAGGGACTTATTTTCTCTACCAACACATATATTTGATTATTTAATTATGAATAATGAGCTTGGTGGACTATGACTGTCTTATCGTCCAACAAGGCAGTCACTTTTGATAATGATCATTATAGTAAATATAAGGGCACAATCTCATTGTGCTTATACTTTTCATTCTCCTGATAATTATTGTTGTTAAACCTTTTTTTTTCATATACCTATTGGACATTTATACATCTTGTTTTAGACATGTCCATTTAGATATTTTCTCCATTTTCTAATCGGGATTTCTTACTATTAACTTTGAGTTTTCTAAATATTTTCTATATACCTCTATGAAATTTGTGGTGTGTAAATAGGTTCTTTCATTCCATAGGTTGTCTCTTTGCTCCTATGATAATCTCCTTGACAGTGTGGAAACTTGACAGTGTAGTAGTTGGATGTAAGCTCCTTTGTCTTGCTTTTGCTCTTGTTGCTCATGGATTTAAGGTCAAAGCCCCCCAAAACTTACTTACACCAATGGCATAGAACTTTTCCCAATAGTTTAATAGTTTCAGTTCTTACATTTAAGTCTTGAATGCATTTTGAGTAGATTTTCATACATGATATGAGGGTTGAACCTCATTCTTTGGCATGTGGACATCTACTTTTCTCAGTATCATTTATTGAAGAAACTTTCTCTTCTCCATTATGGGTTCTTTACAACTTTAAAAAAAAAAAAAACTTGTTGACTGGAAATGTGTGGATTTGTTCCTGGGCTCTATATTAAGTACCGTCCATCTTTGTATCTGTTTTTATATTAGTATCATAGTTTACTTGGTTTCTTTACATTTGATTATTTTCTGTATATTTTCAGAGACTTTTCACTTTAATGCTGTATTCAAGGTATTTCTATGGGTACATCTTCACATTGAATGTGGTAATTGAAGAAGTGGAAATTGCTGAAATTTATTATTTCTCCAAAAGACAGTGGTCTTCTCTTTGAAAATGTAGTATTTTCTTAGTATAAAACTTTGTTTAAGTTTTAAGAAAATTGTTAAAAAAAATGGTTGGAAATAATGACTTTAGCATTTATTTTGAATTCCCAAAATTAAGTAATTTATCATCTTCCTGAAGCCTGTATTACCATTGACCACTTAGTACACAAATTTATTTTTAAATGTTGCCTCAGTAAACTCAGTAATACTCATGAATGTGAAAACAAAGTTAAGCATTATAAGACAATGAAGATCAATAGCATATTATCATTTCTGGGAAAATGGCTCTGCTAAGAAAAAGCTTTCCAGAAATTAGTGTGTAATACATATTTAACATGGAAATATTTTCCCAATATTTCATGGTCACTGATGTTGAATTGTCAGAAGAAATCAGCATGCTATGACTCAACAATGACTTGAACAAAATAATCATTAAAAACTCAGGTGCATGATGACACTACTTTGAAATGTTGCTCAATAAAAATTTATTTTCTTTTGTTAGAAACACAAAACATACACACAGTGATTTCTTTCACCAGCTAGAGAGTGCTACAGTTCCTGTTAGAATTATCTGTAATTTATTCTGTTCTGTTACAACTTTCCAAACAACAAATTATTTTAATAGCCACCACTAATGATAGTACTTAGATGGTTTTAAGGGATTAAAAACTACTGCATTTGTTATTTACTCAACATATTAAATTGTCAAAGTTTTTTTTTTTCATTTTTGTTTCAAATAATCTTAAATTTATCTAGTTGAAATACCTTCAAATTGTCTTGTGGATATTTATTTCAGATATTTATATTCTTTTCTTTCTATTCTACCAAAATATATATGCTAGTGACTTAGAATCAATTATTTCTTCAAATAACCCTAGTTTCCTTTAGTGAAACTAAGATTTATAGGTTAGGTGGGACTATTACTACTAAGCTTTATCAATTTTAGTGTAGTTATATAAAAATATAGTTAGAGATGTAGATATTGCTCTGGATTTGGATATGAATATGGATATATACTTACTGATATATATATATATATATATATATATGTGTGTGTGTGTGTGTGTATTTAGAATATTAGTCGTACATAAAGAATTTACTATTTTTCAATATATATATAGGACTCAATTTTGTGGATATAACAGTGAATTAAATCATCTCTTACTGACAAGGCATAAATATCTAATTTATTAATATAAAAATACCATAGAGATTAATCTTGGGCATTCATTGATTTGTATTTGTTCAGAAACATTATATATTTTTTAAATGAGAAGGTGATCTATTTATGTTTATAGTCAGATATATTATTTATACTTCAAGAAATGGTATATGTATATGCTGTTATCTCATAAGATTTTACCAAATCAAATTCCATATATTTTATATTTAATGTATTTAATTATATATTTTATATTTTAAATAGAATGTCATTTTACATTTTAATTAAGAAAATATGAGATTTTCTTTCTGTTTTTGTTTGTGCATGGTAGGCAGAACTGAACCTAAGGTTCTGTGCATGATGGAGAAGCACTCTACCACTGTTTAAACACCTATAGCTCCTGAGAGTCTGTTTTTAACACTGTCATGCCAACAATTTAGGTACTAAAATTTCAGATTTTTTTCCTAATCCAATATTTTAGAATTGATATTTCAATTTACTTCTCTTTTTAAAAATAGTGAGTGGTTATTGTTTCATGAGTTGTGCTATTTGCAAGCATTAAAACACATAAAAAGATAAAGCTAATTAAAAAATAAAATGTATTAAAATCATACCAATTCTCTCATAATTAGAAAACATTTTCTGTAAGATTATTGGGAAATGGTAATAATATTCAAGCTATTGAAATGTAACATTTTAATATTATGAATTCAAATTTTAGGTCATTTATTCTCAGTTCTCTTAAAATTAATTGCTGGAAGACACCTTGGAGGTCATCTCATTCATGACTCTCAATACTGTCTACCCATTAAAGTCACCATAAAATTTTTTTTATAAAATACCAGTATCAGGGACTTCTCACAGAAACTTTTCATAAGAACTTTTGAAGTGAGTCTATAGTATACATCAGTATTCTTTTAAAAATAAGAAAGTGATTATTATGTTCAGGGAAGAATGAGAACCATTAATGAAATGTCCACATTTTACAACTCAATTGTCTTGTTCAAGGTTAATTTTTATGATTAAGGTATTATTTGCAACTAATGGAATATATGGTTTTAAATGTGGTGCTTAATGAAATTTTTGTTCAGCAGGAAGCAGATTTTATTAGTGCTAACAATTGCCCAGCAGATTAATATCCAAAGGCAGAGCCTTGAATGCAAAAAACTTAATGAGATTTTATGTACAAAAACTCAAGTTAAAATATGGAAAATTTCCATCACTCAGAAAATTTTAATTTTTTCATCCTGATTTTTCTACTTTTTGGCAATGATTGTAATAGTCATTATGTATAATAGAACATGTTATATAATATATATATATAGATATGTACATAAATATATTACATATAATACTACAATATCAAAACCAGGAAATTGACATTCATATAATCCATAGAATTTTTATTATTATTTAGTGCTATTTCATGCACTCTGTGTGTGTTTAGATCTGTGAAATTAGTATCTATGTAACTACCAACACAGCCAAGATACTATAATCCTGATCATTGAATTTAAGTTTATAGTGGACAAATACAAAGTTTGAAGAAATCTTTCAAGAACACGAAAGACCTACACATCAATTTCAAAGCATTAAGAATAAATCAGGACAATCAGAGATACTACCAGCTAATTCTGGCAGTTCAAATTCACTTAAGGTGTAATTAAACATTTAAATGATCAATCAGATTCTTCCCTTTATGTAATTTCATTGAATCTCTACCCTCTTTGGAGAATTTGTTCATAATGGTTTGTTTGATATCTCTTATTTTAGTAAAAAAAGTTTTAAGGTTTTGTATTTAAAAATAAGGTTGACATTTGATATATAATACCATATGGAAACCTGGTCCAAACTATTCAAAAAATAGCACATAGAAACTGCTTCATTGACCTTGACTTTGAGAAATTAAAAATAATTTATATTTCTGGATTTCTAGTTAAGCATTTTATGTTTTAAAGAATGCTCACAAATGATTTTTTTCTCTTAAGTACTTCCTTTTAGAATGCAATTGAGAGAGAGAGAGAGAGAGAGAGGAAAGTACACCCCCCCCCCGCAAAATGTTCTCCTATTTCTTTTTACCAAAATGCTTCGGGGGGTCTAGAACTAGATGGCCTATAGAAGATACTGATGTTTGTGAATGCATTTTCTAGAAATTTTATGCTATAATTCCAAGTAATCTATTTATTAATATCACTTTATAATCTATTAGAAAATCTTTTAGTCTAGAATATGTAGACTTTTATTCTAACTCAAGCTTATTACAAATTCATAGGTTAAACAAATCATTCACTAATTTTTATATTCCATATTTACTAAGCAGTCCTATATGCTAGCTACTCTGATTAATCTCAAATTTTAATCTGATGTTTTGTTGAAGTGTCAATTTTTTTTAATGAACACTAAAATTACACTCTGTAATTGAGAAAAATAATGAATTTCAGAATCAAAAAGGTATTTAAGTAAAGGAAACACAAAGAAATGGAAATTTACTGGGAATAAAATCAAGTTCACAAATTTAGTGTGTGTGTGTGTGTGTGTGTGCACGCTCGCGCGCGCGCATGCAAAACAAATGAGATATCAGACTTCATCAGTTACTGCAGATTTTAGAAGAGAAATCCAAAATGCCAAAGACTCAAACAAGACTGTTGTGTCATGATAATGAAATAAAAAGTATGTCTTAGGCTATCCTACTGAGCAATCATCATTATACTTGGCATGGCTATTGTTCCTGTGCTCAGTGTGAATTTGAATATGGGAGCATATGTCATGTTTAATCATTCTGGAATTGAGTAGACATTCTAGGGAAGAGGTACACACATTAAAAAAACAAAACAAAACAAAAAACTACTGTACTTTGAAATGGGTACCTTAGCAGAATATTTAAACTGCAATTAGGGCAAAAATAAGGAAAAGGTAATCCTTAAATATTAAGAGAAAATGCAGCATGTGGGCTATCTCTTACACAAATATTGTTGAAGCCAAGGAAATGTGAAAGAGCAAGGTCTTTTCTCTGAGTTTCTCTACTAAAGTGTTTTCTGAATGAATGCCATCTAAGACAATAATACTTAGAGATGAGGTTGAGATCTTCTGTGAAGAGCCTTATAGGTGTAAAGGGGATGGTTGTCACTCTGTTCTCACTACTCAGTTGGGGTATTCTGGCTGTATTTTCTTAATTTATCCTGGGTCAGATAAAAGATTCCTCTTTTTCAAGTGGGCTCAGTGGTGCATACATGCATTCCCAGCTACTCAAGGGGCCGAAGCAGGAGGATCCCATGTTTGAAGTCAACCTTGATAACTTATGGAGACTCTTTCTCAAAATAAAAAAAAAAAAAAATAGAAAAATCAAAATGATTGGAGATGTAATGCAGTTTAGAGTACCCCTGGGTTCAATTCCTAGTACAACAAAGATTTTAATTAATTAATTAATTAAAAGTAAGTAAATAAATTTAAAAAAAAATTTTCCTGATCATTCTAAATTTGCCACTTTTACTAGTTCCTAAAACATGTTTATATTCTATATTTGTGGAGGGAACTAAATATGGGTGTGCTAGAAATTATTCACATGTGATGGAGTGATTCATTGGGGCAGAGGTGTTTCTAAGTAGAGTAACCAAAGGATAAAGTTCCTCCATCATGCTGATTGATGTGATTTTACTAGCAGCTGATAATTGTGAATGTTGACTCAGCATCCACACAGCTCCAAAATTTCTGGAGAAGGGCTGAATGGGATCTTGGGAAATCTGCAAATTCATTTGTTCCTATACTCTACCAATTACTCATTCCGTCTTACAAATTCTACTCACTATGATTTCTCTATTCTGTGGGAAGGAATGAAATACTTCCTTCTTAAATTTTCATTTGACATTGAATTTTTTTGATTGATACTCTAAAAGCCTGTAATCTCATCGGCTTGGGAGGCTGAGACAGGAGGATCAAGAGTTCAAAGCCATTTTAATATTTATTTATTTTTTTTTCCCGGCGGACACAACATCTTTGTTTGTATGTAGTGCTGAGGATCTAACCCAGGATGGCATTAGAGCAGATTATGCTAAGTGCAGCTAGCCAATCCCTAAAAAACAAATGCCAAATGTCTTCTTTGATATAAGGAGAGCAACTAAGAACAGAGTAGGGACGAAGAGCATGAGAAGAAGATTAACATTAAACAGGGACGAGAGGTGGGAGGGAAAGGGAGAGAGAAGGGATATTGCATGGAAATGGAAGGAGACCCTCATGGTTATACAAAATTACATACAAGAGGAAGTGAGGGGAAAGGGAAAAAATAAAACAAGGGGGAGAAATGAATTACAGTAGAGGGGGTAGAGAGAGAAGATGGGAGGGGAGGGGAGAGGAGGGGGGATAGTAGAGGATAGGAAAGGCAGCAGAACACAACAGACATTAGTATGGTAATATATAAAACAGTGGGTGTGTAACCGATGTGATTCTGCAATCTGTATTTGGGGTAAAAATGGGAGTTCATAACCCACTTGAATCAAAGTGTGAAATATGATATGTCAAGAACTATGTAATGTTTTGAACAACCAACAATAAAAATTTTAAAAAAAAGAGTTCAAAGCCAGTCTCAGCAATAGTGAGGTGCTAAGCAACTCAGTGAGACCCTGTCTCTAAATAACATATAAAACAGGGTTGGGGAGGAATTTCCAGCAATAGTGGGGTGCTCCGGAACCTGGAGGAAGGATTTCCATCGCACGAGGATCGGCTGCGGGGACTCAAACACGAGAGGTTTGTCGCACGGAGGGTAACACTGCTTATTCAGCAAATCGCCCCGCGGCTAGAGTCTGCAGCGCGCGCTGGGAAACGAGGAGATAGCGACGCAGGGATACAGCGCTGCAGTTTCTGCCAGCCGTGCAAGCACCGTACTCAGGGCTGAATTCTGGGTTCGAGACGGGGGAAGGAAGCGGTCCATCTCTGTTCTCCACACCGGTCAGACCACAGAGGAGGCCAGCAGCCACCATGTTGGAAAGCTGATGTCACCATCCCTGTTTTCGACTGACCACAGCTCTTTCATCCATAGAACAGGTAATTTCAGGCTGCCATTCGCCTGCGGCTTGCAGACAGATTGCTAGGGTTCAGTGCCTGGGTGCTTCTTAGAACCTGATCTTATCGGAGCGAACACCGAGCACGGGGCGGCCGAGTTCCGGCTCCTGGAACCGCCCTGGCCCAGGGCTGGGGAGCCTGCGGAGGCTGCTTCTTGGACCCTGCTCCTATCAGAGCATACACCAAGCACTAAGTGGCCGAATTCTGGCTCCCGGAACTGAGCCCGTGGGTACTGCTTCTTGGAGCCTACTCTTATCGGAGCTTACACCGAGCACGGAGCGGCCGAGTTCCGGCTCCCGGAACTTCCCTGGCCCGGGGCTAGGAGCCCGCGGAAACTGCTTCTCGGTCCGGGTCCTGCTGAGGGCCGGTCAGGACTCACCCGTTGCTTTGGTTGCCCGGCAAGGGGAACGAAATGCTGCCATTCGCATAGGATACCAAAATGGCAGAGATCTGATGTCATCAGAAAGCGGCGGAGGAGAGAACTTCATCAATACCAGCGGTGACAGAAACAGTTGGTCTCCTGGTAGGGGGGGTGAGGCACAGACACCCGAGTCTCCTCAATTTGTCGTCGAGCCAGAGGGGAGGATACGGGCCGCCGCCAGCGCCCAGAGCAGTCCCAGCGGCTCGCCAGCGTGGTGACCACGTGACCCCAATTGGAGAGCGGGCTAAGCGGAGCCGCCACCCGCACCCGCAAGGTGGGCAGACCCGCGACCCAGTGGTACATGGGCGTGGTAGGAGGGGCAGGGCAGAGCCGCTGCCCGCGCTTGCAAGGTAAACAGACCTGTGACAGCCTGGCGGGTCAGGCCCAGTGGCCTGCCAATGTGGTACACACGTCACCCCAACTTGAGTAGGGGCAGAGCAGATCCTTCTCCCACGCCCGGATCAGGCCCTGCCAGTGTGGTGGCCACGTGACCCCAATTGGAGTGGGGGGTGGAGCGGAATCGCCACCCGTGCCCGCAGGGTGAGCAGACCTGTGACCAACCTGCAGATCAGGCCCAGGGGTCCTCAGGCGTGGTAGGAGGGGCAGGGCAGATCCGCCGCCCGCGCCTCCAAGGTAGGCAGACCTGCGTCAGACCGGCGGATCAGGCCCAGGAGCCTGCCGGCATGGTACACACACCACCCTAATTGGAGTAGGGGCAGAGCAGAGTCGCCACCAGTGCCAGGAACAGGCCCAGCGTCCTGCAGGCGGGGTAGTCACGACACCCCAATTGGAGTAGGGGCAGAGCAGAGCCACCACCCGTGCCCGAAAGGTGGGCAGATCTGCGACCGACCAGCGGGACAGGCCCAGTGGCCTGCCAGTACGACAGACACGTCACCCCATTTGGAGTAGGGGCAGAGTAGAGCCGCCGCCTGTGCCTGCAGGGTAGGCAAACCTGCAGCCGACCGGCGGATCAGGCCCGGTGGCCTGCCGGCGTGGTACACTTGTCACCCCAATTGGAGTAGGGGCAGAACAGAGCCGCCGCCAGCGCCGGAACAGGCCCAGTGACCTGCCGGCGTGGTAGCCACGACACCCCAATTGGAATAAGGAGAGAGCAGAGCCGCCGCCCGCGCCTGCAGGAAAGATACGCAAGCAGTATGAAAAGACAAGGAAAGAAAGGACCACAAGCAATGCAGGTCAACGCAACTTTAGAAGAGATAACAGCTGCAGCAGATGGAATGTCAGATAAAGAATTCAGGATATACATGCTTCAGATGATCTGGAGTATCAAGGAAGACATTAAACAGCAAAATCAGACAATGAAAGATCACTTCGACAATGAATTACGCAAACAAATCCAGGAAGCAAAGGATCAACTATACAGGGAGATAGAGGTTATAAAAAACAAACAAACAGAAATCCTAGAAATGCAGGAAGCAATAAACCAACTTAAAAACTCAATGGAGAATACTACCAGCAGAGTAGAACACTTAGAAGATAGAACATCAGACAATGAAGACAAAGTATTTCAAATGGAAAAGAACATAGACAGCTCAGCAAGACTGTTAAGAAACCATGAGCAGAACATCCAAGAAATATGGGATAACATTAAGAGACCAAACTTAAGAGTCATTGGGATACAGGAAGGTACAGAGCTCCAAACCAAAGGAATGAGCAGTCTATTCAATGAAATAATACGAGAAAACTTCCGAGACTTGAAGAATGAGAAAGAATCCCAAATCCTAGAAGCCTACAGGACGCCGAATGTGCAAAATCATAAGAGATCCACACCTAGACACATTATAATGAAGATGCCCAACATACAGAATAAGGAGAGAATTTTAAAAGCTACAAGAGAAAGGAAGCAGATCACATTTAGGGGTAAGCCAATCAGGATAACAGCTGATCTTTCAACACAGACTCTGAAAGCTAGAAGATCCTGGAATAACATATTTCAAACACTGAAAGAAAATGGGTTCCAACCAAGAATTGTGTTTCCAGTGAAATTAAGCTTCAGGATGGAAGATGAAATTAAAACCTTCCACGATAAACAAAAGTTAAAAGAATTTGCAGCTAGAAAACCATCTCTTCAAAACATCCTTGGCAAAACATTACAGGAAGAGGAAATGGAAAATAACAATGAAAACCAACAGTGGGAGGTAGGACACTAAAGGGGGGAAAATAATCAAAGAGGAAAACAAACCATGTTTAGTAACATAAATAAACAAATATGGCTGGAAGAACAACCCATATCTCAATAATAACCCTAAATGTTAATGGCTTAAACTCACCAATCAAGAGACACAGGCTAGTAGAATGGATCACAAAACAAGACCCAACAATATGCTGCCTACAGGAGACGCATTTGATAGGAAAAGACATACATAGGCTGAAGGTGAAAGGTTGGGAAAAATCATATCACTCATATGGACTTCGGAAACAAGCAGGAGTGTCCATACTCATATCAAATAAAATAGATTTCAAGCCAAAGTTAATCAAAAGGGATAAAGAGGACACTACACACTGCTCAAGGGAACCATACACCAACAAGACATAACAATCATAAATATTTATGCCCCAAACAATGGTGCAGCTATGTTCATCAAACAAACTCTTCTCAAGTTCAAGAGTCTAATAGACCACCATACCATAATCATGGGAGACTTCAACACACCTCTCTCGCCACTGGACAGATCTTCCAAACAAAAGTTGAATAAGGAATCTATAGAACTCAATAACATAATTAATAACCTAGACTTAATTGACATATATAGAGTATACCACCCAACATCAAGCAGTTACACTTTTTTCTCAGCAGCACATGGATCCTTCTCAAAAATAGATCATATATTATGTCACAGGGCAACTCTTAGACAATATAAAGGAGTAGAGATAATACCATGCATCTTATCTGATCATAATGGAATGAAACTGAAAATCAACGATAAAAGAAGGAAGGAAAAAGCATACATCACTTGGAGAATGATCAATACGTTACTGAATGATCAATGCGTTATAGAAGACATCAAGGAGGAAATTAAAAAATTCTTAGAGATAAATGAAAACACAGACACAACATATCGGAATCCATGGGACACATTGAAAGCAGTTCTAAGAGGAAAATTCATTGCTTGGAGTTCATTCCTTAAAAAAAGAAAAAAACCAACAAATAAATGATCTCATACTTCATCTCAAAATCCTTGAAAAAGAAGAGCAAAACAACAGCAAAAGAAGTAGAAGGCAAGAAATAATTAAAATCAGAGCTGAAATTAATGAAATCGAAACAAAAGAAACAATTGAAAAAATTGACAAAACTAAAAGTTGGTTCTTTGAAAAAAATAAACAATATCGACAGACCCTTAGTGATGCTAGCGAAGAGAAGAGAGAGAACTCAAATTACTAGCATACGGGATGAAAAAGGCAATATCACAACAGACACTTCAGAAATACAGAAGATAATCAAAAACTATTTTGAATCCTTATACTGCAATAAATTAGAAGATAGTGAAGGCATAGATAAATTTCTTAAGTCATATGATCTGCCCAGATTGAGTCAGGAGGATATAGAAAACCTAAACAGACCAATATCAATTGAGGAAATAGAAGAAACCATCAAAAGACTACCAACTAAGAAAAGCCCAGGACTGGATGGGTATACAGCAGAATTTTACAAAACCTTTAAAGAAGAACTAATACCAATACTTTTCAAGCTACTTCAGGAAATAGAAAAAGAGGGAGAACTTCCAAATTCATTCTATGAGGCCAACATCACCCTGATACCTAAACCAGACAAAGACACTTCAAAGAAAGAAAACTACAGACCAATATCTCTAATGAACCTAGATGCAAAAATCCTCAATAAAATTCTGGCCACTCGGATACAAAAACTTATCAAAAAAATTGTGCACCATGATCAAGTAGGATTCATCCCTGGGATGCAAGGCTGGTTCAATATACGGAAATCAATAAATGTTATTCACCACATCAATAGACTTAAAAATAAGAACCATATGATCATCTCGATAGATGCGGAAAAAGCATTCGACAAAGTACAGCATCCCTTTATGTTCAAAACTCTAGAAAAACTAGGGATAACAGGAACATACCTCAATATTGTAAAAGCAATCTATGCTAAGCCTCAGGCTAGCATCATTCTGAATGGAGAAAAACTGAAGGCATTCCCTCTAAAATCTGGAACAAGACAGGGATGCCCTCTCTCTCCACTTCTCTTCAACATAGTTCTCGAAACACTGGCCAGAGCAATTAGACACACGAAAGAAATTAAAGGCATCAAAATAGGAAAAGAAGAACTTAAATTATCACTATTTGCAGATGATATGATTCTATACCTAGCAGACCCAAAAGGCTCTACAAAGAAACTATTAGAGCTAATAAATGAATTCAGCAAAGTGGCAGGATATAAAATCAACACGCATAAATCAAAGGCATTCCTGTATATCAGCGACAAATCCTTTGAAATGGAAATGAGGACAACCATTCCATTCACAATATCTTCAAAAAAAATAAAATACTTGGGAATCAACCTAACAAAAGAGGTGAAAGACTTATACAATGAAAACTACAGAACCCTAAAGAGAGAAATAGAAGAAGATCTTAGAAGATGGAAAAATATACCCTGTTCATGGATAGGCAGAACTAACATCATCAAAATGGCAATATTACCAAAAGTTCTCTATAGGTTTAATGCAATGCCAATCAAAATCCCAACGGCATTTCTTGTAGAAATAGAGAAAGCAATCATGAAATTCATATGGAAAAATAAAAGACCCAGAATAGCAAAAACAATGCTAAGCAGGAATTGTGAATCAGGCTGTATAGCGATACCAGACTTCAAACTATACTACAGAGCAATAGTAACAAAAACAGCATGGTACTGGTACCAAAACAGGCGGGTGGACCAATGGTACAGAATAGAGGACACAGAAACCAATCCACAAAACTACAACTATCTTATATTTGATAAAGGGGCTAAAAGCATGCAATGGAGGAAGGATAGCATCTTCAACAAATGGTGCTGGGAAAATTGGAAATCCATATGCAACAAAATGAAACTGAATCCCTTTCTCTCGCCATGCACAAAAGTTAATTCAAAATGGATCAAGGAGCTTGATATCAAATCAGAGACACGCCGTCTGATAGAAGAAAAAGTTGGCTACGATCTACATTCGGTGGGGTCGGGCTCCAAATTCCTCAATAGGACACCCATAGCACAAAAGTTAATAACTAGAATCAACAAATGGGACTTACTCAAACTAAAAAGTTTTTTCTCCGCAAAAGAAACAATAAGAGAGGTAAATAGGGAGCCTACACCCTGGTAACAAATCTTTACTCCTCACACTTCAGATAGAGCCCTAATATCCAGAGTATACAAAGAACTCAAAAAATTAGACAATAAGAGAACAAACAACCCAATCAACAAATGGGCCAAGGACCTGAACAGACACTTCTCAGAGGAGGACATACAGTCAATCAACAAGTACATGAAAAAATGCTCACAATCTCTAGCTGTCAGAGAAATGCAAATCAAAACCACCCTAAGATACCATCTCACTCCAGTAAGATTGGCAGCCATTAGGAAGTCAAACAACAACAAGTGCTGGCGAGGATGTGGGGAAAAGGGTACACTTGTACATTGCTGGTGGGACTGCAAATTGGTGCAGCCAATTTGGAAAGCAGTATGGAGAGTTCTTGGAAAGCTGGGAATGGAGCCACCATTTGACCCAGCTATTCCCCTTCTTGGTCTATTCCCTAAAGACCTAAAAAGAGCATGCTACAGGGACACTGCTACATTGATGTTCACAGCAGCACAATTCACAATAGCAAGACTGTGGAAACAACCTAGATGCCCTTCAATAGACGAATGGATTAAAAAAATGTGGCATTTATACACAATGGATTATTACTCTGCATTAAAAAATGACAAAATCATAGAATTTGCAGGAAATGGATAGCATTAGAGCAGATTATGCTAAGTGAAGCTAGCCAATCCCTAAAAAACAAATGCCAAATGTCTTCTTTGATATAAGGAGAGTAACTAAGATCAGAGTAGGGACGAAGAGCAGGAGAAGAAGATTAACATTAAACAGGGATGAGAGGTGGGAGGGAAAGGGAGAGAGAAGGGAAATTGCATGGAAATGGAAGGAGACCCTCAGGGTTATACAGTGGAGGGGGTAGAGAGAGAGGAGGGGAGGGGAGGGGAGGGGAGAGGTGGGGAGGGGGGAGGGTGGAGGATGGGAAAGGCAGCGGAGCACAACAGACACTAGTATGGCAATATGTAAATCAACGGATGTGTAACTGATGTGATTCTGCAATCTGTGTATGGGGTGAAGGTGGGAGTTCATAACCTACTTGAATCAAAGTGTGGAATATGATATGTCAAGAAATTTTTAAGGTTTTGAACAACCAACAATAAAAAATTAAAAAAAAAGAATACTAGTAATAATATAGCAACTTCTTCAGATACCAAATAAACAAATTCAAATTAAAAAAAAAAAACAGGGTTGGGGATGTGGTTTAGTGGTCAAGTGCCCCTAAATTCAATCTCTGGTATCAAAAAAAATCCTTATTTTTTCTCATATATGGAAGCTAAAGAGGGACAAAAAAAAAAGGAATAAAAAGAGATCTCAATAAAATAAGCTAATAGAGTAGAGGAAGAGGATCTACAGGGAGGGAAAAGGGGAGAAGATAAGGAAGTACTGGTGAATGAAATCTGGCAAATTATGCTATGTCCATGTATAAATTTACCACAATGAATCCTGCTTTTACATATAGTAATAATGCTGCAATTAAAATCATGATCTTCATCATCATTATCTTCATGGAAGGGACATCAGTATAATAGAGTAAGGGAATCAGGAGGAGAAAAAGGGAAAGTACTGAAGAAGAAGATTGATCAAATTATCTCATCTGCATGTATGAATATGGTATAATGAATCCCACTGTTATGTATATTTGTAATGCATCAATAAATAAGAAAATGTCTAAAAAAGTATTTGTGTCTAATAGTAAAAATATGTATCCTTATTTTTCTGTGTTCCTACTGATTGTGGATTCTCTCAAAAAACCGTATTTCTTCTTTCTGTATCAAGATTCTATTTCAAAACAGGTGAAAGCCCTTTGAAACATAACAACCCATTATGGAAACTCTAGAAGAATGAGATTTTGAAAATAATCAGCTTCTATTCTGATAATTTAAAAAAGGAGTTTATATCAATAGTGTTTCCAATGTATTTTTGCCTGTGTATTACTAATTCTAAAGGAGAAAAATTTTTTTCAGTATAAAAGTACATTACGAATTATTGATTTCCATACAGATGATGTGAAACATTTCCTTCATCTCTCTCAAGTGTCTGAGAAAGAAATGCTTCACAATGTAGAGATACAAAGACTTGTGGAGCTAAGCAAAACACACAGGGCAACACACAAAAAAGTAACCGATTTATTTCAGAAAATATTTTGAAAATAAGTAGATAAATCCTGGTGGTGTGGCAAAAGAAGTTTATGGCCAGAAAACAAAGGTAGAGATTTCTATCAATTCTTCTGTTAGCCTAGACCTTAGAAATCTAAGAAAGGAATATTATCTGTTGAAGACAAGGGGACTAAATATTCCACTCAAGATCACAAAGCTGGTAAATTGATAAAGCTAACATAGAAAACTAGATGTCTTTAATAAACTACATTCCAATTCAATCCCAGGGAAGAAAATTTGGCAGAAAAATAAAGAAGGCACAAGAGAATATTAAGACACTTTAATGAAGAGAATACAAACCAGACTATGGGATAGACTTGGCCACAAGCTATAAATTTTCCTAATGAGGGGAAAAACGTTAGGAGATAATGTGATTCTGCTACAGAGTTTGCATTGCATATGCATGAAGCTAAGCAAGCAGGTTCATCATTTTACACATTTTCAATTAGGAGAATTACCAAAAAAATTCACAGATTTCTTATTCCTGATTGAAAGTTTAAGAAATCTCTGTCTTCTGTGTTTGTAAAATAAATAAATACTTAGACAAGATGGAATGATGGCGTTCACTGCACTTTGATGATGGCAACTATTTTCTGGTTGTTATTAGGTGAACATTTTTTCACACATGTGTCTCAGTAAGTTTTACTTTTTTTTCCTGTTAATGCCTACTGCATATCACACAGTTCTACATTTGAAATGTTTTCCCCTAAAAGTTCTGTGGAAAGTAGCTATTATGGATTACAAAGTATGTTCCCATGAGTATTCCTGTTCACCCAAAATGTTACTCAGTCTACAATGTAGTAATAAAACAAAAAACAACTCTTATGAAATATTAGTGATTAGGCAAAAGGGAAATAATAAAATATAAAAACTCACTTTAGATTTATTTTGATGCTGGTATGCAATAATTAGGAGACCATACTGGCAAAAGAATAGGGATCTAGAAGAAAGTATTTTTGTAGTTTTCAAAGAAAACCTTTGGCCATTTTAAACACTTTTGATGTATTATTGTTATTATTTTCTTATATTCTGAATTCAAATATTAAAAATATTAAAAACAATAACCACTTATTTTATACTGCATTGATATAAATCTTTATGTCAGGACTTTCACGGGATATTAGCAGAATTATTTGACAGTTTCTGGCATGACTGAGATCACCCAGTGATTCATATTATTGCAGTCAAAATAGAAATAATATTCAGGATGTGAAACAACAGCCAAAAAAGAAAAAGATGAGAGAATACTCTTCTATTCTGTAATGAGTACGGAAATATTATTTCTGTGAGAGAAATTTTCTTGGAATCTGCTCCTACATCTTTACTAATTAGAATAACAATTCCATTGTAGAAAGGGTATTACAACAGAAATATTTGCAGTTTGAAATGTACCTGATAAGAAACAAAGATGATAGAGGGCAGTAAACTGTCTCTTATCTCTCAAATTGTAAGAATAACCTAAAATGGACTCACTGATTTCTTTATGTCTAACTATCAAACTTCCAAGGTGTGCCCTATAGAGATTTGGTAATAAAATTCCTTTTCAGGAGATATATTACTCTCTTATCAAATTGAGGGTTGTTTTTGGTATTGGTGTTATTTTTGCATTCTAAAGTAGGCCCCACAAAGGTTCAAAAGTAACAGGACATTACTGATCTCTTTTTCACCTTCTCCTCTAACCTCATTTTTATGGGTTGGTACAAAGTTTTCACCTTGAAGGTCATGGCTGAGTGAAAGTGTTCATTATCTGTTCAGAGGAAAAGGGTCTGCTATATTTTGTGACTCCTATAATTGATGATTTGTGTTGATCTTTGTTTGGTTATTTTGAGCTAACAGATCCATTATTCTTAGACTTTACATTTATATCAATTGTACTTGAAAATGGTGAACAATGGAAGAAAATCAATTGGGTGATAGCTCCCTTCATTTGTTTGACAAGAAAACTACAGGTCTGGAGATGGGTGGGGGTGTTGAAGTTTCCTTTTTCTTTCATGTCCCTCTCTATCCAGAGGAACAGGAACATTAATGTGGGCCAGCAACACAGCCTTGCCATGATTGGGCAATGGCATTGTGAGAGGGTTCACATGAAAAAGAGAAAAAAACACTGAATTCCTTAGGATAAGCTCTGACAGTAACAGTGGAGGCATCATTTTAACCACTGTGGTTAAAATGCTTGACAAGTCTGTGTGCCTTTTATTGCTATGGATCCTGGCTTTGAGAATTTCAAAATTAAACCAAAAAGTGCCCTCATGTAGAATAGGGAGAATGAGCCCAGCTACTTGCACTTCTCCATTATCAAAGTAAATGTGATCTTTTCACCAGCCCGTTCATTAATATTGTGAATTCCTGGTGAAATTGTAATTCAGTAGCTATAATTTAGAGTTGGCTGACCTTGTCTTCTCTAAGGATTATTGAATAAACAGAGTGGATGTCATCTTAATGTATATAATTGAGGACATAAGATGACTAATTTATTCCTGTTTTCCTAGGACATTTCTGGTTTTAACACTGATACCTCTGAATCCTAGGGAAACTAAGCACTTGCTTAACCTAGTATTGAAGATCCTCTCTAGGGACCACCTGTCATGTCCTTCTATTTAGACCTAGTAAATTACGATACATATAATAAAATATGATTCGATTTCTGGTCCTGAACCAGAGGGAGTGAGCATACTAAATCTTATTTTACAACATACTGAAATTAATAAACATAGTAAAACACACAAACCAACTAACACAATTCTGAGGGTAGATAAAAGCTTCAGTGTGTAAGAACTTCAGGAATGGGGGAACAAGTCATTGTTAATGAATCAACAATTGTGTTCTCTCTCTCTCTCTCTCTCTCTCTCTCTCTCTCTCTCTCTCTTCCTCTCTCTCTCACCTAGACGCAGGACTAATAAGAAAAACTGAATTGCCAGTAGGAAAATACAAAGCACATGATCTAAATGAACTATTTAGGGAAGTTAAAGACCAATGGTGCTGCCTCCCACTTTTATATTCATATATATGTCAACTCTTGCAGGATAAAGACCTATGTACACTTTTTTACATAAGACCAGTGACAGTGACAGGGAAAGGTACAATCTCCCAACCAGCAATTAAGGTAATCCTCAGAGAACAAATCTCTCTTGACTCTCACTACTCTACACAGGACAAGTGCCTCTTAAGAGAAATGAATCCCTCATCCCAACCATTGAGGCACTGACAGATCTGCAGAACAGAACTTTGTCAAGGGTTAGGAAAAGCTTAAAACCCCAAGTTTATAAAGGGAAAATCAACATTGGGAAATATACACAGGACTTGGGAAGGATCATATGGAGGAGGAAGCCAGAGAAAGGACACTTTCTATTTAAAACCAGTTGTGTTAAGATCTGTACTCACCTCATAATTACATAGGAATAAAAATTATTTGAATTGACATTAAAAGGTCTTTCAATATTGAAATAGGGTGTAAAATCCAATGCTCAGTTTTTTGACTTGGTACTAATAAAATAAGGAGTATGTCAGAGGACCACAGTAAACTAAACAGACCTCAGTAATAACAACCACAGAAAACTTACAGACAACTGGTTTTACCCTAACAAGATTGTTGTCTGCTAAAACAACAGAAGAAACAACAAAAGTCAATTAATATTGAAAACATCTCAGTAGGACCCAGAATTACATAACATAAAATTCAAAATTACAAGGAGACATATCAATTATTTAAATGCATACAAAAAAAAAAAGAAACTGAATGATTCTTAACTAAAAATCAAGGGATGCTAACCTCATAATAGTTCTAGTATTAGAATTATAATTGCAAATACTTGAAAAACATTTTTAAAATGAGGCTGGGCTTTGAACTCGTGATCCTCCCATCTCAGCCACCCTCAGCAAAAGTGAGGCACTAAGCAACTCAGTGAGACCTTGTCTCTAAATAAAATACCAAATAGGGCTGGAGATGTGGCTCAGTGGTTGGGTGCCCCTGAATTAAATTCCTGGTACCCTCTCAAAAAAAAATGAGCCTGTGTTCATACAAATATGTCTTTCGGAACAATATAAATATCTGCTATTAATGTTTTAGTAGTTAAGAAGAAGAAGGTGATATTGCTGCAGAAAAAAAAAAGCAATTGAAGAAAAATCAGTGAAATCTTCCCAAATTTGCTTTTAAGCATATATATAAGTGCACAGATTCAGGAACATAGCAAACCCCAATCAGCTTAAAGAAATCTACAGCAAGTATATCATAATCAAATATCTGAAAACAGAAAGAAAAAAAAAACTTGTTAGCATCCAGAGAAATATAACAAATTACAACTGGGAAAAAGATTTGAATTTTGAATGATATCAGATTGCTTATTAAAAATCATTGAGATAAGATTAGAGTAACATCTTTCAAGTGCTGAAAGAAAAGAATTGCCAATACTGAACCCTAACTACAGTTAATATCCTTCAGTCATATAGGAGGAAAAACAAAGCATTCTCAAATGAACTAGAAGCATTTCTCAGAGCACTTAAAGACAGTAGCAATATTTTAAAAAGAAATGCTAAAAGAAATTCCTCAGAATGATGACAAAGGGTAGCAGAGGGCACCATAGAGTGCAAAGAATGAATGAAAAAGTTGTGAACATAGAAGTACTGAATAAAGTAGATTATTTTTCACCTGTGAAGTTTGGGAAAATATGTAAATATATTAAAATATAATATTTTAGTTACTACTTTTAATTATGTATTTGCAATAGATATGAATACTATACTATAATGAGGGGTGAAGTAAAGAAATAGATTTGACTATGAATTTTATATATTTTACTTAAAGTTGCAAAATATTAACTGTGTGTTGGTTATGTAAATTTTTAAATGACTCTTACGATTTCTAAAGCATCATTTAAAAATATATTGGCTGAAAGTTGTGATATGTTAAAATATAAATCTGTAAAAATATACAAATATATAAAGAACAAGAGAAGTAGTATAAAAATGGAACAAAAAATAGAAGTCATAACAATAATAAAGAATTCACTATACCATTTACATAATATATTAAACAATCTAAAAATGTAAATTAAGTAGTATGATTGGAAATAATATTTCAAGTCAATAATTCAGAAACTACAAATTTGGG
This sequence comes from Marmota monax, assembly GCF_021218885.2. NCBI lineage: Eukaryota > Metazoa > Chordata > Mammalia > Rodentia > Sciuridae > Marmota > Marmota monax. The sequence continues at coordinate 1,609,056 of NW_026695197.1, read as the reverse complement.
GATTCATAACTCCTGATTTCAAGATTTATTATAAATTTAAGGTGTGATCATGAGTGAAGATAAGATGTGTAGATGAATGAAAGAGAATGGAAAATTCAGAAATTGGTGTGTACAAATATGTCGTCTGATTTTTGACAAATCAGTAGAAAAATGAAATCTTTGAAAAAAATTTCTTGGAACAAAGAGACATCCATATGCAATATAAGAGGCATCAATCTATTCTTCACAATGTATATTAAATCAACTAAAAACAGATCATAAACCTAACTGTAAGATATAAAATTATAAAACCTAATGCAAAACGTAGGAGAAGATCTTTTCAAACTCCCATTAAGCCAAAATTTGTGGATACAACACAGAATGGAGCTGCATAAGCAAAATACAGCAAATGATGGATTAGGCTTTATCAATATTAAACTCCATTATTCTATAAAGAACATTTTAAGAGAATTAAAAGGCAAGTTATGAGTAGGGAGAATTTTTGCAAAACCCATCTCACACAAAAGATTCTTATCTAGAAGTTGTGAAGAATGTTCCCAGTAAGTACAGCTGACTCTGGAAATGCAGGTACCTTTGTTTTTTAAAGTTGCCACAAACACTAAACTCAATGTTGTTCCTAGGGGAAATTTAGGTTTTGTTTTCTGCAGGTCCCCGGTTAATCCATTTTCATTACCCAGTCAATATATAACTTGGTTGTGTGTATGTTCTGTTAAAAGACACCATATTTTTATTTTTTGGTTTTTTATTAACATGTAAAGTAATAGGGCTCAGTGTGGTATTTCCACACATGCACACTGTACACAGAGTGCCCTGCTGAAACCCAACTTTCTTTTATTCACCCTCCTCCCCTCACTCCTCCCAAGCTGTATTAATCACTATTCTATATTCAGGTTGACTTTTTCTTTTTTTGTGCCTTCACATGTGAGAGAGAATATTCAGTACATCCTATGTTTAATTTATTTATTTTATCGAAACACTCTTTTATAACATTGATTAGACTTCTCACTTATGAGCTCACGGATCTTCCTGCCTTGGTCTCAGTGCCGGGACTAGAGGTGTGTGTCATCAGAACTGAATAAAAGACACTTTCTTTAATATATTTTGTTGAAACATTAACATTGAATTAGTGGTCAGCAACATTTAATCTAATGCCTGATCAAAGCTTCTCTAGCACACCTGTTTTCTCTGCAAAGGCACGTCACAAACTCGTCACACTCAAGAGATTGCTTGGTAATCCTAAGTACTACATTTGCAGGCCATTTTAGACAGTGAAATCACCAACAAAAAACTAAAAAAAAAAAACAAAACAAAACAAACAAACAAAAAAAAACTGTTAAAACACTTGCACTAGACTGTCAAAAGGAAACTTCTTGAAGCTTAAACAGTAAAGCAGAGCTTTACTGCCTTGTTCTGCCTCAACTGGGAATACACACAATGGATGACTCAAAATTTTCAACTCTGAACATATTTGTGTATGTACATGATCTTCAGTATTTATTTGGAAGTAACAAATAAGTTTTTCAAAGTATGCAAATTTATCAATACAAAATTTGTGAATAATGAAGATGATTGATTACTATATAACCCAGAAAGACTATTGACAAAAGACTCAGAGAATTCCCCCTGCCCAAAAAAAGTCAAATAAATACATGAAAAGGCGTTTAACAGCATTTGTCATCTGAAATGAATAATTAAATTTAAAATTAGATATCAATTTTAAAGAGGCAAATTAAAAAAAAAAATGATACAGAAAATATTCAGAGCTCATGAGAATTCAGAGCGATTAAAATTCTTATATATTGCCAGAAGGAATGCAAAATTCTTCCAATATTTTGGAAAACAACTTGGTGGGTTATTTGTTTGCATGCCTGTTTTCTTGTTTGTTCCTTTAATGCATAACAGAAAATATATTAGAGTTCTCTATTACCACCTAACAAATTACCCAACTTTTTTTTTTTTTTGCCTTCAAATAAAAGCAATGCATTATTTTACAGTTCTCTAAGTTCAGAGGTCCAGGTTGGTTCAATGGGTCTCTTTGCTCCATTTTCACAAGGCTAAAATCCAAATGTCAGCCAGATAGGCTCTTATTGGCAATTTCCAGAAAGAATCTTTGAGCAGGCTAACCATTGAGACCAAGGCAGGAAGGTGTCCTCAGAATGCAGCTGCTGAGGCCTCTGTTTGCTTTGGTGGCTGACAGCTGAGGCTGCTCTTAGCTTCTAGAGGACTCACCTTAGCCTTTGCAGTTGAGATTTTACTTTTCAGAGCAACTGTAATCACTACATCAATCTTAGAGATCCCTAGGCTTGGATCTCTCTTATTTCCTCTTCCACCAAAATTCTTTCTTGATTCCTAGAAAAAAAATGTGTCTTGTGGGCATAGAGGTGCACACCTATAATCCCAGTGGCTAGGAAAGCTGAGGCAGGATGATCATAAGCTGAAAGCCAGCCTCGGCAATTTAGGGAGGCCTGAAGAATCTTAGTGAGTCCCTGTCTCAAAAAATAAAGGGGGGGGGGATGGGGGAGGCTGGGGAAGTGGCTTAGTCATTATTTACCCCTCAGTTCAATCCCCAGTACAAAAAAAAAAAAGTGTGCTTTACAGGTAAGAGTCCACGTGATTACAATGAATGGTCTCCAGGATGGTCTCATGATTTTCCAATTTTTGTTGCTAATTACAAATACCAAGGAAATTTAGCCAAGTAAAGAAAAATATTCAAAGGTCCAATGATTAGGGCATGGCCAATTTTGGCATGCCCTTATTCTGCCCAGCATGGCTGCCAAAATAATGAAAGATGCAAAAATCACAAAACAAAAGAATAGACCTTTATAAAAGAATGCCATAAATTGAAATTAAGTTTTAATTCAAGTGTGTGCATTTTAATAAAGCATATACTGTATTCAGATTGCCTGAGTTTTCAGTATAACACTTTTCTATTATATACATCTAGGATGTGACAAATTTACTATCATTGTCTTATTTGCATCTATAAATAGTCTTTGGGGAAATAGCTCTTCAACTTTTTCTCATTTGAAATTGAGTTGATTATTTTCTTATTGATTTTTGAGGATTATTTACATATCACATGAATATATATCCTTTATATATGGCTCATAAATATTTTCTCTCAGTTTGCATTATTACTTTTTCTTATTTGTAATATTTTAAAAATATTTTATTCATTCATAGTGTCTTTTAAGCAGCAGACTTAACTTTTATGAAGACCAGTGTTTAAAGTTTCCCTGGGAGATTTATATCTTAAAAGTGCAGAAAAAGAATTTATGATTTCCAGTTTTCTATGAAAGATGAGGTCAGGGGCTTACAATCAGAAAATTCACTCAAGCTGATCCTAACCTTAAGGCAATCTAGGTCAATATAACTTTTCATTTTGTCATGTCAGTGGTAGCTTTAGTATACATCTATAAATCTTTATGCCTACTTTTAAGTGTTGAAAACTTCACCTACTTCCTCCCTTAATATTCTTTGTTCCATCAGTCATGTGATTTATTTTAATATATATGTAAACCCTACACTGCATTATTATCATCTCTATTTAAGCAATTATATTTCAATAATATTTAATAAGAATAGTAAATATTTACAAGCATAATTACTAGTATTATAGTTCTATCTTATTTCATGTAAATCTACAGTTTTGACCTGATATCATTTATCTTCAACTTAAAGGATTCTGTTAAAGGATTCTTAACATTCTGTTAGGGGAGATTGGCTGATTTATTTTAAATTATAGTTAATTTCTTTGTTTTTGTTTTATACTTCAGTAATATTTTCCTCCTCCAATATCTAAAAAACTGTTAATCTTATTCAATGTCCAACATAGTCTTATTGTATCCATTTGTAATTTTTGTCTCTAGCAGAGCAGTGTGTGTGTGTATGTGTGTGTGTGCATGTGTGTGTATGTTTTAATATCTCTGTTGTCTTTGCTTATGTTTCTTAACCTCTTATACACAGCTAAAATAGCTGTTTTATTGTAATAGTCTTCTTATTCTAATATCTCTGTCTTACTGGATCTGTTGTGACTGATTTTTTTAAATTATCATGTCTTCCATTTTGCAGTTTTGTGTGCCTGTCATTTTTGTTTGGATGTCAGGTATTACCAATATTTTGTTGGTTGTTAGACATTTTTTGTATTCCTATCACAATACTTGAGATTTGCCTGGTATAGTTATTTGGAAAATGGCTCTTTCATGTATTACTTTTAAGATTCATTGGATGAGACTACAGCTTAGTTTCTGGGTAATCATCCTCACTGCTGTTACTGTTACTAGACCCTTCCAAGTAATCCATTTAGTTCCTTGTGTCTCATGAAGTTTCCTGTATGCTCAAGAGTAACAAGCCCTGTGTGGCACCAGAGATTGTTCTCTTTATTACTCCAGAGATTGTTCTCTTTATTGCCCCTGTCTTAAGTAATTTCCCCAAAGTATGTCCTGATTAATATTTAGCTGCATCCTAAAGGACAGCCATTTTCAGATCTCTGAGGTTTCTATCTTTCTTTGTTTCTTTCTCATGCAGTTCTTTTTTTTTTTTTCTCAGAGACACCTTATCCTTCTTATTCTAGCTCTCTTGGTTTTCATATTGCTTCAACTCAACTCCTAAAGCTACCATGTGCCCCAGTCTCCATGTGGTGTTCCCCCTCCAATAACAAATGGTAGAAACTCTCTCAAGCATATAATTTTAATGTCTGTTTTCCATTTCTCAAGGATGGTTATCTTTCATTTCCTGAAGTACTATCCAATGTTTCATATCCAGTCTAATCTTTGATGTCTTAAAAACCATATGGTGTGCATATAACAATGAATCTCACTATTATGCTAATTATAATATACCAATATAATATTTTTTAAAAAATTCTTTCTTATACTTTGTCTACTTTTTGGTTATTTCTGGTAAGAAATTGATTCATCTTAATGAGTAGCAGTGTTTCAGATGTTTTGTTGACAAAATACAGGTATATTCCATTCACTCTTAATTGCCCTTGAATGTTTTTTTATGCTGAAGGAAGAATGTATGTAATCACCTAAGACAAGCACCTCTGGTTAATAACTTGAGGGCCTCAAGTTGTTTGAAAAAAAAATCCTTTTAAGATTGAAAAATACTAAGTGTTTTGATCTTGCCATTAATTGATTTATTTCAGAAAGCTTCCTGTAATTTACATATATTCCCAAAATATTGTTTTTAATATACTTTTCCAGTAAAGTAATTCATGCATCAAGATGAAACTTCAACATGTTAAATATATCATATTTTATAGTGAATGACCCATGACATCAATAGTATTTAGAGCACTACATTTATAGGACAAGCAAAATTCCACTTGAAAGAAGTAATTTAATTCACAACCAAGTCTGTATCTTTCTGCAGAGATAAGCAATCATTCCATTTCATTCCTGATCAATAATAGCATTGCCAATGGATTTTGTTGTACTCAGGCTATCCAATCCCTAGGCAGCCTAAAATTATATGAATAAATTTTTATAATACTTTAATTCATATTTATAAGCTATAAACATATTTAGATTATCAATTCAGGTTAAAATAATCTCAGTTTTTCATAAATTCCTGCATGCTGCCTTATATCCAAATGTAAACAACAATATCTTATTCTGAGTTTAGAATTTATCAAGTAAGGTGCCAGGTGCTGTGACACATACCTGTAATCTCAGCAGCTCAGGAGACTGAAGCAGGAGGATTGTGAATACAAAGCTAGCCTCAATAATTTAGTGAGGTTCTAAGCAATTTAATGAGATCTTGTCTCTATATAAAATATGGGGATGTGGCTCAGTGAGAAAGCGCCCCTGGTTTCAATTTCTAGTACCAAAAAAAAAAAAAAAGTCTATCAAGTAAGGAAATTTGTTCTGAAAATTGACTTGAATATCTCAAAACTTATTTCAATAAATCTCAGTCAACATTAAAGAAAGTAACTACTAATGAGATTAACCATTTTCATGAAATAAAATTTCATACATTATTTATAAACTGAGAATTTTAAACATACATTAAACATGACTTATAACAATAAGTACATTGTTACATACGATGAGCAAATAATATGTGTTTTCTAATCTGAAAATTCTAGCTACAATCTTCTCCAAATCATGGCTTCCTTCACTGAAAACAAAGGAATCTGCCATTGTATATATGAAGGACTATTTCCACAAGAGAGAATGATATAGCACGCTGACAGAAGTTGTTGTTTACCTCAATCTACATCTTTACAACAAGTTTTGTCTCAGAGGTAGATAGTGCTTAGAACACTTTTTCCAATGTCTCTGTAGGCTTTATTTTGAAGGTTAGGGGAATATCAAAATGTTACCCTTTGTTTTCTTTTGATATCTCTGTGTACCATGAGATCCCACATATCCTCCTTTGAAGTTGTGCTTTCTGCTGTTTCTAAGCTGTTTGGATCTGCTTCTAGTCCTGCTTGCTTTTGACTCTTTTTAACTTTTTCTTTTAGTTCTTTATCTGTGCAATTCCTTGGAGTCTCAGGGTGAATAGGCATGACTTAGCTGCTAGTTTTCAAAAGTCACAAATGAAATAAGCTCAGGAACTTGAGATATCCTGCCTGGTGCCAGGTACAAAAAACTTTCCTAATGCTGCAGTTTTGGCAGACAATTGCATAAACCTGTAAGAACATGGTGAAGTAATAAAATTATGGGACATACTGGCTGAAATATCAGAAAAGAAACCCAATATCAATTTAATGGATTGTAGTTGCATTATTGATTTTGTTCCTTAGAACATGTTTCAAGGGAAGTAAAATCTATTATTCTACAATAGTAGTTTAAAATCCAGTTATAAATTATATCACAGTAAGATTCCTGGAAAATGAATAACCTAACAGGATATATTTTGATGGATTTAACACCAAAAATAAGGAAAAAAATAAAGTTCAATGATAGACACAGAACTCCTGAATATTTAGGGCTATTTTACAAAATAAAACTACAAAATATTTCATAAATAAAACTAGGAGATGATGGTATAGCAATTAGGCTTTTAATGTACTAAAGAATAACCAGTTATCTCCCACGTACATGATATTGTGATCTTAGTGAGTCATAGATTGTAAACATAATAATAGCTCTATGTTTAGCATAGTAAATATATAGCATGCTCTTCAAACATCATTATTTAACACTATGAAAAACAGTGGTGCTCAGTATGCATGAACAATCTAATGAGGTCTTCATATAGGAGCAGGATATTTGAACTTATCAAAGGATTGAAAAGATATTTGTAAGAATAAAAGAAAGCTCTGAGTTAACGATATCAGGTTTCTGCAAAATATGAGGGAATGGTTGAAATCTAAGAAAAAAATAATAAAAATCTGAAGTCATTAAATTAATAAGTATAGTCCTGAACCCATATAGAAATTAAAATCTTTTCAAAACTTGGCTTCCATCCACTCAGATTCCCATATTGTCCCTTGGCAGGACAAAACATGAACTATGTGCTGTAATATTCTGCTTTAATCTTTTGGCATCTTAAACTTAAGGCAATTTGTTGTACACAACTATTACATGCCTCTCCTTACAGGAGATGCTCATATTAAAGAACATGAACTGTGTAAAACAGGCTGGGGGTGTAGCTCAGTGCCAGTGTGCTTGCTTGTCATGTACCTTCATGAGCCCCTGAGTCCAATTCCCTGCACTTGGTGGGGGGAGGGGGACAGAGAAGGAAGGAAGGAAGAAAGAAAAAAAGAATGAAAAAACAAAACAAAAAAAAAACAGTGAAAAAGAGAAGAAGAAAAAGAGGACATAATAGATATAGCCTTGAAATTTAGATGTTTCTAAATTCAGTTATACTACTCACAAACTGTAGAACATGGAATAAGTAGCTGACCTCAACTGATATTAGATTTCCTTCATATATGTATATTTCTACTTGCATATTTTTTTTTCTTTTTTAAAATATCACTCTTTATTTAAGTTTTGTCTTAGGGTCTCAATAGACAGTTATTGATATAGACAATGCTTTGTGCTTTACCCACATGAAATTACAATAAAAGACTGAATTATAGAGATGTCTAAAATGCCCTTGAAATGAACAGAGAAAATGGCTCAGACCATGTTTCAAAAGTGAATACAGGTTTCTAATCACAGTAAAAAATGAAATAATTTTGTATTCATTAAGTAGTCTTTGAAATAATCTTCAATTAAACAGACAATAAATTGCCAAGACCTGCAAAGATAAAACTTTAATCTCAAATAGAATATTTTCTACTATTTACTTACTTGTCATGCTTTAATTTTTTCTGCTTCTAATTGAGCTCATTCTAATTAGTACACTCTGGGGGAGGGGGAAATAAAGTATTCAACTTTTCAATTCCCAAAAAAACCTATCATAATGTTACCTCATTTAGTGTTAGATATGTCAAACTTCATTGATTAAAGAGTTACCAGAGTTATAGGAAAATAACTAAATCACTCTTCTTTGAGAAGTATTCCTTAAACTAAAAATCAGTTATTTGTTCTCTAAGAAAACTTTAGATTATTGTAACTAACATGCCATATCTGCCAGTTTAAGATCAGAATACCAGTCCAATTTGAGCTAGCAATTTTGGTGTATTAATTATAATACTCTGAAATATTTATAGGTGCCAATCCTATACTAATCATTCTACATTTATCTAAATCTTTTTTTTTAATTTTTTATTGTTGGCTGTTCAAAACATTACATAGTTCTTGATATATCATATTTCACAATTTGATTCAAGTGGGTTATGAGCTCCCATTTTTACCCCATATACAGATTGCAGAATCACATCAGTTACACATCCATTGATTTACATATTGCCATACTAGTGTCTGTTGTATTCTGCTGCCTTTCCTATCCTCTACTATCCCCCCTCCCCTCCCCTCCCCTCCCCTCTTCTCTCTCTGCTCCCTCTACTGACATTCGTTTGTCCCCCTTATATTATTTTTCCCCTTCCCCTCACTTCCTCTTGTATGTACTTTTGTATAACTCTGAGGGTCTCCTTCCATTTCCATGCATTTTCCCTTCTCTCTCCCTTTCCTCCCACCTCTCATCCCTGTTTAATGTTAATCTTCTTCTCATGCTCTTCGACCCTACTCTGTTCTTAGTTACTCTCCTTATATCAAAGAAGACATTTGGCATTTGTTTTTTAGGGATTGGCTAGCTTCACTTAGCATAATCTGCTCTAATGCCATCCATTTCCCTGTAAATTCTATGATTTTGTCATTTTTTAATGCAGAGTAATACTCCATTGTGTATAAATGCCACATTTTTTTTATCCATTCATCTATTGAAGGGCATCTAGGTTGGTTCCACAGTCTAGCTATTGTGAATTGTGCTGCTATGAACATCGATGTAGCAGTGTCCCTGTAGCATGCTCTTTTTAGGTCTTTAGGGAATAGACCAAGAAGGGGAATAGCTGGGTCAAATGGTGGCTCCATTCCCAGCTTTCCAAGAACTCTCCATACTGCTTTCCAAATTGGCTGCACCAACTTGCAGTCCCACCAGCAATGTACAAGTGTACCCTTTTCCCCACATCCTCGCCAGCACTTGTTGTTGTTTGACTTCATAATGGCTGCCAATCTAACTGGAGTGAGATGGTATCTTAGGGTGGTTTTGATTTGCATTTCTCTGACTGCTAGAGATGGTGAGCATTTTTTCATGTACTTGTTGATTGATTGTATGTCCTCCTCTGAGAAGTGTCTGTTCAGGTCCTTGGCCCATTTGTTGATTGGGTTGTTTGTTCTCTTATTGTCTAATTTTTTGAGTTCTTTGTATACTCTGGATATTAGGGCTCTATCTGAAGTGTGAGGAGTAAAGATTTGTTCCCAGGATGTAGGCTCTCTATTTACCTCTCTTATTGTATCTTTTGCTGAGAAAAAACTTTTTAGTTTGAGTAAGTCCCATTTGTTGATTCTAGTTATTAACTTTTGTGCTATGGGTGTCCTATTGAGGAATTTGGAGCCCGACCCCACAGTATGTAGATCGTAGCCAACTTTTTCTTCTATCAGACGGCGTGTCTCTGATTTGATATCAAGCTCCTTGATCCATTTTGAATTAACTTTTGTGCATGGCAAGAGAAAGGGATTCCGTTTCATTTTGTTGCATATGGATTTCCAGTTTTCCCAGCACCATTTGTTGAAGATGCTATCCTTCCTCCATTGCATGCTTTTAGCCCCTTTATCAAATATAAGGTAGTTGTAGTTTTGTGGATTGGTTTCTGTGTCCTCTATTCTGTACCATTGGTCCACCCGCCTGTTTTGGTACCAGTACCATGCTGTTTTTGTTACTATTGCTCTGTAGTATAGTTTGAAGTCTGGTATCGCTATACCGCCTGATTCACACTTCCTGCTTAGCATTGTTTTTGCTATTCTGGGTCTTTTGTTTTTCCATATGAATTTCATGATTGCTTTCTCTATTTCTACAAGAAATGCCGTTGGGATTTTGATTGGCATTGCATTAAACCTATAGAGAACTTTTGGTAATATCGCCATTTTGATGATGTTAGTTCTGCCTATCCATGAACAGGGTATATTTTTCCATCTTCTAAGATCTTCTTCTATTGCTCTCTTTAGGGTTCTGTAGTTTTCATTGTATAAGTCTTTCACCTCTTTTTTTAGGTTGATTCCCAAATATTTTATTTTTTTTGAAGACATTGTGAATGGAGTGGTTGTCCTCATTTCCATTTCAGAGGATTTGTCGCTGATATACAGGAATGCCTTTGATTTATGCGTGTTGATTTTATATCCTGCCACTTTGCTGAATTCATTTATTAGCTCTAATAGTTTCTTTGTAGACCCTTTTGGGTCTGCTAGGTATAGAATCATGTCATCTGCAAATAGTGATAATTTAAGTTCTTCTTTTCCTATTTTGATGCGTTTAATTTCTTTCGTCTGTCTAATTGCTCTGGCCAGTGTTTTGAGAACTATGTTGAACAGAAGTGGTGAGAGAGGGCATCCCTGTCTTGTTCCAGATTTTAGAGGGAATGCCTTCAATTTTTCTCCATTCAGAATGATGCTAGCCTGAGGCTTAGCATAGATTGCTTTTACAATATTGAGGTATGTTCCTGTTATCCCTAGTTTTTCTAGAGTTTTGAACATAAAGGGATGCTGTACTTTGTCGAATGCTTTTTCCGCATCTATCGAGATGATCATATGGTTCTTATTTTTAAGTCTATTCCTTAAATGGTGAATAACATTTATTGATTTCCGTATATTGAACCAGCCTTGCATCCCAGGGATGAATCCTACTTGATCATGGTGCACAATTTTTTTGATATGTTTTTGTATCCGATTCGCCAGAATTTTATTGAGGATTTTTGCATCAAGGTTCATTAGAGATATTGGTCTGTAGTTTTCTTTCTTTGAAGTGTCTTTGTCTGGTTTAGGTATCAGGGTGATGTTGGCCTCATAGAATGAATTTGGAAGTTCTCCCTCTTTTTCTCTTTCCCAAAGTAGCTTGAAAAGTATTGGTATTAGTTCCTCTTTAAAGGTTTTGTAAAACTCTGCTGTATACCCATCCGGTCCTGGGCTTTTCTTAGTTGGTAGTCTTTTGATGGTTTCTTCTATTTCCTCAATTGATATTGGTCTGTTTAGGTTGTCTATATCCTCCTGACTCAATATGGGCAGATCATATGACTTAAGAAATTTATCTATGCCTTCACTATCTTCTAATTTATTGGAGTATAAGGATTCAAAATAATTTTTGATTATCTTCTGTATTTCTGAAGTGTCTGTTGTGATATTGCCTCTTTCATCCCGTATGTTAGTAATTTGAGTTCTCTCTCTTCTTCTCTTCGCTAGCATGGCTAAGGGTCTGTCGATTTTGTTTATTTTTTCAAAGAACCAACTTTTAGTTTTGTCAATTTTTCAATTGTTTCTTTTGTTTCGATTTCATTAATTTCAGCTCTGATTTTAATTATTTCTTGCCTTCTACTTCTTTTGCTGTTGTTTTGCTCTTCTTTTTCTAGGATTTTGAGATGAAGTATGAGATCATTTATTTGTTGTTTTTTTCTGTTTTTAAGGAATGAACTCCAAGCAATGAATTTTCCTCTTAGAACTGCTTTCAATGTGTCCCATAGATTCCGATATGTTGTGTCTGTGTTTTCATTAATCTCTAAGAATTTTTTAATTTCTTCCTTGATGTCTTCTATAACCCATTGATCATTCAGTAACCTATTGTTCATTCTCCAAGTGATGTATACTTTTCCCTTCCTTCTTTTATCGTTGATTTTCAGTTCCATTCCATTATGATCAGAAAAGATGCATGGTATTATCTCTACTCCTTTATATTGTCTAAGAGTTTCCCTGTGACATAATATATGATCTATTTTTGAGAAGGATCCATGTGCTGCTGAGAAAAAAGTGTAACTGCTTGATGTTGGGTGGTATATTCTATATATGTCAATTAAGTCTAGGTTATTAATTGTGTTATTGAGTTCTATAGTTTCCTTATTCAACTTTTGTTTGGAAGATCTGTCTAGTGGTGATAGAGGTGTGTTGAAGTCTCCCATGATTATTGTATGGTGGTCTATTAGACTCTTGAACTTGAGAAGAGTTTGTTTGATGAACATAGCTGCACCATTGTTTGGGGCATATATATTTATGATTGTTATGTCTTGTTGGTGTATGGTTCCCTTAAGCAGTATGTAGTGTCCCTCTTTATCCCTTTTGATTAACTTTGGCTTGAAATCTATTTTATTTGATATGAGTATGGATACTCCTGCTTGCTTCCGAAGTCCATATGAGTGATAAGATTTTTCCCAACCTTTCACCTTCAGCCTATGTATGTCTTTTCCTATCAAATGCGTCTCCTGTAGGCAGCATATTGTTGGGTCTTGTTTTGTGATCCATTCTACTAGCCTGTGTCTCTTGATTGGTGAGTTTAAGCCATTAACATTTAGGGTTATTATTGAGATATGGGTTGTTCTTCCAGCCATATTTGTTTATTTATGTTACTAAACATGGTTTGTTTTCCTCTTTGATTATTTTCCCCCCTTTAGTGTCCTACCTCCCACTGTTGGTTTTCATTGTTATTTTCCATTTCCTCTTCCTGTAATGTTTTGCCAAGGATGTTTTGAAGAGATGGTTTTCTAGCTGCAAATTCTTTTAACTTTTGTTTATCGTGGAAGGTTTTAATTTCATCTTCCATCCTGAAGCTTAATTTCGCTGGAAACACAATTCTTGGTTGGAACCCATTTTCTTTCAGTGTTTGAAATATGTTATTCCAGGATCTTCTAGCTTTCAGAGTCTGTGTTGAAAGATCAGCTGTTATCCTGATTGGCTTACCCCTAAATGTGATCTGCTTCCTTTCTCTTGTAGCTTTTAAAATTCTCTCCTTATTCTGTATGTTGGGCATCTTCATTATAATGTGTCTAGGTGTGGGTCTCTTATGATTTTGCACATTCGGCGTCCTGTAGGCTTCTAGGATTTGGGGTTCTGTCTCATTCTTCAAGTCTGGGAAGTTTTCTCGTATTATTTCATTGAATAGATTGCTCATTCCTTTGGTTTGAAACTCTGTCCCTTCCTGTATCCCAATGACTCTTAAATTTGGTCTCTTGATGTTATCCCATATTTCTTGGATGTTCTGCTCATGGTTTCTTAACAGTCTTGCTGAGCTGTCTATGTTCTTTTCAAGTTGAAATACTTTATCTTCATTGTCTGATGTTCTGTCTTCTAAGTGTTCTACTCTGCTGGTAGTATTCTCAATTGAGTTTTTAAGTTGGCTTATTGCTTCCTGCATTTCTAGGATTTCTGTTTGTTTGTTTTTTATAACCTCTATTTCCCTGTATAGTTGATCTTTTGCTTCTTGGATTTGTTTATGTAATTCATTGTTGAAGTGATCTTTCATTGTCTGCTTTTGCTGTCTGATGTCTTCCTTGAGACTCCAGATCATCTGAAGCATGTATATCCTGAATTCTTTATCTGACATTCCATCTGCTGCCGCTATTACCTCTTCTAACGTTGAGTTGACCTGCAATGCTTGTGGTCCTTTCTTTCCTTGTCTCTTCATACTGTTCGCGTTCCTTTCTACTTGGTGAAACTGTTGTGCTATTGAATTTTCCCCCTATATATTTATATTGGTCTTGTATAGTTGCAAAGTCTCCCTCGCAGGCGCAGGCAGCGGCACTGACCCTCTGCAGGCCTCTGGGGCTGTACTGCCAGTGGGTCGCAGGTCCGCCTACCTTGCAGGTGCGGGGCGGGGGGGTCGGCTCTACCCTTCCTCAGGCCACTGGGCCTGTTCTGTCTCTCGGTTGCAGGTCTGGCCTGTTCTGATGGTGGTCACAGTTCCGTCTACCTTGCAGGCACGGGGGGGAGGGCGCGGCTCTGCCTCTCAGCAGGCCGCTGCTCCTCTTCTGCCGGTGGGTCGCAGGCCCGCCTACCTTGCAGGAGTGATTGGAAGCTCTGTCCCGCCGCGGGCCACTGGGCCTTTTCTGTCCGTGGTCACAGTTTCACCTACCTGGCAGGCGCGGGGGGTGTGGGGCGGCTCTGCCCCTCAGCAGGCCGCTGGGCCTGCTCTGTGCATGGTCACAGTTCCCTCTACTTTGCCGGCACAGGGGGAGGGGGCGGCTCAGCCTCTCAGCAGGCCGCTGCTCCTCTTCTGCCGGTGGGTCGCAGGCCCGCCTACCTTGCAGGAGTGATTGGAAGCTCTGTCCCGCCGCGGGCCACTGGGCATTTTCTGTCCGTGGTCACAGTTCCCCTACCTGGCAGGCGCGGGGGGTGGGGGGCGGCTCTGTCCCTCAGCAGGCCGCTGGGCCTGCTCTGTGCGTGGTCACAGTTCCCTCTACCTTGCCGGTGCAGGGGGAGGGGGCGGCTCTGCCTCTCAGCAGGCCGCTGCTCCTCTTCTGCCGGTGGGTCGCAGGCCCGCCTACCTTGCAGGAGTGATTGGAAGCTCTGTCCCACCGTGGGCCACTGGGCCTTTTCTGTCGGTGGTCACCTGGCAGGCGCGGGGGGTGGGGGGTGGCTCTGCCCCTCAGCAGGCCACTGGGCCTGCTCTGTGCATGGTCACAGTTCCCTCTACCTTGCCGGTGCAGGGGGAGGGGGCAACTCTGCCTCTCAGCAGGTCACTGCTCCTCTTCTGCCGGTGGGTCGCAGGCCCGCCTACCTTGCAGGAGTGATTGGAAGCTCTGTCCCGCCGCGGGCCACTGGGCCTTTTCTGTCCGTGGTCACAGTTCCCCTACCTGGCAGGCGCGGGGGGTGGGGGGTGGCTCTGCCCCTCAGCAGGCCGCTGGGCCTGCTCTGTGTGTGGTCACAGTTCCCTCTACCTTGCTGGTGCAGCTCTACTTGCATATTTTATTTAATTGCTTTGCAATTAACCATCTTAAAATACTCTTCTACTACATCTGTTGACCAAATTATATCCATTTACAGTGTTTTATTTATTTCTGGGTTGTACCCAAACACTAGATATCAAAATACTCCTGTGCACCATTCATGGCCTTCATTTGAAAGGCTGAATATTGAATCCTGATAAGTATAAATTAACTGTTTTCTGTCTCATCATATTACACAAAATAGAAAATTCTCCTATTGGTACATTTCTATAAATTCAATGTGAAGACAACATAATACAACAATTTTAGCTTTCTGTTTCTGCCAAAGTATACAAGTTATTTATTTTTTCCTGAAAATATTTTTAAACCTGTGCAGATGCTTAGTGGAAGTTAGTAACATCAGGACAGAGCCAAAGCTATAAAAATCCTATAAAAAAAAAAAAAAAAACTTAGTGACAAATAGCAGCATGCTCCAAGGGACTATCTCTTTATAAAGCATTCAACTGGGCAAACTCTGTCTCATCATTATTTAACTTGCACTTTCAGAAATTTAGAACATTTTGAGTTGGTTACTCAAGGCTGCTATAGCATGGATTCAATTCAGTCAGGGTAGGATAGCTTGCCTGATTGAATCTCCCACAGATAACCAATATACTGTATACTTCCCCAAATGTAAAAATAAAACTGCATAGGTTAAAGGAGACTTTTCAAGTCACTGCAGAAGTCAGAAATTCAAAGGGAATGGATGTTAGAGCGAATGGAACTGTACTGAGACAGATTTCCCTTTAAGAGTCTTTTTACCTGAGAAGAAAGTCCAGGCCTCCCTGTGTAATAGCAACACAAGCTTGCTCCCAAGCCTGCATTATATTACAGTGCCTAAATCCTCATCTGATCATTGAACTCTACCTACATGGAGGAAACTTTAAATATCCCAACAAAAACACAACCACTCGAAGTTTGAAAGAAAAGAATAAAGATTTCAGTAACAGCCCACAGAGGTTAGATAAATTTTGGGGTTTGGATTGAATAGTTACTGGTCTAGAATAAAAATTAACACTATTTAAAGGAAGAATACATAATTGAATGTTCCACAATTTATATCATCCATAATAATAAACCTTAATAAAGTCTATAGGGAAAAAAATGGAAGTAGTAGGTGAAGAAATAAATAATTTGTGAATGGAAAAGGAAACTATAAGAAGAAGGACTTATTCTAGGAATTAACATGAAATATATGAAATAAAAACATCATATTCTTCAGCATAATAGCAGGTCATAGATGGCAGAAGAAAAGGTTGGTGTACATGGAGATAAAACAATAGCATTATCTAAGGAGCAGGAAGACAAAAGTTCTTTAAAAATAAAAAGTATTTCAGTGGCCAATGGGATCAATGAAGAAGTTCAAATTTTATTTGGCATTTGAAAAGGAGATATACAAAGTGAGGCAGAAATCATTTGAAAATTATGGAATTTACTAAGCTCTCTGAAAAATATCCACTTACAAATCAAAAATGCAATTGGATTATAAGCAGAATTAATACAAAGTAATCTATATGTAGACATATCATAAACAAATAACTGAAAACAAAAGATAAAGAGGCAAATCTTAAAAACAAATAGATAAAAAGAACAATTTGCATCTAAAAACAGGTAAATATCAGCTTACTTCTTGTCAGAAAATCCTTGGAGATCAAAGATCTTGTGTGGGGGAGGAGGGAGGCCAAAGAAATGTCAACCTACAAAAGTCTATATCCAGTTAAGGTAACACTCAATAAAGAGAGAAAAATGACAAAATTAAGAGACTATTAGACCAAAACAACATTCACAGTTGAAGATTTTAATAAGGCACTTAGAATTAGATAAAACCATTAGAAAAACTAGAGAAACAAAGAGGATTTGAGCTGCTTCCAATGCAAAAATTAAAAAAAAATCATTTTAAAAGTACACTTAAAATCTTTTCCAAATAGAACAATTGGTGGGACACAAAATAACTGTCACTGAATTTTTAAATATAACAGGTCTATGGCTTATTACAAAATTGAATTATATTAGAAACATTAACTATAAGATACCTACAAAAACTTTCCCAAGTAATTGGAAAAGTTTATAAAATCTCTTTTTCCTTGATGAATATTTACAGCCACTTGAAAATAATGTGTATTCTCCTCTTGCTAAGTAGAATGTCAATTAAGTTAAGTTGATTGATACAACTACTTACATCTTGTATATGCTTACTGATTATCTATTAGTTTTTTTTTTCCAATAAACAGTTACTTATATATAGTTGAGATAGAGAATTGCTTTCCAAAGGTGTAACTGTGGATTAGCCTGGATTTCCTTTCAGGTAAGTTTTTGCTTTATCTTTATTTATTTATTCATTTATTGACAATTCTAGTATTATATACATATTTGTGATTTTTCATGATTTTCTTTTTGAAATCTTGATGAATTGACTGTTTTATCATTATAAAATTGCCCTCTTGGTTACTGGTTGTAGTCTTTGTTCTGAAATCCACATTATCTAATAATTATAGTCTATCCCTGTTTATTTTGATGTTTCCACAGTTTGTCTTCTTCCAACTTTTTTTTTCATTTCATTAGCCAGATTAATAACAAAACAATTTGCATAAGTAAAATTTGTTGATTTTAGCTGAACATCTGATGGTTTTTAACAATTATATGGAATCCTGTACATAGTACCACAGTCAATTCAAGGCATATGACCATCATGCCCCCAAATCCTTCATTCCATGTTATAGTTAATTCTGTCCCTTTTCCAAATTCATGGCAACCCTCTAATATAAATGGAATAACCCAGAGTTTTACTTTTTGTGTTGAACATCTATTGACATTGTATTTTCAGTTTGATCCTCACTATTGTATGCATAAGTAGATTTGTTATTAGTAAATAGCATTCAGTTGTATGAATTTATTAGAGTTTGTTACCAGGGTTCTATGGATAGGCATTTTTGTTGCTTCTAGTTTTCATAAATTATTAATAAAGCTGCTATCAACCTTTTTGTATTTGTCTTTGTGTAGACTTAAGGTTTTCATTTCTCTTGAGTAAATACCTCAAGTGAGATTGTTGAGTCATATGGTAATTATTGGTTAATAATATAAAAGACCACCCAATATTTTCAAAAGTGGTTTCTTCTTTGCATTTCTCATTGCTATTCATAGGGCCACAGTTATTTTATATATTCTCCATAACTTGGTATTGCTAATGTTGTTTAGTTTTCTTCATATTAGAAAAAATTACTCAGGGCAAAAGGTATATTCTGTTATTTCATTTTTTAATATATATATATTTTGAGTTGTTGGTGGACACAATACCTTTATTTTATTTTTATGTGGTGCTGAGGATTTAACACAGTGCCTCCTCATGTGTGCTAGACAAATGCTCTACCACTGAGCCACAGTCTTAATCCCTGTTATTTCATTTTGTTGATGACTGTTTAGAAGCCTAGCATCCACTTAAAATTTTTTCTAGTAAGGAAAGCAAGTCATAGTTTCAATTCTCTATTGTAGTTTTTTTCCTTAAATTAATTTTATTTCAAAAGTAATACCTGTTACAATTGTTTTGGAAAACTGGAAGTCTTTCTGAGCTAAGGATGCTTGTCCTATAGTTTGGCTATTTTACTTGTAGGTACATACCCAATGGGAATGCAAGACTGTTCACTAAAAAACATGCAGGAGAATGTTCACAGCAACTCTATTTGTAATAGCCCAAAGGGAAAACTTTCCAAATGCCTATAAAAAGTAGAATGCGTAAGTAAGTAGCAGTTTGATTACCACTGTAATATCATTCAATGATAAAAATAAAAAACTGACATTTGTCCAACATCATGGATGAATCTCACAAACAAAGGTTGAACAAAAAAGACCAGACAGAAAATAGTATGATTCTATTCATACAAAGCTCAAAAGTTAGTAAATTAATACACACTTGTTAGAGGTCAGGATAAAAATTACCCTTTTGTGGATCATGACTAGAAGAAGGTAAAAGGTCTCTGGGCATTGTTCATGTTATTTCTTAATGCTGTTATAGGCCACACAATTTGCAAAAGTTTATGATTCTGTATGTTTATAAAGAGTTTTTATTTTATTTTTTTAAATTTATATATGATAGCAGAATGCATTTCAATTCTTATTACACATATAGAGTACAATTTTTCATATTTCTGGTTGTATTCAAAGTATATTCACAATTTGTGTCTTCATACATGTACTTTGGATAATGATGTCAATCACATTCCACCATCCTTGCTAACCCCTTGCCCCCTTCCTTTCCCTCCCACCCCTCTGCCCTATATAGAGTTCATCTATTCCTCCCATGCTCCCCCTCCCTACCCTACTATGAATCAGCCTCCTTGTATAAGAGAAAATATTTGGCATTTGTTTTGGGGGGATTGGCTAACTTCACTTAGCATTACCTTCTCCAACACCATCCATTTACCTGCAAATGCCATGATTTTATTCTCTTATATGGCTGAGTAAAATTCCATTGTGTATATATGCCACATTTTTTTTTATCCATTCATCCACTTAAGGGCATCTAAGTTGGCTCCACAGTTAGCTATTATGAATTGTGCTGCTATAAATATTGACGTGGCTGTGTCCCTGGAGTACGTTGTTTTTAAGTCTTTTGGGTATAGACCGAGGAGAGAGATAGCTGGGTCAAATGGTGGTTCCATTCCCAGATTTCCAAGGAATCTCCATACTGCTTTCCATATTGGCTGTACCAATTTACAGTCCCACCAGCAATGTATGAGTGTACCTTTCCCCCCACATCCTTGCCAACACTTATTGTTGTTTGTCTTCATAATAGCTGACTGGAATGAGATGAAATCTTAGAGTAGTTTTGATTTGCATTTCTCTAATTGCTAGCAATGATGAACATGTTTTCATATATTTGTTGATTGATTGTATATCATCTTCTGAGAAGTGTGTGTTCAGGTCCTCGGCTCATTTATTGATTGGATTATTTGTTTTTGTTGTTGTTGTTGTTGTTGTTTTCCTGCTTAGCTTTTTGAGTTCTTTATATACCCTAGAGATAAGTGCTCTATCTGATGAGTGAGGGGTAAAGATTTGTTCCCAATAAGTAAGCTCTCTATTCACCTCACAGATTGTTTCTTTTGCTGAGAAGAAACTTTTTAGTTTGAGTCCATCCCATTTATTGATTCTTGATTTTAATTCTTGGGCCAAAGGTATTTTGTTGTTGTTGTGGTTGTTTTGTTTTTTTCTTTTGTTTCTTTATTATTGAAATCTAGACATACTTTGTGCATTATGGATATAAGTGCACTGTCACATGTGTTGTGTATATTATATTTCCAATACATTTCTAATAGTGACATTTGTTGCATAAAATTTTCAAAATTTTGATGAAAACCAACTTATCGCTATTTTATATGTTTAATTTAAAGATCAGAAAATTTTGCCTAACCTGAAGGAAAATATTTTCTCTGATATTTCCTTCTAGAATTCATTGGTTTAATTTTTACATTTAGACTTATTAACTAGGTCTAGATATTTTTAATGTAGTATAAAGTAAGAATAAAGGACTATTTTACATTGAGGTATGGGTTTCTGATTGTCCAGCACCATTTTTTTTTAAAGACTGAATTATCTTGGAACATTACTTGAAAATCATTTGAGTATATGGATACATTTTTAGTATGAATTTGTTCCATTATGTAAATGTCTATTCATATGCTAGTATCACACTGTCCCTTTTAGTCATGCAGTAAAATCTGAAATCCAATTGTGTGTATTTTCAAAAATTGTTTGTTTTATTCAAGTTGTTTCAGGCATTCTAAATCCATCATACTTCCATATGCAAAATATTGATGAGAAAATTTAAAAGATTTAAGCAAAAGGGAATATTATATTTTTGAATGATAGGAAATCCAAATAAAATCTCAAGAAACATTTGTATAGAAATTGGAAACTTGATATGCATGTTCTTTCTTTCATATTCCTGTCTTTTTGTTCCAGCTATGACTTTCAACAAATGTTGAAATAATTGGAGGAAAATGGATATCCATGACTTGCACTTAATTTGGGTAGAACAATGGTATAGTCTTTCAATATCAAGAATAATACTAGCTGCAAATTTTCATAGAGATATTTTATCTGCCTCAGGAATTTCTCTTCCTTTACTAGTTTGAATAGGTTTCCTCTGTTTTTCTTCATGACTGCTATGTTAAATTCTGTCCAATATTGTTTTAAATGCCTGGAGACTATGGTATAAGATATAAAAATTAATAGATTGCTTTTTAAAAGAAATTAGTTTGTTTATATAAAAATTAACTGCTTGATTCAAATTGTCTTTCCTATTTTGGAAAAACTACATTTCTTATAATGCATTATTCACCTAATATATTTCCAGATTCTTGCTACCATTTAGTTAACTAAGTTTGCAGGTTAATTCATGAGATGTATATGTGTGTTGCTTGACTTTTCTTTCATTCTGTTTCTCTTTTTCCTGTAGCCCACCGTCTGATAATTAGCAATGTTAGAATTACAGAAGGCTTTGTAGTTGGCTTCCAGCCATGTCTATAGATCTGTCTTAAGCCTATTGACAGCTCTTTTCTGCCAACAATGTAGTGGAAAAAGTAGAGAAGTCTACAGTTTAGTTCTAAAACCTTATGGGAAACCCTACTAGCATTTTCAATAAGATCACTAAAAAGACAATGATATTCATTTTCCATATCACTGAACACAATGTTTTATAGGACCTCAAAAGTCTCCTTTGCATTGTTTTTCCTTTTCAACTACCCAACTGCTTGTCAAATGGCACTTTTCCCTCTATTTTTGAGTTTTTTTTTTAACTCTGAATGATTCATTTTAACAAGTACCCATGGTAGTCAGCTTTTCATCCCTGTGACAAGAACATCTGACAAAAACAACTTAGAGAAGGGAAAGTTTATTTTAGTTTCAGAGATCTTAGTCCATGGTCTACTGACTCCATTGTGCTGGGACCAACATGAAGAATCATGGTAGAAGACTATGGCTTAAAAAAACTTCTCACTTAATCAGACAGAGAAAGGGAAAGAGGGTCAAGATACATAATCCCTAAGAGCATGCTTTCAGTGACCCACCTCCTACAGCCTTACCACACCTGCCTATAGTTACCACCCAGTCCGACCACTCAAACCCTTAATTTGGTGGATCAATCCATTGATCAGGATATAGATTACATGATCTAATCAGTTCACTTCTGAACATCTCTGCATTAACACAGGAATGGAGACACATCATTCAAACCCTAATTTACCACTTCAGACCCTGTATGGTTTTAAGTTCTCCTGTGGTACAATCAATGAGGCCACCTTCTTAGTGTTTTCAGAATTATTACAGGTTTAGGTATTTCGGCAGATGTTGTAGAACAAACTTGAACCTATGAATACCTTTCATTTTATGCAGTGGAATGGAGATTAGAACCTGGCATGAGAAATTGTGCACCATTATAACCATTTATTGGTTATATTAAGGATATGGTATCTGTGTAATTTTCTTGTTTATTTTGTTTTTGGAAAATACACTGGAGTTGGGACCTAGTCAGATGCTTTGGCTTCAACTTCTCAGAAGATCCAAAGTTGTCTCAAATAATTTTAAAACAAAACAAAATAAAAAGATCTTTTACCTTTATAAAAAAATTAAATTATATTTTCCTGAAGGAATTTAGCACTTTTTATGGTGCATGTCTGCTAGTAATAAATTCTAGAACTTTTATTTGTCTAAAAAAAGAATTTATGCGTAGATTTAAGTTGACAGCATTTTTCTTAAAGTACTTTACAAGTTTCACTGAATTGTCTTCTAATTTACTCAGTGTCTGGCTAAAAGCCTACTCTCATTCACATCTTTGTGACATTATATATTTGTATTTTGCACTAATGTCAAGAATTTTATATTTATCAATTCTGTGAATTTATTTTTGATGTGCCTTAAAGTTGTTTTCTTTATGTCAAAATTTATATCATATATTTTATCAATATGTATCCAATTTATACAAATTTAGTACAAACTGTGTCCATTATAATGCTACAAGCTATCAAAAATTTGAAATTAAATAAGGTAGATTTTGAAGGCAAAACTATATAATAGTAGAGTCAAGAGAGTTTACACATATATATCCTACTCTTTGCTTTGCAAATAACTAATTAAAAATATTGGGAAATAATTATCCTTCCTAAGTTACTTATTCAGGGAATATTTCCCTTATTTCCCATACTATCTCATGTGTTCACATTTATTATAATTTTTAATCATTTGTCTAATACATTCACTTTTTCAAGATAGTTATTGAATGTAAGTTCTGTGTCAACTTCTGTTTGAGATGATGGTGACAACACAGTGAACCAAAACCAAAGACCCTCTTTTCATGTAACTTATATTTAGATGTAAGGAAAGTGTAAGAATTTAATATATGTTATATAGGTAATATTGATAAAACAAACTACATGAATTTTTAGTTTTAGAATACTATTAGTGTGATCAAAAAGACTTCCCTGATAATATTTCAGAGGAGATGGATAGTATTACAATGACATAGTGGATATTTCAAAGAAGAAAGTTCAAGGAAAGGGGGAAACAGTTGCAATGGAGCTGAAATCAGGGTATGTTACTATTTTAATGGACCCCCCACTCAGTAAATATAATTGAGTATATAAATTGTGTCATTACATCCCTGCATCCAGAACAAGTTGATAAATTAACTTATAACTCATAACATTTGCAAATAAAATTATAGCAAAAATTATTATATGTGGAGTAAGGCTATAATTAAAAAGAAGCTTTAGATATTTGCAAGAACAAGAGATTCTAGGCACAACTCCTGAAATAAATTGTAATATATCATTTTTGTAAAACATTTTCTTAGTTTCTAAAATAAGCACAATGGCAATGAAAACACATTTCTTGAAATCATACTTACTAATTTTTAAAAACTTTCACAAGCATGCTGTTATTTTCTTGCCATTTCTGTGAATTTGGACAGGGGAAAATTTATATCACAATAAATGGCCATATTATTTTAAATATTACAGACCTATATCAATAACCTATACCACAATTTTGTATACTTTAATCAAATGCTTTGAATTTTTGCCATGGGCCAAACATTATGGTTTTGTTTGTTTGGTTATTTGGTTGGTTTTTAGTGTCCACAGAAATATTATTATGAGAAGTGTATCTATTTTGGTATTGATAGTACTAAGAATCAGAAAAATTATTAAAACCAGAGTGACAGAATTATACCTGTATGGCTAAATTGATCTTCAGCTATTAGAACTACAACATAAACATATATTTTTTTCACTGATTTATGCCACATATTCCTTATAAATCAAAATATGTTTATTAAATATATTAATGAAAACTTTACAATTATTGTTATTAGTAACATCACTATAAATAGGATTTCCTTAACAATTGATAGTTTCAAAAACAGTCATTTCATCTCATAAAACCTTGTGTAAGTCACAAATAATATAATAAGAAAGCTACCATAGATATTGAAATGTAAGTTGTACAAACTAATAATTAGAAATGAAATTGAGAAAAATCTTACAGCAATTAAATGGTACAGTAGTAGTATAAAATTAAGTTTTTTGACTTTAGGCTTGTGAGTCTCAGCTGACCAAAACCAGACTTATCATACAAGACATGTAAATGATATTACTGAAATAAAATCTAATTTTCATTTTTAAAACAGATACTTTATATAATTTATAAACCATAATCTTTAATCACAAGTTTGAAACTTAGTTTGGAAATCTTAAAATTCTAGAAATGCAATAACATGTCCCAAACAGTGAACTTTCTTGAACATATCCCAGTTTCTTCTAACATTCATTATATGCTATGTGACAGCCATTGTACGGTTAGACTAAAGTAATCTGGACTGGTGGTATTATCATAAACCTAGGATCTATTTTAGTTTCAAAAATATGCAAGTATGCAATACAACTTACTACATTCTTGAGAATTAAGGACTTTATTGGCTAATTTACTGATTTACTTATCTACTGCGATAAATAAATAAAATATTTGGAATGATATGGTACTAAGTCTTATTTTAGTATGAACACAATATTTTTAGTTTTTGACATCAACAGATATTGAATTCTAGACCCTTCAAAAGCATCATTTCTGCAGTGTGTCTCAGAGAAAGCAAGCTAATCCATCTTAAAAACATATCAATGATTAAATACATAAACATGATTAAAATACAACACAATTTGCAATGGAATTTCAGGTTTTTTAGAATATTATTACATTACTACACCACCAAATTATTTGCTCATAGACATATTTCAAATTGCTCTCATGTTTATGTAAATGAATTTCTTGGCTTAAATCAAGACAGCAAATAGAATTGTTTGCACTAACAGTACAAAATTTTAAAAAAAGAATATTGGATTACACTACTGCATTTTCTCAACAAATAATAATTGTGGAACTCTGTAGAACTCCAGGGCACAAAAATAAATGACACATTCTCTATCTTCTGGGAACTCTTGAACTCAAATTTTCTGGTCAATTTCTCTACTTTAGTACAAAATGATATGTTTTGGATGAGGGACAATCATTTTCTTTTCTTTTCTTTTTTTTTTTTCTTTTTTGTATATTCTGCTTTACAGAAAAAGTACGTAAATTGGGTGATATTAAGGAATCATTTATCAATTCCTAGGGCTGAATAAACAGAAAACTATCTAATTTTATAGTGAGTGAGACAGTCCATTAGGAAGAGTCAATAATTTTCCACCTACCTAGAAGAGTGTAGACATGGAACAGAGTAAGGGCTTCCTGCACATACCTAGAAGTCAGTAGTATGGTACATGTTTTTACAAAAAGAAAGAGCTTTATTGAAAGTTGTCTAACAAGGGCACAGGAGGCATGCTTAAATCTGTCTTTCCAACTAGCCAGTGAGGTAGATTCTTAAAGGTTTTGAGAAATTGATGGGTCTGATTTTTAGGTAGCAGTTAGACAGTAGCAGTGGGTCAGTGGTTTAGGGAAATTCTTAGTGTTGAACAAATCAGTTAATCCACATCCCTGCTTCAGTGGTGCCACAAGGTCAGACAAGATATCTATTTCAGGACCCTTGCCTGATCTCAGTCTTTTAAACTATCTATCTTATAATAGGACAATGGATACATTCAAGTGGTAAGGAGCACAGTGCAAGAAAATGTTTGCTCAAAAGGACCTAATTGTTGAAACATCTTACGAAAGACCCTGGGCTGGGGTTATGGCTCAGTGGTAAAGTGTTTGCCTAGCGTGTGCAAGGTACTGGGTTCAATTCTCAGCACTGCATATAAATAAATGAATAAAATAAAGGTCCACCAACATCCAAAAAATATTAAAAAGAAAAAAGAAAGAAAGATCTGCGCAAACAACAGAGACCAGAGACTCTCAGACCTAGGAAAGCAGAATGATTAAGTCCAGAGTCCTCTGACCATAAATTCTATAAAACAAGTTCCAAAGAGGACTTGTCAGCATGGGCCAAGAGGAATAAGAGTTGCCTTTATGTTATTAGGTAAGTCTGCCAATCTAGAGCTGAGGATAATGTCTGTAAATCCAGAAGTGAGTGGTGAAATGTGGGTGGGATCTTCTACCAATCTCTTTCGTACCTCAATAAAAGCTAAGACACAAACAAGAGAATTGTTACTGTCCTCTCTGGGAGCACCCACTCTCTCCCCATAAAATATATTTCCCTCTTTCTAATAAATTTTGCTTTACTTCTATGAAATATTTTGTCTTGCTTGAAATTCTCCCATGCAAGAATATAAGAGCTGAGAATACAATGAAATCTCTGTTGATATATCTCAGGTAAGATCTTATCTCCAAAATTGTGATGATATCTTGGGTCTTGATTAACATGTGCAACTTTGTCTTTCTTGATTTTTACTTTTTTAGTCCTATATAGCAATTTCATGGTCAGCAACCCTCACTCTTGATTTTAGTTTGTGTAGCTCCTGGTTCCAAATCGAAGATTCCATTGGTTTGAGACATTTAGTTCCATTCTGCTTGAGGTGAGTGGAACTAAATCATTAGTTCATAATTAAAGGTTCCTCACAGGACATCGAGTTCTGAAAAAACACCTTACATATCAGTTAGAAATGGAGAAGTCAATCTTAATAATACTTAGTAGGAAGTTTTGTAGCCTATTCAGCAAGGACTAGGTTTCAAAAGCAGGGTGTCAGCTGTCAGTTGATCAAGAAACAAATAAGATGTCTTCTTTTTCTGTTGTCTACACAAGTCAATTTCAACACTGATTCCACTATGTATTCCTTGCTGTCTTATCTCTTGTGTTTTCTCATCAGAGTCCTGTCATGTCAAAACATTGTCTTAGAAATATTGAAGAGGAACTACATAAAAGAATGTGCTTAAGATGCCTATGTTCTTCCTATTCCTCTTTATCTGTTTCTGTTGTGTGTTCAAGATCAGAGATAAATGGGATTTTCAGGATGTATCCGAAGCAATACGTGTCCTCCACATATTTTTGCCAGAAACCAAGTTAGGATTTGAAAAATATTTCAAAACCATAAAATGTAGGCAATTCACCCTGACTTGCTTTCCATACATTGACTTCTTATGTTGAATTTTCTAGGAATTGGGAAATGATAGTTACATTAGAAGAGTCCAGAAAAAACAAATATCTTCTATCAAGTATTATACTATTTAGAAAACCCATTTGCGTTTTTATACCACTTCAAGTTTTCATCTCAATTCCACCATCCAATACTTAACACAAGTCTAAGTGACTTAATTTCACATCTGTAATATTGGAGTAATAAGAACATCTACCTCCTAGGAGGTTATTAGTATGAAATGATTACTACAGTTTCTATATGGAAAGTGTTCAGATAAGTGGCTGGCATTTCAGAGCACACACACATGTGCATTTGCATACATGTATGAATGTACAATGTCTACACATTTGTTATAATTACTGCAGCTGCTACAATCAGTACAGGAATAGTGCACTGATTAGATGCCTAACTGCATAAT
The DNA here is from genome assembly GCF_021218885.2 of Marmota monax. Classification (NCBI taxonomy): domain Eukaryota; kingdom Metazoa; phylum Chordata; class Mammalia; order Rodentia; family Sciuridae; genus Marmota; species Marmota monax. The sequence goes on along the minus strand of NW_026695197.1, from coordinate 1,580,783 downwards.
TCATTAATCAATATTTTACACAAAATCAAAATATTAATTTCCATTTTTATAGCATTATTAATACATCAATGCTAAACTTCACTACCATACAGTAATGGCCATCCTTACTTAATGTCGATAAATCTGAGGATTGGATAAGTTATTTGCACCTAATTGTGTTATTCCTTAAATAGGCTTAAGTTTCTTGAAGGTAACAAGCATTTTCTACTTAATTTTTCTTCTTATATTAAATAACATTTAAACACCAAAAGAGCCCAAAAGATTCAATAAAGACTAATGAAGGAAGTTTTAAATTGAGCTTAGATATTTCTCAATCAATGTGGTTGATAATTTTGTGGTTATTATGTTTAATTATTTTTGCAATTATTTAAGCATTTATTTTTATTCACATTTTAAAGATCAGGAAACTGATTTTATGTACTTTCTCCATGTTTACATAACTAGTAGTCGTTATAGTCTAGTTTACAACATATTTAATCTCCTTCTATATTCACCATTATTTCATTGCCAAGTCTCTCTAATTAATGGGTATGAAGAATCTATAATAAAATAATCACACTTCTCTATGTCTTATAGTAAAGGCTTAGCTGCTTAAGATTTTTCCAGAAATAAGAATCAACATCATAGATAATAAGAATGTTTTTCAAATTATTATATTCTACAATGAAGATAAATATCCACACTTGATTTGTATTCTTGGTATTCAGAAATCTCAAAGAAGCCAAAAGCAGGAAAAAAAGTAACCAGATTCTCAGTTGTGGTTCAAGAAACAGTATCCTCTGAAATAGTAGTACTTTGTATGAAATCCTGAAATTTAATATAATTCATAGCTAATTTGATATTTGACATATTTGGTAAATTTTTTCAATGTTCATTAGAAAAATAGACTAAAATAGAGATGATAAATCAAATATTCTCTCAGGATTATAGAGAACCATTTTTTCCTGATCTTCTTTAAGAAACCAAATATAACTGAGAAACAAAATGTGACAACATTGAAAAATTTTTTAATATTAACATATTTAATAATAATATTAAGTAAAAATATAATATTTTAAGACTACTAGAATTCTAGAGTTTTGTGCCTTCAAATATATTACTCTTAATAGAGTTCATAATTAAACACCTTACACATCAGTTAGAATTGGAGAAAGTTTGTTACCAACTTATTTTTTTTAAATTACAAACTATAGAGTAACTTCTGAAAGTAATTGTCATTATATTCTGATATTCAGGGATAATTGTAATTAGTATAATAAACTATAAAAATATTAACTGTAAATATTTACCCTAAAATTATAGAAATAATTCATACATAATATTATCTAAAAAATTAGAAAATACACTTCAAATGCTTATATACACAAATGTCAGACATATTACACACACATTACACTCACGCTTGCATAAATTCATGCATATATAAATGAGAAAACATATTTAGGGTGTCAATCCTAAAGGCAATGGGATAATGTGGCACCCATTCAGAAAATGCCAGGAACCTCCAGAGCTGGCAACAGCATAGTGCAGAGTATCCCCTGAAGACTGCAGGAGGACTAATCCCTAGTAGGTAGCACTTTGCCTCCATTCTAATAAAATTGATTTTTTATTTCTTGCCTCCAGAACAGTAAGATAATAAATATGTATTGTTTGAAGCCACTAAATATATGGTAATTAATTACTGTAATCAAAGAAAGTGAAAATAAGAATTTAGCTTTCTTTAGTAAGACCCTTCTGATCTTACTCAGTCAACATATTCTCTGAAATTAAATAAATATTTCCTCCCCATTTCTTTCCTTGTTTTCAATTACTGCTAGAAATAATAAATTATGGTTAACATTTATTATGTTTTTACTATATATCTTTATATGTTGCTATCCAAGCTGCCAAATGTAATGGCCTAAGGTTCAAGTTGTTTGAAATAAGTTTCAGCTTTCCTTTGCATGAGTATGATGTAGAATGAAGTGGAAAATACTGTCAGTTTGAATTTTGTAGTCACAGACCAAATCCATCTATTCCCAGGATGGAGATGCTGTAGAGTTTTTTTGAGCAGAGTTCTGGCTAGTGCATCTTAGGTCTAATCAGGCTACAGGATTTTTTTTTTTTTTTTTTTTTTTGGAAAGCTATCTGCTCTGGAGAGATTAGGTCAATATGTCTCTAGGGCCTGGCACTTTCCCTTCTCTGAAAGGAGTCTGTATTTCATGAATATCCCAAAAATTTAAGTGGTGGTTCATGGGAGCCAATCCTCCACACACTCTGCTGCCCAGAAATAGCCTTCCCAGGCTTAGTGCTGACTCTATTCAGATCCAAGGTCAGATGAGCCACTGACCTTGGATCTGAATAGATTTTTCTACTCAAAAAAGAATTGAGTAGGGCTCCCCTTAGTTTTTCAGACTTGAATGTTCCTGAGTCAAGTCCTCTCCGTACCTGTTTCACATACGTATTCTTAGTTACACCATAGATCACATGGTAGGAACTTGTTGGGACATTGGCAAGTGTTTGCTATGATCTCCCGGCTACATAGTAGAGGTAGAGCAAAGCCACCTCAAGATGGATCCAAGATGCCTCAGCTCTCTGTGGCCAGTGGAGAAACATTGTACTTTTCAAGCAGCAGTGCACAGTGCATCCTTTGGAACAGCTAAGTTCAGGCTCCTTAACTGACCTCAGGTTTTCCTGTACTAAATCTGTGTTTCTCTTTGTGTTCTCATTCCCTCTGTGATGAACCAGTACTGTTAATGCTGTGACAGCCACAACAGGCTTAGCTCTTTCTTTTTTGCTTATTGTACCTAAATTTATGAGTCTCTAAGGCATTCTCCATGTCCAAAATTGAATTTTAGTGAAATACCTCTGTCACCGGACTCACTGAGAGATATTAGTCCTGTTGCTTTAATCCCAAGCTACATAGAAACTAGGAATGTAGCCTTCCCCTATTCTGCCATATGGAATTCCCTTAATATTATCTTTAAGTTGCTTTGTTGTTGTTAAATACGTCAAATGGGAACCATGAACACTTTATAACATTCTTAAGGAAAGTAGATGATGATGTTCCTTTTTTGTTGTTGTTGTTGTTGTTTGTTTTACATCAAATTCCTGTGTTATTAGTACTAATATTGTGTTTGGACACAAATATAATATTTTTTCTAGAAACATTGGCATAAGAAACATTCTTTGGAATTAAACACCATTGCCCATTTTATATCTGTGACAATTCAGACACTGGTCAGTTTTAGGAAAAAGATTTTCACAAGTGTCACCTTAGTTATGAATTCATTTTTATGAGGAATTTTTCTTTGTAGTTTTTCAAAATTCATATTTATCCATAAATTCTCCAAAAATGGCAAATAACTGGCTTTTAGAGTTTACATAATTAATACTTGTAAAATACTATCTTATCATATTAATCTGCCCTGATCCTCCTAAATTTTCATTATTATTTCGATTTCCATCAGCTTTTGCTCAAATTTTGCTTCTGTTATTTAAATTTTCATAAAGCTAGTTAAAAACACTCTTTAAAAATTGAAAAGAGATAGAAAATTTTACCAAAAGTCACAAAATAAAGTTCTTTGAAGTAATTGTTGTTCTCCTGAGATATAGTTCAGAGATAGCTCATTTTCATTTTAAAGACCAGAATAAGATATTTCATGATGCCTTGGAAATACCTCTATCATGTTTTAAAATGCCATTTTTAATAGAGGAAATTTCAGTGATTTGCAGTCATATAATCCAAAAATGTTTAGTAGACCATAGGTTAAATTATTTATACCAGTGAACTCCTGTTTTGACATTTTCATGGGAAGCATTAATGTTTCTTTTTTTGATCAAAAGAAATACTATCCTAGGCATATACAGGAAGTAGAGATGCTTGCTCTTCTGTACCTAGTTATAAAAAAAGTAGTCAAGTAATTAAGAATTTTGAGTCCATTCTTACACTAAATCATTGTATTTCACTACTTATCAAAATGACAAAGTTTGTAGAGTATTGTGATAGGTTTTTCTTTATAATGAATAAATAGTTATTTTGCTTAAGTTTAGAAAGGAAATACTTTAAATATTTTTGGGCAAAGTGCAACATCTGGGCCAATAATCATATCAGAATCATACTGCTTCTATGGCCAGAAATCATATTACCAGAATTTGTATTTAAACCCAATTGAAATTCCAAATTTTTTTCAATTCTAACTCTATTTTTTTCACAAAACATCTTATTTTCATGTTACACCTTTTAATGACATTTAAAAATGTGTTGGCCATTTATTTTATCTTAAAATACATATTCATTGTACAAATTGAGAAATTGGCATTAACATTCTTTATTGGACAAATACAAGGACTAGCCTTATTCTGCTTTCAAATTAAAAACCCATGTCACCTGTAGTGGCTACCCTAAGAAACAACAGCAGCAATGACCACCAATGAGGTGAGATTCTTTGTGATGTATCCTACAATTTTTCTCAGCTATTATTTTCATTAAAACATGAACAACAATGTACCATGCCTTCTTAGAGTGCTGAGCATACCCTACTATTATGACTAAAGTATTTATTTCTCTTCATGTACACCCTAATTAGACTATTGATATCAGGAATATTTAAACAATTTCAAAGAGAAAACAAAATCTTTTAACTTCCTAAGAGAATTCTGGAATCATAAGACTTATCTTTTCTTCAGTTTCTTAGTTGGGAAGGGAACCAGGTGGAATTCAATGAGCTCTATGATTTTTCTAAATCAGATTTTTATAAGAATTATTTGCAAATGAGCAGGTTATACATTTTTTATTATACAAATGATAATTCATCTTTGAAGCATTGTTAAATTTTCTTCAGAGCAAATCAGTAGGAAACGCCTTTCTAATAAATCTTTATACACATACTAAAGACATATAAAAAAGATTTAGCAGAATGTGATGTAGCAAGTCTTAAAAAAGCAATAATTTGAAAAGTTTGTGATTGATAATTAAAAAAAAATTCTATACAGTATTCCGGATCACATAAAAGCACTCTTTAATTTTAAAAAGTGAACCCAAACCTCTATTTCCACACTTGAATGTTGTTTCTGAGTCTTATTAAAATATATTATTATTGTTGTTGTTGTTGTTGTTATTATTATTATTATTATTATTATTATTATTATTATATTACATTCTCCAGCTTACTGGAGACCCAGGGAAGACAATTATTTTACTTGAATTTTGGCTGGCAGAATTATGAAAATAATCACCATCTGCATGTAATTTAATTTTATAACCACTCTTGAGGCTTTTATTTCACTTGTAATAATAGTAATTATTATTAATAATGCATATTGCATAAGGAAATAAAAGGAAAGAAGTAGAAACTAAAGAGTGTGGTTATGTAATTCAATGTTAAATTCAAGAGACCAATCATTTGGTTTCTACTATGTATGAAGTATTATGGCAGTGATAGCAGGGGATAAAAAATGATACAGGAATTATGCCTGTTCTGAATAAAAATAATAAAGTAGGAATAACTATAGTCAACATAGAATAAGAAAAATGCATATTATAAGCACAAATAAACAATATGGATTCATAGGGATTTATACTGTTTGATTGTTGAAGACATTGTGGAGAAATTACCCTGGAGTCCAAAATAAGAATTGAATTTGGCAATGCAATTACATTTTGTAAGACATTATATATATAAATGTACACTTTATATATATATGAAAGCATAAAAGATAAGACACGATACTATTAATAGGGTATGTTCAGGGAATTATGAGTATTGTAGGACATAACAATGACAAATTTGATAGGAAATATAATCTAAGAAGTAGATTGACTAAATAGTAGGACATATGACATAATACAATAAGTATTTCATTCTTTCTTTCTTAGCCTCACATGAATAGATGTAGAAAAATTATTTAAAACGTTGGAACTTAGGATTTTAGCTTTGCTCTATAGGACAAAGAAAATTTCTTTTATTGTATAAAAAAGAGGGGGTGAAAGAGCACAAGGTGAAGGAAAATGAGGAGTGAGGGAAAAAGAGAAAGATTAATGGCACAAGCAAGAGGGGCTGCCTAATACATAAAAAATTAGAATCTACTGACAAATTTGAAGGACACATAATTAACAACAAGGCAAAAACTAACAGTGATGGCATTTTTGGAGGTGATATTGGTTCTTACTGAGAATATAGAATATCTAATTTATATAAAAGAAATATATTATTCAAAAAACAAAATCAAATATCTTTTCTGTGTGGGGGGGTGAAGAGTACTGGTGATTAAATCAACAAACAAATTAGTGCTAGGCAACTTCCCCACCACTGAGCTATGTCCCCCAACTAATGTAATGACTTAAAGCAATAAAATGATATAATAAAAAATAGAACTGAATTGGGAATTTGATGGCAAGTTTATATAGTGTATGCTAATCTTGACCTTATAAATATGTTATTAGTAGACAAAATTTAAGATGTAACTGGGACAAAGAAATTGAGACATTATATGAAATTGGATAAATTGTGTTGATACCCAATTATCCTACTATACAATTTAGCTTTCTTCAGGTTCTAAATGAATTGCTTTCTATCCACATTCTAATTTCAAAATTTGTGATGTTATTTCCCTACTCATGTGAACTCTTTGTACTGATGTATTTATGTCTCTTCTTTAAAAATTTTTAGTTCTTTGTCTCCTTTATTGGTATAATATAGCTATACTTAATAGTGAGAATCATCATTACATATTCATACATGCATACTATATAACAGTAAAATTTGGGTGATATCATTCCTCAGTGTTTCCCATTTCCCTATCCTTCTCCTCCACCAATACTCCCCTTTCTTTAGTAACCTTCTAGCTTTTTGATCTCCCTTTGATTTCCATGAGATAGTCCCCAACCTTTCTTTTCCTTTTTCCTCCCTAGCTTCCACATATGAGAGAAAACATGTTTTCTGAATTTGATTTATTTCACTTAACATAATGTTCTCAAGTTCCATCCATTTTCTGACAAATGATATAATTTCATTCATTTTATGATTGAATAAAATTCCAGTGTGTGTGTGTGTGTGTGTGTGTGTGTGTGTATATATATATATATATATATATATATATATATATATATATATATATATATATATACCACATTTTCTTTAATCATTTATCCATTGACAGAATATAGGCTGGCTGCAAAGTATGGCTATAGTGAATTGTACTGCTATGAACATGATTATGCAGTATCCCTATAGTATGCTGGCAATTATTTTGGATAAAGACTAAGAAGTGGTATAGCTGGGTCATATGGTGGTTCCATTTCTGTTCTGAATCTTCATACTTATTTCTATAGTGTAAGTACTAATTTGCAATTTAACCAAGAGTACAAAAGTGTTTCTTTTTCTCCAAGTCTTTGCCAACATTTTTTGTTGCTTATATTCTTGATGGCTGTCATTCTAATTGGAGTAAGATAAAATCTCAGTGTAGTTTTGATTTGTACCTCCCTAATGGCTAAGGATATGGATTTTTTTTCACATATGTGTTGGTCATTTGTATTCATTCTTTTAAGAAGTGCCTGTTTGATGCACTTGGCCAGTTATTAATTGATTTTATATGTGTGTGTGTGTGTGTCCACGCAACTTGTGTTTTGATGTTAATGTTTTTGAGTTATTTTTATAGTCAGGAGAGTAATCCTCTGTCCCAAGAGTAATTAGCAAAATTCTTCTCCCATTCAACAGGTTACCTCTTCACATTCTTAATTGTTTCTTTTGTTCTGCATAAGGTTCTTAATTTGGCCAAAGTGCCCCATTCCTGTAATCTGAACAGCTCAGGAGGCTGAGGCAGGAGGATTGCAAATTCAAAGCCAGGCTCAGCTATTTGGTGAGGCCCTAAGCAATGTAGCAAGACCATGTCTCAAAATAAAATATATATATTAAAAAAAAAACGGGGATGTGGCCCAGTGGATATGTACCTGTGGGTTTAATCTCTGGTACCAATAAGCAAACAAACAAACAAATCTTAATTTGATTTTATCTCAGTTATTAATTCTTGATAATACTTCCTAAACTTAAGTGGTCCTATTGAGAAAGCCATTGCCTGCTCCTTTTTATTGGAGTTTTGACCATATGTTGTCTTACAGGAGTTCCATAGTTTCTAGTTCTTAGATCTTTGATTAATGAAAAATCAATGCTGACTTTCATGCAGAGTGAGCAATAAAGATCTGGTCTCATTCTTCTACATATAGCTGGGTTTTCCATCCATCATTTTTTTTAAAAGGCTATCTTTTGTCCAAAGTATGCTTTTGGCACTTTTGTCAAAGATCAGATGACTATATCAGTGAGGGTTTGTTTCTGTGTCTTCTATTCTGCATCATTTGACTATGTGTTCTATTTTTATGTCAGTTCTGTGCAGTTTTTGCTACTATCGTGCAGCAGTATAATTTAAAGTGAGGTATCATGAAGCTTCTATCATTTTGGGGGGTGGGGTGGCTAGAATTGCTTTGTTTATTCTGGGTCTTTTATATTTTTTCAAACAAATTTTGGGACTTTTTTTTCTAATTCTGTGAAGAACATCATTGGTATTGTGATGGTAATTGTAATAAATCTGTATATTGTTTTGATAGTATGGCCATTTAAGCAACATTAATTCTTCCTAACCATGAATATGTGAAATCTTTCCATTTTCTAGTATTCTCTTAGATTTCTTTCTTCAATGTTTTATAGTTTTTATAGTAGATATCTTTTTCCTCATTGGTTAGATTTATTCCAGTTTTGCTTATTTCTTTGTTTATTTTTTGAGGCTATTATCAATGGGATTGTTTTCCTGATTTCTTTCTAAGTAGATTCATTATTGGAGTATATAAGAATGATAGATGTTTTGTGATGATTTTGTAACCCATTACATTGGTGAATTTGTTTATTAACACTAGCAGCCTTCTGGTGGAATTTTTTTGGATCTTCTCTGTATAGGGTCACATCATAGGCAAACATTGATAGTTTGAATTACTAGTTGTTTATCACCTACCTTTATTTGATTTCTTTCCCAGTTGCTCTGGCTAAAATATTTAGTGCTGCATTGAATAGGAATGGGGAGAGTGGACATATTGTTTTGTTCCAGATTTCAAAGGATTCCCCCACTCACTAAGATTTTGACTTTGTTTTTGTTCTATGTAGCTTTTATGATGTTGAGGCAAATTTTTCTATTTTGAGTTTCTTCAGTGTTCTTTTCATAAATGAGTGCTGAATTTTGTTAAAGGCTTTCTCTGCATCTATAGAGATAATTAAATGATTTTTTCTTTGATTCTATTTATATGGTGAATTAACTTTATTGGTTTGCATAATTTAAACCATTCTTACAACACTATTTTAAAACACACTTGGTCAAGATGTAGAATTTTTCATAATATATTGTTAATATGATGTTTCCATATTTTAATATTGAATTTTGCATATAAGTTCATCAGGTATCTTGGTCTGTTTTCTTTTCCTTGATATTCCTTATCTGTTTTTTTATGAGGGTGATATTGGCTTCTTAAAATGAAATTTGAAATTTGAATCATTTAATCCCTTTCTATTTAATGGGATAATTTGAATAGCTTTAGTATTAGTTCTTTAAAGATCTTTGGGGATTGAGATGATAATTCATCTGTTCCTGGGATTTGTGTGTTCAAAGACACAAAACAATATGTCCACTCTCACCACTCCTATTCAATTCAGCACTAAATACTTTAGCCACTAAATATTTTGACTGTTGAGTTGTAACTGCTTGGAAGAGATAAGACTAACACACCCTAAGGCTTGGAAGATGCTACTCTTTTCTGGAAGACTGGATCACAGGATTCTCTCAGGAATTCTCTTTGTGGAGCAGGGCAGCCAACCCTCCACATGTCTTACACACTCCACTGCCAATGAATACAGCCTTCTGAGGCTTAGTCCCTAAGAATATTCATGCCCACCTGTTCAGTTTCCTGACATTCTTCAGACGCTCATGTGAGCCCCCAGACTCAGAGACAAAGGGAATTATACTCTCCTATTTTTTTGACTTGAGTCCCCCGCTAAGTATGATCTTTCTGTGCCTGTTTAACTCATGTTCTGCTAGGTATATCTTAGACCACACAGTAGGTGCTTCCTGGTACAGTATGACAATATTTGCTATGATATTCCAGGATCCCACAAAAACAATCTTCAGTGAGCCCTTCTCAGTTCTCTGCTTGCCAGTTGAGAAATACAGAGCACTTTTCAAACGTGACTGTGTTGTACAAACTTTGAATCAGCTAATTTCAGGGCCTGTTTCTGTCCTATAGGAATTTTTGTGTTTGTGCCTAATATGCCCATTGTGTTTCTCTCTCTTTGTGTGATCCCTGCACACTGTGGTGAATCATAGTCTTTGCTGCTGCCTCATTTGACTTGGATCTAATGTACTCCACCTTGTTCTTTGTTCAATGCATCTGAATTTCTGAGTCTCTAAGAGACTTTGTCCAATATTAAATTTAGGTGAATTTCTTCTTTCATCCACTTACCTGAGAAGTACTATTCTCACTGCTTGATTTCTGAGCCTTGGAGGAATTGGAAATGCAAACCATCCTTTATTCTGCCATCTCAAGTCTCCTGATTTATGTCTCTTAAGTATATATGTCCTCTACTATAGAATCAATAAGGTGTTGAGAAAGAGAAAAGTATGTGCGAGTATTTAGCCATCTTAATACCACACCACGTTTTATCTGTTTTGGTTGTAACAGATTGTAGGTAACCAATGTATAAAGCTTGTTTTCTGAATATCCAGTCATATTCCAGTTTCCTGACAACTTTATACCAGTAAGATATGGAACACTCCTTATTTCTTTGACCTAGAAACATTTGTGTAATCTGTTGTTGTCAGTATGCACAACTGGAGTTCCATTGCTTTCATGGCAAATTTCCAGGTTTCTGAATGTTTACAGTGCACACTCTGTTTAACACTTCCTTTAAGATCGACAGCCCTATTTCTTCCACTCTTGTTTTCTGGAGCTATTTAAACTCAGATGAACATTTAGAGAAGAAAGGTACAAATCACTTCATGGTGGGCCTCACACTTAAAATTTCTGGGTGATGCTGAGTCTGAGAAAGACACCTGGGCCACCTTGGGCTAGACCATCCATGCGCTTGCATTTCCTCTCTCTCTTTTTTTTTCCCCCCCTTGGTACTGAGAATTGAATTTAAGATTTTTTTTTAAACCATTGAGCTACATTCTCAGTCCTTTTTATTTTATATTTTGAGACAGGGTGTCATTAAGTTGCCTTCAAACTTGCGACTGCCCTCAAACTTTTGATCCTCCTGTCTTAGCCTACAAACTTGCTGGGATTATAGGTATGATCCACCGCACCTAGGTTCCATTGACTTTTTTTGGTGGGAGTGGGGGTGGGGGGCAGTACTGAGGATTGAACTCAGGCACACTCAACCACTGAGCCACATCCCAGCCCTATTTTGTATTTTATTTAGAGACAGGGTCTCACTGAGTTGCTTATTGCCTTATCATTGCTGAGGCTGGCTTTGAACTTATGATTCTCATGCCTCAGCCTCCTGAGAAGCTGGGATGACAGGTGTGTGCCACAGGGCCTGGCTCCATTGACTTTCAATAAGAAAATGACAATAGTTTCATGTCCCATCAACACTCATAGGAGTATACCCAGTTGAATATCAGGCCGCTTTTCATTCTGATTGCGAACTTTATTACTCTCCTGAAAGGAACAGGAATTCCAATTACTAAATGCCATAAACATCTACTCTTTTCCCCCTGTAATAAAGAAAACCTGCTGCTCCTTCACAAAGATTAGGGCTCTATCCTGCAAGAAAATTAGGATAGTAGGTCAATTTGGAGAGTCAATGGCATATCAGTATCCTCTTCTTCCATTGTTCTTCACAGAATACAAAGTATGCCTTCTCTCCTTGACCATTAACTAAGTGGTCTGAGGTATTCACATTTCTATGGGAAAAAATACATATGCTTTAGGTTCAATTCTTGATATGGAAGACTGCCAAACTTCTATTGTATTAATTTTGGATGTCTTAATATTAGATGTTTTATGTTACATATTAATAGCAAATTATTTTGGGATTGAGTGTTGTTTTAAGATTTTAAAATATGATTGATCAAATCTAGGCAAAATGTTTTTCCTGAACTGGAACCAGATTTCTATCTGTGTTGCATTAGAATTAGACTGTTGCTTTATTTTGAGAAATTCTACTAAGTTTAAAAAACTTACTCAGTTTCACACATCTGCTAATTGGAATTGCCAATATTCAAATTGGAAATGTTTTAGTTATTGTTGTAAATTGATTTTGATTTGACAGATGTTATGTGCACATGGACTAGGTAAATATTATATTCATTTCAGGAAGAAATTATGCTTATACTATTCTTAAGTGTTCTTTAGTCATCATGAATAACATTGTGTGGTGATATAAAGTTATGCTGTATAACTTAATTATGTGATAATTATATTTACCTACTAAGAATAGCTCCAAAGTTGAAAATATAAAGAAACTATAAAGTCAATTAGTCAATCTTTCTAACAGTAAAATTGATTCTGTGGTTCTTTACATAATTTGACAGGCTGATTGACATAACTGAATGAGAGGATCATTGTTTATAATAACAAAAATTGAAAGGTGTGGAGATAGATGTGCTCTGTAAGCTTATAAACAAAGCTGTCTTATGAAGCCTCTTGCATGTTTAAGCACTCTGATTCTCAGATGTCTTTTTTATTTTCCCAGTGTTATCACCTAATGTCCAATCTGATTTTGCATTAAACTTAGTTTTTTAATTGAAATAAAATATTATTATTTTAAATGCAATTACCTATGAGGACTCTGTCAGAGTTATTCTTCTCCAGTATTTAACCTCTGCTCTCCACCCCCACACAAATGAGATGGCCACTACTCACACAGTGGGAGTATCTGGTGCACTTGAGTCCTTCCCATCTAGCTGCACACTATACCAGGCCCAGCAGGCTTGTAACTCAGAGTTGACTTCTCTCAGTTCTGCAGTGGTAGGCAGTCATTGCCTCAGTAACAGGGAAAGGGAGAGTGGACATTTTTTAGCTAGGTCTCCTAGTCTTGCTGTAGTTCACAGTAGAATATGTTCTTCAGAGGGAGAGATTTTCACTGCTCCTCCTCTTCAATGGAGTATTTTGTAGGGTTGGTGGAGTCCTATGGGAAAGAAATTGGCAGGAGGCTCTCTCTTGTATGAGGCTCCTTTGGAATTTTAAATAACTTCTTCCTGCTGCTTTATCAATAATATAAACACTGGAATTCACCCTTCCAAAGAGAGACTTGTCACCTTTTGGATTTTAGTTCACTAGTTTCCTTCATAATCTGAGCTCAATAAAGTGCATCAAATATCCATGATTATCTTGATTATCAAGCCTACTTTTGGGGTGGGGATACTGTTGATTGAACCCACAGGCACTTTAACCCCAAGATACATCCCCAGACCTTTTAATTAATATATTTATTTATAAATTTTGAGATAGGATCTTGCTAAGTTGCTTTGGGCCTCATGAAGTGAGTGAGGCTGGCTTTGAAATTGCAATCCTTCACCTCAGCCTCCCATGTCATTGAAATTACATGTGTGTACCCTGGTACCAGGTTCAAGGCCATTCTTGTTAGTTGGAAGAAGTTATATGGTGGCATGTTTATGTGGTTGTCACCAGGATTTTCTAAGTAAAATTAATTTCAAATTGTTGTTGTTGTTTCTTTGCCTGCTTTAGTCTAATTAAATGAGTTAAAAGTAAAGTTTTGGAGGTTCATTTTGTCAAGAATAAAGCAAATACTATTTGGTGGTATGGTATTTAGCAATTATTTTTAAATATTAATTCAACATATATAAAATCATTTATTTTAACTTATACTTGTGGTTTTGACTACTTTTCAAATATAATGATTTAAAGTTCCAACAATGTAATGAAACTAACATTTTACTCAAACAATAGAACTACAAAATCACATGACAGTTTTAATTATGTTAATACCATATTTCATTGTATTTTCTCTGGTTCAGTAAAATACATTGGAGCTTTGTGTGGATTGAAATGTGGTTGGTTCTTCCACCTTTATTGCTATTATTCCTCAAAATGGAGTGTCCATTGTCATGCATATGCTTATGTTGTATGAAGTTGATACATATTATATTACCATTTTTATAATTCAAATGATTGATGCTAGTATTTTATATGGGTTATTATACTTTAGTTTTTGACAATGTATTGCCCAGTAGTGTGTGAGGTGTATATAAAATGAGTAGAGTTCTCACAATAACCCTTGGTAAACTCAGAATGGTAAGCAATCTATCTCCATATTTAGGCCCTAACTCTGGTTATTGGCTAAGGTATCAAATGGTATTTTTAAAATTTCTAACATCAGTGTTTCTGTTTCATCTCTGAAACTGTGTCTCTCTTCAATGCCTCTGAAACCTACATTTATTTTCAAAGAACTTATCTCCCCTCTTCCTTAGGATCACTAACTTCCTTTGACATTTATGCCATATCTTTATCACTCTTGCCCTTCCTTGGTTCGGTCATTTTAGTATTTCCACAGCTCCTCTTCCTTATTTATTGAGGTCTCTATGACTTGCATCAACTCTTTCAAACTATTTGTATCATCATAATTCATGGGTATTTCAAGTGTATGTACAGGTTTAGGTTTTTTTTTTTTTTCTCAAAATTTTCACTTTATTGCCTACAACAATCTTTCTTCGAAGTCATAGTTTCCTTTGATTAAACTCTCAGCAACAATTGTGCTTTTCCAAAATTCCATGACTATTATGGTCTTTAGACCACATACCTTTGTAGATAACGTATGTACAGACTGACAATATTTTCACCCTTTCAATAGCTCTAGTTTTTAAATTGTAACCTAAAATCATGAGCATGTCTACTTCTCAGGCCCTGCTCTCCCAAGCACATATTACCATCTGTTGTTAATCTACAATGTCTTACTCATAAATAATGTCTGTTATTCTTTTTATTTCTTATAAATAGATCAACTTTCAAGAATAGGTCTTTATTTCTAAATTTTAACTTTCAAACAATATTTTATGCACTCTTGGATAATTTTCAAACATTTTAAATTTTCTTTTAAAATACAAGTTTTCTGCCAATTAAATTTATACCTTTCAAATAGAATTATGTAGTTCATAGAACTATGTTGGTACCCTGACATTCTTCATCATACCTGAGAGGAAAATAAAAGGAACATTGAAAGGAATAGCAGCACTACAACCTTGAGGAAGAGTAAATGTGTATTTAACATTTTAGTAAAGTTTTGACCAAGAAACTGAGCTTCAAATAAATTTAAAAAAATGTTAACAAAACACTTTAATCTGATAATTTTAATATAATTAAATGTAAATAGAATAGAATATCTAACAAGTAGCCTTTCATTTAGAAATAATTTAAGAAAATGAAAACTGCCCAAAAGCCAAACATTTTTGTCAAAATATTTTTGAAAATTTGAAGTGAAATATACTGAAATAAAAACTTCAGGTTGGGGGCAAGATACTGAAATTAGGAACTTTTATGGCAAGAATAAATGAAGTAGATCTTTAACAGCATTCTCAAGTATAGTAAATTCTTTATTTGTTTCCTCCGCTTTCTGTAGAACTTTTTAATTCTCTTCTGCGTCAAAATTGGGTTCTTGTGTTGCGAATTTATGTATTATATATATTTCCGCATACATGTGATATAATATCAAATATTTTAATTCACATATATATGTTTGTTTTGTATCACCATGAACAAAATATCTGACAAGAACAGCTCAGAGGAAGAAAGCTTATTTAGGGCTCATAGTTTCAGAGGTTTCAGTTCATAGATGACTGACTCCATTACTCTGGGCCCAAGAGGAAGCACATCATGGAAGAAGTTCCCATCAGAGAAAAGAAACTGACTTTGTGGTGGTCAGGACGCAGACAGGAGAAAAAGGTAGGAGCCACAGAGAACACCTTCCCTATCAGGGTATACCTCCAGTGACCTCACTCCTCAGCCATGCTCTGCCTGCCTACAGTTGCCACCCAGTCCACTAAAACTAGATGGACATTTTAGATTACAGATCTCATAATCTGATGATTTTGCCTTTGAATATTATTGCATTAATAGAAACTTTTGGTGAACACCTCATGTCAAACCATAACATATCTACATATATGTACTTGTGTTTTCCTCAGTCAGTGTAAAATAAGAGCAATAATAAAGGAAAAATTAAAAATACAAATAAAAATATAAAATATAAAAAATATAAAAATAAAAATTTTATGAGAAAAGGGTTTTAAGTACTGTCTCTTGAATTATGAAATTTTGCAAGACAAACCCCCTAGGCATTCTTCACGATTTTCTTTGAAGGCATTGTCCTAAACATTTGTGTATGTTAATTTGCACCTTAATATTCATTTAAAATCATAATTTGACAATTGGTTGAAGTACAGACTTTAGTAAAGAGTACCTTATGGCCAAATGCAGATAATATTTTTGTTGTTTTGTTTCAACAAATTTTATAGAACAGTCACACTCATTTGTATATACATTATCTCTGTTTTCTGTCATGTTCTAATAGCAGGTGTAAATAGTTATGAGAGACCCATTGACCACAAACCAAAAACAGTTATGATGTGATTATTTCTAAAACCAAAAGTCTCACAACTTCTAGTCTAGCAGAAAGATATGCCATTTAAAGCCAAATAAAGGTGTGTACAAATTTGGGAATTACTTATGCTGTAAGAAAATTCAATTAGATCATCCAAATTTACTTTTGTCTCTCTTTTTTTTTCTTTTTCTTTTTGGTAATGGGGATTGAACCAAGGCACACATAACCACTGAGCCACATCCCCAGACCTTTCTGAACATATTTTTTTTCTTTTGAGACAGGGTCTTGCTTGATTATTCAAAAATTTGAATTGCTAACATAGCATCTTGAATTTAGAGGTATACTGGTAGTATTTGTTGCATACAGGATTCTAAATTTTTTATCAGTAAAATGAAAGAACTACTAAGTGAGTATCAAAATTCGTGCCCAAAGAAAAAATATGCAATCAATCTAGGAATGTGCCAGGGTTATATAGTAGGTGCTCAGTAGACATTAGGAAGCTGGGAAAAAAAAAAAAACACATCAGATGATTTAAATTATGTCCTCAAACAATTCTCAGTCTTGAAACTATGATACATCACAGGATACTATGTAATTTATTCAGAAGGATATTGTCTCAATAGTGGAGAATAGTTTACCCTGGAATAAATAATCTACTGGTCCTATGTAATGAAACTTAATAGCAATAATCAAATGATCAAACTGTTTCTAAATGATTTAGCTGTATCCCAGAATAAAGTTCATGAATATTTATGAGTATAAAAATATACAACTTTCGACAATGTAAAATTCATAGTCTGGTAGCTAATCAAAGAATGGTAGGCATGAGAAGAGGTAGGAAATTATAACCCTTAAAATGAGGAAAATTAAATAAGACATCTAAGACATAACACAGATCCTAAAATTAGCATACAAAGACTTTGAAATAGTACTTCAAACTGTTCTAGATATTCAATATGATAAGCAGAGACATGGGAGCTATAAAAATGACCCCAATAAAGATTGTAAAGATGAAAACTATAATAAAAAATATGAAAAACATAAAACAATAGAGTCTACAAATAATGGAAAGAACATCTGTAAACCGTGTGACAATGTCACACAAGTTAATGTATTTGTAACTGTGATACACAAAGGGAGAGGGTAAAAATACAGTTCAAAATAATGTGTGAAAAACTTTTGAAGCTTATAGAAACAATGTATCAATGATCTAAGAAATTTGATAAAACTATAGAATTATGAAAGGAAACACAATGCATCTCATAAACCAATTGCTAAACACTGTTGATCAATATTCTAAAAACATAAGGAAGAAGGAAAATAGTAGATAAGTTATTTTCAAAGAAAGAGACTTGAGGATTATAGCATATCTCTTGTCATAAACAATGCAACCTAGAAAACAATGGAGCAACCTGCTAAATTCTTATTGAAACAAACATATATGTTTAGAATTCTATACCTAGAAAATGTTTTTATAAAATATAGAGAAAACATAGAGAGCTTTACATTGTCTTTATATACAGATATACAAACAAATCACAGACACAAACACATGTCATATATATAAACATTGATGGAATTCTTCACCAGAAGGATCATGCTACAAGAAATATCAAAATGAATTGTTTAGCAATGATAAAAAAATGGCAATGTTAGAACGAGTTCCCAAAATGGTAACTACATTGTCATATTTTGTTATTGTTTAAATATCATTAAAATACATATGATTATTTAAACAAAAATGCAATGCACTGTGGGTTTTATAACATGTTTTTGAGGAAAATGTCTGACAAGACCTGTATCACAGCAAAGCATATATGCCTATGCTGAATAAAAGAGAACAGACAAAATTATTTCATTAAGAATAATTCTATTTATATAAAACATGAGAAAACAAACTCATCTTTAATGACAAAAATCTGAAGGTAAATGCCTAAAATGATAGAAATGTATGAGGGAGAGAGAGGTGTTCAAGGTTACAAAAGGTTATACTAAAGCTTTAGGAGGCGATGGAAATGTTCATTATTTTGATTAGTGTGATGGCTTCATGGGTGTATGTAATTGTCAACACTTATCAAGGTGTACACTCAAAACTCATGAGTCGTTTCTATCTCAAAATATATCAATGAAATTGATTTTTTTTTAAGAAGAAAGGTTGAAGATGATAGATGACTGCTATGACCTCTTCTACCTTTTATAGTCTTATATCTGTTGGGAATTGTATCATTGGAGAGGAAAGCCTATGATTAAAGAGCACAGTTTTTTTCTGTAGAATGAGTGTTCAATAAATATTAGGTGAAATGAACTAAATGCCAGTAGCAGGCTGCACAGGAATCTGATCCCCCTTGATCTCACTGAGGCAAGTGGATCTTCCAATCAATAACTATTAAACATGATATGCTCTTTTTTTCAGCTCTTTGAAAATGTCTTGCTATATGACATTAAAATTCTCCCATTTTTCTGATACACCACTTTATTTGTAAGCATTAACTTACAAATGCCTTGCTGAATGCTTCAAACCTGAATAACCTTGGCCATCTTAGGGAATCTTGACCATACTCTCCACACACCTGAGACTATGGTAGCATATTTCAACATTCCAACATTTCAATGTCTAATATTCCACAACTGAACTAGTTTTCAGTCATGGAATTAGAGACCTTGGGATATCATCATTCATTACTAAAGCAGTTTTTCTGTTTTACTTTAACATTTATTATACATATGATGATAAAAACCTTTATATTATAGTAACTGAATTCAAACTGGAAGCTTATAAATGAATATGTGTGATGAAATTTGGCAGTGCCATATAGCCTTGTATTTTATGAGATATGTAAGGAAGTTGTGGTTATTATTACTTAGGTATAGTAACAATAAGAACCACAAAATAAATGTTAAAAGAGATGACATTTAGGCCGAGTTGTTGAGGATAACTTGGTGTTTGTCAGGTAGAAAAACAGAAAATGATAATTTTAGAAAGAAGAGTATCTACAAACAGTAGAACAACGGTGTTGCTTGCATAGCAAATGGATATGCAGCCAAAAATGAGGTTTCAGAGGTATTTAAAAAGCAGACTAGGTTCTCTTACAATCCCTATTGAGGAGTTTTAAACCTAACACTTCAGATTTTACTAAGCCCTATTAACAGTAATGGATTACTTGCTCTCCCCAAATTGCCTTGCTATAATTATCAAAGTTTCATTCTATAATGTAATATTTGTTCTTATTGTTTATTTATGGGAAAGGTATCTTAGAAAATGTGTTATATTCTCTTGCTGGGAATAGTGGCACATGCCCTGTAATCCTAGTAGCTCAGAAGGCTGAGACAGGAGGATTGCAAGTTTGAAGACAGGATGAGCAACTTAGCAAGGCCCTAAGCAATTTAATGAGACCCTATCTCAAAATAAATAAAAAAAATATAAAAGGGTTGGAGATGTGGCTCAGTGGTTAAGTGCCCCTGGTATCAGTCCCTAGTACCCCCCCCCCCCCCGCAAAAAAAAATCAACATCTTATATTCTCTTAAAATCCTAAAATCTTGTATCAGCGCTTAACATTTGTTTCTGCAAATTCCATAAACTGATGATTCATGTAGTGTTCAGGCCACATGGAATAAGCTGTATTTTATACCAAGAGATGTTTTTCTGACATTTCTTTCTGTCCTTTTCTCAAAATACACAGGGAAGTTGGGATTATATTAATTTTGGAATCATCATATGAGGATAGTATATGATAACTAACAATAATATTAATATTAGTGACTACACATTGAGTGTCATCCCTATGACAGATATGAGGTGAAGTATATTTATGGTGCTGTTTCCTTTTATCCTGTCAACTGTCTAGTGAGGCTTCCATTTTATCAAGGAATAAACTGAAGCTCCAAATGGTTAAACTCATATAGATATCTCAGTGCCATTCTGTTAGAGTCCAAATAATGTAATAAAATATAAGGTTAATGAGATAACTGGCACCTTGCTAAACCAAAATAACTTGTGTATTCTCAGGATATAATTTAGACTATAAAGAGAATTTAATATGCCCAATTACTATTAACATTAAAATGAGAAAAGCAGTTTCATTGTTAAATATTCTATTACTCATTTAAAATTCAATCTACAGAGACATTTTAAAAACAAAGTATACAAAAAGAATAATTTGAATTCAAATGCTAAGTGCTTCCAATTCTAGTGGAAACACTGGAGGTTGTTAGGAAATCTTGAATGAATATCTATAAATTAGACTTTTACATAGAAGGGGTTTTATTTTTGACGCTATATAATTTTGAATCTGCAGAGTATATATGTGTTTGGGTATAATGAGTTAAATTGTAATGCTGTTACTAGTATAAAATAGGATCTGTCAATTTCAAGACTCAAATGTAACCCATATGCAATCTATTTAATTGAAAAAAAAAAGTAGCAGTGTGTTGCTTCTTTTGTTTGCTTTATATAGGATAAAATGTCAGAGAGTAAGAAAGGTTTTAGCAATTCAGCTTCTAATGATTTTAATGACAGATGTACACCTCAACCCCATGAGGCATCATGAAAGTTTATCCCATGTATGCTTTAGACAGATGTGCCTACTGTACAGTCAAAAACAGACTTTTTAAACTGTCAGTATAGAGGACCAATTCCAAATGTGAATGCATATAGCACACTGTGTGCTAATCACTGTAAAAATATTCATACATATTACCATTTCTTACATGACATTCTTTAACATTGATAGTGATCCATAGATCAAAATGATGATGAATGGAGACAAAAATATACTGTAACTTCACTCTTACTTCAAAATAAAATAAATATAAGGGCCACAGATTTTCTTCTATATAATTTAATAATTAACAGAATTATTCAAACATTATTAGCATCTTGGTTTGAACCAGATTTCCCAATTAGCTCATCGGTTCATTTTTTTTAATAAAACATATTTCAGTGAATGTATTAGAAGTACCAGAACAAATATTGGGAGAACTGTGACTCTAGAGTGTCCTCTTGGTAAATGAAAAATGCAACTTTGGCTTAAAATATCAATTGAAGTCAGGTGTGTTGGTACCCCCTGGTAATTCCAGAAACTCAGGAGACTGGGGCAGAAGGATTCAAGGTCAGATTCAGTAACTTATCAAGACCCTGACTCAGCATAAAAAAATAAAAAGGATTGGGAATGTAAAGCACTTTTTAGTTCAATCCCCATTACCAAGGAAAGGAAGAAAGAAAATAAATCAATTAAATATTTTATAATAAATTAATTTCATTCATTTGTACTGTCCATATTTAATTATCAATTTTACCAAAAATTATAACATTACTTCAGATTTTTTTCATCTAGTAAATAATACAAATTCTTTAATAAAATTATTATTTTAGTAAATATAGAAAATAATTATTTTACTTTTTTTAAAATTTTTTTATTTTTTATTGTTGGCTGTTCAAAACATTACATAGTTCTTGATATATCATATTTCACAATTTGATTCAAGTGGGTTATGAGCTCCCATTTTTACCCCATATACAGATTGCAGAATCACATCAGTTACACATCCATTGATTTACATATTGCCATACTAGTGTCTGTTGTATTCTGCTGCCTTTCCTATCCTCTACTATCCCCCCTCCCCTCCCCTCCCCTCCCCTCTCCTCCCCTCTTCTCTCTCTGCTCCCTCTACTGACATTCGTTTGTCCCCCTTATATTATTTTTCCCCTTCCCCTCACTTCCTCTTGTATGTACTTTTGTATAACTCTGAGGGTCTCCTTCCATTTCCATGCATTTTCCCTTCTCTCTCCCTTTCCCTCCCACCCCTCATCCCTGTTTAATGTTAATCTTCTTCTCCTGCTCTTCGTCCCTACTCTGATCTTAGTTACTCTCCTTATATCAAAGAAGACATTTGGCATTTGTTTTTTAGGGATTGGCTAGCTTCACTTAGCATAATCTGCTCTAATGCCATCCATTTCCCTGTAAATTCTATGATTTTGTCATTTTTTAATGCAGAGTAATACTCCATTGTGTATAAATGCCACATTTTTTTTATCCATTCATCCATTGAAGGGCATCTAGGTTGGTTCCACAGTCTAGCTATTGTGAATTGTGCTGCTATGAACATCGATGTAGCAGTGTCCCTGTAGCATGCTCTTTTTATGTCTTTAGGGAATAGACCAAGAAGGGGAATAGCTGGGTCAAATGGTGGCTCCATTCCCAGCTTTCCAAGAACTCTCCATACTGCTTTCCAAATTGGCTGCACCAATTTGCAGTCCCACCAGCAATGTACAAGTGTACCCTTTTCCCCACATCCTCACCAGCACTTGTTGTTGTTTGACTTCATAATGGCTGCCAATCTAACTGGAGTGAGATGGTATCTTAGGGTGGTTTTGATTTGCATTTCTCTGACAGCTAGAGATGGTGAGCATTTTTTCATGTACTTGTTGATTGATTGTATGTCCTCCTCTGAGAAGTGTCTGTTCAGGTCCTTGGCCCATTTGTTGATTGGGTTGTTTGTTCTCTTATTGTCTAATTTTTTGAGTTCTTTGTATACTCTGGATATTAGGGCTCTATCTGAAGTGTGAGGAGTAAAGATTTGTTCCCAGGATGTAGGCTCTCTATTTACCTCTCTTATTGTATCTTTTGCAGAGAAAAAACTTTTTAGTTTGAGTAAGTCCCATTTGTTGATTCTAGTTATTAACTTTTGTGCTATGGGTGTCCTATTGAGGAATTTGGAGCCCGACCCCACAGTATGTAGATCGTAGCCAACGTTTTCTTCTATCAGACGGCGTGTCTCTGATTTGATATCAAGCTCCTTGATCCATTTTGAATTCACTTTTGTGCATGGCGAGAGAAAGGGATTCAGTTTCATTTTGTTGCATATGGATTTCCAGTTTTCCCAGCACCATTTGTTGAAGATGCTATCCTTCCTCCATTGCATGCTTTTAGCCCCTTTATCAAATATAAGGTAGTTGTAGTTTTGTGGATTGGTTTCTGTGTCCTCTATTCTGTACCATTGGTCCACCCGCCTGTTTTGGTACCAGTACCATGCTGTTTTTGTTACTATTGCTCTGTAGTATAGTTTGAAGTCTGGTATCGCTATACCGCCTGATTCACACTTCCTGCTTAGCATTGTTTTTGCTATTCTGGGTCTTTTGTTTTTCCATATGAATTTCATGATTGCTTTCTCTATTTCTACAAGAAATGCCATTGGGATTTTGATTGGCATTGCATTAAACCTATAGAGATCTTTTGGTAATATCGCCATTTTGATGATGTTAGTTCTGCCTATCCATGAACAGGGTATATTTTTCCATCTTCTAAGATCTTCTTCTATTTCTCTCTTGAGGGTTCTGTAGTTTTCATTGTATAAGTCTTTCACCTCTTTTGTTAGGTTGATTCCCAAGTGTTCTATTTTTTTTGAAGATATTGTGAATGGAGTGGTTGTCCTCATTTCCATTTCAGAGGATTTGTCGCTGATATACAGGAATGCCTTTGATTTATGCGTGTTGATTTTATATCCTGCCACTTTGCTGAATTCATTTATTAGCTCTAATAGTTTCTTTGTAGACCCTTTTGGGTCTGCTAGGTATAGAATCATGCCATCTGCAAATAGTGATAATTTAAGTTCTTCTTTTCCTATTTTGATGCGTTTAATTTCTTTCGTCTGTCTAATTGCTCTGGCCAGTGTTTCGAGAACTATGTTGAACAGAAGTGGTGAGAGAGGGCATCCCTGTCTTGTTCCAGATTTTAGAGGGAATGCCTTCAATTTTTCTCCATTCAGAATGATGCTAGCCTGAGGCTTAGCATAGATTGCTTTTACAATATTGAGGTATGTTCCTGTTATCCCTAGTTTTTCTAGAGTTTTGAACATAAAGGGATGCTGTACTTTGTCAAATGCTTTTTCCGCATCTATCGAGATGATCATATGATTCTTATTTTTAAGTCTATTGATGTGGTGAATAACATTTATTGATTTCCGTATATTGAACCAGCCTTGCATCCCAGGGATGAATCCTACTTGATCATGGTGCACAATTTTTTTGATAAGTTTTTGTATCCGAGTGGCCAGAATTTTATTGAGGATTTTTGCATCTAGGTTCATTAGAGATATTGGTCTGTAGTTTTCTTTCTTTGAAGTGTCTTTGTCTGGTTTAGGTATCGGGGTGATGTTGGCCTTGTAGAATGAATTTGGAAGTTCTCCCTCTTTTTCTCTTTCCCAAAGTAGCTTGAAAAGTATTGGTATTAGTTCCTCTTTAAAGGTTTTGTAAAACTCTGCTGTATACCCATCCGGTCCTGGGCTTTTCTTAGTTGGTAGTCTTTTGATGGTTTCTTCTATTTCCTCAATTGATATTGGTCTGTTTAGGTTGTCTATATCCTCCTGACTCAATCTGGGCAGATCATATGACTTAAGAAATTTATCTATGCCTTCACTATCTTCTAATTTATTGGAGTATAAGGATTCAAAATAGTTTTTGATTATCTTCTGTATTTCTGAAGTGTCTGTTGTGATATTGCCTTTTTCATCCCGTATGCTAGTAATTTGAGTTCTCTCTCTTCTTCTCTTCGCTAGCATGGCTAAGGGTCTGTCGATTTTGTTTATTTTTTCAAAGAACCAACTTTTAGTTTTGTCAATTTTTTCAATTGTTTCTTTTGTTTCGATTTCATTAATTTCAGCTCTGATTTTAATTATTTCTTGCCTTCTACTTCTTTTGCTGTTGTTTTGCTCTTCTTTTTCTAGGATTTTGAGATGAAGTATGAGATCATTTATTTGTTGTTTTTTTCTGTTTTTAAGGAATGAACTCCAAGCAATGAATTTTCCTCTTAGAACTGCTTTCAATGTGTCCCATAGATTCCGATATGTTGTGTCTGTGTTTTCATTTATCTCTAAGAATTTTTTAATTTCTTCCTTGATGTCTTCTATAACCCATTGATCATTCAGTAACCTATTGTTCATTCTCCAAGTGATGTATTCTTTTCCCTTCCTTCTTTTATCATTGATTTTCAGTTCCATTCCATTATGATCAGATAGGATGCATGGTATTATCTCTACTCCTTTATATTGTCTAAGAGTTTCCCTGTGACATAATATATGATCTATTTTTGAGAAGGATCCATGTGCTGCTGAGAAAAAAGTGTAACTGCTTGATGTTGGGTGGTATATTCTATATATGTCAGTTAAGTCTAGGTTATTAATTGTGTTATTGAGTTCTATAGTTTCCTTATTCAACTTTTGTTTCGAAGATCTGTCCAGTGGTGATAGAGGTGTGTTGAAGTCTCCCATGATTATTGTATGGTGGTCTATTAGACTCTTGAACTTGAGAAGAGTTTGTTTGATGAACATAGCTGCACCATTGTTTGGGGCATATATATTTATGATTGTTATGTCTTGTTGGTGTATGGTTCCCTTGAGCAGTATGTAGTGTCCCTCTTTATCCCTTTTGATTAACTTTGGCTTGAAATCTATTTTATTTGATATGAGTATGGACACTCCTGCTTGTTTCCGAAGTCCATATGAGTGATATGATTTTTCCCAACCTTTCACCTTCAGCCTATATATGTCTTTTCCTATCAAATTCGTCTCCTGTAGGCAGCATATTGTTGGGTCTTGTTTTGTGATCCATTCTACTAGCCTGTGTCTCTTAATTGGTGAGTTTAAGCCATTAACATTTAGGGTTATTATTGAGATATGGGTTGTTCTTCCAGCCATATTTGTTTATTTATGTTACTAAACATGGTTTGTTTTCCTCTTTGATTATTTTCCCCCCTTTAGTGTCCTACCTCCCACTGTTGGTTTTCATTGTTATTTTCCATTTCCTTTTCCTGTAATGTTTTGCCAAGGATGTTTTGAAGAGATGGTTTTCTAGCTGCAAATTCTTTTAACTTTTGTTTATCGTGGAAGGTTTTAATTTCATCTTCCATCCTGAAGCTTAATTTCGCTGGAAACACAATTCTTGGTTGGAACCCATTTTCTTTCAGTGTTTGAAATATGTTATTCCAGGATCTTCTAGCTTTCAGAGTCTGTGTTGAAAGATCAGCTGTTATCCTGATTGGCTTACCCCTAAATGTGATCTGCTTCCTTTCTCTTGTAGCTTTTAAAATTCTCTCCTTATTCTGTATGTTGGGCATCTTCATTATAATGTGTCTAGGTGTGGATCTCTTATGATTTTGCACATTTGGTGTCCTGTAGGCTTCTAGGATTTGGGGTTCTGTCTCATTCTTCAAGTCTGGGAAGTTTTCTCGTATTATTTCATTGAATAGATTGCTCATTCCTTTGGTTTGAAACTCTGTCCCTTCCTGTATCCCAATGACTCTTAAATTTGGTCTCTTGATGTTATCCCATATTTCTTGGATGTTCTGCTCATGGTTTCTTAACAGTCTTGCTGAGCTGTCTATGTTCTTTTCAAGTTGAAATACTTTATCTTCATTGTCTGATGTTCTGTCTTCTAAGTGTTCTACTCTGCTGGTAGTATTCTCAGTTGAGTTTTTAAGTTGGCTTATTGCTTCCTGCATTTCTAGGATTTCTGTTTGTTTGTTTTTTATAACCTCTATTTCCCTGTATAGTGGATCTTTTGCTTCTTGGATTTGTTTATGTAATTCATTGTTGAAGTGATCTTTCATTGTCTGCTTTTGCTGTCTGATGTCTTCCTTGAGACTCCAGATCATCTGAAGCATGTATATCCTGAATTCTTTATCTGACATTCCATCTGCTGCCGCTATTACCTCTTCTAACGTTGAGTTGACCTGCAATGCTTGTGGTCCTTTCTT
Organism: Marmota monax; assembly: GCF_021218885.2. Taxonomy (NCBI): domain Eukaryota; kingdom Metazoa; phylum Chordata; class Mammalia; order Rodentia; family Sciuridae; genus Marmota; species Marmota monax. The sequence goes on along the minus strand of NW_026695197.1, from coordinate 1,553,461 downwards.
TCCTTGTCTCTTCATACTGTTCGCGTTCCTTTTTACTTGGTGAAACTGTTGTGCTATTGAATTTTCCCCCTATATATTTATATTGGTCTTGTATAGTTGCAACGTCTCCCTCGCAGGCGCGGGCGGCTGCTCTGTCCCTCTGCGGGCCGCTAGGCTTGTTCTGTCGGTGGTCACAGTTCTGTCTACTTGCAGGCACAGGCAGCGGCACTGCCCCTCTGCAGGCCTCTGGGGCTGTACTGCCAGTGGGTCGCAGGTCCGCCTACCTTGCAGGCGCGGGGGGGGGGGGCGGCTCTACCCTTCCTCAGGCCACTGGGCCTGTTCTGTCTCTCGGTTGCAGGTCTGGTCTGTTCTGATGGTGGTCACAGTTCCGTCTACCTTGCAGGCGCGGGGGGGAGGGGGCGGCTCTGCCTCTCAGCAGGCCGCTGCTCCTCTTCTGCTGGTGGGTCGCAGGCCCGCCTACCTTGCAGGAGTGATTGGAAGCTCTGCCACTCCGCGGGCCACTGGGCCTTTTCTGTCACTGGTCACAGTTCCGCCTACCTGACAGGCGCGGGGGGTGGGGGGCGGCTCTGCCCCTCAGAAGGCCGCTGGGCCTGTTCTGTGGGTGGTCACAGTTCCGTCTACCTTGCCGGCGCAGGGGGAGGGGGCGGCTCTGCCTCTCAGCAGGCCACTGCTCCTCTTCTGCCGGTGGGTTGCAGGCCCGCCTACCTTACAGGAGTTATTGGAAGCTCTGTCCCGCCGCGGGCCACTGGGCCTTTTCGGTCGGTGGTCACCGTTCCACCTACCTGGCAGGCGCGGGGGGTGGGGGGCGGCTCTGCCCCTCAGCAGGCCGCTGGGCCTGCTCTGTGCGTGGTCACAGTTCCCTCTACCTTGCCGGTGCAGGGGGAGGGGGCGGCTCTGCCTATCAGCAGGCCGCTGCTCCTCTTCTGCTGGTGGGTCGCAGGCCCGCCTACCTTGCAGGAGTGATTGGAAGCTCTGTCCCGCCGCGGGCCACTGGGCCTTTTCTGTCCATGGTCACAGTTCCACCTACCTGGCAGGCGCGGGGGGTGGGGGGCGGCTCTGCCCCTCAGCAGGCCGCTGGGCCTGCTCTGTGGCAATTATTTTACTATTAATTCAGAGATAATAGCTTCCCAGAATTTGAAGTTAGTCAGTGTACTTTGATGGTGATCTTTGCAAATTTCACAAAATATACCTATACCTATAGAAATAAATGTGATGGCAACAGTGATTTCATCAATGGCATTAATCCCTTACCTATTCTTATACCTGTTCCATCTACCAGACAACTTTACTTTTCACCAGCTTTCTTGTTTTTTTTTTTTTTTTTTTTTTTTTACTTTACCATGAAAGCATTCCAGTGATGGTCTGTTGAATAATGAGATAAACGGAGGAGATAAATCTACCCAGTCATCCCACATGAGGCCAATCTGTAGCTCATCATCAGACATATGAGTGAGTCTAGATGAGCCCAGACTAAATTGTCAACCTACAGACTTGTGAACTAAATGAATACTTATTGATTTAAGGCACTGGGCTTTGGGATGATTTACTGACTGTAATTGTAGCAATAGATCATTGATTCACATCTCTTTCTTTGGAGTTTAGTTTGGAATGTGTGCTTAAAAGGTATATCTGATTGGAGCTATATCTAATATAAAGGTTTAAAATATTAAATTTATATTTTTCCACAATCCTACATTTAAAGAATATTTATTAATCTAAAGTGGTGCATGGCTCCATAACTAGATAGGTATTCAATCACAGGATACTTTACCATCCCAGCACACTAGCATTAAAAATAGAATACTGTCCCACCAGTATTTTCTTCTTGGATAAATAGGAATATTAGTTCCTTTATAAATTAGTTCTAATTTCCAAACAAATTGTCAATTATTCAGATGGAATTATTGTTTTATGGATCAATTTTGAGTTCTATTTACTGGAAATATTTTGGGGATTAAAGACTAGCTATTGAGCTCTCTAAAGTACTAAATCTTTCTAATGTGACTAATTTTCTAGCATTGCATTTGACTTTACAGTGCTTATTAGTATTTCAAAAATGGATAATTTTGTTGCCTGTAACAAATAAGGGTCTGTCTGAAAACTCTGGCTTACAGGCTGGATATTGCCTGCCACCTTTCTTTGTTGTTTCAAATGAAGTTTTTAAAGCATAACTGTGTTGATTAATTTGTACATAACCTATGGCTTAATCATACCACATTTTTTAGTATATTTTATTTTACATTAGAGGAAGTTGAACCTCACTGTACACACTGAGCTACATCCCTAAAACTTTTTTATTTTTATTTTTTTTATTTTGTCACAGGGTCTTGCTAAGTTGCTGAGGCTGGTGATGGACCTGTGATCCTCCTGTCTCAGTCTCCCAAGTGACTTATGCTATAAGTTTTAAGATACATGATTTTTTTTCCCCCACTGGAGATTGAACTCAAGGGCACTTGACTACTGAGCCACATCCCCAGCCCTATTTTGTATTTTATTTAGAGACAGGATCTCACTGAGTTGCCTAACTCCTTGCTTTTGCTGAGACTTGCTTTGAACTCTGAAGCCTCCTGCTTCAGCCTCCTGAGCCACTGGGATTATAGGCATGCATCATCACGCCTAGCTTTAAGATATTCTTAAGTTAATATATGTTAAATCATAAATTACAGAGCCTTTAGACAGTACTTATTGAAGGATAAAATGTCTCCTATGATAAAATTCAAACTAAGACAAATACACAAGTGATAAAATAAGGTACTAGAATCAAGGTGTGTCTAATATTTTGTTCACTATAACATTCTTTTGGTTGAATTGTTTCTGTCTCAAAAAAAAAAAGATGTTGACATTCTAATCCCCCACCATTTTTATCATTTGTGTTTCTCTGCTGCTCGTGTAAGATTTTCAGATTGTAAATATTCAGCTCTCATAAATGCTGGCTGAAATGAAGAATGTGAACCTCGTGTTTCAAAGGGGGAAAATTCCCAATTCACAGCCAAGTACCAATGACTTTTACCTTATTTTATAATAGGATCTTTGCAGATTCAACTTAAGGTAAGTTAATTAGAATAGGCCCTCATAAAACAAGGTCTGTTTCCATATAAAAAGAAGAAAATATGTACCTAAGGCAAATGTAGATAATGATAGTCTAAAGGAAGAGGATAGAATGATATTGGTGTAGGCCATGGAATGAAAAAGTTAGGAAATAGCAACAAAATATTCTCCCCTACAGTTTATAGAGGGAACACCATACTACTGAACCCTTGATATCAAGCTTCTAGCTTGCAGAATGATTTCTGTGAGATAATAACACAATACAAAAAATGTGGCATTTTGTAATAGCAGCCTCAGGAAACCAGTATAAATTTTGGTACCAGAAAGTGACTTGTTGCTCTTATAAATACCTAAAAGTGTGGAAGTGTATTGGGAATTGGATAAGAAGTAATTGGAATAATTTTGAGAAACTTAGGAAAAAAATCTAGATTTCTATGAAGAGGCCATGGCAGAAATTTGGACATCACACATAATGTTGAGAGTCCTAAAGGAATAGAGTGTATATATATATATATATATATATATATATATATATATATATATATATATATAATGAATATAATAATATAGATTCAAATATATGTTTAAATATATTTTTCATGATTGGGGCTGGGGTTGTGGCTCAGCCATAGAGCATTCACCTAGCATGTGCGAGGCCCTGGGTTCTATCCTCAGCACCACATATAAATAAATAAATAAAATGAAGTATTGTGTCAACTACAACTAAATATATATATATATATATATATATATATATATATATATATATATATATAATGTTACTAGAAATATGATAGAAATATGAATTTAAAAGATAATTCTGTTGAGCTCTCACAAGAAAACCAGGAAAAAGTTATTGAACCACAAAGGAAATAGTCTTCTTTATAAATGGACAGATATTTCAGCTGAATTGACAACTTCTGAGTGGAAGTTAGAATTTGGAAGTAAAGCACACAGATATTTAACTGAGTACTCTTCCAAGCAAAGTATAAAAGGTGTCATCTTTTTTCCTCCTTGCTGCTTATAATGAAATGTGAGTAAAAGATAAATAAGAAATAAATTATTAAGCAAAAAGTATTTGGAGACTGAAAAAATTTACAGTCTATCAAGTAGGGTACTCTGAAAACAGGACCAAAGGTGGGCTTTAAAACTATGCTAATGGAATGAGGTAGGTGAGTGATTCATATTTTCCATGAATAGAGATATGGTTATTTGATCAAGAACTATAGAAGATCTTCTTTCCTGATGGCTTGGACACTAAAGAATTTCATAAGAGTTCAACAAATTATATAAGACTATTATATCAGCATAAATACTGTGAATCTAAATTTTTAAAAAGACAGATGGGACAAAATGAAGGAGAATTACTCCCAGAGCAAAGCAATACATGTAGAGATCTTAAGGAAAACCCTGGCGGGTGGGCCAGGAGATTGTGACTGAGACCCCAGCACTCCCGGAAGACAGAGCACCAACCTACTAAAGATGATTCTCAGGCCTGAAACTCTAATGTTATTTTTCCTGCTGGGTTGCAAACTACCTTCTGAACAGCACCACTACAATCCTTTCATTTTTGCCTTTATAATGGAAGTCTGTACTCTAGACTAGTCCATCAGGTATAGAAAAATAAGCTAGCTGATCTCAGATAGCTTATTTTCTATGTTCCATAGGTTCACAGATAAAAAGGAACTGTACTTCACTATTCACCATACCTGGAGTCTCACTGTACTTGATTTATATGATTTATAAATCATAGATTTGTAGTTGATTATATTTAATTAAAAATTTGAACTTAGAGTTGAAGCCACAATGGGATAAATTTTTGGAAATGCTATGATAGAGTAAATGTATTTTGCATTTGTGGGAAATACATTAATGATTCCTTATTTGTTTCACTTTATTTTTTTCTTTAACTTACTAAGTGTACTTAGTTGATCCCTAATCTTTCTACCAGGAAAATCTCCCTCAAATGTGTCAAACAACAGAAGATAGTAAATTTGATTCTTTTACATTTGGAACTAATTCTATTGCAAACCTTTGTTCTTACACAGTTGGTACTCAACTTAAAATGGGTTATGTCCCAATATACCCATTATATGTTGGAAATACCATAAATTGGTAATCAATTGCACCTAACACAGTGAAAAATCATAGCTTAGCCTAGCCTACCTTGAAAATGATCTTACATTTTCCTACAGAAAGGGAAAAAAATCTATCAAAAAACCCTACTTCATAATAAAATGTTATCTATTTCATGTAGTTTTTTTTTTTTTTTTTTATACTTGCACCCAAAAATTTCTGGCAGCAGAGTGCACTTCAGAGTGTGGATTGTTAACCCTCATGATGACTTTTGGCTGATTGGGAGCTCCAGCTCACAGCTAGCTACTGCCCAGCATCATGAGAGTATCACAGCACATTTTGCAAGCCTGGAAAAAAATTCAGAGCTTGTGTATTGTTTCTATTGAATGTGTACATTTTCACATAATTCTAAAGTGGAAAGACCATTAAGTCTCAATGTAAGTTGGTTCCATCTGTCCTATTTGCTATCTGAACTTTCTGGGGAGGTATTATTCTAGGATTTCACATTCTTTACATTATGAGATTCTCTATCATTGGATCCCAGGTTTAAGGATTGCTAAGGTCTGAATCTTTGTGTTTCCCTACATGGGACCCTAATAACTGATATGAAGGGCCAAGCCTTAATTAATGAGATAAGTACCTTTATAAAATAGATCCCAAAGATTTGCATTTGTCATCACTGTTGTGATGACAAAGATAAAAGGTACAATTCTGTGAATCAGGAAGCGGGCCCTGACCAGACATCAGATGTGCTCATGCTAGCAAATGAATCTTGGATCCGATGGTCCAACTAATCAATTGATCTATTGATCAATTAAGCAAATTGATTTTGGATCAAATCAACTGGTCTGTTTCTTTTTCTGTTGCTTATACCCATACAGTTTATGCTATTTATTATAACATCCTAGAATGGAGTAGGACAGGGATTTCATGTCTTATTTTCATTTGCTCTCTCATTCCAGTATTTCTTATAACAGCTTCCAGAGAAATGGAGGATAGCAAGTGAACCAGCAAAACTTTCAATAGTAAAACATAACTCCTAGGGGTTTTTACCTTCAAGAAGTTTTTATAGGTCTCAGACCTTCCACAGTTGTGAGAAGTCCTATGGGACTTACAGCAAGCTGATGCTTCAGCATCTATTATTGAGACTGGAGTCACTATAGGTGAGCTGGATTAGCAGTTAGGAATGAAAACTACATGTGCACAAAAATAAGGTTAAACTGAGAACCATGAGGACAACTGCAAACTGAAAGAACATACCAAACGTGTCTTCTATCGCCTTCAACCTCCAAGTAGAGGATCAGATTGGTGCAACTAATTAATTGATCTGTGAATCTTGGATCCAATTGGTTCAACTAATCAATTGATCTATTTTCTCCATCTAATGATGGAGAAACCAAAGCCCAGTACCATAGAGCTACACACATGAACACATGACTGTTCAAATCTTATATATAATGCTTCTTTGGGTTGTTGTTAACCTTAAGCTATGTAGGAAAAGTAATTCTGAAAAATGTTTAGGTAGACTTTGAGCATAGTGGAGACAAACTTACATATCCACAGCCAGTAAAATTTCTAACCTCCAGGATGCAAATTCTTTGTATAGAACTGTCATGTGTCATAGTTTTATCTGCTGATGCCAGTTTACTAGAACATGGGAAGGACTCACTTTTGTAGTAGGAAAGCTGACAGAGAATTTATCGATGTCACATGAATGACTCTTCTTTCTTCTAAAGCTCAATTTGATTGTCCTTCACTCAAGCCAGTTAAAATTTTTTCTTACATTTTTTATGCAGTTTAAACTGTTTTGCGAGGGCTCCTTAGCTTTAAAAAAATAATGCTTGTTAAATCTAGGTAAAGGTTTTGTGAAGTATTAATTTAAAGTTAATAGATTAAGGAATTTTTGAAATTTTACAACTATAATAAACCAGTACTTAAAAGAATCTATTGCTCTATCTAGAGTTTCAGTTTAATGAGCATACTAACATTCGGGCATCTATTACACATTGAAAAAAGTTTTGAATAATTAAGGATAATTGGCAATAGAAATAAAATGAGCAGAAGAAAATGACCACATTAGACATTGGCAGAATGTTCTTTCAGAAAGAAGGGAGGAGGAGGATTTCAAATAGTGATCTGAACTGGTCAACTGTGTTATTGTTTTGAACTTTTTTTTTCACACTCTATACGTTTTAAAAGTAGTTTACAAGGTTTCCTCAGATTGCCCACAAAACACTATTGGGATTAAATACCAATCCAATTATGACTATATTTAATGGTTGTGCAGTGTCATTTTCTAAGTGTTAATTAGCTTTAATTTTAATGTAATTTAAATAGCCAGGTCATTTTTAATACCCTACCTAATTTCCAGCAAAATTGCTTATTGTATTTTTCAATACAATATAATTAAGTCTAACAAAATTCCATTAGGGACATTTTGTTGTTTAAAAACAATCTTCAAAATAGTATATTTGGGGCACTAATTTATATTAATTCTTATTAAAAAAGTATCTTTTCTGTCATTAAAATAACCATGCTAAAAATTATATCATGGTCTACCTGGCTTTATTTAAAACCAGATTAGATAGTTTTATACATTATATTTATTTCTGAGTGTCCAATTATCATTTACATTAAAAACACTTTGGCAGTCAAAACAGAAGGCCACCATTTAATTCTTACCAAATATATATAAAAGCAGCAGTGAATCAACCACACAGCCATGCCTGCAAATACACATGCACACCAACAGTCACACCTTCTAAGATGAACATTTACAACACTACCACCCTCAGAGGTTAAGCCTGAAATGAATTCTTATTTGAGTTTTGCAGAAACTGCAAATCTTACAAGTAAAAATAAAATAAAATGACTAAAATAGATTTGAAAAGTAAAAGTCTATTCATTTATTTTCAGAACTTGCTCTAAAGTCTCCATCTATTATAGTTATATGCAAATACAACTTGTACATCATAAGAGCTTGGGAGTATCTATTAAAATCAGATTTATATACATTATTGAGGACCTCCTGAATTATGTCCTTTTTGTGTCTTAGAGGTTGCATATAAAGTTGTGAAAATCATTGTGGGGTAGTGGTGGTGTGACTTTATTTATTTTTTTAAGAAGGTACATTATTGATGCCTGTCTTCTCCAATATTAAAAATAAATATTCATAGACCATAAGTCAGTAAAAACAATAATGAAGGAAAAAGAGAGGTTGGCAAGTGACACATTTTATTCTGTAACATCCAGACTTCTTGAATAAAATGTTGCTTGAATTGTGTAAAAGTATTAATCTGGGAAAAAATAAGGAAAGTACTATGTGGTTGAGCTTTCTGTTTTTTATACACTGAACTGTAGTCAACAGAGTGTCACAGAGAGAGGCAGAGCCGGTAGAAACTATTTCAGATCATTGTACTACAGCTAGATTAAAGTAGGAAATGGGAAATTTTATTTGACTTATACATACCAAATCATCCTTCAGATTTTGAAATGAAGGAAAATTAGCTGAGCCACAAACAGAGTTTAGGAAAAATTAAGTAAAATGAGAACAAAAACATTCAACATCTTCTTTCTCCAGTATTTCATTTACAAATATTTATTGGCCATCATTTATATGCCAGGCTCTGATACTACATTAAAGAAACAACTAACAAAAATTCATACTTATATTTTACTGGAAAAAAAACAAAGTACAACCTAAATATATCAGAAAGCAATGTATTATGTAGTATAATAAAGAATAAAGAGTGGAAAGGAAGGTAGTGAGTACTGGGGAGAGTAACTATTTTTAAAATACAGGAGTGATGGAAGATCGCTGAGAAAATGACATTAAGCACAGACCTAAAGTGGAGCTTTTCTGTTGAAGAAAATAGCAAATGCAAAGTTCTGAATTGGGAACTTCCTTAACATGTTCATGAAAGTAAGGAGGCCAATTGGACTAGAGTGAAATGAGAGGAAAGGGGGCATATAGAGAACAGAATATATATACATATGTATATTCACATATATATTCATATATATACTGATCCTTATGTATATTATATATAATTTCTATTATGTATAGGAGCTAAGAACAGGATCAGTATTGCCCAAAATAGGATGCCGTCTCTAGCCAAAACTGTTAGTGCTCATTTCATGTTAAAATGAGCATTAACATCCCTTAACATTTGTCAGCTTCTCATGCAATGAAATTGAGGACATTTAAGTTGTTTTCACTGAATTCCTCTGAGCAATATTAATGGGTAGCACTTTTGGTTTGAGTCAGATAAGACATAGCATTACTTCTAATTGTTTTCACCCTCAACTATGACCACTTCAGAAGACAGTTATTCCTTATTATGCTGGCCCCAAGCAGGTGAGCCACCTGAACACATTCTGTCTCCACCTAAAGGGTAAATACATATATTCTTAACTGTGCTTAGCCACAGAGACTTAGAGGGCTTATCAGTTGCAGCAGTGAGCATTAATTATCCTCATACATGCACTTATTAAATTATGTTAGAAAGCCATTTAAATTAATCCAGTCAGTCAGGGCTCATGATATTTTGCTTAAAGGTAAATGTTAATGTGAAACTGTACAGGTATTATGATCTAAAATGCACAAAACAACTTGCACTTGAAATAACTGACAGAAATTATACCAAAAATTTGATTATATTTATTTCTAGGTAGATGGTTTCAATTTATTTTTCATAAAGCTCATTATTCTATTTTTTAAAAAAATATTTCTTGGAATTAGATAAAGTTTAAAGAAACCATATATAACAGAATAAATAAAATAAAAATAATTTTTTATGATGCAGGACTGTATTCATCTCCTTTGTTCCTTACAAAGCTACCTACTGGTTAAATAAGTCAATCATTTGGATTCTTGCGCCTCAATGCTTTGATTGTTAAGATGGATGTAATTATTTACATGGCTAAAGCCAGGGGGCTTATACAGAACACCTTAAATAGACAAATGCTTCCATGCTTAGTCTCCATATTTAAAAATAAGCCTCTTCTTTATCTTCCAAATCGCTATGAAATTATACAAGCTATTTCAATAAATCTCATGAAATATATCCATTGTCTTTAATTCCTATATTATTCTTGAATTCAGTAATGTTGACTCATCTGATAGAACTCACAACAACATTAGTTATTCTATGTATCTCTTTTTTTCTCAACTATACACAAGTTCTTCATTTATATTACAGTAGAAGATAAAATTTCAATAATCTTCTAATTAATGCTGGCTATGTTTCAGAATGCCATGATATTATTTATGTACTATTGGGAAACCATTTTTTAAAGTATTAGGTTGAAATAAATGTATGTATATTTAATGCATACACACACACACACACACACACAGAGAGAGAGAGAGAGAGAGAGAGAGAGAGAGAGATCTTTATAGAATTGTAAAGCACCCAAATGGTTTAATCAAACTTTTACGATTTATTGTAAACTCTAACATTCAGATACCTTTTGAGCCTCTTGAGTCCTTTTTGATAGTCATTGGCCAATTTTTTTTTTCTCCTCAGAGGCTTTCCTTGTTCTTTTGTGTATATAGAAATGTAGGTTGAGGACCTTCAGTGAGTGTTCTCCAGACTACTCTGTTATATGGCTCCCAGATGGAATTTCTGAATGGGAGTCAGTGGCAAACATTAACAGATTGGTAAAAAAGGTAGACGTATCTTTCTTCTTGCTTTCTTCTGAAAGCACCACCGACACAGGCAATATCTCCTTTGTGTTTCTAACTTGCAATGCACAGGCCTGCTATGGTTTCCGGTTCCCATGGATGACTTTGTTTCCAAGGCTCTGCTAATTTATCTTCTCTTTTTCTTGCCAAACTAGAAGACTCAGTGATTTCTAGTTGTCAATTGCATAATTGTTCTCAAGCTCTCTGCTTGGCTTAGTAGTTTTCAGCTATTTCAAATATATAAAATGTTTTTTTTTTTTTTCATTTTCCAGGTTGAAGCCAGTTTTAGTACCTCAAATAGTTCCTGGAAGCAGATCTTCAGATGGGGTAGAGTGGAAACACAATGATTATTTACTTTCAGGCAGATAAAATCAGTATGGTACATACTTTGATATATATCCCAGAAACTCTACAATTCAAGGATGTGAACCAGCTTCCAGGGATACTCTTGGAAAACAATTATTTTTTTTTATTCTCAGTCTCCTCATGAATTTTTTAAGCTACAGAGTTAGTATGCAAAAGATGACATTCCCACTTGGAATGGAATCACTATTTAACCCAGTTGTTCCACTACTTGGTATATATCCCAAGGATTTAAAATCAGCATACTATAGTGCCATGGCCATTTTAGTGTTTGTAGCAGCTCAATTCACAATAGCTAAGCCATGAAACCAATCTAGGTGCACTTCAACAGATGAATGGATGAAGAAAATGTGGTCTATATACACAACAGAATATTACTCATCCATAAAAAAGAATAACTTTACGACTTTTGATGGCAAATGGGTGGATCTGGAGACTATCTTGCTATGGGAAATAAACTAATCCCCAAAAACCAAGGGCTGATGATCTCTCTGATAAACAGATGCTAACACATAATAAGGGGGTGAGAAGAAAGAATAGAATTTCCATGGATTAGACAAAGGGGGAATTAAAGGAAAAGAGGAGAATACGAAAGACAATAGCATGAGTTCTATGTTGATACATGAATACACTACCAGTGAAACTCCACATCACATACAACAACAGAATGGGATCCTAATTAGAATATGTTATATTCCGTATGGGTATTGTATGTCAAAATTCACCCTATTGTCATACATGGCACACATCCTATGTTAAACTTGGAAATGAGTGAGAACTTGATGTTTCAGAAGAGATTATTTGAGTAGAATTAAATAGGAACAGTAAAATTTTGATTTCTTAGCCCCTGACCCCCAATGGAAACAGGTCTCTCCCTGCTATCTGTGGAAAGGACTCTTCTCTTGAATAATGACTTAGAAAGAACTTCACTTTAGGATTGCTATCATTTAAAAGGATGCTAATTCTTTTAAGTTTTCCCCAATGAACCTCTTGCATTAAGGTCTATAATTATAGTTGTATTCAGCAAGTCCTGAGGCAAGATCTGTAAGGTGATCTCTGGGAGGAGAAAGCATATAGTCAAGAACACTGAAGGTTAATTGCAGTCATCAGAAATCTGGGAAACATGCAGCGGTATGTATCCTGAGGTCTGTAAATTGAGAAGTAAAAATCACAAGTATTGGATAAGGCCAAATTTATTCTAATGAGTACACTTCCCCAAGTTTCTATACTCTAGCTCATTTAGTTTATTTTCTCTTTAACTGAAAATCTGTTTCAATAATGAAGTACTTTCAGTAAAGTTCAGGTGTTCGGTTTTTCCCTGAATACCATGAAGGAAGAAATCCAATAAGAGAAATCTATTGGGAGATTCTGTCTACTAAATCATTGAGAAATGTATCCACTCATGAATGTGCGTGAGATAAGGGGACACTCTTGTTCTTGACTATTTTGATAAGTACCTGTTCTCTGAATAATGAAGTTGATGTGAAAAAAATGTGGTTATTAAAATAGGGCCACTGATTAAAAAAACAGAATTTTAAACTAATAAAAACCAGATATAACATTTGATGTGTAAAGACAAAGAGGTGAGAAGTGCCACGGGAGACATGAAGGATGTATGGAAGTGCCTAATGGATTTTGAGCTCTTTAACAGCCAAATAGATGTGTAGCGTGCTAGAGTATAACTGATGTGTATACTTGGGAGCATTCTAGGTCTGACAGTGAGAAACCTGACTTGATTTTCTGCTATAATTCTCAGGTATTAACAGTTCCCAATCATAACCCAGTTTCTACACGTATAGCCCCATAGACAAAGAGAGAGCTAGGTAAGAGAAAAATAAAAATCTTCCCTTACTTCCTTCTAGAAGAAATCCTAAACAATTCTTTGTGTGTGTATATATATATATATATATATATATATACACACACACACACACACACACATATACACACACAAATTGGTATATATATATATATATATATATATATATATATATATAAATTAATATTATATATTACATACACACATATACATGTATATATATGTGTGTGTGTATAGATACACATATCTCAATTATATGTATATGTTAATTGGCATACATATTTTTTCGTGTGTGTGTGTGTGTGTGTGTGTGTTTGATTATTTCAGTGAGCTACAGGTGTCCCTGGGATTGGAGCTACATATAGCCCAATAGTTAATTTTAAAATTTTTTTAGTATTAGGTGGACACAATACCTTTATTTTATTTTTATGTGATGCTGAGGATCGAACCCAGTGCCTCACATGTGCTAGGCAAGTGCTCCACCCCTGAGCCACAACCCAGCCCCTCCCTGATAGTTATTATAGTTATTACTGGGAAAGGAAAATATTCAGAGTTCACAGAGATTAGGAAATACAAGCACTGGATTAATCATAATTTCTGGAGTCCCCCCAAAAAAAATAGTCCCCATGTTCCACTGGTTCCACTGATTGTATTGAACCTCATTTAGACAATTTGATAAACAGGTATTTTGGTGTGAATTTGTTTATAGTGAGTGTGCTTTCCTATCTAGTAACTGTTTCCTTAATTCTTCAACCCATAGTTGGAATGGTCATACTCAGTATTTCACTTGGGGCCTAACTAAGAAGACAAAAATGGTTAGGGTATTAATTGAAGCAGAGTTATTATGTCTCTCTCATAAGCAAGGGGCCATTGTGGAAATAACCTTTGTAATTCTTGCTTCCTAGTTTTGAAACTGGCTTTGCTGATTTAAAATCCTTAGTTCCCAAAGGCAAAATGCTTCCAATAGAAGACACAAGAATGGCCTCATAAAGTTGGAAGATAAAATCATCACCTGGCTGTATTTGTTTTCTTGCACCTCTGAATCAATAAGGAGAAAAGAAAAAAAAAAGTTATTCTTCTAGCTGAGGAGATGGATGCCCATAATTCCCTGTAGTGAAAATTATGTGGCTGTTACAAAAGAGGGATGCAGGAGACTATATCTAAATCCATTTATGTCTGTTTATAGTATATTGTTCAATAACAATGACAGTATAAGACTATAGGAACCCAATACTGGCAGAAAAATATGGGTTTAGTCATCTCAGGAATAAAACATTGAGTTCTCGTGCCTCTCAAGAACTCTGACCAAACCTCAAGGGCAGGACTGGTCTGCAGGACTCCTTATTCCCAGGGATTGTGATCTGTAATGAATGTGAAGACCAATGGACCCTCTACAGTCTCTTCCTGAGAAGAGGTTAAGATCATTATTATTATTTTGAAAGCAGACACATGAGTGCATTAAATAAGAGAGAATAAGAGGAGTAGGAAAGAAAAATAAATGCAAAAAAAAAAAAAACAACAACTGAAGGAGAATGTGTCTGTGTAATAATGTGAAATATTTATTCCCCTGTGTTTTAAATGTTTGAGATGGCTTCTGCTCTTCTGGTTGAACTCTGACATACAACATCCATATAAGAAGAGCACCTTAGATATTGAATACTGTCTGAGCTCTGTATCCCAATGCTGTTTTTCTAGTTTGAATGTAAGCTGGATTCCAGACAGCAAGATATCCAGTCGTACTGTAGAAAGAGGTTCCAAGGGACTAGGCTCCACAGGTGTAGATTGGGCTATGCTTTCTTTAAATTTAGATTCTCGCCCCATGCTAAAACTAAATATTCAAGGACATGAATTTAATGGGCTACTGGATACAGGTGCAGACCTTAGCATCATCTCTCGTCAAGAATGGCCAAAACATTGGCCATTACAACAAGCCACTCAAACGCTTCGAGGCCTAGGAGTGGCAACTAATCCCCATAGAAGTGCAATGGTATTAGATTGGAAGGATCCTGAAGGATGTGAAGGAACTATACAGCCATATGTATTGGATCATCTTCCCGTAAATTTATGGGGACGAGATGTCCTAGATCAATTAGGTTTGACATTAACAAATAACATCAACCAAAATGCACCCACTATTATGACTAGACAAGGTTTTAGGAAAGGAAAAAGATTAGAAAAACAAGAACAAGGTATAGCAGCACCAATACAAATAGATCAAGGAACAGACAGACATGGGTTGGATTTTCAGAAAGGGCCACTGAGACAATAAAAATTACTTGGAAATCAGAAAGACCAGTATGGGTTCCTCAGTGGCCCCTGACTAAAGAAAAGATACAAGCAGCCCATGACCTGGTCAAACAACAATTAGCGGAAGGACATATACAACCTTCTGTATCTCCCCATAATACTCCCATTTTTGTCATCAAAAAGAAATCTGGTAAATGGAGATTATTGCAAGATTTAAGAGCCATTAATAATGAGATGGTTATTATGGGACCTGCTCAATCAGGGATTCCTCAGTTGTCTGCTTTGCAAAAACCTGGTATGTTTTAGTTATAGATATTAAAGATTGTTTTTTTTTTCAATTCCAATTCATCCTGAGGATAGTCCACGTTTTGCATTTACTATCCCTGCACTGAATCATGAAGGTCCTGATGAGAGATATGAATGGAAAGTACTCCCTCAAGGGATGGCTAACAGCCCAACTATGTGTCAAATTTATGTTAACAAAGTAATCCAGCCACTTAGAAATCAAAATCCTGAACTACAAATATTTCACTATATGGATGATGTATTATTAGCACACAAAGATAAAAACACATTGCTAGAATGTTATGCCACACTTACAAACTTATTAAAAAATTATAATCTAGAGATAGCAATAGATAAAGTACAATTAAATTTTCCAATTAATTATTTAGGCATTCTATTATCCTCAACCATGGTCCGTCCACCAAAAATTCAAATACGAGTAGATCAACTCAAATCACTTAATGACTTTCAAAAGTTATTAGGAGACATAAATTGGATAAGGCCTTATTTAGGTATACCAACAGGAGAGTTGGGACCTTTATTTGATATCCTAAAAGGTCCATCAGATCCAAATTCACCCCGAATGTTAACGCCTGAAGCAAGAAAGGCATTAAAAATCATTGAAACATATATGGAAAATATGCATTTGGATAGAATTGATATAAGTTTGCCTTTATTATTTATTGTACTACCAACAAAAAATATTCCTACAGGAGTATTTTGGCAAGAAGGTCCATTATTATGGATACATTTATCTTATTCTCCTAACACTATTCTTACTAGGTATCCTGAGGCTGTAGGACAATTAATACTCAAAGGAATAAAAGCAGCAAAGGGAGTGTTTGGAATTTCTCCCAATAAAATTATTACTCCATATACTATGAATCAAATTGATGAGTTAGCTAATGAGTTAAATACTTGGGCAATAATCATGTGCAAATCTAATGTTTCATTTGATAACCACTTACCATCTAATCCTTTATTGTCTTTTTGGTCATTGCATCCTGTAATTTTTCCAAAAATGACAAGAAATACCCCTATCATGAATGCTCCAAATATATTCACTGATGGGTCAAATAATGGTACAGCAGCAGTAGTTACCCCTGATCAAACTTTTACATTTTAGTACCCAAACAATCAGCTCAAAAGGTAGAGCTTAATGCAGTTTTACAAGCTTTTGTTATGTTTAAAGATTCTGTATTTAATTTATTTTCTGATAGTCAGTATGTAGTTAATGCTATAGTATCTCTTGAAGATGCTGGTAGGATTTCCCCTTCTTCTACTGTTTTCTCTTTGCTTTCCACTATACAAAGTCTAATCTGGGACAGAAAAGATCCATTCTTTATAGGACATATCAGGGCACATACAGGATTGCCTGGAGCCCTTAGTTTGGGCAATGATTTAGCAGATAAAACTACACATGACATACATATTTTCTCTACACTAGAAGAAGCTATAAATTTCCATAAAAAGTTCCATGTCAATGCTAATACTTTACAAAAGCGCTTTAAAATAACTAAGGAACAAGCTAGACAAATAATAAAACAATGTCAAAATTGTGTGACCTTTTTACCACAAGTTAATCTTGGAGTCAATCCTAGAGGATTGATACCTAACCATATTTGGCAGATGGACGTCACACACTTGCCAGAATTTGGAAAATTAAAATATTTGCATGTTACAGTTGATACTTCTTCTGGATTTTTGATGGGCTCCCTTCATGCCGGAGAAAAAACTAAAGACGTTATAGCTCATTGCTTACAAAATTTTGCCACTGTGAGTGTTCCAAAACAGTTAAAAACAGATAATGCCCCTGGTTATACTTCTACCTCTTTTAAACAATTTTGCTCAACATTTGGCATTACTCATATAACAGGAATCCCATACAATCCACAGGGACAAGGCATAGTTGAAAGAACTCATCAAACTATTAAAATGTACTTATTAAAGCAAAAAGAAGGAATTGGGAAGGGGTATATATTCCCCAAAGATAAACTTAAAATAACCCTTTTTACTCTAAACTTTTTAAATTTGGATTCATCAGGACTTAGTGCTGCGGAAAGGCATATGTGTCCAAAAAATGTACATAATCCCAAGGTACTTTGGAAGGATATTCTAACAGGACAATGGAAAGGTCCTGACCCAGTAATTGTCTGGAGTCGAGGGTCTGTTTGTGTGTTTCCACAGGGAGAACAGCAGCCGATTTGGATTCCAGAGAGATTAACCAAGGTCCTGACCCAGTGATTGTCTGGAGTCAGGGGTCTGTTTATGTGTTTCCACAGGGAGAACAGCAGCCGATTTGGATTCCAGAAAGATTAACTAAAGCGATTTCTACAGACCAAAAAGAAGATGATTTGGCTCAAATCCATAACAACTGATATCCAAAACTCCAGTTTGGCTATTCTTACATCTGCAACAGAACCAGGATGCTTTTTTCAATATCTATTTTATTATTGCCCTTTGCCATATCATGAAGTTCTATTTTGTTTTTTGAGCTCATACAGACCTAGGTTAATGTTTTGCTGATCAGTTCTATTTTTTGACTATAGAGTTTTTAAACATTGCAATGGAGATTTCACCTGTAAAAAGTTATAAGGCCTTTACTATAATGTTATGTGTTGTATGTATTATATTATGTGTGCACACTTTTGTTTTGTGTTATATGTTTGAATGTACGTATGTCCATATATCATATATGATGAGCGCTCATGATAAAATGGATCCAAATATTTTTTTTCACGTGATTTATATGGTTTAATTTAAATTGGGTAAACAACTGTTGAGGATTGTTTTAATATGTAAACAAAAAAGAAGGTTAACAGATCTGTTTGTTTACTTTCACCTTTCCTTTTCATTATATTTAATAATTCTCTTAAAGATAATGTAAATTGTTAAGAAAATTGTTTTCTTTTAGTGCCTTCTGTAATGTTACATAATTTTTTCTTTAGCCATTATTGCCAGAATTCCTATCTTCATCCCAGTGCTGGTGAAGACAATGTAAATTGTTAAGAAAATTGTTTTCTTTTAGTGCCTTCTGTAATGTTACATAATTTTTTCTTTAGCCATTATTGCCAGAATTCCTATCTTCATCCCAGTGCTGGTGAAGTCAAAGATAAAACCAATCTACAGCTTCTACAATAGCCATCACTCAACTGCTTGCAGAACTTGCCTGGACACATTGTGAGCTCACCTGTATGCATTGTGAACTATCTGTTGGTACAGCGAATTGTGGTAGTGCTGGAGTATTTTTGCTGATGGTGTCACCGGTGGTACAATTTTTCAAAGGAGCCCTCAATTGGCTTAATGTCATGGCATTTTGCATCCTCCTCTACTAGTGATGGTCTAAAATTTGGGGGCCAACAGAGGTGAGGCAAAGAACCTCACCCCCCCACAGGTGCAAAGGCCTATCCACAAGTATGGCTGTATGCTGGACCGGTAGTCAGTGACGGGTATGATCCAATTGCAGTGGTACCAACCTAAGACAGGAGGCTGACGCCTAGAGGTCAGTTCATCCGATGACGGGTAAGGACCATATGTTGAATTGGACTGCCTAACAGGCACGGTCCCTAAGCCACATGCTTGTTGTTTAAACAGAGAGGGGGAGATGTTGAGAGCCACAGCCGAAGGGGCCCCAGCAAACTTCCAGCTGCCAGCAAACTTCCAGCTGCCGGCTGATGATTGGCTCACAGCGGCCCCAGCAACATCTAGCTGATTGGCTCCTCGGCCCCAGCAACATTTAGCTGATTGGCTCCTCTGCGGTGATGCTCATTGGGCTGTTTCCCTGCCCTTTCAGACCACGGAGCTGCTCATTGGGGGACTTTTTGGCTCCGCCCACGTGACCCAGCCAATCGGCCTCAAGAGCAGGAGGATTGTGGGAGGTGGAGAGAAGCTTGTGTGGGAGAGAGAGGCTTGTGGAAAGCCGGTGGTGGCAGTTGAGGCTCTGAGGGTTTTTCCTGAGAGGCTGTTTTGTTTGGCGTGTGTGGTTCTAAAAATAAAGTTAGTTTCTTTTGACAAGTGGCTCCTGATTGTGCCCAGCCAGACTGCGGCAGAACCCAGTTGAGACATGGGAATAGCAGAGAAGATAAAACCCAGAAAACTTCCCATCGTGCTCTACAAAAGGCCAATGAAGGAGGAAATAATGCCAGTTTCACTTTCCTTGTTTTCACATCAGTGGAGACATTGATTTTTGTGCCATGCTAGAACTGTGTTCTCTCCCATATTTTAAATTTTAATCAAGCTGCAATTAATTGGTAGCTCCAAGTGATATTGATCCAAGGCCTCTCCTCAGCGGACTTTTAGAAATTCATGGATGTGAGTGGACCACTTCCTTTGTATCTAAGGGAAAAAAAAATACTTGCATGCAGCATAAATTCTTTCTCAATACTGTATTTGGATGATGAATTTATGTTTGCAAATACACATAAATTACCATATAAATGGCATAAATACTTGTTGTTTTGACATCTTAATTTGTATGTCAGAATGTGTTTTGCATGTCATATGTGCCCCTGATTGGCACCAACACATAGAATCTTGATTCCTCTTGAACTGGTGTGTGTTTTGCTGCTGCCATCAACCATGGTCATCAGACTCCAATGTCTTCTGCCCTTCAACGTGAACTCACACCAGTGACTCTCCAAGGAATTGACAGGCGTTCATCCTCAGATTGGGGCTCCATCACTGATCCCTCTTGTTCTGAGATTTCTGTCTTGTTGGACTGGTTTCTCTGGCTAACTAGCAAATCTTCATTGGGGGCCTATCCTAACCTCTAATCATATAAGCCAACCTAATACATTCCCTATAAAAATTATGTGTATGTATATATATATATATATATATATATATATATATATATGTGTGTGTGTGTGTGTGTGTGTGTGTGTGTGTGTGTGTGTGTACACGTATATAAATTCTATTGGTTCTGTTCCTCTACAGATACTAATACTAATACAGCACCTTATACACATTTTTGAGAAATAAAAAATTAGAGAACTAAAGAAAAATGGGAAAATATAGGATTTTATATATGTTTGCCCTTCAAATAAATTCCTTTTTTGCCTCTGAGGAAGTGTATACTACACAGTGGAGATCACTGATCTGAAACTGGGTCACAGAAAAGATAATTATAGAATAATCTAGTTGGGCACTTAGAATGTTCTTACCAGTGGCAGCAAAGTGTTCAGGGTGTTACAACTAGAAAATGTCCCATAGGCAGGGGAGCTAGGTCTTCTTAAATGAAAGTAGAGAGACATTCTAAGACAAACAGACATGAGACAAATAGGAAGGAAGATATATAAGCTGTTCAGTTTGATGGACCATGGCATGAAGGGACAATGTTGCAAGAATCAAAGTAATAGATAAGCAGAGTCAAGAAGTGACTATTCACTGAGATCTGAGAAATTTGAAATCTTACCCTGTCCATGATGGAAAACATTCAAGCATCATAGAAAAGAAGTTGTGTGGTCAAATAGCATTTTAGTTAATCAATTAGAATATGGGTTTATTTCTAAACACGTATAGAAATCTAAATCAGACACTACTACCTGATTTATAGCCAAGGATGATGCCTGCTCAAATTAGGACTAGAGGATCATTTAATAAAAAAAGGAGTATGAAATATGAGAAAATATCAGAAAAGGGGGAATATTTAAAATTTCTATGTCTGCTCATTACATGGCAGTACCAAGAAGTAAAATTGCCTTTGAATAAGTTTGATCAGGGATGAGGATATAGGAAAGAAAGAAATTTTGGACCTTCTGACTTTGTGGCTCCTGTGAGAATCCAAGGGGATATATCCAGTGAGCTTTGGTGTTTGAAACTATACAAACAAAAAGCCCAGAGGCTGGACATATGTATTTGGGAATTCTTCATATATGAAAATCAGTTGAGGCCATGGATACAGATGCAAATCACTCAAGGAGAGTGTGCTGATATAGAAGAGGGAAAAGGAAGTAGATAGAACAGGAATGGTCAGAGAGATGAGGGGAATCAAGAAATGTGTGATGTTATAAAAGCTAATTTATCAAAGTTGAAAGCAACATTTTTCTTGATACTGCTTTCAACTTTGATAAATTCTACAGATAGCTAACATTGTATGATTGTGGGATTGGTGAGGTATGGAGAAAAATATTATTGGTGGTCTTAGAAAAAGAGACTAAGTGCAGTGAGTTAAGAAGAAAATAGGTCTAAGTAGATGAACCTCAAGAAATGGATGTGGGAAAATGAAAAGATAAACCAGATGGCATATAGGCAGTCTGGTTGATAAAAAAAGAAAAAAAGTTTAATAAATAACAGCAAATATTTAGGAGAAATGAGAAATAAGCTCAAGTGTAAAATGAATGATTTTACTGGAAAGAGAGAGAGAGAGAGAGAGAGGAAGGAAGGAAGGAAGGAAGGAAGGAAGGAAGGAAGGAAGGAAAGGAGGGAGGGAGGGAGGGAGGAAAGAAGGAAAGAAGGAAGGGAGGGAAAAGAATGGAAATGTTCCCACATCTTCTGAAATGCAAAGACAAGAGGAACTTTGATTTTTGGAAAAGTTTTTATGTTAAAGAATGACAATAAATGTCAATTTTCTTGAAACCAGAAATTAGATATTTTTTGAAAATTAAACAGGGAACTAATATTTGGGAAGTATGACCTGAAAGAGTCAAGGATGAAAAACACAAAAGCACTAAATGATTTTTAAGCAAAAGGATGGATACTACAAAGGTAGTCAGATTAAATTACAAATGGTTTTTATAGTTACAAACCTATAAGGCTGGTTGTTTTTTATTTCTAGACAATTTTAACGATTGGATAAAATAATAAGCAAAATATATTTACAATGTAGGGTTTTGTTATGTGAATGAAGGAAAAGAATAAGTTTTCAGGAGAATCAAATTTACTATTAGAAGTTTAGTTGGAGGCCAGTTTGGGAGGTACATGCCCCAAATCCCAGTTCTTCAGGATGCTGAAGCCTCAGGAAGGTAGTTTGAATCCAGTTTTTGGAAGTCACCCTGAGCAAGACAGTGAGACACTTTCTCAAAAATAAATAAATAAATAAATAAATAAATAAATAAATAAATAAAAAATAGCTACATGAATAGTCATAGGTTAAAATAACACACTGTATGGTACTCTTAGCATTTGTTCATATCAACGCTTTGGGACTCTACTTTTTTTTTTCAATAAGGATATATACATCCAATTGTCCACGTGATAATTAAAATCTTAACAGATCAACATTGAAATCCTTACAAGTGCCTTTAAAAAAAATAAACAAAATTTTTACTTGAATTCTATAAATATTAATGAATGGAAATTTAATCCTCAATTTATCACTTTCTGTTCAATACATCATTAATTATCATTGATATTTTCTAATTTGGTATTTTGTCAGATATTTTTGATACCAGCTACAATTCTCTTCTATCTGTGATAAAATAGAACAAACTTTAGCATCAAGTAAGTCTAATTTCAATTTTTTTTTCTTTTCTGTGAGATGGGTTATATGTTCTTTGTCAATTTAATTTTAAAACTAATTAAAATTCAAGTATACCTGAAGACATGCATATGCATAAATATATATATTTATATTTATATATTTGTGCACAGTCCTAGAATTTTTCTTCTTATCAGCATTATTCTGCTTTCCTCATCCTTCCTTCTGTTGTACTTACTCAGGAACTGAGCTCTATGTGCCACTGTCCCACTCAGTTGGGAGTGACAATCTGGGTCCTGAGCTTGCCTGCATGTTGTATTCCTTATGCCAAGTGTGCAAGGTCCGGAAAATTCTCAGCTGAGGTTGAATTTTTCTCAGGATTGTATTTGTGACATGAGGGGGAACTTTCACTCAGTATAAACATGGTGAGTCTCTCCAGCTCAATGTTTCTTTCCTGTCATGCATCTCAGCATGTGCAGTTATCCATGAGATGCATTTCTGTGTTGATTCCATGAAACATGGGTTTAGATAATGAAGACATAGGAAACCAGTGCAAAGAAACTTGAAGGTATATGTTCTGTTTTCCAATAGGAATGAAATTATCTTGCCTCTTACTCAAGTACATAAAAATAAAATGCCCTTTCTAAACTGTTGAATAAACAGAGTTGGTAATATAATAGATAGTTAATGAATCTATTAATGTAAATGAAAATGAGAAATATAAATAAAAATAATATATTTATAATATATTTTTGTCCAAATATTATGAAAGTAATTAAAGTAGAATCACCCTAATGATATATTTCCCACCTACAAAGATATCCTATAAAACTTAAACATTCTGATGTATACAGTATAGGTCCCAGTAATTCTTAGATTTATCTGGCATTCACATATTTGAAAAATAAATATACAAAGCATGATAAGTTTTAAGTCTTATCTATTGATGTTTTTAAATATCGTTTGAACAAACTAACCCTTAATTATTTAGCTTATAATTCAATTAACTCAAGTTTACTCTTATGTAACTTGAATGTGATGCATAAATCATTTTCTTCAAAATATCAGAAGCAGTATTCCAAGTTCTTGAGATGAAAAATATTTTTGTCAGATTTTGAGTCTCACTTTCTCACATGAACTGATCATCAATAAATGGGAGCAAACATTGAAAGTTTGTTTTCAAAGGGAAAAACTTTCACACTGAAAGAGACCAGAATGAAAGGTAAAAGAAGCAATTTATTTTAATGCCTTATTAGATAGTAAAAAGTACTCACTTTACTCTTTGATTTCTGAACACCTTGATGTTCCTTATGGAATAGACAGCTTTATATTGCTGGTAACTGGTTAAAATATATCCTAAGGAGGCCTTAAGCAACTTAGTGAGACCCTGCCTCAAAAATAAAACATAAAAACAGCTGGGGATGGGGGATGGATGGAGCTCATTCGTTAACTGCCCGTGGAATCAACCTCTGGTACCAAAAAATGAAAATAAAAGAGATTAAGTGAAAATTTAGTTAATGTAATTTTTCTCTACTAGTGTCATGTAAAAATGATCAATAACTATCAGTGTATTCATCAAGTTATGTTGGTATTGATCCAATGAATCCCATTCACATCAGTTCATTGATCCCCTTCTTGATCTTGTAAGTACTCTGGCTGGAATTAATATAAAATGAAATGTATAGATGATATATAACATAATCAGATGGTGATTCTGAAAGAATTATGCACATCAGAGAAACCAAATTCAAATCTACATCAATTATTCTATATAAATAAATCTCTGGCCAACATAAGACATAATAACACTAGAAACCTGTCTAGTCAGCAGGTTTCTTGCATGGTGTCACACACAAGAATAGGACTTCATAGGAATTTGAGCTGCTTCCCAGACTATGTACAGCTTCTGTTCTACACAATTGCTTTATACCCCATCACAGAAAATACCACATTTCATTGCAAAGGGAAAGTGAAGGACTGACATCCATAAGCTGACCACTTGATTTCTTGCCAAATTTACTATAAAGAATGTCTTTGGTAATAAATAGCTTCAGTTGAGCATGTAAATGAACGCATATATTGTTATTCACTGGTGCTATATTAACTTTCCTTGATATAGTTCTACCCATCCTTCATCTCGCTTCTCTTGGCATCTTTAAGTCCACTAGACATTGACAAACAAGAAGGAATAGTTAGATGAACCGAATCTTGGTTATCAACCATCACTACTCTTTCTAGGTTAAGACTATCATCTACAGTCATTTATAAATATGTTTTGGTCAAATCAAGTAAAAAGAACATGATTCCTAAGATAGCAGATAACAGCACTCTAAGCCTGTTTTGGAAAATTATGTGCTCCAATGTTGAAAAATCAAGTACTTTATTGACTTAATTTGTTATTGTTTTCTGTTTACCCTGGAAACATCCTTTGCCTTGTTTTGGCATAGTGGGAGTAACAGCTATAGTCCCCATCTCCTAGAATATCTAATAATATGGTTTCTTATTGAATTTGAACAAAAGAAGACATTCATAGGAAATCAGAAAGCAATGTAAAATAGAACTCAGGGTTTATACAGTATTCTTCCCTTCTATTTCCCGACACACCTGCCAGTTGCTGCATTCTCTCACAGTTGTATTCAGGTTTGATACTATCTTTTCCACAATATCACCTCTCCAATGGAGTCTTTTAACTACAATCCTTCCTTTGACACCTCAGATCTATGGCTCCTAAAGGCTCCTTAAAATTATGTCTCACTGCTCCTTGTTGATGTACTTGTTCCTGACCACACCTTTTAAAATATTTACCATACCAGCCAGGTGTGGTGATGCATGCCTTTAATCCCAGCCATTGTGGAAGATAAGGCAGGAGGATCACGAGTTCAAAGCCAGCCTCAGCAATATAGAGAAGGACTAAGCAACTTAGCAAGACTCTGTCTGAAAAGAAAAAGTAAAATATATGCTGGGGATCTGGCTCAGTGTCCCTGGGTTCAATCTCTGGTACCCCCCCCCCCAAAATATATATATTTACATATATATATATATATATATATAAAACTAAATATATATATATATAAATATATATATATATATAAATATATATATATATATATATATTACATATATATATATATATATATAAAACTAAATTACATATAACTAAATTATATATATATAAATATAACTAAATTATATTTGCTACCTCATTATATTTGCTGAAGTAATTATTTCAGATATGCATTCTGTTTTATGCTGATACTTGACTGTCAACATTTATTACTTCTAGTTTATAGTAGGAGGTCATCTCAAAACATGTGTATTGCACTGTAATATCTGATTGAAAGACTTAATTGAAAAACTATTTGATACTCCAAATATTTGCATTGTGTTTCAAACATTCCTTTAATTCTATATTGTAATATTTTTATCATTTGGTGGCTATGATATTAACAAAAGAAATAAATAATTAATGTATAATATGATCAAATGCATATCACTTATCATTTTTAATTATTATGTGACATTTTCCCCTCAGTTATAAGAACAGTTTTCCTTATATGAATGTAGTGCACATATGGCAATGTTAATAAATGAGCAATTGCGATATACTAAACCAACAGGAATGCATTTACTTGCTCCCAAACATGTGTTCTGTTTTATGTGTAAGATTCTGATAAATCATTTCTGAGGAGATATCATTTACATAATTATAGTACTACATAATTCACTAGGAAATCTTTGTTTAGCATGCAGTTTTGGAAACGAGGATTTAGAATATTACTATAAATTTGGCAGTACTCCTGCCAAATTTTAAGTAACATAATAGAGAAGCAGAATTATGATATAAAATAATAACAATGGCCCTAGAAATAGTGAAGAATCTAGTACTGATACTAAGACGAAGAATGGGAATGAGAAAGAAGTGAAAAAGAATAAAATGCATTGTTAATATTTTAAAAAGAATTGACAAGAGAACTACATTCCTTGACTCATTAATTCATTACAACAGATTTAGGCATTAAAATTATGCTTAGACTATGAAGATACTGAGGGACAGAGAACAATGGGAAGATGAACAAACTTTAGTATTAAGGGGATGGGTTATTTGGTCATGTAGATTTATTAACAGCCTACAAATATTAGAGCCACAATTTATCATTTATTACAGATCACAGCTGTTATTAACCTTGTCACTTTTATTGGTTTCAAATTCAGTTATTCTATGGTATATCTCATTTGTATTCTTAAGCTACTTTTTGCTGATTTCCCAAATGTATTGCAATATGACACACCCTCTATTGACCCTAATAAATTTTTGCTGTTCATTCACCCTACTTACATTCTTATTTCCTTGCTCAGCTAATGTAAATGGCATAATTCATAATTTGTAATTATAATCACTCCCAAGCTTATGTCTTCAATTTTTCTTAAAACACGTTTCTTTCTAAAGCTAATCCTTCCTTTCTCCTCTGTTTACTCACCTGACAAAAAATAATAAACAAATAATCATTGAACCAAAATAAAAATGATGACTTTTTAACATTGCCTGAGTTTATAACTCTAACTATGAAGTCAGTGTGCTTGTAGGAAATATACCAACAGCTGGATAATTTCACATCAAGTTCATGACCGCCAAACTTAACTGGCTCATGGTTCTAGCTGCTAGTCTATGTTTCTCATTAATATTCTCACTCTCTTCTAATCTCGTTTCTGAATCTTCCTCAATCTTCCTATATGCTTCCATCAAAGTCAGTCATATCTTCTTTCATTGGGAATATAAAGTGATTTTTACCATCTTACAAAAGTTTCTTTTAAACACATACACATTTTAAAAGTTTCTTTTAAACACACTAATATTTTGTATGTAAACATTAATATTTTGTATGTAAAAAATGTGCTTCTTTTCAGAAACAATTTCAGAAGCAAATTATATTATGCTTTTTCAGTGCATCTAAACATGTCTTACCTGCCCAAGACAGAACTCCTAAAATAGTTTAATACTCCAATATACATCATTTATGTTTTAAAAATTGATTTTTAACCAATACATGAAAATTACACATTTTTATGAGGTACCATGTGATGTTTCAATACTTGAATACATTATGCAATGTTTAAATCCAGGCAAACATATCTGCTTCCACAAAAAGTAATCATTTCTTTATGGTTAAAACATTCAAAATACTTTCTTTTTTAGAAATATGCAATACTTTATCATTAACAATGATCACCCTACTGTGAAGTAGCACACCAGAAATTTTTAATAACCCCTTGAATTGTAATTGCATGCAGTAGAATATACCCATTTTCATTGCACAACTTGATATATTTAGACAAATTACATGCTTTTGTAATCCTCATCACACTGAAGGAATAGAGTATTTTTATTACCCATGGGTTTTCCCACACTCTTTGCTACTCAGTTCCCCTCAATTTTGGCCCTAGATATCACTGGTGTGTGCTTTGTCACTATAAATAAATTTTGCATGCTCTTGAATCATCCCCACCAAAAATAAAATTGAAAACATTCAGTTTGTAGTCTTCTTATGTATGGATTTTTTAAGATTATTTTTGAACTCCATTCCTGTCTATATGTGTATCAGTGGTTGATGTCATTTTAGTATGTACTTAATATGTTACATTATATGAATATTCCACATTTTTTATACATTTATATGTTGGTGGGCATGTGAATTGAATCTACTTCTTGGCTGTTATAAATATGGTTTCTACGGGCCTTCTTGTACATACAGCTCTCTATGGTTATATGTTTTGTCTCTTAGGAAGTTACCAAGAAGAGGAAATCTGGAGTTCCATAGTAAGTATATTTGTGACTCTGCAAGAAACTGTAAAACTATTTTCAAAGGTGTATATAATCATTACAGACCTCATTGAATGATTCTCAGGGACACTTTGTAGATCTCATTAAAGTAAGAGTTCTTGAACATGTTTTCTTACATTGAACTTAAGTATTTCATTGTTCAAGGAATTATCAATAATTATTTTAAATTCATGTATAAGGATTCTAGCTGCTTTGATGACACATTAAAATTTCTTGTCACCAGTTTTTAAAATTTTAACCAATTAGATTATTCTAACTGCATTGTAATTTCAATTTGCATTTTCTGGCAGAATATAAATGTTGGTGAGCTTTTCATATATTTAGTAGTCAAACATTTGTATTTTTAAAGTTTCTGTCCAAAGTTTTATTCGTCTTTTAAGGATGAGTATCTTTAATTTATAAGAGTTTCCATATAGATAAGTACAAGTTCTTTTAAAAATATGGATACTTTTGGTCCATATTTTGTTCTACCTTTTTCCTAAAAGTTATTTTCTGAAAAATAAACATTTAAAATTCTAATGAAATCTAATTTACCTATTATTTCTTTTGTTTTTCATTATCCATTTTTTTAAGGTGTTGAGTTTTTTGGTTTTTTTTTAATTTTTTATTGTGGGTTGTTCAAAATATTACAAATTTCTTGACATATCATATTCCACACTTTGATTCAAGTGGGTTATTAACTCCCACCTTCACCCCATACACAGATTGCAGAATCACATCAGTTACACATCCATTGATTTACATATTGCCATACTAGTGTCTGTTGTGCTCCGCTGCCTTTCCCATCCTCCACCATCCCCCCTCCCCACCTCTCCCCTCCCCTCCCCTCCTCTCTCTCTACCCCCTCCACTGTATAACCCTGAGGGTCTCCTTCCATTACCATGCAATTTCCCTTCTCTCTCCCTTTCCCTCCCACCTCTCATCCCTGTTAAATGTTAATCTTCTTCTCCTGCTCTTCATCCCTACTATCCATTTTTATTCTAAGAAATCTTCACCTATCCCAAATTTTCAAACACATTTCCCCTGTAACGTTTTCTTCTAAAATGCTTATGAGTTTAGCTTTTGGGTTATTTTAAGACTGTAATTGAACTACCATTATTTTTAGGTAGGATGTGAGGTGAGGATCAAAGTTCACTTTTTTCATGAATATCCATTTTACCAATTATTTACTGTAAAGCACTCTTTCTTCATATTGTGTCCTGGTGCTGTTTTCAGTTTGATGAAAAATACATGCCTGACTCTATTTATGTGCTATTGTCTTCCATTGATGTACATCTCTAATCTAACACAGCTACCACCTTCACTTGATTAATATATCATTACAATATGTTTTCAAATCCATTAATTAAAGGTAGTTTTAAATAGTTTTAAGTGCTTTGCATGAGTCATCATATTAATTTTCATAAAACTGCCTGCCAGAAACTTTTAATCCATCTGTTGATTTTGGCACAATTAAAATTTTAACAATGCAGAGGTTTTATTCCATAATTTCAATATATTTGTCCCCTTATTTATACCTCATTAAATGATTCTCAAGTACACTTTGTAGATCTCATTAAAGTAAGTGTTCTTGAACATGTTTTGTTACATTGAACTTAAGTATTTCATTGTTCAAGGAATTATCAATGATTATTTTAAATTCATTTTCAAAAATTTTTCTAGAGAATCTTTATTTTTTTGTAAACTTGCCTTAATGCGATAGGATCTATATTATGAATCTATGTGTTCTAATGTCCTGGTGTCATAGAATTTCATGGACAAGTTCAATCTGACCTCTGAATAAGTAAATTGTTTAATATGACCTGTGAATAAGTAAATATTTTTTTCATTTTTTTATTCCTTAATTCTTTTGCCTTATTTTCTCTGGCTATACTTTCTAGTATAATAAGAACAGCAGTAAGAGCAGATAATCTTGCTTTTTTATGAATGTTATGGATGATATACTCAGACTGTCAGCATGAAGAATAATGATGAGAATAGATTATTTTTTTCATAAATTTGTTTGTCAGATTGAGGATGATTTCTTCCATTTTTAATTTCTTCGGGGTTTTGGTGTGTGTGTGTGTGTGTGTGTTTATGTGCACATGTGTGTGTGTCTGAACATGACCATGTGATGGATTTTTTCACATGCTTTTTCTTCATCTATTTAGATCATTGTGGTTTAGATATGATTTGTCCCCCTAAGTCCATGTGTTAGATAATAAAATAAAGTTCAGAGATGAAAGAATTGGTTTTCGAGATTCTTAATTAGGGTGTTAATCCATCTAAGTGGATTAAGTGGGTTGTAATTGTAAGCAGGTGGTGTAGCTACAGCTGATGAGTTGTTGGGGGCACGCATTTGGGGTTTATATTTTGTTCCTTGTGATCTGAGCTTAGACTCTCACTTTCTCTGCTTCCTTGTTGCCATATCCTGAGTTGCTTTCCTCTGCCCTTCGTCCTTGATCTTCTGCCTCAATTGGGCCCAAAGTTATGGAGTCCACCATCTATGGACTGAAACCCCTGAACCATGAGCCCTAAATAAACTTTCCCTCTGCTGAAATTATTATTGTTATGTTTATTGTTTTTTTGGTTGTTTTTTCCACAGTGGTAGAAAAGCTGACTGAAACAATTATGAGATCTATTTTAATTTTTCTGAATAATTGGTGACAACTTTGGTTTGAATGTTAAATCAGACTTGCATAACTTCAAACATCGAAAATCCTACTATATTTTTTTTTTTGAGACAGAGTCTTGCTGAGATGCTTAGACCCTCCCTCAGTTGCTGAGGCTGGCCTCTTTTGATTCTCCTGCCTCAGTTCTTGAGTCACTGGGATTATAGGCACATGCCACTGTGCCCACCTGACACTATTCCTGCATAATTTTGCCAAGTCCACTTGATTGTGATGTTTTAGCATTCTAATGCTTTGATCTATTTAATTGGCTATTAATTAGTTAAGATTTGTGTTCATATTAATGGAGGATATTGTTGTTCTTCCAACCCCAGCCAAAAGTTAATTGTTAAATAGTTCTAGGACAACACAGATTTTATGGCTAATTTTTATAAATAAAATTTACACATTCATATAAAAGTAATAAAAAATTATACAAAATATATGTACATATATGTAATTTTAACTCTTTATTTTAATCTATGTGTGTCCTTATATTTAAACTTGTTTCTTTTTGAGAACTATAATTACACAATCTTTTTTCACTCAGTTTTGTAATTTTGGCTTTTTACTTATAATTTAGAAAATTTAGAACATTTATATTAATGTTGTGTTTAAGTAATCAACTTACTATCTTTTTAGCTAGTCTATCTATCCCTTGATTATGTTTTTTCTTTTACTTTTTCTTGAGAAAGTAAGGATTAATTTTATATCTAACTCTTGAAGGTTCTAACACTTTCTGATTTCTTAGTAAATCGTTCATGTTTTTCATGTAGCCAAATACACTATCATAAAAATATTGGCAGATTATTCTTTTGAAAAATTTAAAAGGACCCTTACTTCTGTGTCTGCTTCTTTTTGTTAAGGTATAATTTATACATAAAATGATGAACATATTTACTGTATTTATCCTGGTAAGATTGATTCAATATTCAAATATCTTTTAATATTTTCAATATTGTATATTTATATTTTTCTCATTTTTTAAAATTGTTCTACTGCTTTTCCCCCTGAAGTCTGTTCTCTGGTGGATTTAACAAGATATTTTATTTTTTATATCAGTGTTTTCTAAATTTAGTTATTTGTGTATGTTATTGAAGGTCAATTCGTGAAATGCATAGCCTTGAACACATATTATTCAAAATAATATCCAAAGTGCAAAATCCTTGAAAATCTTCCAACTTAAGGCATATGAATTAAGAAATCAAAATATTCTCTAGAAATTCACTAGCACTTATTTCACCTACAAGAACCACTTTCAAAGAATGTTTCAGGCAGAAAACATATGAAATCCTAAATGAATAAATAGAGCAACAATGTGAATTCTTTGTCAATAACTTCCATTCTCATTTCCATAAGATGAAGATGATGCTTTTTTAATATTCTATTGTGACGGGGACAGACTTATAATACTCATTGTAATAGTGGTAGCAGTTGTGAATGGCATTTGTATATTACATACAATGACCTAGATACCTTTTAAGCTTTTACAATATAATGTTTCATTATCATAAATATTATTTTCTTTCATTTTTACAATCTAAATGTTTCATTACTTTGACAATTCTGTTAAATAGCTTACTTGTAAAAATGTTGATTATTAGCAATATTTAACCAAATTTAAAGCTGTTGTAAAACATGCCTCAAACTTATTTCAGAGTACTATTAATTTACTTAAATATTCCAAAGAAAGATAACAAAGATAAAAGTAAGAACATATATCCCCTTTTTATCAGTAAGTTATCTTTGCCATGATGCTTAATTAGAACTTTAGAGATTTTTTTTTTTGCAAAATTATATATCTGTCAACAACTGTCATTCAGTCCACAATTCCATGTCAGTCTTGAGTAATATAGTCCTTGACAATTTTCTGACAAAATTCTGACTGTCAGTCTGCCAAGCTGATTTCTACTGCTTCCCTTCAACCTTATTAATGATTTATCATTTTCACCAGACCAAAGATATTCTTCTCTGTTTCAGTCAACTTTAGCCCTGAGGTGCCCAAGTATAATAAGGCTATACATTTTCTCTGAGCTCATCCATTTATTTTCTTCCATGTGTTTGAGACAAAATATCTCTCTGTTTTACTTGATGGAGCTAAGGTTAATTCTAATTATTAAGATTTTCAAAGAGAATTTTAGCCCTTGACATCATACAATATGTATGTTGAAGCATTCTGCATATAAAACGGACTTGTCTGTTTTAAATGGAAACAGAGAAGTAGGTTAGCTATAATTTCAACAAGGGACCTGTCTTAACTTTCATGTATACAATTTTAAAGATCAGATAACAACATAAATGTAAACTGTTACAGAAAGATGTGATATACCCAGCTGCTGACTCACATTTTTTCATTGTATGTATGTATGTATGTATGTGTGTGTGTGTATATATTTGCATATTCAATTATGATAGTGCTTTTTGTTGTTGCCATTACCATTATGACTTTGGTCTCTGGTTTGTTAATTTATTGCTGTTCTACATGAGATAATCAAGCCAAGATAGGAAATATCCAGTGAATGTTAATGGCATTATAGAAGTTTTCCTTTTCTTTGCTATATATGTAGCTTTAGCAATCTTCCTAAGAGTTTTATATATATATATATATATATATATATATATATATATTTGGGATTATACCACAAGGATACAATTTCTGTTCTTAATCTTCCTATTTCTGAGTTGGTATTGTCATAAGGATTTAATGGCTCTAAATTTTCCAAGTAGGAGAAAGAACTCATTTATACAGACTTTCTCATACTGTAGATATCTAATTGCTTTATAAGAGGCTCCAGCAGCTTAATGATCTTGAAGGCAAACTTGAAACCTATTAAATTTTAGCAATCCATTAGACTTTTTCTTGAGAGAGAAGTTAGTTTAATGGATAGAAAGAATATATTTTCCAAAATGTATTTTAAAAATTTTCTGCTGTGTTCTGTCATTGATGGTGCAAGAAAAAATGGATTCTTGCAGTCTCAGCAACATCCTTCTCTGTCTGGGAACATTTAGAAAACAGACATGTATGTGCATATACAGGCATACATATACACACATACCAAGTTCTGCAAACATCTGCATCCCAGAAGTATGTGTTTTGTGTTTTCAACAAATAATTAATGTCAATGCCACTACTTTCTCCTTGATTATTTATTCTCAATAATCTCAATAGCAGATTATTGGGAATAAATAACCAATTAAAAACAGAAGGAAGATAAGGAGAAAGAGACAGAAGAAGAGGAGGGAGAGAAGGAGAAGGAAAAGAAGTACCGTGTGTGTGTGTGTGTATGTGTTTGTGTGTGTGTGTGTGGTGCTGGGGATTGAATCCAGGGCTTAGTGCATATGAGGCAAGCACTCTACTAACTGAGCTATATCCCCAGCCCTAGAAGTAACATTATTGATGCAATCTTATTAAGAATGATAGACGTGCTTGGTAGTTTTTACATTTACTTCTGTTTATTCAATACCCATTCTGTTCCCTCCTAAACATTATAAAATAAGGGGTTCTCTGGTGATTCCCAAGTTTTACATATCCCATGTTCAAATTATTTTTTATGAACAAAACAAATATTAATTCTGAACGTCGATTTTGATTGCATTTGTATAATATCTACATTTGAAAACCACTTTTTTAATGCAAGAGAAATTCTTGAGCTGAAACTTATCTACATATAGTCACTAACATCATTGGTGGGACTAAATGCAATAATATTTACATTAAGAAGAAACAGGTTTCATCCCAAAGTATAAAATAAAATGAGACACCCTAATCATTTGTGGAGAAGTCAATTATACACAGTTGGATATCTGTATAAGAGAGTACTAGATTTATCTGCATGCTAGAGACAACAGTGATAATAGCTTTATAGAACCATTTAAAAATTCTGTCTGCAATTACCACTTGGGAAAAAAACAAACTAATATATATTTTAAAATTTTAGAAAGGAATATATATTAATAATAGCTACATATTAAAATATTTATCTCAAAGAAAGAGATCATAGACCAAATATAAATTTTTCAAAAGTTTATTAAATAATTGTATCTTAGATAAAAGAGATTATAAAAAGATAAAATTTTCAAAAATTTAGTTATCATTTATTGTAAATAAAATATTTAAAATATAAATTAAAGAACTCAATTGGAAGATTTACTATGGTATATGAGTCTTGGGCTTCTAGGTCACCAGTTCAGATTTGAGTGATGTTCTTAACAACAAAAAAATTTTGAATCTCAGTGATTGTTTGTGGCTTTGGGGAAATAATATGGTATCTTTAGCCTAGACTTAAAACTCTTCTCTGAAATTGGAATCAAACATGAGCTGACAAATATGTCTTCTGTTTCGTCTTAACCTGTTTTGTTGCCACACAAGAAGAGGATGTGTACTGTATAAGACTGAGATCAAATATTCCTATATAATTCCAACATAGGTAAAGACTTTAAAAGGCTCTATTTTTCTTCTTGTTTTGTTTCTGTTTTTTTTTTAATCACTTTATTCCAAATGACATTCCATAGCTGGCAGTTGTCAATAATACATAATTGGTTGGTTCATGCTACTTACAACTTTGTGAGCACTAAAATATCAGTCTTTTTCTTGAGAATTCCAGAGCAATTATTACTATTCCCATTATGCAGGTGAGGATAGGCTTGGAGAGTTTTTATAAATATCTGGGTGTGACCCAGCTGGTCTAGGAATACTTCGTTATAGGTCAACAATAGGAAAAGGAGCTTGGCCCAGAATGTTCAAAAATATGCTACTTTATTTTACTTAACTTTTTCCCCTATTTTCTTTTTTATTCAATATGTACAAAGTAAACATTTTCCAAACTTTATGAGTTAGAATTGACTGAAGGCAGGGGACATTTTCTCCTCATACATATAATTTCAAATGTAATGGATCTCTACTAGTATGGAAAATTATTACTATATTTATTTCTTGATATTAGTGTGATTAAAAGAATCTTACTGTATATAAAAATTAAAGATAGGAGAACAGAATAAAAGGAGAATTATTTGAGCATGATGCCTTGCCTGAAAGACATGAGGCCGTCGATACTTGACAATGATCATCTGTAATATGAAAATTACTATTCAGCTAAGACAGGCCTCAAAATAATAGCTATAATTTTCCTCAGTGCATTCAGTTGCTGATGAATTTGCTCAATACTAACCAAACCATAATGTTAATTTATCCTTTTTCAATATGTATAACTGTCATGTACTCTCATGCTGACAAATTCCACCTGGCCACTACCTAAAATAAAATAAGTATAGAGAATTAATGTACTAGTCTCATTTATGGGGTACTGCTCAGCTATTTAGAACAATATTTCTTTTAACACTCATAGGAGCTACTTGTTTTGTATATTGCACAAATTAACTTTTATAAGCAATAAATGTACTCTGAAATGTAGGTATAAGATATTAAGAATTTTAAAAAGTTATTTTCACAATTCAGATAAAATAATATTTAAGGATAACATAGAATAATTATATAGAGCAGCCAATGGCTGATGTATTGAAAAGTATACTGACACACATCAACATGACATATCAAGAGAAGCATGCATTGTCAATTCTAACATCTTTATGAATTGTACACCCATTTTAATCCATAGTTTTCTCCTGAATCTAGTGGTTTTCATTTGTTCCACAATTAGCATAACACATTTTGCACCAAAGAAATTTAGGATTGTATTGCTTTCCATAGGTTTTATATTTGATTGTATACACACACATACAGACATGCCACAATTTTTGGAATTGCTAATATTACATCTTATAGGTGTGTATTCATGGTAACCTAGGATTGATTCTTTGGGGGATAAAATTGACTATTTATCTAAAGTCTAATGTTTTAAATTGTTAGGATAGTAAATGTGTTAAAATCATATTACATGGACCAAATAAAGCAGCCCCAAAGTGAAAAAGGTAAGATTTTATCCTAGAAGCCTCCTTTGTCAAAATTTTCAATATTTTTTCATAGAATGCACATTGTTGATCTCAGGTCATATAAATACAAATCACACACTTCCATTGTTTTATGTTGCTTTTCATCACCACATATATGTCACTTTAAAAATATCCCTTCTTCTTGAAAAAGTAAAAAGACTGAGAGATCTTTTAGGTGACAGGAAAATATTTTGGTACAATAGTTTCTATCTTAAATTTAGTAATATGCTTATCAATTTACAGTGTACCTTGTTTAATGCATAAGTGTTATTTGTACTTATCAAGCAGGAATCCATTGTATGTGAGTGTTTGTTATATGAATTAAAGTCCTATCTTTCATGTATAAATAAGATGAACATTTTTTTTAAAACATAGGTAATCCTTACTATAATTTGACAAGCTATGATCATTATAGTGAAGTTAATTTCAATGAGAATTTCTAAGTCAAAAAATTTAGTGTAAATATTGGGATATCATTTTATCATAAATATAATACAAAATGCATATAACTTATATACATTTTACTTCATGAAATGTGTTTATTAAAATGGTTTATCCATATTATATACATAATATTTACAAATATGTGACAGTTGTGCTAAAATATAAATGCATTTCTTCATGCTTAAAGTAATGCATATAATTGTGGGAGATATAATGATTGAGAGAACCACACCAAAAAGGGATAAAAATTATGTTTCATACATGATAAGTTATTCTTCATATTTTCATAGGCATTACTATATCAAGCTCCATGCTACATATTGTAATATTCAATATAGTTGCATCACATTATCTGTCCTATAATTCTACTACCTGAAACATAAAGATTTGCAAGACAGATTCTATTGTTTTATGCATCTATTGGCTTTAAATCGTTGGGAACTTGATTGTTGAATGTTTAGCAATTAGTTCCCGAGACTCATCTTTTTCCCTTGGAACATTAGGTTTAAGTTTCCCCTGAGACATTTCTGTTTGCTTTTTTCTAGTTCTTTGACTTTGAACATCTAAGTCATCTTCACACAAAAGTAGCACAACTTCATAGTACTTGTTTCAATGTGGACTTTTTTATGTTATTCTTTAGGCTAGGCCCTATGCTTTATAGCTTTCTCTTAAGGCTCATTACTTTTAAGGCACATGCTCAAGGTCACCAAAAATCACTCAGAACTTCATGTTGAAGGATAAATTTGGTGTGATACCACCCATGTCCTGACATGGAAATGGAGTTCCCCTCTGGTGGAATGGGCTGGCTGAGAAATAAAAGCTGGAAGAAATAAAACAGGGAAATAACCACAAAATACAGAAAGTAGTTTCAAAGTGTGGGCAGGATGGGGAAATTGACTAGACAGGTCCAGCTTCTAATACAAAAAAGGAGCCCACGTCTGCTTTATTTATATCAGAAGACATCAAAGAAAGTCTATGGAGAGTTCTTCACCCAAACAGGTTAGAGGTGGGGGCTGGTAGGCTGCTCAGTTTCTCATGGGTTATGCCCATCTCTGGTGCTACTGTGAGAGACCTTACTAGCAAAGCAGAGGGGAAGGTCACTTGCATTAGGTCGTCTGACTCTTCAGGAGAGCCAAGGGAATTTCACAGTTCTAGACCTATTCCCTCCATGGCCACAATGCCAAGGAAAGGTCCTCATGCATTTCACAGATGGGTTCCCACAGTGTGAGATATTATTACCTCCCTAGATTTTTAATTTTCCTCTTTAATAGTCACCTCTGACATATCTATTCATGTAATAATACACTTAAGTTAGAGGAGTTCTTGAGAATATCTACTCTAACATACTCCCAGGGGTAAAATTCTTAGAAACATCTTTCTTAATTTTTCAGTACAAGTGACCATATTTCACTTATTTCTTCCTAACAGTATTAAATTGTCAAAAAATGTGATACATAAGAACTTTAGACAAAACAGCTAGTACTGTTTGAGATGAATCACATTGAGTGTTATACTGTGAGCACATAAATAATGGTGAAATTCTGGGACTTCTATTAGAGTATAAGAAGATGTTAGAAATGAAGAGGGATGGAGAGCATCCACTGCAAATCAGGGACCAGGTAGGTTCACTGGTTGAAATCATGAACTGTAATTTACAAATGAAATTTTCTAGAAAAGAAACCATGGAAAACCAATCACAATCAATGATGATGATGATGATTGTTTTACTGAGAAATGGGAGGAAACAGAAACTCAAAATTAGAACTCAGTTCTTGGTCTCTATTGGCTTTATCTACAAAGATACTATTATATGGGTTTACTGTATCCTGGTTTCACTTTTGATTTCTGAAGACCCAACAAAATATCTATATATGAAATAAGATGGGACAGTTACTACTCAAAATAAATGTTCAAGCTGTTATTTTAAAACACAGGAGGAAAGCTAATTCAAAGGTGATATATAAGCCATGAAAATGTATCACTCACATCCAGCAATAGGGAGTTGCCGGAACTGACATACTTATCTGCAGCATTAAAGCCATACCTCCTTCTCAATAATTGAATGTATGTGTGTATATATGTATGTATGTGTGTGTATATATATGTAAATGGGTGTATTTGGACACATTCAGATTCTAGGAGAAGATTTTCCAATAGCATAAACTTTGACTTGAAAAGAGCTCATGGGCCTAATCTAACCTTTCTTGAGATTACAATGCAGTATGAAAATTCTCTTACTCAACTTTTCTTCTTTTCCTCTTCATTTTCATAATTGTCAGACATGCACCTGGTTTCTTCATTATCCTCTTTTCCCTTTCAGTTAATCTTTCATCATCTTATTTTATATTTGTATCTGCTTCTTGGTAGAACTGAATTAAACCATCTGATACTGAGATTAATCAAAGAAAGACGCCATCACAGGGACTAAGGTCTAGCTAACTCATTACCTGGTAAATAAAGGGGGCACCATGCTTTGACAAGTGGGGCACATATTCTAGCACAAGTGGCAGTCCAGATTTTCCTGGTGGGTGACACTGGAAATGTCCTTACTGAGGAGAACACTTGCAAATATAGAGTGTCTAAATGTTTATTAAAATTTTATATTCATACTCTGTGGAGAGATAATTAGAATCTGAGACCATTAAAAACAAACAAACAAAAACAAACAAAAAAATACCTTACAAATATGGCCTCTATAGTGAATAACTCACCTGAGAAGCAGATTGAAAAGCTTATGGAATGAGAGACTTTAAGGAACATTTTCTTTCCTTTCCTAGTCACATCTGTAGTGAAAGGTCAGCATCATTATCAGAAGACATGAACTCTAAAATATTGGATAGGATGTTTTGATCAATGTTCTTGAAATCCTTGGTTCTTGAAATCCTTCAAAGTGCTTAATAAAAGTTAACTATAAAGTTGCAATTAAGTGCTTTTATAAAGTTATCACTAAAGAAAGAGAAGAGATACGAAACAGTTGAGAGGGCTTATTTAAAATATTTTCTTGTAGAAGGAAAATAATCTACTATATAGAATGCTTCTGTCAAAAGAAAAGTATGAACAGAAAAATAAGAAGTATTAAAGGCAAATAATAGATTGATCAAATACATTGAATATTTTAAAATAATAATTATAAATTACAAAGATACAGCAATTATTTACATAATTAAGTAATATGATTTTATAATTATAATATATTTTAAAATAATAAAGGAAACAAAATTAGCCAATAGAAATGTGAAATGTAGCATGTATTTAAG
This sequence comes from Marmota monax, assembly GCF_021218885.2. Taxonomy (NCBI): domain Eukaryota; kingdom Metazoa; phylum Chordata; class Mammalia; order Rodentia; family Sciuridae; genus Marmota; species Marmota monax. The sequence goes on along the minus strand of NW_026695197.1, from coordinate 1,512,383 downwards.
GAGTATTAAAAATATTTTTGTTAGGGAGGTGGACAGAAGTAGTGGATAACATTATGCTTTGGTAGTCAACTTTGCAATTAAACATGTTAATATAATTCTAAAGAATTACATAAAAATGAGACTCCAAGTTTTAGGATATTAAAGAAAAGATGAAAAAGATACAGAGACAGCAAATCTACGTACTATAGAAAGTAGAAAAAAAATTAGAGGAAAATATTTTAAAACCTCAATGTAAGATGTTTTATGAATATAAATAATTAGAACAAACATCAATTATTGATTGTATTAGGTATAGCCAAGTTAAAATGGAAGTAATCTATTAATCTACATATATTACTAATAACCTAATATTATTAGTTAAATAAAATTTTAATAGCAACATAGCAATATTATACAGGTACTAATAAAATATGAAGAAAGAACATGCCAATTCAATATTACTACATAGGGTAATAGGCAAGACTATGCAGATATACTGAACAAAATATAAGAAATATAGAAAAAAGGGTGAGATTTGCAGAATCAGTACTATTTATTTATCTATTTTTTCATTTTCTTTCAATAATTTTTCAAATAATTGTTAAATGCAACTGAAGATATCATAACTAAATAAATCAATTTTTATAGTTTTCCTTTGCTCTAGGTATTTTATAGTTAGTATGTATCATTTTTATCAGAAGGAAATATGGTATTTTAAAATAATAAAATACAAGAAAGATGTTAGAAATAAATATATATATATATATATATGAAAAATACCTCTTTAAAAAGTAGATATTATTTAATTAGATATCCAAAGTCTTGCAATATGCACCTTACAAAAATTTTGTATTAAACACAACTTCATATGAAGTCAGTTTGTGTTACATACCAGCTATCAAAATGAATCCAAGCTTTGTCCAATTGTGGTTGGATTCTCAACAGCTACAACTTCTAATTTATTATCTATAAAGCAGTGATACTTACCTTAAAGACCATTTGTATGGGTCAGTTATAATGTATTCAAAGCACAGAATCAAGGGCACATAAGGACCTTTAATGAGTAGTTGTAATAAGAATGTTGCATTTATTCAAAAATGATAACACAACTCAGAATTACAGCAATAATTCTTTTAACCAGTCTTCATTTTCTGATTATGTGGCTTAATGAAAGCTTAATTTAATTTGGATGGATATTAAAACATCTAATTTTGTTGAGAGAAAATGATTACTTTAGGTAGAAAAGTTAACCCAGACTGTTGGGTATTTTATCACATAGAAAATCATTTATGGTATTGCTAAATCAAAACCAAGTAAAACCAAATCCTTCTATTTACACTGATAATCACTTATGGGTATAGAAGAGTCCATGTTTGGTTCTTAGCAATGCTTTGCCAGAGAAATAATTAATGAGAATAAAATGATTTAATTTGCTTAAAGACAATGGATATCACAACTTAAGAAATATTTTTAAATGTTTACAATAATAAATGTTGTATTTTTTTTCTTATTTTTTTATGGATTAAGGTTTTATTTACATGTTCCAAATAATTTCTTTCTACTCAATAGTCCTTTGGTTATCCTGAGATTCTATTTCTTCTTCTCATTGGATTTTAGGCTTAACTGTTTTGTTTGTTTGTTTGTTTTCTCTTAAAAGCTTTAACATGAACTTAGGGGATATGGTATGGGGGAGCTTCAATTTTTCAGAAAATATATCACTAAAAAATGTTTTGTAGCTTCATTTTATCACAGGGGCACAATAAATAATATCCATGTAGAAAGAAAATGAAAAATTATATAAATAAGTAGTACTGATTCTGCAAATCTCACCCTTTTTTCTATATTTTTGTTGTTTGGAAGTGGGTTTTATTTTTTCTTCATGAGGAATAGAATTATATTAATATTAAAATCTTTCAAATGTGTTAACCTGGAACTATATAATGTGTAACAACACCAGCATTTGCTGACTATTTCCCACAGATCCAAAATGCATGAATAATTATCAGAGGATAAGTGTATATACAGAGCCAACTTCACTGTAGCTCATATGAAGATGGATTACAGAATAAATTTTTTAACCACCGATTTATGCACTGAAAACAGCATTCCTTTACTTTTGTAAAGTCATAATATTCCTTTTTTTTTCTATAAAATTCTGGGAAATAAAATAAAACATTAAAAATTAAAAACAAACAAACAAACAAACAAACAAAAAAACACCCAGTGGCATGGGAAACTGAAGTAGGAGGTTTCTGCCAATTTCAGCAACTTAACAAGGCCCTAACCAATTTTGTGAGATCCTGTCTCTAAATAAAACATAAAAAGGACTGGGGATGTGGCTCAGTGGTTAAGCACCTCTGGGTCCAATCATTGAATCCTCAGTACACAAATAAAAGAAAGAAAAAATTATTTTTGGTAAGATAAGAATTGGCCTACTTTCTTAAATTATAAATTATCTTTCCAAGGTATTTCACTTCCCCTTTTCTCTATGATGGCCTTTTTGTTGTATTTTGTTTTTTCTTTGGGATCTCTTAGATAAAGAGACAAATGGGCAATTGGGAAATGGCAATGCCTTTGCCCTAGGAATCCTTAGGGAGCTAAATAAACCCTATCTCAAGACTTACTCACTGCCTCACCTCTCTGAGATTTCACTCTCTTCCTGTCTGCAGGTTCCTCTAAGTTCTTCCCTGTGGGAGATCAACCTTGCAAGAGACTAAGTTAACTCCCCTGCTGAGCGATGTGGTGTCAGATACCCATGCTGCTAGACTGCCCTGCTCTTCTAGAGTTCCAATGACTGTGTCTTCCTACAGCCCCATGGGTGAAGCTGTGCTCACTTGTTCTTTTGTAATATAACCCCTTGCCCTGTTTAGGATAGAACCTTCCATGGAAATGCTTTGTGTGTGTCCCCTTCTCTTACTGTGCCCTTGGGTGTGGCCTACCCAGGTGTCAGTCAACCTGCTGACAGTGGACATCATGAAGATAGAATCAGCCCCCTGAAACCTGACCCCTTGCCTCATTTGAATGGCTTCTCCTCAATAAAAGGGGTCAGAGCGTGCTCTCGCTCTTTCTCTTCCTGAGGACCCTTAAGGTCAGAGGAGCCGCCACAGTGACCCCAAAGAAAAAGGTATTTGTGTCTCTTGTGTGGTTATTTTGCACGGCCCAGTGAGCCCTGTTCAACTGGAGTGACCCCTGAGCCTTTTAGTCGCGAACTGAAACCCGGCACTTCCCTTCTCCTTTGGGCTTGCCTTTCTTTTCTCCTGGATCCATATGGTGGACTTAAGCTAAGTGAAAAAGACCAAATATTTAAAACTGCCACAGTTTTAAACTGCCCTGAGACAGAGGCTGACATTTCCCTTGGGAATCTCTCAGCATCAAGAAAACTACCCAGTTGTATGTTGACAACCTGTGTTCAAAGGGATGTTCTGTGATTGCCATGGAGTTTATCAGTTCATGACCTAAGGTTAAGGTGGAGAATTATGGGTGTAAAGCTGACGACTGTAATTATTGGGCTATTTATATTTTTTGGCCTGGGTTGGCTTTAAAGTAGCTTTCTCCCAATTAATTTCTTTGATGTAAAAACCTATGAAATGAATGCTTGAAGCCTGCTCATAGTCAAGTCTTCCTCCATCAAAGGTCAGCTGAACCATGGGGTCCTTCTTTCCCTATTTTCCAATCCCCTCATCAGCCTGGTTGGGAAAACGAGTAACTGTTGTACTGGAAGCGACAGCGCCTTAACAGGGACCCCAAACAATCACAGGAACTCTAATTTGTTAAGGTGAATAGGACACTCCTCAAAAAGAGATGCTTAGTGAATGAAGGAGGAAAAAGAGTTAGTTGATATATAGCCTTGTGTAAAGCATGGGACATTCTAATTCTAAAGAAAGAGAGCATAAAGAAAGTGAGCTCTGTGTTAGAATGTTTAAGATTATGCTTAAATCACAGGAAAGCCCCATAAAGATAGCATGGCTGGCTCTTTGTTTTCTTGAGGAGGGAGCAGTAGATGTAAAGACTTGGGAGGAGCTTGCAAAAAAGCTGTGTGGTAGGTATGCAGCTGAGGAGTCTGCAAGATTTCCATGGAGACTTTTAGTTGGTGGTCCTTGTACAAAATTATCTTGATCCATTTTATAAAAGTGTTAAATGGCTGCTGTGGCAGTGACAGTGGCTGTGACCACGAGGGTAGCAGAGCACTAGGGCATTGGGAATGTTGGAGGAGAGTTTTGGCTGAAAGCATGACTAAGGGCCATGCTGCTGCTTGACCACTGGCTCCTTTCAAGCCTGCCACCCGAGACGCCACTGGAGAAGCATGAGGGGTGCTCCCAGACAGCACTGGGGACAAATTAGAGTCAGAACTTTGCCCTAAATCTCAAATTTAGATTCCCTTCACCTGCTTTAAGTGCCCTAGAGACTAGAGAGGGGTGTGGGGATGTGCTCCCCTTATATGTTCCAACCTAGGCAACCCTCTGGGAATATTATTGCTCCATCTCACTCTTGCTTCCTGCACAGTGGTTAAGGGGAGCAAGTTTGCATTATGTACCATTAATTCTGAGCTGCCTGCCTTGACTCGGCTGGCTTTTATCTGCTTTCACACTCTATGAGCCTACTTGCTTAACAAATCCCGCCATAATGCTATAACATTGGGAGAGAAAAATGGAAAGATTCTAAATGGACAGTTTTCCTTTTCTAAAAAAAAAATTCTCTGAGGATTTTACAGGCTTCCACATTCTTTAAATATCTAAACTGACTCTGATCTAAGCCAAAAATGCATTCTGATTTAGTAAAGACGTTTTGCATGCTCATTTAGAAATTGCGGCCATGTAATTTTTTTTTTTTTTTTTTTTTTATATTTTAAGAGCTCTCATTTTATGGTTCTATGGTTTTGAGCTCCTGAGTTTATGGTGAATTCACATTTGATTTTGCATGCATAAAATTAGTATTTTTTTCTAATCAGTTTTATCTTATCTAACTATCAGGGTCTTTGCAATCTGTCTTGTTAAGTAGTTGATTTTTCACCTGTTGATTCTCAAATGCAAATCTCCTCTTACAAAATTCTAAAAAAGACAAAGATATGGTGATTTGGGGTGATGTGGATCTGATAGTCATCAGGACAAGCGACCACCGGAAATTTTTTATTTCATTTTCCTCATGGCTATTTGATTTTATGCCTAACATTTCTATTTGCATAGGCTTGCTGTATACTTAACTTGATATAAAAGTATAATTGGTTCTATTTTTATTTCTAACAAGTTAAATTTAACAGTAGTTCTAAAAAACATCTGTAACTTTGCCTCCTACCTGTGGAGCTCAAATTACAAAAGTTTATAAAATATTTGTTTCTTGTCTGTATATGTATACATTGTATATGTACACTTGTATTGTTGTGTCTGCATAAGTGTTGTACCTATTATTAAAATTGGTATATAAATAAATGAGCACAAATAAATTAAAAGTAAAATAAGAAATGGATCCATTTTTTAAAAATTTATGTGATTTAAAAGCAAGTTCAGTTTTAATTGGGTAAATAGATAAAAATAAAGATGTCTTTAAAATTACTAACACAAGTTTTTCCATGTGGTCAGACAATTAATAAAACGTTAACTTCTATAAAATGTCTAGAATGTAGTATCCATTGCTCCTAGGATTTTTCTTAAGAGATGGCTAATACTGTTAACTATGTTTGTCTAATATTTTGGTTTTCATATTTAAAAATAAGTCAATTTAACATAAATGGGATTTAACATAAGTGGGATTATCATAAATGTGTTAGTTAGGGACCTCTGATTAGTGTACAAAGTTCAAATGTTAAAACACAAACTGCTTCATACAAAATCAAGCTTTTTTTTTTTTTTGGTAACTGGTATAATACAAGGTGCACTTAACCACTCTTAAATTCCATAAGGAAAAAATTTAAATATTGGATGTATTTTTATGAATTAGTAAATGAAAAAATGTTTAAGAGAGTAATCTTGAAAACATGTTTACTAAGAGTTCAAGTTCTAACAGATATAATTCTATATGTAAAGGGTCCAAAAAGTTTCACCTGTGTTTCAATTAGAATACTATAATTTACATTATTTTATCTTATTAAAGTGGATTAATTTGTATGAATTCAAAAACTTCATAAGTTTGTTTTAGAATATAAATTTTAAAAAGGGGTCAACAGCTAGGAAAGAGAAATAAGAAGGTTCTAGGTGAAAATATATTCTAATACAGAAAATAGATGAAAAAGGAAATTTTACAAATATTACAAAGCCCAGAGAGGTAAAGCCTTTAAAAATTAAAAGTCAGATATTATTGAGAAAATGTGATGGACACCAACAGGACAGCAATGTAAAAGCTGCCTTATTGTGTATATTCTTCAAGGTCCACTGCACACACTATGCATTCCATAAGTGGAAACTTCCAGAAGAGTATCTACATAGCTGCAGGGGTATGTTGGGAGCTGAAAAGTGGAAAATGAGTCAATGCATTCCAGAAAGTAATTTGGTACTCAAGTTGACTAGAGAAGTATGAATATCTCCAAGTCTTTGAATCTTCATTGAATACAGGAATAAAACAATATACCTTCTTACAGAGTTTATGATTTTAGTCACAAAGGAGAGGAAGCTATTAGATATATTTGGGGAAAATGTGTATAAAACATATTTTTCTATTTTGGTAACAAGAAAATAACATGAGAACCTTCTAAATAAACTTTTTATATAAGATTCTATGATTTCAGGGCTGGGGATATAGCTCAGTTGGTATAGTGCTTGTCTTGCATGTACAAGTCCCTGCATTCAATCCCCACCATCACACACACACACACACACACACACACAAATGTTCCATGATTTCATACACTCATGGCTAGCACATAAGGTACCAGGGTATATTTTTTCCATATTATTTATAGTGCATTATAGTAACATGTAATAGTGGGATTTGTTGTTACACATTTCTACATGTTGAAATAGTATAATTTGGTCAAAATTATTCCACAGTATCCCCCCTCCCTCTTTCTTCTCCCCCCCCCACCCCAGTCTATTTCCAAAATAAACTGGAAGTAAATCTTCTGAAGAGGATTCTTGAATGGGGCTGTGAGCTTGTTTTTGGATATTAGAGTAATGGAAAAAGGAAGTGACTCTGAGAAGGGGGAAACAGTACAAGGTAGCACATTACAGAGATTCCTATACCTTTGCATAAATTCACTGCTGGTTGACTGGACACTTGATATAAATATGCCTGCAGGGAGCTGTGATTTGGATCATGATCTCTGACTGCCTCATAGTTACATTTGCACTGAGAACTTCCTGTGCACAAGTGCAAGTAAAGTTTTCCCAGTTACTATAGAGACACCTGGCCTGACATGGTTCTGTGCAAGGGCATGGAACTATATCAGTTTGGACCTTGAGCCCAAGCACCACCTCCCAGAGAAAGAGAATTCTCGGCATAAAAATATAACACAGTGTCTTGCAAGTGACCACGACCTTCAAGGCTGTATGTTTTGTAGGCACATTCCAACAAATAAACTTTTAATGAAAAAAAAAACTATATAATAAATATGCTGAGCTTGCTCTGGTTCATTGTTCCTCTATCAAAGGACAATGTCCCACATAGACCCAGCTTTTTCTCTATGTGGATCTGTTTATCTTTTCTCAATTCCCTATTGCCCCTCACCAGTTTTTGAATTAATGACCATGCAGGATGCAGCATATACAGGTACTGGAATCACTGTGAAAAAGAATATTTGATCAAGAAAAGGATGATGGACAATTTATCTGCAGAATTCTTTATGTCTATGTTCCATTGGTAAAAGTTCATTGTAAGAGATATGAACCTGCTGAATTCATGGATGATTGAAGTGGTTATTGAATGTGATACACAAAGAGGGCTTCATGGATTTTTTAAAAAATCAACATTAGATCTATATATTGGATCATATTTATCTACCTGTTATCTATGGAGCTTTCAGTACAAGTTAATAGCATAGATAAATATCTTGTAAATTTTATGGCAGTCTAAGACTCTTGCTCATATCTATCTATTTGTTGTTTATGTAATTTCCCCACATCAGTTGATATAATGGATATAGTTTAATGAAAGATACAGATGACTGTGTGAATTTTATGGCCATCTAATATTCTGCTTTGGTAATTAAAATTTTCCATTCATGGCTGTTGGTTATAATAAACTCAGAAGTTCTGATAAAGATCTCTGCCTGGAGAAACACAAAAACTAAATTTATCAAGGGTGTAACTTAACAAAATGAGATAGGAAGAACTTAAAGAAATAGTTTGAACAATATTTGTATACCAAATTCAAAGTAGTATATTCGTAGTAGCTAAAAGGTGGAAGCAACTCAACTGTCCAAAGATTGATGAAGAGACTAAATAAATGTTGTGTATCCACATCATGTAATATTATTCAGACATCAAGAAGAAGGAAACTCTGACACCAAGATGACATTATGTTAAAAGAAATAAGTTAGATACACAAGGACAAATATAGTATTTCCCTTTTATGAGGTATCAAGCATAGTCAAACTCATAGAAGCAGAAAATATAGTAATAGTTTCCAGGACTGAATGGGGAGGGAAATAATGAATAATGATTGAGTGTGTAGAATTTCAGTTTAGAAAGATGAAAAAATTCTGGAACTGGATAAAGTTTATGGTTACATAACAATATCAATATACTTAGTACCACAGAACTATACACTTCAAAAATATAAATTTCCCATGATGTAAATATTACCACCATAAATAGTCATCTAAAATGTGAAATGGAAAAGTGAGTTTAAGAAAATATATTTTTAAAAGATTGGTGTCAACATACTTTATATACAACCAGATATATGAAAAATTGTGCTGTATACATGTAATAAGTATTGTAATGCATTCTGCTGTCAATTACTTTAAAAAAAAAATCAATAAAATAAGGATGCATTCAGGGCTGGGGCTGGGGCTCAGTGGCAGAGTACTTGCTTAGCATGTGTGAGACACTGGTTTCAATCCTTAGCACCACATAATAATAAACAAATAAAGGCATTCTGTCTACCTACAACTACAATTTAAAAAAAAATTAATTCAACTAAAAATACTGATTTGGTATATCTAGGCCATGTGTTAGGTGTATTAGGTGAAAGAGCAATTTACTGCTAACTCTGAACTACTGTGTCTATCAACTAAGCAACCTTGCCTTCTTCTGGAATGTAGTGGTTTGGATTAGGTGAATTCCAAGATTTTTTTATATCTTCAAATATGTATGATATCTCTAACAATATTTATGTTTCTCAAAAATGGCATATTCATTCATATTGTCAAGACACTTTAGAAAAAAATTCACCCACAATGTAGTTCCAACTTGCCTTTCCTGTATTGTCTATCAATTCACTGCTCAGATTCAGCTGTACTTACCAGATAGTATCTGAAGAAACCCCAGTGCCTTAAATGGTCTTTTTGTAAGCAACTTCTGCATCTTTACACAGGGTAGTACTCAATAAAATATATGTAATGGCTTTGAAACATGAATGATATCTGTGTTGTAATATTCATGTCTTTAATGATTTTTCTAGTTTTCAATTTTCTAGTACCACAGATTTGCATTGGGACATGGATCGTCACAGAAGAAAATAATTTTTATGTAAATATAAAGACTCATTGAAATAACTTATGATCTACCTAACTTTGATTTAAAACAAACCATAGCTACAGCATTAGTGAGAAATGAAGAATGAGAAAAAAATGAAATCAAAGTATTCAATCCTTTTTCCTTGTTGTGATTGAAATTCATATTAGGGAATATGAATAATAACTGGACACAATTTGAATAAGAGGCAAAGGAAAGGTGTGTTATTGGGAAATAGAGCAATAATATGTGGATTGACACTGTCACTTTGTAGATATCTTATTCTATTTACTGTTCAGAAACAGTTACATAACTGATACAGCATGATATTTGTACCCTTACTTTAATTGGGTTTAGCCACAATCCATAGCCTTATAAGATGTTCAAACTCAGGTTGGGACAGTCACAAATATGTGAGGTCACTTATAGTCATGTCAGCTGTTAACTAACAATTTTAGAAAAAAATAAATTCTAAGAAAATAATTAAAGGAAAATAATTTTTCTTTTTAAAGGATGAAATGTAGTGATGTAAATGGAAATGCTGATGTCTCAAAACTTAACTATGGCTTGAGTTTAACTTAAAGAAAAAAAAAGAACAAACTTGATAAATCTCTTAAAATTCCCATCACTTTCAATCACTGAAAAAATTATAGAAAGAAGTTACTGGTAATAAGTTTTGATTGCATAATATTCCCAAGACTTATATTAGTGGTTTTGAGTATTATTAAGACAGATGTATATGATCCTGCAAAAATCTCTGTGATGAAACCTTATTTGAATGAAGAAAATATTAAGTTTGAGATGCTGTAAAATTCTCCCTTGTTAAGAGACCTCAAGGATGGTAGGAGAGTGAAGTTCAGTTGTGCTTATCTAAAGCTTCCAATCTCAAGGCTAATGAAGAGATACTGACAGCTTTTCTGCAATGTCAGTAGAGAGCTTTAATGACTAGAGATTAGTTTCCAAGGCAGCAATCTTTAGGGACTTTTAGCCCATCAAGACAAGGAAAGAATTGGCAAAGAATTGCCACCAAACAGCAGCAGCAACAACAACAACAACAAACAAGCAAAGGACACATTCACTCCTTGATAAAATTGCAGAGAAAAGGGTCTGGATTTAGTGGTGCATTCACTTAATTAAAATGGCCAGGTTTTTCATTTTCTTCTCAATGTAAATCACTATTGAGGAAAGCATCTGCCACCTCTGATATTTCCTGGGCAATAAATTTAAATGAATTAATCATTCTGCTTATTCAGAAATTCTGAAGAGTGATAGGCACTTGCCAATGGACTGTAGAATTCCTGGCTCATTGATTTTTAGATGCCTGAGGAGATTGGAGAGGCTGTGAAATGATTTAAACAGAAATAAAAAAAAAATCATTCTAGGCTTATTTAGTCTACTTATCTTTTCATCCTCTAATCAAACATGGATTATAATATTACATGTACATAATTGTACAATAAGATTAGTTTACAGTGAGAGTGTCTTGCCTTTGTGCTTAATCAAAGTTTAAAAACTCACCATGATTTTGAACTAGGCCTGAACCAGAAGTTAATTTTTGGTAGAAATCTTATAGAGCTCTGATATATCATTGAGAAAGTCAAGTCCCTTAAAACTAGGGTGATGATATAATTTATCATTTCAACAAGTCTGCTTTTCAAGGGGAAATAAGCCACCATAATTAGGTTGAACTACAGGTAAAAAGAGCCAATCGTGGTTAAATTGAGGCATATGGTCATCCCCTCTAAAACTGAAATATTAATACATATGCATAATTTTACTGTCAGTGAGAATTGGTCCAATTCTTCAAAAGCATTTTTATAAGTTAAAGGCTAAGTTATGCTCCAATGATAAAGAGGGCAAAAATGCAAAGACTTCCACAGCAGGGAAGTGCAAGTGGTTCAATATCCAGAGTCATCTACTCCTTACCAACATGCCTTTGGTTTTCTTGGGTAAATGTAGCTCAGCAGCAGGATAACCATGATCCAGAGCATGAAATAAAACAAATAGTCTTTGCCTTTTAAAGAAAAGACAAAAATTGGGGCTGGGGTTGCAGCTCAGCGGTAGAATGTTCACCTAGCAAGTGCGAGGCTCTGGGTTCTATCCTCAGCACCACATAAAAATAAATAAATAAAATAAAGGAATTGTGTCCAACTAAAAAATAAATATTTGTAAATAAATAAATAAAAGTGTTGTGTTCAACAACTAAAAAACAAATACTAAAAATAATTTTAAAATTAGAAGAGACAAAAATATATATTATCTCTACTTCTTTTCAGCAGAGATAACTCAGTCGCATGGCTACATGAGGTAGGCTAGTCAGTTGACTGCTAACATACAGGAATGGGTGATGGGAGACAGTCTAATACTGGAAGAATGTGGGATTAGATACTGAGAAAATGTAGCAGACTTTCCAAAGAGTTTTTCTCAAATAGGATGGCTGAAAATTGTCAGCAGAATTCAGAGGAAGCTTGCTGAAGTGTATATCCTTGAGTACCATCCGTGAAATTCTCTATCAAAATATTTGGGAATGGGAGCCCCAAATGGACATGTATCGTGAGACTCATAAAATTATTATGCAAATCAGTGTGAGAATCACTTCAAATATACATTGTAGGATTAGCATAATAATTTTAGATTGGCTGTTTACCTGTCATAGTTTTTATTTACACAAAAAAAATTCAAAAATTTATTTGTAAAATGCACTACATTTTATTTTTTCAAAATAATCCTGTTCAGGAGTTTTTTATTTATTTTAAATAAAATAAAGCATTTTAAATGTAACCAACATACTCTCCTTATAAACCAATATATTTTTTCACTATATTTCTGGAAAAAAAACATATTAACCAAAATTACTTAAAAGGATATTTTCAATATTATTAGTTAAAAAAGCATAATAGTTTCCTCTTGCAGTGGGATTATTGGGTTTCTAACATTGTTATGTGAGACCAAAAAAAATAGCTTATCAAAAATTACCTTTGGTTATGTTGGTTTATATTGTATTAGATTACAAATCCAAAATGTAGACTAAATATTCATGAGTACATACTGTTATAAGTAAATAGATGGGGAAGAAGAGACAATTGTACTATATAGAAGAATTTCAAAGAGCTAATGTAGTTTCCCTCTACTTAGGCGCTTGCTGGCTCTGCCTATGGTGTTCCTTGGAGTACTATTTGGAAAGGAGGGGTCAATCACTACAAACATGCTTTCAAACTATGGATCAAGGTGACCCCTGATGCACAAGAAATATCAATAGTAAGTATTCTCAGTATGAAGAAACCCAAAGAGCACTTTACCTTTGTGCTCTTCACACTCATCTCAAAAAGTTATTCAATCATGAAAAAAACATCACACAAGTCTAAAGTAAGGAATACTCCATAAAAAATATTCCATAAAATGTCTTTTATGGAATAAACGTTCTCAACGTTCTTGAGAATTGTCAAATCATCAGAAATAAAACATCACAAAATGCTTTAGCTAATAGGAACCCCAGGAGTCATGACAACAGCTTAATTTAATTTATTATTCTGCATAAGATCTTGGGACAATAAAAAGACCTTGAGAACAAACTAATTCACTGTGGACTTTAATACTCATAATAATGTACCAATGCTTGTTTATTATTTGTGACAAAACTACCTTGGTAATGTGAAATGCTTACAATAGCAGAGGTGTGTTTGGGAAAGATGTGGTATGTGAGAAGTCCATAAAATTTTTACAACTTTTCTGTACATCTGAATCTATTCTAAAACAAAACTTTACTAAAACAAACCTTTATGAAGATATATTTCTTCAGTTGGACATTTAATAAAATGGGTTGTCATGAGTTCAACAGATATGGTTAACAAAGAATAGATTTATTAAAACTTTGGCAATTTATTTTCTATTAAGATGTGCTTTGCACATGGAACTGAGGGTGCCAAATGATTGGTATATTAAAAAAAACCCACCCCATCCTAATCACACAGAGGGATATGGAGTTTTCCCCAAGCTATTAAATATTAAATCATGGGGCTGGGGTTGTGGCTCAGTGGTAGAGCGCTTGCCTAGCATGCATGAGGCACTGGGTTGGATCCCCGGCACCACATAAAAAATAAGCAAAATAAAATAAAGGTATTGTGTCCATCTACAACTAAAAAGATATTAAAAAATATATTAAATCACATTTTTTCTTTTGGTATCTTCATGGTAATTCAAAAGAGTTACTGTAAGGAATTACATAAGTGACAACATTGTTTTTGAAAAAGTAGGCTAGGATGAGTGGAAGGGCTTCCTAGAATACTAATTAGTTATTCATTTTTTTTCTGTGTGGGTTAAAATTATTAATGTGGCACTTTTGAAGAAAATCTATGTTTATTGGAAGATTTGGAGTAGAGATATCAGAGCATCCATTTGTTAGGAAATGGAGATGGCAGTTTTGGTATAAGACTATGAGATGGTGGCAGTGGGAAAAGATAAGAGGATGCTGATCTGAAGAAATTATGCAATAAAACGAGACCTGAGGAAAGGACAGGAAGCAGGATTAGAAGAAGCTTTGATTCTTGTCACTGGGTAGGTTTGATGGAGTAAATCAGTCAATATAAAATTTTAAAGTGAGCAGTAATTACTGGATTAATCAAATGAAATATCTACAATACTCCTCAGAGTTCCTTGTAACCTTGTGGTCTTAGTAATCACTTAAATATTTAGTGTTCTATCTTGATAATTTATTTGTTGAGGAAAGTAATTATTTCCACTGCCTTACATACAGGGATGTGAGAATTAATAAGATAGAATTCCTGAGGACATTTTGTGCTCTTCATGTGACATTCTCTATGTAACATCAATAGAGAAGAGATTCACTAGAGCATGAATTACAGTTTTGCCAGAGGAAAAACGGTTTTACAATAAAAGGAGGGATGAAAAGAATAGACTTTAGAAGACATCATCTAGATTTTTTCCCAATGATGTGAAATGTATTAATTTGAGAGTCTCTAGTACATAAACAGGCTTTAAAATTAATATATTTTCCTATTGGGGCTTTGTTCTTTTTATTCTTTTTTTTTCTTTTAAGGATTTAGCTATGGATCATTTTCTCTTTAAATCTTTCCCACAATAGCACACCCTATCAATTCACTCCTTTAAACTCTCTCCTTTGAACCTCCAAGTAATTATTGTCTCTTTTGCCAAGAATTGTGATGCTTTCATCTCTCAAATAACTACCAAGACAGAAAACTCTTAATTATCATCATTAAACCAGGGGGTCAAGACTGCATCTCAAAGGAGTGTGATGAGGCAGTTGAGATGAGATGCTCAGGTTCAAGGATTAATCTATGACTTTCTTTGTGTTCTTCTTTTTGCATTACTTTTGTACTCTTTCTAAGCAAACTTCCATTTACACATATACATGCAGACACACACACACACACACACACACACAATTTTTTTATCCATTCCTTCATCCACAAGTACTTAGGTTGATTCCATATCTAAGCTACTGTGAATAATGCTTCAAAGAATTTGGAAATGAAGATATCTTAATGCAGTGATGATCTCATCTCCTTTAAGTATAATACCAAGAACCATTGCTGTATCATATAGCAATTCTATTTTTAATTTCTTTGTTATGTTTTATTAGTGTATTATAGTTATACATAATAGTGAGGTTTATTTTGACAAATTTATGCATACATATAACATAATTTGTTCCACTTGTATCCCCAGTACTTCCCCTTTTCCTCACCTTCTACCTCTCCCTGATCTTTTTCTCTGACCCTATTGTTCTTTCTTCTTTATATTTACATTTAACAATTAGTGTATTATAATTATACATGAAAGTAGGATTCATTCAAAACTCTACTGAGATTTTATCACAGCTTTTTTAGAATGGTAAACATTAAGAATATGATAATAAATGATGGTAAGAATGTGAGGAGAAAGAAACACTTGTATATTGTTGGTGGTAATGCATATTAGTACAACTACTATGGAAATTCTTATGGTGGTTCCTCAAATAACTGTGAATGGAGCCATCGTATGATGCAGCTGAAATCAGCATACTTTAGTGATACTTTTATTCCAAGTCTTGTACCAGCACAGTTATCAATAGCTGAGTAATGGAACCAGATGAATAGATTTTAAAATGTAGTGTATATATACTATGGAGTTTTATTCAGCCATAACAAAAAAAAAATTATGGCATTTGCTGTTAAATGGATGGATCTGGAGACTCTCATGCTAAGTGAAATAAGCAGACACAGAAAATCCGAAGTCATATTTTCTCTCATATTCAGAAGCTTAAGAGATATGAAGAATCAAAAAACAAAGAATCTTATGAAAGTGGAAGGAAGAAGAGTAAAACAGAGGAAGGGAATGGTGGGGAAGAGAGGAGGAATGAGAAATAGGAAGAACAGAGAGACAAAATTGACCAAATTATGCTATGCGCATGTATATAGAATAATCATTCTATTTTTACTTTCTTAGTAACCTCAATATTGCTTTCCATAATGGTCCTACCAATTTATATCCCACCATAAGTGTGCAAGTATTCCCATTTCTCAGTCTTGCCTACATTTCTTATATCTTGTCTTTTTGATATTAGCCCTCCTAGTGAGTGCAAAGTGATATCTCATCTATCTCACAGTGGTTTTAATTCACATTTCCCTGGTAACTAATGATGATGAGCATATTTTATACATTGTTACTTTGTGTCTTTTTGGAAGAAATGTTTATACACTTGATTATTCCTTAATTGGATTTTGTTTTTACTATCAAGTTGTAAGAGATCTTTATAAATTTTGAATATTAACACCTTGTCAGAAAGATAGTTTATATGCATTTTATATAACATATTTTAATATTTTCTTTAATATTATCTTTTTTATTTTGTTTTTTCTTTTGATGTGGAGTGGCTTTTTAGTTTGACATAGTTTATGTCTTTACATTGGCATTTGTAACCTGTGTTTTTGGTGTGATATTCAAAAATTGCCAAGGATGATGTCAAAGAGATTTTCCCCTCACGTTCTCTCCTAAGGTTTATCTTTAGAGTCCCACATGTAATTCCTTTATCAATTCTGAATTGATTTTTCTGTATGGTGTTCTGCTCACACCCTTGAGTTATTACGGCTTCGTCTTTATCACTTAGAAATAGGTTCAAGTATGTGCACTCCCAAAATCCAGTGCGCATATCTCAAATAGAGCATTAATTGACATCTATTCATTATCATTATTCAGAGTGTTCTTTCAAATCATGAAATTGTGCAATTAAAATTAGGAAATTCTTACAGGGTTAAGAGGCACAGATACAATTTCCTATTACTAATTGATAGTAAGACAATTTATAATAAATATTTAGCAAATGATTGGTACATAGATAGTTACACACCTACTAAATTCTGCAAAACATAGTCAGTCCAAGCAATAAAAATATAATTTTGTAATTGGGCAATGAATAGTTTATAATCTGCTCTCAGAAAGTTATATATTTTCTCAAATAAAAGTTCCTAATATTTCAATATTTATTAAAATTTAATTAAAATAATTTTCTGCAACTTATAAATACACCTACATGTTAAATATCACAAAGGTTCTCTAAATTCAGTGAAATGTTAAATTAACAGAGACACATTTAATATGCATATTTTTACATTATTAATTTTTAAAAGTTTATTGTCTATGCCAAAATATATGGATCACAAAAAAATTCATTTGAAAATAAAACCTTACATATTATCAGTACTCAGTGCATATTTGAGGAGGATAAGCTCATGTTCTTATAGGAACAGGAACAGAAAGTAAGAAACTCATAGATGGTTTTCCAGTAGTAGAAACGATGAGCATTGTATTTAGAAAATGAAATTCAAACTATTTAGTGGACAAAATCTGTGAGTTTCAGTATACAGCATATAAGTCTCTTTGTATGTCATAATTTTCTTCATCTAAAATCTAACACTGAACACCATAAGGAAGAGTATTTTCAAATACTAAATGCTCCAAAGTTCAGCACAAGATGTATACCTCTTCTTTCTCTGAATGTCACTTTTGTCAGTACTATACTATTACAGAAATACATTTCTAGCTACAAGAAAAACAATTTATTCTGTGTATTACCTTAGAATGAGGAACATTGAATAACCTTTAGAAAGTTTCAGAAGAAGTTACCTAGATGCCAAAGGCATAATGAATCAGGATAGTATTCTCTGAAAATCAGACGGGGACCTTGACTATTTACCCTATTTAATTATAGGGTAAACCCTATAAAGAAATAAAAAATATTATGAACAGATTATATATATTATATATATACACATATATGAAAGAATATTATGAAAATCTATTTATATCTTTTGGAGGCTGAAATCTATGACTCAATTATCTTTTCCTCATAACTACCCAAATTGTTTGTACATAATTTTATAGTTTTTTAAATTTTATGTATTGACTCACTACATGTTACCATATGTAAAATAAGTTTGGTAATAAAATATCTGAATAGCAAGCATATTTGTCGAAAATATATGGAAAAAAATAAAAGTGATGGTTGAATATGAAACTTATACTTGTTAGAGACATTGACATATTTTATGATTTGGCTGTAAGCCAAGGTGAATTTGACTAGATATATTAAAGATTGTTATTTCTTTACATATGGTATCAATATTAACAACTATCATAATGAAAGGTAATACTTCTTTAGCAATGCATACAAAATATGTTAGGTGATAGAATAATCTGTCTCAGAATAACATGGGGGAAGGAAAAGTGAGAATGTGAGGTACAGAGAGACTTTAACTGATGTAGATAAAGGTCCATTAGTCTAACTACTTGTTTGTATATTTGAAGTCTTCTATAATATGTTTAAATATATAGATGTATGCAGAGTAAACAGAAAAATAGTGTGACTTTATTAATAAAACTTTAAAATATTTCATAAATATTTAGTAAATTTTTGAAAACTTCTGTGATATGTATAAAAGGGTTCTTAAAACATTCTTCTTTTGTAGGTAGATGACTAAGTCATACACAAATGACAATTTGATTACTGGTTTCTAGAATAAGCTTATAAGACAAGTGGCTCCACTTATTGTCCTGGTTCTAATACTTCAAAAACAGTATTATAGAATAAAGAACATTTATATAATAATACATTTTTACATTTTATTTTTAATTGACAAATAATAATTGTATTTAATTATAGGGTAAAACGTGGTCTTTTCATATACATTTATATTATAAAATGATAAAACAAAGCTAATTAATAAATCCATAGCTTCACAGACTTGTCTGCTTTTCTGGTGAAAATATTCATAATCCATTCTTTCAGAGATTTAAAAAAATAAAATGATTTATTATTTATTAAACATATATCTCTGTGCACCAGATCCCTGAAACATGGAAATGTTGATCAAAGTGTTTGCAGTTTCAGTCAGGAGGAATAAGCTATAGCGAAACATTGCTACACTATATTTTATATAAATTAATGGACATATTATAAGAATGCTAATAGGCCACTATAACTTATTTCAGGCTTTCATACAGAACCCCCAGTTGTTTTATATTAAGAAAAATAATGGAAATTCTGGTGAAGAATGACAGAGTAAAAGTATTTTTGCTACCTCACTTGAACCTACCAAATACAAACAAAAATATAGATCAAATCTCCATTTCAATTAATCCTGGCAATGATTGTAAGACCAAAGTGAAGTTATGCACGGCACCAAATTAGAACAGGAGAACATTAAATATATCTTCAGGTTTTAATCCAGGAACATGATTTAACACCAAGAATCTTCAGAAAATTCTAGCCTATGCTCCTTTCCAGGGAATGCTAAGGATTCTGGGTACCACTCATGGAGGAGATGACTTCCTTCTATTCCTTTTCCTCACAGCAGACCAGAAAGGGAGGAAGAATTTAAGAACAAAACTTACCAACATACTATAGTATGTTTCAACAATACTCTTTCATATAAATTTAAATTCAGAAAACTGAATGTGGGACTGGGATTGTGGCTCAGCGGGACGCCTAGTAGTTGTGGGACCTGGGTTCGATTTCTCAGCACCACATAAAAAAATAAAGAAAGAAAGAAATGTTGTGTCCATCTACAAAAAAAATTCTCTCTTTCTCTCTCTCTCTCTCTCTCTCTCTTTTAAAAAGTAAAAAGAAAACTGAATGTGCTTTAAAATAAAATACATTTGTATCCTTCACCAATAAACTTAGAAATTAAGTTTGAAACATTTAGAAAGGATTTTGATCTATAGTACTGTTCTCAGCCATTATGTCAGTTTTCTTATATATTTTGTCTATGGATACATCATATATTGTGTCTCCTATTTCAAAATCTTAATTAAAAAATAATACAGGTATTGCAGATGCATGTGTGTTTATATTTATTGTTATATGCATGCACACATATGAAATATCTGTAAACTATATTTAAAATTATTTTGTCACTTTAAATTATAGGAGTAATGTAAAAATCTATATTCCTCTATTCCTTTGAGTGTTAAGATGCAATATGGTGTCTTCTCAGTTATTAAATACAAATGAGTCATCATTGTTTTTCTCAGACAGAAAGAATTACATGGAATGTGTTAGTAAAATGTGTTGATTGTTTTAAAAGAATAATTTAAGCTTATGAATGTTTAAAGCCTTTTAATTCATTACAACAAAAAACATTCTCAGAAAAAGAGCAAATCCATAAATTTCAAGTAAATAACCCATTCAGCCAATTATCAAACAGTTTCAAAATTTATTATCATGAGTTAGGCTTTAGTAAAGTGGTAATAGATGCTATTCTTGGCTTAAAAACTGCTACTCCAAACATACATGTAAAAGAAAGAATCAAGGGATATATTAGTATATTTAACATAAAACAATTTTAACAGGTCTGGGGTTTTTTTAAGAATTCAAAAATAGCATATAAAGTTAGGAGAAATAAATATACTTCAGTTTTTAACATTGTAGAATTTTTGAGAAAACTGAAGTCCTTCATTTTAATTGAAATTTCAATTGGTTGATATTAAATTTGTACACAAGTATATAGCTGAAATATATATTTGAGGCTTAGGTAATTATTCCATCTTCTCCTTTGCAAATGTATTTGTTCTATAACACACTAAAATTTACTGGTGTGCTCAGAAGAGTCTCAGGATTCTTCTTCAGCACTCATTTAACAGATCTGGAATCTCAGACTCAGACATACAAAGTGAGTCCCCCCAAATACCAGAGCTACTCCTAGTACAGTCAGAAATAGATCTTGGTTCTCCTCCTGCACAGAATATTACTTTTATATTTTACCACATTCCTGTCATTTTTCTGAAAACAATCAAAGAGCTACAACCTTTTCATCTGATTTCTGTAATGTCGGCCCTACAAGCAAGAAGGCAAAAGAAAATTTATGAGCAGATATATGCATCCATGTTTCAAGGGCATGGAATAGGACAGATAACAAATGCTAATTTTAAATGAAGACATTTCATTTTAAAGACCTGATAATCCTCTAAAGTGGGTTTGGTTTTCTCTAAAAGTGACAAAGTCTTAACAAAAAAAAATAAAGTTATTGAAGTTAGTTATGCCCAGAATATATATAGTCAAGTATATATGTACGTAGCTTCTTGACATCAAATCTCTGCTCCAGAAATGACTCACAGTGGATAGTTGCTTGAGCAAATTAACACAAAAAGAGATGACTTGAAACAAATCTCTGGAGGCCTACAATTGATTGAGTAAATAATCTGGAGTCAAGAGACAAGTGAGATCACTGACAGGATCACAGGCCTGCAGGGAGATGGTGACTGGAGTTAGAAGCAGCAAACTTAACAAAAAGGTTTAAATACCAAAATCAATATTAACAGTAAAGAAGAAGAAGAAGAAGAAGAGGAGGAGAGAGAGAGAGAAGGAGAAGGACAAGAAAGAAAAAGAAGGAGGAGGAGGAGGAGGAAGAGGAGAGGGAGAAGGAGAAGAAGGAAGGAGAAGGAGAAATAAAATAAAATAAAATAATGGGACCATGAGTAGGTCTAGTGTTGCAGATCTGTTTCTAAAGAAAGAATAAATATATTATTTGCGAATATTTTTTTTAAAAGAGTCAATAGTTTTTAATCTTTAAACCTACTCTTTTAAAAAAAAGCCTTGATCTTTTAGATAATTGATTCCCCTAGAGAAAACACAGACTAGTATTTCAATCAAATTTTTAAAAATCACTGGTAGAATAGGAAATATTATTTTTTTTTCAAAATTCTTCAAGCTATTACAACTAAATATGTCTAAGTAAATGTTACATATCAAATTTATGTAAACAAAAATTTGACCACTTGACATTATATATTTAAATTGATTTCTGATTATCCCAGCCAATGAAAACTCAATCATCATTTTTAATTGTTTTTGGTATATATCATATAGTTTCTTCTGACTGTGAATTTCTATGTCTGACTTCATTTTACTTATAATAATGCCAGGCAAATCCAGCATTAAAAGATTTGAATATTTATGTCTTTTAAGTCAAATCTTTTAGGCAAGTGGCATCCTACACCCATGTTTACACACAACTTCCCATATACATATACATATATAGATATGTGTGTATACACATACACACATAGGCTTACAGAGAGACTATGTGAATATGTTCACATACACATAGGCATTAGCATTCACATATATCTTTTCAAAAAATCAATTATTTTATAGGGAAGGAACAAACAAATATATGTATGTCTGCTAAATTTTTCATTGAGAAGGAAAAACATTATTTTCATTTTTAATGCTATAATTGTGTTAGATGATGGAAATGGAGTCAGTTCTTAAAATGCTTCTATCCAATTTCTACAGGTGTTATGTCTTAAACTCCATCACAATAAAATATGTACATATATCCTTTAACATAAACACCACTACAGTTCCTAAAACAAGCTAAAGTGAAATACTAAAATTAAAAATCATTTTATAATTATTGCCATGGAAATTGCCCTCTTTTTATTTTACTTAGCAGGGGATGAAGAAAAAGTCTTGCTCTAAACATATTAAGCCATGGAAATGTTGTAATTAATCTTTTAGGAATTTTAGCATTAGACAGAAACACTGCTTTAATAGCTCAGCATAAAACCATCTGCAAAAATGTATCACTAAGTGGTTTTGAAAATGCAAAAAAAAAAAAGCTAATGATACTTACATTGTTAATCAAACTATAAACATGCATTAGAACTATAGTCTTTCGTGGCCTTAACATAAATGATAATATTTTAAATTTTTTCTTCAATACATTGCCTTATATTTGCTAAGATTGAAATATATTTTCTTATATTCAAGAATATGGAACAAATTTTAAATGTATGCTCTAAGAAATAAAGTGTTAAATATCAGACAAAATTAGGAAATGAATAGAAAGAAAATGAAATCATCAGAATGCAAATGATACTGCTGAACATTTAGAAGCAATATTGGATAATGACAATACACTTGTTTTGTTTTGTTTTAATTGTGAGTTGTATGTCCTAGGAGATGCTTTTAAATTAAGTTGAATTTGGCAATGTGCATTAAATAAAATGGCCTAAATCATCATCATATATTAGAAGTTAATGTAGCATTTTAGCAGTTTATCTGATGGTTATGTAGATACTATTATAGATTATCTGTACAGATTTATTTTAAATCTATTTCTACAGAAACACTACATTGTATAACTCCTAAATTTTTAGGAATAAATATAGAGTACCTACATAAACTTGTTCTATAAAAATGGAAGAAATATTAAATTAAAACATGGCAACTTGTAGATTTTCTATCCCTTGTGATTTTTGAATATTTCCTTTATGGTTCCCAGTGAAGAATATTATTGTAAAGGGAATATTAAAAGTAACAAGGATGTGTACACAGAGAGTAATCTGGAAATGCATCCTCCCAAGAAACTGTAAGTTACTTTTTTGTATTGTCTCTCACTTCAATAGAAAGTATATTAAAGATATATATCAAAATGTCCTTTCTTTATACTGTCTTAGAGTCAATGTAGGTGCACAATCACTTAAAGGCAGTTTAGGTGCATAATCATCAATATTTAACCTCTAAGTTCAGATACCTTCTTTCTTCCAATAAGATGTTAGATTATATTTTATCACATCAAAGTATAATCTTTGTAAAAGTGATTAGAATATACCAGTTATTTTTAAAAATGTGTTCAAAAGAAAAAATCAAAGTTCAATTTTTACAAATGAAAATTTGAGACATAGCTTTTTTATTTTAATGTATTTTCTAATTAGTTCATTTTAAATCTATTGTTAATTTTTGTTCTAATGCAAAGTACTTTTAAAAAACATATATTTACATTTTTTCTATTTGGTTTTTATATTTGAACACAATTAATATCATTGACTATTTTTTGAACTACTTATGAAATATTACATTGGATTTAATTTTAATGTCTTAACTTCAATATTCAAAGTGATTAAGTATTTCTGAAATTATGTGAGCCTAATAAATGTTCATGAGATTTCTTCCTAAATTCATAGGTGAATCTGCTGCATTTCTTTTACTTTTTTCTCTAGTAGTTATAACTTTAGGAATTTATCAAATTCATAATGATGGTCAAATAGACCATACTTTATTATCAAAAACAGTTGAAGACATTTTTCAATATTCTAAGGACAGCTGTTCTAAAATTGCATTTCTGTTTTAAAGCAGAAACAAAGTAATTCCACATCCATAATTAAAATATAGGAAACTGAAAATAAGATAAAGAGAAGCACATTGACAAGATAAAAGCAGCAAGTCCAACTTAAGTTGAGGCCAGTAACCAAGGTAAACCAAAGGGCAAGTTGTTCGTTTAATTGAAAGAAATGTTTCATTAAATTAAAAAATACATGCAAAAGTTAGGTGACATAATGTCTTTTTGGTGTTAATGTTACTATTATTTTCATCATACAAATTCTAAATTTCTGTTATTTACAAGAATATTTGTTAGCCATCTTTCTATTACATTAATGTTAATTTAGCTAAAATTAGATAATTTAATTAAAAAAATATACCCAACAGTATGCATGTAAAGGGAATGTAGGTGGAAATATGTTTCAACATCATGAAAGAGTACCAGAAATGGGGACCTCAGTAAAATTCCCTCTGCATTTGAACTGTCAGTCTTCTCTTACGGCACCGGTCACATTAGCTATTAGTGAAATGTGGTCTCTATAATATTTTGGACAAACAAAATGTAACCTGTGCTAATAATTTTTTATACAACCCCAAAGGATTCCTTTATATGCCAATCTCAGGTTTGGATTTTTTTTTTTTAATTTTTATTTTATTTTTATTTTTATTTTTATTTTTTTTTTTTTAATTTTTTATTGTGGGTTGTTCAAAACATTACAAATTTCTTGACATATCATATTCCACACTTTGATTCAAGTGGGTTATGAACTCCCACCTTCACCCCATACACAGATTGCAGATTCACATCAGTTACACATCCATTGATTTACAAATTGCCATACTAGTGTCTGTTGTGCTCTGCTGCCTTTCCCATCATCCACCCTCCCCCCTCCCCACCTCTCCCCTCCCCTCCCCTCCTCTCTCTCTACCCCCTCCACTGTATAACACTGAGGGTCTCCTTCCATTACCGTGCAATTTCCCTTCTCTCTCCCTTTCCCTCCCACCTCTCATCCCTGTTAAATGTTAATCTTCTTCTCCTGTTCTTCGTCCCTACTCTGTTCTTAGTTACTTTCCTTATATCAAAGAAGACATTCTCTCTTTAGGGTTCTGTAGTTTTCATTATATAAATCTTTCACCTCTTTTGTTAGGTTGATTCCCAAGTATTTTATTTTTTTTGAGGATATTGTGAATGGAGTGTTTTTCCTCATTTCCGTTTCAGAAGTTTTGTCGTTGATATACAGAAATGCCTTTGATTTATGCGTGTTGATTTTATATCCTGCCACTTTGCTGAAATTATTTTGAAAACCTATATTCCAATAAAATAGAAGATAGTGACGACATTGATAAATTCCTTAAGTCATATGATTTGCCCAGACTGAGTCAGGAGGATACTCACAACTTAAACAGACCAATAACAATAGATGAAATAGAAGAAGCAATCAAAAGACTTCCAACCAAGAAAAGCCCAGGACCGGATGGGTATATAGCGGAGTTTTACAAAACCTTTAAGGAAGAATTAATACCAATACTTTTCAAGTTATTTCAGGAAATAGGAAAAGAAGGAGCTCTGCCAAATTCATTCTATGAGGCCAACATCACCCTGATTCCGAAACCAGACAAAGACACCTCAAAGAAAGAAAACTACAGACCAATATCTCTGATGAACATAGATGCAAAAATCCTCAATAAAATTCTGGCGAATCGGATACAAAGGCACATCAAAAAAATTGTGCACCATGATCAAGTAGGATTCATCCCTGGGATGCAAGGATGGTTCAATATACGGAAATCAATAAATGTTATTCACCACATCAATAGACTTAAAAATAAGAACCATATGATCATCTCAATAGACGCAGAAAAAGCATTCGACAAAGTACAGCATCCCTTTATGTTCAAAACATTAGACAAACTAGGGATAACAGGAACTTACCTCGACATTGTAAAAGCTATCTATGCTAAGCCTCAGGCTAGCATCATTCTCAATGGAGAAAAATTGAAGGCATTCCCCCTAAAATCTGTAACAAGACAGGGATGCCCTCTATCACCACTTCTATTCAATATAGTTCTCGAAACACTGGCCAGAGCAATTAGACAGACGAAAGAAATTAAAGGCATCAAAATAGGAAAAGAAGAACTTAAATTATCACTATTTGCAGATGACATGATTCTATACCTAGAAGACCCAAAAGGGTCTACAAAAAAACTACTAGAACTAATAAATGAATTCAGGTTTGGATTTTTAGTACACAGCGTCTGAAAAGATTAGTATGTCTTCATCAGTTGAGCTGCTATAACAAATGCATTATAGATTGGGTGAGTTAAACAAAGACCATGTATTCCTCACATTTTTGAATGTTGGTAAGTCAGTAATCCAATACGAACAGAAAAGATGTGCAGTGAAGGCCCACTTCCTGGTTTCCAGACAATCATTTTCTTTCCATGTCTTCACATGGCAGAAGAAGTAAAGGGTTCAATAAGGGTGCTAATCCCATTCAAGGGCTCTGCTCTCATGCCTCAATTACTCCCAAAAGTTCCCACCTCATAGTATAATCACATTAGATGTTAGGATTTCAAAATATGACTTTTAGGGGTGTGGCAAAAACTTTCAGTCCCTAAAACATGAAAGAAATGTGTTCTTTTCTTGAGCCCAACTTCTGTGCAATGAGTGAGAAAGAAAGAGGATTGGTTAGAGGAAGAACTAGGTATATCCAAATACCAGTAATACTTTCCCTAAACAAAGGAAAAATAATTGAAAACTTTTTGTTTCATTCAGCTGAGCCCAAAATGTTCTCTGGAATGCACTGGCCCTTTTTAGGATGTCCTGAGTTTGGGTGAAAGACATGGACTTTCCTAGGATATCCTGTGAAGAAATGTGTAACCTTAGTGAAAGGTTGTCTTCAGCAGAGTCTCTTCATCAAGACTTAAAGAAGCCTCACAGCCTGAGGCCACTGGCCAACAGCTGTGTTCCGGAAAGGGGATCTGAGCAGCACATTGTGGTATCTACCAAAATCCCCCACACACTATAGTTTTAAAAATGACTATGAAACATAGTCACAATGTAGCAGAAAGTGACTTGAGAGTGGAATTTTATCTCTGATATTTATATAATCATTGCAACCATACGGTTGAAATTTTAGTAACAAATTTATTCCATTCATAATTATCATATAGTAACACCCTTCCTAGTAATACCAAGATCAAGAAAACAAGGTCAATCACTCTTGTTAAGAAAAATTAGCTTGCAAGTATTTAGGTGTAATAAAGCAGTCTAGACATAATCATAGAATCTTGTATGAGGTTCAGGAGAGATGGAGGCATCTAGGTTCTATTTTACCCAGAAGATGTGATAGATGGGAAATCTGGTAATAATCCATAGTATAAGCACCACTGGAGCTGATTCTTAATAAAATAAGAGAGATTGTTAGCACAGACAATGAAGACCAATTCAAAGCTTTCCCCATGATGCCTTTACATTTAACAAATATTATTCTTCATTCCAGGAAGAGCATAATGAGTTTGGATGATAGGTTCCAGACACCATAGTGCAAGAAGTACAATGCAATGGAGGAGTGGGAATGCAATCCTGAAGAACCCGCATTGCTTTGCTAAGAGTGGGAGCTTTGCTTAGGAGAAAGTGTAGAGTTGTTAAGAGATTTTCCATATTAATAATTACAGAAAGATTTCCTGAAGTTATGTAAAGAACTAAAGAGAAAACAACTCAAAAGAACACTATTACAGATATTATTTAAAAATAAAGTGATAAAAGGATGATAGAGTAATTTAAAAGAGAGCACTAGAATACTATTTCAGAAAAACCAAAAAGAAATTTAAATAAAGAATACATCAGATGTAGGGATTAGCCTAGGAAGAATTAATAACTTTATATTTGTTAATTTTCCCATTCATGAACAATGTGTTTTTCCACTGATTTAAGTCCTGTTAAGATTCCAAATTCAGTTGGTAAATTTACCATTTACATCACTTTAAGACAATGCCAATAGTTATACCTCTGTCATTTTCTTTCTTTCCTGGGAATAATCTGATGGAAACATAGATTGGAGTTCAAGTGCTCAATCCTTTCTTTTCCAAAAACATCATGATGAACATCATTCAGCACTATTCCGTTTATTTCTTGAAATTATTTCCCAGGCTATATTTCTAAAAATGGAACTTTTTAGACTTCATAGGACTCCTCAATTTTTTGTAAAACTGCTGTCTATAAAATTTGTCTTGATTTTCACTGCAACCATGTACGTGATAGTAGCATTACCTCAGTAACTTTGATGAATTTGATTTTTATTGCCTTGAACCACTTTTGTTTTGTAACTGATTGCAATCTTGTATCTAGCTTGTTGAGATTTGAAATCAATAAGTCCTAACTAAAATCCAACATCACTCTTCTATCTAATTTATTTTAGGAGGTACTATTTTCCTTTGGGAAAGCTGGAGCAAGCCATAGCTTTCCCCAGGATGCTTATACATTTAACAAATATCATTTTATTTCTCCTTTAAATTTGTGCCCATTATATTCATCAGAACTCCAGACTTCAACGAACAAAACATTTTTATGTCCTCAGTCTCTGAAGCCGCACTGAAGGATGATGGCGACTTCATTTCCCTTACCACATCCTAGCCTATGATCTGGCTTCTGCTGCTGACCTCATTGTGTTTTGTTCAAAGGGATTTAATGTGAAAGAAAAAAAAAAAAGTTGACCAGTCTTTTTTGTTGATGCTGTTTGTGATTTAATGTTGATCCTTGAGGCTAGTGTTATTTTTATGGAAAATTGGTCCTTTCCCCAGAAATAGTCTTGATAGATATTTGATAGAAATTTGTAAATACAATGTCCCAGACAGAAATTTGCCTCCTTAATAGGGTCGTTTATTCTTGGAGCATCTACTTTGTTCCATAGGAGTTGCTGACTTTCCCAGTTGTATCTCTTTATCCTCAAGGTTATTGTCTTAGAAATATTCCCTTAGATGAGAGATCAGATCTTTTTCCTACTGCATGCTCCTGTGTTCCTTTTTACCAGGAAATATTTCCCCCGATAGGTGGAAATATAGTTTCTCCCAGTGGAAAATCTCTCATCTTCCACTTTTTCACTTAAGCCAGATTTGCCAGTCTTTCACACCAATCCTAATACTCCCTAAGCTCAGACTCTATATAATTTGTTGTCTTGAAGACCTTCTGCCTTGCTTATGCTTAGGAGAACCTCTCTCATAACTTCCTTCATAGATAACAGTGGAATCTATTAAATACTTCAGTTCCCTGCAAAGGAATCCTCTTTGACTCTTCACTTTCATTCCTTAAAAACCAGAGATAGATCATATTTGGTTTAACAGTCACTTAGAAGTTCTGGATGGGAGCCTCAATACCTGTTTGTGGGGTTATTTGGCAGCTGCTATATTTCTTTTAAATCTAGAGTCCTTGGAGAAACTTTGAGAAAATGCATGATATTAAAAATTCTGTTACTTTTTTTTTTTTTTTATTTTTCTTTCCTCTTTTCTCTTAAGCCAATTGCGGGTATTTTTATCTAAAACACTTTTTGTGTTATCAGGGCTTAATGAATTGCATTTTATAGTTCTTCCTGACATTGCTATTAACTTTCATGTGGAATTTACAAGTGGATGTAATCACCTTTTATCACCGTTAGAAGTTATCGCTAATTCTTTCAGCCTACTTAGTACAATGCACTAAGAAAATAATTCACCACTCTTTACATTAGCTTATTCTAGTATTTAGCTCCATAACTTTCTGAAAGAAAAATAGTGAACTTGTGTATGTTGTTGGCCTATATCCCTCAAAGCAAATAATCTAATTCTAACCTTAAATGCATATAGAAATCTAGAATTAACATGTTATATACAATTCTTGATCATATAATTTCCTTATGTCTGTACATTTAACCACATACAGCTGGTATACAATAGGAAAAAAATGTAATAGGAAACAATGGATATGCAGGCAGTAAACTGGCTATTTCTTTACAACTAAATACCAGTCAGTTTTTGAGTCTCATTTTTTTTTTTTTAAGAAAGGAATGCCAGTTCTTGCCAAGCTCAAATTGGAACCATTTTTTCCTTCATTTTTTTTTTCAAAGGATTTCAAAATCTTCATTATTACTATCCTTTTCTTTCTAAGGAAGACCTGTGCTTGAATATGCTGGTATGATTTGAAAGTCAGAGGAGACCTAAAAGGGGGCATCTTGTGACATGAAAATGTAGTGCTCAAATCCCTCTTTAGGAAAAGATTTTCTGCCCAGTTGCAATGAGGGTGGTCAGTTGACAGCCCCCAACTAGTTAGCTCAGCTTTTAAGCCCAGGTAACCCTATTTTTAGGCAGTGGCATCTGAGGACTTTCTATTCTCTGCATGCCCACCAGCTAATAACTGAATAAGGCAGCTCTATAAGGGTCTCATCATTTCTATCAGACATGTGTCCCTGGATCTGTCCAGTGGGCTGACAGACTTTGTCAAATCAGCATCAATATCTAAAGGCTTCCCCTGCCCAATCTTGATTTCTTTATTTTCTTTCACTAATTTTATTCCCCAATTAATGTTTCTGCCCCTAACTAGGTCTCAGTACCTGTTATCCGGAGAACTCACACCTGGATGCCTGTCTATATAGGGAGGAGGTCTACTTTTTCTCCTCAGATATTGGTCATAGGTAGTGTCTTCTATGGATGTGATTGATCTGGTCTGTTTTGGGGCCCTTGGTCTCTTTCCCTGTTTCATTTTTGCTACAAATGCCTTGATACTTCTTTTATGGGTTTGTGGCCTTCGTGTGGGTGTAGTTGCCAACTTTTGATCTGATCTGGAGGCCTCTTCAAGTTTGTGATCTTCTTGTTTGTTCTTTCTCACCCATTGTGTCAAATAGGAGGGATGTTTGTACATGGACAGCACAGGGGAGGGATGGTCAACTTGAGAAAATTTTCTACACAGGGTTAGTACAATACCTCCTACAGAGAGCACTGCTCTAGAATACCGCTACACTTTGCTTGTATTGTTATTAACCAGGAGTAGTTTGTTGTGGCAAAAATAGTTGCTTTCTTTGACTTAAATAGGAAAACGAAGATTTTCTCAGAATTAGGTAACTCTGATATTTTATTACCTAGTATTTGGGCCTTGAGAGAGGCTTGATTCCTCTTCTTCCTGATTGTACTACCTCTGTTTCTCTTCGAACCCTCCTTTGAATGTGAAATTTCACTCCACATTTTCAAAAAAAAAAAAAAAGAAAGAAAGAAAGAAAGAAAGAAAGAAAGAAAGAAAGAAAAAAGAAAAGAGGAGAAGGAGAAGGAAGAAGGACAGGGCCATATGGTTTTCAAAACATTGAGGTGATATCTATGTTAAAAATGTAAAGTAAATGTGACTGCATTTGAAATGTATCGGCCTTTAACCTCATTTAGGCCAGTGGATATTGAAAACTGTCACTTCTGCTGAAATGTGGGGGAAAAGATAATGAGTACAACTCTGAGAGCAGGGCTTAGAAAACCTGCCATAGCTCTTTCATGACAACATTCCACATTTCTACCCCTGGGAAAACAGTGTCTTTGCTAAACTGATATAGTTGGGAGAGTTTTCCATATGTTTATGTTTCCATAAACACATTTTAAGCAATATTAATAAGATAAGCAATATTATCCAAAAGAACTCTGTTGCTACCTTGGTTCACAAATATGTCTGTTTTCCTACTTTCCTGTTCCTTTGGATTATTTAGTATCTTTATTCAGATATTACACAGTCTTGATTAATATTGCATTATGATACCATTTTGTTTTTTACTAGAGAAAGTTCTTTCATATTTTTGTCTTTCCTTTATTGCCTTGACTATTTTTGACCTGTTATTCTGTTACACACATACACACAAAGAGAGAAAGAGAGAGAGAAATTATTTTTGCAACTTATAAAACAAAATTTAAAACACTATAAAAACTTGCATAGTTCCAAAATGACAAAGTAAATTTTATATGATATCATTCATTAATATAACTCATCATATCAACATTCTGAAGTGAAAGTAGCATTTTTAGAAGTTTAATATTTTATTCTTTGAAAGGTTCAAGGTTGGAGTAAGCTCATCTTCAAAAGTTTAATAAGGTTCAGTGACAGAGGGCATGTGTGAGGCACTGGGATCAATTCTAAGCACTGCATGTAAATAAATGCATAAAATAAAGGTTCATCAACATCTAAACAAAATTTCAAAAAGAAGTTTAGAAAAATTACCCCAAACACTACCTCAACCTGATTTTTTTATCTCATCACCCCTACAATTCATCTCCCCACTGCTACCATCTACCATCAACTTTCTGTTTTAATTTCTTCCTATGGGGGCTTTAGAGGTTTGAAGAAATTTTATACTTACCAATTTAGCACATTGTTGAGAACTAGATAGAATCAGAACTAATGTAACTCTCTTTTTTAAAACTTAGTTTTTTTCTTATTCTTTTTCTCTCAAAATATCACCACTGTTTTTTTTTTATTTATTTATTTTTCTAATTTCTAGGCTGTTTGAAGAATCAGCTATTGATTTTGATTTTCTTCATGACTGTTTTCTATTTAATTTATTCCCACTCTGCACTGTATTACTTTCTTGTTCCTCTTGATTTATTGTTTTGCAAGGTTTAGAAGCACAAAGCCGAGATCATTGATTTTTCATCCTTTCTTTTATAGTATTGGATTTTCTCTTTGGTATATGAGATATTTAAAGGTAGGTTTTTAAAATTTCTAATATTTGAAATCTCTCAAATTATATTTTCATTAATCTCTAACTATATTGTCAGCAAAATGTTATTTGTATAATCACAATTATTTAAAAATATTTGACTTACACTATCTTGTGCTTCTTGTTCACTTATTATAAATGCTTTGCATCTGCTTAAAACATGCATTCTGTAATTTTGGGGGGTATGGAATTTGTATATGTCTTCATGATTTTTTAAATTGTTGTTCATAATTTTTTGATTGTATGTATCTTCAATAATTTATTGTCTAATGCCAAACTTTTATAGAAAACTATAGTGTTTGTAATTTTGTAAAATTTTTACTAATAGTTTTAGTAATTCCTATTAAACAGAACCTCTTTAAGTAGATATTTAAAAATTTTAAATTGTTTTTATAATCCTTGTTATCAACATATTTTTCATTATCTCTATATGTGATCTATTTATTTATTAAGTAGTAGTAATTATTACTATTATTTTTTATTAAGTATTTATCTATTATTTATTTATTAAGTAGTATTAATTACTACTGGTCTAAATACATCTCTGTAATTTTTGTTAGTTTTTTTTTTAAATTTAATTTCACTATCTAAATTTCATTCTTCATTTTGTCTGAGTATTTCTGACTTAGTTATGCCCCTTGTAAAATGCAGTTAGTCAGATTTTTCAAAATATCTAATGTAGCAAATTGATAAGACTGAGAAAAGACAGTACATATGCCTTTAAACTTGTACTTTTTGTGTTGTTATTGGAATTTTTGTTGGAATTTGTTAGGCTGTCTAATGTGATTGCACTTATTCTTACAGTCTTATGTGACACTTATTATCTAATTATTTTTCCTTCTCCTCTTTCTTCTTCATCTTTCATTTTGAGTGTTTTCTTAAATATTTTGCTTATGTCATGGTAGCAAGATAAATTAGAAAGACATGAAAATGAGCAGAAATGATTACTAGCACAATTTCCCAGATTACTGGTTCATTCATAATCTTTAAACTTTTTACAACTATGTAAGTTGATAAACACTCTTAGAAATAAAAAAAAAAAAGATTTCATAGAAATACAAATAGATTGTATTGTGCAACTAATCATTGCCCTGTAAATACCAACTAATTTTGCATCATTTTGTGACTACTTTTCTACATTTCTGATTTCTCGTATGTTTGTATGTCTATGTATGTGTATTAAATTTTCTGTTGAACTTGTTTTTAATCTTATTGATGACCACCTTTATTAATGCATTAAATGAAATCTTTAAAACATTCATTTTATAATTTTATGGGCGTCATGAATTAACTTTCTTAAAAAGCATGTTTTAACAAAGTGAATGGCATTAAATAGAGAATTTTTAAAGAAGATAAAGCACCAGGGAAAATTTAAAAGAATGGACAATTATAGCATAATTTTCTTGATGAAGTTACTGTGGACAGTTCAAACTGACTTAAGAAGAAAAATATTCAGAGAGAATGGTTAGAACCTAAGCAATCTTTATCAACTCTATTATATTCAGAGTTACAAAAAATTGTGCTGTGAATGGATAATTATGATTGTAATGCATTCCACTATTGTCATATATGTAAGAAATAAAAATTTAAAATAAATAAAAAATATTTGGGTATTCAAAATAAAATTATAGATATAGAACTCATAATTGGGTTTATATTTGTAAAAGTATGGTAATTTGAAGATTAAGAATTAACACTTTTCTATGACTGGATCATCTTTCAGTAAAACATGTGTTACAGAATGTACTGGTATTCAATTGACTAAAAAACACTGAACAATAGTAACATTCAAATTAGCGATAGATGACTGGAGTTCAAAGTTTCTAAGGTTCTGTATTTTCAGGTAAGGAAACTATTTCCTCATTTTGAGCTTTATTAATAAAATATGTTTTTAAGAACAGTTTTAAGTGTGTAATTTTAAAACTAGGAGGGAGAAAAGTATTGGAAAATAATCCATAATAAACCCAAAGAAAGAATAATGGAAGAATGGATAAATGTAACAAATTATGAGGCACAATATTACCTGGCAGAAATTAATCCAAATATAGCCTGATAAAAACAAATGGACAGAGATCACTGATATGGTTTTGATTTTGCCAAAGCAGAGCACAGCACTTTCACTCTGAATTCAGGGATGCCAGTTGAGAAATATGACACTCACTTACAAAGGCTTATTTCTTTATCATAAGAAAGACAGCCAGAGGAGAATGATTGCCTTGCTTTACCTTACACATACCCTCCTTCTTCTGGTCTATTAGGTTTTCTTTAATGCAGCGTATATGAAGTTTTTTAAAAATTGTATGTTTTTATATTTTTACAACAACCTAGTCTCTTATTTTTAAAATATTTTGTACATCCTAATTTGTCCAGGAAAAAAAAGCTTTTACCTGCTATTCCCAGGCTTTTTTTTGCTTTAATCACATTATTTCCTATTTTAAAATTTCAAAATTGAACTCTAGTCTTTCAAAATGGTGCAAACTTTTTTAAGTCATTGATAGAATTATTAGATAAACCTAGTTCTGATTTTTTTAAACCTGCATTATTTTAATTTTGAAAATTCTCCATTTAGATCTTCTCTTTTTATTGGAATGATTGAAGTTCCCAGAAACTTCATTTTCTTGTCTGTAAAATGAAACTAGTAATACTAAAAATATTAATATTGCTAGTGGAAAATGATTAGCATAATACTTGGCACACAGTAGGCTTAATAACTTGATTACATAAGATTATTATAATAATAATTATGCCAAGAATTATATTAGCTTATATTTGTTAAGGCTGTTCAATATTGTTAGCATTGCTTTGTAATTACTTTTTATATATGTATTCTTATTTGGTAGGACAAAATTAGCATAATGTCCTACTGAAACATCTAGGACTTGAACTCATTCTTTGGGGCTTTGAATATTGATTTCACTACCTGATAGCTGCATAACATTAGAAAATAACCTCTTTGAGATTGTTTCCTCATATATAAAATGGTGCTCATAGAATTGATAGATTAATATAAAACACTTAGAGTAATATCTGAAAGATAATGTGTTCCCAAAAGTATTTCTTAAAATGTATGTGTTACTTTCTCCATGAGAAAACTAAGGCAGAGAGAAGCTAATTAAATCACTCATGGTTGTTATCACTAATACTATGTAGGGTATATTGGATTCATCTATCATTCTTTAAGGTTATCCATCTATGCTCATGCCAAAGTAAGGGGTCTAAGTCTTTAAGAAGTTATTTACAAACTGAATTGAACCATCATAATTGATAATTTTTGAAATACTGAGCACAAATTAACAAATTATGGGAATAATACTATAAAAATGCATTTCAGTTTGTGAACAAAATCATTCTGTCTCGTTTTACCAAATAGAAAAATACATCATGTGGCTAAAGCAATTTGTTTTAAGTTATTTTTTAATATTTACAATCTAGTCAAAACAAGTTTCTTGCAACTTGTAAACATGGTTATCAATTCTGTGTAAATCTGTTATTACCTCTGAAGTCAGTTCCTCTGATCACTCAATGAAGGAGGAAGGTTGAGAATAAAGTTCTGTAATGGGGATGGGTAGAGGCTTTAGGAGATACAAAAATGGAAATTTGAGAATAAAATCTTTAATTAACATATGTAGTCAATGGGAGGAAGATTATCTGAAACATTATATAACAAAGGAAATCATTCCCTATGTGAAAAGCCAGATATATATAACAGAAAGAAAACAAATCCTTGTATGTAAGATAAATGGATTTAAATCAGTAAGTATGTGGTTTATAATTGCAAAGGAGGAGAGGGAAAAAGAAGAAGTTTAATTTTATTTTTTTGGCTTGTAACTGTATTTCTTTGCTTTGTCTAATATCAAAACAGGTTTATAAAAAAATTAAAGGCGAGTGCTTCGGAAAGCCTTTGGAATTTTCATAGAATATTAGAATAAAATTGATTTAGCTTTGATTTGAATACAGCCTGTGTTAGAATAAGATGAATAACATTAATAATAGAATAATATTCTAATTCTTCAGATGGAGAGTCATTTAATACTTCTCTTTAGTTTCCTCAAATCTCTTGATTTAACAGTGTAAACAAAGTTTAAGTACAGAACCTAAAGGACAACTTAATCTTACAATCATTTCTGTCCGAGCTAAAGGCTTCCATTTTAGCTTTATTCATTACAGCCCTAAAGCTTCTGCTTTCTAAATGTGTAGGTTAGAGAAAGTACCTTGGAGCTCACCTGCTCAAGATTAATAATATCACTCCAAGAAGATTAGAGCTATTACTCTTCCTGACCTGATCCAAATGGTACAAATGGGATTTTAAGGATGATGTCTGTTTGGAGATCCAAGGGACTGATGAGGTGCAGGGTATAGCTACCCTGAGGAATCAGGAAAGATAGACTGCAGGGCTGTTCAGATGATACACCATTAGCTTTAGCTATTATCCAAAGAAAAGATTATGGCTACAAATAAATTCATCCAGGCCTTTAGTACAGTGGACAGGCAAACCAAAGGATGGACAAGCCAGGAATAAATATACCTGTTATTTAAAAAGAAAACCTATGCTAAATTCTTATTTCAACAGCAGAATTGCAGGTAATAGGTGTAGTGTGTGGTGTGTGTGTGTGTGTGTGTGTGTGTGTGTGTATACAAATCACATATCACATTCTGGCCAAAGTGATTTAATTTAAAAACTTAGAAATATCAATTTTGTTTTAATAATATAATTACTCTTAAATCACCTGCTCTTGTCCTGCTTTTTTAGACTATTATGATTCTGACAATGAAGACTAGGTTTCTCACTTACCTAATGGAATGTCTGTTGTAGTTTGGGATATGGCATGTCTCTCAAAGGCTCATGTGTCCTCAATTCAGTCATGATCTGAAGTGGGGGTTTGGGGAAGTTAATGGATCATGGGGCTCTGATCTCATCAATGGATTAATGAATGGATTCATAAGTGAACAGACTATTGGGAAGTAGTGAAAACTGTAGGATGTGGGCCCCAGTTGGAGGAAATAGACCACCATGAATGTGCCCTGGAAGGGTTTAGCTTGTCCTAGTCCCCTTCCTTGCTCTCTTTCTCTTTCATCTCCCTAGTCCCCAGGAGAAGAACAGCTCTGCTCTGCATGTGTTCCCTTTCATGGTGTTTTGCCTCAGTACAGGCCCAATGCTAAGGGACCAAGCAACCATGGACAGGGTAGATCTCTTCTCTTTTAGGTTGGTTTTTGTCATAGGAATGGAAATCTGACCTACATAAACACCTTTGTAACTGACTCAAAGATACACTCAATAAAGTGAGATTGCTTGAATCGATCAGAGAAGGACCATTACTAACATACACATACTGATTAGATAAGTTTTTACTATCATGAGACCCTACCTAGTGGCTTTCCTTGTAATTAAATAAAAGTCCTTTCGTTGTAATTAAATAAAAGTCGTTTTGATAATAAGTTGATTGTTGGAGGCCCTACATGAACTATGGGTTTGTTTGAGCCATCACAAGCAGAGGCATTGCTTTTCTGAGAACTCCTGGTGTGGACCCCCTTGTTTCATATTGCTCAGATTAAGCCTTAGCTCACTCCTTACCTTTGCTCACGGACCTAGGTTCAAAGGCTCCTGAGGTTGGCATAAACCTCTATCCACAAACAACTTGTTTTTCCCATCTTTATCCTGTTTTCCTCAAGAAGCCTGTCACACTGAAACCTTTTGATATATTTCCCCTTAAATAAAGGATTTGGGCGTTTGTCCTATTCAATTCCAGTTCCTACCAGGACTGGAACACTCACCAGGCCCAAACTTTGAAAACTATTTTCTGCCTCTTATTGTTTTGTTCCTTATTGATTATTTTTAAACTTCTTAATTTTTCTAGCCAGTTCACACCTGCAAGCAGGAATTAGTTTTCGGGGTGCTGGTAACCCTGACATATGATAATGGTACATATAATCCATGTTTTTCATGCAATTAATATGAATCAATTTATTTGATCACCATAATATTTATCATTATATGTTCACTTTAAAGATGAAAAAAATCAGCCTACAAAAAGGATAAATAATCTGCTTATTCCTTGTCTCTTAAACAATTTAGCTTATCAATAAAGCTATATCCTCCTTATTATTCTGATTTTCTTTAACATTTATCCAGGAATATCTTTCAAATCCCTAAAATAATATATTTGCTCTCACTGCATCATACCCTTTACAGAAAATATTCGAGTTACCTTTTTCAAGTTGTATTTTTACAAAACATTTAAGTATATACTATGAAAAAAATCTTCTGATATTTTATAGATCTTAATTGTATTCATTACTTTTTAGGCTATCTTCTCTCTGCCTCACTAAAATATAAGCTTATTATATTATAACTCTAGCACCTAGAACAACACCTAAAATTTAGTATGTGATTGATGCATAATCACATCAATTAATGAATGGAATAACTGAATATAAAATTACTAATATGGCAAATGTTAAAGAACTGGTTTTAGATATAACAAAGGAGATTTATGATTCCTTGACTTATTTCTGCTGTTAAGGTGAATGAAATGTCTAAATGTTGATACTCTTAAAAAATAGAATGCAAAAAAGGAAATTGGAGAAGGAAAGAGATATTGAGAAGAGGTTTTGATATATCAACTAGAGGTATTTATGAGGTGATTTATAGACTGACATCAATATGCTTTTAGAAAGGCACATTGGGAGCTCAAGGGGTGATTGGATCTTAATTTATAGAATTTGAAAAGGAAGATTTGTACCTTGCAAACATGTAGTGGTTCTGGGAAAAGTGCAAATAAACACAACAAAGAGGGTAAAAATGAAAACCACGGGTAGAATTCTGCAAACTCCTTCCACTGCACAAGTAAGCAAAGAATTGAACAGAAGTTAGATGTTGTATTAATGTTTATAAAACTGCATTTCAGATTCTGCCGCAGTCTGTCTGGCTGCAGCAAAATAACCGGGGGGTGACGAACAACTTGTGTACGTTGATACAGCAGGAGTGGGAGCCGTTTATTGCAGGACAGGAGCAGTATTTATACATTCCACACAGCTTATCTAATTAGCATAAACTAGATACATCAGTCAACCAATAAGGAATCTCCACACTTAATGGCTTGTTTTTGTTACTTCTCAAACCACTCCCTCTGGCATTTTGCCAGGCACCATCCAGACTTGTTTACAGACTCTAACATTCCCCTGGCAAAATGCCAGGTGTTATTTTTGACTTGTTTACAGACTCTAACATTTCCCCCTTTTGTTTAATTTAAATAAGGACCATAGTGGTTTTTACAGAAACACCATAAATAACCTGCCACAAACAGAAAGGGAGGATACAAAATGCCACAATACCAAGCCAATTGATGGCTCCATGCAAGAAGCCCTTGGAAAAATTATACCAGCAATGACACTGTTAGCAAAGATACCGAGTAACAATTTGTTGTACATTACAGTTTGTTGTCTCAGTCCAGGTAAAGCAATGTCTCAATAGATTAACTCACAGTCCAGGTAAGTTCTGCAGGCAGCTAGCTTAAATCACAGTCCAGGTAAGTTCTGCAGGCAGCTAGCCTAAGCTGTAGCAGCAGAAACAGCAACAGCTCCGAAGTCTCGTCCGTTTTTCAGCCGAAGTTTCATCCGGTTTTCAGCAACACTGGAAATTTTTCCATCCTCGTCCTCACCGGCACTGGGACGAAGGCAGGAACTCCTGCAAAGATGCTAAAGAAAATCCTGTAGCATTCAACTAAGAAAACAGCCTTCTGAACAATTTAGTACATTATCTCAAGGTTTTTTACATTTGAAATAAGCATTAATAGTGTTATTACTCATTAGCTTCCAGGTGTGGGAGAATCATTGTAGCTTAGTTATTGGCATTGAAAATGACCAAACATCAGGGACGCTGGTAGCGTCTTCTGCTGGCTGTAGTGCCTGGGCAGCCCCAGATCGCCCTGGGGAGTGTCCCGGACTCAAACTGCTACTGGGCACAGGGAGCAAGAGCCTGCGAGACTGTGCCTCCTGGTCAGGTCTAGATTTGGGCTCCGGCAGTGGAAGAGCCAGCTCCCCGGCCAGGAGGCGGGGAAGGGCCAGTCGCCGCCTCTTGGAAAATCCTTGCTGCGCTGTGACCAGCTTGCACACTCGGCAGCCGCCTCTCCGCTTCACGCACCCTCTGGTAACGAAAAGTATTTAGTAATAGCCTTTTGCTGCAACTTTTTTCCTGATAATCCTTCTTCTTCTGAACTTTCTTTTTCTTTCTGACTAGAGTTCCTGGGCTCTTATCGACACATGCCCTAACTATTCTTGGTTCCACTGGGGTGCCTTCTTCCCTTAGTAATTTACTTCTCACCCCTTCCATATTTTCATCACAAAGACAATACAATACACTGAGACAAAACAAGACACAAACATACTGTATCAATCTTCTCCATTTTCTCGAAATGGCCATTTTTCCTCTCGCCCTATCTGCCTAGGGACGAGCAGATTGCTCCCGTCCTATCTAAGAACGGGCAGCTTTTTTTCGTCACTTACCCCCGAGTGTCCCGGGGCTCCCCGTAACGGGCCACCATCTGCCGCAGTCTGTCTGGCTGCAGCAAAATAACCGGGGGGTGACGAACAACTTGTGTACGTTGATACAGCAGGAGTGGGAGCCGTTTATTGCAGGACAGGAGCAGTATTTATACATTCCACACAGCTTATCTAATTAGCATAAACTAGATACATCAGTCAACCAATAAGGAATCTCCACACTTAATGGCTTGTTTTTGTTACTTCTCAAACCACTCCCTCTGGCATTTTGCCAGGCACCATCCAGACTTGTTTACAGACTCTAACATTCCCCTGGCAAAATGCCAGGTGTTATTTTTGACTTGTTTACAGACTCTAACAAGATTCCTTTGCTTTCATTATATTTTAAGTCTTAATGTTGAATTGTCCCCAATTACAATACTTACAAATGCCATAGCCATATATTTTTATTTCTTTCTATCTATCTATCTATATCTATATATATATATTAATATAGTAAAAGAGTGGTAGGTGGATTGTAAAGGAGAATATAAATGTTTTTACTGGCTAATTAACTACTCTAAGTTTTTCAGACTCTATGAATGTTTAAGTTTTTATTACATTAGTTTCTATAAATACTTTAACATTCAGGGGATTTCAAAATTCAATGACTATAGAAATACTACTAGTGAAAATATGTGGAATTTTTAAATTTAAAACTACACAAATGAATAATAGAAAAACTACAACTACAACTAAGAGTATTTGTCAATTTCTAATAATGAACTCAATATTTTTAGAATGAAATGAAAGTCGCAAGGTGAATCAGCAATGCAGAATATTTTTTCTCGTCTATTTTTTAGCTTTGTAGAAAGTCAGAATTCAATGATTCAAGTTATAGAGCTATGTGACTACAATATCAAATACTATTGACAAATTTTATCATCCATCACAAATTATATGGATTCATTTCTTTTTATCTCTGCTACTAACTTTATGAAAGTTTACAGTGTTTTAAATGTATCTTTCTTCTTTTGTATTTTGTTCTTAAAGTGGGTGTATATGCGTTTTTCTAAACATGTTTAAACAAAATAATAGCACTTTGGTAAAACATACAATAGTAAAAAATAAAGGATGT
Organism: Marmota monax; assembly: GCF_021218885.2. Lineage (NCBI taxonomy): Eukaryota > Metazoa > Chordata > Mammalia > Rodentia > Sciuridae > Marmota > Marmota monax. The sequence goes on along the minus strand of NW_026695197.1, from coordinate 1,469,843 downwards.
AAATAGAGAAATAATATAGAAAAATTTGTTTATTCAGGCAAATGTTACCCAAACTTTATAGATTTGAATCATAAGTAACTAACCCAGATTTGGTTGGGTATTCGTTTAATTTACCTGAAAATCTATGATGTCTTTTTTTTACACATTTCTCACATAATTCAAAAATTGAAGCCGAATGTTGAAGTATTAGGGCATCATAAAACTACAGTGGAAAAGTTTTACATAAGAATGTAATATCTTGAAAGCATCATATATTATTTAAATTTAATTTTAGATTTAATATTGTTAAATTGCTTTTTTGGAGTACATTCCTCATGATATAAAGAGAATCAAGTTTGACTCTATAATATTCATTTTAGAAATATGTCGTTCAACAATTTTAATTTTAGAGATGAAGAAACTGGGGCAGGTAGCAAATTAGAAAAAAAAAATAGGACATTGGTATATAATATGGTGAGAAAGCCCAGGTGACTGGGTAAAATTTATCCTTTATCCAGCCTGCTAATTTCTATTAGGAAAACTCTTCTTTACTTCACTTTTGAAGAATTAATAAATCTTATATCATATCACTCTAACTTTATGGGCACAAATTTCCTAGTTCAGGAAATGCTGCAATTTCAGCATCATTGTACGTTATCAAACTTGTTCCTTCCTGTGTTGCTGTGAAGAGATTCAGACCACATTCAGTGAGAATACAGAGGCAGAAAAACACAAGAGGCCAGATAATCACACAGGGAGAGAATTTGAACTAAGGACCTTTAATACTTTTCCCTTTTATGATGTTTGTTTCATACTTTATGATATGGATGCCAATTCACAATAAGGTGGGGACACTAGAGAAGAATAGCATTACCTTAGATTAGGTAGAGGGAAATGAAGGGAGGGGAGGGGAGGGGATGTGGGGATAAGAAAGATAGTAAAATGAAACTGACATAATTACTTTATATATTTTGTGACTGCATGACCAATGTGATTCTACAGCATTGTTAGAGTCTGTAAACAAGTCTGGATGGCGCCTGGCATTTTGCCAGAGGGAGTGGTTTGTGAAGTAACACCAGCGAGCCATTAAGTGTGGAGATTCCTTATTGGTTGACTGCTGTATAGAGTTTATATTAATTAGATAAGCTGTGTGGAATGTATAAATACCCCTCCGGTCCTACAATAAACAGCTCCCACTCCTGCTGTATCAATGTACACAAGCTGTTCGTCACCCCCCGGTTATTTTGCTGCAGCCGGACTGCGGCACAACATGTACACTCAGAAAAATGAGAAATTGTATTCCATCTATGTATGAAATATCAAAGTGCATAAATGCATTCTACTGTCATGTATAACTAATTAAAAAATTAATTTAAAAAAAAAAAAACATTACATAACACATGTGACACATCGAGTTTGTGGCAGGGTAAAATATGGAGACAAAGACAGTTTACCTACACTTATAGTGCCTATTGCAGAAAGAAGAGACCAAATAACCACATAATTAAACATAAAATTGCAACCACAGTAATTTCTATAAAGGAGATGAACTGATTTTAACAAATAACAGGGTACTAGCGTCTGAATGTTTGTGTGGCCCAGAATACATACATTGAAACACTAATCCCCATTGTAATGATGTCTGGGGATAGGATCTTGGGAAGGTGATGAGGTTATGGGAAGAGACCCCAAACATATGGGATTCATGTCCCAAAAAAAGAGACTCCAGAGATATTCCTTGCTGCTTCCACTATATGAGGACACAGAAAAAAAAATGGAAAACTATGAACCAGAAAATAGGGCCTCACCAGACATCAGACACTGACTCTACCAGCATCTTGATCACAGACTTACCAAAATTTGTCTTTTTATAAGTTATCCAGTCAATAGCAGTATATATATAGCAGTATATATTTGATATAGCACCACAAACAGATGAGAGAGAGAGAGAGAGAGAGAGAGAGAGAGAGAGAGAGAGAGAGAGAGAACATGTTATCCTGAGGAAATGATACAGGAGAACACATAATGATTAAAAGAATTTAAGCAATATTTGCTGAGTTAAAATTAAAGAGAATAGGAGAAAAGGAGCATTCTACATGATAACAGCTTATGAAAAGTCAGTGTCGGTATGGGACAGGAAAAATGCTGAATTAAGAAATAAAAAAAAATCCATGTGATGATTGGCATGGAGGATAAAGAGAACTGCACTGTAAGAGTATGTTCAATAGGCAGGCAGTATAAAGGGACCCACTGCAAGACATAGATTATGGTTATGGTTTCGATTTTTGAAAATATGTAAAATGTTGAAAATTTACTTTCTTTCTCTTCTTTGTTTCTTTCTTAAAACTTATTCTATTGTGAAGAAAATTGATTTTACAAGGGTCAGTATGTAAGGAGGTAATGCAGCTAGACATATATTGACTTAGTCAATTATAATATCCTGGGCTACATTGACATTAAGTCAGACTGAAATTTGCAAGATGTTACCTGTTTTGCAACCTAATAAGTAATCCTTTACAGTTTCATATTTATTTTCTGACAGAAGACACAATGAGTTTTTCTGCATCCATCAGGCAGGCGTGCATTACTCTTGGAAAAATTTGGTGTGAATTTCTGTAGCCCCAGTACTCATGGAACAACAGATATTACCCTTCCTGTGCAGGCAGTTGCACCAAAAGAGAGCAACCCTGAAGTTAGAAGACTCCACGTTTGAATAGAGCATCAAGTACTTCCATTCATACTCATCTCCAGGTAAAGAGAAATTTGCTATGAAGCAAATCTCTCCCAAGGGAGTAGAGAAAGGTACCCTGCAATTATTTCCTTGGAATGTAAATAAATACTTCCAAGGAAAAAAGAGAAAGGACTTAATGCCTTAAAATATTCTCAAGTGTCTGTATCCACAGAGAGACACTAATTCTAACTTCTAAAGTTTCTGTTATGCAATAGTTCTTTCAGTATCCTTTGCTCAGAAGATTTGCTAGAATTATGAAGAATTATCTCCCAACAGATTCTCTCTCGACATTGACTCCCAAAGAAATTTATATAAGTAGAAGGCAACTTTATTTAACTCAAATAGTGTACACCTCTAAAAGGAGCAGACAAGCACAGATGGTTTATGTTATGTAAAAATGCAGTACAGACTGTGAGCATAGACTCAGATGACATTAATTGCCTGGAAAAAAAAAAAACAACAGAATAAGGATTTGTTCTCATGATCTACTTCAAAACAAAGTCCTCAATACTCAGGGGGTTAAGACAGCCTATGATTTTACTTATAATATTCCAACTCATAAATTCAGAAAAGCTCATACTCAATCAGTAATGACTAATCTGCCTGAAAAGGCTGAAGTTACTAACAAAAAAGCCTCTACTTCCAAGATAACCCCATCTTTTGTATTTCCAACTCCTCAAAGCTCTTTGACTTCTCTTTTAATATGGCTTCTCACTCTCCTGAGCATCTTTATGTGGTTTAGTATTTCCCTGTTTGGTCATTTCAATGTAGCCTTCTAAGATGGAGTCAGTTTCCCTCAGAACAAACATTCCATTGTGAACACATTAATGGGCATACCAGACAGAATAGGGGGCCATCTTTAATCTACTCTATTATTTATTTAAAAAATAATAATTCTGTGGAGAAGAATATATTGGTTTTCTGTTGCCCCTATGAAAGTATGATCAGAAATTTGACAGTATAGCACATATGCATTTATCATTCCATTTTTATGTAAGGCAAACTTCCAGGAAGGCTTTGGTGTAGATTGTTGTTGACTTGAAGTCTTATTTGTAGGCTTTATGGGAGAATATAATTTCAAGGTTTTTTCAGCTTTTTGCACAAATGCAGTTTTGTTCAAATGGAGACTTAGAATGGAATTTTTCCTTCTGCTAAATCTTTCAGACTTGCTTTACTACTCTTAGCTATGAGACAGCTCTAATTTCTGTGTTTCTGTAATTACAATGAGCCATCCAGACAATTCAGGAAAATCTTCCTATTTTAAGTATAGTACCTCTAGTGGGTTGAACTGTGCCTCTCCAAATTTCATGTCCACCCAAAATTCCCAGGTTTGGCCATATTTAAAATAGGTCTCCGTATAGACTGCATGTTTGTTCTCTCCCCAAATTCATTTGTTGAAGCCCTAATATACAGTGTATTAGTATTTGAGAGGAGGCCTTTGGGGGCTTATTAGGCTTAAATATAGTCATCAGGATGGATCCCTCATGATGGGATTAGCATCTTTTTAGGCGGAGAAAACATCAGAGCTCTCTCTCTTTCTTTGTGAGAATACAGCCAGAAGGCAGCAGTCTTCAAGGTAGCAAGAAAGGCCCTAGCCAGCTACTATATCTACTGTCACCTTAATCTGGGACTTTTCAGCCTCCAGAACTGTAAAAAAAAAAATCTGCTGTTTAAGCCATCAGTCATTTTGTTATGGCAGCATGAACACTCTTAACTAGCAAAGTTAAGATGAAGTCATACTAGATTAGAGGGACCCCGAATCCAGTGGAGCAGGTGTAATAACAATAAGAGTAGAGAAAGCAAGGACACAGAGAGACACAGACAGAAGGACGCTGTGAGATGACTGAGGGAGAGTTTGAAGAGAGGCAGCTGCAAAGTAAAGAACACCAAGGACAGCCAGCAGCCACTGGAACCTTAGCAAAGGGAAGGAACCTTCAGTGGGACCGTATGGTCCCTAGAACTTTAAGTGGGACCATGGTCCTGCCAAAATCTTGACTTCAGACAGCTGGCATCCAAAAGTAGAAAAGAAAACATTCTATCATTTGAAGCCATGAAATTTGTGTTAATTTGTTACAGCAACCTAGTAAACTGAAGGTAGCAACTTCAATTCCATCGACAGTGTCTGTTTACCAGGTAATCTACCATGAGCATGATACCAGGGCCTGCAGAACAGAAGACCAAAATTCTGCCTACTCCACTCTTTCTTGATCCATTATCTACATTCTTTCAAATAACACATAGAGTTACCCTTCCTCAATATCTTAAAGGGTCACCTTAACGCATTCACTCAAAGTCCAAAATCGCATCCTAATCCCCACAAGTACTAACCTCTAAAGTCTTATCTCTCATTAGTTCAAAGCTCCAAAGCTGGTCATCTAGGTAATACAAGTCAGGTAGAGATGAGGCTTCAATCACAATTCCTCACCATTGATAGGCCTATGAAACTAATGAAACTTGTCTGCTCACAAAACTCCCGATGTACTATGGTAGAGCATGTACAACAATTATGGATATTGTGGCTCAAAAAGTTGGAGGGAAGAGTCACTGGTCCAAATTATCCTGAGATCTAGCCAGGCAAACTCCTTATAGTGTCCAGGTCAGAGTCCCATCCTTCCTGCCTCTCCTTCCACCCATAGGGCTTCAAGTTCATTCCCTGGAGCTCTCAATTCTGCCTTCTGAATCATGCATCCCTTTTTATGACAGCTAGCATAGGTTTGCACCTGAGTGGTTTTATCTGACTGCTGCTTGTCATTAGAAATTTTCTGATTCAGACTTAATCCTTTCATATTCTTCTGCCATTCTGTTTAAACTTGCAACAATTCTGCTGACAAAAATTTCTCAAGAAAATTGTGAATTTTGCCCAAATTCAACAGGGAAGCTTTCCTTTAGAGAAAGACTCCTGAGCACATCTTTCTGAGGTAATGTTTTCTCCGCTTATAGCTTTTACTGAGGTGAGCGGGGGGCACTGTCCTTTAACTACCTGGAGTCTCTGAAGTGATTTGGGGATCTGTGAGTCACTGTTAATGCCTTTGAAGAGCCTTCTGTGTGCTGGGGTACCTGACATAGGGATCTTTCTTCTGTTAAGAACACATCATGTACCGTGCATCCATTTTCCTCTCTACATCACATTTTCTGAAGCAATCTCTAAATTTTGCAGTCATTGGCCATCTGAATAGACCTAATTTCTCAAATCTTCAGGTTCTGGTTCTTTTTGTTGAGCATTTTTTTTTCCTCCATTTGTCTTTTCCATTTTACTGTGAACAGTATCTTCAAACTTGAAAATCTTTTGAACTGCATACCTACATTCATTGCTTATAAGTTCTGTTTTCCACCTAACTACAAGACACAATTTTGCTAAGCATTCTGCAACTATATAACAAGGTTCCCATTTTCTATAGTTTTCAAGAATAAAGTTCCCACTTGCATCAATATCCTCACTGGCAAAATCCTTTGAATTCATATTTCTTCTTGCAGCCTACCGAAGGCAATCTAGGCTTTTTGCTATTATGCTTCTCAAAATTCTCCCAGCCCTTTTCCACCACCCACTGCAAAGCCAATTCCATGATTCTTACGCATTGTTACAGTAGCCCCTTGACTTCTTCCTGTAGATGAATTTCTTCCAGGTAGCACGAGAATTCCTCGTAAAAAATATTAACAAAGAATTTGTGGCATCTTTAATCTACTACTCGGCTTTTAAAGGAAAATAATTTTGTGAGTAAGAGTGATTACAGTGTTTAAGAAAATAATCTAATTCCAAATAATATTAAAATTCATTTAATAGTGTCATTTGATTTAAATTAAGGTTGACATTTTAAAATACTCATTATTAATGTAGGCTGAATGGTACCTGCACTTGTAACTTACTGATAAATCATTTGCCACAAATTGCAGCTTATACAATTTAAAATGCATATTCTAAAAGAAAAGTTATGACTTAAACTTATGTGTAACTATTTCAGGGTAGATCATTCTCAATTATTTGAAATTAGTGAATGTCACTCCACTCCATTCACATAAAACCTTGCTGTAAAATAACTTTAAAATTCTTTTAAGCTTTATATTTTATATAAGATAATTAGAAAAAAGAAATAACAATTGCTTAAGGAGCTTATAGATCTTCCTATAGAGAAAAAAATAAATGATATTCAAAGGAAAACATGAAAATGAATGATACTACTTAACCTCTTCTGCTTTCAGTATAAAGGAACTGAAAGATCAGATTTTTTGTTCAAATGACAGTTCAGTGGCATTTCATTTCCCAGAAAAAAAATGATTTAGAAAACGAGGTCTGGAAATCAAGCTTTTATGAAAGTTCAATGGTAGCCTAATTCAAAACTCAAAAGATAAAATTCCTGAGATTCTCTAGCAGTGTTTCTTGAGAAAGTTACCTTTACTCTTGTAGATTTAACAACCTTGAAACATTATTTCCCAAAGTGGTATCAGCTAAAACCCGGGTATACCCTATATGTGTAGAGGTGTGGTTTAGGGGTTACAAACAGAATCTGATGAATTAATACATTTGAGAAATGTTAGATTAAAATAGTATTAGAAGGTTTAAATGTTTGCTCCTTCTTGTTATTGGAATCAAGAGTCAGATATCAGAGAATGACTTTTGATAATTATCATTAATAATTTTGTCTTTTTCTTTTTTTCCACATATTTTATTGGTGCATTATAGTTGTACATAATGATGATATTTGGTGTTACATATTCATGCATGTGCACATTACAAAAATATAATTTGGCCTACATTCACTTGCCAACACTTCTTTTCTCCATCCCCTCCTTCCACCCTCTCTTGTAATTCTTTAATGCTTAAAATGGAAATAAGAAAACTAGAAGAACAATAATTTGTTAGATGTTTCATGAGAATGTCCAAACAAAGTAGACAAATGTTAGCAAATGGAAATGAAAAAATTAAAATTTGTGTTAACGTTTCTCAATTCGTCTATGTTCCACATAAATGTATATATTCAATTACATGATTCATTATCCACATACCACATGTAATTAATAAAATAAAAGTAATTGTATTATAACATATATATATATATATATATATATAAAATCATACTACAATGCATTAGTTCTGTAATAGTATTAATGTAATACTAATATATACATTAATGTTTATAAATATATGCCTTATTTATTTAATAAATATGTTATATAAAATCTGATAGTTAACTGAAATATATTTATTTGTAAAATTGTTTGTCTTTTTATATATGTCCCTGTGTTAAAAATAAGCATGTACTTTACCATAGAGCTCTATTCCAGCCCCAGTAAATCTTAATTATACCTCTTAATACTTGTTAAATTGGTCTGTATAAGAATATAATCTATTCTGTTTATTACCACTGGTATATTTTGAAACCTAAATAGCTATCTAAACTATGGAAGTTTCTTCTTGCTGTGTCTTATCACTATGATCCTATGTGTGACCTTTAAGCATGTAAAACTGTTAATGAATATATAAAGTATAATATGTGTTTTTATTTTGTTTATATTAAAATTATTTTTATTTGTATGACAAATACTAATAGAGTACAGTAAACCAAGATTATGCTATTTATTCAGATTAAACCAATGGAAAAACATATAATTTCTCATCTCTTAGAAAATAATTTTAATAAGGAATGAAGAAAATAAATAACTGCATATAATCAATTATTTAATAAAAGTTTTGGCAAACACTAACAAAGCACTATATTGGCATATAAGAGGAATAAATTTTAAAAAATTGCAAAGGCTTTGAGGAATAATTGTAGGTAAACTGTGTATATTTTAGTCTGAATTAATTTAAAAAAACAAAGAATATTTCAAAATGAGAGAATGGCTTCTGGGAATAACTCAGAAGAAAGGAAAAAGACTGGGGTAATTTGATCCAAAAAAGAACGTAAAAGACAAAGTGAGACAGTCCGAGTTTCATCAGGTTGACAATATCTAGGTGATTCAGGCTGATTGTGTCCAAGTTACAAAGTGAACTTACATGAAGAATAATCAGTAACTTTTGAAGATTACTTAAACAAGATATGGTAGAAGTCTGATCTAGAACTGATAGAGTAGAGAAGAAATGAAGTAGAGTCAAGATTTACTAGAAGTCTGTAAAATATGGTGACATTCCAAACATGGAGGCTGGAAGAGCAACAAGACTTGGGAGCAACTCATGGAGTTTGGGCTGATGTGCTGGGTGGATACTTTTATTATCCATTAAAGCAGCAGATGCTCAACTTTTTTTTTTTCTTTTGGTATTGTTTGTACTTGAGTTAATGGGTTTTGTTTGTTGGTTGGTTTTGCATTGTTTTGGCTTGGTCAGATGATGATGAATCCAGGTTTTCATATTTGTGAGGTAATTACATAGATAGAACAAATAGGCAGTTGGTTAGAATGTCTTAAACTCCAATTATATTCTTAACAGTTTTCTTGGTTTATCCTCTTAGATTCTTGGGACAATTACTCCTAAATGGCATTTAAAGGTGTATAATGCTGACTTCATATGGGAGAAGAGTACTAAAAGTGGAAAAGACCCAAGAAAGAAAGATGATACAAATTTAATATTTAACAAGAAACGTGTGTGTGTGAGTGTGTGTGGGCGTGCACGCACACAGTGTATATTATAAATAATGTCAAAAATAAATTTTCTCATTCCATTTGGAATTTTTCCCACCAGATTTATAAAGCTCTTCATTAGCAACTTTTTTACTTCTTGACCAATATATCTTTCCTCAATGCTTAATTTCTTTTATAAATGTGTTCTTACTATAGAATATTAATAAAACATGCAAGCTCCATAGTAACATTCTATCTGGAAATTCTGAGAGATGAAAGCATAGAAACAGCTAGATGCCTGAGTTTGGATATACTGATGCCGAGTAACTCTGAAGAAGAGAGATCAGAGAAAACCAAAAGAATAAATCCTGAAAGAAAATGGCTAACATCATTAATGGTTAATTTCCAGTATTCCTAATAACAAAGATCACATGATGTCTGTCTCAGTGCCACAAACCTGTAATCCCAGTGACTTGGGAGGCTGAGGCAAGAGGTTAGCAAGTTTGAGTCCACGCTCTGTAACAGAGCGAGGCTCTAAGCAACTTAAGAAATCTTGTTGCAAAATAAATAAATAAATAAAAGGGCTAAGGATATAGCTCACTGATAAAGCATCCCTGTGTTCATTCCCCAGTAAGAATGAAAGATCTGCATTTATACTGGAGAGTCAAAGAATCAGGTAGAAAATTACTGCCAGCTAATAGCTTTCTGAAAATCAAGAAGGGAAACTTTACAGCCCTTGGTAAAAAGAAAATAAATAATAAATAAATAAATAATAAGTTGGTCTAAGATCTACAAAGTCAGATAACTGAACAAAACCTCAAAATATGTTTCAACAACTGGTTTAGCAAGAATATCTGCAGTAAGCACTCAGAAAATTCAGGAGACAGATCACAAAATGAATGTACCTCAGGGTTTTGTATTACCACAGAAGAAAAATAGTAACTTTAAATTTTGTGTCTGTCTCTCACAAACACACACACACACACACACACACACACACACACACACATATATATATATGCATATGTTTACATACATAAATACATTATATGTGTGTATGTATTCATGTATCAAATATGTCCATAAATTTGCAAAATATATATATATATGCATATGTTTACATACATAAATACATTATATGTGTGTATGTATTCATGTATCAAATATGTCCATAAATTTGCAAAATATGTTTGCCTAAAACTTCCCATATTCCACATTATCATGTACTACTTGGTAAATTACATTATACATTAATATTTTCTGTCAATTACATCTCTCAGTATAAGTTATGACAAAAGTATTGAGCTATTACCAGTAACTGAAATTGGAAGAGTAAAAAAAGCACTATGAGACCATGATTTATGAAATGAATTACCCATGGAAAGAAATAACATGTTGTATACACATGCAATGAGCTATAATTTACCTTTAGCAAAGAAAAAAGTCCTGCCATATGTGACATGAGCCCAGAAAACATTTTGCTATAAGAAAAATTTCCATCACAGAAGGAAAAACACTGCCCAATTCTACTGATAGGAAGCATCTAAAAATTCCATTTCTATAGAAAATGGAATGGTGGTTATCAAGAACTGGTGAGAATTTAACATAGGAAATTACTATTCAACAGGCCCAATGTTTCATTTATGCAAGATGATTAAGTTCTAGACATCTCTCCTACAATGTTCTGCCTATAGTTATCAATATCATATTTTTTAAATAAAATTTGCTAAGGAATTAGATATCATATTAAGATTACTTCTCATGCTGTAAGAATAATTCAATAAAAAATAAGGAGGAATGCATTCATTGACAAAATGTTGTCTCCAAGGGGAAAATGTTGATAATTTTATCAAGGTGTTAATAATAGAAAACACATATGAAGAAGGTATTTTGGGGGTAAAGTAGAAAAGGCATAACATAGGTTAATAGTGAATTCTCTTCTATATCTACATATTATTTAGGACAATAACCAAGTCCATGTTTGTTGTAATGGAAAGTGATACAACTCGAAATTATTGGGGGTGTCAAAATTTTGAGATGTGACTTGAAATTAGAAATTGAAGATAACTCAATTTTGGGAGCCAAGAGATATGTGAGTAGTATAGTCACATCCATTTAAAAAATAAAATTCTGTAATTATCCTTATATATAAACAAAGAGAAAATGTAATTTGCTGTCAGATTATTATAGCCTCAATAACATTGGATAGTTCTAGATTAAACAGACCAGTTACTGCTGATATAATTCTTTCATTCCATAAATGATGTAAATCTGAACAGTTTGGTGAATAAAGAAATGATCCTATACTTTCTACTGATTTAATTGGTCAAAAGACAAATATTTGCTGTAAGTCTAAGGGATAGATTTCTTTTCTAGCAAATGTGAAAAAATGTATAGAAGTTCCTACATTCCAAAAATCACTAGTGATTTACACAGTGAAAATGTGCTTATTTGTCCTATTAAAGGTGGGAAGACTATTTCAAAATTATAGCTATGTCAAAAATAGTATTAAATACTTGGTGAGGCCACCCACCCCCAAGCTTTAAAGATGTTTTAGATATTTAGGACTGCAAAAAGATGCTTAGTATAGGACCTAACTCATAGGAGTTCAAGAGTGCAAGGACTGGTGAATTAATCTTTAGTAGACCAAACATTTATTATTAGAATTATATTTTATATTTTATTTTACTTGGGTATGAAAGTTCTAAATTGTTGAAGTTTTTGACATTTACCGACTGGAGCAACACAATATTAACCATAAGCAGGCAGGGAGACATACTGTGACTCCATTTATATCTCCTTAAACCCAGGATGCAAACATGCTTAATCTTCTGGTCGGAAAATATTTTCACCTTAAAAATTCATCTATTTGTTTTTTCTTCTATTGTTACTAGGCCCTATAAAAATTTTCAAAATCCTTGAAAGTAAAAAAGAAAGGTAGAGTAAAAAAATCCAAGTATTTGTGAATGTTTGACAGTGGATATGAATATTTGTTTTTATATAAACAACAAGAGGTATAGTGGGAAAGCAAACAGAGAAAAATTCTTGAGATTAATATCAGAAAAGTATGATGAGAGATGACTTTTGGCGTTACATTACCAAAAAATATCTCGCAGATATTTAGGTTTTTGTTTGTTTGTTTGTTTTGGTACCAGGGATTGAACCTGAGGGAGCTTAATCACCGAGCCATATTCCCAGCCCTTTTTATATTTTATTTAGAAACAGGGTCTTGCTGAAATGCTCCCACCTTGTTAAATTACTGAGGTTGGTTATGAACTCTGGATCCTCCTGCCTCATCCTCCCCAGCAGCTTGAATTACAGGTGTGAGCCACCATGCCCAGTGCGATTTTAACTCCTTTGTGCTCCTGTCTCAGACAAAAATCCCCTGAGGTAACTAGGCCTTGGATAACAGAGAGTAGTAGCAAGGTAGGAGAAAAAAGAAAATGTGGTTTTTTTTTAATTATTATTATTATGATGTTCCCTTCTGAGGGAAATTGTGTTCTTCCTTGTGTTCAATATATTAAAATACAGAGACAATTGTCTTAAAGGAGTCTTAGGTAGGTAGACACCCATTCTATGTGATTTCATCAAGGCAGAAACTGGGCTGCCTCTGTCCACCACTCTGTCAGGACTTGTCATCCCTCATCACTGACACAGGAAGCCTTTCCAGCAATGCCTATTGGTTCATATTCCAGATACCTGGTAAAACCGTAGCGGCCACACCTTATATTATTTTATAACCTGGTCAAGTATGTGAGAGTTCTTTTGTGTTTTCCAGGATAGAAGACAAAGGTACCTAGGAGAGTAGTTTGTGCAGGAATGATAAAGCAAATGCTGAGGTCTTTCTTGTTATTAAGGGTCCTGCCCCTTTTGATGTGTCCAGGAATTAATTTAGGATAGCTCTCTGTTGGTTTTTTCTTTTTCTTTTTTTTTAATTTGGGAAATATTCAATTATGAGATATTTATTTTAAAATAAACATTCTTAACCATTTTAATTATTTAACAAAGCTTCCATTTTTTTCCTCTTTGAAATGCAAATATTAAAACTAAAATTCATTCATCAATAGAAAACTTAGATGTGTTATCAAAAAGATATGAAGGTAATTTCTTCTCCCCCTGCCAATTGTTAGGTAATGATACCAGACATGCTGTTTTACTTCTCTGGTGTCTCAGTTCTTATTTCTAAAACAGATTTGTGGAATAGTAGCAACATATGTGAACAGATTTTATAAACTGTGAATAAATTACAGAATACATTAAATTACTTAATCTAAAGAAATATTCTCAGATCCTGCCCTGAGGATGAGAATTTTATTTTCTAAAATGTTAATGTGTTGAAATCAACTTTTAACTTGCTCAAAATCATTGAAAATTTTAAATGTAGTTAAATTGGAATGAATATTGATTGTCAGTGAATTTATATTTCTTGTGTTTTTTTGTTTGTTTTTACTATCTTAATGTATTTCTCATTCTCTTATCTCTTTTTGGAACTCTTTTCTTACATGAAACTTCTTGGTTTTCTCAATTTTTAGGATAATGTTTTCTTATTCTGATATTTTATGTTGCATGCTGTATTGTTTATATACTTTTAAAAACTGCATGCTATTCTAGAATGCTTTGTGGAGCTGAAAGGAATGTCAGAGTCATTTAGTATAAACAGTTTTTCACAGCTGGCTAACAGAGGCACACAGAGGCTAAGCAGTTTGTATAAGGTCACTCAACTAGTGGCTGAATCTGCCCACAGTCACTGACTAGTTTAGTGATCCATGGGCTTTTCATGAGATCATTGCTTCAGATAATGACACACTAGTAGAATGTGGTGTTGGGTGTGTGATAGGCTGATCTTACCTTAAAGGTACTTTCACATTCTTCCTCATTTGTAATTCTGGGTTTCCAGCCCCTCACCTGAAATGGGACAGTATATTCATTTGGGGGAGAAGGATTAGTAAGTTTTCTTCAAAGAAGCAGAGAGAATTTCTTTGATATTTCTTAATTCCCATTTTGCTTTTGTCATCTATGCTTAATAAAATATCCCACATAGAAAAAGAAAACAAATTTTTTTGATCAAATCACATAATGCCATTTTGGCATTTCCCAGTGAGTTAAAGGCTGGCTATATATTCACACTCCTCATAACTGTACCATATGATAGAGATTATTTATATTCTGCAAAAATTCTGTGAAATGAGTGTACCTAAATTGGGAAAGTAAATATATTTCTGTATTTCTATATTTATAACAGTTTCTCTTTTCAGAAACTTTTTTTCTATGTTCATGAACTACATTTATTTTATGTATTCTAAAATTGTTTTTTATGATACAGCATCCTTATTAGACTAAAATATATTAGAGCAAGAAATGTGATCTCTTCATTTATTTTCCCATTGACAAAAAATAAATGTTTTCAATGTAATCAGTGCATTAAAATGACTTCTTGAACTAAAATGCTGACATGTCAAATAATCCCATCTGAGCCGAGCACCTTGCCATCTACATATTTAGTTCCCTATCTGAATCCTCATTCTTATGTTTCAAATATATGAGAAATGATATATATATATATATATATATATATATATATATACTGAATATCATGCTACACTAAAAAAAATTCAATATATTTATAACTTCTCATAATATTCAATATCATTTATGAATGTACTCTTTTGATCAGTTAATTATATTGTCTCATATACTATGATTTAAAAGGTGAGATTTTATTCTCTGCATTGAATTCCATTTCAATCAAGCACTAGATCTTTCACGTATTTTTAATCATTTGTTCATTAGTTGTTTGTTCATTCTTCAATCACCAAGTATTGAGGCGGACTATATGTCAGAGCAGGCAACAGAGGCTCTGGGCAAATTACAAGACATGCACTGCACACTGAATGAGCTGAATTAAAGCAAAGATGACCAAACTCAGATGAAGAGGAGGAAACCTGGTATGAAATGGAGTTTAACTGGTTGGAATGTATTAAGGATTTTACAGCATGCATTTATGACTTTTCTCTTAGTTCTGGAGCTATTCAAAGTCCTTATAATACTTCAGGCAAGGATATGTAGATGCTGAATTGAATTTTGTAAAAATCTCTCTGGCTCCCTTTTGAGAATATATTGATCAAAGAATATGTTGCAATATGTGAAAGAAAAAACTTGGAAATGTATTGCTTGTCATGAAATGATGGCAATGTACTGCAGTGGTGGTAGTAGTTGTTTCTTATAGGAAGTGGTTAATTACAAAGTGTTAGAATAAAAGGATACACTGAAAAAATTCTTCTTACTTCTTTACTCTTACCTATTTAGGTTGTTTTAAATTTCCACTATTAAAATTTTAACACTGAACCAACTCTAAATAAGAATTGTTGACTACTTCACTGATTACTTTCTTAGGATAATTTTAATTAATTAATTTTAATTAGGTTTATAGGACAGCAGAATGCATTTTGATTCATTGTACACAATTGCAGCACAACTTTTCATTTCAGTGTTTGCACACGATGTAGCATCACAGCATATGTGCAGTCATACTTGTTCCTAGGGTAAGGATGTCCATCTCATTCTACCATCTATCCTGCCCCCAAGACCCAATTTGCTGATAAGTGTACTGATATTTTTTAAATGTTTTGACATATTCTGACTGTTTTCCAGAAAAAGTGTTACTGTGTATTCCCTCTCACTGACAAAGAAAATATGTCAGATTAGTGAATGTCCATGTTGTCAGACTTCAATCTTTCCCAAATATATAGATGAATGTTATCATTTTAATCTTCATGTATCCAAGCATTTTATGAATTTTTGTCTTCTTGTATTATATCATTTGATGATATTAACCAAATATCTATCTTCTTTGTGACAAGCTTTCTTTAGAGACTCATCTGTCTTCTGACTTGATACACATTTTAATATGTTTTAATAACTCCTAATCCAAATCTACTCTCCATTTTTAAATGAAGTTTAATTTTTAACTATTTTAGTGCTATGTATTATGACATAACTGTCCTTCTTACCAGTCCTTTATTTTTCCATAGGACTTATCATCATTTTCAAAATTATATGATTTATAAATTTATACATACCAGTTTTATCTGTCCCTCTCCAACTCTACAAAATTACAATGTCCTAATGCTAAATCATCATTATCTATTTTATTCATTGATTGATCTCAAGCATTCAAAACAGCATGAATGTTGATCAACAAATATCTGTTGGGTGTTAATTTTTTCAAATCTTTTGTTCTGTAATTTATTTTTGCTACATGTATCAAAAAGACATTTCTTTCCATCTAAAGATCTGACAATTATTTGATGACATTTGAATAATGGCACAAATCACTATTCTTTCAACTTCATTAAGGTTACATAATTTTATATATTTATTTATTTTCCTTCTTTGCAAGCAAGCTTTGCTTTTTTTTGTCCATCTAGATAACCCTTAAAAATGCTATTTTCCTTCCATATTATCACAAAGTGTTGTTTGGAAATTTGTAGTTTATGGTATGTTTTCAATTTATTCCATTTGTAAAGCTTTAAGTCTAGAATTTAATGGAGGATAGTAGAACAATGTCTTTTAGACCATAATTTTATATCCATATTTCCACTATCTTACAATTTTACAAATGATCCTGGGGGAAAATAAATACTTAAACTTTAAAAGTAAATTGACTAAAACTTGAAAACTAAATTTGAAAAATGTATAGACACAAAGGTAATTCTTTACCAGTAGATTCTTTGCAACATTATGACCCAAAATCCTTCAGTGGCTTCCCTTTGTTCTTGTAATGAAATACCCCATCAGCAAATCCTACTCTGCTCAAAATCTTTGAGCCTCTAATTTTGTCTCCTGTGACCACCACTCTCTAGACAAAACTCTCTCTTGCATTGTTCCTTTACATATGTCAACCCTTTTGCCTGAGATAATCTGGTCTGTCAGTACTACTTCAAATATCAAACATTCAGAGAAGTTGCCCTCATTGTTCTGATTTAGATCTTGAATGTCCACCCAAGCCTCATGTGTTGAAGGCTTGGTTCCCAGGTGACACATCGCTGGGAAATGGTGGAACCTTTAGCAGATAGGGCCTAGCAGGGATGAAGTTAAATCATTTGGATGTGCCTCTGAAGGAAATATGGGAAACCTGGCCCCAATATCTGGTCTCTTTCATTCTTTTTTTCCACTTGCTGCTGTGTGGTGAGCACTTCTGCTCCACCACAAACTCACCACCATGATATTCTGTTTTTCCACAGTCCCACAAATAATGGAGCCAACTGAACATGGACTGGAAACCATGAAGCAAAATAAATTTTTCTGCTTTTTTTTTTTTCATACTAAGAATTGAATCCAGAGAGTATTTTACCACTGAGCCACATACCCAGGTCATTTTTTATTTTGAGACAGGTTTTCAGTGAATTGCTTAGGGTTGCACTAAATTGTAGAGGCTGGCCTTGAAGTTGTGATCCTTCTTCCCCAGCTTCCCAAGTCATTGGGATTATAGGTGTGCACTAAATTTCCTCCTTTAAGGTTATTAGCTCAGGTATTTTTTTTTCCCATGGTGATGGAATCTATCATGCTGGTCATCATGGCAAACATAGCCTATTCTCTAACATTGTGGTTACTAACTCTGATGTATTTTACCCTTTCTATTTGCTATTTTCTTTATCACATGGAACAATCTGTCATTATCATACTAATTTATGAAAAGATTTCATAAAATTAGTCAATCTTTTAGACTACTAAATGACCCAACAGCTTAGCAGTAGTTGATAATTTACTAATAGTCTAGTAGAAAAATTTTCAGATACATTCTTTAATCAATCAATTTTAACTTTTGACCACTAATGTGTCTCAGATGTTAATTCCTTTTTTTTTCTTTCTAAGTGGCTTTCTGTTTCTATTACTAAAGTCATATAGTATATCTCCTATTCAAACTCAGCAAAACAGGGAATCAGAACTGTCAGTCAAAGCTCTCACATCAGTTTCTATCTGATTGTATAATGGAGTCTGTGGTAGGGGACCATTAGGTCAAACATTCTCTGTTCCTATGCATATATGTTCAAATTAAGGAACATATAAAAGCATTGCCTGATTGACCTATCCAATGGCTGTAAAGGGAAGAGTTAGCTGTAGGAGAAAAAATCTTTAGGCAGATAACTAAAGCAAAGAAAATCTGCCCCTCCAATAGGAGACAAGTTGGATGCCATGTTGAAGGATGACCAGTGAGGAACATAATTTTGCTGAGAGTTAAGTTTTCTCTCACTACATGTTTGCAAAACACTTTTAGATTTTACTTATGTGAAGGAATAAGTAAGTAAATTAGAATTTTCTGTCATGGCTGTTAGAGTACTCAGGAGGCTGGACTACAGACTTATGGTGAGCTGCATGAAATCTAGCTGGATGTATATTTTTTAGATTTCATGAAAAGTGATTTTCAAAAAGAGACAATGAAGACATCATTCCCGCTGAGGTCTTCTTTCTTAAGGAGGAAGCATATTGTGACTTAAGTTGAATTTTTCTCCATTGTAAGTGTTAAACTCTACAGAGAATCTTTATAAAGTACAGGGGAGGCCAAAAGCTTTTTGAGCAAATATTCTTTTCTTTTGTCTTGTTATGGACTTAAGAGTGATTTACCCAAGTGGCAATTCAATCATTTACATAGAAGGTACTAGAACGGATATAGAGCCTCACAAATCCCTGTTGGTTTTGTGTATACAAGTGAAGGGTAATAAAGTCACCACTGTTAAAAAATAAAATAACCTCAGACTCTTCTGATAGAAACATGCAGGTAAAATTGCTCCATTGGATATTCAAGAAGAAAAGGAATAAAAATACTTCCTTATTCAAGTCATTTGTGCAAGAAGAACTTGAGTACACATTTGGAATCTTAGAGACTGATGTGGATTTCTATTTTAAATTACAAAATATTTATCAATTAAAAGGGGAAAAGTTCTTCAAATAAGTTGATATCTATAACTCTATCAAGTTATAAGCAAAGAAATATTATTTAAAGCAATAACAGCTGGGCATGGTGACATATGTATGTAATCACAGTATCTTGGGAGGCTAAGGCAGGATGATCACAAGTTCAGAGCCAGCCTCAGCAATTTAGGGAGGCCCAAAGTAACTTAGGAGAACCTGTCTCAAAACAAAGAAATAAAGGGCTGAGAATGTAGCTCAGTGATTAAGTGACCCAGGTTCAATCCCAGTACCAAATAAATAAATAAGCCATAACAAAGTTAGAATAGACAGTAAAAAACACTGGAGATAAAACAACAGATATAAATATCTGTCCTCTATTTTATATAATTAAATCCCAGGTTTGGCAATGTTTTTTTTTTTGTTGTTGTTGTTGTTGTTGTTGTTTTTTTTCCATGAACATTTGCTTACTTGGAATTAAAAGGAAGATTACAAATTCTTTCATAAAACTTTGAACTTAGGAAATAATAAATATGAAATACCAAGAATAGCATCTGACACTTAATATATGAAAGTTACAAAGACAGAATGCATGGGATTTGGGAGGTTTATTCACTCAATATGGTTTGCTTTCTATAATTACCAGAATTTACACTTTCATCTAATATTCAGGTATTTCTAGCAATATTGACCATGTTTATATATTAATGTAAATGGATTTTGTTCATTTATTTTAAATTATTCTCATTTAACTCTAAACTTTTGTTAATAACCAGACTTTATATTTCTAGACTTTACTGCAATTTTGGCAAATGAATTATTCACACACACGTGCGTGCATGTGTGCATGCACACACACACAACACACACTTCACTGTAGTTAATAACATGTACAAGATTATATTTCTGGCTTAACTTCATTTATTGAAGCATACTCAAAGTGGTCAAGTCCTTTCAAAATCAGTTCAGTCGTTATTTTAGCAAAAAACACTGAATCAGAAATAAGTTTGTAAACTGTCACATTCATGCATACATTCATATGTTAAACTTCAATCAAATACCTTATTTTTTTAAAATTTGAACTGAAGTTGGAACTTTAAATGTATATATATTAGAACTTAATGATTTGGAGTCAATGCATACAGATCTGTTTAATATTTTTCAATTATAGAATCTGTATAGAATTCCACCATGGAAGACCACTTTTATCAATAACCACCTTTGCCTTTCTTTTACAAATCATTTTAAATTGTGAAATATAGGTAATAAATATTTTAATACAGCTCAGAGATTTATCATGAAGCAAATACTCGTATAACTATAATTCCAAGTAATAATAGAACATTATCAATCACTAAGTCCCACTCTCATTCCACCTTTAGTTTTTGCCCATTATTACACACAAAGACAATGTTTCCTTTATTTTATTGTTTTATTCTCTTACATTAGTCCATTTGGGCTGTTAAAACCAAAATGACATAGACTGGTGGCTTAGAAACAACAGAAATTCATTTCTCTCAGCTCCAGAGGATGGAAAAACCAAGATCAAGCTATGGATGGATTTAGTGTCTGGCGAGGTCTACTTCCCCACAAACTGCTGACAGGAGCAGCCAGCTCTGTGCTGTTTCTTTTATCAGGGCACCAAATCCCATTCAATGAGCCCAATAGTTGAATTATTTATGCAAAGAGATATCTCCTAAAATCCAAACCTCAGGCATTAGGATTTAAGCATATGAATTTTTTATGGATGTACACAGCCATATTATAGCTTTTACCAGTGTGTATCCTTGAAAGAGTGTTTAAAAATACTGTTGGGGGTCTGGGGTTGTGGCTCAGTGGTAGAGCACTTGCCTAGCATGTGAGAGGCCCTGGGTTCGTTCCTCAGCACCACATATGAATAAACAAAGTTAAAAATCCATTGGCAACTAAAACAATTTTTTTTAAAAATACTGTGGAACCATAATATGTATTGCTTTGTATCACATTTCTTTTGGACAACATTTTTCTAAGATCTACCTACACCATTGTGAATATAGAACTAGATAGCACAAATATTATTTGTTTATTATTATATGTTTATATTATATGTTTATAATTATATGTTATTATTATATGTTTATTATTATATGTTTATTATTTTGTTTTCTAGCTTAATCTAGGTAAATAATTATAAACTTTGTTGCTCATTTCAAAGAATCGACTTTTGGTTTTGTTGATTTTCTTTACTGTTTTATAGTTTTCTATTTCATTCATGTCTTCTCTCATTTATTATTGCATTCCTCCTTCTATTTGGCTTTCATTTATTTTTTCCTTCATCTTTTATATTACCAAGGTGGAAACTTAGATTTTAATATACATCTTGAAACTTTTCTAATATATTCATTGAAACCTAAAGCTTTTACTTAAGAAAAACTTTTGTGGCATCTCACATATCTTAGTAACTTAAAAAAATGTACTCAAGTTAAAATAATGTATATCCTATTATTTATTTGTAAGATATATTTAGGTTGTTGTGTAATTTTAAAATATTGAGATTTTTCCTGATTTATTGGTCACTAATCAAATGCCCTTCTTGTAAATAGACTGTAAGAATTTAATTATTTAATGTTCCTTTGAGAAGCTTCTGTATATCCTTGGGTATAATTGTAGGTATAATTGTATTCTGCAATTGTTAGATAAAATATTCTAGAAATTCTAATTATCAATATAAAATTGTTTGATGGTTCTATTTAAATATTCAATGTATTTTCTGATGTTTCTCGTAAAACATCAGAAAATATATTGAATGTTTTTCTGTTTTCTAATTACCAGAAAAAAAAAAAATATTACAACCTCTTATTTTCAACCTGGGTTGCAAAATTTCCTTTAATTTGGTCATTTTTTTTCATGTGTTTAAACACAGACTTTAAGTACTTATTTGATAGACTGTACATTTTTAAATACATTCTGAAATAAATGTCTCCCATTATCTTTTCAATCTTCTCATTGAAATCTATTTTTTCTGATATTAATGTGGTCAATCTAACAAGTTCATGTTTACTGTTTGCAGTTTTATCTTTTAATACACATTTATTTCCGTTTCATTTGTCTTTTATATTGAATTTTTGCTTCATATAAAGAGTTTAAAATCAGAACAGGAAATATCTAGCTTTTGGAGTTTTTATTCAGTTTTAAAACTGTGTTTATTGATAATGGTTGGATTTAAAGATGTTATTTGGTATTAACTAATTTATTCTTCTCTACCTTTTTTTCCAAATGTCAGCTTTGTAAAAATTTTACTGTTAGCAATCTGTGTTATCGTCTACATTTCCTTTTTTTGGGGGGCTGTACCTATTTTTCATTTTTAGTGGTTTCACTGAGAGTAACAATGTGCATCTTTGGGTTAACTCATTCTACCTTCAAATGATATACTATGTCATAAAGAGTGTATCTCAAAAGTATATTACATTTCTTCCCTCTCATAACTTGTTCCTTTACTTTCTTATATTTTATTTTTCAGTATTTTATAATCTTCTATGTTATCTTTATTTTTACTTTGAATTATCAATATTCTTTTATTCTATAACCATCAATATTGTCTTGCATTTTCTTTTATGTAACCTCTCACGATCCTGTCATAAATTTTTATCCAAAACATCCATATTCCTCCAAAGAAATCTGAGAGTTTGATTTATTTTAGCATATAGTGCAGGTCTACTGAAAACAAATTCTCTCACCAGTGTACTGAGAATATTTTTCTTTTGTCTTGATATTTGAAGATTGTTTTCACTTAGGATTTTCAACATATTTTACTTTTTATATTTAATAAAATATACTACCATCTTTTAATAGATCTAATTTAATTATGAGGCTTTCATTGCAAAGAACTTATCAGATATTTTACATTCTCATCAAAACCACAAATACTTTTACAAAGTTGACTTCATAATATGGCATCTAGAATAAGCATTAAAAAGTTTTAATAAATAAAGTTATAATTTTAAATCTTCATCCAAAGTATGAAACCTGCATCTCCTACCACTTAATTCCAGTCAACTTCATTGCTATTGGGTGACCTGTATTCATGCAACTGGAAATGAGAACAGAATATCTTTTTTTATTCCCATGTCAAGGTTCTATCACTTAGAATAAAGAAAAACCTTGGAAACAATTCCCCTTAAGATCTTAATATTAACATTTCATTAAATTCTTTCTTCAGTTGTTGATAATAATCTCACTATAATAGGTAGATTTGTTTCCCTGTGCATAATGTCTTTTTATTCTCATTGCTTTCAAAATTAGTTTATATTTCTCTTTTTAAGTAGTTTGATATTAACATGCATGTGTCATTTTCTTGGTATTTAAATTGCTTGACTTTCTTCTTTCTGTAAGTTAATGTTTTTCAATAAATTTCTGAAGTTTTACTTTTTTTCTTTGAAATTTTAAAATATTTTTTCTTTTATTCACTTGAGATGTAACCCCATCAGTGTGAAAATTCCCTTTCAACATTCTTCTTCTTCTTTTTTTTTTATTGGTATTGGCACTTGAACTTGGGGGTACTCAACCAATAAGCCACATCCTCAGCCCTATTTTTTTTTTAATTTAGAGACAGGGTCTCACCAAGTTGCTTAGCACCTTGCTTTTATTGAGGCTGGATTTGAACTTGCAATCCTCCTGCCTTCACTCCTGAGCCGCTGAGATTACTAACATTCTTCTTAATATGGATCTGGGCAGAAATTTTCCTAGCTTTCTTTTCTTTCCTTTTTTTTTTTTTAATTTGTCTTTTCTTTTTGCTGTCATGATTTAATTAAAAAATCCTTTTCGTTTCTTACTTATATTTTATTATATAAATTTTCAGAAAGGTACAGCCTCACTAACTTATATTCAAATTTACTAATTCATCTTCTGTGTTTATTTTTCTCCTAAATCACAATGGTCATTTCAATTATCAATTTTTCATTATTATCACTTAAAATCTTTTCCTTTAAATGTTATTTCAGAAAAGATTTCTTCATTAAGGATTATAAATAACTTAAATTAATATAAAAGATATGCGCTGGGGATGTGGCTCAAGCAGTAGCGCGCTCGCCTGGCATGCTTGCGGCCCAGGTTGGATCCTCAGCACCACATACAAACAAAGATGTTGTGTCTGCCAAAAACTAAAAATAAATATTAAAATTCTCTCTCTCTAAAAAAAATTAATATAAAAGATAAAAGATAAACATAAGATGAACTATTTATAGCTATTATTCAAGAGAAATTGAGAAACCATATTTTTAAAACAAATGACTAGTTCCTAAGGAAGTAAATGGAATTATTCCAAACTTAAATCCCAAGTTTTCAATTCTGTGAATATTTCAATAAAATTGAAAAGGTACATTAAAATAGGTGGAAAATCAAAACCCAAATCTTATGTATATTATTACATTAATCAATATTATGTTTTATATAATCAATTATTTTACACAATTATGTAAATATATGATTAAATATACTGTATATTATATAATGATTCAATTATATTTTATATTATGGCATTACTTAATGATATGATCATATTATTATACAGTTGCATATTATATGTCTACATTTTTTATAGATGCTACACATCTACAACAGTGAGATCAAATGTGTTAAAGAGTGATACTTGCAAAACTTGTAGTAACAGAGAAACAAATCTAAACACCAAGTAACATGGAAGAAAGGATGGTGGTTTTATAACATCCACCATTAAACAAATTATAAATTATTAACAGAATATTATACAAGGCACCTGAGATTAATTGCTGCTAATTGGCTGAAGTCAAAAAACTAAGTGTTGTTTCATTTGTGGTACTAACGTCTTTTACAAGGTTAATTACTATGTCACTTCTCAGCCCCCAGTTGTTTTTTCATATTGTAGCAGTGAACATGTGAACAGATGGACCTGAACAACATCTGGCTTAGGTGAACAGTAAGAGTACAGCTGATGTCCTCGAATGATTCTTTCAGTATGAGTCTCGAGAATAGAAAGTAATGAGAGAAACATAGGTGCCAAAAATAAACAACCTGATGTATAATTATTAGCATGCTGGCCCTTGCCAAATCTCAGAGTGAATGTCATAATCAGCGTGTAACAGTGGGATGGTAAAGTTCTTATCAATAAAATCTTTTAAAAATATTTCTACTTGATTTTTTCAATTTGTCCTTAGTGTCTTACTTCCTGACCTTCTTCCAAGAATGCCTATGACTACACATCAAACTAATACCTCATATTTTATAGAAAGATCACAATTTTTAAAGCATTTATCCCTCTTGATCCTCAGAGCAACACTACAAATTACACGTTTCTACATGAAATCTAATTTAGTAGCCAAGACCCATAAATCTATATCCTAGGTTATAGAGGTAACAAATGGTAGAACTAGATATGAAAAAAGAATTATTTACTTTAACCTATTGCACTCACATTTAGAGCTACCTTATATCATCAGTCACTGCAAAAAGAGTCTCTGGAAATAATAAAAGACTTAGAAATATCAATGCTGCAATTAGCATATTTTATTTCCTGCTATGTTTTGGATACAGATCTAAATAAGTGGATTTCAAGTATGGTGGCCTAAAATTTATTTTATTTTTGTCTCCACCTTTTCAGTAGTCTGATAGTGCACAATAATCCCATTTCCAGTACACAAAATCTTCTCACACCATGCAAGGTGAAAATACACAGCAGAATAGCCCAATACAATCTCACTAGAAAGGAAACGTTTGTCACAAATTCTGAGAATGTGATCCTGTTTTAAAATATATTTGAAGGTTCTGTGCAGTTTGTTGACATGCTGTCTTTTGTTCTTGTAGAAGACCTGCCCCATCTAATCCTGCTCATTATAGAGACACAGGCAGCACGTGGTCTATTACAAAGGTAGTTCAGGGGTGAACTCTCCTGGTCGTAATTTCTCTCTGCAAGTTATGTGTTGTCACTGCTGTCTTGTCAGGAGAAAAACATTGAAAACTGCACATGTAATTAATTATCACTATTGTTATCATGGGGATCCAGCTAAGCATATTCTGCTAGCTTCGTTGTTTCATTTACGCATATTTCATTGTGCATGTCCTTTCTGACGAAGCTGCAGAGGCGATTGTTATCTTTAGAGTTAATGGTGTTTTTTGTGCCTTTGAACATAAGAAATTGAAGGAGACAAGTTTCTTCAACATGTTTTCTCTCTTTTTTTCCCTAGAAGTTTTTTCAGTCATATCACATGAAATCATCAATATACAAATATACATGGGTCTCAGGGAAAAATATTTTATTGGGATGATTTTAATATAAAAATATTCAGCAGAATTTTCGCACTATATGTAATGTTTTCTGAAGTGAAATGGAGAATTACCTATATCATTGAAATGTATTTTTGTTCAGATTTACTATCCAATTGAAAAGGAATATATAGTAGTATGTGAGTTGTTATAGATTATTTTTTACCAACTTTAGTGAGATATAAATCACACACTATACGATTCATTGATTTAAAACATAAAATTCAGTGAATATTTTAGTGTGTTCACAAAGTTATACTACTGTTACTGCAATCAATTTTTATAGAATTCTAACATTCCAGAAGAAAACCTAATGACCATTAGCAGTCACTTCCCGTTTCTTTTCAATCCCCTGCCAGCCTAGTCGTAGGAAATCCTGAATCTACTTTCTCTCCTTAATAGATTTGACTGTTCTGAGCACATTATATAATTGGTATCATAAAATATATGTCCTTTTGTAATTGTCTTCTTTCCCTTTGCATGATAGTTTCAATATTCATTAGTTTTGTAGGAAACAGAAGAACTTTATTGTTTTTTATGTCTTTAAATATAATAGTCTATTGTCTAAATATATTTCCTTTTGTGTATCCATTCATGTATTAATGAGTAGTTTTCATTATTTGGCTTTTATACTTACTGCTGCTATAAACATGTGTGTATAAGAGCTTTTGTAAAAATATGTTTTTATTATACTTTGGGACATAATATATATTGACTTAAATATACATAGGCATATATATATATATATATAGGCATATATTCACTGACTCACAAGGTAACAATGTTTAATCTTCTGAGGAACTATAAGACCATTACCAAAATGTCTATAACATATTAAACTCTCATTAGAAATATATGAGATTCCAACTGTCTCTAGTTATTATGTTTCATTTTACTTAGAGCTATCCAAAGTATATAAAAGTATCACATTTGTTGTACTGAATCAAATTTCCATAATTGCTTATAACTTTGAATATCTTCACTAGTGTTTATTAGCCATTTACATATCTTCATTGGAGAAATGACTTTATTACTTTTTATCATAGACCTGTGAAGATTCTTACATGTTTTAGATACAAGTTTTTATCTTATACATGATTTTCAAAAATGTTATGGCAGTTTGTGGGTTGAACATTTACTTTCTAATGGTGTCTTTTAAATACTGTAGTGGTAAATACATGCTATGATGCATTTGTTCAAATTTGTAGAATTTATAGGAGCACAGTAAACTATTATGCAAACCTTAGACTCTGAGTGATCATAATTATGTGTCCACTTAGGTCCATCCCTTTTAGCAAATTCACTTCCCTGATGGGAGATATTAACGTGAGGGGATATGCATATGTGGGAATAGAATCATATCAGACACTTCTGTACCTTCCATTCAATTCTGTTGCAAACCTAAAACTGCTCTGAAATATAAAATTTATTTTACAAAATTTAAAAACCCTTAATTGATAAGAAAAATCTAGGCAAATTATGGTGTTGGTAGTAGGAAAAAAAACAGGAAAGGAATTTGGTTCAACATGAGCATTAAAGCAACTAAACAAAAATTTTCACTCTATAACCTTTAGGTGATAAACTTAATTCAAATATAACACTGAGCAAAATATAACTGAGCAATATTTATCACCCTACCAGATCTCCTTTTACTATAATCTTTTAATCACCTTTAGCTATTAGTATAATATCCCAGACACTCAACCAGGCCTCCAGATTTTGGAATATTTGGACAATTGCTATATTCTAGTTGCCTGACCCCAAACCAGATGCTTAATAAGACACTCAATAAATTGTGTTAAATAGCACAGGATTATATTAAATGGATCAAATTTGTTACTAAAACAAAAACCAATGTTTTCCCTGAGGTATTATAAGTGATTTAATTTTTGTGCCTTAATTTCTGCACCAAAGTCTGTTTTTATAATTGTGTCATCTGTGTTATGTGCCTGTGCCTAAGTCCCCTCTTCATTTCTGCACAGGTCTAAGTTACTCTTTTTTTTTTTTTTTTTTTTTTACAGGTTTTTAAAATAATTTTTATTTTTTAAAAGTAAATTGTACATTACAGGAAAACACACACACACACACACACACACAAGCAAAGAACAAAGTCATCCAGTCACAAGAAGCTTAGTTGGACGTGTCCCTCTAGGTTGTATGCATATATACACAATATCCCATTTTGTGTGATTGAGATTGTGGTGTGTGCTTTTCCACACATCATGAATATTCACCAATTCAAAATCCCGAAGCTACATGGGTATTTTTTGATAACCAAGAATACACTACACCAACTCAATCTGTTATCCTTTCTTGGGGACAAAAATTTCACTGAAGACAGAAATGGCAACAGGCCTCTAGATAGACATATTGGCAGAGTTACAACTAAAACAATTCATTCCCTTAATGCTCAATTTAAAATGAAACAGCAACAGAATACACCAAGCTTGTTTCATTAACAGATTTCTACTACTAAAATATTAGCAATAATGCATGTTCCCAGTGAATTAAAATATTCCTATAGTACAGCCATAAGATGCACACACACCAGTGGCTTACATCAAAATGTAAATCTTTGAGCACTTGCTTCCATCTTTCTGTGTTTCCCTGTGCCCCTCTGCTGCCAGCCTAATGAACAAGTCCTGATACACAATGCCCACAGATAAAACAATTCCATGTCCAAGATGCATCTTTTCTATCAATTATAACAAAAAGATATTTACAAGTTGGCTAATTCACTAGCACTACTTTTTATGATTCACTGTCACCTCAAGCATCTAGAAAGCTTAGATATTGTGAAATGAAGTATGAACTTTGTGCACAAAAACACAATTTACCAAAAATGTACATATAGATATATGGTTATAATCTAAACCTGTCTTCCAAATATGGAGACTTTAGCAAAGAGCACTTCCCCTCCCCCTTCCTCTTCTCCCTCTTCACCACTCCAGTGACTAAATTCAGGACTATCCCTAGCTCCAAGAGCTGGATTAACAAGGGTCACTCTCAGAAGACAGTTCTTTCTAAAAACTAACAAAAGGACATTTATATAGGGATTATTTTGCTATTGTTAACAAACTTTGGGCATTAGGACTTATCCTTTAATACCCAGCAATATTAACTAAAATTCCATTCCCCTAAATGGCAACCATTCCTAAGTAGCAACAAAACATACTTAAAGGGCATTACTTTAGCTCTCTACTTTTCCCATGTGTTGTGCACTTTTCAACATCTAGAAACACTAGATGTTCCCAACAAGGACTTAAGTTTCCAACTCTACATACAGTAGCACTGAACAAACTGCAACACTTACTTAACAAAGGCTATACTTTCAAGCAAAACTCCCCCCCACCCCTGGAGCTTCCATGCGTGTTATCACCTTTTCTACCAAGGATAAATATTTTACCCCAAGTCCTAATCTTCCATCTGAAGCTGCCTCCCCCCATCATCCTAAGACATTGCCTGCAACCCTATTCCCTACAAAATTCCTTGTGGTAAAAACACTTGTTAATATCTTAAAATCCATCCTACTCTTACAATTTCTTCCAGACTCTGGTTTTCACTTAGATTCCTGTTGAGTGCTCCACTTTTAGGCCTATCTTCTTCTGCACGTCTTCCAATGTACTCATTCAAAAATTCTACCTCATCTGGTCATTCGTCAGGTCAGAGTCATCTATCAAATCTCCATTAACTCAGTTTGGTCTAAACTCTTTAGAAGAGCTTCATTGTCCTCTTAAAAATTCTATCTTCACCTCCCTTTAGACAACTTCTATCATCATATTCCCAACCATAGAATGGAGTTGGGTCACTGCACAAGGAAGGAAGGAGAGAACAGTGGAGATCTAGGCAAGCAGGTATCCTGGGCTGCTACTCCAGGACCTATTTTCTGGGATATTAGGCTCTGAGTGGACTTGAGTGATGCTCTCAGCTTGCCAAGGCAGTCACTATGCATTGCCACTAAAATGGAGGGATTCTGCTTTGTCATTGTCACTTACTTCCTCTCATACATTGCAGCTGCAGCAGCCTTTAGCTACCCTGGAGTAACATTGGCAGTGTATCCCTTCAAGTCGAATTCCTTTAAATATCTTCCATTCTATAGCCTTTCTATGAAATTTTTTTATGATAAATAATGATGATGCCAATAATAAAAATTAACACCTAAAACTTATTGAATATTTACTTCTACTCCAGATGGTACATTTAGCTACACTAATTTTGTCCTTAGAAAGATCATATTGGAGTACTGTTGTTCTCTCTGCAGATGGAGAAACTCAAATTCACAGAGGTTGTTACTTTTATAAAGACATACTGTTATTAATGAACATGTCTCTTATTAAAGTCTGGTTGTACCAGGCCATATAAGCTCACTCTGAGTGTTCTACCATTACTCTACACTGACTTTCTATATATAGGTGCCTTTACAAAGGGACAATGCAAGCAATGTCCTTCAATGACTAAGAAAAGGGCAATAAATCTAAAGCGATGAATGATGGAACATACTAAGAAAACAGCTTGGGTAGACAAAAACAGAGTGGAGAGAGGAAGATGGGATGTTTGTTAATGGAAGGAAATTTGCTATTTCAGAATGCACCGATCTCTTAATGGATTTGTACTCAGCATTAGGGAAAAAAGAAGAAGCCGTGAAAATTTATTATGTCTGTCTACGTCTGTACTATGTGCAATGCACTGCTAGAGAAGTGAGGCATAATAACGATAACGATGACGTTTTACAAAGTACTTTCCAATGCATTATCACATTAAATTTCAATTAAATTAGGTAATACACTCAAAAGTTTTGCTTTGATTTCATATAATGCTGATGAGCCATGTGTCATATGTTAATAACCTGGATAATATTCCAGGCATTCAGCAGACATAATACCACTGCATCTAAGAGTGAATATTCCTAAAGCCATTTTGAGCTAGAATTTTTCACCTTAAAATCAATTATGTGCATCATGGATGAATAATAAGTAGATTGAGCACATCTCCGACTCTTCAATAAATGTTTAATGTTCAAAATAGTCAGAAGAAGAAGCATGTTCAGAAATTCTAATACACCTTTGGGCCATGAACCATGATCTGTGCTTGTTGGAACTAGTTGTCTTTGTGAATGATAACACTACAGAGCCATGCTCATAAAAAACAAAATGTGCAAAGAAAAGAAAGACTACTCTGGGAGAAACAGGCATTTGCCACTCTGTGTAAGCAATTTTAGGCAGCTCATAATGTGATAATTTAATATCTGGAGATATAATTTCTATGTGATAAAAGTCATTTCATTTGTTGTCTGTGTGTAAGAATGACAGAAATACAGATAAAGAGACAGAGACAGAGGGCTAAAGGGACGCTTTTGTATGTGCATGCAACTAGAAAGATAGGCAGTTAAGATTTATTTGGTAAGTGTGAAAGTATTAATATTTTACTGTATAATATGGATTAGAAGTAATAAGTAGAAAAATCATGTAATAGAAATGCAAGTAAAATTAAGGTCCATTGGTTCAAATACATAGAATACATATTTCTATTCAAATAAACAACAAATTTATTCATATTCATTGGCAGCTGATATAATCTTGCTATTTTTATTTGAAGCATTCATATTTTGATATTAACGTCATCAGTTTTCATGCCCTAGCAAAATCCTCCATTAAATTGATCCTCCAGACCTTCCATCACAAATTCTCAGGTGTGTGGATAAGTCACCGCTTGGTATTTTGTCATGGTTTTTGTATTTCAGTAAGTTATGCAGCATCTGGCCCAGGTTAAAGACACACGGTTATTGTACCTTAACAAGTTTTTCAGTATAATTTCATAGTATCTGCTGCATCGGTGGAAATAAACATCTTGCTTCCTTCTAACTCTTTCCCATTTAATAATTTCACTCTCCTCAGTCCTTTGGGGGTGAGGGGGAAGAAAACTTGATTTGTACCTTGTGAGCACAAAGGGAAGGATAAAATGGGTCACCGCTGTAGGAAAATTTACATTTTTATTGTTTTTCTGTGCTAATTTCTCATGTGTTTAGTAATCCTAGGGGACGTATTGAATACTATTAATATGCAATGAATATGTAATGGACAAAGTGCTATGTGATATTGTTTAACATTTAAAAATTTCAATTTTCTCCTTGTGCTGACTTTGATATTCTGCTAAGTAAACTATATACAGTTGTAACATGTATTTTCAAACTAAGATAAACTGTAGAGAGATTGTGGGCAAAGAAATACCTTCTTGGGCATGTTAAATGTTCACTGAAAAAATGTCACTAATAAGATTGTGCATAGTGGTTCCTATTAAATCATGAGATACTGCACATTGTTATTACGAATATAAGAACCGGGTTGGCACTACACTTGCAAGCCAAATCTGATCCATTGTCTATTTTTATAAATAAGAGTGTTTATTTTACTTTATTTATTTTTTGTTTTGTTATGTTTTGTTTTGTAATCCAACCATGCACATTCTTTATTGTATTGCCTATGGATGTTTTCTGCCCCAATGGCAAAGTGCAGTAGTTGTTACAGAGAGACCATATGGCCCCCAAGGCCCAAGACATTTTCTCTGGTACTTCACAAACATCCATGTAAATCAATATAAATGTAGATCTGTTTTCAAGTACAAATAATTCTGAATAAAAGGATTAATCTCAAACATCTAGTGTGTACCTACTATGTACAAGGCACAATTAGATTAAAGTATATTCATTAATCACGTTCAGTCCTCATCTTATGAAGTAGACACTTTTATTATCCTTTTTTATAGAAGAAACTGATGGACAGAAAACTTGAGTGCCGAAGTTCACACAGTTAGTAAAAATACAGCTAGGATTTGAATAGAAATAATCTGATTTTAGACAGAATCATGTATTTGTATATTTTATATTCAACTTGAGTATTTAAAAACAAGTGAGTGTTTGGAATGGCAATATAGAATACTGAATGTAGAATTACATTCAATATAGAAAAATCCAATAATTTTATGCTGATATTTATGAAGAATCTTTCCTTGGGAGGAAAGAAAAATTGATTTAAGAGATTTTACCATATTTTTATCTGTTTGATCATAAATTCTTAAATTAAAAATCTCTGAAATAATGCCTTAAAATATAAAAATAAAACATACTTTCTAAGAATAAGTTAATGTCAAGAATAAATAATAGGAAGGGAAGACTATCACCTAAAGTACTAAAATGAACAGAATTCCTCCAAAATATTAGTGTTACAGACTGAATTCTGAACATAATCTACTTCAATGTGCTCAGGATGCTGAGAGTCCCTAACAAAATATTTACATGCTTAGTCCTAACAGAAACTGATATCATTTAAAAATTGACATTGGCAACATGTAAGTTCTACACCCATAATTAATTTTTTAAAATATTCCCTTTTGCTTCCTTATCTGGGTTGGCAATGTCAACTAATGGCATGACTATAGGCTTTTTTCTTTTACAACATCTTCAGCAAATGACTATCTCTTCAAAAGTTTCTGCAGGCCGTTTTCCTACTTTTACACACACACAAAGAAAGGTAGAAAGAAAGAAAAAGAAAAGAAAGAAACAGACTCTAAAATTAGCTCTCAGAAGATCAGCATGCTATTTTATTTTTGTTGGTGTTTCCTTTGATTCTTTTCTGAAAAACAAAACCAAAAAATTATTTCTGTTTATGACTTTAGAAGATGTGTTCTTTGTTATCTGTACCCTCATGATGAATATGAACGTTATTAACAGAATAGTAAATTTAGGATATTAAACATAAGGTAGCAGAAATAAAAGGAAAAGAATGAGGTAAAGAAAGATTGAATATGAAGGAAGGAATAATTTTTGAAAGATTTAAAATAGAGAATGAGTCCCGAAGTTGTTTACAGATGCAGTGAAAGTTAGAAATAGTGCTTTTTTTTTTTTCTTTTTTTGGTGACTCAATACCAAACTTTAAATATTCTACTTTTTATTTGGGCAGAGAGGATGACATCATTTAACATCTCTTAATCACTACTTTTTACTTATACACCAAACAAAAACCATGCCTATTGTGTGAAAATTCCAATGCTATCTTAGGACCAATTGCAAAATGGGAAAATAGGAGAGAATGATTCAATACATGTAGATAATTTAGGGTGGGTTTTTTTTTATTTTTATGTAGAAAATGAAAACTGAACAGAAATCTTATAAAAGTAAATTTGATAATGAAATTAGCAAAAGCAATTATTCCCAGTAATGCTTTTTTGGACATGTGGAAAAACTTAGGTGAGGACCTTGAATGGACCAGGATAAGATATGGAGCCTGTCAGGAGATAGCTAAAGCCATCTTGCTAACAATGGGTTAACAGAGTTCAAAAAACAGTCATCTATGATGAAGCAGCCATGATCCACTCTGAATCAGAGATGGGGTTAACTTTAAAGTAGGCTAAAACCCTTAGATTATAGGGAAAGGGTATGCATAGAGACAAAATACCTGGATTCAATGTGTTCTCATCGTAAATCTAACTGTTAAGGAGTAGAAAGTAATAGAAATAGATTCTTCTGAAATACCTCTTCCACTAGAGATTGAAACAGCCATTTATAGAGGTATGAAATCTCAATGTACTGTTTTAGTTTTATCTGTGAAGGAGTAGCTTCTCTCTCAATTTCTCTCTTTTTCTCTCTCTCTCTCACACACACACACACACACACACACACACACTGCAATAAACAACCTACAGTCGTTCCACTCAATATAGATTGGAAAGTAAATCCATTAGGGACAAAGTCCACAGTGTAATTAAGACTAACATTTTTTTTTCCAATTTGTTTCCAGGCCACTGGCTTCTTGGAAAAGGACTCTTACTAACCTAATATTTTCTCATTTTTAATTTCTTCAGTGACTTTAATTACCTTCTCTCAGGCCTATAAAATTATTATTTCATTTCAAAAGAAAAACAAGAGAAATGAGCTTGTTTGCTTAAGGCCTTCACCAAAACTTTGCAGCTAGAGCTATTTCTAACGAGAATAAAAGTCATTAAAGTAAACTTGGAACTGCCTCTTCTTAGTTCCACACATTTTAGCCCCACCCTCTTCTGCAACTCTAAAATTAACTCCTGTTTGATATTTTAATGTGTATCTCTTGTTTCTTTTTACCTCTTGATTTATGATAGAACTTTTGAAGTTGTATTCAAGTATGTTGTGTGCCTGGCTACATCTATATTAAGATGCATGTTTTCTTTGTTCCAGAAAAAAAAAAGAAGATGACTTTTTCATTGTTCTGTTTGTAAATCATTAATCACAAGCATTGTACAGCCAGATTATGATTTCATTAAAAGTGAAAAAAAATGAAATTCTCATTTGTTTCTCGGCTTTTAGGTTTTACAAAATTATCTTGAAATTATTAAATGGTAATAATAATTACAATACTAGGTTTTTTAAATTTTGCCTTTATAGTATTTTTGGTTTTGCCATGCTGTGGATTGAACCCAGGGTCTTACACATGGTAGGAAAGCACTGAGTTACATCCCCAGCCCTTTCTTTTTCTTCTTTTCTTAAAATTTTTCTTTAAAATTTTATTTTGAGATAGGTTGCCCAGGCTGGCCTTGAACTTGAGATCCTCCTGCCTTAGCTTTTTGAGTAGCTGAATTAGTTGTACACCACCACCCTGGCTCATTATAATGTTTTTACTTTTTAAAAGGTATTACTTTCTAATAAAACTTCATTAATCTATAGTCATTTCTCCAAAGTCTCTTTATGTGTAACTACTATACATATGTATATATATTTTGAGGGGTATAAAATGTGACTTTTTCATATACATATATATTGAGAAATAACTACCAAAACTATGATAATTAATATGTACATCACCTCACATAGATAATTTTTCTTTTTTTATGTGGCAACAACACTTAAGATCTACTCTCATAGCAAATTTCAAGTATAAAATACAACATTATTAACTATAATCACAGTAGTCATGTGCATTTTAGTTCCTCAGGACTTAATCATCTTACAATTGAATTGCATCTCTGTATCTTCCCCATTCCTGGACCCTCACTACCACCATACTACTCTTCCTTACAATGAGTGTGAGGATGAGATTATGCAGTACATAGTTTTCCATTTCTCATTTATTACACTTTGCATAAATTCCTCTAGAGTCATCCAAGTTGGTTTAAAATGCAGGATTTCCTTCTTTTTTTTTTTTTTTTTTTTTTTTTTTTAGGGCTTAGCAATATTCCATCACATAAATTTTGAAATATATGATTAGATGAGATTTATCAATAATATTCATCTGTTCACAGACACTTAAGTTCTTTTCAAATCTTGACTATTGTGAATAATGCTGCTGTGAACATAAGAGTGTATATATTCATAGGAAGTAGCGATTTAATTAATTTTAGGTATGTATCCAAAAAAGGAGTTCACTGATCATGATAGTTCAACTTCTAACTTTAGGACCTTCTCTACAGTTTGATATAACTGCTTTACTGATTGAACTCCCACCAACAGTGTACCAAGTCTCCTTTTCTTCATATTCTGACCAATGCTCAGTTTTTGATGTTTTGATAGTAAGCTTTTTGCTCTGCCTATGACTTCCAGTGCTATGTTGAATAGAATTGGCTGCAGTGCCATCCTTAGAAAGGTGGAAATAAAGTCTTCAATTCCAGGAACTCATGCCCACCTTAGAGATATTCTTAACATTATTATGTCCTTCCCTCGCTTTGGTAGTAGTGTAAAACCCATAAAATAAGTTTGGAAGTGTTCTCCCATCTAAAATATAGATGAGTTTAAGAAAAATTGGAATTAATTCTATCACCAGCCATGCATGGGCTGTGTGTGTGAACTATTGCTCATAGTAGCCATATGAAGGGATAGGTCAGGCATTGCAGGCTCCCTGTCAGGGAGTGATCATTGATGCAGGAGTTTCCCTGCCCCCCTCTAGCTCTGCCTAAGATCCCACACAGCACCTGAGATGGATGTGAGTTGCCAAGTTGCCTGTCAGTTAATCTGCTGACCACAAGACATCACCAAGATTCCACCATTGAAACCTTACCCCTGCCTCTGATGTCCCCAACTATAAAATAAAGGAAAGGAGGGCACATGCTCTCTTTTCCAGTGCTCTTTCCAGCGTGGGAGCTGACCCTTAAGGTCACAGAGCCATCCTGCCCTTGGTTTAAAAAGCACTTTCTGTGTTGCGTGATTCTTCCCTGCTTTCTTAGTTTAATGTTGCAGACAGCTCTCTTAAACCCAGTTCCTCTTGTCTGCATGGGTCGTGGGCAAGATAATACTTCTTTTTTTATTGATTATTTAAAAAATAAATGACAGCCGGATGCATTACAATTCTTATTACACATATACAGCACAATTTTTCATATCTCAGATTGTATATAAAGTATGTCACCACCAATTTGTGTCTTCATACACGTATTTTGGATAACGATGTCCATCACATTCCACCATCCTTGCTAATCCCCTGCTACCTCCCTTTCCCTCCCACCCCTCTGCCCTATCTAGAATTCATCTATTCCTCCCATGCTCCCCCTCCCTACCCCACTATAAGTCAGCCTCTTTATATCAGAGAAAACATTTGGCATTTTGGGGGGATTGGCTAACTTCACTAAACATTATCTTCTCCATTGTCATCCATTTACCTGAAAATGTCATGATTTTGTTCTCTTTTATTGCTGAGTAAAATTCCATTATGTATATATGCAACAAAATGAAATTAAACCCCTATCTCTCACCTTGCACAAAGCTCAACTCGAAGTGGATCAAGGACCTAAGAATTAAACCAGAAACTCTCTGTCTAATAGAAGAAAAAGTAGGCCCTAATCTTCATCATGTGGGATTAGACCCCAACTTCCTTAATAAGACTCCTATAGCACAAGAACTAAAAACAAGAATCAATAAATGGGATGGAATCAAACTAAAAAGTTTCTTCTCAACAAAAGAAACAATATGTGAAGTGAACAGAGAACCTATATCCTGGGAGAAAAATTTTACCCCTCACACTTCAGATAGAGCATTAATCTCTAGGGTATATAAAGAACTCAAAAAGCTAAGCACTAAAAAAAATAAATAAATAAAATAAAAAAATTTAAAAAAAATTACTCAATCAACAAATATCAACAAATGGGCCAAGGACCTGAACACACACTTTTCAGAAGAGGATACACAATCAATCAACAAATATATATGAAAAAAAAGTTCATCTATCAATTAGAGAAATACAAATCAAAACTACTCTAAGATATCATCTCACTCCAGTCAGAATGGCAGCTATTATGAAGACAAACAACAATAAGTGTTGGTGAGGTACACTCATACATTGCTGGTGGGACTGCAAATTGGTGTAGCCAATATGGAAAGCAGTATAGAGATTCCTTGGAAATCTGGGACTGGAACTACCATTTGAGCCAGCTATCCCTCTCCTCAGTCTATACCCAAAGGACTTAAAAACAGCATACTACAGGGACACAGCCACAACAATGTTTATAGCAACAGAATTCACAATAGCTAAACTGTGGAGCCAAACTAGATGCCCTTCAGTGGATGAATGGATAATTCTTTAAATGTTTGGTAGAGTTCACTAGTGAATCCACCTGGTCCTGGGCTTTCTTTTCTCTTTGGGGAGAGGGATTGATTTAGTCCCCTTAATTACTACTAATCTGTTTAGATTTTGTGTTTTCATGGTTCATTCCTGGTAGTACATTTTTAGAAATTTATCATTTCTTCTAGGTTATCTTATTCTTTGGTAATTGTTCATAACCTGTATATTTCTAACTTACCAGTTGTATTATCTTCTTTTTAATATCTGATTATTTGTTTGCATCTTTTCTCTTTATTTTTAAGTTAGCCTAGCTAAAGCTTTGTAAATTTTATCTTTTCAAAAAACTCAACTTTATTCATCTTTTCTAAAGTTTTCGTAGTCTGAATTTTATTTATTTCTGTTCTCATCTTGGCTTTTTCCATCCATTATTCTGCTACATTTATCGATGGTTATTATTTCGTAGTTCAGTAATTTACTTGAGATTTTTTTTTCCCCCTTAATGTTGGTGTTTCTCACTATTAACCTTTCTCTAAGAATTGCTTTTTGCTGTATCCCTTAAGTTTTAGTATATTGTATTTCCATTTTAGTTTGTAAGGTATTTTTAATTTCCATTTTCATTTCTTTTTTGACTCATTGTTTTTTTCAGTAGTGAATAATTCAATTTACACATACTGGTACCTTTTTCATTTTTCCACTTGTTATTATTTTCTAGCTACATACTGTTGTGATTAGAAGAGATACTTGATATAATTTTCATCTCTTAAACTGTTAAATCTGATTGACAACCTAACGTACAATCAACTGTGTGTTTGATAAAAATGTGCTCTTCTGCTGTTAGGTGAATACTCCGCATATATTTGTATGATTCATTTGATCTGAAGAGTAGTTGATATCCAATGTTTCCTTATTGATTTTTTGTCTAGGTGATGTATTCATTGTTGAAATCAGGTTATTGAAGTTTTCTACTATTACTCTGTAGATGCTGATATTTTTTTTCCTTTCAGATCCATTAATATTTGCTTTGTATATCTGTATATATTAATAGTAGATGCAATATATTTACAAATGTTATATTCTCTTAAAGAATTATCTTCTTTCTTTTTCCTTGTTACTGTCTGTTTCAAGTCTATTTTGTCTGATGTAAGTATGGCTACCCTTACTTCTTTCTCTTAGTTTCCATGTATGTGGAATATTCTTTCTATTTCCTGTTCTTTCATTCTATATTTTCAAACTGAGGAGAGTCTCTTCTGGAAAGCTAGGAATTGGAGTAATGATTTCCCTCAAATTTCATGTAACTGGAAAAGTGTTTCTTCTTCATTCTGAAAGAATTTTCGTGGCTGTTCTTAGTTGGCAATATTTTTTTTTCAGTACTTTGAACATACTATTCCATTTTCTCTTGAGCTTCATAAGGTCTTGTAGTCTTATGGGAAGCAGGTCACTTATATACAAAGAATTTTTTATTTTTATTTTTTTTGTCTCTGATTTTTGAGAGTTTGATTATAATGTGTCTTTGTACATGGAGCTTTGGGTTGAACTTTTTATGGATTTACAGTTTCATGTACATAAATGTTCATCTCTCCCTAGATTTGGGAAATTTCAGCTATTATTTCTTTAAATAGCTTTAAATAACTCTTGCTTCTCTTTTTGCTATTTCTGTAATTTATATATTGGGCTGTTAGGTGGTATCTCACAAATCCTTTGGGATTTCTTTACTCTTTTATTATTTTCTCATTTTTGTTCCTCTAAATGGATAATTTCAAATGACCAATCTTCATGTTTATTTTTTTTTCTTCATCTATCAAGTTTGTTGTTAATGAGAGCATTTTATTAAAAATTCTGTTGTATTTTTCATTTAATTAATTCTTCATAGCCATAACATCTGTTTGGTTCATTTTATAGTTTTCATTTCTTCTAATTTTGTTCATTGCTATTTTCTAAATTCCTTTGGGCTTAATTCCATTGAGTTTTCTATATTTGCTCTCTTGTAACTTGTTGGGTTTCCCTAAAATCAACATTTTGAATCATTTGGCAATTTGTAGTTTTTTTGTCTGTCTGTTTGTTTGTTTGTTTGTTTGTTTTGAGTCAGTTGCTGGAGAACTACTTAGTTCCTTTGCTGGTATCAAATTTCTTGAATTTTTAATATTTCTTGTTACTTTGAATTGATGTCTGAGCATTGATGGAGGCATCGTGTGTTTCAGACTTCACAGGTTTTGGTGGAGAAAGACCCTCACATACAGATGGGTGTCAGAATGCCAGTGAGGTACAGTGCAGTGGTTCTGGCTCCAGTGAGAGTATCATGTAGCTTTTGTATAGATCAGCCAATGTGAGCATTAGTAAAGATGTTGGGTCCTCCACAGTCAAGGTAGTGGATATCACAGTAACAGTGAACATGGTTGGAGTGAAAACTGGTGGGGTCCTTCTGATTACTTTGTCTCCAATGAGGAAGCCATGGCCAAAAGGGTTCTTCTTGGTACTGGGTTCAGCTTGTCGGTTTACTCACTGTGTAGTGGCACTGATTTCTGCAGAGCAGCCCCTTGAAGCAAATATGGAGCCAGGGTATGGAGTGCAAGAACATTTGAAACCAATGGAGCTCTGGTATTCAGAGTTAGGTTGGCAACAGTATCCAGGGAACAGACTCCTCAATTACAATATTAGTAAAAGTGCACCAGGCATAGGTTCTGTGGAAACCATGATTAGAGAGTGGGCATGCACAAAACTACATCAGATCTTAGGTTTAGGGCATGGGCCAGCTAACAGTGACAGTATCTCCTGAATCTGAGAATTGGGAACATGTATTGCACCCCAGGATCAGGGCTCCAGACCTTGGGAGTGTAGAGAGTGGCCACAGCTCCTGTTCTATTGTTTGTGTGGACTGGCTCTGGTTTGGGGCAGCAGAACAAGTTATTTCTTGAAGGTATGCAAAGACATACCTCCCTTTGGGTGGAGCCCACAGCTGCAATGTCTGTTGATTGCATCAGTGGCAAGACTTTTAGAGAACTTTGCAGAGCAGACCTTTGAGCTCTGCATTGATGAACATTAATAGAAGAGTTGAGAAAAGTCTACCACTGGCAACAGGGCTGTTGAGCTTCTTACCAGCAAATACTAAGAGCAAGGACATCCATCAAATGACTGATACAGATTACATCTGCCCTTGTCTCTCTTGCTAGCCATCTCCAGAAATCTCAGATATGCTGAAAATACAGCATCCTTTCATGTTAAAAACACTAGAAAAACTTGGGATAACAGGAACATATTGCAACAGATAATCTATCTATGTTGTTGTTCTCTATTTTTACTCTGCAGTGTTGCTATGTGTTCTTAATCGAATTCTTGAGCCTTCCCACAGCTATTTTCTTTCATAGATAGCAACTTAATTGTTTATTTTGTTCCCTTATCCCAACTGAAGCCAGAATTAAAGACAAACAATATAGATAGGTAAATCAGGTCAGATGGGATTTAGGCAGGACAATTTGGGTCCAGGAATTTGGAAGTCTTCAAATTCCTATCTATACTCTGAGGAATTGAAATGCTAATGCAATAAGAGCAGTTCCTTCACCCTTATCAAGATAACTTACCTCTATTCCAAATCTGTTGCTAAAGTAGCCTGTCCCAGGGATTGTCCCTCTCTACAGGGAGTTTTAAAAGTTGTTAATTAATGCACCCAGGGTCCCTTTCCTGCCTGGATCAACTACCTTGGCCCCTCCAGCCCATCTGCTCTCACCTTTTGGCCATCCCAGGAGAGCATCTCCTGGACATAGTCATATATGCAGGAAAAAGAGAGATAAGGGGAAAGAGAGCAGGGGAACAAAGAAAATCTAGGATATATAAAAGAGCAGAACACCCTCACTTCTTGGGATATCAGGATACCAACTATGGGCACCTTGTCCCTCCCTGGAGAACTCTGAATTATTCCTTTTAAAATAAACCCTGCTTCATATGCTTGCCTTGGCATGCTTCTCTAATGTTTTACTTCAACATGTAAGGAAGCAAGACTCCTCTCCAATAATTGGCAGTATCACAACTTTCACATAAGAAGAACAAAATAGATAACTGAGATATGATTATTAAAAAGACTTTTTTGTGTGCATATCACTTGCAAATATTCTCTTTCAATAACCACTTTATGCCAGGCATGCATCACCATGCCTGGCATAAAATGGTTATTGAAAGCTCTGGAGGCTGAGGCAGGAGGATTAAGTTCAAAGCCTGGCTCAACCAAAGTGAGGCGCTAAGCAACTCAGTGACACTTGTCTCTAAATAAAATACAAACTAGGGCTGGGTATGTGGCTCAGTGACCAAGTGCCCTTGTTTTCAATCCCCAGTACCCCCCCCCCCCAAAAAAAAAAAAAACGCTTTTTATTGCATGATTCAGAGACTTTTAATAACTGGCTTATATTTATTTATTGTGGCATAACAAATCATCTCTAAATCTAGAGTGTAAAACAGCAACCATATTTGTGGTTCAGAAATTTGAGAGTGGTTTATCTGTATCAGGTTCTGTATCAGCTTCTTTAGTGAAGTTTCAGTAGCTGAATCTGCAATCCTAAAAGGCTAGACTAGTGCCAAAGGATCTGTTTCTTAGATGGTTCCTTCATATGAATACAGGAAGAGTCCATAGTTCCCTACTATGGGGGACTCTCCATAGCTCTTAAGTGTACTCACAACATTACACTGGCTTCCTACAGACCTAGAGATAAGAAAGAGAGGGAGAGACAAAGGACAAAGGGAGATATTG
Source organism: Marmota monax (assembly GCF_021218885.2). NCBI lineage: Eukaryota > Metazoa > Chordata > Mammalia > Rodentia > Sciuridae > Marmota > Marmota monax. The sequence goes on along the minus strand of NW_026695197.1, from coordinate 1,426,147 downwards.
CTGGTTAGTTAGAATCTTTATGACCTCTCCTTAGAAGTCACATGTTTTCATTTCTGTTCAGTTTTATTCATTAAAATTAAGTCACTGAATTTACTCCATACACACGGGGAGGGAAAATTAAGTTTCATTTTGATTAGGAGAAGGTTAAATACATTTCCTACATATCTTAAACCATACCACATGGCTGGACACTGTAAAAAATTGGAACCAAGAATAGTTATTTATTATTATTATTATTATTATTATCATTATTATTAATATTTTTGCCTGAACCATGCTGCTCTCCTGTATGGGGGAGAATTCTTTTACAGCACATTCTCATCACTTTTCTTACAAGTGTGTAGAAATTTGAGCAACTTAAATGTAAGAATTTGTAAAAGAAAGAAAGAAAGTGGAATTGGAAAACAAATATCATGGTAAAAGAGACAATTGGGCAACATTAGGAATATTTATATATAAAATTAACCCTAGAACATTTCAGAAATTTGAAGACACTTTTCTGGAGACATAGTTCAAATCTGGAAAGAATAGATGCTAAAAAATTGATGGTTTACACTTAGAACTATTGAAAAAAGAAATGTTTGAATTTAATGCACAATTACAGTAAAAGGAACTTATTGACTAATGTTTATAATGAACAATAATAAACATTTCACAATTTATTTATATATATATTTTTTTCATTCACAATAATTCATTTACTTTAGTGTTTCAAACAGAGAACTAGAATTAATGACTTTCCAAGATCATTAGACTTAAATGGTCAAAGCAGCTCTATCTATGCAAGGACTTGTAATAGTACATGGAAATCATAAAAATATATTTGATATATTCTATGACCTTAAGAAAACTATTTTTTCAGAAAGGAGATTTCCTTTTCCTGTGTCCAACTTAATTATCTTACTGCCACATTCACTGTTTGCCTTCAGAACAAGCAGGAAGCCTTTTGTATCCTTTCCTGATGTGGTTCCAGTGATATTATATTTTTCTCATTTTTTAAATATTGTTTTTTGTCATTTTTTCTCAGCATATTTTCAAGAATGATGTAGTATGTTTTCTCTGTCTGTTTAGGAATGATATTTAAAAACAGCAAGAATAAATTCATTTATAAAAACATTTTGTCGCTATAGATAATTCTATCTATTTTAAAAGAGAATTAGCATGAAATCACTTTTAACATTAGTATGAAACAAACATTGCCAAACCTGTGGTCAATGAAAATATTTTTTAGTCTGATGTTTTGGTATTCAATGTATTTCTTTTTCATTTTTCTCACATAGTTTATTAGTGTTAAAATAACTGACTTTGATCATTTTAAAAAAGTATCATCCCAAAGCAAACAAAATCAATTTCTTTTCAAAGTTCATGTCTGAAGGAAAATCTACAAAGCATTTCAATGAGCAAACAAGATGTCTTAGGTCAGGTTTCTCAAAAGCCACATTTTGAATTTCAGACTTGCTTGTGGGAAATTTAGAGAGGAGTTTCATGAGCTCCATACTTGGCAAGAGAGGATGAGGAACTAGGCAAATTTGAGCAAGGATCCATTTGAATGATAGCCAGGACTGGTCCTATGAGAAGCATTGGGCAAAGGATGATCCACAGAGATGCCCTAAAATGAAGCAAAGTACCTGGACTTTGTACCCCTCACTGACTCATCACTGGATCTGAATTTCTGCCATGAAGAGGGGATAACATTGAATGAGGCAGGCTCCTTTTTCTGAGTCAGTTCACCTGGAATACTACTGTCTGGATTGCAGAGAAGTGAGTGCATCTGGCTGTTGTACTATGAAACATGGAATTCCATTATGTTGTGTCACTTAGATCCATTTGACACATATTATAAATGTGTCTCCTCTAGAAAGAACTCCTGTAGGATTCTAGTTCATTTTATTTTCTTTATTTTATTTTATATGTGTGTGTATGTGTGTGTGTGTGTGTGTGTGTGTTTGTGTGTATGTCTTACTTCTTAAGAGTTATCAAGGTGCTCTATAGAATTCATCACTATAGATGTTTTTACAACTATAGCTGATGCTTATCAGCCCCCTTCTCTCCTATCCCTTCTAGATGCTTCTCACCACCCAATAACTCTAAATGGATTGCCTGGTGGTATGATGCAGACCTTTATTTCTCGGGTTCTGAACCAATGATATTCTCAGATCATGGCTACTGCAATTATCTATTTAGTGTCAAAATTGGACAAGGAAATAGAAAAATTTGCCTCTCAGAAGTACCTAGGTTCCAAAATATTCTCAGTGTTTCTCAATAGCTCTACTAAATCCTAATCATCACGGAAAACTACCCTGCCTGTATGATGGATCATTTTCTTTCACCTTTCTACAGAAGTCTGAAGTAAACAAAATAGTAGCCACAGTTTAAAACTTTATGGGAATCTTGCTGTGTTCTCTGGTGCCAGAATTCTCCCTCTGGAAAACCAATACCTGTAAATCCACTAAGAAAAAAGATTAAAAGGAGAGGAAGCATTAAGTAAGTTACTGGGGATAATGGAAAGTAGGGTCCTATATGAAGGATTTTAGACCTTGGGATCTTGCCTTTCTGGCCTCGGCATGGAAATATGTTTCATTTCATGGTAAATGAATTAAGGTGGTAAACTGGATGGATTAAGAATTACAGTCAGCTAACTTTAAAATACATAAATTACCCTTGATAATCACTATGTTGGTCCAAAATAATAACACAGGATTTTAAAATTCGAAGAGGAAAGTATAATGGTAGATCAGAGAGACACAAATATGGAAGAAAAAAAAAGAAGAAGCTTGATTCTGAAAGGAATATAATATACCATTGCTGCTTCTAAAGAAGGAGTCCAAAGTCAAGAAATATAGTTGGCTTTCAAGAAGCTGGGAGGGACCTTAAACTAATAGACACAATGGAAAGAGATTTTACTAATCTTCTAAATAAACAAGGAAATATCATCTCTCTTCAAGGCTTGAAAGAGTCTCTATAAAGGGTCTATAAATACCTTGATCTTGGCTTGGTGAGATCCACTTGAGTGATTAATTAATCATTTGAAAGGACTGGCTGGCTGGTTAATTATAGGTAGGTGGGGCATGGTTGGAGAAGTTGGGTCACCAAAGATATGTCCTTGGACATTATATCTCTGCCCATTGGATCTTTCTTTTCTCTCTCTGCTTCCTGTCTGTCATGAGCTGAGAGGCTTGCCTCTGCTGTATCTTTCTGCCACGGTGGTCTTCCTCACCTCATCTTCAGAGCACTGGAGTCAGCTGACCATGGACTGAACCACTGAAACCATGAGCCCAAATAAAATTTTTCCTCCTCTAAATTGTTCTCATCAAGTATTTTGGGTGAAATGATACAAAGCTGACCAACAGACTCTTCCACAGATCTGTAAGATAAATTGTTTTCTTGCTTTAAACTGTGAGGTTTGTGGTAATTTGTTATGACAGTAGACATCTGATACATAGAACTACTTCAACTTCCACCCTTAACTCCACAGACTCATGCATTTGAAATTTTGGTGACATAGAACATTTAATGACTATTGAATTATGTGACAACCCATGTTGGTGGTGCATTCTATAATGTATATGTTCACTCAGTTTTCAAAACTACTCTGTTCATGCCCCAATACATCAATACAGGAAAACTGAAGACTGAGAATAGCAGATATCAAATGTTCAAACCATTACAAGTACTTGCTTTTAGTGCCTCCACCATTGTGGATTCTCTCAGCAAGGCAATAACAGGTAATGAAAAGATCTTTGTTCATTGCCTGAAACAATAAACAAGCTCATATGACTCTTCTCCGGACCTTGTCCCAATCTTTATTCTAAACCAGTCATTTACTATTTCCCATGAAAACAAGCATATCATAAAATTGAACCAATTCTTTTCGAAAAACAAACAAACACAAAAGTAGTTTCCTATTTGTGTCACGTAAAGTTCTACTCATCAAGAGGATTTTCTCACTTACTGCCTTTCAGAGCATCTCTGACAGGAGAGTGTGACTAGATTGATTAACTTTATATATTTTCCACTTCCTTATTCTAGCATCTTCAGACTCCAGTTACATATACATACTCTCCTATGTTGGGCCTAGACACATTAGTAAGATTAAGTAGCTCCTCACTGTATAGTACCCTTCCTTCCTTAGCAGGTCCGGCACTTCTCTGGCTAAATTATATGGTGACTTGACATTGGCTATTGGTTTGTAGCTGAGAGATGACACAGTGTATCTTAAGGGGAGAGCACTTGGAATCACAAAAGAGGAAGATCTTTGCATTGCCTTTTAATTTATTTATTTAGCAGTGCTGAGTATTGATCTCAGGGCCTTGTGCATGCTAGGTGAGCAGTCTACCACTAAACTAAGTCCCCAAGCTTTCTGCATTATCTCTAGACAATAAAGAAACACTGGACTCTGAGAGAAAGGAGTGTGTCACTTGTGCAGGCTAGTAGAATTCAGGGAGCCCTGAGGTGACCTGGATTCAGAGTTTTAATCAAGGTATTGCTTATCTTAATTCTTAACACCACTCTTCTATCCTCTCTCTGGTCATTGATAGCTTTCTGTGGCTTCTGATATCCTTTAAATTAAAACCTCAAACTGATGATGAGTTGTTCTGCTGTTTTACTCAAATAAAGAAAGTTACCAAGGAAACCATGTGTCTTTCACACTTTGCATTAAATATTTTATTAATTACCCTCTGCCTTTGTCAGTTCTCCAATGTTATTCATTATCTTTGTATTTGTTATTGCAAATTGTTGAACTCAACACCACCATACAATTCTAACAACTTTATACTTCTTAATTTCAGAGAATCTCTCAAATATCTGGGTTATTGCAGCAGTTGGTAATGCCACATACCCTTCCCACCAACATCTCATCACATTCCACAGCCAGTGAAAACTTTAATTTAACCATAGTACTGTTATAGCACACCAGGTCTAACACTATCCATGGGGACCTCATTGTCTTGCCAAGGGCACGATTCTGCTACATAATTTGATTTTTAATCTTGCTTCTTTGGATTACTTTTAGTATGAGCTTTACCAACTGCCTTAGTATAGATTCCTTAGGGAAACCTGAGGAGGAGATTAGTAAACAAAGATTTGGGGGAAGTACTCCAGAGCAAGGATAGGGAGTCAAGGAAACAGGAAGAAGTTGAATTCTGATGAAATAAATGAACAAAGATCTCAGCCAGTCCCATGGGAGACTCTGAAACTGGGAAGACCTTTGATAGTCCTGAATTATGGCAAAACCCTGACACTTTTTTACAGCAAAGTGAATAGTCATTGAATGCAAGGTTCTTTTGGGAGAGTGTACAACCTTGAGCAAGGCAATTAGTTCCCTTTAGGCTGAGGTCAAAGTACAGGCAGCAGGTCAACTGTGACTCCTCAACAGTCTACACTCCTGACTGCTAGGGAGGGAGAGTTTTGATAATGAAAGGGGAAAGTCTAAGCCAGAGGAACTTCAGGGACTTTGTTGATCTCCAAATGTTTAACATAAAATAAAACTTTATCATAATTTTCAAGTTGAGTGCTTTATGGCTTTATTTTGATTTTGTAAATATTTTTGAAAAAATTGATTTCCATATATTTTGAGATGCACTAGAATAATATTAAATTCACACCTTACATGAAGACATCAAGAAAGCAAAATGTTTACTCCAGGTGACTTAAATGCTATTCTTAATAATTAAAACAATGGGCCTCAATTGAATTGAACTAGAAATAATTGGTATAAGTAGACCAAAAGTATATTTAACATAGTGGGTATAAATTATTATCATGTACACAGATTTTTGCTTCGTACACAATAAACCAAAATTAGTAACACAATTGTATTAACCTTCTTTTTTTAAACAATAATATCTTAAATAAGGACACCTAAAATCGTGTTTTTGTCGTGGGGTTAAGTATAACCATCAATAGGCAAGAATATTAGTGTAATTGTAAAGTTCCATTGACCTCCAAATTGTCATTTTCCTTTCAATGAACAGTTTAGACTAAATGAGAATATAACTTGTTTGGTGGTATAAACTCTCCATCACTTACATCTCTTGAATCCAAGGTTAATATCATTGGAGAAAATTGTCTGAGAGGCTACACTTTTTAGCTTCATAGCTCCGGGCATTTCACAATCTTAAATGTAATAAGCTTGGAACTCAAATTTACGAGTGTGTACTTGTGGTGTAAAGAAAATGTGGACAAAAGGTGAGGGTCAACAAATACAAGGTTAGAGGCAGACAATTAGCCTGAGGAACAAGCATCTAGTGTTCCTTTCTCTTTCCCATTTTTTTTTCTCCTAACAGCTACAATGCCCTTTTCAATCAAATATTAGCCCCAGTAAAATTCACTACTGATAGAAAAAAAATGTGACAATATACAGGACTTATGATTTTTAATGATTTAATTATTAGTAACTACTAGAATTATTAGAGGAACTATAGAGTTTGGTTTTTTTTTTTTTCAATCTTTTAAAATGGACATTTTTCAAGCACCATATCTTTATCATGGTTATTTTTATGGATATAAATTTCTGCTTCTGAGAAGGAAATTTATCTTCTTCATAAACCCATTAAGAAATGCTTAATCTGTAAATTCAAATATAATTAAACTCGGCTTCTGAAATGACTGAGCTGGGATATAGAACTGGAGAGTTTTTATCTCATCAGCCAAGAATATGCATGTTAATAAAGCTTCAAATCTACCGAACCATGCATAACAGAGGATCAAAAAATAGGTGTTGACTCATTAAACGTTTTCATACCACAAAACTGATTTAATGCTTTATTTCTGTGGAATGAGATATTCCACAGAAAGAAATTTCCTGTAAACTGTTGTTTACATTTCTGTGTTCCTATTCCTTGTGTTCTTGATATTTCTAAAGCAGTGATTTTTACTAACTTTAATTATTTTTTTCTTTATCCATGAATGCTTTAAGTTCATATTGATATGATATATTTTTAAAAATATGACACTTTTATGCAAAAAATCTTTTTTTTTTCATTTTTTAGTTGTAGATGTACACAATACATTTATTTATTATTCATTTTCATACAGTGCTGAGGATCGAACCCAGTGCCTCACATGTGCTAGTGAGAAACTGATGTGACTCCATTTTTGAGAAACCAGCCTCTACCTCAGAGCAAAGCCTGTCCAAGGAAGGGGGTATGACCTTTGTCCTTGGAAAAACCCACAGAGCTCTCCTAGGCACACACCCACCCTGCTGAGTTGTTTGTCTGCAAATAACAGGAGATCTGACTCAGTCAGGCTAGGTGAAAACCCATAGCAATCCCCTAGCAACTACCAATCAGCATGAGACAGGGAAAATACCTGGGATGCCAGATGACCCTCCCAGTAGTTTATGATGTTTGATAACATGTTGGGAAACCATGTAGTTCAGCACATACACTCCTCATGGCTTAAACCAATCAGTTCAAACGAATCCTCCTCTTTTACTAACCAATCACCCTTACCCAACTTGTTCCTTCCAGTGAAGGTGCTAATCAATGTTAAGAGTTGTTGTTTGATTTTCCCGTAGCGTGTGATGATTTGCTAAGAGATGCTATGATGTATGTGAAGTCCCTGCCTTCCCCAAAGATTGTATAAAACTGCAGCAAACCCTGGGCTCCAGGCCTGTCAGCATCACCAGTTGCTGTGTGTACAGAGGACCGAGCTAGCTCGCAATAAATGCCTCTTTGCTGCTTACATCAATCTTGGTCTCTGGTGGTCTTTTGGGGGTTCCGAACTCGAACATATCACTAGGCAAGTGCTCTACTGCTGAGCCACAACCCCAGACCTTATTTTTTTGGCTTTTTCCTCCTTCCATCTCAACGACATTCTCTTCCCTTTCCTATAACTTAAAATCACAGATTTCAGGAGTTGGCATTAACTTTCAAAACCAATCTTTTAAAAACTCTAAATCCCAGAAGCCAAGGGAAATTTCACTAGATTTTTTTCTGAGTGCTATGTATACCATTCCAGCTAAAGTTTTAGTTAATAGTTACATTTTACCTTGTTATGAATCCAGGTGCACTGGAAACAGAGATAAATGTTATCTAAGGCATTATGAGTAGATTATGATCTAGACCTATGTTGGATTTATATCTACTCTTTCATTCCCTCCTTCACCATGCTTTTAGAGTGAATAAATTACTCATCACTAAAGGTTTTTTAGTGATAAGTAATAGCTTATAAGTATAACTTGTAAGTGATAACTCTCCATTGCTCTTGAAAGACAGGCCAAAGTCTCCAATAGATCCTTAGAGCTCTGCATGGTTGGGTCCCCCCTTCCTTGTAGTTCTACCAAAAACAGGTCATGCTTCCCTTCCCAGGTTTTTTGTGCAACCTGTTCTCTCTTCCTGGAAGAATTTCTAACCCCTTCTTTGCTTGCTTTCAACTTCCTGCTTCCCCACTCACTAAAGCAGCTTACTCTTTCTGTTGTCTTAGTCCATTCCTAGGGTTGTTTTTCTGATTACTCTCCTTTTTCAATTATCTGAAATTACCTTTCACATTCCTGCTAAACTCTTTCTATGTCCCTGTGTAAGTAGATATGAAAATTATTCAGTATTTAAGCCAGACATGGTGATGCACAAAGGTAATCCCAGTGATTTAAGAGGCTTAGGTTAGAGGATCACAAGTTCAAGGCCGACATGGGCAACTTAGGTAGACCTTGTCTCAAAATAATAAATAAAAAGATCTGGGGATGTAGCTCAGTGATAAAATGCCCCAAGTTTAATCCCCAATACAAAAAATATAATATTCAAAATTAATTTTGATTTCTTTTTTCTTCACTAAACACATAGTTACAAAAAATAACCCAGTCTATTTTGTTTTTGTTCCAGCATCTAGTAAAATGTTTGACATATAAACTTAATTCACAATATTAACCTAATGAAGAGAACAAATAATTTGTTAAGCTCTTCGGGTGTATTTCTTCAAAAGTAGTTCTAAGACCTGTGTTTTGGGGAAGTCCTGTGATGTATGGAGTCATCGCACCTGAGTTGAGCAAGCTTCTCTCCTTCAGTTTTCTGTGTAACTAGAAGTTTCTAGCATATAAAGATGTTGCAAGTATAAAGTTAGTTAATATGTGTGAAGTATTTGAACAATGCCTGACTCAGAGCAAACAAAAATATTAGTTATTAATATTAAAATCCCTCTATGTGCATGGGTAATCTGTTCTACACAGTCAGAGTCTTAGTAATATTTTATAATATTTATTTTTCAAAGACTTTAGTTATACTATACCAAGTATATCCATTTGTGACAGTTGTAGAAGGTAGATTCTCTACTAATTAAGAATAAAATTTTACACAATTTCTGTTAATTTAAGTTTTCAAAGTAGAAAAATAAATAGTCAAGAAACAATAGGAAGGTTTTTTGCATCATTTTCTCAGAATGAACACAGTTCCAGGCTGGTCTTTTTGACATGAAGCCCTGAGTCACAGGCTGATGCCCATTATTATTATTATTATTATTATTATTATTATTATTTGGTAGCGGTGCTGGAAATAGAAACCAGAGCCTTATGCATGGGAGGCAAGCACTCTACCAACTGAGCAATATCTCCAGCCCTGATGCCCATTTTTCACAACACAGAATGGCAGTAGATAATCCAAACAAAAGTCCTAATAGCTACTCAGAAAATATGTAAGGTATGGAGCACCTAGAAGTTAAAGAATTAGGGAGGTAAAAAAGAGAGAAAAACTCAGAAGAAATTAGGTTAGATTATTGAAGGGAAGCTTCTGTTGTTATTGGAAAGGTGTTTTTTTGCTTTCTTTAAAGTGGATTTACAGATTCATTTAAATTCCGGATGCAGAGTGAAAGAGGAACTCTCTTTACTACTACTACTACTCATAATAATAGTAATGGATGTTTGGAACAATTAATAGTTCATTGAAAATAAAGCTATGTGATTTCAAAATAATTAGATAATGCACATGGTAATAGCAGATAATATTTGAATCTATTCTTTCCCCCCAAATACCTATCCAAACAATAATCACCTAGGTAGATTTATTAAAAAATTGGGGGCAACAAGACTTCTATCTGAATTACACTTTTTGAAAAGCATACTCATTTGGTTGATTCAAAGCAATTTAAAGACAATTTAGGTGAACTGGTGAACTGATAGTTTACCGTCCTTCTCCTTTACAGTCTTTCAAATGGTTATTGCAATATAGCATTTTGATAGGACAAAAACATTTGCACTGAAAAGACTAAGCACATGTTATGGAAATAACTGTACATATCTTGCTTGCAAGCTGTCAGAGCTGCAAGCAGGACCACAGACAGTAAAAATCAATACTACATTGGGTAGGCATTGTGTTTACTCTATGACACAAGACATCAGAGACATAAGTGCTACAAGCAGACAAGTTGAAACACCATGGGTACATCAAAGAAAAAGAAATAAGAATTTTAAACTAAAAAATTTAGAAAAAAAGTGACATAACTGAAATATTTATGTCTTCATAATTTAGTTCTAAGGCCTTTCTCATATCCAGCTCTCTTTTACTGACTCAGGTGAATTTATGCTTGCTTTAATGACCTGTTTACCAGCACTTGATAGAAGTTTAACTGATTATTTATAGTGTATAAAAACTCAATTGATAAATTATATATATATTATATATGTATATGTTTAGATTCACTATACTTAAAACATCTATGACTTGATTGGGTACTTGCATTGCTTTATAATTAACTACCACTTTCTTCTTACTAGAATACAAAGCTTTTCATAAGAGTAGGATAATATTTCTCTTTGGTTTTCCAGCCAAGCTTTCCTTCTTCTTCTTCCAAGGATTTTATTTTATTTATTTATTTTAAATTTTTTGGTGTGTGTGGTGCTGGGGATCAAACCCAGGGCCTTGTGCATGCAAGCCAAATACTCTCCCAACTGAGCTATATCCCCAGCCCTCCAAGGTGTATTTTGGATTCATATTCTTTTTTTTTTATAGCTCTGAATTCCTCCTTGAAAATAAAACTCAATCTCTGTGAGAGGCCCTTTATCTGGCTGTAATGTCTCCAACTCAGTATTGTGTCTTCATCAAACACCAATGAACTTCAGAAAATTCAGAAAGTAGAATGTTCACTAATGAGTTTATACTCACTAGTTAGTGGCCACAAAAGGGAAAATAAAAACTTACTAAGACCTCTGTGATTCAATTCCCCATGTATTTAAAGAATGCCAGCAACACATTCTTGCCTTTCACCTTGCTACTAAGGTCACTGAGCTATATCCTGATAAAAACTGGTCTTTTAACCTTTTCAAACCCTTAAAATGCTAGTATAATTTTAGCTTACAAGCAAATAGAATACAAAGGTGAGTAGCTAGATCTCTTATTTAAGGTATAATTCATATTTAAAAGCTGATAGTCCTACAAAGATACTATGATTCAAATTTAAGGCAAATACTAATGGCAAAGTTATAGGGTATTGAGAAACTTTAGCATCATACATTATAATATTTAGGAGGAGTCTCACATGCACTTTCTCTGATATTAGGAGAACCTTAGACTGCTTCAAGTTGCTGGGAATAAATTATGCTCTTTGTATGTAACTGGTCAAGCAGAGAAAAACACTGCTGAAAAATGTCTTTAATGCTGAGATGTAAACCGTTTCTTAAGATTAGAAGGTTAGAATCTTTCATTACTAGCCTTTCTCAGTATACTGAGAAAGGCTAACAAGAACCCTGCACACTGCGTTCTGACAGTTTATATAGATACTTGTAAAAAATAAGAAAAAAAAAGCATTAAATAACTCGGACTAAGAAGAAAATAATACTGAATCTAAGAAACAAATCTTAAAGGAAATAAGAATCAATGGGATTTAATTCAGACATTTAAAGTAAATGATCAAAAACAGATTTAATAATCAAGCCGAAGAAGCACATGGAAGCAAGCCTCTCATACTTTGGAAGGTAAATATTTGAGTTGCTCTTAACCTCTCTTAGCTTCGAATTCTTCTTTGCAATAATGAGATTAGAGTAGATGTCCTCTAAGTCTTACATCTAAGGTTCTAGAGGTTTAATGAGCCTTGGTAAAAAAAAAAAAAATCTTGCAAAGGGAACCCTGAACAAATTATTTTAATGGAATTAAGGAAGAGATGAAGGAAAAAACATCAAAAGTTAGATTGCCCAAAATTCAGGTTAAAAAAAAAATTAAAAAGATATCAAACCCTGATCCTAGTTAGTGACTTGGGGGTAGCCACAATAAACACTTTAGATTCCTGATAAACTCTTTACTTAATCTTAGCTCATTGTTCAAATGCCATTTTCCCACTTATAATTGCATTTATTTGTTTAGCTACGTTCCACTGAATGTTTACTTGAGGATTTTCTTTTTATTTGTCATTTGAACAATGCTCATTGTTGTGGCCTGCAGGTACCTTTCAGTATTAGCAAACATATTAAAATAAGCGGCCTCTTGGAGGCAGGTGACCTCAATCAGTTTGGGAGTAATAAGTTGAAGGGATTTTATGGTACTAAATCCTGAAAATCTACTTACATTACACTTCTTTGATATTAGAAATGATATTCAACAAAACCCTAATTCAAACAATAATTCTTATGGAACATTTGTAAGACAGCTATAAAAATATCATTGACATGAATAAATATGTCCTATTAAATCTTAAATAAAAAGTATATGCCATAAGTTAGTGAATAAAATGAATAAAGTATTTGCTTTACAATTTATTGATTTGGGTTTCCATCTTGGTTGATGCCATTTATGAACTGTGACCTTAAATGAAATATTTAATTTCAATAACATGTCCAACCTATAAAATGGAGAGAATGTATTTTAAAATATTCTGAGATTTAAAGCAGAAAGATCAAGCAAAATGCTAAGCATACTGCCAAGAATTTGAGAGGTAATCAATTTTGGCCAATATAAATTAATATCAAATATTAATTTGAGAGACTACTACATACCCAAATGCTTAGCAATTACTGTTAGCAACTTAAGTAGTCTAATAGTTTTCTTTACATGCAATAAGTGTCAGCATTCAATATTCATTTAAATTCTTTAAGATTAAGGATTCATTCTTATAAAACTTTGGAATTAGAGAAGATAATGCTAAGTGAATTTAGCCAATCCCCCCAAAAGACATATGCAGAATGTTTTCTCTGATATAAGGAGGCTGATTCATAGTGGGGTAGGGAGAGGGAGAGGGAGCATGGGAGGAATAGATGAACTCTAGGTAGGGCAGAAGGGTGGGAGGGGAAGGGACAGGCATGAGGTTAGAAATGATGGTAGGATGTGATGGACATTATTATCTAAAGTACATGAAGACACAAATTGGTGAGAATATACTTTGTATACAACCAGAGATATGAAAAATTGTGCTCTATATGTGTAATAAGGATTTTAATGCATTACGCTGTCACATATAAATTATACGTAATATATTATAAATATTATGTATAATATATGTATATCTTTCACTTTCACATATAAATTATATATATATTTCAGTACTACTTGTAATTCTCTGAATTAGAAAATGCTTAGAAAGAAGAGTAAGAAAAGTTGTGAGTCAAGTAGCAACTGTTGAATTCTATCATCTTTCGAAGTAATTATGTTATGAAATTTAGAAAAATGTTTAGGAGATGTTTTATTTTAAAGTTCTACATATTTGACTTTGTATTCTAATATCTCAGAATATTAATATACTCCTCAAAAGCATTTCAATCTCTTTCTTAGACTGGTAGTTAAGGTAAAATGATTAAAGATATCTTTTGGATTATTAAAAAAGTAATATTATAAATTTAGTTTTAACAGCATTATTAAAATATTCACAGATAAATTGTACAATAATTTCAATAAAGGAAATTTTTTATTTTGCTGCTTATATTTCTATATTATGTTTAAGCATCCATAGTCAAAATAAAAGTCATGAGTGTTTTATTTTAAAAATTCCATTGTTTTAGTTGTGCAATTCAGGCAATATTCCATTTATATTAGTTATTGTGAAGAAGGCCTCAAAAAGTATTCTCTGATGTCTAGATATAGTGTTGTTATAACAACAATTGTAGAAAAGAGGATTTATTTTCTATTGAATTCTCATGTTTCCTTGTCAAAAATCAATTGACCACAAAAATAAATGTCTATTTGTGGAATTTCATTTCAATTCCTTTGGCCTGTGAATTTATTCCTATGCGATTTATCATACTGTTTAATGATCTGAACTTTGTAATATGATTTGAAGTTGGAATGCGTGAGTCTCCCAAACTTGTTTTTTCAATATTATTTTAATTATTCTGTCTCCATTTCACCTCCATTTGAATTTTAGATTCTGCTCAGCATATTTCCATAAATAAAAAGCTGAAATTTTGACCTGGATTGCATTGAATTCTTTAGATAAATCAGAAAAAATATCCAATTTAATAATAAAACTTCCTACAGATGAACATGAGATGTCTTTCTCTTTTGTGTCTTTAATTTCTTATGAAGATAAATTTTAATTTTCATACTTTTTCATGTGTGGCCATTTTAATCTGTGCTCAATGAGCATAGCAGTCAGCTAATCATAGGACAGAGATTGTGTTAATTTCTTTGACTGATATGTTTCCAAGCCATTGGGGGAAGGGTTCTATGTATGTTTCTATGTGCTCTAACAGGCTGTTCATATCTCTGTTCTAAGTTTCATTTCCCTCTTGTGAAGTCTTAAGGTAAGCTTGAAGTGAGAGATTAATATCTTCTCAGATCTTTTCTGGAAGAGATGTGCTTACGTCTGGCATGTAAAATTGCCACAAATATGTTGAAACTTCCCCAAAACCTCATGGTCTCCTCACTTCCAGCTTTTCCTTTTATGTTTGGTCAGCTTATTGTTAACCTCTTATTACCACTATTCAGTCAGCTCTGGTGCTAAATAATTGTTCTTGATCATTTTTTATCAGCTTAGTCGGAAAAGAGCCATATTCACAGAAAAAAGCTCTAAATGAGGTTAAATAAGGACAAGTTCTGGAGTGGAATTGTCATTCTGTTATCAGAAGAGTCCAGATGGATGGCATAGTGACCATTCAGAGGTGGCAGAGCTTTTGAGAGGATCCTGACCCATTCTGAATCTTCCATTGGGTACAAGCATCATAATTTTCATAGTTACTCTGTTGGTGAGATTGTTGATTTTAAGTCTGTCATGGGGCTGGGGAGAGAAGGATGAGAACAGGACATGTCAAAATCCTCTAAAGACTACTGTGCTGAGATTCCCTCAGTTTTCTTGAGTAAATGTTTCTTCATCTTTTACAAGTCTTTGCTTAATTTTCAGAGTTCAACAAAAGTTGACTTGGACAAATTTTGTCAGTATTCACACTAATGTTGGAAGACAATGTTTCCTTAGATTCTCCTGTTGTTGTTAGTGGGATTTTTGTGTGTTTGAATGTATGATTCTTAATTTGTCAAGCAGAACTGTGTTTTCTTTATTTCATTTTTAAACACTTTCACATATTATGTAATCATAAAAAATGTGAAATAAACATATTCCCACCATTTTACAAGGAATCGAAGGATGAGATGATCTCTTTGACATTTCCCAAAAAGGCAATATTAAAGACAGACTAAGTTTACATACCTTGACTCTCTTCAGCTTTATCTAGAATTGTATAAAATTATAATATACATTTTTGTCATTGATGTTAAAAATCCCAATAGTTTTTTGACCTAATTGAATGTGTACTACTCCATAATATGTAAATATATGCTTAAAATTTAGACATAAGAATTAACATATGCCAAAAATTTAGTTGTAAGATATTTAAATCATCATTCTTGTGATTGGAAGCTATTTTAGATCCATGTAATTTATATTTGTTATCTGTACTAGACCTAGACTCATGCTAAACCTTATAGACACATAAATTTTGACCTTTACATGTTTTTATATTGGATTTTGGGTTTGACTTAAACTAA
The DNA here is from genome assembly GCF_021218885.2 of Marmota monax. Classification (NCBI taxonomy): domain Eukaryota; kingdom Metazoa; phylum Chordata; class Mammalia; order Rodentia; family Sciuridae; genus Marmota; species Marmota monax. Next base: position 1,410,254 of record NW_026695197.1, on the reverse strand, counting down.
GTGTACTTAAACTAACGTAGGCCCTGTTTTTTTCAAGTTACAAACATTCATTATTTCTAGAATCCACCTATGAACAATGAAACTGCCACTTAAGTATGTACATAATTAAGGCATTTTTATATTCTCATTGGAACTCCTGTGCACAGAGAAAATGGGGGACTACCAGTAAAAGCTACTATAGGATTCAGAGACAAAGATAATTCAGGCAGACCCTTAAAGCACACAGTTTGTCTCACCTTGACGAAGTGCAAATTGTTACAATTACAGAAAGGCAGATATTACATATTTATTAGTATAGGTTTAGGTGTCGTTCTTATTGAATTCTACTGAGGGAAAAGCATAGCAATTACATAAAACATGGTGATTATATTTAAATCAGTTTATCAAGGTACTTTTGCAAAGAAAGCGAAAGAAACCAGCTCTGCTAAACTTCAGTTAAAAAAATAGCCCATGTAAGCCAAAGAAAAACAGAATTAACAAGTTTAGAAAAAGATAGGAAACTAAAATCTTGGTATTTTTTTTCTGGGACAAGTTCTCTTAGTCTTTCCTGGAATAGCACCATCAATTCCTCAGCTCCAATGTCATTCCATTTTTATGGTTTCAACTCAACAAATTTCTTATTCAGAGAGTCATATTCCCACATTTTGGATATATAATCATGCCTGGCACCATAGAAATAGAGCCCTGTGAACTTGCTCATACTTGGTTCATTTCAATGTCAATGAGATCAGGAAGTGAAATTTTCACTTTAGAATTTTAGGTTTGAAAAGAGCAGTTTTTCTCTGACAAGAGTCACATAATCTTCTGATCCTTGTCAGGGACATACAGAATAATTGAATTTGCTGTACAGAAGACTTTATTCAGTGCTTCACTCCAGACTCTTCTAACTGTCCTTTTTTTTTTTTTCTTTTCACCTATATTATGCTAAGGAACATCAGCCTTTTATGTGTCACATACTATAAGATAACAATGAAAGGAAGCGAAGGCCAACTGCTTCAACAAAAGACTGAAATGTGTTTTCTTTGGATGTATCATTCTGGATAAATGCAGCTTAAGCCAATGTATATTCCAAACTTGTTCTCAAAATTGCATTCTGATTCTACATTCTCTCTAAATCCTGCCTCTCCTGGCACTCCTAGCAAGACTGAACTGGAATAATGGTTACCACTGTGTCTCAACCTCCCTGGGCTAGAGCTACATCAGGCAGCATAATGAATGCAGGCTGCCTTACTATCATTAGGTCTCAAAGTTGCAGAGATTATTGTTCTATTCCTTTTGGTTTCTTCTTCAATGAAAGCCCTTTGTTATTATTTCTGTTTTACCTCTTCCATCTATTATTGTAAAGAAATTCCACCAATACATTGCCATAATTATTAATTTGCCATCTGCCATTATTTCCTCAATTCATCACAGCTTTGCTCCCACCCAATGTTTTCTTCTATTATAAGCAAATATTTTACATTTCTTCATGTTATAGGTTCAACAATACCATAAGTGGTATGATTCTATAAAATTGATTTTCAAATACAACATGAAAGAAAAAAATTCTGTGATAATGTCTATTATAGTTTTGTAGATACTTTATTAAACTTACTTCCCCATAGATAATTAGTGTTTTGTTGTAGTTATAAAATTTTTGCTATAGTTTTTTTTTTTATTATTTATCTACTATTAAGAAGAATAAAGCAAAATTTATCCAACCACCTGAATTTCACCATCAGTGGGAATATTACCAGGTGATATGGCATCTGGATGGACTCTTCCCTCATTGCACCTGGCTTCAATTTTTATTAAGTGGCATTTCACTCACACTACCTTAGTCTAATGAGCATTTTCTAATTGCCTATCAGAAGTATAATTTCTAGAAATGTCTTTTCTTTTTTTGCAGTACTGGGGAATGAACCCAGCAGCACACTACCACTAGACCATATCTCCACCCCTTTTTTATTTCTTATTTTGAGACAGGTTCTAGCAACATTTGTGATTCTTTTGCCTGTGCCTCTGGATTAGCTGGGTCTAGAATTGTTTTAATCAATTGGAATTCTTCAAAACTAGAAAACTGAAAGCTCAGACTTAAGTGAATCTCAATAGGAGTACCTCTTGGATGTGTCTTTAGACACAATTTGGAATTGTCTGCATGAAACTCCCAGAGAGTCTGTTTGTCATACATAAAATCACATGCATTCTGACTTAGGTCGCTTGGCTGCTGTTACAAAATACCATGGGTTGGGTCACTTAAACAACAGATACTTATTTCTCACAGTCTGAAGGCTGTAAAGTCCAACATCAGGGTGCCAATGTAGTGCCATGTTATGACAAGTTACTTTCTAGTTTTCAGATAGCCATCTTCTTATATCTTTGAGTAACAGAGACAAAGGAAAAGAAAGAGAAGCAAGCTCTCCCTTTCTTTTCTTATAAGGACAGCAATCCTGTGATGAGGAATCCACCCTAAAGGTTTAATTATCTTCCAGAGGCATTATATCCAAATAGCATAATATTAGGCATTAATTTTTCAACATACATATTAGGGGAGGACATAATGATTTAGGCAATAACACTACCATACTGACTAAATTTGACAACTCAAATTACCTCCAAAATTGTATGTAATATGGAAAGAGGGAATTAGAAGGTAAGATTTACCAAAATGGTAATATTGCAGGGACAACATATAAAGTATCCCCATTTCCTTCCCATAATTGTAGATTAGAGGGATCGAATAGCTTTACATTCACTTTTGATCATTAGAAAGATTTCAAAATCCGCTCTGAATATGTTTCTTTCCCATCCTGATTCAGATTTATCCCTTGACTGGGATCTGCCCTGGGGAAGATACATAGTTTCCAGATAGTTCCTCCTTCTCTTATTCCACCCACCCCCTCTATCATCTCTTTCTAATTTCTCAAGGAGTGGTAAGATGAAACATATGGAAGAAGACCATCTGCTTTATTCCTGACTGGAAAGCAATTGCAGTTCTTCTTAAATTGCTGCTACTTTCTGGCAAACACACATTATGTACATCCACATGACAGGCACTTTGGGAGTGATGGGTGGAGGGTGTTTTTAATTTTGTTTCCTCTTTAAAAGAGGGGACATCAGGTAAATCCTGTGGGTATTCCTCCTGCATGGTTTGCTGGTACCTATTGTATGTGAAATCAAACCTCAGCCTAGCTTCTTTTAGCTACTGCTAATGTAGGTGCACCTTTGAAATCCTCCTTCTGAGATACACTGGTTGGCAGCAAGTCAATTTTCCTGAGATACTAGCAGATACTTCAAGCCCAGCTACATCCTGTGGTGCCCACTTGATCCTCACAGATACATATATAACATTAATTCCATGATAAAAAGTGGGAAGGAGTCTCCTACCTTCTTTCTCCCTGGGTCTTTTTCTCGAATCCACTGTACATCTGCTGAGTTTGCTGTAATTGCAGTTCAGTACAGTACAACTGCTCCCTAAGCAGTGAAGGAGAAAGAACAACTCATGCTTCTTTGATATGTGAATTTATTCTTTGAAGAACTGCCTGCAGTGTCGTTTGTTCATTTACTTTACATATTGTGTAGAAATATATCTATGTACATAGGAAAGTCAACCACTTAAGATCATATATATGACCTTGGTAGAGTTGTGTGTGTGTATGTGTGTGTTTGTGTGTGTGTGTGGGTGTGTATTTTCTTCTTGGTGCTGGGGTTGAGCCCATGGCCTTGTGTGCGAGGCAAGCACTCTCTATATATCCCCAGTACCCTTGGTAAAGTTTTAATAGTTTTTCTCAGGTAAGTAAAATACACCTATAAGTTTATTTCTAGATATTTGTGACATAATAAGAAATATATATCTAGTCTCTGCCCAGGGATCCCAACACAGTGTTGCTAAAATCCTGTGATTATTGAGTGTCGGTGATACTAGAGGCACTTTTTGTTCTAGTATTTTTCTTTGGTTATTTTTTAACAGGATTCTATTCTTTGCCAGAGTTTGTAAAGCCCTTGGAATTTACTGGGTGACAAGAGCATCCTTTGTTTCAATTAAGTTCTTGTTAATGAGCTCCTGGATTGTTTCAGGATGAGGGCTAGTCTTGAGAAATGTTATGAGGATGTTATCAGAAGGTTGACTTTTTTTCAGTATGGGCTTCCATCCTCCACAGAAGAGAGGAGCTGAAGTTGGAATTAATAATCTCTCATGGCTATGTGATAAAAACCTCCATCAAAATTACTGAAAAACACTGGTGCTCAAAGAGTTCCTAGGTGGGTGAACACATCCTCCTGACCAGAATGTGGGGCACACCAACTCCACTGAAACGGAAACTCTTTTTACTGGGTCCAAGTCTGTCTGCTGATGACTCAACAGATAAGAATCAGAGTTATTCAACAGGAGGAGCTATTGTCTCCAAAATGGGACATCTTGTGGAACTCAGGTACATGGAAGGGCATTTATAGAGAAAGGAGGAATAGTATGACAATGGGCAAGAAGGTATATGGTGTATCTTTTTTTGCTTGTTTTCGTGATTGGAATATTGCAAGCTTGCTCTACCTCCTGGGGCTAATTCCTCTAATTCTTTAGAGGAACACTTTACCTTTATGCAAGTTAAGCATCATTTTACTCAGTCCAGTATAATCGGAATGTCTCTGTGTATTCTGATTTTTGTCAATCATCAGAAAGATTATTTAAAAATGAACATCATAATAATTTGCATACAACATTAATTTCAAGTAGTTTTCACTCACTTAAGATTTTATCTTCTATTTCAGCATCTCTGAAAATGGTACTCCTGATGCCTGAGTTGGTTATCTTCCTTTGTCTACTCACAGTATACTCAAATTTGTCTTCAATGTACAATAATATGCCAGGTTCCCAAATTGAAGCATGAGGGAAATGTTCATACTCTTGCATACCTCATGTATTTAGTAGCATTTTTATCTAGTATCTGAATTGTTGGTACTCCTTGCTAGATAATGTGCTTCAGGAGATTGATGTCTTATTTATTATTGTATTTTAAGGGCTAGATAATATATAACCTTAACAGTTTAAACAATTGTTGAATGAATGGGCTACAATAATTCTATGGGTACACACCTAATTTTTATAAATTTTTGAGTCACTTTTCCATGCTAATCTTTATTAAGTCTAATTTGAAATTCATGAGAATGTATTTAAGTCAGTAAGGATAATGAAATAGAACGAAGTCTTTCACCCTTGCCAACTTAATAGTAAACTCTTCATACCTTGTATTTATCATAGACTCTATCCCACACTTCCTCTTATTGAAAGTTCTTTGATACTTTTAGATACAGAGTATGCAAAAATGTCATTTAAATATAAGATACATGTAGGGAGATTTTAAGTGAGTGGGGCAACTATGTATGAGCATTATTTCTATAAATAGCACAAATTCTTTTATAATTGTGGCTAAGTGATAGCCAAGTAAAACAGGGACAGGAACCAAATTGGCTGAACCCTGCACAAATGACACATTAAGAAATGAGAAGTCAGACATTATTATCAATTAAGGTGGTCAAATGAACAGATAAAAATTAAATGCTGAACAATTAATTGTCAGAATTAAAAAAAAAAAACAAGTTCAGAATAATGTTTCTCTGTAGCATTTGGTAATTTGGCATATTTCTGACTCAAAGTTGTATATCTTACAGCGTAATGAATGTTTCAACTTAGAAGCAACTCTAGTTGATCCAAAGACAAGATAATGTTGATCTATAACACTGATAACTGAAATTTTTTTTTAATACAAGAAATAAAGTTTTCTTGACACTGGATTAAAAACCCTATTGCTATATTCTTCAAATTCTTAGCAAATATCTATTTTATGTTTTTAGTCAAACAGCATAATTTAGCAGCTGAGAAAAAAAGCTATTTCAAATGATTATTCTGCCAGAATTGCATATATTTGGACAGATGTACATGGATTATTATTCAAAAAGAGAGTCATGAAATACTGATAATAAAACTATTAAAATCTACTTTCAATTTTCAAGTCAATGATAAATTTAAATGAGAAAAAGGGAACACTGATGAGCCAATTTTTATTTTTTTTTTGTATTTTTCTTGGTTCTTGGCAATAATGATCATATTTTATGTTATAAGACAACCATCCTCCTAACAGCCTGTTTTATGATGCTAGTTCTTTGAGTTTTCTTTAAAAAAATGAAAATAAGAGACCTTTTTAATATCTTCTGGTTACTATTCAGGTTAATGCAATTTTAACTGTTACTACAGTTAACATTACAATTAACATAATAATTTCTGCCTTTATAATATCTAATTGTTCTATGATTTCTTTTAATTTTTTCAGATATATGCATTTCCCCTGTAACTATTCAGAAATAAATCAATATACTTCACGCTGATCCTTAAAAGTTCTTAGAGAGTATGTATACATTTTTAATTCTAAGACACAAAGCAAATTTTGGGTAAATTTTAGGAGATTCATTTTCTTCTCTCTTATTCACCACTGATCTCCAGTTCCTGGAGTAGCACTCAGGCCACATGGAATAAATAAATTAATGAAGTTTATTCTCATATACATCTGTTAAACACTTTGCTAATTTGGAACTATAGTGGGAGTCACCTTCCAAGTCAGAGATTTATCTCCCCACACCATTCTCCTTCTCTGTGCTTCCCCAGAAAAAGAGCCTCCCCTCAGTGATATTTGATATCGGACTCCTTTAAGTGATTTTGTATTAATATACAACTCCTTGGCAGTAGCAATATAAACCTGACTCAAGCAAGCTTTGGAAACAACTTTGTGACATTCTCCTCACATCCAAGCATTTCGATAATGCCACTGCCTCTTTCAGAGTTATGTCTTACATCTCAAATGAGGAGATTGACTCCACTGCCATTACTGAACTACAAAAATGCTTTCAGTAGTGCTATAAAATCTTTTATAATGCAGAACAATAGAAATGCATAGAGCTTTGTTCAAATGTAAGAATTGTAATGCATGAGGAAAGAGGATGTTTACTACAAAATAATTTTTATCCTTTATACCCCATGGGCATCTTATGTGACTAAACAGGACTTTTTATAACAAAAAGATCACCTGTTCCAATAAGATGATGAAATTAGCAATATTAAAATATACAGTTTATATATAGATTTGGTATAGAAAATTTAGCATAGATAAAATTAAGTTGCTTCTTTGTTAGATTGTTTTCCTTTCGCTGTTGCTGATGAGGGAATGTCTCAAAAATCCTTATTTCTTTCAACTTCTACAAACATTTCCAGGAAATAGTTTTAGCTATCTAAGCATGATAATTTTTGCTGTGACTGCTTTTCCTACTGATTTCAATTATCTTCAAACAGATCAAACAAAGCACTAAGAGCCCCATGGAAAAATCAACATCTAAAAATAGAAAGTACAGGACTGAGCACCAAGCCCTGTCCAAAGACCGCAGGGGAGCATGCACCTGCCAAAGGGCTGAATTTGGCTGCCAATTGGTGTTGGGGAAATAACAAAGTGATGGGTAATAGTAATGAATTCTTAGGACAGATGAGTGCACAGGAAATGGTGGATGAGGAAAGACATTCATTCTCAAGGAGATCAGATGAGCAAACAAAGAATGATGGACTCCTGAATCAGGATGGATTAGTGAGCCAGATTTTGAAATCGTATTGCTGTTAGCATTAATGAAGTTTTCATCTTTGTTTTGCTATTCACTAGTTGTGTGAGGTTAAGCAAGTATCAGTGCTAAGATCATTCATATGTAACTAGCCAAGGTGATATTACCTAAATTAACAGTTTCTTATGATGATTGGATAATTTTATGTGAAAAAAAGTTCTTAGGGATATCTAGTGTACAGTTAAGGCTAAATAAACATTTAGTAATAATTTTTACTGTGCCTTTTGTATGGAGCTATTTCTTTGTAATGGGATGACTGTCCAAGATTTTTAAGCTCCTAGGAGGATTATAATTACCTTAATCTCTCAATGTTCCTTAAAATATTTCCCTTTCCAACATACACATGCAGATAGTGCCTAGAATCCTATATTTTAAATGGTTACTTTATCAATAAAGGGAGTTTTTCTCTATAAAAACTGCAGTTTTCATCTCTAAATTCCAATCACAAATTAATTCAAATATCAGCATGAGAAAAGAGGTTCTGGAGTCCTTCAGACATAATTTGGAATCCATTGTGGTCATTCAGCTGCATAATACTGAGCAAGTAAAACTAAAGAATTTCAATAACTCCTCTTGAAAATGAAGATGAAAACTCTATTGAGAGTTTGTGAAAATTAGCAAAGAAAGGCTACACAAAGAATGAAGGTCAAAGCTACTGAAGATGCTCAATTGGAGAGTCTTGATTTCACTACAACTGTAATAATCAACATTCAAAGGAAAATTCGTTCATTAGTTGCCAAATCCACCTTGCATTATCTATAGTATGGTAAGCTTAGGTGACAAAATGAACATACTTAGAAAGACTAACAAATCTACTTTGAGTATCCAGTAAAATAATAAATATCAAAACTCAAATATTACCTTTAGAAAGAGGTATTAACTTACAAATATTCTATGCAAACTTTACAAATGTGGTCTGATATTTTTCCTGAATAACTTTTAAAACCTGAGTCATCCTTTTCCTACTCAAAGGGAAACATATATTCAAAAATAACTTTCAAACTTTTTTGTTTTCTTTCACAGGATTCTTAATGACAAATAATTCTATTCGTATATGCTTACCTGCAAGATAACCTGTTATGTACATTTAAAAATCCTAATCAGTGTGGTAAACATAGCAGGCATAGAGTCCTTTTCTTTATACTATTCAATAGATATATGAAATGCAAAAAAAAAAAAAGTTTCTTCTTTCAAATCTTACCAATGGGAAGTCATTTATAGCTAAAAGCAGCAACAAAAGTAGAAAAAGAAACATTTCAAAGATTATTCAAGTTCTATGTTATAAATTCAAATCATTTTCTAGATTTTGGAGAAAAGGGGGTAAGTAAATGTCTGTATGATTCTTCCAAATTATTTAGAGTTGTATTTTTAAAAACAAGATCTGTGTGTCATATATCCAGTGATAATTCAGAGTTATTTTCTAGTTATACTATATGCTCTACTTTGTCAAACTAGAACAGCTATGTCCCAGCATGCAGAAAGTAAATGTTTGGATGTTGTTATGGTTTAGATATAAAGTATCCCCAAAAGCTCATGTGTAAAACAATGCAAGAAAATTTATAGGTTAAATGATTGGGTTATTAGAGTCTTAACCTAATTAGTACATTAATCCAATGATATGGATTAACAGGGTGGTAACTGTAAGCAGGGCAGGATGTCACTGAATGTGATGGGTCATTGGGGACATGCCTTGGGATTTATATTTTGTCTCTATTGAGCAGAGCTCTCCCTGTTTCCTGATTGCTACTTTCCGAGCTACTTTCTTCCACAACTCTCTTCTGCCATGATGTTCTGAGTCATCTCAGGCCCAGAGAATAGGGTAAGGGTCATCTATGAACTGAGACCTCTAAAATTGTGAGCACCAAATTAACCTTTCCTTCTCTAAAATTGTTTTTGTCAGATCTTTTGGTCACATGAGCAAAAAAGCTGACTAAACAGGTGTGAGAAGTTTTCTCATTTTTTTTCAAGGTCCCCTTGGATTAGGATCTTTATTCATCTTTTGTTTATGCAAGGCAATGACAACAGACCCCTGCCTCCAATCGTGCAAAGTACAGTGGGAAATAAATGATCATGTGCTCACAAAATGAGAAGAAAGAATTTCCCTCATAAAGAGATAAGACATGAGATAAAAAAAAATAGGGTGATGAGTAAAATATTAATTAAATGAACTATAGAGTCCTATGGAGATGTGTAGAAGGAAAAGATTATTTTGAGCTAGAGAGGAAAGGGCAATTACCAGCCTCGCCACCACCCTGCCCTGCCAAAAAAAAAAAAAAAAAGAAAAGAAAAGAAAAGGTTATTTTGAGTTCAGTCCTAATAAATAAGATGACAATTTTTTACAATTATTGACGGACCTTTATTTATTTATTTATTTGTTTATATGTGGTGCTGAGATTCAAACCCAGTGCCTCACACATAATAGGCAAGTGCTCTATCACTGAGCCACAACCCCAGTCCAAATAAGATGAATTTTTATAAGTAGACCTGAGAGTATAGATCTTCAAAGAGAAAAGCAGGGAAAGGGAAATCAGAACTCTCTCATACAGTGCATCATTTAGTTTAATTCTGTTACAAGATCATGTGGATAAACAGTGGGAGATTACAGTGGGAAATGTTGTGGAGACAGATGACAGAACACAGAGAGACAAATGAGAAACTGGTCAGGAGGACAGGTTATGAATTTATACCAAGCTGAAATTCTGGAACAAGACACAGCAAGGATTTAAAGGAGAAGAAAATCATAGGAGAAACTTAAGGTATAAGTCTTGTAGGACTTACATATAAGCAAAAGTGTATGTAAAGTCAAATAGCAGTCTTTGATGAGGCCAAGGATTTTATTCAGAGAAACCAGAACAAACCTATCACAAAAAAAAAAAAAAAATCTAAATATGCTTGCAAGTCACTGCATGAATACCTGAATCCCATTTTGGGGGTATGTGTTAGCATTTTCAGTGTACCCCAAATCCAGAAACTATTTTTTTCTTTCTCTCTGGGATAAATATTAAAATGTGTAACTTAGCAAGATAAACAAGGGAAAAAAAATCTCACAGAAAAAAACTTAAAATTAAATTGAGATACTATGTGGCTATTTTAAAAACTGGAATTTGTACTTTTCAGAATATGTTACTTAACTAATTTACAATAATTGTATATATCATTCTCTATGTGTGGGTGTGTGTGTGGGTGTGTATTGTGTATATCATTATGGTATAACATATTTTTACATCTTTGTGTTACTAATAAAATTAAATTCCACATTTAGTTAACATAGGTCAGTTGAATGCATTATTAATACCATCTATAATAGTTATATAAAGAACATTATATATGTATATATATATATATATATATATATATATATAATGTTATTAATAAATTTGTGTTTAATTTGATCATTGGTTTCCACTTTAAAAACTGTGAAGTTATCAGAGTAATGATAAGAAAATAATCAATTCATATATATATATATATATATATATATATATATATATATATATACACATATAAAACAGTTCTCATTTTATCCCTCATAAAGAATATTACGTTCATCAAGCATAAGAGAGTAATAATATACCCAAACTTTGGAACACATTCTGCAGTGTTTTACCATCCTAAAATCTCTAAATATGTGCTTAAGTTAGAAATAGGAGTAGATTGTCTCAGATTGCCTGAAGATATGTGTAACTCCTCCAATTGTCACATAGTCGCTATTCCCATGTGCCACATTATGGCTGTGGGAGAAAGCCATGTTCTTGGTTACCTGAGCATTCCTTGCGTTTTCAGAGCAGTTGCAGAGATTTTACAAACTTAAAGATTTCTTTGCATCCTGAGGATATAAGAAATGTTTGTGTCCTTGGGAACTGTTTCAGAACAAGAAATACATAAATGTATACAGGTATAAACTGGTCTGTGTTTGAGAATATTACATCTTATAACTGTACCAATCTGACCACTTGATTTTTGTTTTGTGTTCAATTGTTTGTGAGTGCATTTTTTAGATCATATTACTTAAATGTTTTAAATAGTAATTCACCTGTAGAGAATGCTATAAAATAATTATGTCTTTAAATACATTTCCACTTACCTATAAATTTTAGATTATTATAAATTGTTAGCTATTCCTACTTGTAGTTTCTTTCTCACTACTCTTATTTCTCTTTATTTTCTTTCAATATATTAAAAATCTTTGGTTTAATATTTACCTATCAAATATCAGTGCTTCAAGCAGATATCAGTAAGGGGTGATGGATGGGGGTTTTGTGAAGACAATTCTTATCCCAACTTGAGAAAATTGGGCATTTTTTTTAGCATCAGATTCTTCCACACACATCTCTAGTATAAGTTGTCTCTTTATGTGTTCCTTAATTCAAAATATGTAGGTTTAAATGACCTATATTTATAATTCAAAGGCTCTAGAGACCATATTACACTTTCACAAAAAAAGAGAACACTTGTCTTTAAATATCTGGAGCATATCTTAACTCACTTTACTGTGAGACTTCCAAAATTATTTTAACTTTTGAAGAATAATGGCTAATAAGACTCAATTGTGAAATATATATGCTAACTAAAGAAACAATTCCTGAGTAGACCACATCAAGAATAGAAAATTAGAACTTACCAAAAGGAAGTCTCCCAAGACAATTCTAAGGGGTTATATTGTAGAAGTAGGTTGTTTTGAACTTCCCATTTCAATTTCTACTGGATGCCTGAAAATAAATCACACTCATAAAAAATAATTTTTTATGCTAACCTTCTAGGATAAGTCATTATTTTGTCTCCATTAATCAATACAGAAATTTAAAAACTCCCTTTATATAAGGGTTCTATCATATATAGTTTATTATGACAACTCTTTTTTTATCAGAGTGATTAGGAATTATGTCTCATTACAAATATTGGTAAACCTCACTCTTTCCCCACCCTTCCCACTCCTCTTCTCTCTCCAATCTCCATCTCTGAGTCTCTGTTAGTATCTCTTTGATTTGTGTGTGTGCGTGTATGTGTTTGTGTGTGTATGGGTGTGTGTGTGTGTGTATGTGTGTGTATCAGACACATACACATAGATGGAGACAGAAAGAAAGCTGACAGGCTGTAAACTCAGGATCATATATGCCCCAAAAGAATACTGAAACTTTTAAATGTTTCCCTGTCAACCAAAATAATAATAATAATAATAATAATAATAATAATAGTAATAATAACAATTCAGCAGTCAGTAAGTTTATGTGAGAGAAATAGCTAAGGTTTACTAATTGAAAATAATTTTTACAAGACGCCTTGTCTTTCTCTTCAGTCTTGAAACCGAAAACAGAATGTGATATTTATGGAATGTACTGATTCTACATTACAATGTTATTTTCTCTATATCTTAATCATATAATTAATCATAATATTTATTCTTTGTTTCATCTATTATTCCTATTATATAAAGGGAAGAGGATAATTCATGTTTATATCTTCAGTATGTGGATTTATTAAATAAATAAGTGAATGAGTAGATTATATTCATTATAACGTAGAGTTCTGATTCTTGACTTCTTTGTTTAATATGAGTCTAAAACACCAATTTCTTCAAACATTTCTAGTGCATATGTTTCTAATAATGTTCTATAGTTAATAACTTTAATGAGAGGCACTAACACTATTCCCATCACAGTGATAGTTACTTGACCTGCTTTTTCTAATGCCATTCTCACAATAATCATTTAAAATGGATATGAGTATCTCCATCTTATACATGATAAAAGCAAAACTTAGGTTAAAAGACTTTTAAAAATTTTTTCAACACTCAGAGCTAGTAAATGAAAGAGCAAACTCTAGATAGAGACCTTTCTGAAAACAGTCTTTTAACAACTGTAACCTTAAAAATCTCCAATCTGATAAAATTTCATGCATTTTTTCCAGGAAATCTTGTGGGATGCTTTTTCGTTATTCCATAATTGAGAAAGCCTTCTTTGCCATCCACAGTGGGGTGACATTTGTGTCAATGCTTTTCCCTACTAACCCTACAAAGCTACAAACCTTCAAGTGACTAAAGTATCATTGTATTACACAAAGATTTTGAAATGCAAACATGGTGGTCCTGCTTTATGAAAGTAGTGAAATACAAACTTTCATAATCAATCTCACACTTTGTTATTTATCTTTGTTTTATGAGAACTGCGTAAGTTCCATAGAGAACACAGTCCCTTCAGATTCTAGGTACAGATCTTCTTTCTAGGCATGTTTCTAGGAAGCTGACCAGGTGACTAAAGTCTAAGACAGATTACATGTTACTCTTCTCTCATCCCTACCCTGTCTCCAAAACCCTCATTAGAATTGTTCTTATAAAACTAACTTGATCAAATATATTTAATCTATGCAGTCTCAAAATTATACCAGTTATGTCTGGCCTAGCTACATTTCACCAGTGATTTATAAGGTGCTAAACTACTATGGATAACTTACAAGGTACTCAATAAATATTGTTGAATGAATGAATGAGTGGATAAGTACATTTCTCAATGTGTATTGTCAGTGACAGCTTTTGTTCTAGTTAAGGCACACTTCTTTCTCTACTTTCACCACTAAACCTGCTATCTTTTAATTACCAATATACAGGTACACACAAATACATGTACAGAAAGTAATATACTGAAAGAGAAACTGCATTTCAGATTCATTTAAGTAAAGCCATTTAAGCAAATGTCTAGCTACATTTTCCCAGCTAGCTCCTTATTCACTCTGATTAAAACAAATTTCTGAGTATATCATATTAACTATTTTTTAAAAATCAAATACATATTTTTATGCAAACTTTCCTCTGATATAATCTGTGAGTTCCCCAGGGAGAAAAATAATCTTGGAAATTTAATTTATTATGGGATTTATTTGAAATTTATCACTGAAAAACAGTAGTGGTAATAATCAACTTTGATCATACACATAATCCAATCATTTGAACAATAAGAAATCATAGTAAATATTTTCTTACAGGAATGAAATTGAATCAGAACTATAGAGAACTGAAACAAAAAGCAGTGTATTTTTGATAAAGATACTGGATAACGTATAAGTAAATGAGCATGTATTAAATTGAGTAATGTACTGGGGAAGTTCAGAAAGAAATTAAATTTTTGAAAGTGGAATTAAGTACAGTGAGTGTCTCAGGGAGATAGCACATTAGAAAGAGGGATCTCAGGTGTAGGTGACACCTCTGATCATGACAGGCAGTGAGACAGAGGCTGATTTCTGTTTTATGATGAGCTTTAAAATCAGCAACATTTTTGGGAACTGCTAGAACTCAAAAACTGGCATCTGCTAGTGAAGTAAATTTAATTGGTTTGTGGCCAAAGTTCTCAAGATGAATAAAAATCAATACCAATTACTTAAGTTATATTAGAGTTTATGGTGCCTATTTCAGATAGTTGTTCAGATCATTCTTAGGTTCCCAAAAGGTTATTTTACTATTTAGGAAAACAAACTACAAATATCTTATAGGTAGCCCCCATTGGTTAATCCTTAAGAAACAACTTACTTTGCTGATTGATGATAATTAACATTCTAATCAGGGGGAGCTCATATATAAAATTTTTCAGATTTAAACCTAACATCATCTGTCTTCCAAAGTTTATAAATCTCAAAGTACTTAAATTTACTTCTGCAAAAAGTGTCATTTAATTTTTCCCATAATATTTGCTTCATTATATCTGAAACATAAATCTATTTCTCCACATTTCATTGATTTTTGTATACAACAATTTAATCCTTAAAACCTAAAGAAAGTTAATTTGGTAGCATTCTATTTTATCCTGCAATGAATGTTGCTTTTCATTTATAACTTTACTATGATTAATTGTAGCATTTGTTGTATCTCCTAGTTATTAACTGGAGAATACTCTGATCTGCTCTAAAATGCATGTCCTTTTTTTTTTTTTGAAACAAAATACTAAGAACCCCCAAATGTTCTGCCCCTGGTAATCTCATAGTATTTTTAGGGATCCAGATTAAATGAAGGTATAAAAACAACCTCAACAGCAACCAGTATTTTGAAATTTATTCAGTGCCATTTTGACAAGATAATCTTTTTGTTTCTTGATTTTAGTTTCTTTGCTCAGTTTTTTTTTAGCCTTCAGCAGCATACACTACTACCAGAATTTTAGTGTATATACATACTTATATATTGTTTTAATTTGTTTATATACACCAAACCAATATGTGCTTGCCTGTCTATGCAACAATATTTTGGTGTTTTTACTTCCTATGGTGATTGGGAAACACACAACCTGTGTGTGCCCTAAGTGGATTGTGCCTCTACAATGGCTTAGATTTTTTTTTTCTCTTCCCTACATAAAGCCCGTTTAGTATTCAAGTTTTCTTATCTCTAAAAAATGCTGGCCCACCTGGCATAGGGTCTTTTCATCTTGAAAAGAATGACATGCCCAGCTTTTAAAATACCTGTGTTGAGAATTCAATAAAACTTCTGTTTAAATTTTTCACCAGAATTTTTAAGTGAAGAATAAACCCATCTGAAAGGATAGCTCAGGAACAATTCCAATGGCTGACTCCTTCACATCCATAAATTATAAATCTCTGTTAGTAAAAACCTATGAGAGCAAGTGGTAATGATGCTGAATTTAAACATTTACTTAGTGCAATCACCTGCCATAGTTTTATGAGTTAATATTTGGATGGTAGTGGGGAATGGAATGTCAGCCAGGAAGCAAATCAGCAGTGGGTCCAGTCAAATGTTTTCTCATTTTTATTTGTATTCTTTTATTTATTTGTGGTGCTGGGGATCCAACCCAAGACCTCATTCATATTAACATGCATTCTGCCACTGATCTATATCTCAGCTCCAGTCAAATTTTAGATATAAAAGGATATTTGAAGGGAAAACAGTTTGAGTACAAAATTGTACTTTTACCCTTTGTTCTGATTTAAGTCAATATATTTAAATTCATTTGAAATGTTACAAAAATCTGCATGTGTATATATTATATATATTAAAGTCTCTCTCTCTCTCTCTCTCTCTCTCTCTCTCTATATATATATATATATATATATATATATATAGTCTTTAACCATTTTGTAATTATGCCTGTCTCGACTATATTACAAAATGGTTAAAATGCTTGCTACCAGATCATTATTTCAGCTTTCAAGTGCACTTGTTACACTTACTTTTCTTAGGAAAGAAGAAAGAAATCTTTCATATCCATTAATGAAGTAAAAAAAGAAACTCTAAATATATCGTTTGTTAACTCCCAATTGCTCCTAGAACACATGACAATAAACATAGTGGCTTAAAGGAATATACATTCATTTCTTGTAGTTTTATAGGTTTGAAATCCAACATAGATCCTATTGGAATAAAAATCAGGTGCTTGGCAGGGCGGGGAAGAGCCAGTTGTTGCCGCCTCTTGGAAAATCCTTGCTGCGCTGTGACCGGCTTGCACACTCGGCAGCCGCCTCTCCGCTTCACGCACCCTCCGGTAATGAAAAGTATTTAGTAATAGCCTTTTGCTGCAACTTTTTTCCTGATAATCCTTCTTCTTCTGAACTTTCTTTTTCTTTCTGACTCGAGTTCCTGGGCTCTTATCAACACATGCCCTAACTATTCTTGGTTCCACTGGGGTGCCTTCTTCCCTTAGTAATTTAGTTCTCACCCCTTCCATATTTTCATCACAAAGACAATACAACATTTCAAGACAAAACAAGACACAAACATACTGTATCAATCTTCTCCATTTTCTCGAAATGGCCATTTTTCCTCTCGCCCTATCTGCCTAGGGACGAGCAGATTTGCTCCCGTCCTATCTATGGACGGGCAGCTTTTTTTTCATCACTTACCCCCGAGTGTCCCGGGGTTCCCCGTACAGGCCACCACTTTCTGTAGGCTGTATAGCAAAATATGTTTGGTTGTCTTTTCCAATTTCTAGAGTCAGTCAGAATTCCTTGATTCCTGGCTGTCTTTCTCCATCTCCAAAGCCAGTGGTATTCCATCATTATAACTGTTCTCCTGCAGCCACTTCTCCCTGATAATCTCTTCTTCCTTCTTCCTCTACTTTTTTTTTTTTTGGTACTAGGGATTATACTCAGGGACGCTTTTATCTCTAAGCCACATACTCTGCCTATTTTGTATTTTACTTAGAGACAGGGACTCAGTGATTTGCTTATCACCTCACTTTTACTGAGGCTGGCTTTGAACTTGTTTTCCTCCTGCCTTAACCTCCAGAGCCACGGGGATTACAGGTATGTGCCAGTGTACCCAGCTCATCTTCTACTTTTAAAAATGCCTGTGATGATAGGTCCAAACAGAGAATCTAATTTATCTCCCTATTTTAATGTTCACAACCATCATTTCAACTGAAATCTTAATTCCCTTTTGCAGAATTCATAGTTTCCTGAGATTATGAGATGAAAATATTGGGGATGGGCATTATATTTTTTTTTCCTTCCATATATCTTAATTTCCTTATTTTACATTAATTAAATAAATAGAAGTCATTGTATACATCATTCCACATGAAAACCTGTTGATGGTTTCAACATGAGCAACTATTCTCTTATGTCTATATAGAATAAATCTTAATTAGAAAGGATTTTTTTTATTCCATTTTTTTTTCTTCCCCAAAGCTGTCTAGGTTTCCATTGTAGAGAAAGAGAGCACATGATGCCTTTACATAATAAATTGTCACAAAGAAAATTCAAAGGTGTGTACTGAAAAGAAACAAGAAAGATCTACTTGAATTTCCTGTGATAAAGTGAGGCCAGCCAAAAGAAAGTTTTTCTGATATTATGCATGCCCCATTGTAGGAAGGTTAAGATGGTTTTGTGATCAAATGTTTCTGTGCTGAGGAAGCTTTTACAGAGTGGGAGCATTGTGTTTCTGAATTTTCTTTGTGGGAAATTATTAATTGACCCTTCTTCTTGTCAACTATGAGTGTCTCTCAGAGAAGGAATAGATCTGGAACATCTTAGATAATCAGAAACACAGGTGCCCAACATGTAGGAGGTTCTCTTTACCTTTTCCTGGTTGAAAAAAAAAGACTGTGTTGATCTATAGGCATGGTGGGGAGACAAAATTTGATATTAGCTATAGTATTAAAAATATAAAATCTACTGAATTTCAAAGATAATAAAATTATTAAATGTTATCAAAAGGTAACAAAATTTTAAGGGTAACAAAATCATCAAAAGTTACTATATGGTCAGTTACTATTGCAAAATGAGGTCACAATATATTTTTATTAAAATTCTATCTAGTAACTCAAGATTTTATTCAATTGTTTTGTAGCTACTTATTCATGTCATCTGATAAACATTCTAGACACACTCTCTCCACCACCATCCTAACCCTCCTGATGATGGAGTGTGAAAATAGGAGGTGTGAATATGTTTGAAAGAAACGTTTCAAGTTGATTATGATATCATGAACAGTTAAGAACCATAGGTCCACTCATTTATATGTAAATGCTTACGATAATGTGAAAAGTATTGGATGAGAGGATTTCAACAAGATTGTGTTCTTAGAATCAATCAAATTGTACCTGACTCTTAGAGGATATAAATTAAGTGGGAGGAAAGCATTCAATTCACAGGAAATCACTGGAACCAAAGCATAGAAACAAAAACAAAGTCATGCCTTCTTGCAGCTCAAATGGTTCTGAATTACTGCAACAGAAATTGAGAGCAAGGTCCTGGGTAAGATTGGCTAGAGAACAATAGGAGATCAGAACATAGTTTTATACATTAAATGGTTTAAAACATATACTTTATCCAATTAAGGATAATAAATTACTGTTGATTTTCAATATATGGAGCTCCTATTTGTTATTACATTGGTGTCACTCTGAAACTCCTATCAAATCATGTATCCATCATACTAAATCTGGTAGTATCCAGTGGTACTCTGCTATGCTAGGAGAAAAGTATGGGATTTAGGATTTGAATTTGAAATCTATTTCAATAAAATTTTATGTATACCATAGTTTATAATCACAGATATACTCAAACATACATTAATAGAGACCTGCCTCACTGATCTGCACAGGAGCTGAAGTACAGGATAGGCTAGAGTCCATCCTGCCACCACTAGTCACCCACGGGAGCTCAGTCTTGGCGCAGACCTGCCTCACTGACCTGCACCACAGCCAGGACCCAGGGTAAACTCGGGTCTACACCACCCACCATCTGGGAGCCCAGGCCTAACCCAGTTCCATCTTCAGACATTGCAGCCATCCCCATTGCCTTCCCCATGTAGTAGCCTCTACCTTTGGACAACGGACAGTTCCTAGAAGCAGCTTCAACTTGAAGCAGGCATCCCAAAACCAGTGTAAGGCCCACCATTTCAGTCCCATCTCTGAAAGGCATTGCACCCATCTTGGGGCACCTCCACTACTAACTAGAGTTACTTCTTACTATTGCCGCCATCACCTATAGTTGTAGTAGCATCCATCGTGGGACACAGGCAGGGTCTGGAAGTCCAACACCAAGGTGAGATAGAGATAATCTGCATAGATACTATAAGATTATAGGGTAAAAACCGTAATACCTCAGATCCACACTGCAAGAAAGGAAATTACATAGACAGCATGAAAAACCAAAAGAGGAAAGTGTCCCAAACAAACCAGGACAGTACAGTAACAGAACCCATGGACAGCGAAATTGATGAAATGTCAGAGAAGAAGTTCAGAATGTTCATAATTAAAATGATCTGTGAATTAAAGAATGACCTAAATGAGTAAACACAGGCAAAAATTGATCACTCCAACAAAGAGATAAGAGAGCAAATACAGGCAACCATTGATGACACTAATAAGCAGATAAGGGAGCAAATACAGGCTTCCATTGATCACACCAACAAAGACATGAGGGAACAAATACAGGTAGTAAGAGATTATTTCAAGAAAGATATAGAAATTCTAAAAAAAAAATAGAAATCCTTGAAATGAAGGAAACAATTTAAACCAAAATAAAAAAACTCAATAGAAAATATCACTTAGAGACTAGATTACTTGGAAGACAGAACTTCAGATAATGAAGGCAAAGATAACAATCTGAAAAATAAAGTTGATCACACAGTGAAGATGGTAAGGAAGCATGAGCAGAAAAGCCAAGAATCACGGGATAGCATCAAAAGACCAAATATAAGAGTTACTGGAAAAAGGGAGGCACAGAAAATGATGAAATAAATATGTTACCTGATAAACAAAAGTTAAAAGAATTTATAATGAGAAAGTCTTCACTACAGAACATCCTCAGCAAAATATTCCATGAAGAGGAATTGAAAAACAATAATGAAAATCATCAAATGATTTTACCTTTTTACAAAAGGTATTACATTAAAGGAGAAATTAATCAAAGGAGAAAAAAGTCAAGTTACACACCAAAAATAAACAAAAATGGCTGGGAATACAAATCATGTCTCAATAATAACCGTGAATGATACTGGCTTAAACTCACCAATCAAAAGACATAGACTGGAAGACTGGATTGAAAAAAAGACCCAACAATATATTGCTTCCAAGGGAATCCTCTCATAGCAAAGGTGAAAGGTTGGGAAAAAACATACCACTCACATGGGCTATGGAAACAAGCAGGGGCTTCCATCCTCATATCAAGTAAAGTAGACTACAAACTGCTCAAGGGAACCAATCACCAAAAGACATAACAATTATAATTACATTTCTCCCAACAGTGGAACATCTACATTTATTAAATAAACTCTTCTCAAAGTTCAAGAATCAAACAGACCACAACACAATAATTCTGGGGACTTTAACACCTCTTTCACCACTGGATAAATCTTCCAAACAAAAGCTGAAAAAAAAAAAACTACAGAACTCAATAAAACAATAACTTAGACTAAATATTCCATCCATCAACGAGTGAATGCATTTCTTCTCAACAGAACATGAATCCCTCTCTAAAATAGATCATATATTATGTCACAAAGCAACTCTTAGCAAATTCAAAAAAGTAGAGATACTACCCTGAATTCTATCAGATTATAATGAAATTATAAATCAATGATAAAATAAAAAATAAAAGCTAATCCAACACTTGGAGACTAAATAATATGCTACTGAATGAATAATGGGTTGCAAAAGACATTAAGGAGGAGATGAAAAAAACTCTCAGAGGTGAGTGAGAACATCGATACAACATATCAAAATCTCTGGGACACTATGAAGGCAGTACTAAGAGGAAAGTTTATTTCGTGGAGTTCATTTCTTAAAAGAAAAAAAAAAGTCAACAAATAAATGACTTAACCTTACATCTCAAAGCCCTAGAAAAAGAAGCAGAAATCAACACCAAAAGCAGTAGAAGATAGAAAATAATTAAAATCAGAGCTGAAATTAATGAAATTGAAACAAAAGAAACAATTGAAAAAATTGACAAAAAAGTTGGTTCTTTGAAAAAAACATATAAAAGTGACAGACCCTTAGCCATGCTAATGAAGAGAAGGACAGAGAAAACTCAAATTACTAACATAGGTGATGGAAAAGGAAATATCACAATAGATACTGCAGAAGTACAGAAGATAATTAGAAATTATTTTGAAATATTGTACTAAAAAAATAGAAAATATCAAAGGCATGGACAAATTTCTAGAATCATATGATTTGCCCAAATTGAAACAGGAGGATATGCACAATTTAAACAGATCAATTTGAAATGATGAAATAGAAGATGCCACCATCAGAAGCTTACCAACCAAGAAAAGCCCAGGACCTGATCAATACACAGCAGAGTTCTACAAGATCTTTAAAGAAGAACTAATACCAATACTCTTTAATTTATTTCAGGAAGTAGAAAAAGAGGGAGTGCTTCCAAACTCTTTCTATGAGGCCAATATACCCTAATTTCAAAACCAGATAAAGACACATCAAAAAAAGGAAACTTCAGACCAATATTTCTAATGAACATAGATGCCAAAATTCTCAATAAAATTATGTCAAATCAAATACATAAACATATCAAAAAGATAGTACACCATGATCAAGTGGGGTTCATCCCAGGGATGCAAGGTTGGTTCAACATATAAAAATCAATAAATATAAATCATCACATCAATAGACTTAAAGATAAGAACCATATGATTATCTCAATAGATGCAGAAAAAGCATTTGATAAAATTCAGCACACCTTAATGTTCAAAACACTAGAAAAACTAGGCATAACAGGAACATATCTCAGCATCATAAAGACTATCTATGCTAAGCCCCAGGCCAACATCATTCTAAATGGAGAAAAATTGAAGGCATTCCCTCTAAAAACTGGAACAAGACAGGGATGCCCTCTTACACCATTTCTATTTAACATAGTTATTGTAACACTGGCCAGAGTAGTTAGAAAGACAAAAGAAATTATAGGGATGCAGATAGGAAAAGAAGAACTCAAATTAGTGCTATTTGCTGACAATATGATTCTATACCTAGAAGACCCTAAAAATTCCACCAGAAAACTTCTAGAACTTGTAAATCTATTCAGCAAAGCAGCAGGATATAAATCAACACCCATAAATCAAATGCATTTCTGTTTATCAGTGACAACCATAAATTAAAGGCATTTCTGTATATTCTCTGAAACAGAAATAAAGAAAATTATTCCATTTATAATAGCCTCAAAAAATAAAATACTTAGGAAGCAACCTAATCAAAGAGGTGAATGGCCTCTACAACAAAAACTATAGAATGCTAAGAAAAGAAATTAAAGAAGACCTTAGAAGATGAAAAGATCTCCCTTGTTCTTGGATAGGCAGAATTAATATTATCAAAATGACCATACTACCAAAAGCACTATACAGATTTAATGCAATTTCAGTCCAAATGCTCATGACATTCCTCATAGAAATAGAAAAAGCAGTGATGAGGGTTGGGGATGTGGCTCAAGTGGTAGCGCACTGGCCTAGCATGATGAGGCACTGGGTTCGATTCTCAGCACCACATAAAAACAAAGTGAAGATATTGTGTCCACCTAAAACTAAAAAATAAATATTAAAAAGAGCAGTGATAAAATTAATGCAGAAAAATAAGAGCAGATAGCATCAGTCTACCAGACCTTAAACTTCTCAAAGTTCAAGAATCAAACAGACTACAACACAATAATTCTGGGGACTTTAGCACCTCTTTTATTACTGGATAAATCTTCCAAAAACAAGATGGTATTGTAATCAATATTACTCAGCTTTAAAAAGGAGTAAAATTATGACATTACCAGTAAATGGTTGAAGTTGGAGAATATCATGCTAAGCAAAATAAGCCAATCTTGCAAAACCAGAGGCTGAGTGTTTTCTCTAATATGCTAATGCTAATTCACAATAGGGTTTGGGGCAGGCGTACTAGGAAAGAATAACATTACCTTAGATTAGGTAGAGGGAAGTGATGGGAGGGGAAGGAAGGGGATGTGGGGATAAGAAAGATAATTGAATGAAACAGACATTATCAATGCATGTCTATATGTGACTACATGACCAATATGATTCTGCAACGTGTACACTCAGAAAAATGAGAAATTATATCCCATCTATGTATAATATATCAAAATGTATAAATGCATTCTAATGTCATGTGTAACTAATTAAAACAAATATTTTTTAAAAAAAAAACAGCTTGTTATTTTCACCAAAATAGGATTGTAGATCCATGGTACAGAATAGAGGACACAGAAACAAAGGAACATAAATACAGTAATCTCATATTAGACAAAGGTGTCAAAAACATACATTGGAGAAAAGATAGTCTCTTCAACAAATGGTGTTGAGAATATTGTACTCCATATGCAACAAAATAAAATTAAACTCCTAACTCTCACCATGTACAAAACTAAACTCAAAGCGGATAAAGGACCTAGGAATTAAACCAGTGACAATGTGTGTATTGAAAGAAAAAGTAGGTCCAAATCTCCATCATGTAGGATTAGGCCCTGACTTTCCTAATAAGACTCCTACCGTGCAAGAATTAATACAAGAAACAATAAATGGGATGGTTTCAAACTAAAAAGCTTCTTCTCAGCAAAAGAAACAAGCAGTGAGGTAAATAAAGACGTTACAAATTGGGAGAAAATTTTTACCACAGCATGCCAGATAGAGCACTAATCTTTAGGATATATATAAAGAACTCAAAAATCTTAACACCAAAAATAAATAAATAAATAACCCAATCAATAAATGGGCCAAGGAACTGAACAGACACTCCTCAGTAGAGGTTATTAAGCAATCAGCAAATATATATATATATATATATATATATATATATATATATATATATATATTCAACATCTCTACCAATTAAAGAAATGCTAATCAAAACTACTCTAAGATTTCATCTCACTCCAGTTAGAATGGCAGCTATTACGATTACAAACAATAAGTGATGGGGAGGATGTGGGGAAAAATGCTCGCTCATACATTGCTGGTGGGACTGAAAATTGGTGCAGCCAATATGGATAGCAATATGGAAAATCCTTGGAAAAGTGGGAATGGAACCACCATTTGACCCAGCTATCCCACTCCTCGGTCTATACCCCAAAATCTTAAAAACATACCACAGGGAAACAACCACATCAATGTTTATAGCAGCACAATTCACAATATAAACTGTGGAACAAATCTAGATGCCCTTCTGTAGATGAATGGATTAAAAAATGTAGTATATATACATAATAGAATATTATTCAGCATTAAAAAATAATAAAATCATGGCAGTTACAGGTAAATGGATGGAGTTGGAGGATATAATGCTAAGTGAAGTTAGCCAATCCCCCCCCAAAAAAAATGCCAAATGTTTTCTCTGATTTAATATGCTGATTTATTATGTGGTGGTGGTAGGCATGGGAAGATTAGATGAACTCTAGATAGGGCAAATGGAAAAAAGGGGAGGGAGGGAGAGGATGTAGGAAAGACTGTGGAATGAGGTGGATATCATTACCCTAAGTATATGTATGAAGACACGAATGGTGTGACTCTACATTGTTTACGACCAGAGATATGAAAAATTGTGCTCTATATGTGTAATATTAATTGAAATGCATTCTGCTGTCACACATAAGAAATTAAAATAAAAACATGAAAAAAATAATTCATACAAAGTAACTCAGGATGGTCTACATCAGCGAGTTTCCTATGACTGAGATTATGATATTTATCTCAAAATGTTTATTACCTGTATTCAAGTGCTTACCTGTTTGGAAAGTTCATTTCCACTTCCATATCCTCATCCTTCAACCATCTACATAGTACCATTTGATCAAAAATTATCATAATAGGCTTTGCTTATTAATTAAGCAAAAGCAGCAATGTTCAAAACCAATAGGAGTGTCACTGAGTGGCTCTGATGCCTAGAAAATACAGGTAAAATACTGTGTCATTGTTTAATCTTGTAAAAACTTCAGCACAAACACTGTCAGTAATACCAAAATGCTCATTAATGTCACCTTAAAAACATGCAAAGTTTAAATTAGATCATTGTTTCCAAAGTTATTTATATACTTCAAAAAAAT
Organism: Marmota monax; assembly: GCF_021218885.2. Classification (NCBI taxonomy): domain Eukaryota; kingdom Metazoa; phylum Chordata; class Mammalia; order Rodentia; family Sciuridae; genus Marmota; species Marmota monax. Next base: position 1,384,133 of record NW_026695197.1, on the reverse strand, counting down.
CTGCCTAGCTTGTCACTATTGTGTTAAAAAAATAAAGTGAAAGCTCTTTTTTATTTGGTTATAAATCTAAATCTGGATTAGCACACTCTTCTAAGGTTACATATTGTTTTAATATTTATTTTATTGAGAGTTCATTCACTTATTCAAACTCTATAAAGATAGATAGATAGAGACATTGATAGATAGTTGATATTTATAGAAAGAGAAAGAAAAAGAAAGAGACAGAGACACAGAGACAGAGAGAGTTGTTCCCATGGATTCTGTAGCTTAAAAATCCTTAGTCTTTTAGGAGCAAGAGGAGCTCCTAAAAGGAGCATATAGTCTTTTATATCCCTTAAGATGAATAATTTTGGGGCTGATAAAAAGATAGTGGTATTTTAGAATAGGAGGGTACACCATAAGGTAGAAGGGATAGAATATTTTAATGCTTAGGGAAGATAAAATACTAAGAAGAATTTCTGAATCCAGAAGCCAGTTAAGAAGGAATATTCCAGGAAAGAGATGTTGCTATCTTGGATCAGAATGTGATGGTAAAAAGGACAAGAAGTGTTATAATTCTGTAATTTTATTCACTGAAAATATGACATACAAAGTTTTCTGATGCTCAGATGGAATGTTAGATATGAAGAGATCTACCAGCTTAACAGTAAGATGTTCAACCTCAACAAACAGAAAGATAATGTCACTAAGATACAGAAGATAGTAATACAAGAGATGTGTGTGTGTGTGTGTGTGTGTGTGTGTGTGAGAGAGAGAGAGAGAGAGAGAGAGAGAGAGAGAGAGAGAGAGAGAGAGAATGTATGTGCTGTGTGTGAAATTTTTCTAGGTCAAGTTGGAGAGATTTTTACATATCCAAATGGAAATGTACATTCAACATTGGATTTGGCATTTTGGAATTTAGAGGAAGGAAAAAAGTAGGAGACAAACATGTAGAAATTAGCAGCATATAAAACAAACTTATCTTTTATTGACACACACTACATAATGATGGCATTCATCCCATATATCATAAAAGATAAGTAAAAAGGTAAAATAAACAATGAGACCTTGGGGAATTCCAACATGTTGTGTTTACACAGAAGAAAGGAAGTCATTAAAAGAGAATGCAAAGGATTTACCAGCGAGGGAAAAGAGAAGTGGAGGGAGAGTGTCCCACACCAAAGGGGGAACAGTGTCTCAAGAAATTATGGAGCAAGACGTTGTTATAATCAAAATAAAGCATGAGAATTGAACATAGGCTGTAGAAGCATGGAAGTAACTGGTGGTCCTGCAAAGAGCCATTTATATAGTGTAGGGGATTCCATGAAGTAGGAGAGGAGAGAAATATTGTCATCAAATGTGAACTATTATCTTGAGCATATGTCTCTCTGCAATGGAATCAGAGAAGTAGGCAGAAATTGAACATTGAAGAAAAAACTAACTTTTAATTATTTTCATCAGCACATTATGGTTATACCTAATACCGGAGTAATACCGGGGTTTGTTCTGACATGATTAAAGATGCATGAAATAGAATCTGGTCCACTTCAGTTTCTAGTACTTCCTCTTTCCCTCTTTCACCCTCCTTCTGTTTCCCTTCCTCTTCTCTACTGGTCTTCCTACTATTGATATATAGATTTTTTTTTAAAGTGGTGCTTTAGAGGAAAACTAATTTTCAAAGATGAGAACTATAACATCATGAAGTCAATCTATTATGGAGTAGAAATTCATTGATGTAGGACAGAGACAGAACGCTTTCTGGAACAAGTTCCCTCAGTAGAATAGTAATAGAATATTGTGAGTAGTTAGGAGAATTGGTTTTGGATCAAAACCACCAACTGACACACACAGAAAGGAAGGCAGAAATAAAAATATAGTTGGCTAAAGACATATTTGGAGGAGCATATGAAATATTTTAAAAAGTTATTTTTCAGTCAATTAGCAATTTGATCATTGTTGAATGGTTGGAGTGATGGAGAGCTGTTAGACATTTGATGAGAAAGGTGAACATGTGGAGTAGTAAGCTAGGTATTAAATAGATGAACAAAATGTGATAATGATAAAAATAAAAGAAAAAAATAGTAAAAATAAAAAGTTAGAGTCCAAATTGGGAAATACATCTTCACTTACTTTTATTTATTTATTTTTTGTTTTCATAGTTTCACATGAAGTGTCTTGTTTTCTTATTTTTACTTGCCTAAGGAATAAAATAATAACCACATACTTCAGTGAATCCATGACAGTTATTGGAGGTGGAATGACAGGCACTCAGCAGCATGGGGCTTCAGGAAGATAAAGACAAGAATGACAACAACAACAAAAAAAATGGATTTTAGGCCATCGTAAGGAAACAAGAGGGAATACAGATAAAGAAACCGAAAATGAACAAAAGATGCAAAAGTCAACATCAGCTAGAAGATGTCTCATGTGATCTTCGAGGTTTCATATGAAACACTGAAGAATGAAATGAGTCAAACTAAAGGAGGGAGAGCAAAAACAGATGCATGTGCAAAAATAATGTTAGAAGCACATTAAGAAATGTAGCCTGTAAACAAACCAGAAATCATTTTAGAGGAGAAATATCAAGTGTACATGAAGATAGTAATCTATAGAATATAAAAGTATGTTCGTTTGTTTTTTTAAACATTTGATTATTTGAGAAGAGCATAGATGCATTCTTTGATACTTGGTAAGAAACTAAAGGATTAAAATCATCATTACATATTTATATAATTTACATACAACATCAGTTAACAGATATGGATATATATATATATATATATATATATATATATATATGGGTGTATATGTATATATGCACTCATATACGTATACATATATACCCATATATACATATGTTGACTTAAATATGTGTGTATACACACACACACACATATATGTATATATATATATATATATATATATATATATATATATATATATATATATCCATACACACACATACACACACACACATATACACACGTACATACGTGTGTGTGTGTGTGTAGGCATTTAAGCCATGGTAATGTTTTAATTGTACTGTTGAAAGGAGACTCAGTCACAACAACCTGACAGTTTCTTTATGTCCATATATGTATGATCCTCCTCCAAAACTACAGTTCCATGATTCTAACTCATCTTTTAAAAATGTAAAGCAGCTTATTTCCATCTGTACATCTGCATTGAGAGCATGTATGTTGCTGCTCTTCATTCAGAACAGAGTATATTTAAGATATTAATAACAAATTTGATCTTTAATTGTATAATATATTGATTCTGCAGAAGTCCAGCTGTGGAAATCAATATTTGGCCAAGGAATTCTGAGGAAATGTGAGCACCACATATGCATCAAGATTTTTATAGGTAATTATATTATACCAGATTAATATAAGGCAGTACACTTCATCCATAAACCTCAGTCTCTTACACAGTTGCCTGTACAGGCTACACATTAATCTATGCCCTTTAACTTTTCTCAGGTGTGATATACAAAACAATCATGGTTAGAACACTTATGATTTTGAATGTTTCCTAAAATTTCTGCAAAGGATACTTCATTATACTATTTAACATTTGAGAAACATCACTCTGGGGATGTAGTGAAAAGGATATTTCTAGACCTAGGCCAAGAGGACACTTCCTAGGCAGGCAGTCCCAAAATATCACACTCGGGGGAATGCAAGTTATAAAGCAGAATGAACAGAGTTCAAGAGCTGGAAAAATAGGTCAACATAAATGCCAAACCTGGAAGATCTGTAGCAGAACTTAGCCTGCCTGATAAATTGAGAGGGAAACACAGAGCAAAGATGATGGATTGATGTGCTGGTGATACACAGGGGTGGTTCTGGATAAAAGTCCTGACCCTTGAGTCTATCTTCTATCCCTTGGCCTTTAAACCAACTTTTGGCTTACCCATAGTCATGAGAGAGGTGAGATACGATCCCTTAAGGATTTCTCAGTTACACATTTTGAACATGACCTGCCCTTGTTCTGATCCCCATTCTAGGATAATGTAAAAATGTGGAACTTTTAATGGCTTATATCTTTAAGTGTTTGTAAATATTGATTTATCAGACTACCCTGATTTTTCAGTGGCTTAAGACTGTAATCTGCTCTTCATTTTTTGATTTGTCTATATTTTCTAACAGTATATATATATATATATATATATATATATATATATATATATATATCTCCATTGAGCTCTTAGATATGTAGGCTTAACACAAAATTAATGGGGAGGAATATAGTTAGTTAAGCATTAGATATATAGAAAGATATATATCAAGTTAATAACTAACATCTAGAACAATGGGATGCATTATGTTTCTATGTGATAGATCATGTATCTCTGTGATATATATCTATATATCCTTAGATGTCCTTCTGTTATTAATTTGGCAATTTGTGTGAAGTTCTCACTCTTCTCCAGATGATAGATCAACCCATGAAAAAGTATCTACTCTTCTGTACAAAAAAAAATTAAAAACAATGTTAGAGTCATTAAACTTGAATGCTCTAGTATGCCACCTAAAGTTGCCCCAGCATAGTTTTTCTGTCTCCTTTATGGAGAAAGCCAAAGCAATTTCAATAAATACTTCAAAATTCATCTTCTGCTTATGTACACACTGTCAGTGTTTTTCTACCTAGGGAAAGAAGAAAATGGACAAGCATATGGACAGAGAATTATTTAACTTCCTCCAAAATTAATACTCATTGTTGGAAGAACCTTTTAATTATTTAAGAAGTCCATTCAAGTCACCATGTCTCAGAATTCTGGAAACCTGCTCATTGGTCTTAGATAATCCCTTATGGATACAGAAGAGTGGTATCACGAGGTAAGTTTTATGATGAACTGTTCTAGACCACCAGTATTATGGCACTATCTGATACATAGAATGTGGATCAGAATAGCCTACATCATCATATATCCTCTTTACAATAGCATTAGGACCCTCCTGGAAAGTAGGGGAAGAAAAACAAATCAGTTGTTTAAACATGATGATACCTATGGTTGCTAAGTAAGATGAACATTTCCGGACAGGAAAATGGGAAGAACTTGTAACTTGATATAGCAACTTTTACCAAGTATGGGTCATATAAGGAGCATTGTATCTGATACCAACTCTCAATTTACCTCATTGATACATTTGTTCCCATGTAATCCTAGGGTATATAAGTAACCTGGTCCTAAAAATCATGATGGACTAGATTCAGGAACCTCACCATTTTGAGGTAGCACCGTTCCTCAGTTCTGAGAATTTATTTATTATCTCATGAATAAATAGAATCTATGGAAAGAAAAGTTTTGCTTAGAATCACAGAGACTTCTTCAAACTTATGCTTGGAGATTTTTGCATATAATTTTCTTATTCAACACATGCCTATCCTATACTTTTTTTCTCTGTTTTACCACTTATTACTTGGAATACCCACTCACTGTATTGTCACTATCACCACTTCTGTAAATTTTGAGCTTTCAATTAAATTAAACTTATTTATTTTCAGCTGAGTAATATCCCAACGTGTATACATATAACACATTTCCGTCATTCATTCATCTGTTGAAGAGCATCTAGGTTGGTTCCATGGTTTGACTACTGTGAATCAAGCTGCTATAAACATTAATGTGGCCTCATCATTGTAGAAATGCTACTTTTAAGTGTTTGGGGTATAAAAGGAGAAATGGGATAGCTGGGTCAAATGCTGGTTCCATTTCATGTTTTCTGAGGAATCTCCATACTGCTTCTCATGATGATTGCACCAGTTTTCAGTCCCACCAGCAATGTATGAATGTACCTTTTCCTCACATCCTCGCCAACTTTTAGTGTTGCTTGTTTTCTTGATAATTGCCATTCTGACAGAAGTGATATAGAATCTTAGAATAGTTTTAATTTGGATTTCTCTAATTGTTAGAGATGTTGAGCACTTTTTTCATGTATTTATTGATTGATTGCAATTTCTTTTTCTGTGAGGTGTCTGCTTGTTACTGCTGTTTACTGATGATGATTCCTTGCTTCCGGAATAGTGGAAAGTGGAAGGCTTTATTAAAGGATAGCAGAAAAGACTTCCTATTGGAGGAAGAAGGGGACCCGAAAGGCAGAATCCATAGAAAGGGGAGGTCTTTTCTTTTTCATATCTAAGGTCTTCTTTTAGACCTCCCGAATTCTGGTCCTTTATTTCCCTCTGTCCTGCAGTGATAGAATGCAAGTGGGAAGGCCAAAAGGTGGGAGATAGGTGGACTGCTGGGGCTGGGAGGAGTAATCTGTGAAGGAAGGGCCTGGGGTGATTAGCTCCCCCCAGTTTGCTGGGAGCTATTTAATTAACACTTCTTCAGGATGGGTTCTGGGCCTGGGGACATTAATATTTCAATTTCCCCAGGTGTTGTTCTGGCTTCCTGGGCTCCATTCTCCACATGGTCTCCATTTTCTTTATGGTACTGGATATTAGACCTGATTTACCTAGCTACACTAACTACCTATCTTTAAATATCTAAAAACAACCTATCAAATCTGACTTCATACTCAGTTCCTTATCCCATTTATTGATTGGGTTATTTGTTTTTTTTTTTTTTTTTTTGATGTTGAGTTTTTTGAGTTCTTTATATATCCTGGAGACTAATGCTCTGAGATGTATGCGGTAAAGATTTTCGCCCATTCTGTAGGTTCTCTTCACAATATTGATTGTTTCTGTTGCTGAGAAGAAGTTTTTAAATTTGAATCCATCCCATTTATTGATTTTTTTATTTTACTTCTTCTGCTTTAGGCTTCTTGTTTAGGAAGTCAGATCCTAAGCAACATGGTGAACCCTTGGGCCTATTTTTATTTTATTAGGCACAAGATCTCTGTTCCAGTGCCTAAGTCTTTGTTCCACTCTGAGTTGAGTTTTGTGCAGGTTGAGACATAGAGATTTAATTTCTTTTTTCTTTTTTTACATATGGATTTCCAGTTTTCCCAGCACCATTTGTTGAAGAGGCTATCTTTTCTCCAATGAATGTTTTGGTGCCTTTGTCTAGTATGATATTATGTGGGTTTGTCTCCTATACTGTACCAATAGTCTATGTGTCTCTCTTGGTGCCAATACCATGTTGTTTTTTGTTACTATGGCTCTGTAGTGTAGTTTAAGGTCTGTTTTTTGATGGTTCCTGCTTTACTCTTCTTGCTAAGGACTGCTTTGGCTATTCTGGGTCTTTTATTTTTCTAAGTGAATTCCATGACTGCTTTTTCTATTTCTTTGAACAATATAATTGAGATTGTAACAGGGATTGCATTCAATCTGTACAGTTCTCTTGATAGTACTGCCATTTTGACAATGTTAATTCTACTTATCTGATCTGAGAACATGGGAGATCCTTCCCTCTTCTAAGGTCTTCTTCAATTTCTTTCTTTTGTGTACTGTAGTTTTCATTGTGGAGGACTTTCACCTCTTTTGTTAGATTGATCCACAAGTTTTTTTTTTTTTTTTAGGTTATTTTGAATGGGATAGTTTTTCTAATTTCTCTTTCAGTGAATTTATCACTGATATATAGGTACATGTTTGATTTATGGATAATGATTTTATATCATTCTACTTTGCTGAATTCATTCATTAGTTCCAGAAGTTTCTGGTGAAAGTTTTTTGATGCAAAAAAAAAAAAAAAAGAAAAAAACCTAGAGGTAAACAAAAGAGGCATTTTTAAACATTTATTTTTCATTAAAAATTATTATTTAAATAATTTGACACAATTCTTAAGTTTATCAATTATGAAATACATTACTTCACAATAGTTGATGATTAGATACATGTTTACTTTATGTAATGAACAAATCAGGCTAATTAACATATCCATTATCTCATACATTCATCATTTCTTTTTGATTAGAGTATTCCAAAACCTCTGTTATAGCTGTCTTAATCTTAGCATCTCCGTAGCTTTTATGATATTGCTCATATTTTTAAATAATTTCCAACCTAAATTTTTATGTACTACCATCTGGATTTAATGACTGGGTAGTAAACAGAAGACATTAAAAGACAGAAGATCTGTTCATTCTAAAAAAAAAGACTAACAAAGTTCAAATTTTGACTTGATAATCTATAGTCATGATGTTCTTTTGTTTTTAATTTCCATGGAATTTTCACTATTATAAGTCATATTTTCTGTAATAGAAGGTTGGTACAATATAAATATGAATAAAAATTGTGTTTCGGATATGTTCTTTGGACACTAATAATATGTGTCAGTCATTTTTATTCTGTATATATTTATTTTCATTAATCACATACCTACAAAAGTAATAACAAATGTTATTGTTAAACATATGATTAAGTCCCAAATTCAGAGTCACCAAGGGTACAGATGACCAAGCGTACTGGTGACCAAGTAACTGTATAATTCTGTGTAATTAATAGAAGGCTTTGGTTCAAGATAGTTATAGTATGAGTTTCTTAGTCCCCTCATTAGCAAATGTATCTGTGTAATGAAAAAATCATTAAAGTTTTCCTTTCAACTTCTAAATGTTTAAGAATCTTTGGACTATATCATATTTTATGTATTTATAAAATAAATGACTTTTATTAGTTTTCATAGCTCTTGCTACTTATAATGGGAATACATGAATGTGAATAAGCTAAAAAAGGTACTTGTAACCATAAACCAGAGAGACTGCATATATACTCACTAAAATAAACTGGAACTGTTTATTTTATTTCTGGAAATCATAAAAAGAGTTTAAAGCTTCATTACTGAACTTAACTCAAAATAAATTTCAAATGGAATAAAATTTAAGTGAAAAATATAAAATTATTTTAATATAATGAAACAACTTTAAGAAGAAGCAGTTATTCAGAGCTTACTAAGCAAGAGGTAAGTGAAAAACATTCAGAATTTGGTTCACTGCTAAATATTATGTGAGTATCTTGACATGGGTATCACCTGGGCAGTGGACACTTTCACAATGCTTTTTCCCTTTATAAAATGGCAAACAACCAAGTCAGAACTACCTTTTTTTCTCCAGAAAGTTGGTTGTTAAACATTTACTGGCATATTCCTGTGTATATAACTGTTTATAATAACTCTTGTAACTAGTCAGCTAGTTTTCACATATGATGAAACTAAATTGCAAAAAGGGCAGTGAATTAATATCTGGAAAACTATTTTAAAAAGCTAAAAATATAAAAAAAAAATTAAAAATGCACTGTAATGAAAATCCCAATATATGAATCAAGGAAGTAAAAAAAATAAAGAAATTTGTGGCATCAATATAAAGAAACTAAAACATTCAATAACATAGACCCTATTTTTTTCTCTTACATTTGCAACAAAATGTAAAATGCTAATATTCTAGATAGTGAACAGTTATAGAGAAGGAAACAAGAAGACACATACCCCATTAGCAAAGTACAAAATAGGGTATACAATAAAAAAGTTTGATTAAAATCATGTCATCAAATAATACATAATTATGTTTTTTTGTTGTTGTTGCCATTGTTGATGTTTTTTGATGATTACACAGAAAAGTAGTAGCAGTGGCAAACTAATGTCTGGAATACCCTTGGTATCAGTGAAGACAAGAAAAAGTAGTAATAGGGAGAATGTTCATCCCATACAATTTTTATACTTTTTCTTGTAAACCATATGTTTAGTCAGCTGTTACTATAATAAGTATTGAGGTCACCAGCATATAAAGGGAAAAAGTTTTTTTGGAGGTTTCTGTTCACGATTGGTTTGTTCCATTGCTTTGGGGCATGTGGCAAAGCAGTATATCATCATATAGAGAATGTAAAAGCAAAACCATTTGCCTCACAACCAGGTAGCAAAAGAGAGAAAGAAGGAGCTGGGGCACTACCTTCCCCTTCGAGAACATATTTCCCAATAACCTTAAGACCTCCCATTAGATGTGCCTCTTAATGATACCACCTGCTTCAGTAGCAGCATGGGTAGGAGGTCAAGCCTTTAACACAAAGACCTTTAGAAAACACTTATTCAAATCAAAGTACCATAAAAATGTGTTTTCTATTAAAAGCATTTTATAAATTTTAGAGTGATAAAATCAAACATTATGCATTGTACAATGTAAATTTTATTTTAATTGCTATCTAGATATGCTTACAGAGAATGGAGTAAAAGACAAAAAAACATTTTTGACATTGATATTTAATTGCTTTTAGAGTCATATTTATTTTGCTATATTCAAATATTTTGAGGGTTCAATTTTAATAAGTAAAAATACTTATTACAGATCTAGCATAATTGACAGAGATAGTTAAGAAATTATGATATTTTCAGTATCCATAAAACCCAACCATGTTAAAGAGACACTTGGACTATGATGTTTATTGGAGCATTATTCATCATAACTAAGCCATGGAATCAACTTAAACGCCCATCAATAAATAAAGAGACAAAGAAAATGGGGCATATATGCACAACAAAATACTATTCACTATGTGGCCATAAATCTTGTTATTTGCAAGAACATGCATGGTCCTAGAACACATTGCATTAAGTAAAAAAAGTAACAAAGACAAATACCACATGATCTCATTTATATGTGGACTCTCAAAAAAGTTGATCTTATATAAATTGGAGAAAATAGTAGTAGTTACCGGGTTGCCAGAGAATGGGAAGAGTAGGGGGAAGGGTTGTAAAGGTTGATATATCCATACAACCTTAAAGTAAATAGGATGAATATGTTTTAGGGTTCCTGTACTATGGCACACCAGGGAGAATATAATTAGGAATAATGCAGTGTATAACTCAAAAGAAGAGGAAACTTTGTTCTAACCATAAACAAATAATAAAAGTTTAAGGTGATGGATATCCTAATTATTTAAAGTATACATCAATCAAAATGTCTTGTGTCTCATAAATATGCATGAATATTTTGTTTCAATTAAAAATAAAATTAAAATCCAGCTATATAAAAAAAATAGGTGAGATTTTTTTCCTCATTGAAAAATAATTGAATGCATGATAATTCCTTGGTTTGAAAATGTTGGAAACTGTGGTTTCAGTATTAAAATGATCCATTGCTCATAGTTGGCTTATTTGTGTGCAAAGAAGTACCTGCAGGCCTTTAGTAAGAGGCACATCTCTGACACCGATTCCCAACAGATATTCCCCCAATTGCATGGGGCTTGAGACTGGGCATGCTCACAGGCATCCAGAGCACAGCTTCACACAACTACATTTTTCCTGGATGCTAACATGTTAAGAATGTATTCAGGCACTATTAAGGTTGATATTTGTAGCACAAGGGTGTTTGTTTTCATCTTCACTGAGACACTTTTCATATTTGATAAATTGTGGTAGTTTTACTTTATATTTTTTTCTGATACCAGTTGCAAACAGTAAAATGAAACAGAAAAAATGCTAAAAAATGGCTCTCAAAAGTGAAGTTTTTGTTGTTGCTGTTGTTGTTTGTTTGCTTCTTTATTTTGTTTTTGTTTTGTGGAGCTAGGGACTGAACCCAGGGTTGCAACACTGAGCCACATCTGCAGCCTTTTTTCATTTTTTATTTTTAGAAAGGATTTTTCCAAGTTTCTCAAGTCCTTGCTAAGTTGATGAGGCTGCCTCAAATTTGCAATCTTCCTGCCTCAGTCTCCCAAGCTGCTGAGATTACACATGTATGTCACTGCACCCAACTATCAAAAGTAAAGTAGTTTTCAAAGAAACATTTGGACATCACTTATTGGTACTTGATAAAATGAACAATGACCCTTCTGTGGATTTTCTTGAATAGTATAGACTTAATAGAGAGCCATATATTTAAAAGCAAAATATCTAAATCAGAACTCTGAGCAATAAATATATGCATAGAAGTATATTTTAAAACTGATATTTCATGAAACAAATAAAATGCCAGCATAAATTTAGAATGGGCATGAGACTCACCTTCTGTTTAAAAAAAAAAAAATCACAGCCTAGATAAGCTTTCTATTCTGGATGAAAACGTGATGATGCCTGAAGGCATATCTTTCTTTTATAACTTTCTTTCATAAAGACAGTAAACACAAAGAGTAAAAAAGTAACAGTGTGTCTGGTAAAGCTAGAGAAAGATGCCTAAAATTTCGGAACACTTTGGAAAATACTCAGGAGTAAAACTATGTGGCTAGGGAGCCAATTATAAGCTGGAACAAAGGAACAGTTCCACACAGGAGGTACAAAACTGTCTCCCAGATGTGGAGCTCCAGTAAATAGACTATCCATGGGTAGGTGATACAGCATCTCATAACTACTTGGAATATTTCTGAGAGACACAGACAGGAAACTCAAGGAAAGTGGCAAGAGAGACTGACCATAAACAATCCATTTTAAAATAGATTTAAACGGTTATGAATGTGAGACAACATAGCAGAGGAGACTATCAAGAGCATAGGAAGGGAATACTAATGCTTTTTGAAAGGATAAAGGAATCTACCAATTATTACTCTCTTAGGGCAGAAATGTGGTTTATGTGAGCATGCAAGTGTCTGAGAAGGGCAATCAGCAACCCAAGGTTGATATTTTTTTTTCCCTGCTAACCCTTTTACCGTTCCTTCCTCACTGCCACTCTATTACTTAAAAATATCCAGACATTGTGTCTTCTTACTTGTGTTTATGTGCATGCATGTGTGTGTGTGTATGAAGATTAGGACATGGGTTATGTTTCATTTTTCTGTATCTTTTTAGATTTTGCATTTAAAAATTCATATAGTTTTGTTTTATATTATTTAAAATATTCTTGTGTTCAAGTCTAATGTACAAACTATGCAATATTCAAGGTTTCTCAGCTTCTCTCTCTACCCGGGTATAACCTACTTACAATTCAGTTCCAAGTTCCTGGCCTTGGGAGTGACAGATATTTGCTCCTTCAGTTTCTGTGTTATCTGATGCAGAAAGTTGGAAATGATGACCTAAACTCTTCATCTGAAATATACTTTTCTCTTAATCCTAGATTTGTAAATGATACTAAATTTCTTTCAAATACTTCTGAAGTACAATTACACGTAGAATATTATTATTATTGATTTTACTCCTAATAACAGTCTGGTAATATAAGAAATAGGTTTTTTATAAATAAGAAATTTGAGAATAAGGGATCTTAATTATCCAGCACACTGACAAGCTTCAGAATTTGAATGTGAATTCCATGCTGGTAAGAAAACCAAAGAAATATGAGTCACATATTCGTGACTGTCTGCATTGAGAAATAGGTGTCGATCAAAGAAACAGATACATTGATAAACAAAAATCTTTAATCAAGAAAGAAAACTCATAAGAGAATTCCTAGTATCTAATTATTACAACACAATTGAGTCATATTTTAAAGTCAATGAGATGATGTGTTAATTGTCTATATAACACTAGCCAAAAAAAAAAAAATGTGGGGAATTTTGAAAGGAGACCAAATCCTAATGAAGCAATGTATAAGTAATGATACAAGAACGAACACATAAGTTTCAAGAAAATGCATCCTCGTTATTTTTCTTTCCACATCATTAAAAAGTGAGGGGAAAGTTGTTATAAGATGTTACAGATTTCACAGGTCAAAATACTCTTACTTCAAATGTGTAAGGACAAAAAATTATTTTCATGATATTTTGTTCTATTTTCTCTTCTTTATTTCATTCTTTCTGGTATTTGGCCACCCATAGTTCTCTGCATCTATTTTAAGATTTTAATTTAATTTGTCAAAAGCCTTTGCTTTGAAAACAACTATATTTTTCTTCCTTATCTTGCACATATGACGTCCATGTACATGATCATGTTTTTTTTAATTTTCAGAGTTTTAAAAAGTTTTATTGAGGAATAACTGATATAAAAAGAGCTATCCCTATTTATTATGTGCAATCCAACAAGTTTGTATGTATACAAACACTTGTGGTGCCATCACTTTAATCTAGATGATACCAACATCTCAGAAATTTTCCTTGTGTTCCTTTGTTTTTGCTTTTATTCAATAATAACATTTAACATGATACCTACTCTTAAATTTTTTGAAGAGCACACCATATTTTTAAATAAAAGCACCGTGCTCTCCATTTTCCCCATCCACAGCACGTAACATACATAATTGTCTTCTTTACTCACGATATACTATTTTAGATACCTTATATGAGTGGAATCATTAAAGATTTTTCTCTTATGACAGGTTATCTCACTTTTAAAAAGTCCTTTTGGTTCATTCATGTTGTCACAAATGTTAAAATTTCCTTCTCCTTTTTAAAGCTGAATAATATTCCCCATTATGTAAAGACCACATTTTTCTTTATGCATTCTTCAGTGATGGACCCTTAGGATATTTCCATGTATTGGTCATTGTGAATGAGAAGAATGCAGACAGACATTTAAGAGTCTAATTTTCATCCTTTCACACATGTATGTTAAAGAAGCAAAGATAAACAGCATGATAGTTTCATTTTTAGTTTGCTAAGAATCTCTATACATTCCCAGTAGTGTACAAGTATTCCATTTTTTCCATATCCTTATCAATACTTGTTACCTTTCACCATTTTATAAGAGCCTTTCAAGAAAAGATGAAATGATATCATATTGGACTTTTGATATTCATTTTCTTAACAATGTTGTTGAGTGTCTTTTCACATATCTGTTGAACATTTATATATTCTTTTAAAAGTGTCTATTATTCTCCTTTCTACTATTAATTTTGTTTTAATTTCATTTAAAAGAGTATATCATATCTTTGTCTCCTATCTTACTTTTTTCTTTGAATTTACATTTATCAGAGTACCAATTTCTTTGCTTTTATGGCATGATTGGTATATATGTGTGTGTGTGTGTGTGTGTATGTGTCTACACATTGTGGTCCTTTCCTGTGTCAAAAAATTGAATATATATATATATATATATATATATATATATATATATATATATTCTTTTTAAATAGTCATCATTTCTTTTTCAGGCTCATTAAATCTAAAAACTGTGTAAAACAAATTGGGGTGGGAGTGAACAGGGAGTTAGCAAGGGAAGTAAAAGCTAGGTTTTTGAGATGGTGCACTCAGATGATTTCTCTGAGCCTATATAATGTTCACTTTCTACTTTCAATAGTACAATTGAGAATCAATGCTTGCAATTAGATTTGTTTTCAAATATATTCTATATGGATATCTTTAATTTTTTCTTTCTCTCTCTTTTCTTTTTGGTATGGTTAGAGAAAAGAAAAAATCTAGAATTTTTACTAAGAGTAAACTTTTTTAATTACAGATTGTAACTACTAAATCGAAATTGGAAGAACGTCTTTTTGAATTAATGTTTGAGAAGTTTTAGTTTTTGGTTTAATTGGTAAGACAGAAAACTCTGTCTCCCTTAAGTTCAGGCCACTCCTCCAAGAGAGGTGGTTGATATGCAGAAGGGCCACGTGGAGGAATCCAGTCTTCCTTGCACACCTTTGTTTGGTTTGTTCTCTTTTTTCTATTATTGTGTAAGAAACCATCATGAAATTTTGTGACAATAAAACAATGATTTATTATTTGCCCAAATTCTCCATTCCGGATCAAGGCAGCTCTAATTTTGCTGGTATTACTCATACAGCCTCAGTTCCCTACCAGAACAGAGGATCCTATTAGGTGGCTTCATGAACATTCTTCACCATCAGTGGATAGGTGCAAGTAATCAGTTGGGTACTTTGATTCTCCTCATGGTGGAATCTCAGCCTACCGTAGGATAGACCTGGATTTCACAGCATGGTATTCTCAGAAATTGAGAGCTGAAATTACATGGCTTGCAAAAGCTTAGACTCTAGAGTTGCACTTCTTTTCTGCAACATCCTAATTGTCAAAACAAGTAACACACATACCAGCAAACTCAGAATCAAGAGAAGCACATGAATAAACTTCACCTTTTGATGACAACAATGGCAATGTCACAAGGCAAAAAGCAAGGACCAAAGGGGGCATGATTCATGGGAGGTCATTAATATAACATAAGGGAAAGCCAAAATTTTTTCTAATAGGCTTAGTCATCATCACATGTAATTCTTTTATATTATGTTATACTAGATTTTCCAGATTCTGTAATCTTGTTTTAACAAAAGAGTTTGAGTTTATAGTTTTAATTATCATAAATACTTTAGATAAAATTAAATCATCCCATATTATCAGTGAGAAAGGGTCTATGTGGGATGAGTAAATCACTGCCTTTTATTTCTACTTGGCCCTCTGACAGAATCATATTAATACACCACCTATTTGCCCAGTGACTATTTAGTGCCAGATTCTCAGGTAAGCACTTAAAATAATTCTTTCTTTAAAATTCCCAACAATCCTATGAGGCCTAATTGGTATCCTCCTTTTGTAATTGAAAAATATGAGACCTGGGTATTAGTATACAGAATAGCTCTGACTAACCCATATGCCTTAGGAAGCAAAGCATCTGTGCTTTGCACCTGGGTCTCTGTAATTACTAATCTTGTAAGAAAACAAAACAAAATAAAACAAAGAAAGAGCAAAACATGCTAAAGTCACCAAGTATCTTAAGAGACTTATTGAAATTTCAAATATTTAATAGGATTTTGTCCCTTGAATATCTGTTTTAATGGTAAGCTAGTCTGTATTTCACTTGAGAAAAACAGCATCTAAAAAAAAAACTCAGAAATATTTGAAATGAAAAATACTTAGTAAAACTTGTTGTACAGACAACAAAATACACTAAAATTCTACAGCAGTCAATGAACTACTACTGCTCTAAGAAGAATAGTCAGATGCTTGGGAAAACACAGAAGCCCAGAAATAAACTTTGTCAAACAAAAGAAAACATATATAATTAAGGTAGGTTTTAGGAGAGTGGAGAAAACATGATTATTCAATAATTTCGAAAAATTTGTCTAACTACAATTTTAAGGTTTTTAAGACTGTTATAGTCTATAAAGATAATAAAACTTAATTGCAAGTAGATTTATGATTTAAATAATTATTAAAAATTTATGGGGTAATAACTTTTAGCTTTCTGTATGGAAAATACATTTTTGAGCATAAAGCCACTTTTAACTGCTCTGTATAAAATAAAAATATTAATAGTTTTTATACGAATGGTCATATTAGAAAATGTGTACCCTCATTGAAATTAAAAGATGACAAAATAAAATTAGGTCCTACATTTAAGTTTGAATTTGGGAAAAACATAGAAAATATTTAAATTTCCAAGACTCAGCAAGAGAGGTAGAAATATCAGTATAAGAAAAAACGGGTGTGTGATTAAAGTGATACCTATCTTGAAAGAAATTCAACAATATATAAAGATATTCTATTTATTCATTTACTTAATTTTGTTTTGGGAAATATAAAAATAAAGTTTTTCTAAGGAAGTTACAGATAAAAGTTTTAAATAAAAGTTAATATACAATGTTTTTAAAATCAGAGTAGATAATTTAGATGTCTCAAGATGTTTGAATGAATAAATAATTATACACCCACATTATTTAATTCATATCCATTGAAAGTCAAATTGAAGAATATTTAAAGTCAAAGAAAAACTATTATAAATCATTGAAAGGAAGTTGTGTATATATCTTTGTAAATTATTTGATCTTCATTATTTAATCAAATAATGTTAAAAGATATGTTCTTATTATCAACAGCGGATCTACTATTATTATTTATTTTTACCACCTTAATGATTTTTATTTTCAGCACATAATAACTCAACATACTCATGGGATACATATAATTTGAAATACATATACAGAGTGTGATGTTCAAATTAAGGTGGTTTGCATTTGCGTCTCTTTGAACTTTCTTCCTTGCTTCTATTTCACTCTAAAATACATAATTGATTGCTGTGAATTGCAGTTGGTCCACTGTGGTGTTCAAGATTGTGATTTACCCCTTCTTTCTAACTGCATCTTAGTACCCACTGTCCAACATCTTTCTTTCCCCTCTCCTCTTCACTAGCCATCAGAGATCACTATTCCACTCTCTACTTCTATGAAGTAAACTTCCTTGGTTTTCCTATATGAGAACCTAGTTTAGAAGTGATTTTTATTTTGTAGTTTCAGTCTTTCTGCTCTCTCGGCCTCGACCATCCAAACGAGAACTGGGTTTAAAAGAGTTGGCTGCAACATTAAGCTAAGAAGAAGGCACCAAAAAAAAAAAATCACACAACACACAAATAATTTTGGAACCGAGGGCAAGAAAGCTCTTTGACCTTAAAGAACAAGCTTCCATCCTGGAAAGCAAGAACCTGAGCCTGTGTTTGGTTTATTTTATAACAGGGACATCAAAGGCAGGGATAATGTTTCAAGGGCAGAGTCTTCTTTATGATGTCTTGTGGTTTGTAGATTGACTGACATCTTGGTAGGTCATACCCATCTCAGGTGCTGTGTGGGATCTCAGGCAGAGTTAGAGGGGGAGGCTCACCTGCATCATGCAATCATTCCCTGACAAGGTGTTCTCAGTGTCAGACCTATCCCCTCATTTGGGAACTATGCTCAATACAATCCACATACAGCCCAAGGACTACTCATGACACTACTATTCTCTATTCCTTTAGTATTATGCATATGCATGGTGTATATGGGATATATTTATTAATCAATATGGCACTGTGACAGATCAATCAGAACTATAGCAATAAGAGTGGATATGTCTATAAAACAATAGTAGTATTGCTAGTATTGTAAGCATGGATTGAAAATCAGTAATATGTATGCATTATATCTTTCATCATCAGAAGGAAAAAAGCAAACAATATTATCATATGAATACATGCAAGAAAATATGAACATGGACCAGGATCCTTGAAAGAGGGAAGGATGTTTATTCTGTTTCGAATGGGGACTAAATGGAAACTATAGAAAGGAAAATTGAATATTAAAATATAAAATGATTAATGCTAGGAAACTCATTCCTAATTGAAATGATCTTTAGAGAAAGATGAAACCAAAATATAGTGGAAATTAATTACAAGATATAGAATACCTGGAAATTTGCTAGAAATCCAAGAATAATGAGAAAACTCAATGTATTTTAGACGGAAAATACAAAACCAGATAAACAAATAAAAATAATAAGGCTCACAGGAGATGTTAGTTGGCAAAGAAAGATAACACAATTGGTCAATGCCTTCATATTCCAAGGACAATTTATGTGGAGCAGGAATTTTACAATAGTTAATTTATAAGAAAATAAGTATACTTGAATTTGGGCTATCATTGAGAAACATCAAAATTTCAAGATTTCCTGAAGAAATAATCTGAGAATTCATTTTAGTAAAGAAATCTAAGACATAAAGAGGAAAATATGGAATATAAGAAGTGATGTAAGTCAGAGGCTCGATGAAACGAAGCATTAATGAGGTATATATTGTTCTCAATTGGAACAGAAAATCTACCCAGAAAAAAATTCCATGAAAGAAAAATGGCCCAATATCAGAAAATCACTTAAAAGCATTTAAAATCTAGAATATATTAGGAATCTAGTAAGGAAGATGGATATTTATTATTTCAAAGATAGAAGAAAATAAACTTAGAGCAAAGAAGGAAGAAGGGGAGAAATAATTTGAAATTCAAAATTTTAGGAGGAAAAAAATCTATATAACAAGGTGATGAATAAAACATAAGGTGAACTAAAAGGTATAATAACTGTAAGCAAGTTTGGACATGTAAGGCTAGAGTTTCAAATGAACTCAAATGGAATAGAAATCCTAATATTTGAGCCATAAGGAAAAAAGTCCTACAAAACTAGATTATCTTTTTTTTCTGAAGGCAGTTTTCATATTCATAAATTGGTTTTAACTTTTAGACACAAAGTAAAGGTAGAGCATGAACAATTTAAGACAGGGAGCACAATGCAAATGAAAGCAACCTTGACAATGTAAAGGTAAAGGTGTAACTGAAAAAAAACAACAACAACAACAACAAAAAAAAAACTTAGAAGTGGCAGAGCAAATACCAAGAAAGCAATCTTGACATTAAAATGTGCATTTTATGTGTGGGAGTCAACAATGATGGAAAATGGCTATTTCAGCATACTCTTTAAAGTTAAATGTAAAAGTAGCAGCAGAATTAAAATAAAATTGTAGAAGACTTTTTTCTTCCCAAAAGAGACTTACTGGAGTGGAAGTGGAGTTTGAGAAATGTGAATTAAATCTTTACCTTCCCCAAAGAACATCCCTAAACTAAAAAAGCATCCCTGAACTAAAAAAGGTAATAATAGAATAAGATTTGTTTTTCAATTGAAGGAGAAACTACTTTTGAACTAACATGAGAACAAATTAAAATATATACCTTCTACGAGATGGGACTTGGAAAGAGGTGAGAAAGACATGAAGAGTTTATGCTTTTCATAACAGAGGCAGCAGCACCTCTCTGAACTTAAATGTTTTGTCACACAAACACATTAGAATAATAAAACTTTTACAATAAATTTCAGAATGAATGCACATGAGAGTACTTGATAGGGTGATTTTGATGCTTGATTTGAGAGTTTCAAATATTTAAACCAATACTAGTTTTACTGTTAGGTATATTAAAGCTACTTCTCTTATTTTAAAATTGAAACTATTTATTCTCGTTCTGTATTGTTGTGCTACTTTTTAATGGAGTTGATACTTTCACATGTCTTCATTCTGACCTTACCAAATGGACAAGTCAAGGTACATACGGAAGAATTCTTAGAACTAAACAATTAAAAATCTCTGGTTCCATTAAAATTTCTCTGTTTCTCATATGTCTTGGCACAATATAAATGCTAATTAACGTTTATACAGTTGTACACGGGGAATTGCGATGTACAACTGTAATCCATGTACAACTACATAGATTTGTATACAATGCATATTTCTCCCTAAGAGCAGAAGGTTGTATGAAATGAAAATAGAAGATAATGACGTGTGTGTCTGAAAAGTGTAATCGTGCAATGCTTTGAAAGCACTTGCCAATCATAGTTCTCATTCTGTAAATATATTTCTAAGTCCAAATGTGTGACTCTTCACTTTTTGTTCATTGAACAGACACCCTTTATTCTATACACAGTTTCTGCAATTAAATTATGACTGCAAATTGTCAGTATGAAGTAAAATTTCTCAAGGGCATCAATAAATGCATAACTGAATTTCAGTGTAAGGACAAAAATGGTCAAACATAAAAACAATCAGCTAAATAAAGGAGCAATTAAATTCCATGCCTGTAAAAGTGCAGGTGTAAAGTATAATGTGGCAGCTAAATCAGGAAATATTTGGCTCTTCATATCAAATTAAATTGATAGTTAATGCTTTTTGTATAATGATGAAGAGTTTTATAGGAGAGAAAAAAAATGAAATATAAATTTCTCCCCAATAGAGGCCAACTTAGAATCTTCGTTAAAACCACATTTGAGAAATTTGGCACTAAGTCTCAAAATAATTATGTCAATTGAAATCCCTTCTCATAAAGAATATGTTGAAAAAATTGCCTGCTAAGGATGAATGGAAGAAGCAATTATGTATCTGAAATTGGAAACCTGATACAAATCACCTTTCATTATCTTATCATAAAATCTGAAGTCTGCATTATATAAACACAGATTATTTTCCCATTAGCCAGCTCTCCTGTAATCCGTGACTAGGAAATGTTAATGCTGATGGTAACAAAGACTTGCACATATTTTTAGAACTAAAGTTATTTTTTTTAAATTCAGAATAGCTGTCTGTCTTCAAATAATATTTACAAAATAGGTGGCAAAGGACTTATATTCAAATTTTAGACATTTAGGTAATATTGCCTGAGATTGACTAGACACAACTGGGATGTGAATATTCTTCCAGATAATTAGTGAAATGTTAAATTCATGTTATTCCTAGGTCATCTATTTTGGTTGTCCTAAATAATGATAAACCTAAATAAAACAACCATTTTCACTTGCAATTGACATAACATAGAAAATCCAAGTTGCTTAGTGAAACATTTTATAATTTGATCCAGCATTAGTTAGGTTCTTAAGACTGATTTGGGATTTAGCTACTCACTTATGAGACAATTGTGCACCCTATTCAATACACTAAAATACCTTCATAATAATGGATAATCTTTCTGCAAATATTTTTCCTGGTACATATTGTTTTTTATATCACTAAATAGAATGGGATTGCTAAGAGCTCAATAACTGCTATGAATGGAGTGTGGTGGCACACATCTGTAATCCTAGTGGCTTCAGAGACTGGGGCAGGAAGATGGCAAGTTCAAAGCCAGCTTCAGCAAACAGCAAGACCCTAGGCAGTTTATTGACAGCCTGTCTCAAAATTAAAAATAAATAAATAAAAAGGGTTGGGAATGTGGCTCTGTGGTTAAATGCCCCTGGGTTCAATTCCTGGGACCACAAGTAAATAATTCAATATTGCCATGAGCTGAAAATTCCTCTCAAATCCAATGGAAAGTAAAATATTCTTATTTGAAACAAGGAATGTTCTTGATTATGGTATAATAGATAGGAAACATTTTGGAGTCCATGGAAGAGTTAAGAATAGACTCAGATAAAATTAATAGTTTCTTTTGCCAGTGAGTACAAGGATATAGAGAATTTTCTGTTCTACTTAGCAAATATCACTGACAGATTGGGTGCTATAAAATGAAATCTGTTGAAACTGCCCATGAAAAATATGAATTATACTCTGTACATGGTTGCAGTAAATATAAAATTATCATTTACAAAGGTAGGTAATAATGCTTTGGCTATAATTTCAAATGAAGAAATTGAGGCATAGAGACATATGGTAACTTGCCAAAGTCATAGAACCAATATGTGTCCAATATGGTTGGGAAGTCCAGCTTCTGATCTTGTGGAAATCCTGTAGCAGAAGTAAGGCATTTTTATGAAAAACATTAGAATCTATACAAAGCATATATTTTTTCTACCAAAAATGTTATAGTCTTAAAATATATTTAAAAATTTGCCTGTCATATTGCTATTTTGACTGAGGAGATTATAGTACAATTTGATGTTTTAATAAAGCTCCAGTTTAACAGTTAAGGAAAAATAGCAAGCACACAATAACAAACCCAGCAGGGAGCAGTCCTTTCTTCTTAATTATTATTCCTTTGAGAGTCAATAGAATATAACAGAATTTAAGAAAGATTTTAGCATATTAAATGTAAAATTATAGTCATATGTTGATAAAATATTTTTTATGCTATACTGAGATTCCTCTGAGGATTTCAAATCTTGAACAATAAATGGGATTTATCACCTAATCTTTGGTATTATAGTTTGTTGTATTTTATCCCTTGTCACTTGTGCCTCTTATTTATGTCAGTTTGTTTTTGTGAGTTTTTTAAGTGTCTTTTGTTCATATTTTCTAACCATTTAAAATTTGATGTATTCTTTGATTATTTCCATTTCAGTAATCTGAGCAGTAAGCACTTCTAGTGTTTAATTCTGCTTCTTTTACCATGGCATTAGTTTGCCAGGTTTGATTTCTCAGATGGCACATAATCAATCTTTCAGGATTAGTTCAAGACATCCTACAACTATGGCCTTGTGAATTGCTCCTTATAACAAGTTGCCTGAGGAAATAAACTGAACAAAATAAAAAGACTGCACCTGGTTTATAGATGATTCTTCATGGTAAGATGGCATCACCTTGAAATTTGCCATAGCTCCAAACTTCTACTCGAGACAGTGCCTGGGAGCCAGTGGAAGAGAACTCTTCAGTAGGCGTATTTTCACAAAGTTCATGTATTTTACTCACTGGTGAAGATTACAGGCATAGAGTGTGTACTAATCTATGGATACTGCTCTACAAAATGACATAAACCTTAGAAGCTTAGACTATGCTTTGGTATGTGCCGCAGTCTGGCTGGGCACAATCAGGAGCCACTTGTCAAAAGAAACTAACTTTATTTTTAGAACCACACACGACAAACAAAATAGTCTCTCAGGAAAAACCCTCAGAGCCTCAACTGCCACCACCGGCTTTCCCCAAGCCTCTCTCTCCCACACAAGCTTCTCTCCACCTCCCACAATCCTCCTGCTCTTGAGGCCGATTGGCTGGGTCACGTGGGCGGAGCCAAAAAAGTCCCCCAATGAACAGCTCCGTGGTCTGAAAGGGCAGGGAAACAGTCCAATGAGCATCACCGCAGAGGAGCCAATCAGCTAGATGTTGCTGGGGCCGAGGAGCCAATCAGCTAGATGTTGCTGGGGCCGCTGTGAGCCAATCATCAGCCAGCAGCTGGAAGTTTGCTGGCAGCTGGAAGTTTGCTGGGGCCCCTTTGGCTGTGGCTCTCAACATCTCCCCCTCTCTGTTTAAACAACAAGCATGTGGCTTAGGGACCGTGCCTGTTAGGCAGTCCAATTCAACATATGGTCCTTACCCGTCATTGGATGAACTGACCTCTAGGCGTCAGCCTCCTGTCTTAGGTTGGTACCACTGCAATTGGATCATACCCGTCACTGACTACCGGTCCAGCATACAGCCATACTTGTGGATAGGCCTTTGCACCTGTGGGGGGGTGAGGTTCTTTGCCTCACCTCTGTTGGCCCCCAAATTTTAGACCATCACTAGTAGAGGAGGATGCAAAATGCCATGACATTAAGCCAATTGAGGGCTCCTTTGAAAAATTGTACCACCGGTGGCACCATCAGCAAAAATACTCCAGCACTACCACAATTCGCTGTACCAACAGATAGTTCACAATGCATACAGGTGAGCTCACAATGTGTCCAGGCAAGTTCTGCAAGCAGTTCAGTGATGGCTATTGTAGAAGCTGTAGATTGGTTTTATCTTTCACTTCACCAGCACTGGGATGAAGATAGGAATTCTGGCAATAATGGCTAAAGAAAAAATTATGTAACATTACAGAAGGCACTAAAAGAAAACAATTTTCTTAACAATTTACATTGTCTTCACCGGCACTGGGATGAAGATAGGAATTCTGGCAATAATGGCTAAAGAAAAAATTATGTAACACTGCAGAAGGCACTAAAAGAAAACAATTTTCTTAACAATTTACATTATCTTTAAGAGAATTATTAAATATAATGAAAAGGAAAGGTAAAAGTAAACAAACAGATCTGTTAACCTTCTTTTTTGTTTACATATTAAAACAATCCTCAACAGTTGTTTACCCAATTTAAATTAAACCATATAAATCACGTGAAAAAAAAAAAATATTTGGATCCATTTTATCATGAGCGCTCATCATATATGATATATGGACATACGTACATTCAAACATATAACACAAAACACAAGTGTGCACACATAATATAATACATACAACACATAACATTATAGTAAAGGCCTTATAACTTTTTACAGGTGAAATCTCCATTGCAATGTTTAAAAACTCTATAGTCAAAAAATAGAACTGATCAGCAAAACATTAACCTAGGTCTGTATGAGCTCAAAAAACAAAATAGAACTTCATGATATGGCAAAGGGCAATAATAAAATAGATATTGAAAAAAGCATCCTGGTTCTGTTGCAGATGTAAGAATAGCCAAACTGGAGTTTTGGATATCAGTTGTTATGGATTTGAGCCAAATCATCTTCTTTTTGGTCTGTAGAAATCGCTTTAGTTAATCTTTCTGGAATCCAAATCGGCTGCTGTTCTCCCTGTAGAAACACATAAACAGACCCCCGACTCCAGACAATTACTGGGTCAGGACCTTTCCATTGTCCTGTTAGAATATCCTTCCAAAGTACCTTGGGCTTATGTACATTTTTTGGACACATATGCCTTTCCGCAGCACTAAGTCCTGATGAATCCAAATTTAAAAAGTTTAGAGTAAAAAGGGTTATTTTAAGTTTATCTTTGGGGAATATATACCCCTTCCCAATTCCTTCTTTTTGCTTTAATAAGTACATTTTAATAGTTTGATGAGCTCTTTCAACTATGCCTTGTCCCTGTGGATTGTATGGGATTCCTGTTATATGAGTAATGCCAAATGTTGAGCAAAATTGTTTAAAAGAGGTAGAAGTATAACCAGGGGCATTATCTGTTTTTAACTGTTTTGGAACACCCACAGTGGCAAAATTTTGTAAGCAATGAGCTATAACATCTTTAGTTTTTTCTCCGGCATGAAGGGAGCCCATCAAAAATCCAGAAGAAGTATCAACTGTAACATGCAAATATTTTAATTTTCCAAATTCTGGCAAGTGTGTGACGTCCATCTGCCAAATATGGTTAGGTATCAATCCTCTAGGATTGACTCCAAGATTAACTTGTGGTAAAAAGGTCACACAATTTTGACATTGTTTTATTATTTGTCTAGCTTGTTCCTTAGTTATTTTAAAGTGCTTTTGTAAAGTATTAGCATTGACATGGAACTTTTTATGAAAATTTATAGCTTCTTCTAGTGTAGAGAAAATATGTATGTCATGTGTAGTTTTATCTGCTAAATCATTGCCCAAACTAAGGGCTCCAGGCAATCCTGTATGTGCCCTGATATGTCCTATAAAGAATGGATCTTTTCTGTCCCAGATTAGACTTTGTATAGTGGAAAGCAAAGAGAAAACAGTAGAAGAAGGGGAAATCCTACCAGCATCTTCAAGAGATACTATAGCATTAACTACATACTGACTATCAGAAAATAAATTAAATACAGAATCTTTAAACATCACAAAAGCTTGTAAAACTGCATTAAGCTCTACCTTTTGAGCTGATTGTTTGGGTACTAAAAATGTAAAAGTTTGATCAGGGGTAACTACTGCTGCTGTACCATTATTTGACCCATCAGTGAATATATTTGGAGCATTCATGATAGGTGTTTTTCTTGTCATTTTTGGAAAAATTACAGGATGCAATGACCAAAAAGACAATAAAGGATTAGATGGTAAGTGGTTATCAAATGAAACATTAGATTTGCACATGATTATTGCCCAAGTATTTAACTCACTAGCTAACTCATGAATTTGATTCATAGTATATGGAGTAATAATTTTATTGGGAGAAATTCCAAACACTCCCTTTGCTGCTTTTATTCCTTTGAGTATTAATTGTCCTACAGCCTCAGGATACCTAGTAAGAATAGTGTTAGGAGAATAAGATAAATGTATCCATAATAATGGACCTTCTTGCCAAAATACTCCTGTAGGAATATTTTTTGTTGGTAGTACAATAAATAATAAAGGCAAACTTATATCAATTCTATCCAAATGCATATTTTCCATATATGTTCCAATGATTTTTAATGCCTTTCTTGCTTCAGGCGTTAACATTCGGGGTGAATTTGGATCTGATGGACCTTTTAGGATATCAAATAAAGGTCCCAACTCTCCTGTTGGTATACCTAAATAAGGCCTTATCCAATTTATGTCTCCTAATAACTTTTGAAAGTCATTAAGTGATTTGAGTTGATCTACTCGTATTTGAATTTTTGGTGGACGGACCATGGTTGAGGATAATAGAACTCCTAAATAATTAATTGGAAAATTTAATTGTACTTTATCTATTGCTATCTCTAGATTATAATTTTTTAATAAGTTTGTAAGTGTGGCATAACATTCTAGCAATGTGTTTTTATCTTTGTGTGCTAATAATACATCATCCATATAGTGAAATATTTGTAGTTCAGGATTTTGATTTCTAAGTGGCTGGATTACTTTGTTAACATAAATTTGACACATAGTTGGGCTGTTAGCCATCCCTTGAGGGAGTACTTTCCATTCATATCTCTGATCAGGACCTTCATGATTCAGTGCAGGGATAGTAAATGCAAAACGTGGACTATCCTCAGGATGAATTGGAATTGAAAAAAAAACAATCTTTAATATCTATAACTAAAACATACCAGGTTTTTGGCAAAGCAGACAACTGAGGAATCCCTGATTGAGCAGGTCCCATAATAACCATCTCATTATTAATGGCTCTTAAATCTTGCAATAATCTCCATTTACCAGATTTCTTTTTGATGACAAAAATGGGAGTATTATGGGGAGATACAGAAGGTTGTATATGTCCTTCTGCTAATTGTTGTTTGACCAGGTCATGGGCTGCTTGTATCTTTTCTTTAGTCAGGGGCCACTGAGGAACCCATACTGGTCTTTCTGATTTCCAAGTAATTTTTATTGTCTCAGTGGCCCTTTCTGAAAATCCAACCCATGTCTGTCTGTTCCTTGATCTATTTGTATTGGTGCTGCTATACCTTGTTCTTGTTTTTCTAATCTTTTTCCTTTCCTAAAACCTTGTCTAGTCATAATAGTGGGTGCATTTTGGTTGATGTTATTTGTTAATGTCAAACCTAATTGATCTAGGACATCTCGTCCCCATAAATTTACGGGAAGATGATCCAATACATATGGCTGTATAGTTCCTTCACATCCTTCAGGATCCTTCCAATCTAATACCATTGCACTTCTATGGGGATTAGTCGCCACTCCTAGGCCTCGAAGCATTTGAGTGGCTTGTTGTAATGGCCAATGTTTTGGCCATTCTTGACGAGAGATGATGCTAAGGTCTGCACCTGTATCCAGTAGCCCATTAAATTCATGTCCTTGAATATTTAGTTTTAGCATGGGGCGAGAATCTAAATTTAAAGAAAGCATAGCCCAATCTACACCTGTGGAGCCTAATCCCTTGGAACCTCTTTCTACAGTACGACTGGAAAATTTATCATGTAGGCTGGGTATTATTAGTAACTGTGCTATTCTATCTCCTGGTGAAATTACTGATATACCCTTTGGAGAACTGGCTATAATTTTTATTTCACCTTCATAATCGGGATCAATTACCCCAGGACTTATCATAAGTCCTTTTAGAGTAGAAGAGCTGCGTCCCAATAATAAGCCTACTGTTCCTTTGGGAAGAGGTCCTTTCACCCCTGTGGGAATGATTTGAACTCCCATCTCTGGAGTTAGTACTGCTCTGGCGGAGGCGCAGATGTCCAACCCTGCGCTCCCTCTGGTTTGTCTGATGAGGGATCTGATGGACAATGTGTCCTGGGCACTACCCTGATGGGGTTGCTGGGTTCCTCCAGTGCTCCGTATATTTGTGGTTTTGGGCCCCGGAGCATTGGGCCCTCCTGTCCGTTTTTTGGCAATGGAGCCCGATGCCTTTCTCCACGATATCGTGGATAAACACCTGGTCCTTGTTCGTTTTTTGATAATGGAGTACCCTCTATGGTGGTTTGAGAACGGCATTCATTAGCCCAATGTCTCCCTCTACGGCATCGTGGGCAAATACCTGGTATTCTACTCCTTTGATACCTAGTTTTGTTAAACCCTCCTCCAATGGGGCAATTCCTTTTAAAATGTCCTGTTTGTTCACAATTGTAGCATGTTCTTGGCCTGGCATCTAAAGCCTGTTTTACTGCAGCTGCCACAATTTGCCCTTGTTCATTAATGTCTCTACATAATTTAATATATGTGTTTAAATCTTCATGTTTCCATGGTCTAATGATATCTCTGCACCAACGATTCGCTTGCTCATAAGCCAGGTGTTTTAGTA
Organism: Marmota monax; assembly: GCF_021218885.2. NCBI lineage: Eukaryota > Metazoa > Chordata > Mammalia > Rodentia > Sciuridae > Marmota > Marmota monax. Next base: position 1,354,809 of record NW_026695197.1, on the reverse strand, counting down.
ATGGCATTGCTTGTTCTGTATTCCCAAAAACTCTGGTAGCTGTTTGAATAAGCCTATCTACAAATTCAGCATAAGGTTCATTAGCTCCTTGTATTACCTTAGATAATTGACCTTGTAAACCTCCATGTCCTTGTAAAGTCTTCCATGCCTTAATTGCATCTGCAGCAATTTGTGCGTATACGCCAGGATCATATGCAATTTGTTGCTGCTGATCCTCATAAGGTCCCTTTCCTAACAACATATCTAGATTTCTCTGAGGATAACCAGCTGCTGCATTTCGCCTAGCCGTCTCCTTGCAAAATTCCTCATTGGCAACCTTCCATAACAGGTATTGTCCTCCATTTAGCACAGCTTTACACATATTAGCCCAATCTGCTGGCGTCATGTTCAAATTGTTAATGGATTCGACCATGCTTACAGTGAAGGGTGCTTGAGGACCATAGGTTGTTACAGCAGGTATGTTTATTTTCTTGCCAGCATAGATAACATGAGGGGTCAAGACATATGTATATGTGAAAATATACATTGCCATTCATCAGGCATGTGCTCACATGGTCAGAATGCATATTCTGCCACTTTTGAACTTTGGAATGGTAATATGAAATTCACAAATAAAAATGAAAATGTGAGTTACTTCCAGGATGAAATTTCAAGAACTATGTTATCACAGCTCTCTTCTACTCCTGGGTGATAACCGGTTGTAGTTGAGATTTGAGACCATGGCTGCTTCCTTCGTATGTTTTCCAGAGTTATGATGAGAGAACACAGCCTTAACCAACCTGTGGCAAGCATGTAATATGAGCACAAAATATTTTTTTTTTAGAGACTGATCTCTTAAGATGCATAATTATGTTATTATCTAGCCAATTCTTAGAGATTAAAACATTATTACAGTAAGTAGGCCCTGTCCAAAAAAAGTAAAAGACACTATATATATATATATATATATATATATATATATATATATTGAATTTCTTTTTAAATACATGTACAAATTCCAAATACAGATGGGTGTTCATGTATACGTGTATTTTGTCTCAAAAACTTATAGGCAGCAAATAAACAATTTTTGGTAACTGGAAGATTGTATCCCTTTAAAACTGTAGCAAATCATTTGGAAAATAAAATGTGTATAATTTTGAATTCAATCTTTTATATAATAAGCCTTATCCTCTAAGGCTAAAAGTTATGAAGCAGAATGTTAGCACTGTGTTTTGGTTGCTTAGGGCTGGATTTTACAAGGAGGTTCACATAAGCTCAGCAAAAGGATAGCTCACAAACAGGGGGAAAAAAAGTTGAGTAGACAGTTCAGGAACTTGCAGTTCTAGAAGAGGTTTTTTTTTTTTTTTTGATAGTAGTGGTGGTGGGGTTGTTTGTTTTCTTGCTTCTTTTTTGGTAATCCCAACTCAAAAAGATAAATCTAAGAAAGTCTCAAACAAAAAAGGCAAATTGAAATTAAACTTCATGGAAAGGATCAAGTCAAGAAGATATAACTCAGAGTATATTAATTGTCCAAGTTATAAAGATCCAGTAAAGTGAAGATTCCCAATGAAATCTATTAAACCGGGCAAAACGTCTTAAGGAAAGAAAGTACAAATATAGTTCTCCACTGAAATCTTAAAGAGAAATATATCTAAAATTAATTTGAGATATGAGAAAGAGACACAGAGAAGCTAAATAAATAAATAAATAAATAAATAAATAAATAAATAATGAAACTGATAAATTAAAGCAGAAAAGTCTGTGTACTTCAGTGTGTGGAATTGACTGCAATATAATATTTAAAAAGGCTAATTAAATTTTTTGAGTCTATGGTGCCAAAAAACTCCATTAACCTGATCATAAGAAACAAAATGCTTGATATATAACATGAGTTAAGAACTTACAACCTTCTCCTAGCAAGATGCAAACTGCACTGTCAGATGACCACTAGGCACAAAAACAAGGCATGGAGAGGAAAAGAATTAATGAAAAAATTCGAACAAGTGGAAAAAAAGAATAATACCCTTTGTTATGAGTTACAATTATGGATTTATACCATATTATTAAATATACCATCCTGAAATATTAAAGAGCATGATAAAAATAAATAGCGCTGCCTGGGGAGAGGGAGAGAAAGAAACCATATATACGTAGTGTCATTATTCATTTATATATTTATTTGCACAATCAACATCCATGTAATGATAAAGAGAAAAAGAGTAAAATTAAATATTTAGAGAGAAAGAGAGAAAAAGAGAGCTCTGTGGGTAATATTTTTGATCAGAGACTGAGAACTTTTTTGTCTGAAGAGCAAAAGGCAATATAGAATGGAAGAGATTTTTCAGTATTCTAAAAAAGGCAACAAGAAATAAACATTTTCCAGACAATTTGTTTTCAGAAACACTAACATAAAATCAAACTATGACATGCACATTGACATAGTAAAACCAGGGCTGGGATGTAACTCTGTAGTATAGCATTTACCTCAAGAGCCTCAGTTCACAGCACCAGAAAATTAAATAAATAAATAAATATTGCATTGGAACAACAAAATAAAATTAATTTATAAAGACTTAATATTAAGTCATAGTGTTGAATAATCAGACACAAAAGAAAATACTCCAGCAAGCAAAATCACAGAACTTATACATAAGAAGAAAAACTTGAAAAAAGTTGATATTACAACCCAAATGTTCTCAAAATGGGTGTTAAGAGAAAAAGAAAAGCACTGGCATTGTTCTGCTTAATTGGAAAGGTTTTTAGAAATATGTAACCTTAAATATGTTGCTTAAAACTATGAGCCCAAATTGAAGAGAAAGGAATTTATAAACAAATTTGATTAACCTAACAGATGGAAGAAGAGAAAAAGAGCCCCTCATCTCTCTCTGTTACACACACACACACACACACACACACACAAGAATCTGAAGAAGAAATTCAACTTTTCCAATTAATCACAATACATATGAATTTAAATTCTATTAAGTGCAGATATTTTAATATTGAATTGAAAAATTTAACCTCATGATATACCATTTACATTTATATATTTATTTGCACATGCCTAAAACTAACAGCATATAGAATCTTTTAAAATCCAAATGAAAATTTTACAAATCGTGAGAAAATATTGGGAAGCAAAGCATGTGCCAAAAATCTTCTACATGGAGAATTCATGAGGCTGTATTCAATGTTAGCATATTTGTTATATTTGTTACCCACAATAGAACATTTGGCTTATTCACAAAAGATATAGCAAAATAATCCTCATCATAGAAATAACAAAACTTTTAAATATTTTTTTAAACAAAAGTAAATCAAGATAGTTAATATAAATTATTTTAAGAGGAAGTACACTAAGAATGACACATACATTTTTTTTAAAGTAGGACAAAGTAACACTAAAATAGAAAATATGAAGTTATATAAATGAATTAAATATCTGTTTAAGAATCTATGCAAAAATCACAAAATAAAGCCAAATAGAGGAAGAGTAAAGAAGTAAGGAAGAATTTTTAAAATAGAGGTAACTTTATATTGATGGCATTAATAAAATTATAAGTTTTTTTGTGAATAGGTTAAAAATACAAAGGACTGGACAAGATAAAGGAGAAAATAGTAATAGAAGTTTCTATCAGTAAATGTGAAAAAGGAGAAAACATCAATTTGCAGGGAAAATTTCAATTACTGAAACTGGCTGTAGAAATAGAAAATCTCTATGGATAGACAAACTTAGCAGAAGTAGGAAATAGTCATGATTTACCTTTAAAACTATAAGCATGGCTGAAATCATGAACAGAAGCATTCTACGGAACAAAAATGATCTGAGCATGATCAAACAGGAAAATACACAAAAATATCTTAACAGGCTGCCTTAAAATCTGAAAAACAAAGAGCAGAACTTCATTACAGAAGGAAAGTCACTGATGATTCAAATTCATTGAAAAATAAAATATAATACTACATATAAGATTCCTTTTTAATGTAAATGGTATCACTTAACAATGGTGAACCAGAGTTCTTGGGACCAGAAGTTTATGTGATTTGAAGGGTTGTGAATTTTCTTATGAAAAGAAAAAAAAAAAAAACAGAATTAGGAATACAAAGTTATATCTAAAGCCTTGGAAAGAGACAATTAACTAAAGTGCATTAATGCTTAGTCTTCATTAGGTTCATGGAAATAATCACTCATGGTCAAGAAACTTATAGCAATTATCATGCATCAAGTAAAGCCTTAAATTAAATCTTATTCAATTCCAAAACATAAAGAACAATATTTACTAACGGTGGTACTTGCTGTTTTAGCCATTAAAGAGGGAAAGACAAAATGAAAACAAAATTACATGTGCATGAAATATAAGAGTATCAATAATTAGTCGCAGATGATGTATATATGCAATCAAGTACACAGAAAATCCATTAAAGTCATTACTTGGCCATTTACTGATAAGTAATTAAAATCAATATTTTCCTTCTTACTAGAAATAAACATATAAAACTATATGGATGTGAATATATATTTATTTACATATATTACTTAAAAATATATGTATCTGTGTATAGAACAATATCAATATATTTCAAATATTCAAACTTCATCTGCTTTTGCTAAGGAATATAGTACCAGATGCAATAACTTATAGAAAAAAGGCCATTCATTTGTTATTTGTTGATTGATATTTTTCCCTTAATTACATTGTATTTTCAAACTGTACATCTAAACAAGTATAAGCTGTTAAAAATCAATAGATGTTTTTAACTTATGCTATTTTCAAATAAATGCTGACTTCAAATTTCTAAAGGGGAAATAAAACATGAAGCAATTGTGTTAACTCATTTCCTTTATGGATTAATTTTTTTTCATAAGTCTTGTATCACTGAATTTGAATTCAAAAAATTCCCAAGAAATCTCCCTCTGAGATCTGGGAGAAGTTGCTCAGAAAAAAACAACAGGCATTTTGTTTCCATGCATGTTTAAGGCATGTCAGTCTCTCTCTTTTTATTTTATTTTATTTTTTTGGATTAATCTGCTAGGTCATGATGATATAATTTAGTAACGGATTTGAGTATTTTAATAAAGCAGAGTACAGATAATGCAAATACAAACAAGTTACTTGGAATTTGTGCTAAAGAAATTCACAAAAGAAAAAATATACAAACGAAGATATAATTTACATTATCATTACATTATCATGTCTATCATTTATTTTGCAATAAAAGGTGGTATAATGTCTATTCATATATGCACCTGTAGATGTCCATGTCTATTATTTTTAACATAGAAATCAATTAATATTTCACTTTATTTCATAAAAAATATACATTCATAGTACCTTTTTGTACAGTAGAGTCAATTGTTGGCATATATGGGGTGTAAATATGAAATTTAATTTTTTCTCTTATAAATATCTTGATTTATTATATCATAATTCTGTTTTATATTGAACTAAAAGAAGTACAATTAGAAAAGAAAGAGGTTATCACAAGACTTAGATGTCTTTTGCACCTAAATGATATGAAGCCAATTCATAATGCCCATATAAGGCAGATAATAAGATGTTTGTAAAATTACAGATCCACTACATAAGGATGTACTTCAGTCATACCAATGGGATAAGCATATAAAGGTCATTTTTGTTTTAGATATTCATTGTGTTTGCAAATGAGATTCACGGATGATAAGCACCCATTAAAGTAGTCAGTGTGAAAAATTCCTCATTTATTTTATATCAATATGGATTTCATATAAGAGATTCCTCATATCCTTAAAATCCTAAGACAACTTTCTCATTAAATGATCACAAAATCAAATAATGTCACCTATTTTATTTTAAATTACAGTTATAAAAATACAAGAAAAATGTTGTAATGCATGGATGGCATTTTTCTACCTAACATATGGAGAAGAATATAAAACTACCCACACATACCTCCTCTGCCATTCACCAATGAAATAACAACTCTTTTTTAAAGGTGGCATAACCTACCAATTACTCTTGACAAATCATTGATTCAGAAACACTGAACACCTGTGCTAAGACATTCAGTAACAAATCATTATTCAAAGGTTATGATTTTTAAAAATCTAAATAAATACACCTTTCTGTTAAAAGAGTGCTCTTTAATTGCAGGGCTTATTTTTCCTCTTAAAGTCTTGCAATACTTCTGTGGCAATCTACTCTCAGTCTGCCCCTCCCCCCCAATAATTGCTATGTTCACTGCTAACATTATAACCATTTTTTGCAACTGACATACCAACATTTAAATGATATTTAAGAGCAAATACTGAGTCTTACTAACCTTATTTTTGCAATCAAGGCTGATGGAAAAATATCATGGTTTTTCATATTTTTACTATGAACTCTCCCACCACCACCACCACCACCACCACCCCCTCCAAAAAAAAAAAAAAAAACTAAAGTGCCTCTTATACTCTCAAACTTAAAATCAACTGCTTATAGACTTTTATAGGGGAAAAATGACCATATAAATATCAATCATGACAGAAAAGTTCAGTGTAATCAAAACTAACAAGATGCAGAGGAAGATTATAAGAAAATACCACTTGCTCATTTCAGCTACTTTTTAGTAATTTTCAACTGTTTTAATAGTCTGAGCAGTATTTTTTAAATCATTCATAAGCAAAGTATGAAGCTTGTTTCTAACAAAACAGTTTACTTCTCTAACCATTCTTTACCATATCTGTTATTTACAAAATAGTGAAGCAATGTATCTTTAGTGTGGTTAGCCCAAAACTCAAATCAGCATCAATCACTTTAATTGTGATTTTTAAAAAATCAAGTACTTACAGCTAAGTTTAGATCTACAAAAACAGAATCTCCAGGGTGTGGTGGAGAATCAATTTTTTATTTTTAACAAACTGTGTGCATACATAGTGAAGTTTTAAATGTCTTTATACTTTTGTAGTTTTTCTATGAAATACACAGAAATTGGAAAAGCTGTTCTTCAAAAATTTTGAAGGTTGCAAGTTGACTGTGGTGAAGACAAACTGAGGCATATTAACAATGTAATTTGTATGATTTCTGTTCTATTTCCAAATTGGCCCTGCAGGAACTGCCTGCAACTTATTTTCTCCTGGACACTGAGGATGCAAGATTTGCTCTGATGATGAAAGGGTAATTTAGCAGTTAAGAGTTTTATTAGGTATTTGATAATGGTATTTTTTCAAAACAATAGCAGAGGACAAATGCTGTAATGGGAGTTTTCAAAAGAGATGGAGTGGAAGTGTCCAGTTAATAAAATACCAGAAGCAATAGCTAATACATTAAGGAAAAATTTAAATTGTAGAATTAAAATACTAGGTATAAAGATATTGGATAAAATTAATGCATTTAAAAATATCACCATAAGGCACTTACTTTGTTGTTGAATATATATACACATATTTTTTTTTTCCTACAAATATCAATCATTATCATGGTTCAGGGAAATATCTTCCAAAATCCCTTGTGTTGAAGCTCTGGTCCACAGTTTGGTGCTATTGGAAGGCAGAGAAAACTTCAAGAAAACTTCAAGAGCTGGGTCCTGAAGGGTCCTGAAGGGACAGGTATTCTAGTCATTGGGGAGATGCTGTGAAAGGGATAATAGGACTATGTCCCTTCCATTCACTATTTTGCTTCTGGTAATGAGGTGATGAATTCTCCCATACTCTCCTGCCATAAGGTACTGCCTTACCACGGATCCCATGAAATTAGTAAACTATGGAATAAAACCTTCAAAACTGAACCAAAATAAATTTTTTCTCATTCTAAGACAATTAACTCAGGTATTTTGTTACAGTAACTAAAATCTAACATAATCATTCACACTTTTGTTTTAGAAATGTTTGCAAGGTTATATTAACATTATATAGTTAGCAAAAAATGTCTCTTAGAAATGTTAACACATCAATACGTAGTTTGTATCAAACTGATTTGTAGATACTATTTTCAATGCACAACATTGTTTAATATATACATTAACCAATATACATGTTTGTGGTGAGCCGCTTCTGCCGTTTCTGCAGACTATGGTCACCATTACAAGATGGCACTGGCTCCACTGTGGTCTGTGACAAACAACTCCTTATTTGGGAGAGTTGGCGCATGGTTTTTCACCACCCTATGAGAAAGCTCCACGTGGCAGTTTCGCATTGGGGCTTGAGATGCTTTATTAAGGCTGGGAGGGGCATACGAGGGAGAGAAGAAGAAATATCAAGGGCCTGAATAAACTGCTGAAAGAAGATTCCTGAGTTGCGTCTTCCTTGCGGGCAAGGGGTCGCGACAAGTGGTGCCGAAACCCGGGAACCAGAACTTTCAGCAGTCAGGGGTGGTGCACCGGTTAGTCCCAGGTAAGTGGGATCTGCGACCAAAGCGGGGTTAGTCCCAATAAGTGGGATCCGCGATCAAAGCGGGGTTAGTCCCAGGTAAGTGGGATCCGCGACCAAAGCGGGACAGCTCCTCTGTAAAGAAAGAGAGAGCATTACATTTTATTGCAGCTGCACTGTGTACTTTCGCTTCTACTTTCGCTTTTGTTTTCTGTGTTTCTTTTGTTGTGTCATTTCGCTTTTGTTTTTTGTGCTTCTTTTGTTGTTGTGTCATGGGTGCCGCATCTTAAGTCCGCTTCTCCTGGCCCTAGATGGCCTGTTACGTTCCAAGGGCCTGGAAGTGAAACATAGTACTTTACAGAGATTTTTACAGAAGATAGATATGGCTGCACCGTGGTTTGCATTTTCGGGCAGCCTTACTGTACCTAGTTGGGATAAATTAGGCAAAGATCTTGACTTTGCTTCTGAGCAGGGCATATTAGAGGGTGGGGTGATACCCCTTTGGAAAATGGTCCGTAGTTGCCTTACAGATGGCAGATGTCAGGAAGCACTTACTAAAGGACAGGAAGTTCTAGAGCAATTACATGAGGAGAAATCGGAGACGGCAGGAAGTGAGGTGCCTCAGGAGGATGGGAGTGTGCGGAGCGTGAAACAGGGGAGGAGACGATTGTATCCAGATCTCAGTACGCTGCGCACACCCCCATGTGAAAGTGGGTCAGAGGAAGAGGAGGATGAGGAGGAAGAGCTCGGGAGGCTGTCTCATCATCTAGAGAGTTTAGCTATAGGAGAAGGGAACAGAAATAAACAGGGGCTCAAGAAAAGCGATCCCCCGGATCCACCGCCATATGGTGGGGGTGTTTCAGGGAGAGCTTTCCATGCCCAAACATGGAGGGCTGTTAACGCTGAGATGGGTCTTGCTTATCCAGTTTTTCAGGATGACAATAGGGGAAGATTCCATGAACCCTTAGATTTTAAAATTGTGAAGACCCTGGCGGAGTCTGTGCGCACTTATGGCATAGATGCCACTTTCACTCTCACTCAGGTGGAGGGACTTACTAGATTTTGCATGACTCCCTCAGATTGGGCTAGTCTAGTCCGCGCTTGTGTTTCCCGAGGGAAATATTAGGAGTCCAAAGTTGGCTGTTTAATGTTTCTGGCAGTACCCAAGACTCGGAGCGAGGTAGGAGACTTAAAATTACTTCACACAATTCACAATTGTTTAATGCTACATTACCCTCCGCAGCAGTCTGTCTCCAATCTCCGTTCCTGTTTCTTTTGGCTAATGTTACATTACAGGGGATGCTTAATTGTTCTAATATTACCTGTTATTTGTCTGAGTGTTGGAATGGCTCCTGGACTATGGCAGTGATTATGAAAATTCCAACATTTGTCCCGATCCCGGTTACTGCAGATCCAGAATCCTTTCCTATTGTTGAACTGATTAGAGCCCGTAGAGATTTTGGAATTACGGCAGCCATAGTGACAGCTGTGGTGGTATCTGCTGCTGCAGCAGTTATAGCTGGAGTAGCCATGGCCAGCCAGGTTCAAACTGCTGCCACTATTAATCAGGTTATTCAACAAACATCCACCATACTTGAATCTCAAAGTAGAATTAATCAACACATTTTATCTGGGATTTTGGCTGCTAATCAAAGGATAGATCTGCTTCAAGCTCAAGTTGAGGAATTGTCTGTTCTAGTACATTTAGGTTGTGTTGATCAACGTGCACATTTATGTATAACCTCTGTCAGATTTAATGATTCCAGGAATGCCTCCCACATCATTGGCGAATATTTGGCCGGAAATTGGTCCATGGCAGCGGAAGACATGATCCAGTCTCAACTAACCCAGATAGCTGTCTTGAACAGTACTCGTGTCGATCCCGTGACTTTGGGTCAATTCACCGATTGGATATCTTCTGCTTTTTCCTTCTTCAAAGAGTGGGTGGGGGTAGGCATTTTTGGTGCAATGTGTTGCTTCGGTATGTTCCTCTGTTTGTGGTTTCTCTGTCGCTTTAAGGCCCGCAGTGCTCACGATAAGGCTATGATCATACAAGCTCTTGCAGCTTTAGAAAATGGCAACTCACCTCAAGTCTGGCTTGCGCATCTTAAACAGTAAACCTTTGACATGGTCGTTGCACCCCAAGTTATTATAACATTGCACTGGGATACATGTCTTTCCTTGTTATTCTCTTAGTGTTGGAAAGCCCTTGCACTCTGCCGGTCTTACTGCCATTGCACGCAGATGGGTTTCCACACTAGTGCTTTTCTATCGCCTTAAAGTCCGTGCCTTTCTTTCAGGGTGCTGTCAACTTGTTTGTCGTTATAAACAGCCACAGTTCAGCCTCAGCTATCCCCCTTCGTCCACCATCGTCACGATACAGGATGCGAGGCAAGGCACTGCACTTGAGTGATCCTTGACGTGGACCTCAAGGAGAGCATGCCCTATTGCATGCGGGTTAGACGCGTCCATGCCCCGCCCCACGAAAAAAGGCATAGGCTGATATGGCCTCAGATATGGGGAAGGGCCCTCCTTAGGACTGAGCCATACTATGCAGCCACTTTTGCACAGTGGGATAGGACCTCTACTCTCGCCTGTATTGTTTTAAGAAAACAGAAAGGGGGAACTGTGGTGAGCCGCTTCTGCCGTTTCTGCAGACTATGGTCGCCATTACAAGATGGCGCTGGCTCCACTGTGGTCTGTGACAAACAACTCCTTATTTGGGAGAGTTGGCGCTTGGTTTTTCACCACCCTATGAGAAAGCTCCACGTGGCAGTTTCACATTGGGGCTTGAGATGCTTTATTAAGGCTGGGAGGGGCATCCGAGGGAGAGAAGAAGAAATATCAAGGGCCTGAATAAACTGCTGAAAGAAGATTCCTGAGATGCGTCTTCCTTGCGGGCAAGGGGTCGCAACACATGTTTGCTTACAAATATATAATAATGTCTATATATTTAAAATTGCAAAAGATGCACAACATAGGTTAAATCCTGCTGTTTTACTTTTTTTAGTGTATATGTATATAGGAAACATACTTCATATATAAATTATCATGTATGTAAAAATACCTCCACATAGCAATTCAAATATCAGCAAAATACCTCTGTTTGTCTCTTTTGTAGATGTACCATAATTAATTTTTGTCTTTCATCTGCATTGATTATTAAAATGTTTCCTATTTTTGCTATGCTAAAAATCCTTCAGAGAACAATGGAGCTAAAAGTTATCCTACTAGGAATGCAAATACAAATAATTTTAGTGTATTCTAAAAAACTCTTCTCTTTATAGCTATTCTAAGAATTTTGGATTTGGTATTTTAAGCAAATTAAAGAAAATTTGGACAGAAGTAAGATCAAGATGAATTAAAAGTATTTTTAAAACCCCAAAATACTAAATCTGATTAATTCATGATTGGTTCTCTATATTTAGATCTTTTAGATATAGTCAACCATTATTAAAATTGATTTGCAAATAAGCACTATGTATGCATTTTATAGTTTACTATTCAGTCAAAATAAATTCTTTGAATCTTTAACAGTATATTAATGGTAAATAATACAACTGAAATAATCTTGTACCATGTCTTTGTGATATTATACTATACTTCAGCATCCTAGCACTGTCTCACATAGTTAAGAGATGTTGGTCACATTAATTAATTTATTTGTATTCGTATTCAAATTCTCATGTGGTTTTTTCCTTCCTAGAGTATAGTTTTTTCAACTTTATCTGGACTAACTGTTTTCTAGTCTTTCCGGACAACTATTATTTATTTGAAATCTCTGCCTCTGAAATCTCTCACTCAATCCTCAAGCAGGATTTTACAAAATGATATGGTAACTGTTCCCTCCTCACATTTCTTCTAGGTTAAGAAAAGTAAAAGAGCATACAATGGGCATAAAATATTAAGTCCTATTTCTTTTAGAAATATAAAGTATGCCACATCACAACATTTGAAATATATTTAGGGGAAGCCAGATAATTCAATGGTTATATAGAAAGCATTCAAATTTGAACAAAATAATTAAAAGCAATAGGTACTTGAAAAAATATCATTTAGTGATAGAGTCAAATTGTATACATGCAGGTCATTCATTTTCTCTTGTTTCATTTGAGTAAGTATAATCTTCTTAAATTTGATCTAGACCTTTCCTCCCCTCCCATCCCCTTTCCCCTCTCTTCCCTTTCCATTTCTTCTTCCCTTCCCTTCCCTCCCCTTCATTTTTATTTTTTTTGGGGTTTTGGTTTTTTGGCAGTGCCTTGCTAAATTGCTGAGACTGTCCTCCAACTTGATATTCTCCTACTGGCATTACAGGCCTGCACCATCCCACTGGCTCTCTTCTAGTTTTTGTATGACTATTCCACATCTGCAGTTATTGTTGGTTTGTTTTATGTTAGGAACTGAATGAACCCAGGGCCTTGCACATGCAGAGCAGGTGCTCTACCACTGAACTAGACCTGTAATCCCTCCTTCTTTCTTTTTTCTTATTTAAGTTGTTAATATGTTCCAGATTTCAAATAAGTACTTTCTATTGTTTTAGATCACACTGCTACCATGACATCTAATGCTATACATTTTAAGGGTGTATTATAATTGTATGTAATAGTGGGATTCACTATTATATATCCATACTCATATGTAATACATCAAAAAATTGGATCAGTTTCTTTCCCCAGTAACTCCCCTTTCCTTCCCCACCTCCTTCCCCCTCGCTCTCTTTCTCTACTATACTTTTCCTTCTATTTTCACGAGACCCCTCCTCCATTTCTTTTCTATTTTTCTCTCTTCCACTTATGAGAGAAAAGATATAACCCTTGACATTCTGAGTTTGACTTCTTTTGCCAAAAATAATGCTCCAAAGTTCCATTCATATTCCTGCAAATAACATAATTTAATTATTAATATTTGTAGCTGAGTAAATATTTATTTTGTATATATACCACATTTTCTTGATCCATTTTATCTATTGATGGAAACCTTGGCTAATTTCAAAGTCTGTTTATTGTGCATTGTGTTGCTATAAACATGGGTGGCATGTATTGCTGGATTATGCTGATTTTAATACTTTAGGATAAATATCAAGGAATGGTACTGCTGGTCTTATGGTGGTTCCATGCCTAGTCTTTTGAGGAGTTATTATAATGATCTTCATAGTCTTTGTACTAATTTAAAATGCAACCAACAGGGTCTGAGAAGCATTTATTTTCCCACACGTCCCCACCAGCATTTACTATTATTTGTATTATTATTTGTATTTATTCTGCCATTCATAAACTGTTGGGTAAAAATATAACATACCTCAGATTAAAATATTCCAGTCATATTCCTGAAAAGGTGAAACAGCTGAATAGCATTGAAACAAAAATAACAAAATGTTAATTGTTACTGAAGCTGAAAGATGGGCACATGAGGCTCACTAATAGTATTCTCTTTAATGTTGTGTTGTTTAAAAATGTTCATAATAAATACCAAAAAAGATGCTAAAATATCAACATTGAAAAACTTTAAAGGATTTGACAAAAATATACTATGGAATACAAAGTATCTCCAAATATTTTCTTGAGTAAAAATTTTTACCAATGTATTTGTAAACATATACACATAATACACACTGATATTTAAGCTATACAACATAGAATCATGGGTTTTTAAAATCTGTAAATGCTCAGTAGGTTGTGTAAATATCTCTATTTTAACAAGGGTGAATAAGAAGTGTCTACATAATTGCTGTGATTTATTTCATTATTAAATTACAGCATCAATAAATGTTTCTATAAATATAATAATAATTATAGTATTTCACATTTATTGATATTTTATGATGTCACATGTCATCTCTTAGGGGCTCTTCCAGCATAATTTCATTTAAATAATATATATTTTGGCTCTTTTTCTCCATTTTTATATAAAAAATCTAACAGAGATCAAGATACTTCTATATACTGTCATTCCCTGGTCTTGGGGAAGGGAGTCATATTGGTTTCAGGATTCCAAACTCTATTTATGCTCAAGTCCCATATATAGAATGGGATAGATTTATGCATTCCCTATGCACACTCTTCCATATGATTAAATCCTCTCTACAAGGAGAGATGTTATGGGGACGGAAGTAGAGCAGATTGTATCCCATGCTTTTGTGATTATGTCCAAATATATCCTAATGTTTTATGTAACTAAAAACAATCAATAAAAATCATCTATACGTTACTGTATAATACCTAATACCTAAATGTAATGCAAATAGTTGTTAAGCTTTATTTTTAGCAACAGAAACAGTTTTATTTTCCCTGAATATTTTCGATCTACAGTTGGTTGAATCTTCAAAAGAGGAACCTGAAGGTACAGAAAACTATACTATTTTGAACCTTTTTTCTAGTTATATCCATAAAGACATTTGATAGGTAGTAATGTTATTTGTGACCTCCACAGTAGTTCTACCAATATAGTAGTTCTACCATTTCCTACCCAAATGATAAGTATTTCAGAGAATTCAAAATCCATTACTTACCCATATTTATTGATGGTAATATTGTGTCTTTTTGTATAATTATCTCCTTTTCTCCAGATTACATTCTTTTTTCTTACTCTTGGGTAATTCATTGTCTTTTTTTTCTGATTATTCTTTCTAAAATTTACTTTTATTAATAAGGATTTTTGAGTCCTGGCAATTAAAAAAATTGGCATACCCATGTGTTGCTTTAAATATTGTAATATACTACCAGCTGTCTGCTCAACCCTTGTGAATGGCTATTCACAACTCTTTCAAGTCAACCATTTTCAGAAGATTGATTAGTTCCCATTTCTTCTTGGCATCACATTAAAATTTAAAACTTGGGCTGGGCACGGTGGCGCACACCTATAATCCCAGAGGCCCCAGAGACTGAGGCAGGAGGATCACAAGCTCAAAGTCTGCCTCAGCAATGGTGAAGTGCTATGTAACTCAGTGAAACCCTGTCTCTAAATAAAATACAAAACACTGCTGGATATATGACTCAGTTGTTGAGTGCCCCCGAGTTCAATCCCTGGTTAAAAATAAATAAATAATAACAAATAAAATGTGTGATTTCTTGTTGCTGTTTGTTGTTGTCGTTTAATGTTTTAAATGTCATCTGTTGATCTGTTACCAGAAAAGCTAAAACTGTAACCATTCTCCTTTTTCTTCTTATTCTCTTCACACAAAATATATCATTGCCATGAAACAAGTGTTTCTCTCTTCACTCTTTTCCATATTATCCTATGTTTGATTTAATATTATTTAAATAAATTCCTCATTTTGATGCAAAAGACACTCCAATAATCTTGGGAAATAATTCATAGGAGACACAGTTTTTGTGAACATACACCTGGAAAATTATTCATTTAGTCCTCATTCTTGATTGATACTGGCTAGATCTGGAATTCTATTTTGAAACTTTCTTCCTGCAGATCATTGCTCCATTCACTTGCAACTTTCAGCATTTCTTTTCAGAAGTCTGATGACATTCTAATTTCCAATCCTTTTAATTTGACAAGTTTTGTTAACATCTTTTTCTGGAAATTGCTTGGCTCCTATCATAATTCTGAGTATGATGAAATATAAAGATCTGGACTTAACAGATCTTATTTTTATTCATTTTCTAGAATGACTGTGCACCATTAAAATGTACTCTTCCACTTCCTTTTTGTTGCAGTTGTTATTAATTATCAATGCACAGTTTAAAAAATATAACTGCCATCGCTTTTCTAATTTTAAATTGTTCTTTCTTGTCTCTGAATGCTTCTGTGATAGAATCCTATTGCTTTCCTAGATAGACTAACAGATACCTCTCTAAGGATATTGATTGCAATGGAATTTGTCTTGATAAATACCTTGGTTAATGCGATTATTTATCTAGCAGCAACAAGACTGTTTTTAATTAGTCCTCCTTAAATTTGCTTTGCAAACACACAGCCAGACAGTTTTGAACAAACATTCCAACTACAAAATTGACTTTTCTTTGGGAGCTTTCCGGAAGTATCAGACTTGTAAAATCTTCTATTATAGCTTATCCCAAAGCTAGGAAACTGAGACAAATAAGCTCTTTCCATAAGTTTTACCAGAAATATCTGTACATAAGGGTGAATTCAATGTTTTCAAAGGTCCTCAAAAATGTGCTAAAGTCTCTTTTTTTTTTTTTTCCAGAAAGTTAATTTTCTTAACATTTGAAACGGGTAGCCTCTAAGCCAGATCCCAGGCTAGATTCCCTGGGAGATTTTTCTAGGTATTAATTAGCTCCTTATATAATACTAATGATTGCTGATCTTTTCCATTTTAATTAATCATAATAGTACTTATATTCTATATTTAAGCCTTCTGCTTCTAATTTATCCAACTGTACTCAAAACTTACATTAATCTAAAATTATGATCATTTGGCTGACACACTGTATATGCCAATAAGTTGTATGGCAACAGATAAATTTACCAAACTACTTTTCATTATAGAAACTTTGGAAGCTTAGAAGAGTTACTTTGAAAAAATTGTTTTGAAGAAGAAGAATAAGTTATCTAAATTCATCTTATTAGTCATTAGAAAACTGCCTTGAGTATTTTTTCTCTTATTAAACTTAGTGTATTTTATATATATGAAAATTATAAAGGTTCATGGTGAATGCCATGATGTTTTGCTATAGGTATACATTGTGGAATGGTTAATTAAGCATTGCCTCATATTTTTTATGAGAACACTTAACATCTACTGTTAGGAATTTTGAAGTATATAGCGTATTATAATCAATTGTAATTATCATAATGTGCAATAGAGATATAGAATTTAGAATTTATTCCTCCTTCCTGAAATTTGTATACTTTATTAACATCTCCCTAAATCCTACTGGTTTGTTTTTCCTAATACATCATGTAATGGGGCTGTTTTATTAGGAGATTTTAGAGAATGATAAACTAGACATCAATGAATATGTTCTTTCTTGAAATGTGAATATCTTCTTCTAATATCTTTACAATCTACCTAATTTTTGTGAATTCACATAATTATGAGTTAAATAAACATATATATGTATGTATGTATGTGCTGTGCTCATCCCAGTAGTATGCAGCATCTATGTAAAATGATATATTGTAAATTTAAGTGATAAATAAATTTTGAATTCTAACAGATTTAATACTTCTTCTATATGAAACAAATTTACAATAAATTTAGAACAATTGCTCAGTACAGTGTAAAGAACAAATAGACAAGACATACATTGATATTTACATTTGAATATCAAATACCAAATAATTTTATATTGAATTAAATGATTATTTTGGTGATTATAATCTTGCTTTTCACTCTATTTTGATTACTTGATTTGTCTCAGTGAGAGAAGGCTTGTGCCATTTGGATATAATCAAGTCAGAATCACAGAACTATAAATATTTATAATTTAAATATGCTTCATTTTATAATCATGTATAGATTTGTTGTGGGAATAAAAATATTAATACATTTGAAGTATTTTAAATAATGTCTGGTTTAAAATAATTGCCCAATAAATCGTAGACCATGATGATGATGATTTAGCCCAATGACGAATTAACCCAGATGTACCAAATGTGTTGTCTACAGCATTCAACTACAGCAGTGTGAATAAGAACTAAAACATCATCATCTGACTCAGTTTAGAAATTTTTTCATGATATCACCCATAAAATCCTAAGAACAGCTTTGTTAAATATTATTTGAGATGTTATTTTTACAGATGAGGGCATTAACACAGAGAGAATATAAAAATGACTTGCTGAAAATCTTTGTGGTGTGGACAGTCTGGTTCCAGAAATGTGTTCCAGGAGCTTTATCTGTATTTGCACATCTATATAAATTGAATAACATTATACCTAAAACCAACAAATAATATGCCTTCTGGAATTGGAGTGGCAGAAGTTTATTTCACAGCTATGTTGTCCTTTAAATGAAATTTCTGACTACTGAAGTGGCTGTCAAAAATTCTGGCAAGATTGAGTTTAGTCAATGCATCCATGCTCCTCCCTGAAATTCCTGAAGTTGCCTTTCCTCTTTTATCTTTTTGTCATCTGGATTTATATAGCTACCTATAAGAATGTTTGATTATCATTTAGGATCCTTTTGATTTACCCAAACTAAATTAATCATGAAGTTTACCAGATTATCCAGCATCAAAATACTCATTAACATATTAATATTGGTCTAGAGGTAAAGTTTAGTGATGGTGTTTGCCTCTCATGTGAGGTCCTAACTTTAATCCTTAGTACTGTGAGAAAAAAGTTAGTATTTATATAAATAGTATTTATATAAATTTATAGTATTTTAGTATTTATATAAATTTATATAGAATAGTTTATGTTTTATATATTTTATAGTATAAAGTATTGATACATTTAATGTTTTGTATAACAATTTTACAATATACCATCATATTATTATACTAATATTCCACAAACATCCAGTTTCTTTACTTTTAGAATTTAATATTTAATTCTGGCTTACTAATTACGTTTATCTGAAAAAGAAGATTTGTCCAGAATTGGCAAAAGATTTCATATCTTTCTCCTGGCTCATGCTCAGGTAAAAACTGGGGTTGAATCATAGCTCTAATTTCCACCAGGCCCATATAAAACTTCTAATTAGGTCTTAGCACAGTCTTTCGGGAAGTTCTGACAATGAGTAAAAACTGTTACATGTGCTGAAATTCTATTTCCACACTCTCTCTCCCAAGAACTTGGTAATGACCTCTCTGTGGAGAAGTATATATAAAACGTATTAACAACTCCTCTGGTGTCTTCGATCTGCCTTTGGCAAGGCATCTTCTTATAATGACAGGAGTCACTGACAGTGCTCCAGGTTTCAGGTCATCACTGTTACTGATCAAGGCTCTTCTAGATCCTCCTCTCTCTGAACACTTTCTAGGTCTTTGAGCATCACCCAACTCTATTTATTTCTAAGCATCACTTTAAGAAGGAAGAGGGGAAGAGAATGCCTTATAACTTGTCCAGAGAGTGAGTCGTTGTTTCTCAGATCCATGCTATATGGCCTACTAAATTTAACTTTGAGGTTATTGCAAGTAATCATCAAATTTAAACTTAAACATATGCATGATTTACCTTTGTAAAACAGGCACTGGGTTCAATCCTCAGAACCACATAAAAATAAATAAATAAAATAAGGATATTGTGTATATCTACAACCAAAAAATATATTAAAAAACACAGTGGGTTTTATTTCATGGTTATACACATTTCATTCCCTTGAATGGGTGAAGAATTGATTAAGTTAATGAAAAGAATTCATAGAGGGCTGAGATTATGGCTCAGTGATAGAGCATTTGCCTAGCACGGGCGGGGCCTGGGTTCAATTCTCAGCACCACATAAAAATAAAGGCCTTGTGTTGTGTCCATCTACAAAAAAGATGTTTCTCTCTCTCTCTCTCTCTCTCTCTCTCTCTCTCTCTCTCTCTCTCTCTCTCTCTCTCCCTCTCCCTCTCTCTCTCTCTCTCCCTCTCCCTCTCTCTCTCTCTCTCCTTTAAAAAAAGAATTCATATTATTGCATACAACACTATTTGTGCCAGATTTTACTATGTGACCATTTGCATCTGGCCAAACAAATTTACAAGTTACTACTCTCCAGGAAGTGGTAACTTTTTGGAAACCTTTTCATCTTTTTTGTTTTTTAAGTTGGTTTTGTATTTAGGAAGACTTTTGTCAGTTTTCTTTTTTATTTAAAACATTTTGTTTATTTATCTTAATGAATTGCAAAAGAACCTTGGGCATTTTAAAACTGGAATAATTTAACTGAAATTTTTTGTCATTTCCCTTGGGGACAAAATAAAAATTATAGTTTATAATTATTAACTACAGTTAAACTGACATTTAACTCAATTCTTAATTTGTGGGCATCTTTCTCAATAACAAAATGTATGCTGTGGCAATATGTGAAAATATCGGAGGCTTTCAAAAATGTCATAATTAATCATACTATCTTGGTGTTAATGTTGCTTAAATAAAGTCATGAAATTATTAAAGACATTGCTGTTGCCAATCACATATATCCTAGAAGTACCTATAAAGAGACAACACTTTTCTCTTTGAAGCCCCATAGCCAGATATGGAAGAAACCATTTGGGGCCCTCTTGTAACTCTAAGGAGTTTTGTTCAGACATATGAAAAAGAAATTAATCTACAGGAATATGTCTAAAACTGGTGTGGTATAAAATTCAAATATTATGAAATGCTAGTTTGTATATAAAGTGCAGAAATAGTGGAATAATTATTCACTATAGGTGTTAGCTTTTAAAAATTTCTTATTATTTTAAAGAAATTAAATATTAAGCCTTCCTGTGATGGTAAGAACAGTCAAGTAAATGAATATCTTCAGGCCCCATTTTACTTCCTTATGAAATAACCCTTATGTGACCGGACAGTGGCCTCCTCCATTGCTTGAACTGGAGACACAGTTTGATTCTCCAAAGGACTTTCACTGCCCATTCATCACCCTTGCTGAGCACCTGTGAAGCTGTCAATTCATCCCTCTGCATTGGAGTCAAATACAATAATTCTATGGGGCATCTTTTGAGATAAACACATTATTATTGCAATACCTATCCCTCCCACATCATATAGTCATATTTGTGAGAACAGATCTTTTTTTTTTTAAAAGATTAAGGATCAAGGTTTTTAGAGAGAGAATTTTTTAATATTTTTATTTTTTAGTTTTCGGCAGACACAACATCTTTGTTTGTATGTGGTGCTGAGGATCGAACCTGGGCCGCACGCATGCCAGGCGAGCGCGCTACTGCTTGAGCCACATCCCCAGCCCGAGAACAGATCTTTAGTAAATGTCTTGATAATTGGTTATTGATTAGTAAGGTGGGTGAATTTAATTTACAAACACTGTCACTTCATAAGTGTGTCTGATGTTTAAATAAACAACACACTGGTCTTGAGAAGTTTCAACCACAGAATATTTTATAGGCAGAACATAAAAGATGTCTATTCTAGGTTGGTGAAAAGATGTTAGTTTTTTAATATTTCTCAATTTATACTTTCAAGAAAGGAATATATACATACATTTACTTGCAAAATCTAAAGAATAAAATAACCTATTCATATTCTTATCACAGCACTGTTATAAGAAGACCTATAACTTACATTAAAGACAACATAATTATTAAACAGTGAAAGCCAGCATTATTAATTTAACTGAAATCTGGTTTTATTGGGGGGAAAATCTGCTTTCAAGTATGGCTTGACTTCTCTTAGTAGCTCCTACACATAATCATCTGCCAATTTAAAAACCACATAGCATGGAATTAATTATGGAAATTTTAACAGCTGATTATAAGGAGTCAAAAAAACAAGATTCTTCTTCTAGTAAGATTATTTTGGGTAAGTAAGATGGAGATTCCTAATTGCTGGACAGCTGTCTCCATCAGGATTCATTCACACAGCTCACCAGTCCAAACCAAAGAGCAGTGACAGCAGCTGCAATTTCACACACACACACACACACACACACACACACACTCATATTTATAACAATTATTCCAAATTATTCAAGAGTCCTGTTTCTCAAGCCAGCTACACTTTAGAATCATGCAAATCAAAATTAAAAATAAATCACTGTGTGAAGTTCACTCCAAAGGAACTGAGTCTGATTATCTGCAGGTGGTTTCAGAGATCAGTATTTGCTTAGTCTTCTTCAGGGGAGTCGAATAAGATGCCAGAGGTGACGATCAAGGCTCTCGATCCTCAATTCAAAGATGATACTGGCCTTGAATAACAGCTCTACCTGGATATTTATAATTTATTTGTTTTATATGATTATAAAATTATAAATGAAAATCATGAATTATTACTTTTTATTGTTCTTTATGAAATAAGCTGTGGTCACCCTTTGCACAAATTATCTTCTGACATCTCTACTTTTTCAGTGTTCAATGAGGAGTTCATGCTTTTTGCATGAATAATATAGTCCCCTATGGAGAACCCATGTGAAGGAGATTGTTTCTAAAAGTTTCTTTTTTCTTAGTAGAGTATAATGATTCCAATATTTCTTTGAACTGTATTAAGCTTTCATAGTATTGATTTGGTCATTAAATATTATTACCAACTTATGTAATAAGAAGGATACTAAACCCTGAGTTAAAATTGTGCAGTCAATGGACACTGATCTAGTTCATTATTTAAGTTGCAAAAGGACAAATTATTATCCTAACTATCTCACTTAAGAAAGAAATTGACACCACATTGACACTAAATATGACAACCACCTCGTTGAAAGAATGAGGCAGAAGGATTACAAATTCAAGGTCCATGTCTACAACTTAATGACACCCTGTCTCAAAGTAAAATAACATAACAACATAAAATAAAAGTTTAGGAATGTAGCTTAGTGTTAAGTACTCTTGCCTTCAATTCCCAGTGTGTAGGGAAGGCATGGGGGATGAAATTGACAGATTATAGAAAAGATTACCAAAAAATAATTGCAATTTAAATATCTACTTATATTAAATTTAGGTTACATAAATGACAATATTTTATCATTTTAATATTGAAAGATTATTCTATTTAATAACCTTTTCAAGACATAGTTTGATCCATGTTTCAGTGTTATGAAAGCAACTGACTGATTATTCAAAACATTACACCTCAAAAGGCTGCTGCTTCTTGTTTACTCTGAATTACTGAGCCTTTTTAAGTCTATAAAATTTCTTTCAGGAGAGCTCTATTTAGATAATGTTTTATATCTTTGCATACTTTTATCAAATTATCTAGTCACTTGTTAAAATTAACAACTAGAAGGGATTGGCATGGTGGTGCTTGCTTATAATCTCAGTGGCTTGGGAGGATGAGGCAGGAGGATCCCAAGTTCAAAGCCAGCCTCAGCAATTTAGAAAGGTCCTGTATCAAAATAAAAATAAAATAAAATATAAGGGCTGGGAATGAGATTCAGTGGTTAAGCCCACCGTGGTTTAATTCCTGATACCAAAAAGAAAGAAAGAACAAACTAGAAGGAAAGAGAAATGAAGAGACTGAACTGGAGATTACACAAGCAGTACAAGGAATGAAGCCTGCCATCAGTCACATACCTGAGGAAGGCATGTGCCCTTGCCCACTCCTGCTAAGTGACAGGAACTCAGCACTTAGGTCTGATTTTTGTTTTCCTTAAGCAAGTTTGTGATAATCTAATATCTATAAAGGAGATGACTCCACGAGGATTAAGACTCGTTTTCCCTTTCTCACAATAACCAGAAACAAATCCCTACACTTCTATTTTTTTTAATTTTTTATTGTTGGTTGTTCAAAACATTACATAGTTCTTGATATATCATATTTCACACTTTGATTCAAGTGGGTTATGAACTCCCATTTTTACCCCGTATACAAATTGCAGAATCACATCAGTTACACATCCATTGATTTACATATTGCCATACTAGTGTCTGTTGTATTTTGCTGCCTTTCCTATCCTCTTACACTTCTATTTTTGTGAATTATTATATGACCAGAATTTCATATTTTCAATTAAATAGGAAGCTTCTGACATGGAAGTTTTCCCCTTAGGGTGTAGTCCCACCTAACAAAACATTTGCATAATGTCTTCGTTAGTGCATCAACCAAGTTGGGGCAACAAACACATCTATAAATTAATAGCTAAGACGAACTAGAACTTGATCTTTTTTTCCCACATAACTATCTGGAAGAATGGAGGTCTAGGTCTGAGTGGTCAGACTTCCCTGAAGCACAAGGTAACCAAGACCTCCATGCCTTCCATCTGGTTTCCAATATCCCCCAGGGGCATTTCTCTATTTCATAGGACCAAATTGGTTCTTATGTACTATGTTGTCATCAGAGGTTTGATATGTCAATTAATCACAATTCAACATCAATTTGAGAGGGCTCAGTCATGGCCATTGCTATCTGAAAGAGAGACTGAGCAGTGTAGTCTTACAAATGATTAGTAGTATATCTTGTTAATATGTGAGGAAGTTTTGGGTCTGGCCTGTAGCTCAGTGATAGATCACATGCTTAGCCAGCATGTGGTTCTATAATTTAATTTCACTATCAAATAGTAGATTTTAAAATAGAAAATAGTTTACTTGGGTTATTGGTTCATTCTTACGCAAGCGGAATATTTTTAGAAGATATTGCTTATTTTAATTGGAAAAGACTACTTGGTAATTATTTTGAAATACACATCAATATGGAAATATAATTTTCTATGTCACCAAGCCAACTGAGGTTATAAACTTTCATTAACCAAATCAAGTTTTTTAAGTTATGTAGCTTCCTTTTGTTAATGAGCTTTTTGCTGTAATCATTCCTCCTCTTATATTCTTTGGTTCCTGTAATCAAATTATATATTTTTCCATGGAAAACATATTTTCTTCTTTTAATGTTTTTAACAATTTATGTAGTGTCTAACATTCAACTTCTCATAGCTTCTGAGACACTTTCTAAAACTTCCCATTCTAATTTTTATTCAATGAAAGCAAACAAATTAATTAAGCAAAAGCTATGTGTTAAGAGAATCTATCCTCAGGATTTTAAAATCAAAAGAGGAAAATGGGGGAAAAATGATATAAATTAAAATTATGACAGAAGCAGATTGTAAATAAAGTGCATAAAAAGAACACAACCTTTGATATGATACAATAAGAATATTTCAACTTTGCAGTCTTTCCCTTCCCCACCCCCAAATTAAAACAACCTTTTATAATCATAAGTAAAACATAGGGCTAATCTTGTTGGACAATATGCTACAAAATGCCTGACTAGCACTCTTTGAATCTTCCAAGGTGATCAAAAACAAGAAAAATTTGAGCAACTGTCACACAGAAGTTGATAGGAAATGCAACAGAGAAGTGGCAGAGCAAAAAAAAATTCTGACAACAGATAATCCTTTAGTTGAGTTTTTAAAGAAAAATAGAAAGTATACAAGCAAAAAAAAATAGAAAGGGTAAAAATAGGTATTTCAGACCAAGGAAAAGGAATTAGCAATGCTCAAGAAATGTGGGAGAACACAGCATGCTCCTGGGACTTAAAAGAGTTCCCTATGGCTAAAGAAAATGTGCCTGCACAGATATGTTAAAATACAACCCTAAAATATTACACAGGAGCCAGACGATAGAAATCTTTCTGTGTCAGACTATGAGATTTCAATTACTTTCCTGAACACCAGGAAATGGAGAAATTTTACTTAGAAACACCAGGGGATTCACATACACAGATTTCATTTATTCCTATGAAGAATTCATGAGGTGTGAGGAGGAGATTAAGGACATACTGATAGGGAAGTTATTGATATAATTCAGGAAAAAAGAAAGTATGACCTCCCATTTATCAGTGGAATGGAGAAGGGGAGAACATAGAAGAGGGAGATACTCAGAAAAAAAGGAGCAGTGGTTTTGAAAAGTACTTTTGTAAGTAAAGAAGAGATGATCTTGCATGGTTTTCAACATTTATGTATAAGGCTGAAAAAGATGCTACTCACTGAAATATGAAATGAAAGAGAAACTATAGGTTAGGTGACAATCAACTGTTATCTTCTGCTTTGAATGAAGGAAGGAACTATCTAGGTTTCTAAAAGTAGACATGTGATTCTGGTTGACTAATTTACTAGTTTGGGGATCTTGAGTAATTTAATTCACTTCTCTGCATCTAGATTTTTCCATCTGTAAATGGAATTTCTAGTATTACTGAGGACTCTGGAAGCTTAGATGTAATATAAATTTAATGTCATCTCAGTGTTTTCCATATTGTTTCAATGAGCTTTTTTGCTGCTGTGACTAAAACTCCCAACCAGAACAATAATAGAGGAGGAAAAGTTGATTTTGAGGCACACAGTTTCAGAGATCTCAATCCATAGCCAGCAGGCTCCATTCCTTGGGGCTCAAGGTGAGGAAGAACAATATGTTGGAAGAGTGTGGTGGAGGGAAGCAGTTCATATAAAGATTAAGAAGCAGAGAGAAAGACAGAGACTCCACTTGCCAGATGCAAATATATACCCCAAAGTCACACCCCCAATGCCCCACCTCCTATAGCCACACATTATCTGCCTTCCATTACCACTCAGTTAATCCTATTAGGTGATTAATGCACTGATTGGCTAAAGAGTCCCAAAACCCAATCCTTTCCCTTCTGAATGTTCTGGCTTTGTCTTACATGTAAGCTTTTTGGGGAACACTTTACATCCGAACCATAATACATATCATAAGCCAATAATAAATGGTGGCACATTTAACTATCATGTGATCATTATTCAGTCATGTTAAAATAGTCAAATCAATAAGATATGTAGGTGGATTAAAGCTCAACAGAAGATTGTCTATGAAAATTATTAGTGTGCATGATAAAAATAAGGATAATAATTGAAGACATGACTGTAAATACAATTCCAGGAGATCATACAATCTCTCTAGATATTTTTACATAAAGATTTCTCAGCAAACCTCTAATTTTGTCTTCTAATTTTTCTTTACTCTTTGCATTTTACTTAATTTAAGAAAAATATCTGAAATACTTAAATAAAGTAAAAGAGTTCCCAGATATCCATCATGCAGTTTCCCTATTATTAATTTATTGCATTATCATGGTATATTTGTCTAAATTAATTAATGTTGAGACATTATTATAATTAGTTTAAATTCACACTTTATTCAGATTATCCCATTTTTGCATAAGGTTTTCTTTCTCTTTCAAGATATCATATTAATTTTAGTCTTTCTACTTTTCTTTTTTTCTTTACTTTTTTTTTTTTTTTTTTTAGTACTAGAGAGATATATTGTAGAATATCCCTTAGGTGGGAATTGACTGGTATTTCAATTGTGGTTATATAGGAATTATGTTGTTTGAGAGAAAGTTTAGATATAAAGTGCCTTTCTCATCCTGTCATATCAGGGTGCATATTATCAACATAATTTATCAAAGTTTATGTCTATCTTCATCTCCTGACTGTTAGTGTTTCTCTGGGTTTTCCACTGGGAAGTTATGATATTTTTTTCCCTTCCCATACTGTACTCTTGGAAGGAAGTCCCTATATATAACGCACACATAATTAGCAAAGAGTAATGCTCCATTTGTTAGATCAAAGTATCTATACAATCTACTCTGAATTCTTCAAGGAGAGAAAAATTTGTGTCTTATTTATTTACTTAATAATAATTTCTTTATTTAAATTGGCATGACCTGGGAGTATTTAACTTATAGTTTTGCTTTTATTTCAATACTATGTTATTCATGTTGCTGCTTAAATTGTTCCACTTTGGTCACTGGAAATTTTACTGTTTTTTTTTTTTTGCATCCCTTTGACGTAGCCCATCATTGTGTTTTATTTCAGCACATCTTAGTCTTTGTCATTGAAAGATGCTCCAAGTTCATCTTGTATATTTCTTACCCCAGTTCTAGAACTAGTTATCTATCCACATTGTCCTGGATCCTCTTATTGAAGAATTGTATTCAAAATAAAGATCTGAATTCTAAGGGTGGTTTTTGCTTCAAGATGAAAACCTAACCCAGTGATGATTGCTCCTATTTAAGCTTTATGGTAGCTATAAATAACTTTTCTCTTTTAAAGTTAGATTAAAAATCATTATAGTGAAATTTTTGGACCTCTATGTATACTGCTTTGTAATTACATCACTTGAGTCCTGCAAACAGTTATAATGTAACTTAAATCATGTACCTTAACAATCATTTCTTAAATTAATGCAAACTAACTGCAAATTAGAAGTACATTCTGCATAAATCACTAAAACCATACAAAAGCCAGCAAACAAATTTTAAAAAAATTGAGTTTAAATATATGTGGAACTATACCATCTTGGCTCTTTGAGACAAAGGTGCTCCTTCTTATAATTAGACATATCTGATTCTGTTGTTATTTTAATTCTTTAAATAGTTAAGTCCCATCCAAGTGCATTTTAATGAAGCAAGAATAAGAAGGAATGAAAGTAACTCTGTGCTCTGTAAAATATTAGCATGCTATTATATTATATCCTATATTAGAAATGGAAAAATAGAATAGTGGTGTGGATTTTTTTTTTTTTTTTTTGCTATGCCATCACCTCCTTGTGGGTTATTGTAAGGTAAAAATCATAGCTTTAACTGAGTGAAACACTCTTAAACTTTATCTTTCCTCAAATATATGTACACTTCCTCAGGCTGCTTGTATCCTGCTTATTATACTCTAAGATATAAAATTCTACCCATTTGATTAATAAAATTTATGTTAAATTCAGATAATGTTTGGTCTTTGCAGTAAAAGAAAACTGATGTAACAATATTTTCTCATACTTATTTGAAAATCTGAACTTAGGGCATCTACAAAGAAAAACTGAGAAATGAATTTTATTGCAATGATTTTGATCAAATTCTTCTGAGAAATGCCTTTAATGCAATCTCAAAATATTGCAGTATTTTCAAGCACTGAGAAATAAATCTATTTCTTCATGAATTAATTATCCGTGTTTCTACCAAATTACAATTTTCTATAAATTTTATATCAGGTAAAATACTTACAATATTCCTGAAAAATATTTTTTCTAGTTATCTGCAAATAGTATTAATATTACTATAATATGATGACCTCCAGTGATAAACATTAGATAGTACTCTGCATCATCATTATAAATTTATCCAAAAAAATTTAAAGTACCTTACTCTATATAAGAATTCATGAATGATTCTGAACTTATACATATTAGTCACAAACAAATCAATTCTCAGAAGAATTAATAAAAATAAATAATATTGTTTCATATAAAAATAAGAAAAATGGTAAAGAATTAAGAAACTATTTCTATGTGCAAAATCTAAATGCATATAATTTAGAGTTTTTCAAATATCTTGTTAAATTTCTCATAAAGGAAATAACACTATAGACAGATCACTTATAGTATGTTAGTGAGCTTTCCGTCTTTGTGAAAAAATACCAGAGACAATCAACTTATAAAGAAGAAAGGTCTATTTTAGTTCACAGTTTCTGTAGTTCGAGTTCATTGTCCATGGACTTGGTTGGGATAAAGCAATTCATCTTTTTTTTAGTGAGCATTTGGTTGAGGAGGCAGCTCACCTCATGGTAGCTAGGAAACAAAGACAAAGAGGAAGGTCCTGGGGCAGGTTCTTATGTCTCCTTCCAGGGCAGCCCCTAGTGACCTAATTTTCTTCTACTAGGACAACTTCCTAAAGTTTCCACGTCTTCCCAATAGCACTACAGGGTGGGGGGTCTCCAGGTGACATTTCAAATACAAATTATAGTATATGAACAGACAAGAGAAGTTTTAGGCAAATATTTCATTGATAAGAATGTTTACAACAATTTAATTAAGTAAAAATAATATACTAAAAGACAATTCTAGAGGGTCAAATGCAATAAGTGATAGTTGGAGGAAGTTTGGAGGAATTAGGACTTTAATGCAGTAGAAATCTGAGCTTCCATTGCATTTGTTACCATTTATATGTCCATTTATTATATCACTTCCTTTGAGGTATGCTTTGAGACATCAGAAAAGTCAGAGAAAACTGTTATTTGGTGAGTGACCCTGAAATAGCAAGCAGAAGACAGGGTATTTAGTTTAATTATATGAAGAAATTGTTTTTTTCAAAATGCTTTTTAAAATCAGGCAGATAGTGTAATTTGAAGTTCAAGCATAAAAGCAGGGACCAATAATTCAGTGAACATAACTGAACTGAATCTCTATTAAGGACACTATATAGTCTTAAAAGACTAGGAAAGTATGGCTGTCTGCTTCTCGACTACTTTTATTATTTTCCTGAAGAAAGTGGATATAAAATCTTATAGCTGAAAATAACTGAGAGCAGTTCTCAAGTGAGGCAGGTATACAGAAGCTAAATGAAGATGGATCATCTAAACAAAATATTACTTTATTGTTATATTTGGGTTATTACATTCACTACTATATAAGAATGTGTGCCTAAAATTTATGTGGTTCAATATCATAGTGGTAAGACCTCTATATAATAAACAAAGAGGATTTTTGAATATTTTCTTTAAAAATTACTTGTTGGGGTCTGGGGTTGTAGCTCGGTGGTAGAGCACTCACCTAGCATGTGCAATGCCATGGGTTTGATCCTCAGCACAACGTAAAAATAAAAAATAAAATAAAGATGTTGTGTCCAACTAAAAAATAAAATATATATATATATAAAAAGTAGTTGTTGGGTCAGGCATGATGGTTCCCGCCTGTAATCACAGTGCCTTTGGAGACTGAAGCAGGAAGATCTCAGTTCAAAGATAGCCTCAGCAACTTAGCAAAGTCCTCAAAATAAAAAAAATAAAAATAAAATTAAAAAATTCAAATATCCTGGAGATGTGGCTCAGTGATTAAGTTATGGGGGGGTTCAATCCCTGGTTCAAAAAAAATGAGATATTTAAAATCTTCATAAGGTTTGTATTTTATTGCCTTATACATATTTCTGTTAAGGATGAAATATGATGTTGTGAATGGGTGATTGTGACCTTTGTAGGAATTATCTATATTCATACATATCTGGAGTATTAAGAAAGATGGAAATATCATCAACTAAGTACTCTCCCATGTCTCTTGATTGTCAAAGAATAAATTTTTATGTGGGAGAGTCTTTTGGGAACAAAGCAAGAATATTAGAAAACATGTCAAACATCAAAATATGGCTCTTTGCCCATAATCCAGTATAAGCAATATTTTTCTCAGTTTTCTCATCCATGGGACTCTTATTAGTTAGAAAATCTCTTTAATTATATTAATATGTTGAATTGTCATCAGACAATTTTATATTTTCAGGGACAGTTTACTTTTTTAAAATTTTGTAGTGGATAAAACCTACTGATACTTTTGCATTCTTTCTTATAAAATTTCTTTGTATCATTTAATTAGATAGGTCAAATTTATTTGATTAAACCAGTTAAAATATTAATTATAATGAAAGTTAATCCTCATCTTTCATCTTATAAATGTAAAGCATTTTCTACCGGCTATTAGCTAAAAATAGAATCGCATTCTTACTGTTAAACTAATTGGTTTTAACAGTATACCTTCCGTGTTTCATTGAATGCATAGGGAAAATCTAATAAGAAGATGAATATAATTTAGTGGCATAGTCTCCAGATTTTATCAATGATTATTACTTTATCTCTCTCAAACTAAAATTCCTTCTTGTACATAATATACTAAAGATATCATTATTAACTAATAGTGCTATTAGTAGTATTTTATCCATCATACATACACACTTTTAATAAGATATTATTACTTAGAAAATGAGAGAAGTATTGGATTTCTTCTTTTTATAATAAGTGAATATATTAATTATATCTTCATCATTTTATAACAACCTCTCATAAAAGACATATTTGGCCATTTCTTTCTAAGGGTTTTTCATAATATACCCCTAAAGTCATTTTGATACATTTATCTACATTGAAGAATATGAAGTTGTACTACTTCTGAGAAAAGCATGTCTGATATTACTGATTATTTGGATAGGAGAGAAGCTTTACTAACCAATTAATAAAGCAAGCATTTTCTATAAATTAAATATGCAAAATATGAACTTTCTTATTATTGACTAATGTATTAAAGTTAATGAAATTTTATTAAAAATACATTGTGTTGGCAAAGATACATTAAAATTAAGATATCCTATTTTTTCTAACTATTACTTAAGATCTTTGTTAAAAACAGTTACCTCTAAAAAGGGTCTAATTAATAGTCCTTTGTAACTCTTGGTGAACAATTTTTTTAAAAAAATAGTATAAATAAATATCCCTAAACGACTGAATAAAACATCTCTTGCAAGTTTGTTGTTTTGAATTTTTTAAACAAATTCATATATATGGTTTTCATGATTTTTAATTAAATTTATATGTGCATTTCTTTGACAATTAAGCAAGCATTATTTATATAGTCATGTATAGTTTTATAAGAAATTTCTATTAGTTAATGCTTCCTAGAACTTTTTAGATAATTATTTGTAATAAAGCAAAATAAAATGAACATTTAATAATATATTGGTCATCCTTTTAACTAATTAAGACTTTAAATTACTGGTAATGTTTCAGATACAATTAATGTGATTTTTGCCTTTTTAATTTATTTGACTGAAAATATTACAAAAAGAAAATATCTAGAGGAACATCCATTTCCAGGAAGTTCTTAAAGATTTTTCACTTAAATTGACTACAGAAATGCAAAATTCACAGATAGTTAAAAAAAAATCTACACAAAAGAAACATGGAATACTTTGGCATAATCAGGAAAATTCTTTATGAAAATTGCTTAGCTGGTTAAGGTAATATGTAATATTTATTAAGAGTACTGTGTCTTTTGTTATTCTCATGACTATATTTTGTTTTTCAGAATTTAAAATTAGGTTAACAAGATTGTGAACCAACAATCCATAGCATGTGTCTATTTTCATGGATCTTTTCACATTCTTTGATTATTTTCTGATAATTAGAATAAATTATGAAAAACATAGCTATCTAGAATTAGTTATGTAGTTTATGGTGACTATGAAGTAAAATGACCTTTAAGTAAATAAAGTTAAGATCATAGATTTGGGTTAATGGCTTTCCCCAATTTCTTAGCTTTATTTATATCTAATTTTAAATATCATGGGAAACTAAGAGACAAACATGAATTATAAATTATTTTGCTTCTCTATGTGGTAAGTATGCATGTCAATGGAATTTGGTTTATGTGTTGCAGAATTCTCATATGCAGAAGAAAACTACTCAAGGTCAATTTGGCTTCTTGCTATATGACAGATTATGTAATATGCTATTAAGAAAAAAATATATAAATTATGTATTCTTCATACATAATTTTATTTTAGGAGTGACATTTGCGTAGTGTTACAACTAGGCATATAGAGATGCACTGGAGAAATTAGTTTCAGATTTATAGACAAAATTTCTTTCACTTGTGAGTCATTGTGCTTTCAGGAAAGATGACTCTTAATGAGAACACATATGTTTATGCTAAATAATCTGTAACGCCAAGGGAGGTGGCACAAGCACCTCACCATTAGCAAGATTGATTTTGCCTCAGTGTATTGCTTCACAACAGAAGTACCCTTCAGGTAAGTTGAAAAAGTTATACAGCATGTAGTTTAAATGAGCAGTGACGATTCCGAGAGAGGCAGGAGAATTGTAACTTGCACTCAAAAATCATTGCAACTCTCAAAGAAAACAAACAGTCGTCTGTCAAAACAAAGTTGCCCACATCTTTAGGGGATGGTTTTCCTATTCTTTTTGCAGTATTGGGGATTAAATTCAGGGTTTAGGCATGCCAGGCAAACTCTCTCCCACTGAGCTATATCCCCAGCCCAGGTTTTCTTTGTCTAATCTCTTTATCAGTTTAATAATATTTATTAAAAAACCACATTTTCAAATTCAAATAAAAACTATGCTATAGGAGGTTTTTATTGGAAATAGTTACCAGTTTCACAATAATGAGAGGATATCCAAGAAAGTTTAAGTGCACATGGTTCTAAAACTAGCACTGTAAGTCATGTTCATTACAACAAATTGGTCTCTTTTCTTTAAGCTCATTGGTTCCTAAGCATTTAACTCTCAAACAACTCCATATTTTTACATCAGTCAATCCTCAACCACGTCTCCTGTTTCAATACTTGTTTAATGTTCACTTTCTTTTTTTTGTGAAACAAATCTTTCCCTAAGGAACTACCTCAATAATTATGGTATATATATATAACTTATATTCTGCACATCTACTGAAAAATGAGCATTAACTCCCAGAAATATTATTTGTAAATGAAACACAGTGGAAGAGAATATATAATAAACTACTAAGCAAAAGTAAGATTACGTTCATGTCATTGTATTTGTATGGAAGAAACATTGAAAGGAAAATGATAACAGTATGTTTCCCCAGGGAAGGTAAAGTTGTGTAGGGAATTAGGAAGGTAGAGAAAAGAGAATAATAAAAAATATATATGTAAATGATTTTGTTGAATATTTTGGAGTTTACTTTCTTTAATTCATTAGATATCAACATATTATTTTATATATGTAATGCCAATCTGAGAAACAATAATTATATTGTTACTTGTTCATAAGGATACTCGTGTACTAAATTCTTGAATATTTGGAAGAGAAGGATAATGTGTTAATATATACACTATTCATTTAAAATGTTGGGATGCATTGTCATGTATAGATGCTTATAAAAACAGAAGTTATTATATGCTAACATTAAGCAATGTATGTTCTTTTACATATTCCTTTTCATGATTTTGAAAAACAAGTTGACCTATCCCTTTAAAATGAATTAATTTTTTTGAGAAATATTCAAAGAGTAAATAATCATGTGAATATTTTCTTTTTCTTATTTTTTTAAAGTGGCACATTTATTTACATTTTTAAAAAATGTGAATATTTTCTTTAGAAAAACGTAGTAATAGATAAATTTGGACAAATATTTTAAAACTTGAATTGAGATATTCTTATTAAGAAATATGCTGATGGAAATGGAGACTTTAATAGGTATAATTTAAATTAAAATTTGCTGAGGAAGTTCATGTACAAGTTATAGTATGATGGAAAATTTATGGACAATTAACAAACTGGACCACATAATTTTACAATGAAATACTTCATTTCAACAAAAGTTTTATGTTGATGTTTTTTATTCTCGTACTATTGCACTTTCTTTTCTCTGCAATTTTATTTAGAGCTATTTATATTTTTATGCATTTACTATTTTACAGAGAATGTATGGCAGTTTAAAATATATTTATGCTACTAAAATTATAACA
Source organism: Marmota monax (assembly GCF_021218885.2). Classification (NCBI taxonomy): domain Eukaryota; kingdom Metazoa; phylum Chordata; class Mammalia; order Rodentia; family Sciuridae; genus Marmota; species Marmota monax. Next base: position 1,319,729 of record NW_026695197.1, on the reverse strand, counting down.
TCTTAAATTGTTAACTGAAATAAAACATAACTTTCTTATTCTTTATTATTATTATATTCTTATTATTCTTGTTATTAAAAATATAATCATAGTAATGCTATTCTTATTATTTTCTTATTATTCTTTAATAGCACTTTTTACCTTTAAAATCATGTAATCAGTTTCTTAACATGATTTTATGATACTCACAGTTTTTAATAATATTGAAATTGTTTTAGCATAACTCTGCCTCTCATTATTGTTTAATATATGAAGCACTGTGCAATTCTAGAAATTTTCTGTATAGTATTTTGATGGTTCTTCAGTGAAAAATAATATTTGCATTTGACACTAACTGTGATATATGTCCAAAAACAATGCTATGGATATGTCACAATTTACACAGTACTATGAAAATAATTTCTAATATAAAAAAATACATATTGATTAAAGAGGAAACATCGATAAATATGTAGATTCTTCACTTGTGTGCTGAAAAGCAAGTAATAATATCAGAATATCTAAATGGTACAGAGAATATAATATTGGACAAGAATAATGGCTTATATGCTTGAGGCATTTCTGCTACTAAAAGTCATTTTCACTTGGGGGAGTCCATGTCACTGTTCTATTTCTGTATTTCAACTGTAAATGAAAGCATTATACTAAAACATCTCTAAGCAGCCTTCAATTTTCTGTGTCTATGCCTTGATAAGCCTTCAAAATAGAGAAAATAAGTAAATGGAAAGACATAATGTGTCATCAATGTTATAAATAACATGGAATATATTAAAATGACAGTTTTTTGTAGAGTTTACTAACCATTAATTGTGTTCCAATCATGAATCCATGATGCACTGATGTTCATTTGATTAATGATGATAATAAATATTTGTGCATGTGCTTATGAATATCTCTAAATTAACATTAACATCTCTGCATGTCAATCAAAAAATTGGAGTATATGGGCAGGATTACATTATAAATATTTCTATTATCATTTTAGTGGCTCTTCTTCTATGTACATTTTTCATCAGTCCTTATTGATGAAATACATTCCTTACTTGTCCCGTTAGATTGAATATGGAACACATTACAGAAGATAAAATGTTAAAATGAAGAGGGTTTAAAAGAAGAGTAAATGAATTATGCACTCTACTCTTGAAAACCTAACCAGAGTATTTCAAGTTAACTTATTCATTTTCTGTCCCCTGAAGTGGTAGTTAATATATATTAATTGGTCTTCAGATTTTTACAAGGAATTTGAAATTTTATTTTTCTTATCTTTTAAATGTATTTACTTCAAGTGATACATAAAATGTAAATATTTACATATAATGAGGTAACCCGATGTTTCAGTACATGTATACAAATATGTAATGCTTATATCAGGTTAAACACATCTGTCTTCTCAAACATGTTTCTGGGGAAAAACTTTGACATGTAGAAATGAAAGAAGCTAAAAGAATACGAAATTATTGATTGAATTCAAGAAATTGATTTAGAAAAGAGGAAGGTTAGGGAAGAATTTTCAGTGGTCAATAATATATTAAGGACAATTAGCAAAGGAACAAGGCTAGAAAGAAGCAACATGATATCACATAAACGGAATTTAATTACTGAGCCTGAAGCAAAACCCTGATTTAGCTAAGGATTCTTGTTAGTAATGAAACTAATTTATCCTTTTTGATCCATTTTCCAGAAAACCTTGTGATTCAACCTGAATGCTAAATTAGACAGTTAGTATGAAGCACCCTATCTAGTGTTCTCAAAGATATTCATTTTATTTTATAAAGTTAAAATTATTTTATAAATTCTTCAATAATTTCTTTCTGAGGATTTAGGTCTTTGAAATAAAAGTCAGGAGTTGGAATCAACCTAGTCCTCAACCCTGTGTTTTATGGATCGCTCTACAACCAAAAGAAACTAATCAAGATATTCAAAAAACAACATTTTTGGTGTTCTGTTTTGTAGAACATTTTCCCCCATATTCTAATCACTTAATCACTTCAAAACCATCTCCATTGGGTTCATTCAATATATTCATTCATCATATATTTGTTGGATTTTCATCATGTGTCAGAGGCATTTTAAATTCTGGTGATAATGCAGTGAATAAATTTAGAAAATAGTCCCTACCTACTGGGAAAAAATCATATTCTTGCGAGGGTAACATAAATTACCAAAGGAAATCAGTTAAAAGGCATGCTGTTTTGCACTGTGACAAATAGTACAGGGAGAAAAGGGCAGAAAGGCATGGTTGGAAATGTGATGGATACTGGAATTTTGTGGCACAGTCAGTAAAGGAAGGTGATGTTCCACTCAAGACCTAAAGGAACAGCATGAGCAAAGTGTGAAGATATCTTAAGGAAACCTTTGAAGTTCTCTTGCCTCCAATAGGTACAGCAAGAATGTGACCTGCATTTGAGAAATGGATTTTTACAAGATTAGAAATTCAATTTTAATTTGAGGAAAGACCTAGGAAAAGGGAAACATTGTAAGCTTGGGGAAAACAGAATTATTGATTGAGTGTCAGGAATTAACAGAAGTTTGAGGAGGGATTGAGTTTTAGAGAATTAGGAGAAGATAATGTGACTGATGTGCCTACAGGTGCAGCTGATGAGGATGAGATAAGAAAGGTTATGTGGGGCTGGGTCTCATAGGGGCATATAGGCTTTCTCATTGATTCTTACTTTCATTCTGAGAATTTGAGGAATGGAGAAAAATCATCTAACTTAGCCGTTTTCTAGAGTATTGAATGTCAACTGAGAAAGAATAAGAGTGGAAGCTATTGTCATAACTCAGGAAAAAATTGACAATGGCTTGGAGCACGTGATAAAATTGAAGGTAAGGAAAAGCCATCAGAGTCTGGTTGTATGTTGAAAGCAATTAAAATAATTTTCTGCAATATTAATTGGTAGATATAAGTAAGGAAAAGTTAAAATTCAATATTACCTTTTCTGATGTGATGGCTGATATCCAGTAATAATAGAAAACTATGGGTAAATTAAGCTTTGGAGGGAAGGTAATTAAGTTTTATGTTGGAGGTGCTAACTTTGCAATGTTCATCAAACATCCAAATGGAAATTTAAATATTTATTTTTTATTTTAAATATATATACTGATATTCCACTTTAAATTTATATGTGTGTGTGTGTGTGTGTGTGTATATATATATATATATATATATATATATATATATATATAGAGAGAGAGAGAGAGAGAGAGAGAGAGAGAGAGAGAGAGAGGAGAGAGAGATGGGCTGGGAGTTTGTAGAGAAATGACTCAATTCAAGATAGAAGTTTAGGATCACCAGCTTTAAATTGGATTTTTAAAAATAGGACTGGGGAAGATCACCAAGTGTGTGAAAGTACATGATGTATTTTCATTTGAGTGATTGAACCATGGGGCACTACACTGTGCTGGAGCCAGGGACAGAAGGAGAGGGCAGCAGAGAAACAGCTAGAGGAGCAAGAAAGATATAGAGGTATGAGCTCCTGGTCCAATCTCAGAAACTGTTTCTCCAGAGAGTAACTTGTCTCTAATACTGCAGCTAAGTATTTGTTGTTGTTGTTTATTTTCTATTTACATAAATCTTATGCTAAATGCTTTCTCTGTCATTAACCTATCCTTAAATTTACACTGTCAACAAAGAGAAGCATTTTGATTTTTTTCTCCAACTACAATTGAATGATTTTACATGAAAAACTGATAAAAGGGGCTGTAAGATTAAATGTTATTTCTGCAGACTGAGATGAAGGAAGAGCTCTCAAAAATAGTTATTTATGGTTAGTTCTAAGGAATCTCTGCTGTCCTCTATTGTGTCTTTATAAACTGTCAGTATTTCACAGGAATCCCAATATAATTGATATCAAAAATGAATTCTTCACATTTCCTTTAAGACCCCCAAAGTGTCATGATAGTCTTCTAAAAATGCAATATACATAAAATTGTGTTCCTTTTTGTAGGAATCATATATAACAGGACAACAGCATGTTTGTGTAGAATAAATATTGAAATAAGTTTAACTATTTTTGTAAAATTTAATCTTTTATATCCAGATTATCCTCTCTCTTTCCCTAACACCTTCACACAATGCAGATTTAGCTAATAAACAAATTAACCTTGTTGAAAGAAAAACTAATCAATAATTTATTAGCATTACGTTTTAAAAAATCTCCAAGATTTTGAAAATCCTTTTGTCATGTACTCTTTTAGTTGCTTTCTTCTTTGTTCGCTATAAGATAGTTTACATATTCACAATATGTTTTTCTAAGAAACAATGTATAGGGGTATAAACTCAGATACTCATTTTAATTTTCCAGTACACATAAAACATAATCTAATTTAATATTACTTTAATGCATTGTCCCATGGCCACAAATTATTTATGTGCTATAACACAATAAAAATGAATATATTTTTAAAATTTCTATGAAGTTAGAAATAGGTGCCTAGTTACATATGCATGATTATCTTTAATAATGATTTAGTGCATGTTATAAAAAGACTGAACATTTATAATCACTATCATATTTCATATAATGGAATATTTCTAAGGAAAAACATTAGGAAATAGGTATTCTTCATATTTTCACTCTTTAACAAAAGAAAAAAACAGAAGCTGAAATGATAAATGTAAAGCCAAATTTGGCATAAAACTGACACAAGTCCTATATGTCCATTATTTATTTCATCAGTTAAAATTCAACCATATGCAAATCCATAATATCAGGGAATATTTGCCCCAAAAAACAGATTCTAGTTGCTTTCCCAAATAAGAATCTTGATTATATACAAAAAAATCTGTATTTGATAAACTTTTTTAAAATTTAGAATCATTTTTATTTGAAAATAAAGTTGCACTGATAGCTCAGAGTACCATATACCCTTACCCAGTTTCCCCCAAAGTCAACATTTATATCATTAGAATATATTTGTCAGAACAGGACAAACAACAGTGTACTATATCATAAACTGGAATTCAGACTCTATTTGGGTTTCGCTGGTTCTACAACTGTACCAGGACCCAATTGAAAACATCACATTAGAGTGAATCATCGCATGTCTTTACTTTTCATGACCTAGACAGTTTTGAGGATTACAGATTGCATTTCATCTTTCCACCACTGTAACAAAATACCCAAATTAACTAACTCGTGAAGAGCAAAGTGTATTTTGGCTCACAATTATGGAGCTTCCAGTCCAATATCAGGTGGACCCATTACTTTGCACCTCCACTGGGCATGCTAACATGGCTTTGGTAGGGAGCCTATAGAACAGCAAACTGCTCTCTTCATAACCAAGAAACAAAATAGAAAGAGGAAGAGGAAGGGACCAAGATCCCACAGTTTCCTCCAAGGGAATGTCCCCAGTGACCTAGGGATGTCCCATATGACCCTACCCCTAAAACTCCACAGTGCCTCCTAATAGTGCCACACTGGGGACCAAGTCTTTAACACATAGACCTTTGGGGTATGCTATCTAAACAGCAGCACGGGTCACATATTTTGTCCAATGTCCCCAAATTTGGTTTTTATCTGATTTTTTTTTGTTAACTCTTATGGAATTATGGATGTTAGAAACTAATACAAAGGTAAACAACTCTTATTACCAAAGGTGATATCTGCAACCAACATTTGTTATCATTGATAATGTTGAAATATATTACTTCCTTAAGATAACTCCACTCTGAATTTACAGTTAAGATAGCTCCACTCTGAAGTTACATTTTTCCCACTTTATGTGTTTCAGTATTTGGAAGCCTGACATTGAGTGCTGACCAAAATACTGTGGGGGCCAGGGAGGGATAGTTAAGTCATTTTTTAACCCTCCTTCTATTGAGTTAATAATTCATTACATTCATCAGTGTGGATATATGTATATTTATTTACTTTATACTTTGGGTTATAATCCAAATATATTTACTATACTACTCAAATTGTCTGAGTTTTGGCCATTATGAGTCTTCCAATGTCTCTTTGATTTTCCTAATTTTTTGAGGACCATAGTGCACTGCTCAAGTATGTTTCAATCAATAACAAACTTTGTATATTACAGCTCCCATAATAGTAATGGGGCTAAACATTTTCTATCACCTAATGCCATCATAGCTGTAATAACTACTTATGTATTTGTGGTGATGCTGGTGTAGAGAATCTCACTATGCTGCCAGAAGTACAAAAATATATCATATGCAAATATGCACAGGACATATATTTGATAAGGACAATGAATGTCTATGTTGCTATTTTCTACACTCACTATAGTATAATTTTTAATATTTTAGAGTGTATTCTTTTTTACTTCTCTATAAAGATTTCAACTGTAAAGGAGTCTCAGGCACCTCCTTAGGAAGAAGACTTTGTTACCATGAGAAACAACGGCTCCATCCATGCTGTTGTTCCTGAAGACACTACTCTGGGACAAGATGTGGAGGCAGAAGATAGCCATATTGGTGATCCTAACTCCCTGTCAGCCTAGGTAAGGTCTGAATTTGCATCTTAGCTTTTATAAGTTTAGAGAGTAAAAAATACATATTTTAAAAATAGAAAAAAAAGATTATAGGTAAGAATATAAAGAACATATTTTATATATCTCAGCAATGTGTTAGTGTCTTAAGCTCTTATTACAAGAGTCAAAAATTTTAAAATTAAAATTTATAAAGAAAAATTGTTGTAGTAAGCTGCTTAATTCATTTCTGAGGAAATACATATATTTTTAAATAATTATAGTATAGAATAAGTAAGTGGTATTTATAAAATCTGTGGTAGTGTACAGAAATGTCAGGGGCCTACACTCTCTACTCATTCACTGGCACACCCCTAGTAGTGTCCAGGTCTAAAGCTCCATTCATAATAAGAACCCTGTACAGGTGTGCCCTGTGTTTTCTTTAATATCACATTTTTTCTGCCTTTCTATGTTTACATATATATTTATAAACAAAAATCTTTACCACTGTGTTACAGATGTCTGCAGTATTCAGTGCAGATATGGTACACAGATATGTAGCCCAGGAACAATACACTATACCATGTAGCCTCAAGGTATAGTAGTCTGTACCATCTAAATTTGTGTAAATATACTCACAATCATTAAATCACAATAAAATTCCCCAGTGACACATTTCTCAGAAGGCATATCTGATGTTGTGTGATATATTACTGTATTTCCTTGCATTCTATGTCACAAGATGCCTCAGTGTCATTTTACATTTTCTCTATATCAGTCATAAAAAAATACATTCTCCAAAGAACTCTGATTCCCTTTACTGGAGAATAGTGAGCTGAAACTCACATCAGGGTTTTGAATATGATCATTGTTGTTGAAATGTCACTTCATCTAGTACCCAGTGAACAGAGCTAGTAAATATTATGTATCTTCTAACCTACATTTACACACACACACTCACACATTGATATAAACATATAATTATTTGTGTATCTATGCTTATGGATATGAGTTCATATTGATGTCTCCAACTCTTATCTAATGCCACACAGTTCTTGCTAACCTACACAAATATTTATAATTACTATGCAGACCAACTGTTCTTGTTTTGTAGGGGCTGAAAGTTTTTCTAGTATGTGTTATTTTCAGTGCTAAAACTATGAAAATGCCATGCAAACAGGGAAGGTTTTCACTCTAACATCATCTTCAACATTGAGAAACTTGGCTGCACCATCCATTATTATGCCCGAAAAAAATATTCATTTAATATGCAAGATGAGGCAATGGATTTCAACATAATGGAGTACAAAAAGTTCAATAAAATGGTTTCAGATTCCATAAGCTAATGTTGAAGAAATTTCTAATTGTCAAGTAGAACATCAATGAATATGTGTGAATATCCACAATTATGTGAAAAAGTTCATAAATTATTCTTCCCTTTTCCAGAAAATATCTTCCTGAGGCTATGTTTTCTTCCTACAATTCAACCAAAACAACATAGTTCCACAAACTGGATGTAGATGTAAAAATTAAAATTACATATATCAATCAATAAGGAAATGAAAGTCCAGCAGTCATCAATCCAGAAAGTTTGATGTGTTTGAAAATAGTGACCATATTTCTTACGTACGTTTTGTTTGTTTCAGGGGAAAACCACCCTTGATTTTTTATAATTATTTAGTTCTATTATTATATAATAGGATTATCATTCATTTATTTAATCAAATTAAACATAAAACAGTTTAATAGTTGTTTGGATTTTTAATATGATATTATTAATACATAATATCCATTTAACCTAAAAATCTTAGATTCATTTATAATTTGTAAGAGTATAAAGGACGTCTTAGGACAAAATGTGTGTTAGCAGTTTCCTTAGATATTTTGAAGGAAGATTGTATCCGTTCTGCAATCTAACACTGAATGAGAAGAAGTTATTCAAAATAGTCAATAATAGATAAATGAAAATATTAGCAATAATGATAGCAATGATGAAGAAAATTCTTCTTTGAATCTTCTTAACTTCATTAAGTATGTGCACTCTCAGAATGAGTTTCATATCTTAAAGTGTGATGGACATCCTGTGACATCAATTATAAGGAAACTAGGTCCCAGTCCAATCTAGATTGATGGTGGGTTAACCAGTCAATTTCAAGATAGACGATGTAGGACTGGGAATACATAATATATGAAGGCATATGTGCACACATATATACATATGTTTATTCTAAGTTCTCTTTTATGTGGGCTTCAACAGGCTGTCTATAAAATCATTTCTGTGTCTTAGAATCATAGCCAAAGGGAAACAATCAGTTTAGCTGATCTCAAATAGAAAACTGTGAACTCATACTAAACTTAAATGTAATTTAGACTTAACATACCACTACCAATTGGAGAACCATGCTTTAATCACATATTCAAAGAAAGGATGCTTTCTCAGGATAATCTACTCTAGAAGGTTCTACAATGTTAGACATGTAAACTATGAATGTACCCTGAAAATTTCATCCGTTTTTTTTTTTCCTCCAAATAAAGTCCATTTCTTCATCCATTCAGAATTTTCTGATGCTGTCAAGATTCTAGGCATAGGGTTGGGGATTGGAATACAATGTCTAAGGGCTGAGTCTGTCCTTAAAATTTTAAGTCATTATAGAAGTCTAAGTAAGAGGCTAATATGCATCAAAACATATCATGCTTCTATACAGAAGGTTAGTAATTACAGTACTATTCATAGAACAGTTTATTATGTTAGTTTTTAATTATACAATAGTTAGAAAATTGAAGTACTTAAGTCAGGAAGGGCAATGTTTTGAGGAGCTTAAGTGTAAAAATAATTTCAAAATATCTTTTCAAATCTTATAAAATAATTTTTAAGTAGGAGATTTTACACACACACACAAACGTTTCTCTTTCATAAATTAAAAAAAAACAGAATAGAAAGTAAATGCCTCTCTATACAAAAGTTTAGTTGTAGGATTTGAATACCATGAAAATTGACATTTTCATTAATAGAGAATGAAACAGATTTATATCAATTGACTTTGAGTGTCAAATGTTAATAAGCCAGGGTATAATAACCTCGATATAAAGAATGAACAGAAATATGAACCATATGAACATGTCTCTCTCTATATTTATTTATATATTGATATTTATCATATAAGTGTGTTAGTTATTATTATTGTTAAGATATGAGGTGTTCCCCAAAAGTTCATGTGCGAGAATGCAAGAAAGTTCAAAGGTGAAACAATCAGATTATAAATGCTTTAATCAAACTGGTGGATTAATCAACTTGAATGGATAATTGGAAGCTAACTATACGTTAGTAGGGTGTGGCTAAAGGAGATGGATCACTGGGGGCATGCTTTGGGGGTTTCTATGTTTGCCCCTGGTGATTAGAGCTCATTCTTTGCTTCTTGGCTATCATGTCCTGAACTGCCCTGCCCTTTGGCCATGATCTTCTGCCTCCTCTTAGAACCAGAGCTGTGGAGTCAGTTAGTCATGGACTGAACCTCTGAAACCCTGAGTCAAAATAAAATATTCCTCCTCCACATTGTTCTTGTCAGTCTTTTGGTTGCAGGGATGAAAATGCTAACTAAAAGAGATATTCATCTCATTAAAGTAAAATACTTGACATGAACAATTTAGAGGAGGAAATATTTATTTTGTTCCTAGTTTCAGAACTCTGAGCCCCTGATTGGCTGGCACCATTGCTCTGGGCCTTAGGTAAAGTGGAGCATCATGGCAGATTAGTGTGACAAAGAAAGTTGTTTAGTTGGGGAAGAGAGAGAGAGAGAGAGAGAGAGAGAGAGAGAGAGAGAGAGAGAGAGAGAGAGAGAGAGAGAAAGTGAGAAAGTTATGAAGGGGTTTGGCATAAGAAATAAAAGAAATATCCTTCCAGGGCATATCTTCCAACTAGATTCTGCCTTGTACAGTTTTCATCACCTCCCAGTGCAAATTATTAACCCATCGAATGGATTAGTGCACTGCTGAGGTTAGAGCTCTCATGCATCTGTAGCATTAAAGACCAAGTCTTCAATACATGAGTCTCTGGGAGGCATTTCATATCCAAACCATAACAATGAACATACATGAAAGTTGGAAAACAAATCTACAAGGCTTTTAATATATTCAGGTCGTGTACCTGTCATGGAGAACTTAACTGAGGTCAAGGAGAAAGACATGAGAAAAGGTAATCATAATTTTGAAACTATGTGTATTTTGAAACAACCTAAGTTGTGGAATTTTGAGTTATTTTATTTTATTGTCCTTATGTTTCTTTTCAATTTTTATGATGAACACATTTTTAATCAAATAACAAAATATTTTCCTTTTGGAAGCAAAATTTACTTTCCTGGAAGTTGTATTAGAGGTGTTTTAAAGATACTACACTGAAGAGAAGAACAAAAGCATTTTGCTGTGACTCCAATCCAAATTAAGAAATAAAAAAGATTGTCAAGAAGTCAGTAATAGTGAAAAGGTGATGTAGCAAATAATTAAGCAAACTTTTACACTGTTAAAATACATGGGATTTATTGACAGCTTGGGTATGAGAAGGGAGCCAGGAATGTGAGAGTAGGATGAGTGTTAGATTTTTCATTTAGGAAAATGCCTAGACCATGAGTTCATTCACTGAAATGACAACAGGAGAGAGAGTATGTCAGAGTGAAAAATGATTCAAATGTATGAAATGTCAATCATTGTACTGTCATGTGTAACTAATAAAAATAAAATAAAATAAAATGGAAAAAAAAGAAAAATGACAAATTCAGTTTTACATATTATAGTATATATTCACATAGCAGAATCTTCTGGTTAGAAATATAGAAGTCATCAGTTGAGCTGAGACCAACCAAGGTAAGAGGGTCTCAGAAAAAATATAAATCAATTACAAAGTAACTTTATAAAGAAAAGTTGAAAAGAGGAGAGTATTTTAAAGAAAAAGTAGACATATAAAGTAGACATGATCTAGGGTAGGAGGAAGAAAATCAAAAGAAAATTTTCATGGATGTACTGCAAATATTTAAATGGCATAATCGTTCATAGAGTCAAACACAGAAGAGATCTAGTACAGGTAGTATTGTAACATTTCAACTTATTTGGAAAATGTGAAAACCATTGGCATATCATGAGAAGAGTTAAAGGAGGGAATAAGAATTAATGACCACAAAACATGCTCAACTCTATTTGCAATGCTTTAGCAATGTAATTGATGGAAAAAAACATGGGGAGGGGATGGAATGAAACTGAAGAGTTGTGTGGATTTGAAGCATGGTTTTAGTTTATATCATTCTCTGAAATGATAAAAGGAGAAAGAGTTTATATCATGGTTGATGTAAGTGTCAATGTGCTTGCTCCCAGATCATTGTTCACAAACAGAACAGGTGAAATATCTGTACCAACCATTTTATTCAGAAAATAAAATTACAGTTACAGTGCCTTATGTTGGGATTATATGATGAGGATGTAGCAGTTTTTCTACCAAGGTTTTATACACAAGGATGAATATTTTTCTAATTGTTATTCTCTGCTTTGCATAAACCCAGATCTACTTATAATCTAAATAGTTAAACTTTAAAAAATAATTATTTAATTGTTGTTTTCCTTTTGTTTACTTTAGGTTTTATCTAACCTTTGGAGTTGAGCATTTAATTTATTTTTGTTTTTTAATTTTCTTTTTTTTTAAATTTTTTATTGTGGGTTGTTCAAAACATTACAAATTTCTTGACATATCATATTCCACACTTTGATTCAAGTGGGTTATGAACTCCCACCTTCACCCCATACACAGATTGCAGAATCACATCAGTTACACATCCATTGATTTACAAATTGCCATACTAGTGTCTGTTGTGCTCCGCTGCCTTTCCCATCCTCCACCCTCCCCCCTCCCCACCTCTCCCCTCCCCTCCCCTCCTCTCTCTCGACCTCCTCCACTGTATAACCCTGAGGGTCTCCTTCCATTACCATGCAATTTCCCTTCTCTCTCCCTTTCCCTCCCACCTCTCATCCCTGTTAAATGTTAATCTTCTTCTCCTGCTCTTCATCCCTACTCTGTTCTTAGTTACTCTCCTTATATCAAAGAAGACATTTGGCATCTGTTTTTTAGGGATGGGCTAGCTTCACTTAGCATAATCTGCTCTAATGCCATCCATTTCCCTGTAAATTCTATGATTTTGTCATTTTTTAATGCAGAGTAACACTCCATTGTGTATAAATGCCACATTTTTTTTTATCCATTCGTCTATTGAAGGGCATCTAGGTTGGTTCCACAGTCTTGCTATTGTGAACTGTGCTGCTATGAACATCGATGTAGCAGTGTCCCTGTAGCATGCTCTTTTTAGGTCTTTAGGGAATAGACCAAGAAGGGGAATAGCTGGGTCAAATGGTGGCTCCATTCCCAGCTTTCCAAGAAATCTCCATACTGCTTTCCAAATTGGCTGCACCAATCTGCAGTCCCACCAGCAATGTACAAGTGTACCCTTTTCCCCACATCCTCGCCAGCACTTGTTGTTGTTTGACTTCCTAATGGCTGCCAATCTTACTGGAGTGAGATGGTATCTTAGGGTGGTTTTGATTTGCATTTCTCTGACAGCTAGAGATGTTGAGCATTTTTTCATGTACTTGTTGATTGACTGTATGTCCTCCTCTGAGAAGTGTCTGTTCAGGTCCTTGGCCCATTTGTTGATTGGGTTGTTTGTTCTCTTATTGTCTAATTTTTTGAGTTCTTTGTATACTCTGGATATTAGGGCTCTATCTGAAGTGTGAGGAGTAAAGATTTGTTCCCAGGGTGTAGGCTCCCTATTTACCTCTCTTATTGTTTCTTTTGCTGAGAAAAATCTTTTTAGTTTGAGTAAGTCCCATTTGTTGATTCTAGTTATTAACTTTTGTGCTATGGGTGTCCTATTGAGGAATTTGGAGCCCGACCCCACCGACTGTAGATCGTAGCCAACTTTTTCTTCTATCAGACGGCGTGTCTCTGATTTGATATCAAGCTCCTTGATCCATTTTGAATTAACTTTTGTGCATGGCGAGAGAAAGGGATTCAGTTTCATTTAGTTGCATATGGATTTCCAGTTTTCCCAGCACCATTTGTTGAAGATGCTATCCTTCCTCCATTGCATGCTTTTAGCCCCTTTATCAAATATAAGATAGTTGTAGTTTTGTGGATTGGTTTCTGTGTCCTCTATTCTGTACCATTGGTCCACCCGCCTGTTTTGGTACCAGTACCATGCTGTTTTTGTTACTATTGCTCTGTAGTATAGTTTGAAGTCTGGTATCGCTATACTGCCTGATTCACACTTCTTGCTTAGCATTGTTTTTGCTATTCTGGGTCTTTTATTTTTCCATATGAATTTCATGATTGCTTTCTCTATTTCTACAAGAAATGCCGTTGGGATTTTGATTGGCATTGCATTAAACCTATAGAGAACTTTTGGTAATATCGCCATTTTGATGATGTTAGTTCTGCCTATCCATGAACAGGGTATATTTTTCCATCTTCTAAGATCTTCTTCTATTTCTCTCTTTAGGGTTCTGTAGTTTTCATTGTATAAGTCTTTCACCTCTTTTGTTAGGTTGATTCCCAAGTATTTTATTTTTTTTTGAAGATATTTTGAATGGAGTGGTTGTCCTCATTTCCATTTCAGAGGATTTGTTGCTGATATACAGGAATGCCTTTGATTTATGCGTGTTGATTTTATATCCTGCCACTTTGCTGAATTCATTTATTAGCTCTAACAGTTTCTTTGTAGAGCCTTTTGGGTCTGCTAGGTATAGAATCATATCATCTGCAAATAGTGATAATTTAAGTTCTTCTTTTCCTATTTTGATGCCTTTAATTTCTTTCGTCTGTCTAATTGCTCTGGCCAGTGTTTCGAGAACTATGTTGAAGAGAAGTGGAGAGAGAGGGCATCCCTGTCTTGTTCCAGATTTTAGAGGGAATGCCTTCAGTTTTTCTCCATTCAGAATGATGCTAGCCTGAGGCTTAGCATAGATTGCTTTTACAATATTGAGGTATGTTCCTGTTACCCTAGTTTTTCTAGAGTTTTGAACATAAAGGGATGCTGTACTTTGTCGAATGCTTTTTCCGCATCTATCGAGATGATCATATGGTTCTTATTTTTAAGTCTATTGATGTGGTGAATAACATTTATTGATTTCCGTATATTGAACCAGCCTTGCATCCCAGGGATGAATCCTACTTGATCATGGTGTACAATTTTTTTGATATGTTTTTGTATCCGATTCGCCAGAATTTTATTGAGGATTTTTGCATCTAGGTTCATTAGAGATATTGGTCTGTAGTTTTCTTTCTTTGAAGTGTCTTTGTCTGGTTTAGGTATCAGGGTGATGTTGGCCTCATAGAATGAATTTGGAAGTTCTCCCTCCTTTTCTATTTCCTGAAGTAGCTTGAAAAGTATTGGTATTAGTTCTTCTTTAAAGGTTTTGTAAAATTCTTCTGTATACCCATCCGGACCTGGGCTTTTCTTAGTTGGTAGTCTTTTTATGGTTTCTTCTATTTCCTCAATTGATATTGGTCTGTTTAGGTTTTCTATATCCTCCTGACTCAATCTGGGCAGATCATATGACTTAAGAAATTTATCTATGCCCTCACTATCTTCTAATTTATTGGAGTATAAGGATTCAAAATAGTTTTTGATTATCTTCTGTATTTCTGAAGTGTCTGTTGTGATATTGCCTTTTTAATCCCGTATGCTAGTAATTTGAGTTCTCTCTCTTCTTCTCTTCGCTAGCATCGCTAAGGGTCTGTCGATTTTGTTTATTTTTTCAAAGAACCAACTTTTAGTTTTGTCAATTTTTTCAATTGTTTCTTTTGTTTCGATTTCATTAATTTCAGCTCTGATTTTAATTATTTCTTGCCTTCTACTTCTTTTGCTGTTGTTTTGCTCTTCTTTTTCAAGGATTTTGAGATGAAGCATGAGATCATTTATTTGTTGGTTTTTTCTTTTTTTAAGGAATGAACTCCAAGCAATGAATTTTCCTCTTAGAACTGCTTTCAATGTGTCCCATAGATTCCGATATGTTGTGTCTGTGTTTTCATTTATCTCTAAGAATTTTTTAATTTCCTTCTTGATGTCTTCTATAACCCATTGATCATTCAGTAACCTATTGTTCATTCTCCAAGTGATGTATGCTTTTTCCTTCCTTCTTTTATCGTTGATTTTCAGTTTCATTCCATTATGATCAGATAAGATGCATGGTATTATCTCTACTCCTTTATATTGTCTAAGAGTTGCCCTGTGACATAATATATGATCTATTTTTGAGAAGGATCCATGTGCTGCTGAGAAAAAAGTGTAACTGCTTGATGTTGGGTGGTATACTCTATATATGTCAATTAGGTCTAGGTTATTAATAGTGTTATTGAGTTCTATAGTTTCCTTATTCAACTTTTGTTTGGAAGATCTGTCCAGTGGCGAGAGAGGTGTGTTGAAGTCTCCCATGATTATGGTGTGGTGGTCTATTAGACTCTTGAAATTGAGAAGAGTTTGTTTGACGAACATAGCTGCACCATTGTTTGGGGCATAAATATTTATGATTGTTATGTCTTGTTGGTGTATGGTTCCCTTAAGCAGTATGTAGTGTCCCTCTTTATCTCTTTTGATTAACTTTGGCTTGAAATCTATTTTATTTGATATGAGTATGGACACGCCTGCTTGTTTCCGAAGTCCATATGAGTGATAAGATTTTTCCCAACCTTTCACCTTCAGCCTATGTATGTCTTTTCCTATCAAATGCGTCTCCTGTAGGCAGCATATTGTTGGGTCTTGTTTTGTGATCCATTCTACTAGCCTGTGTCTCTTAATTGGTGAGTTTAAGCCATTAACATTTAGGGTTATTATTGAGATATGGGTTGTTCTTCCAGCCATATTTGTTTATTTCTGTTACTAAACATGGTTTGTTTTCCTCTTTGATTATTTCCCCCCCCCCTTTTACTGTCCTACCTCCCACTGTTGGTTTTCATTGTTATTTTCCATTTACTCTTCCTGTAATGCTTTGAAGAGATGGTTTTCTAGCTGCGAATTCTTTAAACTTTTGTTTATCGTGGAAGGTTTTAATTTCATCCTCCATCCTGAAGCTTAATTTCGCTGGATACACAATTCTTGGTTGGAACCCATTTTCTTTCAGTGTTTGAAATATGTTATTCCAGGATCTTCTAGCTTTCAGAGTCTGTGTTGAAAGATCAGCTGTTATCCTGATTGGCTTACCCCTAAATGTAATCTGCTTCCTTTCTCTTGTAGCTTTTAAAATTCTCTCCTTATTCTGTATGTTGGGCATCTTCATTATAATGTGTCTAGGTGTGGATCTCTTATGATTTTGCACATTCGGCGTCCTGAAGGCTTCTAGGATTTGGGATTCTGTCTCATTCTTCAAGTCTGGGAAGTTTTCTTGTATTATTTCATTGAATAGACTGCTCATTCCTTTGGTTTGGAGCTCTGTACCTTCCTGTATCCCAATGACTCTTAAGTTTGGTCTCTTAATGTTATCCCATATTTCTTGGATGTTCTGCTAATGGTTTCTTAACAGTCTTGCTGAGCTGTCTATGTTCTTTTCCAGTTGAAATACTTTGTCTTCATTGTCTGATGTTCTATCTTCTAAGTGTTCTACTCTGCTGGTAGTATTCTCCATTGAGTTTTTAAGTTGGTTTATTGCTTCCTGCATTTCTAGGATTTCTGATTGCTTGTTTTTTATAACCTCTATCTCCCTGTATAGTTGATCCTTTGCTTCCTGGATTTGTTTGCGTAATTCGTTGTCGAAGTGATCTTTCATTGACTGATTTTGCTGTTTAATGTCTTCCTTGATACTCCAGATCATCTGAAGCATGTATATCCTGAATTCTTTATCTGACATTCCATCTGCTGCAGTTGTTACCTCTTGTAAAGTTGCGTTGACCTGCATTGCTTGTGGTCCTTTCTTTCCTTGTCTTTTCATACTGCTTGCGTATCTTTCCTGCAGGTGCGGGCGGCGGCTCTGCTCTCTCCTTATTCCAATTGGGGTGTCGTGGCTACCACGCCGGCAGGTCACTGGGCCTGTTCTGGGAGCTGGCGGCAGCTCTGTTCTGCCCCTACTCCAATTGGGGTGACGAGTGTACCACGCCGGCAGGCCACCGGGCCTGATCCGCCGGTCGGTTGCAGGTTTGCCTACCCTGCAGGTGCGGGCGGCGGCTCTACTCTGCCCCTACTCCAAATGGGGTGACGTGTCTGTCGTACCGGCAGGCCACTGGGCCTGTCCCGCTGGTCAGTCGCAGATCTGCCCACCTTTCGGGCACGGGTGGAGGCTCTGCTCTGCCCCTACCCCAATTGGGGTGTCGTGACTACCCTGCCTGCAGGACGCTGGGCCTGTTCCTGGCACGGGCGGCGACTCTGCTCTGTCACTACTCCAATTAGGGTGGTGTTTGTACCACGCCGGCAGGCTCCTGGGCCTGATCCGCCGGTCTGTTGTAGGTCTGCCTACCTTGGAGGCGCGGGCGGCGGATCTGCCCTGCCCCTCCTACCACACCTGCGGACCCCTGGGCCTGATCTGCAGGTTGATCACTGGTCTGCTCACCCTGCGGGCACGGGTGGCGGTTCCGCTCCGCCCCCACTCCAATTGGGGTCACGTGACCACCACACCGGCAGCGCCTGATCCGGGCATGGGAGAAGGATCTGCTCTGCCCCTACTCCAGTTGGGGTGACGTGTGTACCACACTGGCAGGCCACTGGGTCTGACCCGCCAGGCTGTCACAGGTCTGTTTACCTTGCAAGCGCGAAGGGCGGCTCTGCCCTGCCCCTCCTACCACGCCCATGTACCACTGGGTCGCGGGTCTGCCCACCTTGCAGGTGTGGGTGGCGGCTCCGCTCCGCCCCCTCTCCAATTGGGGTCACGCGGTCACCACGCTGGCGAGCTGCTGGGCCTGCTCCAGGCGCTGGCGGTGGCCCGGCTCCTCCCCTCTGGCTCGAGGACAAATTGAGGAGACTCGGGTGACTGTGCCTCACCCCCCTACCAGGAGACCAACTGCTTATGTCGCCGCTGGTATTGATGAAGTTCTCTCCTCCGCCGCTTTCTGCTGACATCAGATCTCTGCCATGTTGGTATCCTATGCGAATGGCAGCATTTCGTTCCCCTTGCCGGGCAACCAAAACAACGGGTGAGTCCTGACCGGCCCTCAGCAGGACCCGGACCGAGACGCAGTTTCCGCGGGCTCCTAGCCCCGGTCCAGGGAAGTTCTGGGAGCCGGAACTCAGCTGCTCCGTGCTCGGTGTAAGCTCCTATAAGTGTAATCTCCAAGAAGCAGTCCCCGCGGGCTCAGTTCCGGGACCCGGAATTCGGCTGCTTAGTGCTTGGTGTATGCTCTGATAGTAGCAGGGTCCAAGAAGCAGCCTCCGCAGGCTCCGCAGCCCTGGGCCAGGGCAGTTCCGGGACGGTTCCGGGAGCCGGAACTCGGCCGCCCCGCGCTGGGTGTTCGCTCCGATAAGATCAGATTCTAAGAAGCACCCAGGCGCTGAACCCTAGCAATCTGTCTGCAAGCCGCAGGTGAATTGCCTGTTTTTTAATTTTCATGACTACAGAATTTAAGAATTTAGGTAAAGGATGTTTCATTTGGTTTTCCTTTTAATAACATGTCATGCTGTGATATATGATATTAATTTTTATCATGTGTACAAATTTATTTTTCTCAATTGTCATTTTGATTAAAGAATATTTTAGTAATATTTTTCAAATGTTCTGAAGGAAGGTGATTTTTAATTTTTAATTTTGTCATTACATTATGATAAAATAATGATGTTTATATTGTTTATAATTTGTTACTTTTTGGTATAAATTAAGAAATCATGTTATAATAATGATAAAAATATGCACTTATACAACATATAACCTTGAAAATAAAGTATGTTCTATACATCTGGGTAAAAGTTTAATATATTGTTTAAACTTACTTTAATCATGTTGTTTACATTATCCACGTTCACATTTATTTTTTTTTTTTCCAAAACTTTGCTTGTTAACTGAAGGTGATTCCATAATTGTCAGGCTTCTTCTTGCTTTACTAATGTTCTATTTTGTTATATGGTGCATAGGCATAATTTGACTTCACTGTGAATAATAATATTCAGAAATTAAAGTTCTTTTTTAACATTCAATAATATTTGAGCTTGAATTCTATTTCATATGACTATAGTCATAATGCTTATTTTTCTGTTGTTTTCATATTCTTGAAACTTATTGGAATCATCTTTATGATTTCTGTAGGACTCTTTTTTCTAAGACATTTTCTTTGTAATCAGAATAAAGTTGGGCTTATATATTTTTCATGGAAATTATATTCACTTATTTTTGCTTTGTTTTTAATAATACACTTTCCCAAATGGAGTCCTTATATGAATTTTTATAGATATAAATAATGGCCTATTTATTCTTATCCAGATTTAAATAATTTTCTCTCCATTTCATAAAGTCTTTACACTCAAATCTCATTATTTTAACATTTTCTCAGCACCATTGGCAAAAAGTTGGCAAAATTGCATTTTAGTGAATTTACAGGAAACCTTTCCCTGGGTTATACCTGTACTACTGCATTTTTTTCCATCAGAACTGAGACATTTCTTATTTGCTGGCCATTCATGAGGTAGTTGCTCTTCCATGATGTTCCTTGAAACTTCATCCTTTTAACTGTTCTTTTCAAAATGCATTCTACCATAGTTATGTTTGTTTTATAGCATGAAAGGAGGAATATAGCAAATATTATGTTAGTCCAGTTACTTATCCCTATTATAAATACTTCCATCCAAACCTTTTTCTGTTACTACTTCCAGTTGTTGCTACAGTAGTGTCAATAATGATGTAAGAAGCAGTGATAAATAGAGGATCTTGTAGAATCCCATAATCTGCCTCTGGAATCACAAAACATTTATTCCCAAAACAACAGAACTGATTTGATGACTCTCACAAGATAAGAATTTTATTGAGAATTCAATAACGTGTCATATGCAGAATAGAGTGGTTGGACATAATTCTAGCAGAAGAAAACACCTGAATAGCTATGTGGATTTGAATGGATTATAATTATTATTATAATTATAGGAATCATTCTTTTCCACTTCAAAAAACTATAGTGAAGATAGTCATATGAATAATTTGTATAGTGTTGTAAATCTAGACACCTAGGGAATGTATTTTTTCCCATAATTTACCATAGTACCTATAATTAAAAAAATTGTGATGATAATCAAGATTGGATCACATTTCTCTCTGAGGATTATAATGTAACTGATTAAATTTTGTTTCAGAATTTTGGAAAGCAGACACTGTTATTAGTTTGTTAATTTTTCTTCCTATTGCCAGTTACAGTTTATATAGGTAGGTCAACTTGGAAGAGAACTGAAAAGATATAAATGAGGTAAAAAGATATAAATGATATAAATGAGATAAAAAGGTATAAATGAGTTACAAAGTATATATATGTGTATATGTGTATATATATATATATATATATATATATATATATATATATATATAGTCAACAAGAAGTGAAGAGGACACAATTTCTGACACAGATTTTTAGGAGGCTTTTCACAAGGGCTTTTCATATCATATTGAACATAACAAGACATAAGCAGTGATAGTAATGAGGTGATCAGAATGTGTCACCACATTATCTAGGGCTAGGAGAAATAACTACAAAACTCTAACTGGACCACACATACCCAGAATTTCATGTTTGTTTGCTTCAAGCTTAGCAAATTAGTATATCCTCTAAAATAAACCAGAAGTATATTTATGATAGTACATCAGCAAAATATGACAAATTTTCATTCTTTCAAAAATTGTGTCTATCCTGGTAGGTTTTAGCTCCTACCTCCGACTCCAATGGAGACTCGGTTGCCTTTTGTTTCTTCCCATTTTCTCAAAGCTTTTATTTTAATTTCCGTAAGCTTAATGTCTCTAAAGTGTCCCCAGTAGAGAGCACAGCAATCTTTATGTGATTACCATGTTTTAGTGGCTTTACTTTCAGCTGAGCTATAGATGAACACCTTCTGTGACAAAAATGTTTGTTAAGAGTCTAAAAATACCGGTCCATTAATAATACACTATCAATATATATATCAGTCAATTGAATGTATTATTAGGAAATTCAAATAACCTATACTTAGATTGAGTTCCTATGCAAAAATAAAAGTTGATTTTACTTTCAAAAGATAATCAAGCATTAGAGCATTCATACACAGATATTTAGTCATGGGCAATTATTAGATCAAGTTCAACATTTGAAATGTATAGCTTCCATTTTCAAAACCTTTCAGAGCAATATATTTTTTTTTACATAATGTTTTCTCCACTTGTAGTATTTGCAGGAAAAAATAGCCTCTGAAAAATTATCTCATAAATTCTAGAGAAAATGTAATTGATAATGAAATAGAAATATTAACAGTGTCCATGTTGAATGCAAAAATATATTTTATAATATAAATTATCAATTCTAGTTAATGGTGGCTGTTAAATGCTTAGTAGAAAATACTGCACATATTTCATGTAATACATATTTATGGATAATTTATTTCAAATGCTACCTTGCCTCATATACATTGTGGCTCCTCATTAGAAGAATGTACACACTTTTATGTAGAGATAATGTTACATTTATTGAGATGCCTATGGATCATTTTCCACTTCAAATTGATTGCATTTTTGGCCACATAGTTGAACATTAAGGAAAAATAGAAAGTGATGTATACTATTTTAAAAGCTGTGCTACAGAAGATCATGGCAGGAACTTGATTATGATGATTTCAGAGTTTGGAGAATAGACAAAGGAGAAAATCACACTATTACCTAATTTATAGAGCAAACTGCTATTCTACAGGAGCATCTCATACTGAGTATAGATCTTTCATGGGGATTCCAGCATAATGACATCTTTTCCAATCATTTTCACAATTCTAACCTTTAATAGAGTTCTGATTTGATAAAACAAATCAATGCTAGCTTAGGCTAGGGAACCTAAGCTTCTTTGGAGTTGAACTGCATGAATACATATGAAATTAGGTAGCATGAGTTTGTATTTACTAAGTCTGCCTTTCAACTGTGTCTTCAAGGCAAGTGGATGCTGTGAAATCTTAAATTGAAATCATTTTGATTTACCATATCTGTTTTTCCTTGTTCGGAATCTAGGGTGGATACGTCTTGTTATCAAATATTACTCTACAGTAAGTGGTATTCAATTGACATTACAGTCACTAGCTCAGATATCAGTAACAGTAGGGAGTATTTATAAACAGTATCAGGCTAAAACATATTTATTTTGCATTCCAGTCCTTCCACCTGCATTCTATGAATTTTCTCCTTAGGTAAGAATCATTTTTTTCCACTTCAAAAAACTATGGCGAAGATAAAGTCATATGAATAAGCTGTACAGTGTTGTAAATCTAGTCACTTAGGGAATGTATTGTTTTTTCCCATAATTTATTCTAGTACCTACAATTTTTTTAAAAAATTGCAATGTTAATCATGATTGGATCACATTTCCCTCTGAGGATCTGTCCATTCCATTATGTACAAAGATTATATGCAATAAATATTTTCTTGTTCGCTTCTTTGTGAGCATACCACCCAGTTTTAAGTGTCAAATGAGTTGAAAACCAGCCAACCATAAAATATATCTGTTTAAACTAGAACTGAACTTGTCCAAATGCTTATTGCTTTACAAAATATGTTCTTGCTCTTTATTTATTTTTCACAGTTGGTTGACCTACTCAGTAACACACTACATTCCTGCCCATTTTATAGCTGCTTCTTTGAAATGAAAAAATGCTCCCACCTTTTGAATAAATACAAATAGAGATTAAAAATTCAAGATGAAAGAAACATACGCTTATGGAGAAAAAAATTTAGATGTATCAGAAAAAAGCACTATTAATATATATTAAAGCATTTCTTTAGACTAATTTTACATTATATTTTAACCAAAGAAAGCCAGGTTTCTACCTAGTTATATAGGAATTGAGAAGATTTCCAAAATTCTTTAGTCAGCATTCTAAATATAGCAGAATGTTGTCTTCTCACTAGGCTCAGGTATGACTATTAACTTTATATCTTTACAAATATTCAGAGAATATGAAATGGAGATGTTAGCAATATGAACATAAGAAGCATATAGTATGTTAAAAGAATAACAAGAAAATTACCAAAGATATGAATTTCTATGAACAACATGATATGATCTTAAGAGAAATGGGAAAAATGGGACATACAAAACAAAAAGATGATACATCAAGATTAAATAGTAAAATTAAGAAGGGAGGAAATAGAAAGCAATAATGCTTTTTCAATTGTGATCAGAGTAAAACATTTAATATAGTATCAAATATTTTCTAATAGGGCAGCTAATTATGTTGAATACCATGTTAATTCTCATACAAGGTTGCTAACTTTGAGGCTGAGATCCATTGATTTTCTCATTTTCTACATTTTAAGTGAAGAATATTTTAATTTTCTATCCTTTGAAAACCCATTTAAGAGAATTTTACAGTATAGCTAATCAGTGATTTTATGTCAGCATGAAATAATAATGCGATAATTACATGTAAAAGACAACTATCACTTTTTAGTTTTTAGTATGCACATTTATGAAGCTAAAAATGAACAGAAAAGGGGATAATATAAATAACAGTGAATAAACTGGAAATAAAGTGTTCAATAATTTATGTTTCTGGCATAGCTATATTCTGTGTAATATTTCTGAGTATACACATATAACTTAGCCCCCCTTTTATATAAAACTACTACTCATAGTACATGTAAGTCCTGTGTACATAGAAAAATGGATCTAATGTATAATTCAGCAAAATTTTGAATCACAAAATCAGTGGTGGTCTAGGCAAGACTTTTTTACTAAGCATTGGTGTGTGAATGTCTTATACATAGTGTTAATTAGTTATGCAATATTCTCTCTCTGTTTTCTTTACTCATAACAAGTACATAGTAAGCATCTCCAGGATTGATTAAAGCCATCTTTCCTACAGTTAATATTATGCAGTGACCAATTTGGAGAAAGGTATATTTAAAACCTAGGAAGGCACAGAATCTTCTCTATATTTTCGGACCTTCCCCTAAACCTCTGTCATCTACTTTTACAGCATAGCTTACCATGGGGCAATGGTAAAATTTTACCATCTAGAAAATATATTATAAAAATAGTAATTTTTAATCATACCTAGTTCTTTAATCACTATCTCATTTTTCCTCACAACAGAGTTAGAAGTAGGCACTACTACTATTATACTCATGAAATAGATTGTACTCATGAAATAGGGCGCTAAATTTAAGTTGGATGGAAATTAAATAGAAGAACAAGGATTATTAGTATCAAAATTATTATTGAAGAATAAAATTTCTATAGAGTTGAATATAGACTGTACATTTATGGAGAGTTTCAGAAATTTATTGAATTTCACAGGCAAAACCATCTAGGAATTTTCTATACGGAGAGCTTTTTAATTATGGAGTCTACTTTTACATATGTAGGATATGTGCATTTTCAATTTCACTTCTTATTATCAGCTTCAGTGAGTTGAATTTTTAAAGAATTTTTTTGTATTTCACTTCTTATAAAACAAGTTTTATAGTGTATATTTTACGTTTATAAAATGTACGTTTTCAGCTATGTTGTGGTGGTGGTTATTGTAGGAACAACAGAATATGTCCCATTACATGTTACTGAAGATCAGATTCCTGAGGAAGAATATCAACTTGTTCTTATCTACAATACAATATCAATAGGTAATCTGCATATATGGAAACTCAACAAATGCCATTATAAATATCTAATATGACATTAGGAAAAAACAGATAAAAAGAATGTGACCTGCATTCTCTGAGGATCAGAAATTTAACTTAAAACTGGACTATTTTTGTTTTGCTTATGTTATTATTTATATGTCTTGTGATAAATATAAATATAGCACTAAATTTTAAAAATTTGACCTTCAATTAGGCTCACTATTGTCTATATTCTCCATATATCCCCATTTATAGAGATTTGGTTTGGTATTTAAAAAAGAAAAGGTGCAATGCAATCACAATACCTGCATTGTATGAATGCACATTTTATTTATCTATGTTTGGTACCAAGTATTGATCCCACCACAGCTAAACTACCAAGCTACAGCATCAGTCTTTTTTTTTTTTTTAATTTTGAGACAGTCTCACTAAGTTGCTTAGCTCCTCGCTAAGTTTTGTCTTTTTTCCAAAAACAATTTGTGAAAGCACTGAATATCCAGAAACCATTCCAAGAAAATTGTAGAAAGCATTTTCTTAAAGTCAGAATACCATATTATTGATAATCTTCAGGAAATTTCAAAATATGATAATGATAATTTTCAGATGTTCTTTAATTTACATGCAGCTATATCTTGATAAATCCATTGTATTTCAAAACTTTGGTGAGAATGCATTTATGGCCCCAACAAATCCATCATAACTTTACAAAATCATAAACCAAACCATCATAAATGATGAACTATTTACATAAATGAATTAGGTTCTTCTTTCAGGTGTCTGTAAGTTACTGCTGGTTTTATTCAGGTGCTAGTTGATTGCAAAAAAAAAAAAAGCAAATTAGGTCTTGAGGAGGTATTAACAGGAGAAATTGAGGAAATTGATGGACAGTGGTGAAAAAAGGGCAGAAGTGAGGGGAATAACCACAAACACAGAGTGCACGAGAGGGTGGTGCTCTGTGAGTTTCCTGTTTCCCTATTCTCTATGGCTCCTTCCTTCTGGACACAGATTCCCTTGCACCAACCTTCTTGCTGTGAATGTGGGCTTTGGCTTGAGTGCAGCTCTGACCCACAATTCAGCAGTTTTGAAGCACTAACAAAGGACATCATTTGACTGAGTCAGCCTCTATGACTTAATTCATTATTTCTAGAGAAGATAATCTAAATTTACTCAGGTGAGATCATAAATTGGCCACTGGTAGAATCAGTGTAACCAGGTTTTCTAGAATGATCTACAGAACTAAATATTTCAAAAGATTGAAATGAAATGTCTCTCTAAGAAGCAGGTGCCTGCACTGAGTGGAAAGTGTGAACATTAATGATGCAATTTGGTATGATGTATAGGGCATATTAAATAAAACTTACATAAGTGTGAATTGCTTTTTAATAAAGGTTATCAAAAGCAGCCTAACAGTGCTTAACGGCATAGACTACAGAGTCATACTGCCTTGCTCTATTATTTGAGCAAGTGCTGTGAGGATTAAATCTATTTATTTGTTTGAAATTGAAAACTGACACATATTGAGAACTATGTAAGTTTTTGCTAAAGGAAAGTAGTCTGAAATATTTCATCGTTAGTATGAGTACACACACACATGTTGTATACATATATACAAACTCATATGTGTATATATTGATTAGTATTCCATTAACATATGTACAGTAAAAATACATACAAAAATACACACCCATAAGCATGTATATATGTGTTGAAAGAGAAAAAATATGCCAATATATAAATTTTATTTTTTCTCTTTTTAAAATTTTTCTTTAATGGATGCATAAGAAGTTGTTTTTATTTATGGTGTAATATGTAATGTTTTGACACATATACACATAGTGTAATCTTCAAATCATGGTAGATATATCTCACTGTTAAAACATTTATCTGTAGCTCAAATATTCAAACTTGTTAATTTGACTGGTTAAAATATATATCTTATTTAAGTTGCATTCTTTGACTACTATTGTGATTAGTAAAACTTTCTGCTATTTTTCTTATTTATATTGATTCATGAGCACTATTTATATTAAGTCAAGATGTTTTTTTCTTTAAGCACAAAAATGAGTTTTACAAATACGAGTTTTTTGACAATCTTCTTCCATGTCACTACATATTCTCCTCCTACATTATTAGTGGCCAGATAACAATATTAAAAAAATTAGCTAACAAATCCCTATTGTTGGTCATTTATGTTGTTTCCTGTAACTGCTACTATCAATAAAATTCTAGTATTTTCCCATAAATATTGCTCATTTTCTTGTGAATAATTCATGGGGAAAATAATACTAGTTAGGGAAGCTTGATAAAGGATATAAGAAGCATGTAAAGTTATAAATCTATGATACATTTTGCCTGATATTCCTCACTAGCTATTGTTCAGTGACTGACTTCTGTATATGAACGAGTTTGTTCCTCTTAACTTTGAATTTAAACTTGCTAATTTTACTGTTTAAAATATATATATATATATATATATATATATATATATATATATATATATATATATATCTTATTGTGGATCCAAGATGGTGGGCAAGAGGGAGGTAGCATTCTATGTCCATCTGTGACCTTGGACTCAAGTAGTGAGAATATTGCGTATTTGCCAGTGTTAGAGAACCCCCACCCCATAGCTGTTCCTGCAAAGGAATTGGGCTGCTGTGCCTGCACAGGGCTCCAGTCCTCCGTGTCAGAGCAGGACACCCTACTACTTGCCCACACAGTCCTCTTGGATGCCAGAGTAGGACCAGCAGCATCAGTACCCATGAGGAACTCCTAGCCACCCACCTGTGCAGAAATCCCTGACTCCACTCCCACACAGGACACTCAGCCACTACCCACCCACTTGCAGGAACTCCAGACGCTGTTCCTGTGTGGACCCCCATCTATTAACATGGGGCTCGCCAGGTTGCCTCCATCTTGGGACTCTGCAGCCAATACCATAGTCTCCTATGCATTGTAGTCTGCTTGCACCTGGAGACATCATGCAGCCTCTGAAGACAGATGACAGCCACAACACTTCGGGCCACAAACATGCATCTCTGAACACAGTGCCCAATGTCATCACCTGGCCCCCCACCCTACCCTAACCCCATTGCTGAAAGCAGCTGTCTCAATCTTGGGTCACTTGTATCACCCTCTTTAGTTGGGACAACTCCCAGCTTGGAACACTGGCTGGCCAGGTACCCATAGTTTTTAACTCCTCCTTCTCCCCAGCAGCCGCTAACCAGCACAGTGACTGCCCAATACAAAACAGCTCAGATGCACAGCCCCCAGAGCATAAGACACAAGACCTCAGAAGAGAAATGTCCCTGATTAGGAAGTGAGGGAGATACACTTTAGAGACTAATTTAGAGATTAGGAACTCTGAGGTCTATAGGCGAGATAAGGAGATAAGACCAGGTACCCACATCACAAGAGCAGGCCCCAAAGGAGATCCCTATTGGGAATCCTGGGTGCCATACCTCATTTCCAGGTGCCCTGCACCTAAGACCAACCCTCCCACCCTGGTAACCTTTACCATCCTGAGG
Organism: Marmota monax; assembly: GCF_021218885.2. Lineage (NCBI taxonomy): Eukaryota > Metazoa > Chordata > Mammalia > Rodentia > Sciuridae > Marmota > Marmota monax. The sequence continues at coordinate 1,290,993 of NW_026695197.1, read as the reverse complement.
GTGGAGATAAAAGCTAACAACAGACAACCCCCCCCCATTGGATGAGAAGGGAAGCAGAAAAGATATTGATTGCCAACCAAAACAATCCTTGTTTCTTCCTTTGTGAGTTCTTTCTTCTTCTCTCTCTCTATTCTCCCACCTTCACATCCCCAACATGTGTGAAACCAACTACTTTGCATGAATTAGAATACTGAGGACTGGAAAGTCTGAATAGGATATCATAGTTGTGTTGTATATTCTTTTTCTCCTATTTTTACTAATTTTTAAATTTTTCTTAATATTTATGTGTGTCAGTTTTATGTACTCCATTGTCTTCCCACTTACTTGTCTACCCCAAATTTCTTCCTTTCTTCCTTTCTCTTCTCCTGTTACAAACCTTCTTCTTTAGATTCCTGTTTCACACTATCAAGATACAATATCTAAGATATATCCTCACCTCCTACCTCCTCAGCATATCATCCTACACCTCATCCCTAGTTCTTTGTCTACCATCAGAAACTTTAAACCGTTTTGCACACCTACTGACTGTTTATTGTAGGTAATATAGATAATAACTGAATTGACCACTTCTGTATATTGTGACAAAATGTAAATGTTTTAATAGCATTTATTTGGTTTAAACTTATGTATTGTTTAGATTGGGATCTGATAACATTGTCCTTCCCCTCAAAGGAGAGGTATTGGAACCCTGCAGGGGCATTAAAAGCCTATAGGGTAAAAACGGTAATGTCTCGGATCCACAGAGCTAGAAGGGAAGACACACTAACAATCTGAAAAGATAAGGGAAGAAAGTACCCCCCAGAAATCAAGATACTACATTATTAGAATCCATGGCCATCAGAAAAAGAAGAAAGAACAGAATAGGAGTTCAGGATGTACATAATTAAAATGTTCTGTGAATTAAAGGATGATATAAGAGTGTAAATTACAAGCAGCAAAAGATCATTTTGATAAAGAGCTACATAAACAAATCAGGAAGCAAGAGATTACTTCAATAGGGAGATAGAGGTTCAAAAAAAAAAACAACACAGCAATCCTTCAAATGGAAAAAACACCCAAATTAAAAGTTCATTTAAAAGCATCACCAACAGATTAGACCACTTGCATGACAGGACCTCAGAAAATGAAGACAAAATATATAATCTTAAAAAGAATGTAGACCTTACAATAAAGATGATAATAAACCATAAGCAGAACATTCAAGAAGTATAGAATATCATAAAAGACCAAATTTAAGAGTTATTGGGATAGAGGAAGGCATAGATTTCCGAACCAAAGAAATGAACAACCTATTCAATGAAATAATATCAGAAAATTTTCCAAACAGGAAAAATGAATTGGAAAAACAAATATGAGAGGCTTAAAGGATGCCAAATGTATAAAATCATAACAGATCCATCCCAAGGCACGTTCGAATGAAAATTCCTAGCATACATAATAAGGGAGAATATTAAAACACAGGAAAGAAAGGAATGTGATTACATATAGGGGGAAACCAAATATGATATGTGCAGATTTTTCAAACCAGACCCTCAAAACTAGAAGATACTGGAAAAACATATATCAAGCTCTGAAAGAAAATGGATGCCAACCAAGAATCTGCTATCCAGCAAAATTAAGCTCTAGATTTGATGATGAAATAAAAATCTTCCATGATAAACAAAAGTTGAAAGAATTTACAGCTAGAAAGCCTGCATTACAGAACATCCTTGGCAAAATATTCCATGAGGAAGAAATGAAAAACAATGATGAAAATCAGCAGAGGGAGGTATTACAGTAAGGCAAAAACTAATCAAAGGACAAACCAAGTCAAGTTAAATACCAAAAATAAACAAAAAGGCTGGGAATGCAAATCACGTCTCAATAATAAGCATGAATTATAACGGCCTAAATTCACCAATCAAAGGACATAGACTGACAAATATAATTTTTTAAAAAGACCCAACAATATGCTGCTTCTAAGAGACTCATCTCATAGGAAAATACATCCACAGATTGAAGGTGAAAGGTTGGGAAAAAACCATACCACTCACATGGACTGTAGAAACAAGCAGGGGTTTCTATCAAATAAAGTAGACTGAAAGCAAAAGTTAATCAAAAGGCATAAAGAAGAACATGTCATACTGCTCAAGGGACCAATCACCCAAAAGATATAACAATTATAAATTCATACCCCCAACAATGAAGCATCTACATTCATCAAACAAATGCTTCTCAACTTCCAGAGTCAAATAAACCACAACACAATAATTCTGGTGACTTTAACACAGCTCTTTCACCACTGGATAAATCTCTCAAATAAAAGCTAAAAGAAGAAACCATAAAACTCAATAATAAAATGAATAGCTTAAATTTAATATTTCATCCATCAACAAGAGAATACATTTTCTTCTCAGAAGCACATGGATATTCTCTAAAATAGACCATTTATTATGCCACAAAGCAACTCTTAGCAAATACAAAAAAGCAGACATACTACCCTGCATTATATCAAATCATAATGTAATGCAATTAGAAATCAATGATAAAATAAGAAATAAAAGCTACTCCAACACCTGAAGACTAAATAATATGCTATTGAATGAACAATGGGTTGCAAAAGACATTAAAGAGGAGAATAAAAAAAATGTCTAGAGGTAAATGAGAACACTGATGCAGTATATTAAAATCTCTGGGACACTATGAAGGCAGTACTAACGGGAAGCTCATTGAATGGAGTTCATTCCTTAAAAGAAGAAAAAGTCAACAAATAAATGACCTAACATTACATCTTAAAGTCCTAGAAAAAGAAGAACAAATCAGCACCAAAAGCAGTAGAAGACAGGAAATAATTAAAATCAGAGCTGAAGTCAATGAAATTGAACCAAACCAAAACAAAACAAAACAAAACAAAAACAATTGAAAATATTGACAAAACAGAAAGTTGTTTTTTTGAAAAAATAAATAAAATTGATAAACCCTACGAGTGCTAACAAGGAGAAGAAAGAAAAAGCCCAAATTACTAGCATACATGATGAAAAAGGAAGTATTACAACAGATAGTACAGATAATACAGAAGCTAATTAGAAATTATTTTGGAAATTTGTATTCCAATAAAATGGAAAATATCAATGAAATCAACAAATTTCTAGTGTCATATGATTTGCCCAGATTAAATCAGGATGATATACACAATTTAAAGAGATCAACTTCAAGTGATGAAATAGAAGATGCCATCAGAAGGCTGCAAACCAAGAAAAGCCCAGGACTGGATGAATACACAGCTGTGTTCTACAAGATCTTTAAAGAAGAACTAATGCCAATACTCTTTAATTTATTTCAGGAAACAGAAAAAGAGAGAATACTTCCAGACTCATTCTATGAGACCAATATCACACTGATTCCAAAACCAGGCAAATACACATCAAAAAACAAACAAACAAACAAACAAAAAAAAACAACTTAAGAACAATATCTCTAATGAAATAGATGAAATTCTCATATAAATTCTAACAAATTTCTGGCAAATCAAATACAAAAACATCAAAATTATAGTGCACCACAATCAAGTGAAGTTCATCTCAGGGACTCAAGGTTGGTTCAATATATGAAAATCAATGACATCACATAAATAGACTTAAAGATAAGAATCATATGATCATCTAAATAGATACAGAGAAAGCATTCAACAAAATACAGGACCGCTTCATGTTCAAAACACTAGAAAAACTGGGGATATTTTGAGCATAACTGAATATCGTAAAAGCTATCTATGATAAAACCCAGGGCAACATCATTCTAAATAGAGAAACATTGAAACCAATTCCTCTAGAAATGGGAACAAAACAAGGATGCCATTTTCCACCACTTTTATTTAACATAATTCTTGAAACACTGAGCAAAGCAGTTACACATATGAAAGAAATTAATTGAATACAGATAGGAAAAGAACTCAAAATAGCACTATGTGCCAAGGATTTGATTCTATACCTAGAAAACCCAAAAAACTCCACCAGAAAACTTCTAGAACTAGTTAATGAATTCAGCAAAGCAGCAGATTACAAAACCAACACCCATAAATTAAAGGCATTTCTGTATGTTAATGACAAATACTCTGAAAGGGAAAGGAGAAAAACTACCCCATTTACAATAACCTCAAAAAAAATCTTGGAATCAAGTTAATGAAAGAGGTGAACAACCTCTACAATGAAAACTGCAGAATACTAAAGAAAGAAATTTTAAAAAGACCTTAGAATACAAAAAGATCTCCCTTGTTCTTGTATAGGCAGAATTAATATTTTCAAAATGACCATACTACCAAAAGCACTTTACAGATTTAACACAATTCCAATCAAAATACCAATGACATTCCTCATAGAAATAGAAAAAGCAGTCATGACATCCATCCAGAAAAATAAGAGCCCCATACTAGCTAAAGGAATCCTTAGCAAGAAGAGTAAAGCAGGTGGCATCACTGTATCAGACCTTAAACTATAGTCCAGAGCAATAGTATCAAAAACAGCATGGTATTGGCACAAAAATAGACTTGTAGACCAAGAGTACAGATAGAGGACACATAGACAAACCCACATAACTACAATTATCTTATACTAGACAAAGGAAGCAAAAACATACATTGGAGAAAGGATAGGCTCTTCAACAAATGGTGCTGAGAGAACTGGAAATCCATTTGCAACAATATAAAATTAAAACCCTATCTCTCACCATGCACAAAACTCAACTCAAAGTGGATCAAGGACCTAGGAATCAAACCAGAGACACTGTGTCTAATAAAAGAAAAAGTAGGCCAAAATCTCCATCAAGTCAGATTACGCCCCAACTTTTTAAATAAGGCTCCTATAGCACAATAATTGAATCAAGATAAATAAATGGGATGGATTCAAACTAAAAAACTTATTCTCAGCAAAAGAAACAATCAGTTAGGTGAATAGGGAGCCTACAGAATGGGAGCAAATTTTTACCACATGTACATACGATAGAGCACTAATCTCTAGGATATATAAAGAACTCGAAAATCTAAGCACCAAAAAACAAATAAACCAATCAATAAACGGGCCAAGATATAATCAAACAACAAACATGTGAAAAACATTCATCATCTCTAGTAATTAGAGAAATGCAAATCAAAACTACTCAAAGATTTCATCTCACTCCAGTCAGAATGGCAGCTATTAATAATACAAACAACAAGAAGTCTTGGCAAGGATTGGGGAAAAAGGCACACTCATACATTGTTGGTGGGACTGCAAATTGGTGCAGCCAATATGGAAAGGAGTTTAGAGATTCCTTGGAAAACGGAATGGAACCACCATTTGACCCATTTATCCCATTCCTAGGTATATACCCAAAGGACTTAAAAACAGCACACTACAAGGACACAGACACATCGATATTTATAGCAGCACAATTCACAATAGTTAAACTGTGGAACCAACGGAGATGTCCATCAGTTGATGAATGTGGTATATATACACAATGGAATACTATTCAGCATTAAAAGAGAATAAAATCATGACATTTGCAGGAAAATAGATGGAGTTCGAGAATATAATACTAAGTGAAGTTAGCCAATCCCACTAAATCAAATGCCAAATGTTTTCTCTGACATAAGGATGCATATTCATAATGAGGTTGGAGGGAGGATTAGAAAGGGCAAAGGGGAAAAGCCGAGGTAGGGGAAGGGAGGGGGAATAGGAGTAGAAAAGACTGTGGAATGAGATGGACATCATTACCCTAAGTACATGTATGAAGACACAAATGGTTCTACTTTGTGTGCAAAAGATATAAAAAATTGTACTCTATATGTGTAATATGAACTGAAATGCATTCTGATGTCATATATAACAAATTAGAGTAAATAAAAATAATTATATAACTAATATATATCTTATTTTGATTTGAATTCTTCATCAACCATTCTAATATTGTTAACCGTTCTAATATTTTTAAATTTATATTATTCACGAGCACGATTTATATGTTAAGTAGATGTAACATTATTCATTATTGACTATGCTGCAGTATGTCTATGTTGCTGTGAACATTTTTTTCTATTTCATATTTGTCATTATGCTTTTATTTAAAGAGAGAATTTTTAAAATATTTTTTACTTTTTTTTTAGTTTCAGTGAAAACAACATCTTTATTTTATTTTTATATGGTGCTGAGGATCGAACCCAGCACCCTGCGCATGCCAGGCGAGTGTGCTACCGCTTGAGCCACATCCCAAGTCCCTGTCATTATGCTTTTGAGTTAAGAATTAATTTTATGTTTAGATAAACAAGTATTAATGACATTTCTTAAATCATAAAAATTATTGTCAATATTTTCATCTTTGAAATTTCTTAAATTTATAGTTTTGCCAAATAAAAATTATTTAAACATTCATTTTCTTTATGATAGGATTCTATTTTGTCCAAAATATATGAGAAACATTCAGCACAATAACCTAAAAAGATAGTCAAAACAGTAAAGAGATTAAAAATAAAAACTTTCATTTTCTCCTAATTGCAGTCAGATGTGGTTATTCATAAACTAGAATGGGTTTTAAACCACACATCCTTGAGCAACTTGTGTGATCTAGAGTTTCTCAGAGGGTACAATAGAAAGAACATCTTAGAATTGAAACTACACTATCCATTTATAAAGCTAAACGTAGCTACTTTAAAATAATTGAGTAAAATTGAGCTTAAGAAATATATTAATTGCTATATTGGAGCATATTAAGCACAATAATTAATGTGTACTAAGCTATGGGTGCATTTTAGATTGCTTTGTACAAGGTATTCTCTCTCTTACACATATTAACTAGACGTTGCTCGATAATCATGCTTATTTAATTAAAAAAACATGTCTAATTTCAGTGGAACCACAATTAATGAAATTTATCCATAACTTTGGGAAAACTAGCCAATTTCTAGTTTGATATGTGTGTAGTTTTGCCCTATCCAAATATTATAGCAGATTCTAAATTTATAGATGCTCTGAAGAAGAAATCAAGCATAATCTAGGGACTAACAAGAAAATTGTTAAAAAATGTTTTAATATAACTGATCAAGTAGTCAAAATATATGAGCAGAGCATAGTCGAGGAATATGGACTTCTTTAGATCCAGTCACTTTTCAAATTTATTGCATGATATACTATCATTGTTCATTTTACTAATAAACTTGGCTTTTCTCCTTTGCTCCCAACCCTGGCACACCTGCCAGCCTCTCTCTTCCGCAAGATTACTTGGAAGTAGTCTACTTGAGTTTCCTAGGTTTAAGAGAGCAATGTGAAGGGTGATGCCATCTGTCTCTCTCCTGATCAAGTGAAATGAATTAAGGAAAGAGGAAATAACAACGCTTCTTCTCCTGGATGAAGCAGAGACAGCTGCTTGTTACTATTTTATACTCGATAAGCAATATTATCAAGCTAAAGTTTTTATAAAAAAAATAAATAGATTCAAATTGTCATTATAGCTTTCTCTAAAACATGACCTCTTTCACTGTCACTTTAAAATGTATAGCCTTTAATATTTTATTATTTTTGAGAATATTAATGTCTCAAACATTGTAACAGAGACCATTCATTACTTCCCCAAAATCTGTTCTCCAATTTCTCTTTAGCAACAGAACCGACCCATACCTGGGTGAAAGAGGTATTTCTAAGAGTCTTTCTGCTGTATGTGGCCATGTGACTAAATTTGGGCCATTGATTTATAAGGAAAGGGGTTTTATGGGAATTCTAGGAAATCTTATAAAGGTGTGGTCTTTTCTTCTTCCTCCTTTATTAGCTTGGCTCCCTGGCATGTGAATGGACAGCTGAAATTATTGGGGACACTAAGAAATATGATTAGAACCTAGAAGTGCTAGAGTTGACATGAGACAAAGCCCAGTTCCCAAGAGAGTGGTAGAAATGCCTAACCCATCTTGAATTCCAATTTCTGCAACTATTTTGGGTAAGAGACATAAATTCAGTTCTTGTTCAAGCCACTATTATTTTGGAATTTATTTTCCTATTTTATGCCACAAAACACAGTCCCTATCTGTTACAAAGAGTGAAGCCTATTTTTCCTAAACATATTTTGGACCAGATGGAAGTATTAATTCAAGTGTTCTCATTATTAATTATACAACATATGGCATACTAATCATTCAAAAGGTTAATACAAAAGATTGTGCTAGATTTTTAGAAAGTTCTGTTAATTCTTGACTGACCCAAGAACAATCTCATGTGTATAAGTTTTTGTAAAATTTAAATTTATGCACTGATTTCAAAACCTTATATAATCACTTCATTCTAAAAATATATTCTGCCAATTAATAAGGTGAATATAATCCCAGAATTATTTTTGCTATATTTAGAACTGAATGGATATAAATTTCAAAAGATGCCAGCAAGGGACAACAGACATATTGTTCTCCCTTTTGGGAGAAAATTCTTTTCAGGTTCATAAACTCAATTTTGATTATTTGATATTAGTAGGGTTTTTCTTCATATTAAGTGCCCCAGATAGAAAGACATGTATACATAGAAAGCATCAAGGAAAATGGAAAACAATGCACTTTTTTGTTAGGCTTACACTGCTTAAGTCTCCCACCAAAAGGCAGTGTTCCTCATATCTTAAGTAAAAGCATATGTATTGACATTCAAGGACTAGACAGGTCTTCTAATCATTCTGTTACTTAATATGAGCTATAGGGAATCAGAATCTTCCCCAGGAAGTCAAACTTTAATTATTAAACTTCCTATCTCCTTTAGAATTTGAAAAAAAAAAAAAGATTCCCAAGGACATGGCCATTTGCCATATAATGACTCCAGTTATGGGTAATTAGACTCAACATTTGCAATACCACATTATAGAGTTTTCTTTTTTCTGTTGTGGGAGAGGGAAGGGTGACCATAAAAAGACAGAAAAGGACCTGATAGAATGTTAACACTGGTGACTCCATGTGTGATTCAGAATCCACTGGGTTCTGTGGTAACAACTCTGAACTTGCTGACTTGTCAAAAGGAAGGAATTTGCTGAGCAGGAACATCCTGAGTATTATAAAAACTAAACTGTTTGCTAAAACAATGCATGATCTAAGTTGGTATATGGTAGATCAATTAACTATAAAAGTTAATTTATCCTCCAATCATAATTATTTACAAGCATCCTACATAACTCACAAAAATTTCTTCTTTTTTATACCCTTGAAAGAATGGAAGGGATGTTCTAAACCCCTTCCTCATGGATACATTTTAGTTTCTGCTGAAATCTGTTCTCTTTGAATTACAATTTAAAGACCCCCAAATAAATGACATTTTTTTTTTTTTGCATCCAAGTGTCTTTAGGCTCTAGATAACAATGGGAAAATGTATTGTTGAAACTGGACACAGGGACACATGCCTATAATCCCAGCAACTTGGGAAGCTGAGACAAGAAAATCACAAGTTTGAGGTAGGCCTCAGCAACTTAGTGAAAACGTGTTTCAAAATTAAAAAAAATAAAATAAAAAGGGGATTTGGGCTGGGGGATAGAGCTCAGTGGAAAAGAGCCCTGAATTAAATCCCCAGTACCATAAAAAAAAAAAAAAGCCAAAGAAATCACTGAACCTGACCCTCTCTGCTAGGCCAGTTCTGATTTTAGTAGCATTTAGCTTAACTTTTGAACCAAACAATAAAGATCAGTTAACTATCAAGAAAAAAACTAGTATGATCATATACACATACTTGTTTTCTACATGTTATTGCTAAATTATAGACAGTTGGGGCCAGGGAACATGAGATTTAACTGTTATCCAGAACTCTCTGATTACCATATTAAATTACCTGAAGACCAGAAATTCACCTTACGAAGTATGCCTTAATCTTAAAAATTATTTCTCAATAGACAACAGAAAATTATTTCCACAATTAAGCCCTATTGCACTGTTCACATATCATTGAAGAATTTTGCAGAGTGCAACAGGATGGCAGATGAATGCAATAAAAAAGTAAAAAACTTCATGAGAAAAATATATATGATCATTAAGTTAGCAAAAAGGATTCTGAGTTCTAAAGAGACTAAATCATGAAAAATCTATAATCCAAAATAGATTAATATGCATACATTATTTCCAGAGGGCAACTAAATCAGATTTCTTTATCTCTCTCTTCCTTTCTTTTTGCTATGGGAATTGAAGCCAGGGACACTTAACCACTGAGACATATCCACATCCTGTTTTTTTGTTTTTTTTTAATTATTTTTTTCCGTTGCCATTTTGCTTTAAGACAGGGTCTCACTAAGTTACTTAGGGCCTTGCTAAATTGCTGAGCGTGGCCTTGAACTTGTGATCCTCCTGCTTCACCCTGAGCCACAGGGATTACAGTGGGCCACTGAGCCCAGCCTAAATTTGATTTTTTAAAATTTTGGGTCCATTGTGTATTAAATAAAGCCTGATCTAAGAAATCAAAATAGTAGCCACTTTTATGATGACCTTAGCATCTCAAAAATTAAGTGAACCCAATTTCAATCTCTTATGTGACTCACTTTCCAAATTCCTCCAAAGTCAATCTGTTGTAATAGATATCCTACCACAAAGCATAACTTTTAATCTCAGTATTATTGCACCCATGGATACATTTCCTAAGCAAAAGGGGTGTTGTAATACACAGATGTCTACTCTAAAGGATAGCATTGTTGTTATTGCTGCTGTGATGTCATGATAAATGGTAAGATATGATAACAAGAGAGGAGAAACAATCTTTGTTTTTGGATGTCCTGGATTCTGTTCAGTCTAGGCTAACGTAAAAGGCAAAGAACAGATGGCAATAAAGGATAATAAATAATGCTTGACTGACCTGGCTTCCTATATTGAGGTCTAGCTGACCTGCATCAGAAAAGAATAAAGACAGGAAATAAGAAGGTAATGTTCCTTATTCAAAATGTTGGAACTTCTTATTCTATTAATTTGAAAGAAAAAGGGCAAAAATGAGAAAATCATGTTTTTTACACAATGATACTTCCTATCATCAGCTACACTTAAATTAAATGTCTTCTAAATTAAAATTTAAAAATTAAAAAGCAATTGCCAAGACTGAAAGGAGGTCATGAGGCCACTAAGGAAAGAAAACATTTTCAAATAAGGCATCTCAGAGGTCTGAAATGTATTTTTGACTTTTAACTATCCCTGTATTAATACATAGAGTAAAAGAAGAAGAGATAATTTTCAAAACCCTGTACAAGCAGAAAAAAATTAAAATATGACTATAAATTAATAGTCCCAATGCAGTTGCACAAATCAGAAATACTATCTGAGGTTAAAAAAATCTGAAGAGTTATTATTGTTATGATCATCTCCCTTTCTATGATTGCAAGAACTCGCAAGTAATTTTAGTCATTTATTTATGCTTGTTTTCATATATCATAAGCCTTTCTTTATTGTTTGCTGAGGGAAAATAGCAAAAGGATTGTACAGCATAAGCTTCTACATGATATTGACTTAATCTTTACACTGGTGGGGGGTGTAATTACCACCTAATTATTTTTAGTGAAGAACTTTTTCATAATTGAATTGCAAATTATACATATACTTAGTGGGTTTGATTTTCTCATTTAGAATAAAGTCATTTTAATAGATGACATAATTAAGCTAAGACATTCAGAGGTTTAAGAATAGATGCTGGCTCATAGATGTTTGTTACATGAATCTATTAATTTTATGTTTTAAGTCATAAATTTGAAGAATAAAACTTATCCAAAGATATATTTGAAAATATATTTAAAAATAAAAATGATTGTCTCACGGCTTTCTTTTGCTGTTTTGTTGTTTTTCTGAAGACATGCCTTACTTCTGTTTTTTGAAGTACTGTGATTACCAATGAACAGTCAATAGTAAATCTGGCAAAATTTCTCTTATCAGTTTAAGAACTTTAATTGCTTTATAATATGAAATCCAGCCTACAACCAGACTTGCATACTCTTTTATGTATAATTAATAAGATTATACTATAATTGAGATCATATCTCACTTTTCACATATTTTAAAATTTGCTACTGTATGCTTTTTATACAAATATAGCATGATTGTATATGTATAATGTATGCATTTTTTAAAAAAAATATTTTAAGTTGTACATGAACACAATACCTTTATTTTATTTATATGTAGTTCTGAGGATTGAACCCAGTGCCTTACATGTGCTAAGCAAACACTCTACTTCCAAGCTACAACCCCAGCCCATGTGTGTGATTTTCTATCTTTCCATTTCTAAATTAAAACAAGTTAGAAGCATATAAAAATATAAAATGAAAACAAGGGTGACAAATTAGAAAATAAGTTATCAAGTTACTAATAAAATGGAGCTACATTTGACAAGATAAATATTTTTCCTTTAAATAGTCACAGACTCCCATTATATATTAAAAATGAGATTCATAGAAGTTAAAAGACTTGTTCAAGATGATTTGGGAATGGTATGCTGAAACCAAGACTAAATATTTAATCTAAAATACTATTGATAAATTATAACAAATAGGTGTTTCCAAAACATTCCATCCAACAGATGGAGAATACACATTCTTCTCAACTTTATATGAATACTCTCTGGAATGGGTTCTATGTTAATGTTATACCAATAAATAAATCTTAAGAAATTTTTTAAAAATGAAAATAATATATTATCTTTTCTGACCACAATGAAATGAATGTGGAAATCAATGTCAGGAAGAAGTCTGGAAACACTATAAATACATGGAAGTTAAAAAATATGCTCCTGAACAACCATTGGGTCATTGAAGTAATTAAAAGAGAAATAGAAAAGCTTATGGAGATAAATGAAAATGGAAACACAACATACCAAATCTATGGAATATAGTAAAAGCAGCTGAAAGAAGGAAGATATACAAAGCAATAAATTGCTATTGTGATTCTGTAATCTGTGTATGGGGTGAAGGTGGGAGTTCATAACCCACTTGAATCAAAGTGTGGAATATGATATGTCAAGAAATTTGTAATGTTTTGAACAACCCACAATAAAAAATTAAAAATATAAAAAAAAATAAAAAAATAAAAGCAGAGTCTCAAAAAAAAAAAAAAAAAAAAGAAATAAGAATGATCTCAAATGAACAACCCAACATTTATCTAAAGAAAATAGAAAAAGAACAAATACAACCCAAATTTAGCAAAATAAAAGAAAGAATAAAGATCACATCAGAAATAAATAAAATGGATGCTAACAAACAACACAAACGATTGATGAAACAGAATTGGTCATTTGAAAAATCAAACAAAATTAGCAAACTTTTAGCAAAAGTAAGAGAGGACTCAAACAATGAAATCAGAGATGAAAGCTGAGACACTGCAACTGATACCACAGAATACAAATAATAATTAGAAATGAATAAATAACTACATGCTAAGGAACAAGATAATCCATAAGAAAAGGTAAATTCAACAAAATCGAATTAAAAAAAAAATAGAAAACCCGAACAGATCAATAATGAGCAATGAGACCGAATCAGTAATACAAAGTCTTCCATCAAGGAAAAGCCTAGGACCTGATAATGTCACTGTGAAACTTATTACCAAATATACAAAGAAGAATTAATACCAATTTTTCTTGAATTATTCAAAAAATTTAAATAAAAAATAAAGAGAATGAATTTCTTTCAAATATTTTTGGAGGCAAGCATTACCTTGATACCAAAATCCTCCCATGAAAGGAAGTAATTTATTGCCCATTATCCCTGATAAACATTAAAAAAAAACCCAAAAATTCTAAACAAAATACCACCAAACCAAATTTAACAACATATTAAAAAGAATCATTCACTCTTATCAAGAGGGATTCATCACTGAAATGCAAGGGTGGTTCTGTTTATGCAAATCAACAAAAGTCATGTGCCACCTTAATAGAATTATAAACTTAACCAAAGAGGTGAAAGACATCTGCAATGAAATCTACAATACAATGATGAAAGAAATTGTGGAGTATACAAATACAAGGAAAGATGTTTCATGTTTATGAATTAGAAAAATTATTATTATTAAAATGCCATATTACTTAAAACAATGTAGATATTAAATATAATATACCAATGCAATTCTTCACAGAAATAGAAAAACAACTGTAAAGTTCATACATAAAAACAAGACTCCAAATAGCCAAGCAATTCTGAGCAAAAGGATCAAAGTAAGAGGCATTGCACTATTTTATTTAAAAAATATAAAAAGGCTCTAATGATCAAAACAGTATGGTATTGGCATAAAAAAGAGAAAGACCATTAGAACTGAAAAAAGACCCCAAAAGTAATTACACACATTTACACCCCATATATTATTGATAAAGGAGCCAAGAACCCACAATGAAGAAAGAACAGTGTCTTCAAAAGAAAAAAAAAAAGTTTCTGGAAAAACTGATATCCTTGTGCAAAAGAATGAAACCAGATCCCTATCTCTCATAGTTCTAGTCAGTTTTCCTGCCACTGCGATCAAAAGACCTGATAAGACAATTTAGAGGAGGAAAAATTCACTTGTGACTCATGGTTCCAGAAGTCTCAGTGCATTGATGGCTCACTCCATTGTTCTGAGCTGGAGGTGAGGCAGAACATCATGCAGAATGGTATGGTAAAATAAAGTAGCTCAGAACATGGGCATCAAGGAAGCACAGAGAGCTCTGCTACAAGAAACAAAATATATTTCCCAGAGGCATGTCTTCAGTGACCTACAGCATCTATCCACACTCTACCTGCCTTTAGTTACCACCCAGTTAGTCCATTCAAGTAGATTGATGCATTAATTAGGTTAAGGCTTTTATAAGCATTACCCTGATACCAATAATTTCGCCTCTGAATGTTCTTGTATTGTCCTTCATATGAACTTTTGAGGCTCACCTCATAACTAAACCATAACATTTACAAATATGAACTCAAAATAGATCAAAGACATAAATGTAAGAACTAAAATTTAAATTGCTAGAAGGAAACATAGGGTAAATGTTTCAGGACATTTTCCGGGGAAATTTTTTTTTTTTTGGATGTGACCCTAAATGCACAAGCAACAAAACCAAAAGTTGACAAATGGGATTAGAGCAAACTAAAAAGATTCTGTACAACAAAGACAACCAACAAAGACACAATCTATAGAATTATGGAAAATATTTGTAAACTACGTATCTGTTAATATCTAGTATATATAAGGAACATAAACAACTCAATAGCAAAACAATAAATAAGCCAATTTACAAATGGGCTAAATATATGAACAGACATTTCTCAAAAGAAAACATACACATGAAAAAAAAGTTCAATATTATTATTTACTAAGGAAATGCAAATCAAATCCAGAATGAAATACCACCTGACTCAAGGAAGAATGGCTATTTTCCAAAAGACAATAAATAAATAAACGAAAGAATAAATAAATAAATAAATAAATAAATAAATAAATAAATAACAAATGCTGGCAAGGATGTGGATAAATATAAATACTTGCACACTGATGATAGAAATATGATATGGAAAACAGCATTGGAGCTTTCTGAAATAACTAAATAGCATTGCCATATGATCTATCAATCCCAATGTGTGTGTGTGTGTGCATGTCCAAAAAACATAAAATCAATATGTTGAAAAGACTCATACACTTCTATATCTATTGAAGTCATATTCACCGTAGCTAGCAGGCTATGGATTCATCTGAAGTGCTCATCATTAGATGAATAAAGAAAATGTTGTGTACATATACATATACACACACGAAGGAATACTATTCAGACATAAAAGCATGGAATCCTGTGATCAGCAACAGCATGGATGGACATACAGGACATTAAATTAAAGGCAATAAGCACTGAAGAAAAATATATCATTACATAGCATTATATCCTCATAAGTGGAACCTAAAAATGGAAGTTCAGAGCAGTATACTGGTTACCAGAGACTGGGGAGAATGAGCTTAAGTAGAGGGGAGGTGGTTTATCAATGAGGAAAATGTCTTTCCTTCCTTCCTTCCTTCCTTCTTTCCTTCCTTCCTTCCTTCCTTCCTTCCTTCCTTCCTTCCTTCCTTCCTATACTGGGGATTGAACCCAGGGCCTTGTTTATGTTAGACAAATGCTCTACTACTGAGCTGTATCTTCAGTTCTACAATTGTATTTTTGTTTGGAGGTATACATTAAGAATTTGGTGGCACACTAGGGTGAATATAACTGACAATAATATGTTATGGCTTTCAAAATAATCAAAAAGAAGGAATTTAAACAACTTGCCATAAGAAAATTATAAAAGTTTCAGGTGATGATATACTAATTATAGTTAGTAACCATCCAAGGTTTATATGAATCCAAACATCACATTGTGTGTCAAAAGAAAAAATAAAAATAAAATAAAATACTACTAAATTTAATTAAGAAAAAAATCAGATTTTTTAAAACACAGAACCAGTCATTAAAATTATTACATTTCTCTTACCAAATTGCTGTTATTTTAAAATATTTTCTCATTGAGTCTTTTTTTTAAATTTTTACAACATATGGAGAATAAATTTTCTCTTATGTCTACCTTGTGTTTCAATGTATTTTTTCAAACTATTTTCATTGTGGGATTTTTATTTCTCATTTTGGCAGTTTAATATGACATGCTTTGGAGTGCTCATTACTGTGTCCATCCTTATTGAGGGTCACTGACCTTCATGTATACATATGCTGATATCTTTCATAATTTTTGAAAATTCTCAGCCATCTTTAAATATTTTTTCTCCTCATTTTATGTCTTTTTCTGGGAATTTAATTACATTTGTGATAAGCTGTTTGACACTGTCCCAAATATCTTGAATATTCTTGTGTTTTATATTATGCTTATTTCTACTTCAGTTTGATTTTCATATTTTATCGTGAAGTTATCTAGTTACCAAATACTTTCTCTGAGATTTATATTTTTATCTACCCAGTCCCAAAATTACTTCAGCATTTTGTAAACACGAAGGGAAATAACTATCAATTTGAAAAGTACCAAGATAAAAAAAGGTCATTCTCCAATATTATTCAGTTTCTGAATAAATGCACCTGTGAGCTTCCTGGTTTTAGTATTTTTTTAATGTATGAAATTTGACACACACACACGTGTACACACATACACGATAGATGTATTTATGTATGTATCTAGCTATCTCTACTTATTTATGTATTTTCCTGGATCAGTATTATCAGATTCTTGGTAAAATACACTTGAAAGTTGATACTACTAAACACTATGTTTGACAAAAATAAATGGCAGTTATTAGTTAACATTATTAATTTAATCATTTTAAGTAGTCTTCATAATGTCATAACCAAATGAATCCATATACATTTTTATAAATAGATACATGTGGAAGATATATTTTACTGAATATGGGAGCCAAATTTATGTTGTTTAGGTTATTGAAAAACAGTATGCATGAGTGTGTGTGTGTGTGTGTGTGTGTTTGTGTGCATTATACAAAATAGATCTCACATAGCAAAAACTCATTGGAAATCTCTTTTTTATACTCCCTCAAATATGATTCAGTTGGTGAAAAAAATTAACCCTTAATATTTTGGATGTGTAAAAATCTTGGTAACTCCCTATGAATGTGTTATAATTACACTTACATTTCTGAATAATAACCATGTGCTCTACAAATCTTATATATAAAGTAATGAGGAACTAAGAATAGTTTCAAAATTACAACTGGTTGCTTTAAGTAAAGCATGTCATATTAAAACATATAAAGTGACATATATTCAGCAATTAATATGGACTTGTAGTCCCAAATGCTGATATACAGGACAACACTTTGGATGTTGGATTTGTGGTGGAACATATTTTAATGTCAGAAATGCTGATGGCATGTTTCTTAGCTAGGAACATATTCTTAGAGAAGTCCAGCAATATTAAAAGATTTCCAGAAAATGAGGTTACAGTATTATTTCTAATAATGAATCAGATTATTCCAAAAGAGCTTTAAAGTTGCTGAAATTTTGAAATATTTCCTGTTTGAATAGTTTTCGTTTTGACGCTCTGTATAGTATAATAGAGACAAAATTTTTAAATTTCTCAATCATATAAGCCTTAGCATAAACCTGGATTAAGGACAGAGACCGAAAACTCACAAATCAGAAAATGAAAAGTAGTAAAGCAACTTATGAAAAGTGCCAAATTTTATTATTTTGCTTGTTTTAAAAACATTACTGTGAATATTATTTGTCAATTTGAATATCCAATTAATGGCCAATATTGACTAAATCTTCATAGTAGAAATATAGACATTTTGAATTTGTCCTAGGTTTATCTTAATTTTATATAAGAAATGTATTACATATATAGCTGCATATAGATAATCTTTTCTATGTCTGTTTTAATGGAAACCATGGAAACTGTGTATTTTTAAAAAAGATTGACTTGTAGTCATTACAAAAATCTGTACCTTATATACAAAAATTCAAATATAATGTATTATATATAAGTATTGGAAAAAGGCAAGAAAAGATATATAAACTTCATTAATCACTGGAAAGCAAGAGGCAGAATTGTCTATATTTGTTGATGACCTGATTTTCTGCTTAAAATATTACAAGAGCTCTGTAACCAAACTCCTAGAAATGATAAACAAGTTCAGAAAGGTTATAGAATAGAAAATCAATACATCTAATTAGTCATATTACTCTACACTGAAAAAAAGAGCATATAGATTTTTAGTATACTTAAAATGTGTAGAATGTGTCCATTTTAAAAATTACTAAGTGCTTCTTAAAAAGTCAAAGACCTAATAAATATAAAAACTTTGTGTTTTAAATTTGAAGATTCAACATGGCAAATATGTCAGTTTTCCCCAAATTAATCTATAGGTTTAATATTAATTTCTAGCAATGTCCCAGGAAAGAATTTACAGTAAACAAACTAATTTTGCATTTTATAAGGAAAGGCAGAGAATCTAAAATAACTTAAAATATCTTAATAAGAATAAAGTGGAGGGGCTGGGGTTTTGGTAGAGTGCTCACCTAGCATGCTTGAGGCACTGAGTTCGATCCTCAGCACCACATAAATGCAAAATAAAGATTTTGTGTCCACTTAAAAATAAATCTAAAAACAAAAAGAATACAGTGGAAGAAATCATACCATATCTTAATATAGTTTTGGTACTCAAAAATTGTGTGGACACCAATGCAATGATATTCGAGATAAGGTCTATAGAAGGTGATTAAATCATACCAGCAGCCTTCAATAAGGGTGCTAGTGACCTTATAAAAGAGTTATAAGACAACCGTTCCTTCTACACCACATGAGCCCATAGAAAGCATATTTATGTTTAAAAGACTCTGTCCAGACACTAAATCTGCTGGCATGTTCATCTTAAACTTCCCATCCTCCAATGTTGTAAAGAATAAACTTCTTTTGCTTATTAATTACCTGGTTTAAGGTATCTTTGTTATAGCAATTGAATGGATTTATGGTAGGGAAATAACATAAATCAATAAAGTAGAATATCAAAGTCAGAATAAACATTCATAGATATTCAGTAAAATATATTCACCAAAGATATTAGATGATAATAAGATATATTTTACTGAATATCTATTTTTGATAAAAGCACCAAGAAATTCTGTGGGTAAGGAAAGAAGTAATGACAAAACAAAAAATGTTAACTAAAGAATAAAACTTACCTGAAGCTTTACATCATGCACAAAAAATTAACTCCAAATGAATTATAGATTGATATGCAAAACATAAGAATTATAAGTGTTTGGAAAAATAAAATAGGAGAAAAATTTGAAAGCAAGGAAAAAGACAAAAAGATCTTTTAGAATGAACAATAATAACATCACATGAAAGGATAAACTGGTTAATTGAACTTGCTAATTATTTGGTATTTGAAACTTTTGTTCTGTAACAAACAAGTGAAGGGAATAAAAGGACCTATGAAAGACTGGGAGAAAGCATTTTCAAATCACACATGTGATCGAAAGCTAACACAAATACCTTTTAAATGCTCTCAAAACTCAAGAGGAAATAAAACAATAATTTAATTAGAAAGCGAGCAAAAGATAAAAACAGACATCTCAATAACGATACACAAACGGTACCCATAAATATTGGTGAGTTTGCAGAGAAACTGCATAATTCATACATGCTATTGAAATATTAAATTTATAGCCATTCTAAGAAAAATATTGGTATTTTCATAAAATTTACCTTACACAATTACCATATTTAATTAACATAAGACCCAGTTATTGCATTCTTTATCTTTCATTCTAGATAAATGAAGGTTTATGTTCAGTCATAGACCTGTACTTGAATGGTCATAGCAGTTTGATTTGTAAGATCCTCAAACTGAAATTTTTCATGTGCCTGTCAAGTGGTGAATGGTATAACAAACAATGACATGTCTATGCCAGGGAACATGACAACAATAAAAAGATACAACCAAGGTATAAGTTATTACCATCTTGTGTCCAACCATCTCTCCCACCACATATTCCCTGGAAACCATTGATCTTCTCTCTATTTACAAATGTTTTGTAATAAGATGTTATATAAACAAAATTATACAGTACAGAGCCTTTTTAGATTAATTCCCACTTCCCCCAGTAAAATTCCCTGGAGATTCATCCAAGATTTTTGTTATTATTAACCATTTCTAGTATTGAAAACACTTAGCAAATATTTATTTAAAAATATGCATAGAGATTTTACTTTAATCTTATTGGCCATACTAAATATTCAACAAAGACATGGCCACCGTTAAATATATATGTGTCTGGGGATGTGGCCCTGTGGTAAAGTGTTTGCTTAGCATGTGTGAGGCTCAAGGTTCAATCCTCAGCACCACCAAAAATAAACAAAAATAAATAACTAAATGCATATATGTGTATATGTATTCAAATATATATATATATATATATATATATATATATATATATATATATATACTGTAAAATTTATATAGTCATAATATGTTATATTCAGAGATACAAATTAAAGAAACAGTGGAAATATCTGTGTGATAGGGACATGGGAACGTTAATTTTGTTGGTTTTAAGCACTTCCAAATATACAATCTGTTCCATTCAGTAGATTATCCTATAAATATATTAAATAATTTCTCACATTTGACTTGAAATTTTTATTGAAGGGAAAGTGATTTACATGACTCTAGTTTATAAGCATCACTTAATTTAGATTCTGAGAAGGTACACAAAAGATGTAGGGCAATAGCAAGCAGTACCATGTACTTGTCCATCCACCCACCCATAATTATTTTGTTCATCAGTATTTTTCCCACACACATCTGAATTAATTGCAGAGAAGGGCACTTACCAATGATAATTTCCTTTACAGCCATCATCCTACAGTATGTCTATTATTACATTATACTGTCAAATAAATATATCATGTCAAAGCCTATTTTAAATTGTTGACAAATTGCTATTTTTTTGGACAGCTTCAGGATTTTTTTTTCCCAGAGAGATGGTTATTGTAGGACTCTCTGAAAACACGCCTGTGTAGGCTGTCTTTTTTCTTCGTCTTTTTTTTTTTTTTTTTGGCCTAACTGAGCAATGACATTATAGATTGTGACAAGTGACCTGTGAACAGTGGGACTGAAGTTTAATCACTATTTTGATGTTTTGCCTATTATGTGTGTCATTTAAAACAAATACTGACTGTTACTCCTTTCATGCTTATTCAGAACACTATATTTATAAACCAAAACCATATGCCAAAAATGAGCCAGATCTGCAAAGAATAATTGAATAAAGATACAGTTGTTACTAAGGTGATAAAACAACTTTGCTATTATTAATATGTATGAACTTTAAAAAAAAAACCCTTAGTTGTTCATAGCATTTACAAAACAGGCATACAACCATTTAACTATACTGCACACATAGTAGGAAAAATCACAACACGTTCTATAATGCCAAGTTCTTGAAGAATATTAGAGGCAAGTTTATTTAAATCAAAAGAAGTCAAAGACTAGCATGTGATTCAATGCACAATAACTGAAAATGATGGAACTAAGAAATTAATACAACCAAGAATTTTCTTTTGGGTGTGTTATGATTTAGATATAAGGTGTTTCCCAAAAGTTCATGTAGGATACAATGCAAGAATTTTCAGAGATGGGATGACTTGGTTGTGAGAACCCTAACTTAATCAGCATTTTCATAGTCAGTATGGATTAACCAGTGTTAACTGTAGGCAAGTAGGGTATGGTTGGAGGAGGTGCATTACTGGAGGGTGTATTTAGGTTTTATACTTTGTCCCTGATGAGCAGTGCTGTCTCTTTCTCTGCTTCCTGGTGGCTATGTCCTTAGCTGCTTTCCTCCTCTATACTTTTTCACCCTGATGTTTTGCCTCACCTGGGGACCAGAGCTGTGTCAGTTGGCCTTCAGTGAACTGAGATCTCTGTATATAATTTCAGAAACTAGATTTCTATCATGTAAATTAATAGTTTTATAACTGAAAGGGATCTTAAATGTCACAATCCCTTTTTATTCAACAATTCCATTACATGAAACATGAAAAATTAAAATGATTTACTTAAATCATTCTAGGAAACATTAATTATTTCTATGTCTGCTAATAAACTATGTCACTTTGGGCATCAAAAGTCACCTAACTACACATGTGTAATTATACCTATACCTGTAATTGTTACCTGTACCTGCACCCACATTTACACCTGTATCTATACCTATACAATAAATCTAACGTTGTCTATATTATGAAGGCTTTGAAGAAATGACAACTGATGCCCTTTTCCAGACTCAATGAAGGGTTTGGGTCTGTGTGTAACACAACTAATTGCAGAACTGAATCTTTGTTGAACAAAAATTTTGTCTTCAAATTATGTACTTGCTATGGTTTAAAGATGGAGTGTACCCCAAAAAGTTCATAGGTGAGACAATGCAAGAAAGTATAGGGGTTAAATGATTTGGTAATAGAATTTTAACCTAATCAGTGCATTAATTGCCTTAAATGGATTGAATGGGTGGTAACTATGGGCAAGTATAGTGTGGCTAGAGGAGGAGGGACATTGGGGAACATACCTTTGGGATTTATCTTTTCTTCTTCTGAGTGGAGCTCAGATAAGCAGCCATACTTCCAGCTGCTTATCCTCCACTACAGGCTTCTGTCATGATGTTCAGCTTTATCTCAGGCTCTGAGGAATGGAGATGGATATCTATGGACTAAGATCTCTGTAACCGTGAGCCCCAAATAAATTTTTCTCCTCTAAAATTGTTCTTGCCAGGTATTTTGTTCACAGCAGTGAAAAAGTTGACTAAAACAGTACTGTTTCTCCCACCATACTCTTTTTATACATTGTGCTGCCTATAATAACTATACCAAACATATTTTAAAAAATTATTATTATTATTATTATTATTATTATTATTATTATTATTATTATTGTTTATTTTAGGGAGGATGAGTCTTGCTATGTTACCCATGTTGACCTGGAATTCCTGTGTTCAAAGAGTCTTATTGCCTCAACCTCCAAGTATCTGGGACTATAGGCCCTTGCTACCACACTTGGTTTCTTTCATTGATTTTAAATGATTATAATTGATATAAATGATATAGTCATATGCCATAGGAACATTTGCATCTTAAAAACACTATTATAGGCCATACATCCAAAATTATAAGGCTTTGATTTTTCATGAGAAAAAGAAGCCTTCTTCAAAATCTTAGCATAACCCCCAAATCTGATCTTTACATTATTTAATAGATTAATCAATTCAAATGCAAAAGATCACTAATTTTCTTTTTAGACATTCCTGAGTATATAGAAACTAAGATGAGGAGACCGTCTGGTATTATGTAATTTTAGTACCCCCCCAAAAAAAAAAAAAAAATATATATATATATATATATATATATATATATAAAACCATCCATGCTAACACCAAAAGACTGAAGAATGGTTTTAAAAATTGAAGTCACACTTTAGGAAAAGAAAACAAACTGGGGATAGTAAACCAAACAGCAATTTTCTGGCCCATTTGATTATAAAAGACTGAGACATTAAACTGTGTAAACTAGAGAAAAGCTGACAGTACCTTAATTAAATTGATACTACTAGTGACACTCCGATAGTGTACTTGCCAGGGTATAAGTTCTTACAACATCAAATAAAAGTGACAAACTTCCCCAAGGACCTAGTGTAAGTTCTTCTAGTGGGGATTAGTTTATACAAAATTACTCATGGGGTGTCTCATTTAAATTACTTAGAATCAAAGTGAATGTGGTCTAAGCCAAAACATTTCTCCCACCTGCTGCACAGGCAAAGAAGAGGGAGAAAAGATTCTAGAAATTTTAACTGCAAAACACTGGCCAGAGCTGTCGTTTTGGAGTAAAAAAAACTTTCCCATTTTTTTAAAGGCTTATATATAATGACTTAAAAAATCTTGAAGGATACCATATCGCTGATATAAACATCAGAAAACGACTTTCAAAGTGACAAATCATTTTAAAACATCTATGGAAAGCTGTTATAGTTATCAGATAGCAAGTTTTGCCACTTTAGAAAAAATGACAGATGGTTGTAAATAGCTCAGTGGTAAAGCACTTGCCTGGCGTGCCTGAGGTCCTGGGTTCAATCCTTAGCACTAAATGAATAAAATAAAGGTATTTTTTGTCCATCTGAAACTAAAAATAATTTTAAAAATAACAATATTACAGATGACTTGTAAGTTGAGAACTTAAAATTTCTGTCAATGGCCCTCTTCACATTCTCTTGAGAAATAGGGTCCAGGCTTGTCAAAACAGAATATGTTGACCATAATCATGATTGCTCCTGAGCTTTGAGGAAAATGATTCTTATACAATCAAGTATTACTGTGACCCTTGTCCCTCACCACTGAGATGTGCTGGAACTGCTGGCAGTGTGAAGAGAGTAAGCCCAGGCCGTATGACAGACTGATGAGAAGACAAAACTCTGTCAGGTGGGCTAGCTTTCAGACTCCAGAAACTTAGACTAAAGAAAGCTGACAGCTTTTACAACACATACTAGGTTCCTGCTGCTTCCCTGTGGTTTACATGTTCGTAACCTTAAAAGAGATAAATAGGGTCAAGCTATGCTGAAAGTTTATCTATCTAGAAGGACATAGTTCAGAAGTGGGTTCACGAAGCTGAAGAATGTAAAATATTAAATATTTATAAAGAAGTTAGTGATTACGTTACTGTTTAAAGAAGACTCCCCAGGATCCATCTGCTCTTAACACATGAGTTTCAATTGCTTTTGACTATAAAGAGAATTATTTGGCAAACTTCTTTTTAGTTAGTATCTCCCAAAGACTTCTTGATACTAATGCGTATACAAAAGCATTGCCTTAGTGCTTACCATTCCCTGCTAAAATTATAGGGTTATCTAGTGAGCCCTTTCACAGTACCAGGTCCTGTGATAGAGAAGAGAGAAAAGGCAAACTGAAATTTTATAAATTATCTGCAATGCCTCTGATCCCAGCAGCTCTGGAGGCTGAGGCAAGAGGATTGCAAGTTCAAAGCCAGCCTCAGGAACTTAGTGAGGCGTTGAGCCACTTAGAAAGACTCTGTTTCAAAATAATTATTTAAAAAAAAAAGTAGAAAAAAAGGACCGGGGATGTGCTTCAATGGCTAAACACCCCTGTGTTCAATCCCTAGTATCAAAACAAAACAAAACAAAAAATCAGGAAGTCAACTCAGTCTAGTCAATCTTGTTTCCCTTTGTATGAGCCCCTCCCACTGGAAAACCTCCATCTGTTTTGCCACATAGATGCCTATTTCTTTACTCCATCCATATGTCTAATTAAGTTGGTTTTTTTTTTTAAAGAATGCTTTTGTTTATTTATTTATTTTAAACAGGCAGGTTAAGCTTTTTGAGCATTAATTTCCAGGATATATAAAGAACTCCAAAAACAAACAACACAATCAGTAAATGGGCAAAGGAACTGAACAGACACTTTCAGAAGAAAAAATACAAATGTTCATAAATATATAAAAAAGGTTTATCTCTACCTTACCAGAGTTTTAGTAAAAAGACCAAAGAACATGCCATCAGCAGACTCCTCAGATTCTCCCTTTGCTTCAACATTTTCTCCTCAGCTGGGTCAACAGTGGAGAGGGGCAGGACCTCCTGCTGATGTGGCACCAGATGCTGGAGCAGGTCCACCAGCCCCAATATTGTAAATAAGGCTCCCAAAGTTGACATTGGCCAGGGCCTTTGCAACAAACCAGGTCATAAAGGTCCAACATTTACAACAGCTGCTTTGATGAGGGCATTGATTTTATCCTCTATACTGATAACCTCAGCTGTCCCAGATTAGGGCAGATTAGATACAGACCCCTAGGAGACAGAGGCTATGCATGGTTCAGACTGCAGGACAGGTTGCAAGTCACAGGATGAAGTGAGGATCTTGGAAAGACCTAAAAACTTGGTAACAGTTGAGGAAGGCAACAATGTTTAATAATTTTATAAAATGTGAAAATAAACTCCTATCTAGCCAATATAAGCTTTAAAATAACTTCAACCTCCACCACCCCTGAAAAAATATATGACAAGACTTAGAAAGAGTTGGACACATTCCCTGAGCCTTTCAAATGGAAGAGTGTGTGGCTGGAATTCCATAGATCTAATACTAGATTATGAATTGCAGATTATATACATAGTAGCATCAAGATTTCTAACCTGTAGTAGGGAGATTCTCAGATCATCTCCTCTTCCCAGGGCACCCAGTCTTTTTGGGTATACGTTCTTTCTGAAGTTGATATGGAAATTTTCCTCAGATTTATACAGCAATGGGCAAAATAAACCTTATTCTTTATGGATTCTTGTTTCTTTATTTGTCAACAATTACAGGTCCAGTGTCCCCATCAATTAAATAGTTAAGAACATTTAAAATGTTATTTTGGAGCAAAAGAAAACAATAGGTTTCTCAAATTGTATAATGTGAAAACTAGCATCACATCTCTACCACCATCCTTCTACCCTTAGTTTAGAGATCACCAAAGACACCTAAATCAGGCGTCTCTTTTCATTTTCCTGCTTTCTTCCTTACACTTTCTCAATATTGTCATTGTCACTCTCTTCCTCTTTTCTGTCTCAGAATATATCTCTTCCTTTAAGGTTAGCTACTCTGTTGACACTCTTGTTTCTTTCCACCTGACGGCTGTTTTAAGATAACATTCTATCAACTCTTTTTTGTTTTCTTTTTTACCTTTTTCAGCATGTCCTTCCTCCTGTCTTCACTTATGACTGGGTCTACTTCTCCAAAAATATGACGTAATCCACAGATAAAACCACTTGCTCATTCTTGTTTATTTCCTTCCCAGAAGACTTAAAACAATTTTTTTTCTTTCTCACAGACAACTCCACCATAAAACCCCATCAATAAGTATCCCAGGGTTTACCCTTTTACCTCCATGATGACTACCCTAACTTAAGTCACACTTATCTTTTTTGATCCTTATAGATCAAAAAATTACTTATGGGTTTCCTTGCTCTCTCCTTCTCCACTGATACCTATTTTCCACCCTACTGTCAATTATTCTTTTAAAACAAAAGTTAATATTCACCCTTATGCTCAGAATCTCTGTCTCCTTTTTCATTTGATAATAAAATGTAATGACCATGCCATGCATGATTTTACTCCCTGCTACCTCTATGATTCCATTGCCTTCCTTTCTCTCCCCACATGAACCACATCACAGCCTTTTTACTACTTTTCCTCAGCATGCTAAGTGCACTTTCCCACTGGAAATTCTACTGAACTTTTCCCTGTGCCTGGGAAAAACCTCCTCTCTCTACTTTGTCCCTCTGATAACTGCATTTTTTCTTCTGCCTTCTTCACTTCTATGTTTAGATGCCACACAACAGAGAGACTTCATCTTGCTTTGACTTCATCTCTCTCTATCCCTTTAAACTCATTTACCTTTTACTCATTAAATATATTTCCTTATGATATACACATGTTTGAAGAGGTCCCATAAGATTTAAGTTCATGTAAGCAGGATTTTGTTCATTGCTATAATTACAGTAGTCCTTGGCACATGGTATGTGTAAAAATATTTGTTGAATAAATAAATAAGTCTTTGAAATTTACCTTGACCTTAACAATAGTCTTAACAACAAATGGTAAATCACTTTATGCAGGAAAACGGAAATATTTTGGGGTGGGGAGCATATATTTAATGAACTCATTTAAAATATTAAAATGATTTCAAATTTAAATAAGTTTTAAAAAATTGTACTAAGAGGTTATCTTGAGAAATTAAACTAAACCTATAAAGACACTTTTATACCATATTTTAATATTTGGGATTATAATAACAACTATACAAAAATAAAACATGGCATTTGCACAAAAACATAATTCATCCCTCAACCTCTATTGTGTATACTAAGGCACATACTTTACTATGCATTTAACATTTTGAGAGTGACTTTCCAGACAGACATATTTGAAAACAAAAAATAATGTGAAGTTTCATCAATTTTGAAAAGAGCCTTTCAATAAATGTGTACACAATCCACTCATTTTGGAAACTTCCTATTGATTTTCTGTTCTTGGAGTGTTAATGGATTCAACTGTCACGTTCTCAGTAGTTGAGGATCTTGAGTATAATTTGAAAACTACTCCAAATTCTCCAAGTGAAATACTGAATATTTTTAAAGATTTGATGGGGATTTTTTGTTTGTTTACACTTTGTTTTATTTAGTACTATATTTACAACACAAATATGTGAAACCAACAAAGATTTTGACACTAGAAAGAATATATCCTAAACAGGTATAAGTGGAAAGAAATATTTAACAGATCACTTCCTTAGTAAACCCCTGTGTGTTTTAATGATGTTTGTTAAAGATTTTGATGACATTTCCTTTCCTGTGAAACTCTTTGCAGGAATCTGGAAAATAAATGATAATAAACTCTAATGCAACATGTTTTATAAAAATAAATCAGTTGAGAATGAAAAATAGTGTTGGACATTTCAGCTTTGAGTCATAGCTCTGTCCATTGCTACTAATAATGAAATCTTCTAACAATTTGTACAAGGTTGTCTTCTGATTAACTCTAGAAAAAAAATAAACCAGTAAACTGTTTTTGAATACTGAATAAATTATTTTCTATCAGTGTAACTGAAATTATCCTAGCAGGAATGCCATGGTGCCATACAGTACAGTGTATGTTGTTTCATTCAGATGGCCCAACAAGTTGGTGCCCTATGAAGTGGAGACAGATCACTGGCCAAGAAGAAAGACAAAGCATCTCAGCAGTGGTTACATCTACATGATGAGCACTAGACAAACCTCAAGCTGATGCCAGTAGCAAAAGGTAGATAGTCAACCATACTTTGAATTGATAGGCTATAAATGAGAGTTATCATGACCCCCCTCTTCAGATTGGGTTAATTTACTACAGCAGGTCATATTATTCAGGGTAATAGTTTATCTGTATATTATACAGAATAGGGAAGATTTTAAGGGAACGAGCACAGAGCTTCCTTGACTTCTCTGGGTGCATTACACTCTAGGAACCTCCATGTTTTTACTTATGTGGAATGTCTTCAAACAATTTCTGTGGTGAGCCGCTTCTGCCGTTTCTGCAGACTATGGTCGCCATTACAAGATGACGCTGGCTCCGCTGTGGTCTGTGACAAACAACTTCTTATCTGGGAAAGTTGGCACATGATTTTTCACCACCCTGTGAGAAAGCTCCACTCGGCAGCTTTGCATTGGGGCTTGGGATGCTTTATTAAGGCTGGGAGGGGCATCCGAGAGAGAGAAGAAGAAATATCAAGGGCCTGAATAAACTGCTGAAAGAAGATTCCCGAGTTGCGTCTTCCTTGCGGGCAAGGGGTCGCGACAAATTTCCAGTTGGATTTTTAAGATAAGCTTCATTAGTCATGAATTAGTAAATTATTATTCACTTGAGATCAAAGGAGTTTTCAGAACTTCCCACCTCCCTGAGGGGGCTGGTGGAGGGGGAGCTGAAAGTTCCCATCTCCTCGTCCACAAGGAAGTTTCCTTTGGCAATCATCCTGAGCCTTTCCAAGACCCCAGATGTCAGTCTCACAA
Source organism: Marmota monax (assembly GCF_021218885.2). NCBI lineage: Eukaryota > Metazoa > Chordata > Mammalia > Rodentia > Sciuridae > Marmota > Marmota monax. Next base: position 1,260,965 of record NW_026695197.1, on the reverse strand, counting down.
TTAGAACAAGGAATTCTGATCACCTAGGTAATTTCAAGAGATTAGGGGTTCTTTGCCTGGAATTAGTATCAAAGATAAGATACCAGGACAAAAGAGTCTCCTATCTTATCTCCCCTCTATCTGCAAAGGTTTTGAGAACTTTATGAGGATATACATCAAGTATACATTTCCTATTATATTACAATATTATAATAGTTTTAGAGAACTGTTAATCCTGTCACTCACTTTAATTATAAAAGACACTTAGCCTCATTTGGCAGGTGATTCCAATAGAGGAGAATGTATCTGATGAATAATCCTCTGTAGAAATTTCTCAAAGGGTCAAAGTATTTTGAAACATTAACTGATTTTAAGAATTCTATAATCCTTTAAACAGTGGCTTGGATGAAAGATAAGAATTTTGTTTGCTTACTTGCTTGTTTTTGAGATTGAAGGTAGTGTTTTTAATTGGGGGGAGCACATGGGCAGGTATGAATGAAGTCAAATTTATTTCCCTAAAATTTTGCTTATGTGGTTGTGCATCTAAGTTTCTTGATGGAAAATATGATAGTATTATTTAAACTTGCTTATTTCTACAAAGTTTTTCTAAAAAAAATAAAAGTATATTTTAAGGTGAACTGTACTGTTGTTTAATTTCTATTCTGAATATAAAGTCATCAGGCAGTGGTTTTTAAAAAATTGACTGTCTGTATAAACATTTGTATGAAAAGTAGGAAATGCTGTCCAGTCATATTGTATTACAATTATGACAGGGACTTACGGTGGCTGCCTCTGCAGGAAGCAGAGTAACTTTCTTCTTCAGCCTGCAAATGTCAATGGGAAAATAAATGCAGGATAAAGTTTAGTATCTCTGTCTTCATTTTATATTAATCTCTTTTGTTACCTTGAACTTTGTGGCCTGCTCAGCTGTGCACCTAGGCATGCTAATCATTTAAGGAGTGTTCATCTAAAACCCCATAATACAAGGTTTATTAATAATAAATCTGTTTAACCTATCTCCTCAGTCTGGAAAATTGAGGCAAGATTACCAACTGTCTGTTTGGTAAAATAGGAGTAATGCTGGAGTAATGCTAAGAAATCTCAGTCATTGTCCTTCACCTTCCAGAATAGCAAGAGCAGTCACTTATGGGAACTGAATTGCTTCCCTTCCAAGACCACAGATCTGATAGACAAACATCCTACATCCTGAAAAGTCCCCTCAAGTGATTAGGACTTCTCCAGAGCCACCTTTCAGAACCAGAACTGAGAGAATGATAGACCAATCCAGGGTTTGACCAAGTCTGCTTAATCATTCATATATACCTCTTGCCCCTGACATAGTTCTTCCCATATTTAAGCCTAAAATTCTGTTAGTATCCCAAAGAAAGAGCTCAGTAGTTAGATCTCACTTTTCTTCCCCAAGTGTAGTATGGATTAAAGTTCTTTTCCTGGTTTCACCTTGTTCTTTTCTCCTTACTGTATGGCTGAACCTAGTGTGTTGTGATAACAAATCTCTCTAGACAGTCCTCCCCCTTTTTATTTCCTTTTTATTTTCTGGACTGTTGGTCCATCTGTGGTAGATATCTAGCTCTAAGTAAATATAAGTACCTTTTTAGACCCAGAAAACTGAAGTTCCAACTCTGTAAAGCTATCCTCCTTTTAGACATATGTTTACTAGTGACACACGCATTCCTTCGTTTATCAGTAACCTATAATTCCTAAGCTATACTTAAGAATGCAAATCAGCTAACATGTCCTGGTTATAACCAAAAAATAAAATTTAGCCATCTCTCTTGGATAGTTGTATTAATACAGAGATGACTATGGAGCTATATTCCTTATAATAGTCAAGTTGCATAAGGAATAAATCAAGTAATACCTGTAGACCTCCACAGGCTGGAAAGCTAATTGAAGAGGAGGTTTCATGACTGCATTCTGAATTTAACTGTTGTTTCCTTTATGTGTAATTATTAAGCCAGTATTGAAATCTTCCTCTGGTAAAGAATGCCCATGAAATATTAAAAATTACTAAAATTCCAGTAATAAAGAATATATACATCATAAAATAATCCCCAACTTAAAACAAAATTGATTCTAAGTAATGAGTACTAATGTTCAGTTTAGTATATACTTTATCTCAAGTCCAGCCATTCTGAAAAAAATGAAAATGTTTCTTGAAGTGCAAATTGCCACTTTGGGGATCATTAGTTCCTTAAACATTCAACATATTCCTTTAATGGGACAGGAAGAAAAATGGCGGAATAGAGACAAAGAATTCCTTGATGTAAATTTATCAGCAATTTGGAAATTTACTTAGGACATATATTAACAACTTTATAAAATGCACATATTTACTTGTCTGAGTGTAGAATCTGCTAGACAATTTTAGTTTCCAGAGTGTTTTTTTTCCCCCTGTAATGACTCTTATTTTATATCATTAGTTGTAAGAAGCTGTGACAGGAAGCACTAAAATTAGTCAAAAAGCTGACAGAAGTTCAAGTCTATGAATCAGAAACCTGCTAAGAAAATGTATTTTTTTGGTCACACACAACAGAGAATATTTATGTGATAGACTCTTGAAATTTAATTGAAAATGAACTTATATAGATATATACTAATAATACAGAGTACTGGCTGTATGCTTGCTCTAATTTTGCTTCTAAGTGCCCCATAAAACTTCAATTATTCTTCTATCCATCTATATGGGCTGGGACAAAAAATAATTGTACAGTAAGAAGGAGAGTGTGAATAATATTTAAAAGCAGGATTGAAATGAGAAACTGGCAGTGAGCAGTACAAATATTACTGCTGTTAAAGGAGGGAATCTGCTTGGATTCCAATTGACTGGATTTGGTCACCTACCCACATAAGAAATAAGCAAATGCTGTAAAAAAAATGAATTCCACGATCAGTTTTGTCCTGAGAAGTAGCTAAATTGTGTAACTCTATATGTTTGTGTCCCCTGTCCTATAGAAGTAGTTATATAGAATCAAAAGCCAGAAAATATATGTATGACAATTTAGCTAGGCTGTATGAGTCATGATTCCTGTTTTACAACCTTTGTTGTACTTTTGGAGGCATGGTGGTCAGTTTCTTATCTTCCACTGAGAAGAAGAAAGTAACAACCAAGAAGTTGGGGGAGAAATATTTCAAGGGCTTTTAATTTCAAAGGATCATTGTTTCAGAAAGAGCCCAACATTTAATTCTACTTTGCTCTAAGTTTGAGAATTGCAACTTAGTAATATTCATCATTCCACTATAATCCCTACTGCTTCCCATAATGAAACAGTTTCATGATACTGAAGAATTCCTTTAGGATTATTTAAATAAACACAATATATTCACACTTTATCATTCATCCATTCATTTAAAATATCTATTAAGTAATTATTGGATTTTACTCTAAGGCACAAATTCCAAAAGTCAAAACAAGAACTACTTAGTACTATAGAAGGATCTAATCCTTCTGCTAAATATCCAAGATACTTTGCAGTTCACCCAATAACACTGTCCTTAAATCTTCCTCTTCTTTTCTTTTTATGTTGTACTCTTCTGAAGAAGATGACATGCATACCAATCCTAGGCAAGCGACTGTCTAAGAACTATTTATAATGATTATTCCCTGTTCATTTTGCCTGGGCAAACAATCCCCTTAATCTTAAGATCTTGGTACATGCTAGAGAGACTATATGAGTTTTATATTCTATGAACTAATATATTTTTAGCAGGACATCAGTGAGAAAGAGTAGTACTAACAGATAAATGACAAGTTACCTGGAAGAAATGATTCTTCTCTATTGCTATATAATTCAAGGATAATACAAGGATCAGGTATAATACAAAGATCCACTGTTTTAGTCAGATTTTTCACTACCAAGACTAAAAGACCTGACAAGAACAATTCTAGAGGAGGAAAAGTTTATTTGGTGGCTCAAGGTTTCAGAGGTCTCAGTCCATTGATAGCTGGCTCCATTCTTCAGGGCTCAAGATGAAGCTTAACATTATGGCAGAAGAGTGTGGTGGAGGGAAACAGCTCACATCATGATGAAGAAGCAGAAAGAGATTCCACTCACCAGATACAAAATATATACCCCAAAGGCATGCCTCAAATGACCCACCTTCTCCAGCTGTATCCTACTGCCTCTGGTACCACTTAGTTAATCACAACAGGGATTAATTCATGGATTATGTTAAGGTTCTCATAACCCAATAATTTGTCCTCTACACCTTCTTGCATTTTCTCACATATGAGCTTTTGAAGGATACTTCACATCCAAACCATCATACCCACTTAAAGACTTTATTGAAGAGTGCCATAAAGATCAAATTTGTTCATGTCCCCAAATTGCTAAGGAAAAATGGACTCATCATGGATTGAACTGAGGACATTAATTCTTATCTGGGACATCATCTAGAATAATTCAGAAAGTATTTTTTATATAAATCTTATTATCCATGTAATGATTGAGACTAATTTGAGATTAATTAATTCATAATTTTATAAAGTAAAACATTGTCACCAGTACTTTAATCTCCTCAAGTGATTATGTACCAAGGATCCTTTTTTTCAGTAGCAGAAGTACATTTTTTTTTGCTTTGAGTATAAACCTTACTGCTTGATCCCTTATTATTTACTTTAAAGACATACCTCCCCTTTTCTTTTTATATTAAAAAAAAACAACTATTTAAAGTGTCTGGTAATTGTCCTAAGGACATATAGCAAATGAAGAAATATTTATCCAGGAAAACTATGAACCCTCAGTAAGAACAGTGAGTTTGTTATTTTTGAGAAATCATTCACTATATTACCAGTCCTCAGCCCTGGGTTATATAAGCTCTACCTCAGCATGTGCAGTCAAGGAGAGGAGGGTTTCCTCTCTATCCACCCTCCAGTTTGGGTTATTGGTTTATCATGAGATGTTCAGCCAGCTGGCATTTTCTATTCTTCACCCCTATACTCAGCTCCATGTTGCAAGGTCTACTTCATCTAACAGGACTGGGTATTATTTCTTCCTTATTCTTACCATAAGTAAGAAGTTGACTGTGGGTACAACTGACTAACGATATTGCAACCTCCCCTCCCTTGCTCGAGCTAACTTCGGGGTGGAGGAAGAGCCTTGAAAACCAGAAATTTCCATTCTGTCCCCCAATGCCCATGCATAAAGCAGGTGTCACTTTGAGATAAGCAGATTCCTGCCCCAGCTATATTGCAGAACTGGGTTTCTGCCCAGAGTAAAAAGCCAAACAAAAGGATGAAGAGTTTCATAGTTCTGCCTCAGAAGACTGACTTTTCTTGGAATGGAGAAAGAACTATTCCTAAAGTCTTTTTTTCTAAAATCATGGCGATATTGTTAGAGAGCAGTGAAGAGGAGGCTGGTAGGTTTATGATGTGGTGAAACAGTAGAGCAATCAAAATTTTAACAAAAAGAAAAATGAAAGGATACTGTTGGGATCAGAGTCAACTTGGCGAATGGGGAGTTTGTCTGCATGTGCTGGGGTACACCTCCAAAAGGAGCAATCAGGACAAAATATAGAGAGGACTTGAATGTACTTCTCAAACTGCACAGAAACTTTTAACATGGGGTGATAGCACAACTGGCCTGACAGCTGGAACATAACTCATGTTCAATGTTAACTGAACAATAAGATACCTACCTTGATCCAGGGGTGACTCCTGAGAAACCAGGTTTAAAGATACTAGCATAGTCATCCCCGATGGTCTGCAAGATCATGATTCCCATAGCAGAGTCCTTTCACAAGAGATCACAGGTAATCCTCAAGCTAGTAGTCTTTGACTGAAAGCATAGTAAAAAGTTATAAGCTCATTCAACTGCAAACTCGAAGTCACGGACTTGCACAATCGTATAGGGTAAACATCTGACTTGCTAAGAGGGCATACATATAAACCGTAACCAATCACAGGCTTATGTGACCTAAAGAGATTCCCCCAGAGAATGAGTTTATTGAACTCATTCAATAAATACACCTATGCAAAATTGAGACAAAGACAATACTCATCAATATAGATTATGTAAATCAGCACAATATTTCATTTTAAAAATATAAATAAAACCCCCTACAAAATATTTTCAGTCATAATTCAGCGGTCCAAAACAATGGTTTTCCAATGAGGTGAACAGGATTTATTACAGGAATTCAAAGTTGGTTTACCATTGGAAAATCAATTAATGTAGATCTAGGATGGGGAAATTATAGAAGAAAAGACAAATTAAAAAAATTGACTTTGGAAAGGAAGAAATGAAAAAAGAATTAAACTAATAAATAACATGACCTTATACATAGAAAATCATAAATAAACTAAGGAAAAAATATCAGAAACAACATATGCATTTAGCAAGTTTACAGGCTACAATATCTATATGTTTCAGTTTCAAATATCAACTTCATTTATATATATTAACAGCGAACAAGGAACAACACAAAAATAAAATTAAGGAAGCAATTCCCTTTAAAATAGCATAAAATTAGAAATAAATTAAATGAAAATTGTCAAATTTTTGTACAGGACATTATCGAAATAAATTAAACATTTTATCTAATAAAACAGAAATAAGTCCATATTTAAGTGTCTTAATATTATTAGTCTATCAATACCCAGTACTCCAAAAATTGATTTACAGATTCAATCTAAATATATATCTACATAGAAACATATGCATAAGTAATTAGAGCAGCATTATTCATAACAGCCAAAGTGTGAAAGTGAATATATTATGATCGTATTTTGGAATATTATTCAGCTGTAAAAAGAAATGAAGTGCTGATACATGTCACAGCTTGAGTGAATCTTGAAAATATTAAATGAAAGAAGTCATTTACAAAATTATATATCATATGATTTTAAATGTTTAAGATGATCATAGTAGGTAATTTTATAGTCATGAAAAAGTTGCATTGGGCTAACTGTTCAGATTGGGGAAAAACAGGAAGTGACAGCTAATTGGTAGAAATATCCTTTTGGAAAACTATTGAAAATATTATAAAATTAGATTGTGCTGATGATTATAATGCTCTAAAATACAGAATTAGACATTTTGAGTAGATGAATTGTGTGGTCTATGTACTATATTTAAATAAAGATGATTAATAAATACATAGCTAGCTAAGTAAAGAAAAGGGTAAATATAAATATTTGTTCACAATCTCCCTGGCTTCATATCACCTGGTGTGGTGGCTTTAGAAACATCAGTACAAAAAAAGCTGTGCATGCAAACATTCTCATTTCTTGTTCTGATGTGTGTCAAAATTTGATATACTTTGTTTTTCCTGATGTGTACTAAGTTTAGGAATAATTTACCTAGGAAAATGTTAGGAAAACACAAAAAGAATACCAAAAAATATTTTGAGTAATATTAACCTTAAAACACAAGGCTTTTCTTCTTTAGTTTGGTCTAGTTAGAATACTGATACTATTTGAGCTTGCTATTAGGCTGTACATAGGACATATATCCCAAAAGCTCACTTGTAAGACAATGTAAAAAAATAATTGAGTTATGAGAGTGTTAGCCTAATCAGTGCATTAACCCACTTAAATGGATTAACTGGATAGTAATCCAGTAGGCAGGTAGGGTGTGGCTGGAGCAGATAGGTCATTGGGGTCATGGCTTTGGGGTTTATATTTTGCCCCAGAACTGTCTCCCTTTTCTTAGTCACCGTGTTCTGAGCTTTTTTCCTCTGCTGTGATATTCTACCCACCTCAGGACTGATGGAGCTGACCATCTATAGACTGGAAACTCTGAAACCATGAGCATTAAATATATTTTTCCTTTTTTATGTTGTCTTGTTAGGTTTCTCAATCATAGTGGTGAAAAAAACTGACTTGCTTATCAAAAGTCCTGAAATATTTTGCATAGAGAAATATAAAAAATAAGGAGTAAATCCTTTCCTCTATGTAATAAAATTATACTATTATCCTCACTCAGACAATGAAGTAGCAAATATGCATATTGATTATTTAAATACTATTAAAGTAACTTGATTATTTTGTTTTTGTAAAATTTCTTCTTATTCATACTACAAATTTTCAGATATTCAATATTATTCACTGCATAGGATCCATTAAGCCTGTTCAAAATTAGACAGTTTAACATTTCAACATTTACTTTTGTTTTTGCAATTTCAATGCTACTTACGACCATTATCACTTTAATTCTAAAAAAAAAAAAAGATGTATTAGAAATTTTGGATTTAAAATTGCTTGCTAGGCTTTCGGTTTTCAAAAGCTACCATTGTCCATAGAGGCACTTGCTTTATTCCCATGAAACATTATCCCATTTGAAACATTCACCATTAGTATTAACTTATCACCAGCCTATAATAAATTTCATTCCTGTCCCATTTACTTAATGCACTAAAATTATATTTACAAACAATTTATGCAAAATGACTTGTACAGGTGGTGTCTAACCAAAATTATGACTTCCATTATGTAAGTTGGAATGCCTAATTAAGATCAAAGGTCAAAATATCCATAATGATGTAGCCAGAAGAAATGTGTTCCAGGACACCTTGGGGAATCTAGCAATGTTGTCATGCACTAATGCTTATTAAATGAAAATGAATTTTGATGTCCAAATTAGATCTTGGAAGTTGTTCCTCTTTGCTTACATCTGATTGCCATAAAATTATATGACTTTAATAGTATTTACAAAATATAAAGCAATAGTTGTATTTTATCAATTAACTGAAATTAACTGAGATATAAAACATTAGATTACAAGAGTAGATGACCAAAGTTCTTAAATTCATACTGCTTTAAGACTTGAAAATTATAAAATATGATAATTGGTGACATAAAACATTTAAAAGCATAGTTTTTAAGTTTAGTGCATTACTTGACAGAGATTCTTAAATCTCTGATTTTGGATTAATATGTTAAAGTGGAAAGATTCATGCAAGTGTGATAACAATGACTTAATTAACAGAACAAATGACTATATCTACATTCAATGTGAAATCTTTTTCAAATCTACCATCTTTCATTAACTGTAATGAATTAAAACATTTAGAGTGGTTATTTAGAACTTCAGTTGATATTTATGAAGTTCCTTCTGACCACTGTAATTTATATGATCTGTCAATGTAAAAATGAATTATATTGATTTTAAAAAACCCAGAAAATATTATGTAATGCTTTATACTTCTGGGTCAGTATGTGGATAAACACAATGTTACTGAGTAAAAATAATGTTGAATGAGGAAGATCAGTTGCTTTGTTATACTGATGTGAAATGCTAGATCAATTTACTCCAAGATTTTCCCTAAAAACTTAAAAAATAATATCTTTTATTAACTTCCAAATATTTTAGAAATGAATTGAAATGATCAACTAACAAAGTATCACAGATAGTTTGAATTTATTACTCAATTATTCATTTGAACTATTTAAATAAAGATTAAACTGGGTAAAACTCTTGTCAAAAGATTAATTCACTAATTATTTAACTGGTCTATCTCTCACTCCACTAGTCACTCGTTCTTTAAGTGCAGGCCATGGATCTAATTCATTTTTCATTCTTAAAAGGAATCTAAAGTAGACTGTTAAATATGTGTTTAAAAATGAATGAGTGAATGAATGGATGGCACTGAAGAACATTACTATACACTTAATAATTCAGCTAATTTAAATTTCATCACAAGTTCACAAAATATTAGCTCTCTTTCTTATCATTATTAAAAGCACCAAGACAATTAAATTAATGCTATTGTTTCTCCAATACATTGAACTTAGCAACTTGAGATTATTGCATATTATCTTACATTCAAAGAATACTTTATAAGATGGCAATTATAACAAGGATCTCCCAATGATACATAAAAAGATATGTTAGACCTTTTAGCTCAAATGATATAGGCTTAATCCATACCTATTAATAGACTAATTTTATTAAAACTAGCTTCTCTGAGAGCTAAATACACTCATGTGCCAAATAATGGTGTTTTTGTCAGCAACAAATTGCACGAACAATGTTGGTCCTGAAGATTATAATGAAGCTGAAAAAGTCCCATCACCTAAGGATGTTGTAGAGAACCCAATGTCATAGTGCAATGTATCCTCAGGTATATTTGTGACTATGTTTGTTTAACAAACCTACTGCTCTGCCAGTTGTACAAAACAACACATACAATCATTTACAGTGTGTAATAATTGGTAATGATGAAAATGATCAATACTGGCTTATGAATTTTCTATATTATGCATTTATCATTATTTTAGAGGGTACTCCTTCCACTTATGAAGAATATGTGCTGTAAAACAGTATATTGCCTTACACTGTGAGCAGTCTCAAACATCTTATGTTTATGGTTTCTCTTGATTGCATAATCTTCTCTCATGTTCAATTTAATTTAAAGTTGTTCATCATAATCCTAGAAATAATGGGCTATACTATATATATATATATATATATATACATATATATATATATATATACATATATATATATATATATATACTATATATATGTGTGTGTGTGTATATAGTTGTATATATAGTGTGTATATCATATGTATATGTATAGATGTAAATATATATCTGTCTATGTGTGTATGTGTTTGTGTCTATGTGTGTGTGTGTGTGTGTGTGTGTGTGTATAGACCATATAGCCTAGAGATATAGCAGGCTATACCAACTAGGTTGTATAAGGACATTCTATGATGTTTGCAACAACAAAATTGTCTACAGACATCTATCAGAATGCATTCCTGTCATTAAGCAATAATGATTATATACATCATGGTAATCAAAACTATTTTTCTTCATCTCATGCACAAGTGAAAGGCATTTATGTAAATGTTTTATGAATTCTAATAGAAAAGGGTAAACTACTGCACATATGTCCCACATGTCACTTTAGTCAAATGTAACCAGATGTGTTGCATGTGATTATGTGGGCTCTGCTTCTCCTTCCAAGCTAATATATGAGGTGTAGCATTCACTTTCATTCAAAAATTAACATTATTTTATCACAGCATCTAAAAATTAAAGAAAAATATTTTAAGTTTGAAGATCAAGAAATGTAGCCAGGGTTCATTAGTCTGTGAAATATATACATATATTTAAGAATCTATACATAAAACTTCATTTAAAATATTTGAATTTTAAAATCATTATACATCTTTAACTGTGCACATTCCCAATACCAATGTGTAGTCAATTTTATATCAGTGTGTTGTGTAAAAGGAATAAATTTTGCTTTTTATTGAAATGAAATCCTGCTGATGTGGATAGGCCTGGCAGAGCATGACTGCAATAATGCTGTTTTGCATTTGTGGCAGAGTTTGCCAAGACTGATTCTGTCATTGGCAGCAATCTCAATATAATGTTTACTAATAGCCCTGAAGAGAAGCAGAATTTCTATAGCAACAAATGAACAATAGTAGAGAGATTAATCGCCTCTACATTACCCGTATACAGTTTGCTGTAAAGCAATGTTTTATAGTTTGATAATTGCAAGTCCAGAAAGATTGTACATTATGAGTGGATTTGCATAAACACTTAAGATGAAGGATGCCTCTGTTGAAATGGGGAGATCGTTGCAAAACAGGCAGGACTGTAGAACAAAATGACCACAGCTCAAAGACTGTGATGTAGAGTTTTTCAATTGTGGCATTAGTCAAATTATTTGACACTGGTCATTTTGCATGGCTCCTTAGGAGGGTCTTTTACTTGCAGCATAACACATGCATACATACCACACAGAAAGAATGACACTAGAATTTTAGTCAGATATCCCTCTTGGGCTGATCACTACACAAAACCATTAACTGATCTTTGGAATCTGCATTTTTGTCTATGTAGAAGCTCCTTGAGACCTATGTGCAATGCTCAGATTTTTTTCCCTAAACATGTACATTCATGTAAAGCAATACGATTATAGAATAGATTTGACTATCACCGAGTATATCTTATTTTAGGATTTGGTAATTTTACAAAAGAAGAATTCTTATTCTTCACAACTTTGTATTTAGTTAGTTCTTAGAAGCATAAAGTATGTTTCATACAGGCAGGAAGACTTGAGTTTATTTAGTAAACTCTAATGATACAAAAAAATTAAAAACAAAATTAACTTTTGTTTTGTTGGATAAGAAACCTCTTGATTATTCTGTAATTTCATTAGATAGACAAGAAGTTTCATAAGGATGAATATCTGTTATATCAGAAGAAAATAATAATTTCATTTACGTCTATGAAAAATCACATTTAAATGTTTTAAAATTGGAGCTCATCCATAGGTTCCCTTATGTTTTATTTCTTTAAATAGGTAGTCAAAATGCATGATATTATAAAAGGTGTTAAAATTATTATATTTTCATTGAGTGGCATAATACACAGTAGCTCTATCAAATCCCTCATTTTTTTATATCAAATTGATTTGTTTAGTGCTTATTTTTATTATAACTATAATAATTATTAAGAAGGAATAAAAGTAGATACTATATGAAAAGTAAAACAAATAAAAATAATTCTCCTACAACTGCTCAGTAATCAGAATATAATTGAACTAGAAGATTTTCGTTTGTGCTGGATATAATTAGTGTATGGGGAATACATCCAATTTGGGCAATAAATATCACTATATGATTCTATTAAGACCACAGTTCAGAATGATTGTAAAGGAAATAATCCCACCATGGCCCCTGGGGAGTGTGTGGTTAGCATCTTTGGAATGAACCCAGTAAATAAGAATTTGTTTCTAATGAGCAAATCAACTGTTCTTTCTAATAGTCACTTCCCTGTAACTATGGATTAACTGACAAATGTAGATCTGTTCCTTCATTTACCCACAGTTCTTCTCACAGGTTCACAGGTTATATTAAATAGGTTAAACTGAATTTGTTTTGTTTTATTTTGTTTTGGTATGAGGGATTGAACCTAGTGGTGTGTAACAACTTAGCCACAACCCTATCCCTTTTTAGACTTTTTTATTTTGCGACAACGCCTTGCTAAGTTATGGTGTCACTAAGTTACTGAGCTGGCCTTGAACTTGCCTCCTCCTGCCTCAGCCTCTCCAGTTGCTGGAATTACAGGTGAGTGCCACCATGCCTGGCTTTCATTGAATTCTTGCAGCTCAAGATATCAAATGATACTAATATAAGGAATAACAAATTTAAATTTGAATGACTATTCTGCGTGGAGATATATATATATATATATATATATATATATATATATATATATATATATTCTACATTGATGTATTCATTCCAAAACTTTATTTAATAAACAAATTCCTAAAATGTTTTACTTAATTTTATTAATAAGATACTTTTAAATCAACTCTAGAATTTAAATTTTATAAATGGATGCACTGATAGGTGATTACTTTCCAATAACAACAGCACCTAAGATGCTCCATTACTAGCCTCTGACCAAACTTATTAATCTTCTAGTTTAAGCATTTCTATAACTTTGGCCATTACAACTAGGATATCTACTTTATTGACATACAATTTTCATGTGATTCTTTTTTAATATTTTTATTGCTGCAAGATGACTTGCAATGTTCGCACTATATTCTTGATTTGGTCATTAAACTTTTATTTTTTTTTAAGTTGGGAGTAATAAATTTCAAAATATTTTTCTTTGGAATTCTTTAGTATTACCAAAATTTTAATACATTGTAAATTTATAAAATTATCATATACACAATGTAGAAACATGAAAATTTACAAAAATGATTATAGACAAATGATGTACTACATAAATTGTAGTATTCTGTTCTTTTAAATCTTTTAGATTAGAGAATTTAGAGAATTTCACAATGTTATCCAAAATATAAAACCATACATTTTAATGATTACAAACTAATATCTCATGTCAGTATAAAAGAATTGACATGTTCTCTCTATTAGTATTAAATTTGTTTTTAATTTCAATACTATAAAAATAGAAAAATGTGTCTTTCTGTAAATCATCTGTGAACTTATGATTGCTTCAGATTGTGTTTTATATGTGAACTTAATAATTTGAGGTCATTTTAACAGATTGCTTAATCATACTCTAAACAATTCATAAAATCTAATTTTCCACTACCAGTTTATGAGAGGATTTCCTGAATATTCCTTAGTAATGTGTTTTGTATCTAGAAATTCAACTTCTTGTTGAATTTGTTTCTTGCAATTTTTGAATTTATTTACTTCCTCTAAGTGTGTGTGTGTGTGTGTGTGTGTGTGTGCAGTTTTTGGATTCCTATTTGTTTCCAGTACAGGGTTGAATAGACATTTAAAGAGAGTACAGCCCTGTCTTGATTCTTTCTGTAGGGGAATTTTATTTGTTTTATTATTCATTATTGTGTGGATTTTGCATAGATGCCCATGATCAGGCTAAGAGTTTCCTTCTATTTCTAGTTCATTATGGTTTTATTGGGAAGTGTGCTGGACTTGTTTTAAAAAAATCTGCATCTACTGTGATGATTATTTATCTTAAAATTTTATCTTTCATTCTTTGAATGTGATAGAACACAATGAATTTGTATGCCAAACAACATTTATATTACTGGGATAAATTCCACTTGGATATGGTATATAATTAATTAATTATGTTACAGAATTTGATTTGCTGACATTTCCTTGAGCATTATTCAATCTACCTACATGGAATGTTGGTCTATAATTTTCTTTCCTTTTGATTTTTTTCTCTGATTGCTATCAAATAATGGCCTCATAGTATGAGATAGGAAGTGGTGTCTTATCTTCTTTAAAAAATAATATTTAGTCATAGATGGTGTTATTCTTTAAAAATAGGATAGAATTCAGCAGTAATGGCATCTAGACCTGTGTGTTAAATTTTTGCAAGTCTTCTTGACATGATGTAAGTCAGTTTGGTAGTTCATATATTTCCATGACTTTGTACATTACAATCAGGTTATCTACTTCATTGACACACAGGTTTTTATGTGATTCTTTTCTAATCATTTTAATTTATACAAAATGAGTTTCAATGTACCCACCATATTCTTGATTTACTCATTAGAGTTTTAACTGTTTTTTTTCCCATCAATCTGTCTCAGGATTTGTCAGTGTTGATCTTATTAAAAAGTCAACTTTTGTTTTCAAAGTTGCTCCTTAATACTTTTTGTTTAATTTATATTCACTATCATTTTATCCATTTACTCTTTCATTCTCCTTGCTTTGGGTTAAATTTATTTTACTTTTACTAGATTCTTAAACAGAGTATCAGGTCAATGTTTTTAAAATCCTTCTAGTGTTTTAATGTAGATACTTATAGCTATATAGTGCCTACCTTAAAAACCTCCAATTCCTGCTTTCACTGCATCTTATATATTTAGGTAAGTCATGTTTTAATTTTCATTGACTTCAAAATACTTTCTGGTTTTCCTTGTAATCTTTTTTGACAAAATGGTTGGCCAGTAGTATATTATTATTTAATTAAAACATATTAGATAATTTCCAAAAATTTACTGAGGCTTATCTTCTAGAATAACATGTGGTCTATCCTGCAGAATAGTCTTTGGGTTGAGTGGAATGTCTAATATATTTCTGTTAGATCTATTTGGTTGATAATGTTCTGGTATTCTATTTTCAGGGATATTTCATGTCTAATCATGCTACCCATTTTTGAAATTGGAGTTATAAAGTGTCCGGCTATTGATATTAAACTATTTTCTCCTTTCAGTTCTGATAGTTTTTGATTTATATATTTGGGGATTCTGTTATAGGTATGTGTTGGTGGATTGAACCTTTTATTATTTCATAAACCTCTGGTCTCTTGTAATAGTTTTTGTCTTAAAATATGTTCATTATGACATTATCAATAATCACTCCATACATGTTTTGGTCACATATGGAATATCAGTTTCCATTCTTTGAATCGATTTATCCTTGGATTGAGAATTAATATTTTCAAGACAGAATATGATAAGGTTATGTGTGTGTGTGTGTGTGTGTCTTTTAAATTTGTACTGCAAATCTTTGCCTTATATTTGGAGAGTTTAGTCCATTACATTTCTTATAATTAACTGATAAAGACTGACTTTTGCCATTTGACTTCCTCTCTCACCCCCCCCCCCGCCAAAAAGAAGAGTATTGAAAGATTGGAATGTGCAGTGTTGACTAATAGAAATAGATTACTGGCAATGTTTATAACCATCCTTACTTATCTATTTTACAGTACTCACGTTTGAACTCAGGGCCTCATGCACTCCAGACTAGCACACTACCAGTTAGCTATATAGACCCAGCCCTTCCTTATAATCATCTTTAAATTGTTGCTTCATTTCTTAAAATTGGAGTCAGGATTTTAAAATTTGCATATAAATCTCTTAGGTACATGCTTGAAGCTTTACATGCCTACCACTATTCGTTTCCTGTAGTCATCATAAAATGTTCATTTTCTTATCAAGATCTGAAACAATATTAACCTTTATTGAAAAATAAGCATGAGATAGACACATAAGTTTTTGCATGTTATATTCTCCAGGAGCCCTTTGTACCAATATTCAATTCAAGAGTGAAATACATTTTCAATTCATCATATAAACCTACAAGGTAACTTACGTTTCTAATTGTAGGATGTGTAGATTAAGATACAACAAAAAGACTGATTACTCAGTTTCTTGATATAAGGGAATTGTTAATAATAAAGGTGTGGTTACCATTGTTAATCCATGAGGTGCTGGATAATTCTGAGGGCAAAACTCTACAGGAATAGAATAGCTCAGAATATTTCACCATCAATATGAAAACTGTAGCTATACTTTTCAGAACTATGAAATGAATTGGTTTTAATAAAATCATTTAAAAGTTAGGTAGGTTCAAGGAATCTCAGTAATATATTTTTTCTTCAGAATAACATCTATAGAAATGCTAAATGCTTTAAATCGCTTGAATTAAATACTTTAAAGTCAGAAATATCAAACTCATGAATGAAGATAAAACGGTGTATATATAATTTCCACATTTTCAATTTTAAACTCAATTGAATTCCTCTCTGAGCTCAAGCTGGATTTTAGTATTTTTATTTTCTATTGATAACTAGTCAGCTATTGAGAAAAAAATCATTTTAGAAAATAGTTGTTTGTGAATTTCTATCCTTGAATATATTTCAACATATAGCAATTCAGTGTGAGGAATCTCCATCAACTTAGTTTACAGACTTTGCTGTTTTACATTTACATATAAAACCAGAAATAAAGTCTTATCTCCACAAACTAGAATTCTATGAATCTATTCAGTTCCAGCAGATGGGATTTGAAATGTTTCAACCAAATAACTACTTTAGCCATTTAGTACTCTAAAAACTTCTGCAGCCATTAGGCATTCTCCCCCACTGGCTGTTGGAACCATTTCTCTAGAGAGACTAATGAAAGAATTCAGGGAGGAGGAGCAGGGGAGTCCTAGGGAAAAGAATCTATTAACAAAGAAATTCAGGCAAGATGGCATTTAGATCTGGAAGGGGAGGAACAGGAGAAAGAAGGGACAGTACTGATACAGCTCAGCTTTTCCTAAAAGCAAGTGAACCTGAAAAGCAGACAGCTTTCTTGCTTATCATTTTAAGCTATTTTTGATGCTAAAAAGACACAGAGTTTTACTATATTTTAAAAATGTTTTCTTTGATGGGCTTCTACTTTGTTACATATTTTGGGGGATGGGAAATAGTTTTGGGGGGCCATGTTGTATTGGCTACATATCTAAGAAGATGTATTTTAAAGACATTGTAATAGCAATTTACTGATGCATTGACAACTTCTGTTTAATAACGCTCAATAGACTAAGACATTTATAACACACATAGTAAGGCTGAAAAATACCTGCGAGATGTGATGGTATGAGATATACAACCAATCAAGCAAAGAAATTGATCATTGTTTACCCAATTTTATAAACTTATTATCTAGCCACTATTGATGAAGCTACACCTGGACTTACTCAAAAGGCCAAGAAGAGATTGATGATGCATTATGTATTGTTGAAGATCTACAACATTTCTCCCAAATTATTATTATTAAAAATTTATTGTTATTCTAAATTAATGGAATTTTTCAATAAATGTGATTATACCTAAAATATGTTCCATTTTATCAAATTTGTTTTATTCTTACTTTCATTATTCTTTCTAGAGTAATTGTTTTGTGAAAAATTAAAACCAGAATATATTTTTACCAGAAAATGCATAGTAAGTAAAATGATTTAAAAAAAGAGAAAACCACAGTAGGAAATCGTGAATATCTGGAAGGCAAAGTATTTCTTGAGGGTTTATTTCCATTCTATGAGCTCCAAAGACAGCTTCCAGGCTGGGGTTGAATTGCTCTATCACCAGAGAGCACATACTTGAGCAAGGATGATCACATTTCACAGTGTGACATAATTTGTCCATTTTTATTGCGGTTAACTTCTTTTCCTTACATTAATACTTTATTAAAAGTAAATCTTTAATGAATATTTTAAGGAACTTTAGGAAATGTCCTGAGTACCATATTTACTAGATATAGAGTATATAAATATCATGCAGTAAATATCAATTCATAAAGGATAATTTTTATTTAGGTAGATACATTTTAGCAAATGGTGTTATTTGTAAAGAAAAAAGTTATTGATATCATATTTCTAATAATATGAGTTTATGTTAAAAAGAAACATGATTAAAATTTTAAAATAATATTCAATAAAATTTGAAAACAAATCTATTCCAGTTATCAGTTTGAGATACATTTTCCTTATACTTTCTGATATCTAAATTACCTGTTTTTCTTCTATTAGTTTAATTTGAATTTTTTCATGATAAAAATAATAAATGTCTAAAAATAATAAACACCCATGATACTTCCCTCTCACTTAAGAAATGAAATATCTATAGAACTTTGAAAACTTCTATGCATTCCCTTCACATGTCATCTCTCAACATGCTTCAAGGTGACTAAGTAACTTGTTTTTTGTTACTCACTCTTCAATTTTTCAAAAGAAACTCATATACTTGGATCTAGATTTAAAGACATAGTTTTAGATTTTGCCATTTAAAGTTTACATATTATAAATAAAACTGTATTGTATGCATTATTTATAACTTGCTTTGTTCAATATTATTTCTCAGCATAACTCATTCTGAGGTGAACTTATGTAGTTCACTTATTAATCCTCAGTGATACAGAATATTTGATCATACCAATACCAATCATTAATGTCTATTCTATTATAGATTAAAATTGTTTTCTATTGCTTTGTGTTATTTTTATTCATTTTCATGATGTTAATGTACATATACATACCTTCTGATAAAATACACGTTTTCAGCTTTTCTTTGAAACATGTTTTTAAAAAGAGGGTTTATTGTTTGTTTGTTTTCTTATAAATTCAAAGAATGTTTTATGTGTTCTCATATATATCCTTTATAGACTATCTACGTTACACATATCTTTTCTAGATATGTTAAATTATACTTTGTTTATAGTGATAAGTTTTGAATATGAGAAATTCTTAATTTCAGTGTATTTAATAGTGTCTGTATATTCACCTATGGTTACTGCCATTGGATGTTCTTAAAGAAACACATACCTGGCCCCAAATTATATACATATATGCTTCCTTCTCATTTTAAAATTATCTTTTAGATTTAAGTTATGAACCCATTTGGAGTTGATTTTTGCACATGTGGTCAGAGAAAAGTTTATTTAATATTTTTTTTTCATTTGACAACATTATGTTTTAAGCACCATTTGTTGGTTTAATTGTTTCCCCTCAGTGACTGACTTACAGTGCAATCTCTGTTGTATAGCTGGTTTCTATAGATATATGAACTTTTTCTGTGGTATTGCACTGGTGTCTTTGTCTATTACTCTGCTGAAAACTCATAGGTAATTACTGTATCTTTCTCAAAATTCTCAGGAAGAGTGAAACAGGTGGTATAGTGATACCAGATTTAAAACTATACTACAGAGCAATAGTAACAAAAACAGCATGGTACTGGTACCAAAACAGGAGGGTAGACCAATGGTATAGAATAGAGGACACAGAGACCAATCCACAAAATTACAACTACCTTATATTAGACAAAGGTGCTAAACACATGCAATGGAGAAAGGATAGCATCTTCAACAAATGGTGCTGGGAGAACTGGAAATCCATATGCAACAAAATGAAATTGAATCCCTTTCTCTCACTATGCACAAAAGTTAACTCAAAATGGATCAAGGAGTTAGGAATCAAACCAGAGACTCCGCATCTAACAGAAGAAAAAGTTGACCCTAATCTCCATCTTGTGGGGTTGGGCTCCAAATTTCTTAATAGGACACCTATAGCACAAGAGTTAAAATCAAGAATCAACAAATGGGATGTATTCAAACTAAAAAGTTTTTTTCTCAGAAAGATAAATAATAAGTGAGGTAAATAGGGATCCTACATCCTGGGAACAAATTTTTACCCCTCACACTTCAGATAGAGCTGTAATCTCTAGAGTATACAAAGAACTCAAAAAGTTAAACAAAATAAATAAATAAATAAATAATCCAATCAACAAATGGGCCAAGGACCTGAACAGACACTTCTCAGAGGAGGATATACAATCAATCAAAAAATACACGAAAAAATGCTCACCATCTCTAGCAATCAGAGAAATGCAAATTAAAACCACTCTAAGATACCATCTCACTCCAGTAAGAATGGCAGACTTTATGAAGTCAAATAATAACAAGTGCTGGTGAGAATGTGGGGAAAAAGATGCACTTGTACATTGCTGGTGAAACTGCAAATTGGTGCAGCCAATTTGGAAAACAGTATGTAGATTCCTTGGAAAGCTGGGAATGGAACCACCATTTGACCCAGCTATTCCCCTTCTCGGAATATACCCAAAAGATCTAAAAAGAGCATACTACAGGGACACAGCTACATCAATGTTCATAGCAGCACAATTCACAATAGCTAGACTGTGGAACCAACCTAGATGCCCTTCCATAGATGAATGGATAAAAAATGTGGCATTTATACACAATGGAATATTACTCATCACTAAAAATAACAAAATCATGGCATTTTCAGGGAAATGGATGGCATTAGAGCAGATTATGCTAAATGAAGTTAGCCAATCCCTAAAAAACAAATGCTGAATGTCTTCTCTGATATAAGGGGGGTGACTCAAAATAGAGTAGGGAGGAAGAGCATGAGAGGAAGATTACCACTAAATAGGGAAGAGAGGTGGGAGGGACTGGGAGGGAGAAGGGGAATTGCACGGAAGATGGAAGGAGACCCTCATCATTACACAAAATACATGTATGATGATGTGAGGGGGAAGAAAAAAAAGAGAGAGAAATGTGTCACAGTAGATTGGGTAGAGAGAGGTGATGGGAGGGGAATGGAGGGGAGGAGGGGATAGGAAGGGCAGCAGAATACAATAGACACTAGTATTGCTGTATGTATATAAGTGGCCATATAACCAATGTGATCCTGCAACCTGTACATGTAGAAAAATGAGAATTCATACCCCATTTGAATCAAATGTATGATATGTCAAGATCATTGTATTGTCATGAGCAACTAATAAAAAAAAATTAAAATGGTAAAGATTTCTACCATTTTCTTCAAGAACTTCTTGCCTATTTGCTCCTGAGTATTTTATTCTTCTGTCAAGTTATTCTCAAAATGCTGATAGAAATTTTATTGCACTTGATTTAAATATAGATAAAAACTAGGAAAATTTACACTAACAATAGTTAGCATAATTACTATACTTAATACATAATAAGTACTTTTAATATCTTTCATATAATTTTTTATACAAACATCTTGAATAGTGTTACATTTTAATTGCAGATATTACTTATTGCCATTAAAATATTCTTTAAGTATATATTCTTTATTAACAGAAACACAACTAATACTTGAAGAGTAATACTTACCAGTATGAATGTTTTGGTATTTTTTAATATTTTTATATAGATAATATTATCTGAAAATAATGGTTGTTTTAAATGTATTTTCTAGTGAGGACATTTTTCTGATATTATCATGACATTCACAAAGCAGGTGTGATACTGGAAATTTTTTTCCTTAATTTATAAGGAATATATCTTTTGCAGCTTGTGAAATTCAATTTTATTAAGTTGTTAATGCCTTTATCACGATTTGATGTTGGATTTTATTAAAAACTCTTTTTTATATGATGACAATTTTTTTTAGTTTTCCAGATTAGAATCAACTTTATTGTTTTCTAATAATACAAATGGTATTGTGTTTTTATATATATTGTCAAAATTTACTAATATTTTGCTTAGAATAATATTTCTGAACATTTTCTTTACTTTAAATCAGAAATGAAAGTTAAACAAATATTTAAAATTGGCAAATCCTTAAATAGGCACTTTACAAAAGAAAGTAATTACCGCCACCAAGAAAATGCAAATTAAAACCCTATGAGATAACTCTAATTAGATTATAGAAGGTTTAAAAATCTAAAGAGACTCCAAATGCTGGTGATATAATTTGTCAGATTTTGTGGCAAATAGAGTTCTCATATACTGATGGTGTGGAAGAATTTTGGTTACTTGTACTATGTAACATTCGAAGACAATCTATCAGTACCAAATATATGTGTTGCATTATCCAGCATTTTCATTCCTAAGCATGAATCACACAAAAAAGGAAAAAAGAAAGAAAGAAATGCATGGGTATCATATACATGTACAAACATGCTCATTGATGATTATTCATAGGAAATAAAAGCAAGAAACACAAAAATATTTTGCATTTATAAACAGTAGCATGGGTAAATAAATTATAGTCTGTTCATTTATTAGAATATCATGCAGCCCTTAGAATTAATGAACTATTTCTACATGAGGGACATTGATAAAACTCACAACTGTTAAGATTGAACTGTGTCATTTTGGAACTCATTCTAAAGCCCCACACATCACTGGGATTTATTCAGAGGCCTACAACTACATTTGAAGTAAAACCAAAGCCTCTGTGTTTGTATCAGTGCATCCAGGTAAATCTTTACAGGTTTATTAGAAAGCAGAAAAGATTAGAAATATTGGGGAAACATTTTTGGTCTCTGTTATTGATACTACATTAGATATGGCAGAATATTTCAAACCGTACAATATTGTGAAGGAACACTGGTTTTTATTTTGTCAGCAATAGGAAAATCCTTGGACAACAAAATTAAGGAGATATCTGATGGCAATGTGTTTCTACCATGCACAATACTCACTTTTGTAATGTGTGGGATGTGCTCCAGGTTTTCTTGCAGAGGATTCTAATCTCACATTTCCTGATCAATCTATTCTTTGTACTATTTTCTCACTATTCTTTGCAAAATTTGTAGAATATAGAGGTCAATTTGCATGCATCAAATAAATTCATTTATATTGAAGCTTAAATATGAAAAGATTTGAGAATTTATGTTTTCATTTTAATAGAAACACCATCCTTTCATAAAACATTAAACACAATGGCAGCATTTTTTGTATCAGATAGAAAAAGAGGAGAAAAATTAGGGCACCTAGCTAAGACATTCTCAGTGTTTCTTGTATCTTTCAACATGGAAATTTGACTTTAAAGACTCTGTGTATAATACTGTTTTCATTTAAATCACACACAGAACGTTTTAAAAATTGAAAAGTTAAATTTGTACATTGTCTAATGTGTCACTCTTTATAAGTCCCATAGTTAAAGGTAAGCTCTTTCTGGCTAGTCAGAATAAAGTTAATTGTACCAAAGAAATAACTTAATGGTATCTTAAGGAACATGAACAGAGTAATGAGGTTTAAGTCGCTTAATTCAAAACCAGAGTAGAGTTTGAGCACAGATAACTTACATTATAGTGTCTTTCATGAATCATATAATAAGTGTAGATTAAAATAGCTATATTTTAAGTTTAATAAACTTAAAAGAGTTTTTATATATCTATAGACTCTGTCACATTGAAATGTATGGTCAAATTAATAGGGAGTTAAATACATCTTGTTAAATTCATTTTCTATCACTAATGATATATAAATAGATAAAACTATTCATGGTCTTACCCACAATTCCCCACCACCTTAAGTGTTTATGTATTTTAACTTTTACTTGCCTTACCCCACGCTTTTGACCATTATTCTCTGAATAAGAATTTGAAATAGAAGCTTGCTAACATGTAACTTGCTCATTGTGAAGGAACAAAATTTTATGAGATCGATTAAATGAGAATATGCACTTTTATTTTTCATCAGTGTTGTTACTGAAATTTTTATTATTCCTTGATGATATTTTTCTTGTTGTCACTTTTAATTTTATCTGCTTTATTTCATTTTTTTTTAAATTGAGTTTAATGTAGTAGCTTTTACAGATATTTCAATACATATATTCATTACTATTACTAATCACAATGAGGATTGGGTGGCAAATTGTGGAGAGGTACATTAACTGAGATCTTAAAAATATGTACACCAGGATTTGGTAAGACACTTACTTGGGGAAATAGGGTGAGAACTGGAAGGAGTGGGAGAGATTTAGATGTGATATGTTTCTGTCATCTGTGAAGAACATAAAGAAAAAGGGGGGAAAGCAAAGAAGTAAAGAAGAGGTTTTTAGTACAATGTAATTTGAAGACAGTTTTGACCAAGTCCTTGAGACAGACTTGATCATCAGAGAATTACCAATCCTCCTGGGAACCAGTTTGGTTTAGGATCCTGCCATAGACCGTTGTTGACTGGGAATGGCTCATCAGAAGCTTGGCCTCCAGAGGAAGGCAGTGTTGAGTTTCCCAGTGTAGCATCTGAGGATGACAGTTAATTTATGACTGATAATCATAAAGTCGAAGATCTGACAGATATATTTTTATGGTCAGAACAGGAGCCCTTAGAGACAAATAAAGGTGACCAAAGGCTGATTTTAAATTTCACTGATATTATACAGTTTCACTTAGTTCTCTAGACATTGCTTCTATTGAATATTCTCTGTATGGTAGATATAGATTGAAAAATTATGAAGAACTCAGGAACAGTAGTTTGTGTTTATTCATTTTAAATCCATAATCTAAACCCGTTCTGTTCAAGATAAGTGTCTGGAGTTGACAGAGCTATTTGAACTTTAGGATCCTTACATAACAAGGAAGCAGGACATCTTACCGAGAGAGTGTGCTCTCTCAATTTCATCTCCAACATAAACGACTCAAAATAGTCACATATCTCACATAATTGAAACTCTTTAGAATGACTGCTGGAAGGACAATAGGATATTCTTCATAAAATTTATTCTTATACATTTCTGCTTCTAGAAAAAATCCTCAGCTTTATACACCTTTCTTCAAGTTGGTACCTAAACAAATAAAACCCAAACTGAACAAACAACAAAAAACTCAAGTATTATATTTTGTTGTTCATTTCTACACTTTGACATTGTCAAAAAATGAGGAGGTGGAAATAACTTTCCCATATATCTTCAGAATTATTTTATGCTTCTTAGAGCACATTTCCACTTGTTTGAAATCTATTTCTATATTAATAAATATTCTATGACAAAAATTACGAAACCCCTGTATCAGTCTCTCTTTGTTGCTAGAATAATTTACCACATATGTAGTAGTTTAAAACAAAATAAACATATTCTTACAGGTTTTGGAGGCTAGAGTCCAAAGCTCACTGGACTGTAATCTAGTCCAGGGAAGGGATGAGTTTCTACTTGAGGTTGTACATTGTCCCACTCATCTTTTCCAGTTTCTAGAAGCTTCCCATATCCTTTGGCTTGTGGTTCCTTCAATGGTTAAAACTAGCAATGGGTGGTTGAGTCTTGCTCAAGCTGACCTGACTCTCCTGTCCTCCTCTTTTATTAATAAAGACTCTTGCTGTTATATTAAGCCGACCTAGATAACCCAGAAGAATTTATCACAAAGCTATTAATTTAATCACATAATCTCATTATGTAAAAAAAAATTTCCAAGTTTTGAGATTAGGTTGTCACATCCTTAGGGTTAGAATCAACTTGGTTGCATTACTCCACCTCCCACACCTTCTCAAAAACAGAAAGAAATGCATGCATTTTCTCCTAATCACTGTATCTTGGATATGTTGTTTTGTGTTTGTGCTTTTTCTCCATTTAGTTAAAAAGCTTACTATCATTCCTGAAGAGCTGTTTTTTTTGTTTTTTGTTTTGTAATTGAATTTTGAACTTTGAATTCTTATTTAGAACTTTGTTATTCAGTTTCCAAATGTTTGGAAAAATGATTGATATCTCTGCTTTCTTTCTTTATGAAAATATTCTGAGACAATTGGTCATGTAAATAATTTTTAAGTATATTATAGACATCTTGATGCTGCTTTTTGAATACCAGTTTCTAATAAAAGTTTTCTTAATCAAAACTTTTATTATTTTTCTAGTCCTTCCTTTCTGGAGTCTTTAACATTTTCTTTGTATTACTGATTTTCAATATTTCTGATTTTCAATGATGTAATTATAATATATATTGATGTATTGTTATTATCATCATCAATATCTTCTTATATTTCTTGGATCTGTGAGTTTGTAGACTATATCCCAGCTACAGAAACTTCAGATACGGTTTGTTCTCTCTTGCTCTTTTTAGGTTTTAATTACACATATGCTAAGACTACTTTAGAACTTTTTTTCTTGCCTGAGCCTCAGTTTAAATAGCTACTCTCTGTATGAATTTAAATTAGTTCATGTTTTCTACTATCATGTCTGTACTGATGTTAATTTGAGTAATTTTCCCCTTTCAGGCATTATGTTTTCAGCTCTATCTCTTCACATTAATCTCTTTTTCATATCTTCAGTTTCTCTTCCCACTGTTTTCATATTTTTCTTATAATAATTTATCATATTTGTATCATATCGTAACTGTATAATCATTTTTGCCAATGGGTTGAATAGAGAGAAAAATCATCTTTCATTGCTGGAGCTATATCTAATTGATTATAATCTTTGCATAAGTTTCATTGCTCTGCTTTTCACATGATAAGATCCACACAAGTACTGCCATTTCCTCCAAGGTGTTCATGACCCTATTCCTGGCATCTTCAAGTGTGTTAATCTATATGGTAAAGGTGACTTTGTGTTTTGCCTCAAAATCTGTGTTTTTTTCTTTATCTCAGTAAAATTGTAAAATTCTTCATTGAATCATGTGTCCCTTTCAGGAAAGTTTCTTCAGGTAGAAAACCAGAGCCATTTTAAGGATTGTCTCATGTGATTTCCTGCTCCAAGTGATCAGACTTTTGTTCTACATAATATCCAATATATGAAAATAGTTGTTTCATAAATTTTCATACTTATTTTCCAATTTTGTTTTTGCTTACATCTTTTTTTTTCAGTAAGAGGAGAGTTAAGCAATTAAAGCTAAAAATGCAATTCTATCTGCATGTTGGGGACAAACTCAGTGTTAGGATGAAGGGTTAGAAAAGTCATATGCATGTGACATAAAGATATATACTTAAACACACATCCACACATAACACAGACACCCACACTAAAATCTTAAAGACATTTCAAGTAATTTTTATGATCCAGGCATCTTCCAGAGATAATACCCCAGGATGTGCTTATGCAATCTTTGACCATCTGAGGATGCTTTTTGTAAGGTCAACAAAAAATGTATCACTTGGGAGAAAAAAATAAAGTGAAAAACAGCTATTCGCATAATAGACTGTTTAAGAACATTGGTTATAAATTTAGTGAAAAATATACTCTCTTTATGCAGTGAAGAACATAACTCTCCATTTTTATGTAGACACACATACACATTTACCTCCTTAATCAATTCAATGGAGCAAATATTTAGTTAGCAAACCCCATTTCTAAAGCAAGAAGGTGATTCAGTGAGAACTGCAATTTAATATGATTAATCACACAGAAGTGTGTGCCTGGTAGTGCAGATGGGAGAATCTGCAGCCAAATAAACCAATTAGGACACTACTGCCATCATTCAGGTTTATGTTTTATAACAATTTGAAATACCATAACAGTAATTCATCCCAAAGGAAAAAAGGTTGAGGCTCTTCATTATCAGGTTATTTTTTTCAACATTTAAAGAGTTACTGATATCTGTTGATGTTATCAGCAAAAACCTTATGATATTGAAAAGATATTCAAATTAATGGACTTTTTTGTGGGGAGGTGAGTCTACCAAGAATTGAACTCAGGGGCATTCAGCCACTGAGTCATATCCCCAGTCTTATTTTGTCTCCACTGAGTTGCTTAGCTCCTCGCTTTTGCTGAGGCTGACTTTGAACTCTCAATCCTCCTGCCTCAGCCCCAAGATGCTGGGATTACAGGTGTGTGCCAGTGCACCTGACAAATTAACGGATTTTTTTTAAAGTAAGTAGTCATTTACACTTCAAGGGGAAGAGAAAGGAGCAAAGACAAAACTTTCCCCCAATAAAGTTTTGTAAGAAAATCTATTAGAAAACCATTGGTATCTAACTGTCTAATAATACAAGACTAAGAGTGGCATAGCTCTAATAAGATGAAAGTAGATTATAGTGCAACACCCCATACTAGAACACTGCCTCCTTGTAGTAAGCATCTTGGAAGACATTTCATTTAATTTACTTAGAATTGAAGAAGAATGGAAATGTTTAATAAATGTTAAATAAGATTCATGATAGCTTGGTTGCACCTTCAAAACAGTATCAAAATCTGGTCTTAATATTGCATGCATCCTCAACTACAAAGAAGAAATTCTGTGATCCAAATAGAGGATCTAAAAATACATGAACCAAGTTTCTTTTTTTTTCTTTTTTTTTTTTATTGGTTGTTCAAAACATTACAAAGCTCATGACATATCATCTTCCATACATTTGATTCAAGTGGGTTATGAACTCCCATTTTTCACCCCAAATACAAGTTGCAGAATCACATCGGTTACACATCCACATTTTTACATAATACCATATTAATGACTGTTGTATTCTGCTACCTTTCCTATCCCCTACTATCCCCCTCCCCTTCCCTCTCATCTTCCCTCTCTACCCCATCTGCTGTTGTTTAATTCTCTCCCTTGTTTTTTTTCCCCTTTCCCCTCACAAACTCTTATATGTAATTTTGTGTAACCATGAGGGTCTCCTTCCATTTCCATAGTTTCCCTTCTCTCTCCCTTTCTCTCCCCCCACTCGTCTCTGTTTAATGTTAATCTTTTCCCCATGCTCTTCTTCCCTGTTCTGATATTAATTGCTCTCTTTATATCAAAGAAGACATTTGCAATTTGTTTTTTAAGGATTGGCTAGCTTCACTTAGCATAATCTGCTCTAATGCCATCCATTTCCCTGCAAAATCCATGATTTTGTCATTTTTTAGTGCTGCGTAATACTCGATTGTGTATAAATGCCACAGTTTTTTAATCCATTCATCTATTGAAGGGCATCTAAGTTGATTCCAAAGTCTAGCTATTGTGAATTGTGCTGCTATGATCATTGATGTGGCAGTATCCCTATAGTATGCTCTTTTAAGGTCCTCAGGGAATAGACCGAGAAGGGCGATAGCTGGGTCAAATGGTGGTTCCATTCCCAGCTTTCCTAGGAATCTACATACTGCTTTCCATATTGGCCGCAACAATTTGCAGTCCCACCAGCAATGTACAAGTGTACCCTTTTCCCCACATCCTCGCCAGCACTTATTGTTGCTTGACTTCATAATGGCTGCCAATCTTACTGGAGTGAGATGGTATCTTAGGGTGGTTTTGATTTGCATTTCTCTGACTGCTAGAGATGGTGAGCATTTTTTCATATACTTATTGATTGATTGTATGTCCTCCTCTGAGAAGTGTCTGTTCCTGTCCTTGGCCCATTTGTTGATAGGGTTGTTTGTTATCTTATTGTTTAATTTTTTGAGTTCTTTGTATATTCTGGATATTAGGGCTCTATCTGAAGTGTGAGGAGTAAAAATTTGTTCCCAGGATGTAGGTTCCCTATTTACCTCTCTTATTGTATCTTTTGCTGAGAAAAAACTTTTTAGTTTGAGTAAGTCTCATTTGTTGATTCTAGTTATTAACTTTTGTGCTATGGGCGTCCTATTAAGGAATTTGGAGCCCGACCCCACAATGTGTAGATCGGAGCCAACTTTTTCTTCTATCAGGTGCAGAGTCTCTGATTTGACATCTAGCTCCTTGATCCATTTTGAATTAACTTCTGTGCATGGCGAGAGAAAGGGGTTCAGCTTCATTTTGTTGCATATGGATTTCCAGTTTTCCCAGCACCATTTGTTGAAGATGCTATTCTTTCTCCATTGCATGCTTTTAGCGCCTTTATCAAATATAAGAAAGTTGTAGTTTTGTGGATTGGTCTCTGTGTCCTCTATTCTGTACCATTGGTCCACCTGCCTGTTTTGGTACCAGTACCATGCTGTTTTTGTTACTATTGCTCTGTAGTACAGTTTGAAATCTGGTATCACTATACCTCCCGATTCACACTTCCTGCTTAGAATTGCTTTTGCTACTCTGGGTCTTTTGTTTTTCCATATGAATTTAATGATAGCTTTATCTTTAGTACATGAGACACTCTGTGAAAATTGGTGCAATCGATTCTGTGTTAGAGTAAGGAAAGGACTCATTATTGCACTGTGTATCCATGCTGCAAAATCTTAGGCAATTCTATCAACCCTCTTTGCTTTATTACTAAATTCCTCCTTAATTTTTTTCTCTTCAGTTGGAAAAAAATTGAAAGAAAACTCTTTTAACTCCAAATTTATGGTTTTTATTTTGTGTAGTGTTTTAAGATATAGTTTTCTCCATTTCTCCTGAATAGCTCCTAAAAAGAAGCATTTAGCACAACACTCCATGAAACTTATTATTTTCCATTAACTACTGTTAACTACATTTATGGGTATCTTGCTACATCCAATATCCATTTTCAGTTTTCAGCCTGAAAGTCCTTTTTGATTTGTATTTTGTATTCTGCTTCTTCTCTTGACTGTACTCTTTCCTTAGGGATGTCAGCATGACTAAGCCTGTCACCTTAGTCAAGCGTTTCTTTCAAGTGGCTTCTTCTCAGTGAATACTACCCTAAGCATTCATTGTGGGTGTGTGTGTGGGGGTAACAACATACACAAAATTTATCATTTTATATGTAAAGTTCTATGACATTTAGTACTTTTACATTGTTGTACAACCACCACCACAATTCCCAGAAAAAAAATTTATTTTGCTCACTGAAATTCTGTACCCTTTAAACACTACTGCCATTCTTCCTTCTTTCCCAACCAGCCAATTAGTATGCTACTTTATTTCTCTAAGAATTTAGTAACTAATCTGGGTACATCATATGAGGGATCACAGAGTTTCTTCATAATATATGTGTTTTGGGGACTGGCTTATTTCATTCAGTAATGACTGAAATTTTGTTCATGCTCTATCCCGTGAAAGAATTCTCTTCCTCCTAAGATCTCAGTGATATTCTATGGTGTATATTTATAGTATTTTTGTTCATCCATTCATCCACTGATAAAAGCTTGGGTTGCTTCCATTTTATGGCTATTGTGAATAATGTGTGTGAACATGATGATAAACTTTTTTTTGAGTCTCTGATTTCTCCTTTTATGCATATATACCAAGAAATGGAATTGCTAGATTATATGTTGATTCTTTTATTTTCATACAATTTCCCAAAGTGGCTATACATCTCTGCATCTTGAACAGCAATGCACAAGAATTCCAGTGTCTCACATTCGCATCACTCATTGCTCTCTGTTTCTTAATAATATCATTATTGTTATCTTTTTTTTTTTTTTTTTTTTTTTTTTTAATTTTTTATTGTTGGCTGTTCAAAACATTACATAGTTCTTGATATATCATATTTCACAATTTGATCATTATTGTTATCTTATTAAAATTTAATATTATAGAGAAAATCAAAACATGCATTCACCTTACAGTGAAACACAGTGGATTATACATAAATATTTATCAACTTTTCATCTGAAACCTCCATATCATGAGAAAAACTAATAATAATATTAATAATAATAATAAAAACATTGACACTAGGAAAAAACAAAGGTGAAAGAACTAGACAAAAATTTTTATTGTATATAAACAAATATGTGTTGCATATAGAAAATCACAAAAAGTGAAGCACAATTTGTTAATGGCAGGAACACAGAAATCAGCTGATGATTCTTAAAGGAAAGCATGAAGTGTTAAGAATGAAGGCACCAAGTATCTAACAAAATAGGGTGTGAAACGGGGTTAAAAACAAGAATTTTTAAATAGGCTTTAGGTCTTACAGTTTTCCTCCAAAAGGACTATAGTACCAAAGAACCCAGTATAAATACTGAACACAGAGAAATGAAGTGAACAACTAAACACTGAATGATAAGAGAAGGGATTCTTTTCTTTCACCGAGTACAAAAGTATTAATGTTCCAATCTTTAAGAGGTTTGAGAAGTCCTCTTTAGGAAATTGACTACTCTGAAAAACACTTTCATAAACTGAAATTTCATATCACCACCAACTAACTATGGTAGCCATGTAGTTTGGACAAGTATGGCTCTGAATCAGATTTCCAACATACCTATTTAAATATGACCTTCTGGAATTGGTTATCAGATATTGCAGCAAAACCTCTCAGGAAGACAAAAAAAATAAACAAATACAAAATAAGAAATGAAAGTAAAAGATAGTGGAAGAGATAGTGGAAGAACACTTATTAACATATATAATATTAACATTATTATTACTGGAAGAATGAAGTAAATCAAAATCAAAATTTCATAGAAGAAAAAATTCTAAATTTGTAGACTAAGAGAATTCAGAAGCTAGCCAGAGCAATTGGTAAAAATATACCTAATTCAACATAAATGGTCAAAAAATTCTATTAAAGGGGATGGGAATTTCTCCCAATGATATCTAGAGAGAAAATTAAAACAGTTCTCAGGAAAGAAAATGGAAATCTAACTAACTCAAGTCTTCTTTCGTGTCTATAATATTTTAGAAAATAATGCCTTCAAACGATTGGGGAACATTTTCTCTATTTTTTTTTCTTTTGTGGTGCTGGGGATTGAATCCAAGGCCTCATGTATGTGAGGCAAGCACTCTACCCACTGACCCCTATCCCCAGCCCTATATTTCTAATCTTGAAAGCTACATTTATCTAAATCAGAATGAAGATAAAGAAAGAGGAAAGGCTTATTCAAAAATATGTATGTATTCCATTCACCCTCCTTTGGGAAGTTACTAAATAATGTGTTCCACATAATCAAGGAAAAATGGAAACACAAGAATTTCACACCAGTAGTGACAATAAAGGGATGCCCATGATGATGGTGATGGATAGGCATAAGTTACTACCATGGTATAGCTTAACATTCAGTCTTGGTAGATGAAAGAGAATGACAGGCTCCAAAGAAGATGTCACTTAGAACACACAACATGAAACGATAAATGACATGAAGAGGTTAGATATTATGAGAATATATAACTCCTCTGGAAAAAATGTGAGAATAAACAAATAAATTATCCATCTAAAACTCAAAACTGTGTGAAAAGCTACAGTGGAGAATTAATTACACACACACACGCACACAAAAAACAACTTAAAAAGTAAATGAGAAAGAAATCAAATCATAGTACAGTGTTACATTGTATTGTTCAGCTGTGAGTCATATCTATACAATCACAAAAACTATAGATTACTGATATAATGAAATATAAAGAGGATGAAGATATATGAGACTAAATATGTATCTCCCACCATGGGAAATAAACAGGAAAATACGTTAAAAAAACAAACATCCTGTATATGCATATTATTAGAAACTTTAAAATACATTTGCATTAAAATATTAGGAAATTGTGGGGGCTGGGGTTGTGGCTCAACATTAGAGTGCTTGCCTAGCATATGCAAGGTGCTGGGTTCGATCCTCAGGACCACATAAAAATAAACAAATAAAATAAAGGTATTGTGTCCAACTACAACTAAATAGAAATATTTTTTTAAAAATTAAGAAATTGGGATTGGCTTATGCTAAATGAAATAAGCCAATCCCCCAAAACTAAAGGTCAAATGTTTTCTCTGATTAGTGGATGCTGATCTATGATGGGGGTCTGGAATGGGAAGAATGGAGAAACTTTGAATTGGGCAAAGGGGAGCATGGAGAAGGGTTATTGGGGTAGGAAAGATGGTGGAATGAGATGGACATCATTACACTAGGTACATGAATGGTGTGTCTCTACACTGCCTATATCTAGAGAATTGAAATGTTGTTCTCCATTTATGTACGATAAACTGAAATGCATTCTTCTGTCATGTACAACTAAGTAGAAGAAATAAAAAATAAATAAATACAAATATATAAATAAAAATATTAGGAATTTGCCAAGTGGAACTATGAGACAGAGATTGCTTTTTTAATTTAAGTTTACATACAAGTCTTATACATTAAAAGTAAATAAGCAATATAGAGTTGTCAAAATGCAGGTAAATTTTTTCACAGAAATGAGTCTTTTCATAATGAAGTATCAAAATGGAATAATGTATGCAAGGGATTCATTTATTAAACACCTATGAAGAATGAAAAGAAAGAAGGGGTAGACAAGTGACACCTAAGATAATAGTGGTAGGTCTGAGACCTGTGAAGGGGCAAACCAAAGAATAAAGGATTGGGTAGTTAAGAAGAAACAGAGTCATCTAAGAAAAACGCAGCCAAATCAAAGGCAGCCCTGTAGGGGGAGTCCTGCTTTGTGCAGACATGGCTGATCTCTATGATCACCATAGGTAGCAGTGCTCTGAGGAGAATGATTATGGTCTTAAAGTTGTTGGGAGTCCAAACTGGCAGCAGAAGCAGATCACCCAGCTACTTTTCTTTTAATGGCTCTTACTGAAGGAAGAGACACATTGTGTACTTCTATGGCTGCCATACTAAAAGTGGAGAACAGTGGAAAAATTTAGCTTATTTCTCAATTAAATGCTCCACTTCTCCTTTTGAGATAGTTGAGATTGAGATGTAAGTTACAGTTGAAGTGTTGAATCTCAGTTTAGAAACTACACATTAATTTAAATACTACAGATTCTTGCCTTTCTTACAAAACTCTTATAGGGTTTTTGTTGTTGTTGTTGTTGTTGACTTTTTTGTGGGGGAATAGATATTTCTTCATTAGGTATCTGCTTTCAGTACCATTTCCAAAGACATTTAAACATTTTTAAGTTTTATTAACATTTTCTCAAGTTTCGCTGGAGAGTATGTCACCAAAGCTTTTCATATTGTCATGCTGAGAGTCAATCTCAATGACTAGTTTTTAAATTGATGAGCAACATGATTATATTTATACACCCAATGCATAATTACAAGCTCACACACATATATTAGAAAGATTATTTGTAAAGAAATTTTAAAAAGTCAAGAAGTCCCTGATAAATTTCCATTACCTGCCAAACACTATCCCATCATCACCCAGATATACAATAATGAACAGCATAAATTAATGTCTTGCTCAGAGGGAACATATATTCTATTGAGGGAGAAATTAAATTAGGAAATAAATAAATATCAGGTAGTCATAAATACAATGAATAAAACACAAAATGTGGTAAAGGACAGAAAATGTGAGAGGCAAGTTCATTTTTAGAAGTTTCAGGGGAGAACATTTTGATTATGGGATATTTGTGTATAGAGCAGAGATGGTCAGGTGGAAAGGGTGTTCCAAGCTGAGGACATAGTGAGTGCAAAGACCCTGAGTTAGCAATACGCTTGGCTTGTACAAAAAATAGTGAAGAGGCCAAGGTTGCTGTAAGGAAGTGGGTTAAGGGGAAGAATATTAGGAGATAAGTTCAGAACTGCAACAATGAAGGAGTATACAGGTGCTTGCAACTTGTTAAGACTGGAAAACCATTGAAAATTGAAAGTAAAAAATGATATGATCAGAGCCCCAAAAGAATGTTCCAGGTAGTGTTTGTAGAATAGAGTGCAGCGATTTAACCATGGAAGCAAATGAAGAATTAAATAAAGGACTATGCCAACACACTAGGCAATATATAATGGTGAGTTGGATATCAGCTGTCAGTGGCATCAGACAGAATTTATTGATGGGCACAATCAAAATGTTAACCCTAATGTGCATTATGAGGCAGTATGAGAGTTTTTTGTTGGCCAATCAATTGAGAAATGGGCTTGTCCTTTAATAAGATGGAAACCTTGAGGGAGGAGCATTTGAAGTGTAGAAATAGGACTTGATTTTTGACCCACTGAGATAGTGATGAAGTTTGAAAGTCACATACAGAAAACAGATTTGCAAGGAACAAGAATAGATTTGTAAAACAATTTATGAATTCAGCAGAGTGTTAGTAAAAATGTAGAGGCAATGTGTATGGAGGGTAGAGAGATAATTAGAAAGTAGAGAGAGGGAGGAGTCCAGGATGACTTTGCAAAATAATTCTATTAATCAAAACAGGAATTACAGAAGGATATACATCTTTTGAACTTTATTATAATTGAATTTTATAGGAACTTACTTTAATTGAATATTACTTTTTCAATTTCAAGTGTTATTGACTTTGGGAGATTATATATTACTCAGTTATGCAGGTACAGCCACAGTAGGTTATGACTCTGTGGAAGGGAGGAACGGACCCAGGCTGAAATACATGGATTTGCTCATCGCCACTAATAAGAGATTTAACAGCTTCTATCATACTACTGATAGATTCTCCAATTATTCTCTTTTGAGTATTAGTTTTCTATACCAGGTAAAGATATTTATAGGTATAATCAGCCCAGTTGACCGCTGGAATACTTTAAAAATACCCCTAAATTAAGGGCACAATGACTTTTTCTGTCAATTACACTTGATGAGCATTTTAGTAACTGATATTAAATTTGAAAACTTTGAAATTATACAAAGAAATATCCTGTTCCTACAATGAGAAAGGGATTACCTTAGTCTTTTGTTGTTGTTGTTGTTGTTCACAAAAAAATTCTACAGACTGGATAAATAATTAAAAAAAAACAAGTTTATATTAGCTCACAGTTCTGATTAAAAATCAAGAGGTCACATTCGGTGATAGACTTTGTGCTGGTAGAGTCTCAGGTCAGTGAGGATCTTTACATTGCCAGAGACTTCTTCTTATAAGTCACGAGGGTTCAATTATAGGGGCTCCACCTGATGACCTTATCCATTCCTAAAAACCCCCAAACCTGCTGTAAACACCATAGTCAGATTAAGTTTCCACCCTCTTAATACCTCACAATGGAGATTAAACACACAGTATGAGTTTCAGAAAGGTTGAACCATATTCAAACCATAGGGGGAAAATAACTGGTTTCCAAAAATTATTTCCAATTATTTCATAATTGGTTTAAAATATATTTACAAAAACTACAATCCAAGAAGAAATTGTTGTTGTTGTTCTAATTCAGAATATTCTCTGTGATTTTATAGACTGATTTCTGCAAATGTTCATGGTCAGCATTAGACATCACCATCCTCTATCAATGAATCTATATGGTTCCTGTGCTATTCTGCACTCTGATGTTTCCCAATTCGTTGCTAAAAAGATGTTTTTGATCAAATTGAATCTTCAAAGTCATACTTTAGGATTTTCTTTATACTCTGAACTTTAAGCTAAAATTATAATTCTTTTTATAACCCTCAAATGAATAACATGCATTTTACTATTTATAATGCAACAGATGAAATAGTGAACTATATTTGTTATCAATAGTGGAGTAATATTTCTATATTTCATGAATCATCTCTTAGCTATCACCTGTGATTAGTACTGGATATACTCCTCATTTATAAAAACTATCTCCTATGCTCATATTTCATTTCTTCCAAAAAAGCTATTTTATGTTTGGGCTTGGGATGTGGCTCAAGTGGTAGCACCCTTGCCTGGCATGCGTGCAGCCCGGGTTCGATCCTCAGCACCACATACAAACAAAGATGTTCTGTCCACTGAAAACTAAAAAATAAATATTAAAAATTCTCTCTCTCTCTCTCTCTCAAAAAAATGCTATTTTATGTTTCTTCTTTTATTTTTCTCTCTTTGTCCTCTATTTCTTCCATCTAGCACTTATTTTGTTTGCTACACATAGGTATTGTCCAAGTAGTATGCTAGGATCCTAGAAAATAAAGATGAATAAAATATAATTTCTGCCATTAGAGATCATGTAATGTAGTACGCATATATAGATATATATAAAAACAAAACATTAACTAGTAATGAAAAGTCCAAAAATACAATAGAAACACAGTGAGGTAAATAACATTCTCCACATGGGAAAGTCAGGTTCCTGGTAAAATTGAAATCTGAGGTGAGTACTGAAAGATTATATTATTATATGTGTCCAGGGACATATCAGATGCAAAGGCTAACATAGAGAAACCACAAAGTATGAAAGAAATGTGCTTAAGAAACCATTGGTGGAGCCTAGACAGTGGTACAGGAAATGCCTAGGGATATTGTTGTGAATTTAAATAAAATAAGACTATAAAAGCTGTGTATGTTGTTATAATTTGGATATGAAGTGTCTCCCAAAGACTCACTCTTGAAGTCTTTGTCTCTAATGTAGCAATGTTCAGAGGTGGGCCTTGGGGGAAGTGATTGGATAATTAGGGCTTTTACATCATCCTTGGATTAATAATTTGAAGGTATTATCAGGAACTCTAAATTGAAGGAAGTTGGTCACTGGGAATGCCCTTGGAAGCTATATTTTTACCCATGGCCCCGTCCTCTTCTCTGTCTTCTTCTTGGCTGCCATAAGCAGCCTTAAGTCCTAATCAATGGGGCCTACTGACACTGGACCCAAACCTCTGAAACTGTGAGCAAAATAAATCTTTCCTGTATGATGTTAGCGTAACGCGTTTTGTTCACAGAGACAAATAACTAGCACAAATGACATGACATAAAGTATAGACACACAGAAAGTCAAAGGACCTTAGTGTTATACCCATACAAACTAGGCTGGGAAGTGCCTGAAGGTAGAAGTAGGAGCAATAAAAATACCTTTATGGTGGGAAAAAGAAAATGACTAAATTCAAGGAAGAATGCAGAATGTTAAAAATTAATACAGTTGAATTGAATTGCATATAAAAGAAAATTGACTCAAAATAGCTTCAATAATAAAGGAGTTCATTGGTTTGCATAGCAAGAAACTTAGCAGATCAGCAGACTTCAAGATTTTGAAGGGTTCAAAGTATCATTCATGGGCCCAGTCTCTTTTTCTCTCTGCCACTTCTTTCCCTAGTGTTAGGAGGCTCTCTACAGTGATTGCAGGAAGCTTCTCCACAGCACCTTAAGCTTCATGCTTCATTATCAACCTGCAATGACAACCACAACTGGAAAGTTTTAATTTGTGGATCAAACACAGCAGCAGTTGTATGTGGCCATCGCCAGCATCTGTGTTAAAAGTGTAGTTGTCTTCTGAACCCATAAGAGACACACCTAATTTAAAGGAAAGCAATGGTAGCTAGAAATATGTTTTTCAACACAGTACCATAGGCAGGAGGTAATAAGATGTTCAGCACTGGGGACTCCAGCCCTTTTATGTGATCTTGAGGCAGGGCTTGAGTTCCAGCAGGAAACTGAAATAGTAGGGAAAATAGTAACTTCAGATGATTAAACTGCATGAACTGAGTTTGGGTAAAATTTATAAGATGAGAAAATAAAGGCTAATAATTCAATGCATTTGGTATGTACTTCACATCCTTATTTGGCACATATGTGGTATATGTCACAATTGGGAGATCTTGATCTATTTAATATAGATGCTGGAAGAGAAGGTAATCTCCCATACTCCCAAAGGGAATTCTAAATATGTACTCTAGTCTCAGACTGTAGTTTAAATATTCAAAAGTCTAATCATAATATTTAATTTACGTATACATACATATTTAAAACCACATACTATATAAAATAATAATGAAAAGATTTTATTCAAACTTAAGTTTCAATACCAGACTCTATCAGAATGACGTTTTTGGATTTATGTCATGCGGATTTCTCCATGAGCATCTATATTATTTGTGGAGTGGTCAATGTTGAATCCTCGTATTATACTGCCACTATAAATTTTATCCAAATCCCCAAGTAAGCTTTTGGTATGACATTAGAGTATCTTTTCTTTGACATTCTTCTGGGGATGTCTTTGTAATTTCTTTTGTGTAATCCTTTCTCCTATTACTTCTTTAAATTATTTAAGACCTTGGTTCATAATGACATGCAGCCTTTAAACATGGGAGGTCACACTTGCAGAAATAATGACTAATTGGTGTTAATTTTCTTTGCTTCCTCTTTTCCTTTCCTATTGATGACCTCTGTGAGTATCTCAAATTAGCATTGATTGAAGTCATTACAGGGTAATGTATGTTCTCTCAATGACATTTTGATGTTGCAAATAAAGTAATTGAAAAACTAAATAAAATAAAATATCCTCCTAATATGAGAGGTATGGTAAAGATTCAAACCTAAAAGTCTTTTTCCTTTTTTAATTTTATTTTCTTATTTTTAAAAGGAGAAAGTATCTTATATTTAGGGGCATAAGATATTCAAAAGCTTACAAGTTCCCTGCTGAGTGTTTAAATTGCACCTCAAATTCAATGTAGCCAAAATAGAACTCAATATCTGTCCTTCAAGAAATGGCCT
The DNA here is from genome assembly GCF_021218885.2 of Marmota monax. Lineage (NCBI taxonomy): Eukaryota > Metazoa > Chordata > Mammalia > Rodentia > Sciuridae > Marmota > Marmota monax. Next base: position 1,220,448 of record NW_026695197.1, on the reverse strand, counting down.
TTCTTCCTACTTTGCAATTTCAGAGAATAGTAACATTATTGACTCACTTATTTTTCTCATTTGTTGTACCTAATGAATCTCCAAATTTCTCCATTTAGCTCCTTATTTATACTGTAACACCTTACTCTTTCAATGCCCCTGTCTCATTTTAGACATCATTTTGTTCCTAAAAAATTTTCAAACTGATCCAATTATTCATATTCTGAGCCACATTATACTGTTTCCCAAGTTGACTTGAAGTTGTAAATGTCATTTCCTGATTTGATCATAAATAAGTACTTGTAATTACTTGAACCTGATATCCTGTTTCAACACAGGCAAACTTTTCACATACTCATGACTTGCTGGAAATATTCTTTTCAAAATGTATGCCAATGTGTATTCATAATCTGTATAGCCTTATACCAGAATTATTTTGTGTCCAATTCTGTGCCTGCAGCATATGTAATGCATACCCCTTCACAACAGTTACTATGAAGCATATATTGCTTACATATGTATTTTCCAACAGTCTTGGATTCCTCAGTGGGGAAGCTATATTCTATTCTTGCTTCTCCAATGTAAAATATTGATATTTTGCAGAGGGCACAGTAAGCCCTTATGTTGCATAAATAGACAAAAGAAGAAATTAACCCAAACATGACATATATTCCTCTGTTAAACACGAATAAGGAGCATATTCTAGAAATAAACTGTAGATGATAGTGTTAAGAAATCTGATGAGATTGTGGAATGTGAATGCATTGCATGAATTCCATTAGGGATGAGTACAGTACTCGCCCAACAATATTAAATTTTTAAATTGGAGTATAAACTCTGTTTTAATATGCAAGAGTAGAACCTCCAATTTTATCCAGCCTTAGAGTGTGGAGAAAATGATGACTTATAATCTTTTCTTGAAATGAGTCACCATGGTTTTCAGAATGAGAAACAAATTCAAGAATGGGAAAATTCCGAAGAGAAATTGATAGTTTTTTCAATGGAGACTTATAGGAAGTGAAGGCACATTAGTATTGGGGAAAAAAAAGTAGATTTTGCCCAGAAAATAGATTCCTTATGAGTTCTGTTCAAGTTACCATTGTGGGAGTAGACTGTACAAGACAGCATGGTTATCCAAAGGAAGATCAAGCTACTTTGAGATTTCAGGGCTAGAAGCCTTTTGCATGAGATACATATATTGTCTATGTGCTATGGTAAATTAAGATGAGTAGGTAGACAGTGCTCCTAGAATGCAACATGCAAAAATTGAAAGGTGAGACTTTAAAACTAGCAATCAGAATGTGTAGATACTAGGAGCCTTGATGGAAAAAGGTTAGTTCCCTAATATCTCTAGTTGTACATTTATACTATTCCTTCAAACTGTCAGTCTGCTTAATTTTATTTTCATTTTTTCTGTAATTAATACAAATTGCTACATAATAAAACATTTAAAAATAATAATCATGCCACCATTAGGTATCAAGATTCTCAAAAACTATGCATAATTTGTCAAGGAACTTTTTGACATTGCTCATTGAAATATCCAAAGCCAACACTGTCAGTATTTAAAAAATCCCTTTATGGTTATGTTACTTGTAAATATGTGATTGTGCATTGATTAATCTTTTACTGAAAGACATATCCCAAATAATTGTTAAAACCGAAATTAAATTTAGTTATATATTACCACAGTTAAATATTATCAATTTCTGTCACATAATTTTGGGGCATATAAATATATATGTCACATATAAAAGAATATATAGTGCAAGTGTTTTAATTATTAAAGTTTGTCATAAAAATAGCATGCATATACTTGGTAAAATGTTCCTATAAATAAATGTATATTCATTGAAAAATTATGGCTCTTTATTTTATTGCAGTCTTCTAAATTTATTCTCAAGAGAATAACTTCAAAAGCTTTTGTGTCCCCTAAGAATGTTATACATATTTTTATACATTCTTCAAAACAAATAATATACCAAATTATAGTGTGCTGCAGTTCATTATTTTGATAGTACTGATTTACTCACAAATATATTATTTTCAGTTTCTATTTCAAGTTATGCAAACACATTATTCTTCTAGTAGCCATATATATTATATATTATACATCACATATATAAATATAATACTGTATATATATTATAAAATATGCAGGTATATTTGCATGAATGCACATGAAGCACCATGATGAGTGAACCATTCTTTATTAATGGGCATTTATTTTGAAGGTTAGTCAGAATATGTCCATGAAATATCTCAGAGACAACTCTTTTTTTTATTGTTGATTATTAAGTACTCACATGTCATTACTCAGTCAAATTAAAGATATGTCTCCCATACATTTTGAGTCAAATGTAAGTTGTTTTCTTAGATGTTCAACAAGCCTTCTGTGCTTTCAAATTCATTTTCATATAACTATACACATGATTATTTTTATCATATCTTCCATATTTTCTTCAATTTTATTGTTCTATCTTTGCCTTATTATTACCTATAATTAAAAATCTTTAATTACTTTAATTTCATCCATTCTATGCTTCAACTGCCACTTCTCCCTGCCCAAAGTGGAGGACCAAACTCAGGCCCTTGTGTGTGATAGGCAAGAACTCTACTACTGAGCTGCATCTCTAATCCCTCCAACTGTCACTTCTTTTCAATCTACTTCCTCTGATACTCTACATCTGTAAATTACATAACCCTGCAAGATCTTCTGTCTCTTTGTTCGAGCATATTGTCACCATATCTCACTGCCATCATGTATTCAATATTTCCATTCTCAATTCATTTCCTTAGTCAATGTAAGTATCTTCTTTACCTTCATTATCTTTCTCTCACTTCACTGTATTTACTTAGCTAAGCCAAACCTTGGTTATTTCTAACTCTTCACTTATTCTATGTTGGCACTCACAAAGTTGAATGTGACTGCAAAAAGACTTATGATTTCCCTATTTACCTATATATATTTACCTATATGCTCATGAACCATAAGAGGACTTGTCAAGTATTCTTTATCCTCTCAGTACTTTTCCATTCTTCCAACCAGTTATTGTATGCCTACATTGCAGGCACATTCAACTGATAACACCGATTTATGTTTTTATTTCTCTGAGAAAACAATACAATCAAGATGAAGCTCTATATTTTCCTATTGCTACATCTATACACTTACCTACCTGTAGAATCAGAGTCTATCTTCTGTCTTGTTGTTTTGGAATTATTGTATATTCTGTATCTTAGCCCATCTTACCAAGTTGTCACCCCAAAATTCCTCTTTCTTCCATTATCAATTTCCTGCTTGATTTTATTCTTCTCAGAGACATACAAAAATGGTATCATTTTAAATATTCATAAAAATTCTTCTCTATACCAAATATAACTCTCTAGACCAGCATATTTATATTCTTTGTTTTATTACAAAGTAATTAGAAAATTTCCTGTTTACCATATTCTAGTTTTCTTCTCAAATTCTCCCTTAAACCTTTTCTTGATTCACAACACTAAAACTACTCAGTAAACAAGCTAGTGATCTGTCTTAAAGATTTTAATCTCTCTTGAAGATTGCTAGCTTGTTCACTGAAAACAACAGTCATTTCTCCCAGAGTTTTGCTTGACCTTCATGACAACATAGTCAACTGGCATTCCTTTTAACACAGTGTTCACCCCTTCTCAGTATACTTAGTGGACTATTCCTTATCATCCCTTTTCTATTTTTTAAAATAACCAGACTTAAACCTTTCCTCTTACATTTATCCATTTGCTGATCTTGATATCATATATTTGCTATTTAGTCGTGAATTTATATCTACAGTGTAGTGAACTGTCGTGTACTCCAGACTAATATACTTAAACACATACTCATGAAATTTACATTTTGCTATCTAATGGACATTTCAATTTATATCCTAAACCAAGCCCTAAAATCCCATCCATTGATTTTTTTTTTACTTTCATAACTTTCCACATGTCAGTAGATTACATTGCAATTCTTCAAGTTTCTTCAATTCTTCAATATTTTGTCAAGAACAAAATATTAGAGTCAACCTTGTCTTCATTCTTTCTCTTTTCCTCTACCTCAAGTAAACTGGAAAATTCCATTGGTTTTTATCATTCTAATATACACATGACCAAATAATTTTCATTTCTTTTTCTTCTTTAATTCTAATATGGTCAAAGTCACTTTTCTTTCTTGCTTGGGTTATTTAAATAGTTGTTCAACTAGTCTCTTTGCTTCTGAACCTCTCATTTCTCATTATTTTCAACACAAAAAAACAACCCTGAATTTTGTTCAGATTTAAAAATCCTGTTTGGATATATTTCTTCATTGCTACTGGCTATCTTATCTCATTTCAACTGAACCTCAAGTCCTTAAAATAACCTACAAGGTCACTTAGATCAGGTGCTTAATTGCTTCTCTAGATTCATTTTCTGGTGCTCACTAACCTCTGCTCAATTCTACTATAGAGATTTTCTGTTTTCTCTCAAACATAACAAGAGAACTCCTAAATCAGGGAGCTATTTGATTTTCATAAAATACTTTCCCCCAAGATCTATCAATGATATTCACATACACTTCCTTAGGTCTTTAAGCATTTACTTCTCAGTGAGATCTTCATTTCCTATCATATCTAAAAATTACTTTTTCTCCAGAGTATTTCTTAACATCCTGATCTATGATACACTTCAATAATTCACCTTATTGATTTATTTCTACCTCTACATGCTAGTTTTCAAATTCCACAAAAAGAGGGATTTTGTCTTTTTGCATTGGCGGAACTCATAATGCACACAGTGATGACTAATGTACAACAGAGATTCAACACTTGTTCCCTAAATGAATAATTGCACATATGTAACTGTACATCTCATTCCTATTGTTTATGTTATTTTGTCACTCCTCTCCCTTTGCATCATTTATTTCAAAACTTTGCTTATTTTATCTTTCTTTTCAAAGTCTATGTCTACTTTAAATTATACCATTCAAGTTAAGATGAATTTAGGCCATCACCTTTGCTTGTCGTCTTAGCTTCTTGGGCTGAGTCCCTTGTTTATCAGTGGTTTTCGCCTAATATATATTTTCTCCAAGGAAACATCTCATGTGTTTTTCTATGTAGAGCATTCATTGTATTTATTTCCAAATTATCCTCACTGTGATAATTATCTTTATTATTTAGAAAAGTTTGCTTCACTTTTTTTTGACAATTGTATTTTGTTTCTGTCCTTTTCTGCTGGTCGGTCAGAGGGTACATATCTTTCAAGTGAAGGAAATATTTTAGTTTCTCTTCAATTACTGATTTCTAGTTTATTACATAGTAGTGATGTCTTATTTTATATGATTTTTAAATTATTATTCTGAGGTCATTTTAATCCTCTGCTACCCTATCAATGAGATTTCTCTTACTGAAGCATTGTCTCACTCATCACCTAATCGCTAGGCATCTTACTCCCATCTTTACCTCTTTTTTTTTTTTTTGTATCTTTCTCTGTCCTATTATACAGTGAATCAAAAACAAATATTTAAGAAAATTTGTAGAAACAACCAAGCTAAATTCGTTTCAAAGAGCCATGGTGGGGAAGCAAGAAAAAAAAAAAAAAAAACTTCTGGAAAGGTCTTTTCCAATCTTTTTAATCAGTTTGTGAAGAAATTTTAAAAAAGAATATAATATTTTTCTGTGTGGCAGGAATCTTGATAATAATATATACTGTTACAAAAGAAATGTTCAACAGAAAAAAATCCAGATTCTATAATATAGTCATTTCAAAAATAGAAGACACAAACACAGGCAAATTGTGAATACATTAAAAGCATTACTTATGGGAATTTCTTCTTTTCACAGACAGAAAGAGAAACTTTTATCAGTGTACAATGCAATAATATAAAAAGCAATGTGCATATATTAAATTGGGTCAAATGACATTTCATTTTATTTCATTTTATTGGTTCAGACATGAATCTAAAATCCCATGCTGTAAGAGATGAATCTTTTTTTAATTAATATTTTTCATAAATTACTCCCACAATAATTTGTTAAGAACTTATTTTTGGTCTTCCAAATCAAATATTCTATCTAATTCATGGACATTTTTAATGGTAAGCTAAGTTATCACATATTTCCTGTTGACATTATGTAGCATTAACATAATACATTAACATAAACATTATGAGCATTAAGATAAATAAACTTATAAAGTAAAATTTAATTGGACTTCTTTCTAATATTTTGTTCAAAAATAAAACATAAAGATTCAGCTCAAAGTCTTAAATATAGAAAGTGGCTTAATATGTATTCATTAGTTCTAAAAAATCTTTATACTAAGTCTTGAGGGAACTCAGATTTTTGGGGGAAATTTTATTAAAAGCATTTTAATTTCAGAAGAAAACATAAGGAGTATAATCTATCAAAAAGCACTCAACAAGGAGGATGACCAGGAGGAACTTCTGAAATATCCGTGTGAGAAGTTAAAAAAAATAAAAAATAAAAAAAGACGCTTATTACTGATTAACAAATAGCAAAGACAAACCTACAAAGTCTCTAGTCCAGTTATCAATGGACTTAGATAAATTGAGAGACATTTACTCAGCAAATCCATACAAAGTCAGAAAGAAGAGCGGGAGGCTGTGGAAGGTAAAGCTAAGACTATATCCTTTTCCCGACATCTGTGTCTTACAGAAATCCTTCTTCACAGAGCTTAGTAGATAGATAGGCAGCATTTCTACAATCCCCTAGTCGCCTAGAGTGAAGGAGCTATTCCAGGTGATTTTCACTGCAGGTGAATATCAGTAGATTCTACTTTCCACAGTTTCGTGCTACAGAGGTTTATATTAAGCAGATGGCTGTAGCCAGGAGGCATCAAGTCCCCATTCCCAGTTCTCATTACCTAGAAAGAAACTGGGCAGGACAGACAGCTGGGGAAAGAGAGCAATGTTACCTTGCCACACACTTCTGAGTTGCAGGATAACAGCTCTGGTGGGTTTGGCAGTCAGATATCCATTCTTATACCTTCTGGTCTCAGAGAAGAAAGGCTCTGCTGGGTAAATTCTAGTTCATGCTGATTTTCAGGAAGCGGTGGCAGGTGCCTTTCCCTCTAGCTTGTGGTTATGGAAGACCTCTTCTGGGCAGTGGTAGAGTTGATGACAGTATCAAGATTTTACCCTCAACACACACATGCACAGTTTCAGTTCTATAGTGAGGATCCAGTTAGAGCAGTACTGAAGAGTTAATTTTCTACCCCTGTCATTATCTCCCATTTTATAACATAGAGGTCGCACTCCATGAAAGGTCAAAGAAAGCCTCAAAAAAAAAAAAAAAAAAAAAAAACCCTGGCAAAATGCTACATTGGCTAAGGGAATTAATTTTACTTGAATTTTAAAATTCAAAAATATATGCATCAGGGTGCTACCAAAAACAATATAGATTTGTGAGATAGCAGGTAGTTGTGAATGTAAGATAACTAAGTGTGACATCAATAGATAGAGACCAGCCATAATTTCATCAGGAACAGGATGAAGAGACAGCCAGCCAATGTGATTCCAGCTAAAACCTTGGCAATGCTTGGCATTTAGGAGATTGTGGGGCATGAATGGGTTACATCGCTGGCTACATACAGCTGGTGCAAAAAGACAACAACCATGAGATGTCAATAAAAATAAAAATAAATAAGCAAATAACAAGTCCTATGGGCAGAGAAGACCAAAATCCTGACTTACCCCATTATAGTTTCTAAAATATGCGATTAACATAAGTTATGAGACAGAGAAAAGCAGGAAAGCATGACTATACACAGGGGGAAAATGAAAGAAAGTGCATACAAATGTCCCAGAAATTAACTGAGCAGACAGAATTTCAAAGCAGTATTTATAAATAGGCTCAAATACCTAAAGAATATCATTTGTTAAAAAAAATTAAGGGAAACTAAACAAATGTATAAATAAAATAGAACTTACTTAAAAAAGGAAATTATGAATTTGAGAAGTGCTAATGCAAAATTACTAAAAAAAATTCAATAGCAGAGTTGAGAGGGCAGAAGTATCAGTCAATGTGAAGATAGCAGGATGGTGATGATGCATTTTAAGGCATGAGATTAAAAAAAAAGAAGAAGGAAAATAAACAAATCCTCTGGGGGAAAAAATGTATAATCCGTGTAAGCACCCTGAGAGAAACAAAGTGAGAGAAAATAACCACACAAAAAAAACCTATTTGTAGAAACAATAACTGAAATTTCCCTTATTTGAGTTAAAAAATCATAAATCTACATGACCAAGAAATTCAATAAATTTCAGTTAAGATAATGAAAGGAAACCCATACCCAGATCATCAGACTCATAATGTTGAAAAACAAGGACCATCTTGAAAATGGTATAAAAAAACTCAACTGATACAATGGGGCAACAATAACATAAATATCTGACTTTGTTAGAACAAAATGGAGGCCAGATGGCAGAGGGATAATATATTCAAACTATTTAAAGTAAAAATCTGTCAACTAAGAGTACTATATTCAGCAAAACTACATTTCAAAACTGAAGTCAAAATAGAGGTAGTCCCAAATAAGCAAGCACTAAAATAATTTGTTTCTAGTAGATCCACCTTAAAAATAACTCTATGAAATTTCTCTGACTGAAAACAAGTGATATCAGACAAAAATTCCAAAACACAAGAAGAAACAAAGAATGTCAGTAAGGGTAATTGTGTAGGTAATTATAAAGACATTATAATAACATAGTTTTTCTCCTTTCTTCTCAACCTATTTACATGCAAGTAGATAAAACAATATAATGTAATTTTAGTTTGATGTATACTTGTATTATAGATTCTAGAACAGACAGAAATGTATTCTGTTTGACAATGAAAGCATACAAGAGACAAATGCAAACAAAGCTGTTTTGAAACAAGCAATTGACACCAGTCAGTAAACATGAATCTGCACAGAATGAATAGAATTAGGATTAAAAAGAAGTGTATTAATAAAAAATATCTATGGCTATACATATTCAATCTTCTTTCTTTTCTCAGTTTCTCTAAAAATCATTTAACTAAATTAATATTTATAACAATGCATTTTTGGTTTGTAATATTGAAATACAAATGCAACAATTAATATTGCTAATAATATTAATACATAATTACAAAATAAAAGAGAGGAGCAAAAGGACAATAGAGGTATAGTTCCTATAGCTTGCTGGAATTAAGTTAGGATAAGTCTAAATTAGATTATGATTTGTAAAAGTGTATATTGTAAGCCTTTGAGCAAACACTGAGAAAATAAAAGAATAAGCTTTTGAAATTATTAAAAAATAAAAATGCTACACTAGATAATATGTATTTAATGCAAAAGAAGAATGTAAGAGAATTACACACACACACACACACACACAACAAAGAGACCCCTAGTTTAGAGACTGACATTTAATTGCTAACAGAACATTCATTGTGTCATTATGTCATTATTCCCCAGTGAATAACACCATGAGCAAAGATATCAACATGCACATTTGTGGTTGTAACAAAATGAAGAATTCCAATCTTAAGGATCAGAGTATACATAGGTCAGCGGACAAATACTGTCCTTCCTTCTAGAAGGAAAGCAGAACTGTTGCTATGGACTACAAATAATCCCCTTCAGGAATGGGAAAGGTCTCTAGCTTTACATCTTCAATGAAAATAAATGCCTTTAGGGATTCTGGAAGTGACCATTAATAAGAAAAAAAAATTATACTGGAGAATGACATAATATTTCAAAATTACATTTTTGGTGACAGTTGCACAACTCCATGACAATACTAACACCATTTTACTGTACACTCTATGAGGGTAAATTTTATGTTTTATAAATTATGTCTCAATAAAATTCTTGAATATAGCAGCAAGTATTCCTTCAAGTAGAGTATCCTTAATTTACGGTCACACATCAATATTTCTCTGATAGTAAAATAAATCATAGTGTGTGTGTGTGTGTGTTTGGTTAAACTTTGGTTCATTTTTGTTCATATTTGTCATGATTTGGATGTGAGGTATACCCTAAAAAGCTCCTGTTAATGCAGGAATATTCAGAGAAGAAATGACTAGATTATGAGAACTATAACCTAATCAATCATTCCTAGTTTAAATGGACTGACAGAGTAGGAACTGTAGGAAGGTGAGGAATGGCTGGAGTTGGTGGGTCTCTGGGGGCATGCCCTGGAAAAGTGGATCTTCCCTGAGGTCGGTTTATGCCTTTCTACCTCTGCTTCTTGACCCTGCAAAGAGCTGTGAGGCTTTCCTCCACTGGGCCTTCTCCTGTATGCCCTGTGCAATGGAATCTGCCTTCTATGGACTGAGAACTTTGAAACCCTGAGCCCCGATTAAACTTTTCCTCCTGTAAGCTGTTTGTATCAAGTATTTTAGTCACAGCAAAGGGAAAGCTAAGTAAAATAATATTCAATATTGAACTTAATTTTCTCATGATTTACTTATTGTGTGTGTATGTTTGTGTGTGTGTGTGTGTGTGTGTAAATATTTGTTGTGGGAACATGCTGATATAAATTTAAAACACTTTTGTCAATGTTAGACTTGTTAGACTAAAAACTGACAATCTTGTGGATCTTCTGGCTGCCAACCATAATCAGAATATCTAAGGTTCTGGGACCTATACCAGTCACCCAAAGACAAGGGGTGCTAATTTTGACCTCAGAGTTCTCTAACTCAATTTCTCTTTTTCTGCATATACTCTTTACTGTGCTTTCCTTCATACTTATTTCACATGGAATAAGGAAATTTCCATACATTAAAGATCTTTCCTAAATACATGAGTTGATACACTATTCCTTCTGTTTTGGAACCATCATAGATTAAGGAGAGAACATATGAGAGTAGGAAAGAACAGACAGGGAATTTATTTTCAACAACCCCCACCCCCATCTCAAAAAAAAAAAAAGAAAGGAAAAAGAAAAACGGAAATGGCTAACATCTTCCACTGTGTAGAACACATCTTGTTGAATTCTAAATGGCAATTCACAGAAAAAAAAAAAACCTTTCTGTAAACAAGAACTTAACATTTAACAGATAACATAAGAAATTTAGAGTAAATTGAATTTTCTGTGGCCTCCCAGGTCCAGCAATGGAAATCAACAAGCTGAAGAAGCCACCTTAGCTGTTGCTAAGCTACAGTGAATATCCATTGTAATGCACGTGGATGTACATTAATTCCAAGTACTGTCATTATGCACTGTGGTAACACAAAGAAGAACAAATAGATTTAAAATGATTTTTTTTTAAATCAAACAAAGACAAATCCTTTGGCTCCATTTTTCCTTTGTCTTCATTTTTATTATTATTATTATACTTAACAATAAAAGAAGGGAGGAAATGTGCCATTACAGGTAGAAACATAGCATATACCATGTTTCTGCCAATAAGACACAGGAATAGAAAGCTGTTCAAAAAAAGAAATAATGTTTGTGTATGTGCAATACAAATGTAAAACTTGTCATCAACCTTTTCTTACTGTTCAGTTTCAACACAGGGCTATTACTGAAGCTTACTTAGAATAAGATTTTGTTTCAGACAGAAATTTACAATTTCTACCTGAAAATCAATAACTCTAGTTCAGCTATCGTGCATTTTCAAACAGAGAGATAATTGTTTGTACATCAGTTAGCAGTAGATATTCCTTACAGAATCTATTCAATCTAAGGCCAGAAATACTGATGTAATTGCCACATCGTTATGACAATTCTGAAAACTATTTTATTCATATCATTAAAAAAAACTTTTAAAAAATGGATAAATCTTTATGTATAAAGTATACTCTACATGCACTCTTTTACAATCTTGATGCCTTTATCAATGCCTCAGGTATAAGTAATGCATATAAACTTGATACTTACCCATGGTCTTTTCTCACTGAGACCTGTCTTCTTTTTCTCTGTATTAGCTAAACTGCTCATGCTGACCTTTCCATACCATTTACAACAGCATTTCATACCTCCCAAGAATACATTTTAGCTGTGGTATTTTCTTTCAGTCATTCATTCAATCAGAAATATTTGAGTACCTACCAGATACCAGGTCTGCGCCAGACACTAAGGAAACATTGGCAAATGTTAGATGGGGTTAGTCAGCCATGAAGAGGTGTTCTTCAGAGGAAAGAATAAAGAGAAGTAAAGTCCAGGAAAGGCATCAGATAAATGCATTAAGAAAATTCCATGAGTCATAGCACTAAGACTTCAGGGACCCTTACCAGGCAGGCAAGCATCTGGAAAATAGGTGCTGGAATGTCCCACCTTCCCCTGCCACAGTTAAACATAATCCCTTAAAGGAACCACTGGTTCCAGACCATGTCACACAAAGTTCTTGTACCAGATCAACAGGATCCTCCCTTAATCACTGAAACCAGGTCACATCTGCCCTTGTGCCTAGATTATCATGACCTTCACATAGCAAATCTGCTAAAAGTTATACCAATGGATAATTAACTACTTAAAGGGTTATAGGAGAATAGAACAAGGTCAGAAACTCAAAGCCTTAAAAACCCCCAATATGCAAGGGCCATGCTACTCTCTTTAGAGATGGACTGGGCTTCTTGATTCCTGTACTGTGAACTTATGTTTCTTACTCTCACTTTCCCAAATAATCCCTGCCTGCTTCTATGTGCAACTCACCTGAAATTCTTTCTGCAAGATCACAAGAACTAGTAGCTGCAGAATCTCACGATTACTCCAGCTCCATAGGTTTATTCCTCTGCATCAGTAAGTGGTACTAAGATCTTATAATATTGACCAAGACCTGGATAAATAAGAGAATACTTAAGTTGTTTTTGTTGTTTTGTTTTTAAACATTCAGAATTTACTCAGGGATAGTTTCCAAGAATGAGCTTTTACAGAAACCAGCTCATTTAGCCAATGATTTTTGACTTCACAATCTCAAAATCCCCTTTGCAAAATATGGCAACTGCTCCAAAAAGGAAACATGACACCTACAAGGGCTCTGCCTCTGCAAATGAACCATGAACCCTAACACTCCCCTTCTTGCCATCCAATCAACAAAAGACTTCTCCCTTCTACCTTTCTATAAATTACTCTAATAACATGTGATTGAGTAGGTAGATTTAAGCTTTTTGTGGTGCTTCTGGCCTCCGTGCTGAATGATCTCATAGTAAAGTTTTGTTTTGCAAAAATTAGTTACCATAGCATTGCCTCTATGTGCTCTGGGTAGTGAGTCCTTGCTCACTATCACTTATGACCTAAAGAAGAATAGTAACTAAATGATTACAAAATATAAATGATAATATGTCTATAGTAAGTGTGTAGGGAAATTTTTTAATTGACTCTTTTTTCTTCTGAAGTTTCAACAGTTTTAGTTTATGAAACCCATTAACTATAGACAGATAAACTCTGAAAAATATATACAAATGTTATTATGTGCTTAAATAAAGAAGCAACACACTTACAGAATGAGATTTGAAAAGAAGTAAGATGCTGAACTTTAAAGAATAGGGACTTAGGCTTCTGGGGAGGTGGAACAGGCCATGGAATGCTGAGAGGAGAAGGAGCACAGAAAAACAGGTTCACCTCAGAAGGCAGATAAGTCTTCCAGGTAACAGCCACTGTGGCCACCTCTTTCTGGGCCAGGTCTCAGAACCTCAATCTCTTCTTCTTATAAAAATATCTTTTCTAGGCAGAGAGGTGGATATCAGACACCTCATACACTTGTATCTGCTCTTTTTTTTCCTTTCACAAATATATATTTTTCTTTGTACATGAGATTTCTTTAAAAGGAGAATTTTTGACAGCCATCTTTGTCTTCGGTGGTCTGCAGTCTACTGAATAGCAAACTTGAGATATGTCATCAAAATTTCAGGTGGCATTTGGGGGAGCCCATTGTGTTGTGAGTGAGTAGTACCATAAGCTATGAAATCACATACTAGAGATGCCTGAGCCAATAAGGAAGGTCAAGGACAATGAACTGAAAGAGAGAAAAACTGAAGTGAGAGCTATAGAGAGAGAAATAATTCAGCCAGGCTAAGTGAGAAGTGGAAAGCTTCCATCAATACATGAACACGTGTGGCATGACTGGAAAAAAAAAAGTCACACCAATGCAGGGCATGAGTGAAAGACCTATGTGAAATGAGGCTATTGGGAGAGGGATCCCTTCTGCAATGACTTGAACCAATATGTAGGAAACTGGTATTTACCCTAATAGCTATGGGAAGTTATTCAAATGGCATTATTCAATGGAAAAGTAAAAAAAAAAAAAAAAAAAAAAAAGAAAGAAATATGGAAAAAATGCTCAGAAAGGTATTGTCTTAATCAAGTTTAGAGAGGATAACATTTGGCATTAAGGTAGTAATAAGATCCAGGTTAAGCAGATGAAGTTGGAGAACATTTAGAAATTCACATTAATAAAGGTGATATAGATGGTGGAGGTGTTGACTATTTTCCCAATGGGGATGCTTGCACAGGTTTATATTTTCTATTAGTATAATTAAATAACTAAAGCTATTTTTCTGGGTTTTTAATTTTTTATTTTTGAGAGGTTTATTTAAATTATAATTTGCTATGCTGAAAACTTAAAAATTGTGTGACTTCCTTGGTTCGGTAAGCACTGGAAGGTGAAAAGATGATGTCAGCAGACAGACATGTTATGGGCTGAGTTAATCAATATAAGTTATATGTTATAGATTAGAAAATATAGATTAATAAAAGAGTAAGTATAGCCATATTGACTCTACCTTTATGGTTCTCATGTGAAACTGTTATATAAGCTGTTTTTAAGAAGTATTAAAAAATTGTTTTTCTGTGCTTTATATACCTGCAAGTGTATACAAACCCAGGATGTACAACCACAACTGTGCTTGAACCTAGGACGTAGTTGTCTGATTCTGCTCTACTAACAGCTTTTCTCAGACCTTGTATCCTGCTTGCTTGCAATTTGCAGATCCCATAGGTTGTGGTTTTCTTGCTTAAATATTGGAACCACAGACAGCCCAGTGCATTTCTATGAGAAGGCCTCTTGGATTCTGGCAGAAGCATCCTTGGCCAGGAAAGAATAGATAAAAATAAAATTCTTTAATTTGTTTCAAATCCGGTCTTTGTATGTTTTCTGAGCTGTTGTGCCATAACAAGGAATCCAAAGAAAGAGGACAGGCTCTTTTGTTTCATTATTTATTAACAAGAAGTGCTCACAAGAACTCACTCAGTGACAGTGAGAATTACCCTAATTCCTTCTATAAGCAGTACCCTCAGTGCATCAAGGACTTGACACCAGGCCTCACTTCTTAAGTGTCTGCCACCTTTCATCATGGCCACACTGGGAACCAAGCTTCTAACAGGTGAATTTTGGGGGAAAACGTTTAAACCTTATCCAAACAATAGCATGGGGTGAGACATGAATTCAATTTCCACTTGACAAAGTTTAAGACACCTTTGAAAATTACAGGCGAATGTTAATGTCAAGAAGCTCTAGACTACCACAATACTGCTAAACTGAAAGAATTTTCTTTTCTCATATTTTTACCTTCTTGTTCACTTTTCAACCTATTCCAATTTTTAATAGAATCACCAATATGAGGAAAGAAGATTCTTTGAATAAAGTTTTTAGTTTCTCTCTTTAGTTGCTTAAAATTGAGTCTTTAATTCAGTTCTAAGAATTATTACTTTAGTCCTTATCACATAATGAAAAAAAAATGGACACTATTCTTTAACACAGAGATGCTACATTGTATGGTCTCAAAAAATAAGAGTATATTTAAAAAAGACGGCTGCAGAATGGCAATTACGGCTATACTTGAGAATATTTCATAGGTCTTACTAACACTGACCAAAAAAAGAACAGTCAGATTTGGATTTAACCAGTTGGCTCTCCCTAAATTTTTAGAATATTTTTTTTCTTTCTTTGGTTTGCTTGTATTCCTGTTTCTACATCCCAATAACCATCAGGACTTAAAAACTGCACATTTTCCACTCTCTTGTAATTTTGATTATTTCCAGATTTCATGTGGTTAACACTTTCTTGACTATATCCTAGAGGTTGAAGGAAAGTTACATTAGAGTATTTCTTTCCTCTCCCCCTGTTTCTCCCACTTTAGCAGTTTTGAACTCGTACCACAAATGGAGAGCACCATATGGAGATTTAGGGTGTCTGTATTCACTGGAATATGTAGGTGAAAAGTGTTCAATCATTGACTCTTTTCTATTGGTCCTTATCCAGTAGGAAAGTAGTCCTTCCCTCAAATAAAATTTGAATTTTTTCCCCTCTAAAGAGAGGCTCCCATGTGTTACAAAATTGGAATGAGAACCATATACTGACTCTGTAGCAGAATCAGTGGTCTTTTAGGCTAGGGTAAGAAAGGGACTGATGATAGTATCAAACAACTATAGTGTAAACATCAGTACCCAGTTTGGAAGAAAAGAAGCTGATGGAACAACAGGTTTGGTGCCCAAGGGTTAGAGTATAAGTATTCAAAAACTTTAACCCAATATAGACATAAACATAAAAAACCCACATCAATTTATGTACTCACACACATATAAGCACACAAAAATATCACTGTTTTGTGAATGGGGAGAGACTGAGTGTATGCACTGAAGTGATTTGTTTTAAAAAAATGTCCAGAAATTAGAAGGATATATTTTATTAATTCTTTTTTAGTTATACATGACAGTAAAATCCATTTTGAGATAATTATAAAAGCCTGGAATATATCTTGTTCGAATTAGTCCCCAGTATCTCTTCTTTCTCTTCCCTTTCCCCAGCCCTGCTCCATTCCCTCTATTGATCTTTCTGCCATTTACCCATATTTTATTTTTTAATTAATTTTTTGTGGATGTACATGATGGGGAGATTCACTGTTGGTACATGTTGAGAGCCACAGCCCGAGGGGCCCCAGCCAACTTCCAGCTGCCAGCAAACTTCTAGCTGCCAACTGATTGGCTGCTCTACGGTGATGCTCATTGGGCTGTTTCCCCGCCCTTTCAGACCACAGAGATGCTCATTGGGGAACTTTTTTTTGGCTCCGCCCATGCAACCCAGCCAATCAGCCTCAAGAGCAGGAGGAGTGGGGGAGGTTGAGAGGCTTGTGGGAAGCTGGTGGTGGCAGTTGGGCTCTGAGGGAATTCCTGAAGAGCTCCTGTGGTGGGGTGTGTGTGTTCTAAAAATAAAGTTCGTTTCTTTTGACAAGTGGCTCCTGAATTGTGCCCAGCCAGATTGTGGCAGGTACATTCATATATGTACATCGGAAATTTATGTCAGACTCCTGGCACACTGTCTTTCCTTTTTCTTATCCCCCCCTTCATTTCCCTTTGACTAGTTCACTAAACTACTATTTTCCCCTATTCCTTTATTGGAGCTTAGCTTCCACATATCAGAGAAAACACTCAACCTTTGTTTTTGGAGGGATTGGCTTAGTTTGTTTAGGATGATCGTCTCCACATCCATCCATTTACTGGCAAGCGCCAAAAAGTGATTTCATCTCACTCCAGTCAGAATGGCAAATGTCAAGAATACAAATAACAGTAAATGTTGGTAAAACGTGAGGAAAAATGTACACTCATACATTGTTGTAACTACTCTGGAAGAGCAATATGGACATTCCTCAAAAAATTAGGAATGGAGCCACCATTTGACCCAGTTATGTCACTTCTCAGTACATATCCAAAGGACTTAAAATCAGCATACTACAGTCACATCAATGTCTATAGCAGCTCAATTCATAATAGTTAAGCTATGGAGCCAAACTAAGTGCCCTTCAACAGATGAATGGATAGAAGGATATTTTTGGAATATAACTTTTATTAAAAATTTTGTTGACCCACTGGTTTTATGAAAAATACATACAGAATTTCACCAAAAAATTACCTGTGGCCTGGGCCTCAAAATGTTTCCACCTGATCTTGAAACAAACTTCTGTACACCAAAGAGAGAAAACAAAATACTCGAGAGTGCATATATTTGTGAAATATTTTATATTATAAAAGCTATTAATTAATAAAAAAAACCTAAATTTATTGGAAAGAAGATTTATTGTGCTACAATAGAAATACAGTCAGAGCTGGGTGTTGTGGCTTAGTAGCAGAGTGCTTGCCTAGCATGATCAAGGATCTAGGTTCAATATCCAGTACCCCTCCTCATTTTTTTGCTTATCTAAAATTAAAATTGTTTAGTATACAACAAGTTCTTGTGACAAAGTTCATTGTATGTTTCATGGTTAAAAAAAAAAAAGAAACAAAAAAACTAGTACCCTCTACCTTAATGATAACAATCACTATTTAGGAAGTGTTGAGATACTTTTACTGAAATAGACAAAATCTCCTCAGAGATGAGGCTTACTGTAATGGAGTCTTAGGAATTAAGAACTGCAAGTTTTCTCCACTTAATAGGAGACTTGCACAATCAGTTGTTGTGAATTCAACCTTTCTTCATGCCTAGTCTGACACATCTGGTCAAGTAGATAGATGTCCACCTTCAGAAGGTCCCTGAAAAGGTGAAGGGGAAACCCAATCACTCTGACATACCATTATCTGCAGACCAAGCTAGCACAGGAGCTCGCCAGATTTATCACCTAATCTATCTGGAAGCACAGGTAATAGAAGAGGCGCCCAAGCAGATACAGGACAACAGTCATTTTCTTCTTTAATCATATTTTGAGTATTCTGGGTCTTCACTCCCCTATCATGGGTCTCACTTGCACAAAATTAATCCTCAATTAGAAATATAACAAAAATTAAAAAGAATAATGATTCTTAAAATTGATTGAAATAACACAGTGAAGTGAGCAATTAGTGAGATCTTATGTTAGGCCTTGAGAAATATAATTATTTGGGGAATAGTTAATAGATTATTACACACAAAAGGGAAAAAATGTAAAAATCAGTCCACACTAGACATTCCTACTTGATTATTTAATACTTTGCCAAATTGTTCCTTGGAGAAAAATAGAATTTGTCTTCTCAATATGCTAATTCACATAAGAAAATTAACTGAGATTATTATTTTTCACTTGTTTTTCTGTGAGTTTTGGAAATTTCAGAAGTTTATATGCAGATAAAATTTATATTTTATGTATAATCTTTCCTGCATCCTTTTTGATATCATAATTTTATTGAAAAGCCAAATTTTGGACAATAGTCAAAAGAAAATTGCTTGATGTTTTTGGTAGAATATTCCACATAACTTAGTAATGACAGGAATTTTTGTTGCACTGTTATATGGAGTAAATGTTGCCAAGAATGATCAGGGTTTCAGAAGGAAGTAATCATCCCTGACATCTTCACTTCCTATAAAGTTAAAGCTTTCAGATTAAACAAATGCACTGTATGATCAACTTTTGACTAGGTGATAATATGTCTTCAACAGGTGAGTCAGAACAGATTTTTGCAGCAACACAGACACAATGCGTAATTGTGATGCCACTAACTACTATGCCCACCAGAATTCTAATACAGCCATTTCTGGGTTTTATACTCAGCTTTGTGATGAATTTTACCCTATCACATCAGGTTTATGAACTCAAAACTCTGTCTGCTTGGTATAATTATCAGTAGTGGTCAGTGGTGACCACTTGATCTGGACTAAAATATTTATTCAGAATTTTTGTTTATCATGCAAGATAAGATCATTTATATTTTTATTACACATATACATACGAACGTGCACACACAATTTCCCTCCTTAATATCCATCTTTTCTATTATTTTTGCCTTAGACTTCTAGAAGAGCTGTAGTTATATAGATTATTTTCTCTAATAATGGAATCTCAGAGTATTTTCAATTAAAAATTATTTGCACCTTAGAGCATGGACACATAGACCACTACTAAATGTTTCAAGATGAAGAGAATGGCCAAGCCACAACAAAGCAACAACCTTGAAAAAAATCACTGTTCTCACCCATTCTTGTTGACATGCATGCATCAGCTTTATTTTACACAACAAATAAGTGCTATTATATTAATCTTTTTAACATGGATTCCCATTGCAACTGTTCAAGAAAGGAAAATCCAATTCTAGATGCAACAGACTAATGCAAAACGACTGATATTCTAGCAAATGATAAATGCAAGGATGTTAACTCATCTGACACCTGTTTTATTTCTTTAATCTCCTCAAAATACCAAGCTCTATTTATCATAAAATTTAAATTTTATCCATTTTTTAGCTTTTTAAAAGATATTCTATTATTATTATTATAATTAACAAAATTTATAAGTATGTATTTGGTGCCCAAGTAAGACTGCAGTTTTCATTATAATATCAGTGATATTGTACAATAAGACTCAAGATATAGGAGAAACACAGGGCCCTCCATGCATGAGTGTTAATTAGGAGAGTTATTTTTTAAACACTTAAACAAATGGGATAATTTCAAAGAAAAATCCAACAATTCTTATGTTCCTACAATTTATAATTAAGCAGCATTGATTCCTCATCATTGTTCCTTTCTATTTTTCAAATAAAAGATAAAAAGATATTATACATATTATTTATATTACTGTATTATTTTCTTTTTTCCTCTCTCAGAAAAAAAAAAAAAAAACTATTGACAGGTTGAGCATCCCTAATCTAAAGATCCAAAGTCCAAAGTGTTCCAAAATACTAAAATTTTTGAGTACCAATCTAACACCAACAAGTGAAAAATTCTACATATAACTTCATGTGATGGATCACAGTTTAAACTCGGAGCCACAACACATAGTTTAATATTTAGTGTCCCCAAGGTAAAAAATACCCCTCTGTTCCTTGAGCTACAATACAGAAACTAGATTTTTTTTTATTTAATTGATTTTATTTCTTTTAAATACACGACAGAGGGATGCATTACAATTCTTATTACACATATAGAGCACAGTTTCTCATATCTTTGTATATAAAGTATGTTCACGCCAATTCATGTTTTTATACGTGTACTTTGTTTTTTTTGCATTACAGTTATTATTACACATCTATACCACAACTATC
This sequence comes from Marmota monax, assembly GCF_021218885.2. Lineage (NCBI taxonomy): Eukaryota > Metazoa > Chordata > Mammalia > Rodentia > Sciuridae > Marmota > Marmota monax. Next base: position 1,199,534 of record NW_026695197.1, on the reverse strand, counting down.
TTTCATCCACAAAACTATAAAAATATTGTATTAAATTATATTCAGTTTTTGTAAGATGTATAGAAAATATAAGTGAATTTCAGATTTAGTCTTGGATCCTTTTACCAAGATATCTCATATGTACATACACATATTTCAAAGTCTGAAAAAATCATAAGCACTTTTGGTCCCAAGTATTTCAGATAAAAGATTTTCAACTTACATCATAATTTAAGTGTATGCCCTGTGTGTGTGTGTGTGTGTGTGTGTGTGTGTAAGAGTTTGCATGACCATAAAATATCACTTGGAGAATATATTCTTCATTATCATAAGTGACATAAGGGACAGACTAAAATTTTTGTTTTACTCAACAGTGTCTTCAAGACCTAGCCATGATAAATAATAAATAGAAACTTCATCTATATATTGAGATCATTCATTTCAAAGGTATGTTACTCCACCATAAACATCTACCACAATTTATATAACCACTGGAACTGAAATATGCTTCTAATTTTTCATCATGATAAACAATATCACAATAAATTTGTATCCTCATTCCTATGCATATGAAGAGCCAAGGAAAATAGGCCTAAGTAGAATCCCACCTTATATGTGCATACATCATTATGTTTATTAGATATTGTGGAACTTCAGGGGAGAACATTTACCTTAGCTTAGCTATAAAAAAATTACTGCCTTTTCCTGTACAATGAGTTTGCTGACTCACATAATCTAAGCATCTATAGATTAGTATTTAAAAGACTATTGTGTCAAGGGCAGAGATTTAATAGTTCCAATTGACCATTTAGTGAGTCATGGTAAATACTGTGGCACTGTTTCTCAGCTCTAATCTTTATAAACATAAAGCCAAAAGTGAATAATGTCTTTACTATTTTTACATTGTTAAAACAATAGTCTTCTTCCAGTAATTTCCATATATAATCAAACTCTTTTATTTACATGCCATAATTTTCTCTTGAAATCATATATATTTATAATTGAAATTATAGAGAATAACAACTCATTTTAGCAATGAAATAAAATAAAATTCAGGCTGCCAGAATTATTAATACTTTTAAATACATCACTTTTCTGTTTTACTCAGGATGAGTATAGATGTATTCACTAGAGGAAAAAATAGTATATTGTACACTCAGTCAAATTTTTATATGTTACCTGTTACCTCTTTCTATTTGGTTTTATCTACATCCATCTACTCATTCCCATGTTGGAATTTTTCCCAAACATAAGGTTGTATTTTTATAGTACTTTTAAATTCAGGTAACAATTTATATTTTGAAAGTGTGTTGCTACAGATGATAAAAACAATTTTCTTATATCTTCACTTTCTGAAATGTAAACTTCTTCTCTTGTTATGAACTTAAAATTTGCACCTGTTTAAGGAAAAGCAGGAACATAAAGTACATTCTCTTTGGATTCTGTACTTATTTTTTTTTTGTTCTTCTTTACTCCTGTGGTATACAATATAAATTAACATAGTGTTTTCTCATAATTTGTCATCTGTTCCTTTCATTTTCATGACTCTCACCCTCACTAATTTAGGCATGTCAAACCCACTCTCTCTTTTGTAACAATACAACCCAACTAATTATTTTCAACAGCATTTGCATAAAGTAGGTGATTGAAGGTACTTGACCTCTGGGCTCTTTCCTTTAATTGAGAGGTACAGATTAAATTATTTATCTCTAAATCAAAATGGATGCTAGTTTGGTGTTCAGGAAGATTTCATTTCATTTACTGGACTGCTTGTCACTTTTCTGTGACATCCTGATATTCGTTTCAGTACATACTGACTCCTTTATTGTAGTGTACTACTAAAAGCTCTAGAATAAATCATTCACTTCCTCTTTGTAGTGACTGGCCAGGCAGCCTCAGTGAAATCAATCTTTGTTCTGTAAATAAATTGTTAATAAACACACTCGTTTATTGGCATCATCCACAAGAATAGGTAAAAACCCCCAGTCAATTATTTCACTGTTCTACGAACAGGATAGTTGATTTGCAGTCAGATACACCGTCTTGATATCCTACATAGGTTCTCTGTAGGAATGTTTCCTGAACTGCATACCTATCAATCTATCACAAAAAAAAAAAAAAAAAACCCAGAGCAATTGGAAAATCTCTTGTTTATGCAAAGTCAAAGGCAAAGCTGCAAAGCTCCAAATCTTCCTCCTTCTTCCTAAGAGATGTAGAATTTGCTACCAATAAAACAGCACCCCATACGTACAACAAAGGAAAAATTAAAAACAAAACAAAACAGGTCTCTCACTTTCTCCTCTTTTTCTGACTCTGTTTCCAGTTTCACTCATACTAAGATAGAGAATCACATCACCAGATCAAGAAGACTGCTGCCCCTGAGAGAAGTGCCACCAGCCTTTCAAAGCACTGGCTTTGACAAGGGGCAGGTGCGTGATTAGAAGGGTGGATGAGGAAAGAGCTTGGTGGAGAAAAGACTGTGTGTCCACAGGGAAAATGATAGGAGAAGAAAATATTAAGAAAATATTAAGTATGTAATATTGAATTTTTATTAGAAAGTGTTATGTAATCCCCTATTTACATTCTGAAGATATATATTACTTTTTCAGATACTTAGAGATATCTGACTATTTACAGAATAGCCTAACAATATTGTCTCTTTGATAATGATTAACTGAAACAGATTTGACTTCCATTGCAAGCAGTCATTTTGTGTATTTGTGTGTACGTCCATATTTGTGTTTATGAATATTCTATGTTATACTAAAAAGAAGAGCTAATTTTTTGCTTAGTGTGTTTTTGTGTTCATATACATTAACCTAAACTTCTTATTCATATTTTTAGCATCCTTATATACTAAATATAACCATGAATACCAAGGTGTTTGGGGTACAAAAATCTTCACTGTAGATTTCAATATAGTTCTGGTTTCTGTTTCAGGTTCTAGAATTTTTGCTTTTTGAATTTCTGTCTATATAGTTGAGGATTATAAAACCATGCTCCATTTTTTCCTTAATCAACCTGTACTGCTTCTCTTAATTTCTTGTGTGGCTTTCATCTTAATTTCTCTTTTGGACTAAAGGCTTTCTTTTGGCCCATGTTTTATTGCCATTTTATATCAAGCTTTTCATATGTGCTTATTTAAATAGGAGTCTTTTAACAAAAATATTGGATCATATTATTCAACTCAACATGAGTCTCTCACTGAGTTTGACATATAATTGCTTATAATTTCTTTCTTATTAGGAATGATTTGCCATTTTATTTTGTTTTTAATATTGTGTCTTTTCCATTTCCCACTAAATAGATGATTTTTCCCAAAATTAAAAAAAAATATATATATATATGTATCTTTTTAACTCTAGCTTAATATGTTAATTTTTAAGAAAATTTATTTAATTTTTGCTTACTAACATTTTCATAGAATCATCATCACCGATGTATCTCACTAGAGACAGACATGCAACAAGAATTTTAGAACATTCTGCATTTTGCTAGAATCCTAAACACATTTACCATCCCTTCTCTAGTTAACTAAGATTGAAAAGACATATATTTGCCTCTCTGATGTAGATGATACCTTAGGCTATACAATTCTATATGCAAAGTTCATCTTCTCTATCAGTTCGAACATATTACATAATAATCTTTGCTTTAGAATACTGCTGACATGTCTGATAATAATCAATATGTGTTCCTTATAGGTAATTGAAATTTTCTTTTAAAAAGAGGTTTTTAGAACTAATCTTTGTTTTAAACCTTTAAAAATTTTTCCATAATACTTTTTTTTGGTAACATTTTACTTTTTTTTTTTATAAAAATAGCATTTTAAAGCTTTATATAAGTTTTCAGGTAAGGCCCAATAGTGTTGTTTAGTTGAAGGACATTTTTAATCATTATTTATTTAAATATTTTTCCTTTTTAATTTTTTATCCTTTGAAATTCACACAATAAACATATTAATAATTTTGCTTTTCTCTCCATATTTCTGATCTTTTTCCTCACATTAAAAAGTCTATTTTTCTTTTGTAGAAGAGTGTTGAATTTGATCTTTTCACTCAGTAAACTGTTTTAGTTATAAGCACTATGTACTTTATATATGAACATATATACTCATTTACATAATAAACATCATATGCCATTCATTTCAATATGCCCACATTTTTCTGCTTTCTTTGAAACCAAGACATTTAATAATTGACATCAATTCATTACATCCCAGTGCCAGATTGCACTTATGTTCAACAGTTGCTATTGCTACAGGAACTAGATCATTGTTGCTTATATGGTTGTTATTTAACAATAAAAAGAAAAAAGAAAAAAATGCAGTGTCAATACTGCACATTAGGGATTTCATTTCTTTTGGAGGTGTTATTTTTTTTTAACTATTACACCATAGTCTTATCTTAAGAAATAACTAAATTTTTAAAAAATTACAGCAAATGACATTAGGGTCAGGTTGATGTTGGTAAATCAAATGTTTGTCTTTGGAGGAATTAATATTACTTCATAATGATAGAGGCACAATAAGAAAGTACTTTAAGAAACCTAAGACAAGTGAGGTGCAGTGATGTATGCCTGTAATCTCAGTTTACAGCATTACAAGGTTGTGACACTATCTTGGAATAGAAAGGGCTGAGGATGCAGCTCATTGGTCAAATTGCTGCTGGGTTCAATCTCTAGTACTGCGAAATAGAAAATGAAAGGAAATGAGAGAAAACCCAAGACAAGATGATGGTTTCAAATAAATGAAGTTATGTGTTATATTTTGTAACCAAGACAGATATAAAAGGCCTATAAAAGACAGGTGTGCTTGGCATTCCCCACCCCCAGATGTCTATATAGAGAATGAGGTATTTATTTTGAGGAATTGGCTTACAGTCTGTCAAGTCCAAAAATCTCAAGGAAGTCTGGCAGGCTAGATATTCTGACAATAGCTGATGTTATAGTCTAGAGCTGAGAGGCTGGAAGCTCAGGCAGAATATCTAGGTGGCAGTCAAGAAGAAGAAAGCCTTCTCCTCAGGTGTCTTATCTTTTCTCTTTAGATTTGGGAGTGATTGAATGAAATCCACCCACAATACAGAGGGTAACTTGCTTTACTTAGCACCTACTGACTTGAAAGTCAATCACATCAGGCCAATTCCTTTCCTGATGTTTGATCAAATAACAGGGCAGTAGGACTAGCCAAGTTGACAAACAAGATTAACAATTATACAGGCCAAGCAATGTAAATGAAAGCAGGATGAAGAGTCAAATTCCTAAGAATTGATCCAGAAATTTTCAAACTCGCATGAGGCTGGTGTAACAAATTCTGCACTAGTTGTTGAACATCGATATTTAAAAAAAAAAAAATTCTGCTGACTTTAAACAAAAATGTTTAACTTCCAGGGATGGATTTCACTAGAAGGCAGGGGAAGTAACTAGTAAAATTTTAAAAGATGCTTATGAGATCTTGATATATTTACATATGCTATAAAATATCACACTAGTCAAAGATTGCAAAGACATCAATATATGATCATAGGTAATGCGCAATTTACATCTTAATATGCTGGCCTGAAAGAGGTTTACCAATAAATACAATAAAAACTCTACAAGCTAAGTTATAGGTACTATACACATTTTCTTATGGAAAAATATTGGTGAGTTCTATAGTCCAAGTCATGTTGTTATAATCTCTGGTTTCTTCTACATATTTCCAATATGGTCGATTAATTTTAAAAACTTTCATTTTAAATCCTTTCCTGTCTGGTTCAAAAATTTTTTATATAATATTTAATATAAATTGTTCTGGGACTTATTAGCCACATCAGTATTGGTATCTGTAAGGAAAAATAGAGAATTCATATCTTAACTTGTAAAACTGCAGGTAAAGTAACTCAGAGAGGATGAGAGGGCGTGATGTGCCCAATGTGCTTGCAGAGCAGAGAGACTTTGGTAGCACAAACTCTGCTCAATTTCTTCCTGCTTCCCTCATGTCTAATAATGTTACATTACCCTGCAGAGGTCCTCCAAGAAGCTCTTTAGCTCTCCATAGCTGTTTTGTTTATAAACTTCTCTCTCTCTCTCTCTCTCTCTCTCTCTCTCTCTCTCTCTCTCTCTCTCTCTCTCTGATAATTTACTAGCATAAATATTTGATGTTGCAGTGAAGTTAGGTTGACATAGAGGTAAGGCTCATGTTGAGTTGGTGTGCACCATGACAACTGGAAAAATATATTATGGTTTGTAAGTGGATATAGTTTTAAGTTCCATCATCCCTAGTAATTAAAAAACTTCCTCATTATCCAATGAGTAAAGGAATTCTGGTTGGTACAGAAGACATCTCCATGACCAGCTACATCTCTTGCATCTGTCAGGATTTGGGTACAGCATACCTCTAAATTTTTGAACATTTTGATTGAGGGGAAGAAATACCCAAAGCTGTGTATACCCTGATGCTTTTTACAGTGTGATACTTACCCTAACCAGGTTATAGCATTATCAATATATCACCATTTTTTTCTGATTGATACTAAAATGTCACCCTTTTTCCTGTCCCAAAGTATAATGGGATCAGTAGTGATTTTCCTAGAGTAATGGAGAAATAGAAAATGTCACAAATAGGCAGGTCACTCTCTGGTCTTTCCTCCTCCTCCTCCTCCTCCTCCTCCTCCTCTTCCTCCTCCTCCTCCTCTTTCTCCCCCTCCATTTTTGTGGTGCTGGGGATGGAACTCAAGGTCTTGCTCATGCTAGAGAAGTGCTCTACCATTGAGCCACACAAGTAGTCCACTCAGTCACGTATGATCCTAGAACTCTGCTCACAAATTGACCTAATCACTTTTAGTGTTACTAAGGAATTTCCCAGGTTTGTGTCTTCTGTGGGAAAGATCAGTCCACCCCTCACTATTCTGTTGTTCTCATATCAGGTTTGGTAGTCGTAGTCAGCAGCACTTTCTAACTCTGTTCAGAATTACTGGCAGTGGAGCTCAGGGGATAAATATTACCCTTAGCTTCATATAATTTTCAAGTAATCATTTTCTCTTTACCTTTAACTTTCCATTTTATAAAAATGTGGCAGTACTGTATATAGTACAATCGTTTTCCATCAGGAAATATGTTGCTTTTGCAGTATACATAAGGAAATGGATCATTAGATGTGCTTTAAGATTGATATAAGAATTAAAATTTTTCATCAATCTGTTTCCAATCAAGTCCACTTTTTTGATTTCTTAAAAATATTATATGATGAGTGCATTTTTGTAACAAAGCACTTTTGTTATAATGCAAAGCCCCAAGTTCATAAATGTTCTAGATGAATATGAAAATAAATCACTTTACTATACATCTTAATAATCCTAATGAATCACAGAAATTCTGCTACTCATTCTTATGTTGGATTATACCAACTAAAAAACTGAATGTTGATAATCTGAGAAAAACATTAGATACTATTTGTTTCAGTTGACAATAATGTTTTTAGTGGAAATATGGAGATTAAAAGAAATCATTGCAATTTCCAAATTTAAGTCACCACATTTAATACGTTCTGAATACCTTAAGATGTGTAGTGTTTGAAGAAAGAAGTGTTGGTCCTAATAACTTATAGCTCACTAGTCTGTCATCCTTTGGTCACAGTTGGGACTTGATTTTTAACTCAGCATAGATGTGGCTGGTAATGAACGTGTTAGTATTCATTTATGGTTAACCCTGGGATGATTCCTATTGACTCCATTTTTAGATGTCTCTACAGGATATCTAATGGGTGACTTTCAGTTCTCAATTTATACCCCAAATGAATCATATGAAAAACCACAGAACTCTTAGTCCATGATAAAGGAGTTTATTCTTTTCACAAAACCTTATCTGTCTTTGGTGAGTTTTCCACTTTCTCAGTAGCGTTCATAGTGGTCAGAAGGAGAGTTCTGAAAAAGAGCTGTTATTTTTTTCTTATTTCCAAAATGAAGATAATTATATTTTTTAAAAAATTTCAAAGTATAACTCTATCTAGTTCAACTTTTATTGTTCACAATTTTCATTATTAAAGAAGAATAAATACTTTGAAACTAAGAACCAATTCAAACATCATTTTGGTAAGTGATGGTGTATACCACTGGTATACCAGTGGTTTGCAAAGATCATTTTGAGTCTAGATCACTGTGCCAAATTCCTGAATCATAAAGCTCACTTCAAACTGGATATATCCAGCTGGATTTCCACTCAAAGTTAAAACAGATATTTCCAAAACTATAAGGAACTTTTCCTTCCTTAAAAGAATTTCTATCACCACGATCTCACTATTGGCAACCCAAGTACAAACATAAAACTGAACTAGAAAGTTGAGCATCACTCTTTTTTTGTGTGGTTTTTTAATTTGTTCTAATTGGTTATACATGACAATAGAATACACTTTGACACATCATACATAAATGGAATATAACTTCTTATTGTTCTGGTTGTACATGATGTAGACTCACATGAGTTGTGTAGTCATATATGCAAATAGGGTTATAATGTCTGATTCACTCTACTATCCTTTCTACCTCCAAACCCCCTCCCCTTTCTTCACGCCCCTCTGCCTAATCCAAAGCAGCTCTATTCTTCCCTAGATGCCTCTGATTGTGAATTGATATCTGCATAGCAGAGAAAATATTCAGCCTTTAATTTTTTGGGATTGGCTTATTTTGCTTAGCATGATACTCTCTAGCTCCATCCATTTACCTGCAAATGCAATAATTTTATTATTCTTTAAGACTGTGTAATATTCCATTGTGTATATATATATATATATATATATATATATATATATATATATATACCATTTTCTTTATCCATTCATATGTTGAAGAGCACCTAGGTTGGTTCCATAGTTTAGCTTTATGAGTTGAGATGCTATACACACTTATGTGGCTGCATTATGTTGTATGCTGATTTTAAGTCCTTTCAGTATAAACTGTGGAGTGGGATAGCTGGATCATTGCAAGTTACAGTCCAAGTTTTCTGAGGAATATCCATACTGCTTTCCAAAGTGGTTGCACCAATTTGCAGTCCTACCACCAATGTACGAGGGTACCTTTTTCCTTACAACTCCACCAACATTTATCGTTGCTTGTATTCTTGATATTGCCATTCTGATTGGAGTGAGATGAAATCTTAAGAGTAGTTTTGACTTGCATTTCACTAGTTGCTAGAGATGTTGAACATTTTTTAAACAAAGAACCCATTCAATCAATTGTTGATCAATTGTTATTTTTTCTTCTGTGAAGTGTCTGTTCAGTTCCTTAGCCCATTTATTAATTGGGTTATTTGCTTTTTTGGTGTGAATTTTTTTTTTTTGGTGTTAATATCCTGGAGATTAATGCTCTATCTGAGGTGCATGTGGTAAAAATTTTCTCCCATTCTGTAGGCTTTCTCTTCACATTATATTTATTTGCTGAGAAGAAGCTTTTTAGTTTGATACTTGATTTTACTTATTGGGCTTTAGGAGTCTTGCTAAGGAAGTCAGATCCTAGGCTGGTATGGTGAACATTTGGGCCTACTTTTTCTTCTGTTGGGCACAGTTTCTCTGTTTCAGTGCCTAAGTCTTTGATCCACTTAGAGTTGAGTTTCACGCATGGTGAGAAATAGGGTTTTAATTTCATTTTGTTACATATGGAATTCCATTTTTTCCAGCACCATTTTTTGAAGAGGCTCTCTTTTCTTCAGTGACTATTTCTCCAGTGAATGTTTTTGGCAGTTTTGTCTAGGATGAGACATCACTCTTGAACTGTGTTTCCTGCATCCATTCAATTAACTACACACTCCTATTGATTTTCTTGCGCAGAAATGCCCTAAGTATGTTCTCTCCTCTCCATTCCTTCTATTATAACACTAGTTTAGTGTCTCATGTATTTTTGGACCTTCACAATCCTACTACCATCATTTTCAACCCCTATTCCTCATTTCTATTGTCCAAATAACACAGTGATCTGTTTACAGCTCAAAACCCCTCCTTCCTTGTTCCTCAATGTCTGTATTAGTGGTCCCACCCCACTCCTCATAGGATACTAAAGTTTTAGAAGTTATTAATTGGTGCTCAATAAAAAGCATATACATATATGGAACAAATGTGTTTGTGAAATGCTCAATGTTAGACCTGATTTTTGGATTGTAACAAAATATATTAGCATATGGTGATTTTAGAAAATTCCATAGGAAGATTACCTATTTAATTTACTTTCTCCAGTATGAAAATTTATGAAGGATCTATTAAAAGAGTATGCTGTTTTAATAAATTCTATCAGCATCTTATTGTGCTTTATAGAGAACATGTGGGAACTCTCTGACCTGCAGGATCAATTCCAAATGTCTTAATAAAAGATTCAAGGGAACTTCATGTTATGGTGCTCATCAATCTTTCCTGATTCATTCCAAGTTAAGAGTTTCCTTCATATTATTATCCTATAATCAAATGCCTATTTCTATTCTTTCGCTTTTCACATTGAATTGTAAATATATTTTGTTTTTTCCCATGATTTTCACTAGTCTTTGACTTTCTTATGTGTAGAAATTATCTTATTATATTCACAATGGTTTATACAATGGCTGGACAGTAAATGAATAATAACTAATGAATGACACAATGAATTGTACTTAAAATATAAACAAGAAATATTTTATTCACCGGTTCATTTCTCTTTCCAATCTGAGCATTTCTTTGACTCTAATGATTGTGTAACCCTAAGCCCTATTCTATGAGTGTGTTACAGAAGCAGAGACATGCATGAAAGAAAAAAATCCAAATTTAATTCAAGGGCCAATAGGTATATATTTTAAGAGAGGCAAAAAATATATTTTTTATGAGTTCAACAGAGAGGAAGCACATAATTTTCACTTGCTTATGAAACATGCTTTTGTAGTTGACTTTCAGATAACAAGTAGTTTTCCATCCTCTGGTAAGGATATATAGGGATAGAATTATAGAGGCATAGTAGTATGTGATATATCTGAACACTAAAATCTGAATCTAATGCAGTGGCATAAGAGGTTTCAAAGTCTGAGATAACCTGGATGCTATTCTTACAAGATCATCAGATTGTCACATCCATGAAGGAGAAGATGCCCGTTTGAAGTAAAGTCTAGCTTTTGTTTCTCACTGTAAAAATAATTTACATATGAGATAGGTTTTTAAAAGGCATTACATTTGACAGTAAACTGTTAATAACTGCATTATTTATTAAATTGTTTTTAAAAACAGAATAAAAGGAAAGTAACAAAATATGGATAATACATCAAGGAAAAGAACAGTTTCCTTGAAAATTTCATTTTAATTAAAATATTTGCTCTCCGTCGGGGGTCAGTATAAAGGCGAATTGAAAAGAAAAATTCTCATTACCAAATATGGTATCTCCTGATATCCCAGAAAGATTGAAGTTGAAAAGGGAGTGCAATAGGGAGGGCCTGTTGATGATTTGAGAATGTAAAAACTAAAAATCGTACATTCTGAAAGTCAGATTTAAAGTGAAAGGAAGAAAAAGAAGACAAAGAAAAAAAATGCTCTGTTGAAGTATTGAATTGGTTAGCTGCAGACAGGAAAGGAATAAAGACATGAGCTGGTTTTTAGCCAAGCATTTAGGATGTAAGCTTGAAATTAGATTTCAGTGATTTTTTGGATCTAATTTGCACCTGCACTAGGGGAAGCAGATGTGAGTAATTTGGAGGGGTTTTATTTATAGAGGTAAGAAGTGAAAACTGTCCCAGGGAGCAGGGCAAGAAAATGAGAATTTAAAGTCATAGGCCTAAGCTTTGTGTCGTGGAGCAGGGAAGCAGACATCACCAGCTTCCAAATCTAGGTAGCTGCCTGTAGCTCCTTCAGAAGCTGTGTACTGGGGCTGTTGTTCCTCCCCAAACAGATGTTATTAGAAGGTAGTGTTGTCAACCAAGCAAGAGTTGTGGAGAAGTAACTGAGAGAAAGCTACAATAACCTGTCTTTGTGACTCTCAGCAAGTCTCACCAGGTAAAACTGAGACCTTCAGTGATGACTTGAATAATTCAAACAAATAAAAATACTTCCTCTTGACACTCGGATTTTGGAAGGAAAGAATTAAAAAGAAGTCAAAGATTCATTTAACTTTGCCTTTTTGGACAATGTGCAGTGGAAATTTTCAATATTACTAAGAAATTTAAGAAAGAATTAATATTTATAAAGTAATTGTTATTATAAATGTATTTTTCTTTTAAAATCAGAATCAGTATTTTTTAAATATAATTATGGCTATAAATAGCACATATATTTAATTTTCTTGAATATCCTTAACTATTTTGTTCTAATGAACCTGGAGTTAGTTGACAGTTATATCTCCTAGAATTAAAAAAAAAAAAAAAGGAAAAAAGCACAGGCATTGAACAGTGGCCAGTTATTAATGGATTAATTTAAGAACTCTGTGGTGGGAAAATGCCTGATGATGAAATTTGCTATTTACCATTGCTGGTTACTAGAAAATAATAATTTGGTAAGGTCTTTTATGCAAGATTTAATTGTGTCTAAACACTCCAGATCTTTTCAAACCCTCAACAAAATATTTACAAGGGAAAAATGAATCCCATCATCAACAAAGAAAAGTGAAATTAAGAAAAGTTAATAATGAGCAACATAAGTTGGAATAAACACAGATACCCACGATTACGCATCACTTAACAGTGAGGATATGTTCTGAGAAATGTACTATTAGAAAATGTTGTCACTGTGTGAATGTCACAGAGTGAACTAACAGAAACATGGATGGTGTAGCCCACTACACACCTGGGCTACACAGTATATGTTCATGTATACAAATGTAAAATAGCCTTTAGCTACTAGAGCCATGATGAACAAAATGAGATTAAATCAAACACAAGATCAAATAATGCAATCAAGATGCATGATAAATGCCTGAAATATGAGGCTACTGCTGTTATATCATGACATATTTTTTTGTTTTACGGTAAACTTTGCTTTATAAGTAGATGGAGTATATGCTAAAATATAGAATAATACATAAACCACTAACAAAGTCATTAATTTTCATTATCAAATATCATGCTATGTGCAGAATCCTATGTGCTATATGTTTATATGACTGGCAATGCAGTGCAGTTGGTTTATTTACACAGGCATCATCACAAATACCAGAATAAGGAATTGCGCTACAATGATATGACATCTGCAAAGGCCTGATGTGATCGGATCTGTGGTCCATTTTTGTCAGTGTCAGTATGTGGTACATGACTATATGTATAACCACACACTGACACTGTGTGAGGGTACGCATCTAAATAACAATATGTGCAAACCAGTTTTTGTTTCCATTGAAAATATGTTGAACACACATTATTTATTAGGAATATTTATGTTTATGAATGCAACTCCCCATGAGAGGCTCAGTTTTAGCCTTTGATCCTTGTTCTTTAATTTTTTCTCATTTCCCATATAATTTTATCTTGTGGGTTTTATACCGTGCATGCTTCCAGGACCTTGCCCTTCAGACACTATTTCGATTTGTGTTCTGCTTGACTGGATCTGCATCATCAGATGCCTTCCTGTCAGATAGTCAGTGGAGACTGGTTTTATTGCCCATAACAAATAAAAGTTATCTCCACCCTTTAAAGCTTATCTGTGACTCTGAGACACTACAAGTTCAACAGCACTCAGATGACAGGAGGCTACAGCACTAATCAGTAGATGAGACAATCAGATTATAACCATTTGTTTAAAGGATTTAAGACCTCTTTATAGCCATAGCAAGCCACTATTAATGCTTTATTGTCTTCCTTTAGAAGGACAGATAAGTCAAATGATAATCTTAAAGTGTGTATATGAGAAGATAACACCAGAGAATCATTTTTAAAAGGTTTCTGGGAGTTGAAATCTAAGTTGAAAGCAAAGATTATTTTAAAAATCATTCATTAAAAAGAATTAAAATTTGTGTTAAGACGTACCACTTTTTAATCACTTAAAACAAATAAGTTTGTAATAATTCAGAAACTGACTCAGAAGTGACTTGTACACTACAAATATTATTTTTTGCCAAATATACTTTTGCAAATAATAATACATGTTTGTTACTATCTTATCTGGTGTAGAAGAGGAAGCTTCTAATTATATGGGGGAAATATCATGATTTGGAAACACTGTGGAGGAAATTCATTCCACAAAATGAGGTAAATGAATGTTATAGTGTACCTGATGTTTGGAACTACCATTAGTGATAGTTTTTAAAAATTTGAAATATATAGAAAATTATAACTGAAAACCTTCATTTTGAAAATGTCTTTCCTTCTCTTTGAGTTGAGAAGAAAGTTTTTCACTTATGGTAATTGCAAATATGGCTCTGCTTACTATATGCCAGATTCTCCTTTACCGCTACACATTGACCATCTGATGAAATTCTCAGAATAACTTACATGTGGGGACGATTCCTATAGTCATTAGAGTTTCACAGATTAGTTAAATCAAGTTTAAGTAGTTTACCTAAAATTATATTTTGTTTGAGGCCAGTAAATCTAGAATTTGAATATGAACTGTTCTATTGAAAACTTCTGTAGGATATTTTTGATCATATGAAACATACAAACTTAAAGCAAACTTATAATTGGTTCAGCAGAAATGAACTTGAAAGGAAACTTGAATACTAAACTTTGCTAAAATGGAGGGAAATGAAGAAATAAATTCTGTGGATCATTATATTAGTCAAATAATATCAACTAAACAAATGGTGAGAAAACTGGAGAAAATTTATTTAGAATAGTTGACTTCAAATAGAAAAAAAATTAAGTATAATTTCTTTAAAAGGTTAATTAAAGAAAATACTACTTAGTGGCCCTGAATAATTTGCATAACCTCATATCTTCTTTCATTAAAGTGGCAGATTTACTGTAGCACTTAGAAAAAATAGTTGAGGGAGTTTGTATTTGGATTTTTATTTTGATGAAAACTTCTGTAAGGTGTATCTGATCATATAAAACAGACAAAAGAAACTCATAGTTTGCGTTGAACCACACACACCCTACTAACAAAAGTCTCTACTTAAGTACACAAAGAATCCTACTACAAGTAATAAGTAATTATTCCTCAAATTAAGAATTTTAATGGGAAAGTCCATGAAGTTTTAAGAACTTCATTTTAGCTGTAGCTCAAATATAGTATTTTAACTAAATGTCAAGCAAAGAATCATTTGAATCCTTGAAGAAAATATCCAGTAAGCTATTATAATTATAATAATGAAGCAACATTGTTCCTACATATAAGTTTATATCTGTATGTATCTCAAAACCCTCAGATCAATGCCTTTCATCTGTGACAATTCTTTTAAACCAGATACATAGTATGTCTGCCAATATTTATTCATTATAGATCCTGGAAAGGCATATCATTTCCTAAGTCTGGGCTCCTGAGATCCTCTTAACATAGACCTCATCTTGTTATCAATTAATTAAAATTAACAGACAAGATTTAACTTGCCTATCAGTTCAGGTTTAAATACATTAATTAAAAAATATGATATTAGCTTTCTTAGATTAGTACAAGCTAATTGTGTTCATAAATGGTACAAGTAGATTTAGTAGGAATCAAGCTCACTTATAAAGAATGAGACCAGAGCCAGAGGTGTAGCTTAGTGAGAGAGAGCTTGCCTAGAATAAATGAGACCCTAGGCTTAAAAAAAAAGAAAAAAAAAAAAAAAACTGGAAAATCAACTTTTGTTCCTAAGAATCAAAGCAGTTTAATTAAGACAGTGAGATGTTTCATCAACTTTAATTTTTTTTAAATAAAATTATTTATCTAAGTCTATGGTAAAAATATGCCCATACAATAGTTTATTCATAGAAAAAATACTAGATATTTATAGTATATATAAAACTATTTTAATTATTAATGTAAACCATTTTATTCAAGATACCATAAAATTTAGATGTTGTTTTGCTGAGTTAAAATTCCATCAATTTTAGTAAATCAAGAAATGATCTTTTATGTTTAAAGTTGTATCCAGCCAGTTTATTTATGATGAAACTTCAGTTCCCTGAGTCTTATCATACCTACTATTAAAATTGACGAGGAAAATAATTCACATAATTCTGGGTCTTTATTTCCCTGGTTGCATGTAGAGCTTTGTCCTTGTTTTTTCCTTTATTTTGAGAAATAAAATCATCTTAAACTTCTATGAGCAAGATATCTTACAGGACTAAATGACTCTCAATTTGATGTTTGTGAGAGAAAAAAAATTAGTAGTTTTCAAAGTTTATCAAAGGTCATATAGAGCTATTTAGAATCTTTTAGGGAACACTCAGCCAAGGAAATGGTAGAGGATAAGAGTTCCAAAGGAATCTAATTGGGAGGAAACTCCCTGTCACTTTTCAATCAGAGCAGTTCTGTTCAGTGATATAAATGTATGTTTGTGTGTATGTAGGATTCCTTATGACTACAATTGAAGATAAGTGTTCTTTTGCAAAACAACAAAATAAGAAAAAACTATGCAATACTGTGTTATATACTTAGAATCACATAATCTCTTGTATCATTCGGGAACAATTGATTATGAGCCTCAGTTTCCTAATTATGAATTATAAATAAACCATAGTTTCTCTGATATTCACTATATACTACAGGTTATGTATTAGCTGCAGGTTACACAAAATTACCCCAATCCTAAACACATAAATACTTGTAGGAATAAGAAATTCTCTTTATAGACATTAAGATAAAAAAAATCACAAAGTCAAAAGTTAATAAAATGAGAAACAAAATACTTTTGGCGACTCCATATTTTTGCTGACTTAATTTCCATATCACTTAAATCACCATTCATTCATTTATTAAATCACCCAACAGCTAATGTTGTAACATTTGCCTTGATGTCAGGAATATTGACCACAAAAGTTTACCAAGGGAGTCAAATATTGTTTAGTGGGAAATAATACTCACTCATCGTATTTTATCCATTGAAGATGCTCTATTTTATCACAAAAATTAAACTTTAATAATAATCACTATCATTGATATGTGTGGCGGGGTGCTCAGGATTGAACCCAGGTTCTCACACACTCTAAGAATGTACTCTACTGCTGAGCTACATACCCAGCCCCTAAAATTACTTTTGCTGATAACAAATCTCAGCAAAATTGAAGAGAAAAAAATGATCACATATCAAGGAGCAAAGGAGGTGCCTATTATTTTCACAAGCATGATATCCAGTACCCTTGCAGTAGCCTTCAACTGTATAGCAGTGGATTAGAAAGGTGATTAACATCACAGAGACTGAGGAGTGAAACTAGATCCACTCCAGGCTTGTCTCACTACACTTCTCACCCACCTTTCTCTCCACCTTGCTGCCTATGACTGTTGCAGCCTAGAGAAGCCTTCTGTCTCCTACCCAGGTATGGAAAATTATTTAATTATGTACTATGTTGTTAGAAAAAGACAGTCTGGCAACTTCTAATTATCCTTCATTATAGCACTAAATTAAATGGATGAAAACACTTCAGAAAACTGTTGATATTAACAGGGTATCAGAAGAATTTTTTAGGACACAGAACAATGGTACTTTAGAGAAAAGCACCTCATTGTAGGAAGTATAGGAAAATGATCATGTAATGATAGTACTAACATTTTTTTTCTACCTAAAAATAATTTAATGATTGCCTCCTTTCAGAGCAGATGAGACTCACTTTTAGACATTTCATGTAAGCAACAAGTAGAAACTTTTTCTTCCCAATAACATGCCACTGTGGACTGACAGTTCATGCAGAACCACACAAAAGGCAATTAATTCATCCAGCAGAGCACTACACAGAGGCAATTTGTCTGACATGTAGCATTTGATTTTCAATAGTTGCTTATCTATCAAGGGAACATACCAAGTTCATCCTTTGGAAATGGGATAGGCCAATATGCTGCTATGAACCCTGAAATGCAGGAATACTATTTAATTCAAGATCTCACTAGGGACATAGATAAATAGTAGACAATGAAATTACATTATCTACAAAACAGACTGTGAACTAGTGAGTTAAATTAAAGGTGCAAGCTGGGTAGGTGGGTTTCTGGTAGAGAGCTTACCAAGTATGTGTAAGGTCTTGGGTTTGATCCCTAATACCATAAAAAATTAAAATATATAAAGGTATAATTCACTATAGAGTCATTTTATAAATTTATATCTGGTACATGTCAGTTGATAAGTAAAATCCATAGAATTAAGTAGTTTAGTAGTAAGATGGATGTCACTCTCACACCAACTCCCCCTACTGTAAAAAATCAAGCAGGCTTGATCCTTGTTATAATCTGCTTTTGTGAAGTAAGAATAACAATAGCATCCTTTATAATGCATTCTTGGATTAGCTTTAAAACACCTAGGACATTACTTCGTTTATGGTTAGTGATCAATAAATTCAACTATAACTTGGTCTTGTTACTGACACTGCTTAATAATAGATCAGTGTTTGGATTAGCAGCCTTCGTTGTAGATTATCATGTATCTCACTCATATCTACAATCATACTATAAAAATGTGCCTATTTCTTCTCTTTATATTTTCATCCTATCACTGAGCATGTTGAAGTGAAGATTGTGGTTGTCTCATCTGTGTCACCTCCAACCCCAGCGTGGTGCCAGGCACAGAATACATTCTCAGTAGATATTTGTAGTGTGTGAATGAATTAGCCAATATGTAAAGAATTTAATGCTTTATATTGCATTTTTATTTGGATTTTTTTTGCTTATGTGGGTGAAATATGAAAAAACTTTTTAACTGAGTACTAAGTAAGATAGTTTTAGGTCAGCAAAGTTCTTTCCCTGAATTTTTCACTTCTCCTCCATTCGTCTATAATTTAACAACCTTCTCTTGTTCATTCCTATCATCATCAAAATTCTGAGGACCTTTCTGATCTATAAGTGATTAGATGTGCTAATATTGTTTTCATTATTCAACTAACATTTGAGCACAATTAAAGACCTGTCATTGAAGTAGTGTGGTCTTTAGGAATACTTTCCAATCAAAATGATGTGGGAAATAAAAGAAGCATTAAAAGACTGAGTGAAAATATTTGTAAACCACATATCCAATCAAGGACTAACATCTAGAATAAATACACGTGTAACCTTTCAAATTTAAGAACAACAACAGTAATCCAACTATAACTGGGTGAAGCATGTATAGGGAATTTTACTGAAGAGGATATGCAGAAAACAAACACATGAATAGACATTCAACCTCATTAGCCATTAGAGAAATGCAAATTAAAACAGAATGAAATATCACTATACTACCAGTTTTCTGAAACAAAACTGATTTTTTTTTTTGTTATCTAACAATATATAGGTTTGTCATTGAGGAGAAAGTAAAATAGCCTATCTTAGTGTAAATTCAATTTGTTGATTGGGTTATTACACAGGTTTATGTGACTGAATCTGGGTCAATTCTAAAAGATGATCCAGAGGAATTTCACCAGGTTCTAGCCGTCTCAGCCTCACATAGTGAGCAAAATCATATATTTATATGTTCAAATCTTGGTGAAAATTTTCTTTGACATACATTTTTATAGTTTCTCTTTCAGGATTTTTATATTCTCTAATTTTAAGATTTTTTTCTATTCATTTGTTATAAACATTCTCAGAAATTATAGCATTTTAAAAGGTCTTCTTTTTTTCTATTCCTCTTATTTTGAAAATCCCATGGACACAACTATGTTTTATTCTGTTCTGCTTGTCCATTAACCTTTTTTTATGTTTTCAGTTTGCGTTTTATTAAAGCATTCTATTTATCTCTTGAATCTGCTAATTTGCTTTTTAATAATAATTATTCAGCTAAATAAGCCTTCCATCAGTTTTTTTTTTTAATTTAATTAAATGACTTTTTATTTTATTTCTAAAAATTCTATTTGGCTGTTTTTTATATCTTTCACTTGAATATATATTTTCATCAGTATTTTTTTTTCTTTTGTACTATCTTTAAATATACTCTGTATATTTTATCTGATTAGTGCCACTAAATTTCATAGCATTTTAATTCTGTTATTTGTCTCTAATGAAATTTTCACACATATATATATATATATATATATATATATATATATTTTTTTTTTTTTTTTTTTTTTGCATTGTTTGAGGAATTGATCTGTGTAAAGAAGACTGTAAGATCTGAAACTTCCAGAAGGAAATTACTCCTGATAAAGACCAAGTCCTATCAAAGGGGTTTTCAGCTTTAGATGTTCTCGATCATTCATTTAACATAAATTCATACACAACTGTTTGAGATTCAGATCGTGTTTATCAATTCTCAGATAGCCTTTTTCCCCATATACAGCCTACATCAGTCTAAACCACTTGCTAGTGATGACTCTCACCCCAGATTATCTCGTTACTGAGGTTTCAAACCTTTAAGTTTTATATGGCAAAATCAAAGGCTTTTGTCTGTCTTGGGTGGGAACAAGTCTTGATCTCTAATTCTGGTGATTAATGAAATGAAGAATTCAGATTATTTAGCTGGTTAATCACAGCAATAGAAACAAAGCAGTAGTTCCAAAGTGATATTGGTACTCCCTGATTTCCACCGTGGTGGTCCTATTTGATTGTGAAGGGCTCCCATGTGTGCATGTGTGTGTGTTTGTGCATGGGGGGAGGGAGAGCTGGCTCTGTATTTTGAAGGATATTTGTTATGTAGTGTCCAGCATTTCCAAATTTTTTTAAGTGAAAATGTATTTCAGAATATATTTTTGCCCTAGTCTTGCTTCTCCAAATTTCAGTGTAGATCTGGGTTTTGTAACAGTATTTCAAACCTTTTCTCCTGTGCCTACATTGAAGATATTTCAAAACTAGATTTAAAAGTAAAAAAAAAAAAAAAAAAACTAGTCAATAACTTTATTTAATCCACAATTGTAAGGGATGTTCAGTCTCTTTATCACAACTTGCTATAAAAGACCTGAAACCTTTCTCAAAGAGATTTCAGCACTGGCCTCAAACTCATTGCCAATTTTCATATGTGCAAAGCAGAGGTTTTTGTAAGCCCCTCTAGGGCTTTGCATTTCTTGTCCTTTTTAGAGTTTCTTCAGTTATTTTCCTATATTTTTAGATGTGCCTCTTTGGTGTTCTTTTGGTGGATTTATTTATCACTTCTGGGTGTTTGAGTCAGAGTATTTTGTCAAAGTGTGAGTTTTCTGTTTTATCTTCACTGGATGTGAGACATGCATTTTACAAAGAGCATTCTGGCAGCAACAGGAAGAATAGATTATAGGGAGTGGTATACTAGAATTGTTAGAGGATGTTTGCAATAATTTAGGTATGATTATAAAAAGCCCCAAGCCAAAGAATTCACTGTGGTAATAGAGACGTAAGGACTGATTCAAGAGATTCAAGAGATTCCTTGTATTCAGTTGAATGGCCATAAAACTTAAGAAATAAAAATCTAGAAAAGATATGTAGACTTTTAGTAATATTTTTGTGATTGCTTAATGAGTTCTAAGTGAATCTTTGAATACATCATTTCATTTAATATAATACTACAAATCTTCCTATAATGTATGTTCTTGGGCAAATTAATAGGGCTATGGTATACACTCCCAGGATTCATACCTAGTTTCTCTGTCAGTCAACTTTTTATCACTGTGACCAAAATACCTGACATGAACTTAGAGGAAAAAATGTTTATCTGGGGCTCAAAGTTTTAGAGGTCTCAGTGCATGTTTGGATGTCTCTATTGCTCTGGGCCCAAGATGAGGCATAATATCATGGTGAAAGAGTAAAGCAGAGGACAGCTGCTCAGTTTATGACACCAGAGAAGTGGAGGAGACAGAGAGAGAGACAGAGCAAGAGAGAGAGAACTCAAGGACAAGATATTGTTCAAGGTCACATCACCCAGTGACCTACTTCCTCCAATCATGCCTCCCCTCTGCCTACAGTTAAAACCCAATAGTCCATTCAAATCACTAATCTATTAAATGGATTAATCCACTAATGTGGTTATAGCTCCTAATCTAACCATCTAGCCTCCAAACATTTCTTAATTGCTTAACACATTAGCATTTCGGTGAACACCTCTTACCCAAACAATAGCATGCAGTTATCAGAAGCAACACTATCAATCCCCAAAATATACTGATCTGTAGTGTAGAAGTGACACCCATAAGAGATAGTTGTCATGGTGAAAGAGGTTACCCTTCCAGATTGAAGAAAAAAACAACACATAAAAACATGTAACAACAAATAGGAAAACATTTCTTTTCATTAATTATCTGTTGTTTGCTCTACCAGAGTAAGAAGTCATAGGTTGAGTCACAGCCCATATGGGCATAAATTTTGTGGGGATCCTTAGCCTTTCTATATTCTTTCTTTATCTAAAGGAAAAGAGTGACACTGATCTTATCCCTGAATTTCTCTTAAATTTGTGGCACTCTAATTTTTTTTTGCCCTAATATCAGATTTTTTAATGTCCCTAAAACTATAGACAATGTTCACTGAAAATTCAGAAGTTCTACTCCAATAGCCTGCTCACCTAAAAGATAAATAGAAATAAGAACAAAATAAACATAAATAACTTAGGTAAAGGACTACAGCATAACTATTTTTGAGTGATTGACTTAAAAACATAGGGCTTATTTTTTTTCCTTAACAAAATAAATTCTTAAGAACAAAATGAAAAGACATAGTTATTATAAGGTTCTTATAATTTCTCTGTTCTTTCCTTGTCATTTATGAAGTATAACTAAATTAAAGAGAACAAAGTTCTCAATGGGAAAGACAGAAACTTCCATGTAATATATTTACACAATAATTATAATACACCAACAATAAAAAGTTTTAAAAAATAACAGTAATAATTATGGGGTAGAGGTTTAAAGTCATTATACATACTGCTTTCTGTGTTTTGACGTTCAGGTAAAAATATATTTTACTTAATTAGAATATTCTTTTATTTGGAAAAAAAATAAACCTTGCATACTCTGGGTAATGGCCTGTTGTTGACAGGAATGATAAAACAAATAAGCTCAAAACCTTAAGACCCACAGAAGAATGTGATTTCTTTTAAGAGGGTATTTTCCAGGAAAGCCTTTGGAGTAAATGGAATTTGAGTTCAACCTCAGAGCATGAAAGGATCTCAATATGTAGAGAAGGGGAAAGACCATATTCCACGTGAGCATGAGGGTAGCCGGAGAGGGAGCAATCCTTATTGGTGTGCTTTAATTGCTCGTAAGGACTCTGTCAATTGAGTTAGAAAACAGGTCACTTTAACCTCATTAGTGCAGATCAGGGTAGAAATGTGTAGTGGTCACATGAAGTAGCCGTCACATAACAGGCAGATGAGAATTTGTTAATATAATTTTATTTATATTGAACATCACTTCCTCACAATTTATACTTCACATCAAAAATCCTTATTTATCTCACTTGTGCTTATTGAAAATAACGTTTAATTTAAACATGAATTTGCTTTTTTTTTTCTCCAGGGTTTACATAAGTGTATATAAGTTTTTCTGATTCTCCTAGAGGTCAGGGATACATTTTTTTCTTTCCTTTTATTTTTGTTTGAATTTCTATTTAAATATAAGTAAATTAATTGCATACTTTCCCCAGAAATGATAGAATCTAACATAGCAGAAGATGAATTAAATATGAACAGTAATCTTCCTCTGCACTTCCTGTGTAACCATTCCTCATCTTGACTGCCACTCAGCTTGTTTCAAATAAGCCAAGACCTAATTTAACCTAAATGAATAATTTTTAAAAGGTGTGAGTTATTGTGCAGCAGCTATTTGAAAAACAATGTCATTAATTTAACTACTGCTATGAAACATTCTTTCACACTAAAATCAAACTTCAAATATTTCCAATTCTTTGTGCTTAATGAAGCATCAGGGGGTTTTGCCTTTTCCGTCAAAAGATTAAGCAATATCGTAAAGCAAATTTATTTAGTAAAAAAATGTAAGACATTAAAGTTCTGTTAATGGCTGTGTATTTATCTCATGAAAGACAGTTGGAAAGGTAATTATAGCATGCAAATTAGTTTCCATTGGGCTGCATATTAAAATTATATATTAATATACAGTATCTCAAGTTGCAACCTGTGCTTGGAATTTTTCCAGGTAAGCAAGTTTGTGAATGTCTTAGTTCATCTTCTATTACTATAACAGACTACCACAGACTGAGTAATTAATAAAGAAAGAAAATAAATTCATTTCTCATAATTTGGGAGACTGGGAAGTCCAAGGTCTAAAGATTGCCTCCATTTAGGGCTCTCTGCTACATCATAGTATTGGAGGACACCGCATGACAGGATTACATGAATGAGAGATAGAGAATGCAAACAGGACAGCTTGCTTTTATGCAAAGCCACTCCCTTAGTACCTAATCCACTCTCAAGATAATGGCATTAATTCATTCACAAAAATGGAACCCTCATGAACAAACCACATCTTAAATGTTCCTACTTCCAATATCATCACAGTGTCCATTAAATTTCAATGTAAGCATTGAAACCTTTGTCTTAGGTTTGTGTTCTCCCTATTTATTAGTCCCGTGTGCTATTTTGCTTAAAGTTCTTTAATGCTCTTGCTTGAAATCATTGGGGTTTTTTTCCTAGTGTTTCTTTCCTTTCATACTTTTCTGGACCCTCCTACCTCCCAATTTATATTTATTCTCAGGTACTTATCTGTACTCAGGTATGAATCTGTACTTCATTGCTATATTTTTCCTAATTCCCCCATATTTGCAATATTATCATTAAACAGATTGTAATCAAATTGAAAATCAACCATTATTTAAAAGTTCAATGACATATGATAGGTGATGTTTTGTTCAAAAGTATTATAAAATTATTCAATTCTTGTGATGTATTGATATTTGTCTTCAAGTTAGTGAACTATTTAGAGAGAAATAATATACTATTAAAGGAATTCAGATTTTTTGCTCTTTGTTACTACAACAATTATTAACATATTAATTGTATACATTAATGCATTTTGCTGTGACATTTTCATATATGCACATATTGATCTTTGATCATATCCCCACACACTTCTCCTCTCTGCCCCTCTCCCCTTTCCAGATCCTAACATAGTCTCTCTACTTTCAAGCCATCTTTTGTTTTGTTTTGTTTTTGTCTTCAGTTTTTTCAGTTTCCACATGAGAGAAAACATGCAAATTTTGTCTTTCTTTGCTGGATTATGTTTATTGTCTTTTAGTCTTTTAGTAGGACCCATTTTCCTACAAACAGTAAAATTTCATTCTTCTTTATGGCTGAATAATTCTTCATAATGTGTATATTTACCATATTTTTTAATCCATTCCTCTATCGGTGGGTACCTATGCTAATTCCATATTTTGGCTATTGGGCTATTGTGAATAGCATTGCAGTAAACATGAACATGCAAGTGTCTTTTTTGTATGCTGACTTTATTTCTTTCAGGTTTATACAAGGAATGGTATAACTGGATCTTGTGGTAGTCCTATTTTTACTGTTTTGGGGAACCTCCATACTGTTTTCCATAATAACTGCACTTATTTACATTCCCACCAACAGGGTATGAAGATTTTTCTTACTCTACAAACTTGGCAGGATTTGTTATTTTCTGCTTTTTTTTTTTTATTTTTATACCAGCCATTCTAGCTGGGGTGAGATGGAATATCAATGTATTTTATTACTTGCATTTCTCTGATGGCTAAAGATGGTGAGAATTTTTTCATATATTTACTGGTTATTTGTACTTTTGATTTTGTGAAATGACTGTACAGCACATTTTCCCATTTATTAATTGGATTATTTTTTGTTCTTGCTGTTAAGCTTTTCAAGTTCTTAATATATATTGGATATTAATCCTCTGTCTGATGAATAACTAGCAAATATTTTCTCCGATTCTTAAGATTATCTCTTCACTCTGTTGTTGTTGTTGTTTTATTATATTGGTGCAGTCTTGTTTGTCAATTATTGCTTGTGTTTTCTGGCCTATTGGAGTTATTTCCTGAAAATCATCACCTGTGCCATTATCTTGAAGGATTTCTCTTACATTTTCTTCTGTAATTTCAAAGTTCTAGTTTTTACATTAAGGTCATTGATCCATTTTGACTTCATTTTTGTACAGGGTGAGAAATAGAATTCTAGTTTCAATCTTCTGCATTTGAATATCCAGTTTTCCCAGCACAGTTTGTTGAAGAGGCTGTCCTTTCTACAATGCATGTTTTTCGGTTTTCCTACTGCTTTAATCTCATTACTTGTTATAGATCAATTTAGGTATTTTATGTTCTCTTGGTTTAATTTTAGTAGGCCATATGTGTGCAGAAATTTCTCCATTTCTTCTAGATTTTCCAATTTATTACCACACAGTTTTTCAAAATAAGTGATTCAGGTGCTTTTAACTGTCTTTCTTTTTCTCATTACAACCAGTAGTTATTGATTTCCTCTCTGCCTGGAACATACCATTAATGCATATACCTGGTACTGTGTTCTCTGTAGTTGTTAGTAGGAATTTACAGCATGGGGTTATTTTCATAATACAACACAATCCTTTTCCTTGATTTTCCTGTGTAGGTGCATAGTCATCGATCCTGGTGTGATAGTAAATTGCTTGTTGCGTTATTAGAAAACGGTGCATGTGCACTCCTTCTGAGAGATAATCTGGACATTCCTTCAGTGCTCTTCATGCTGGTCTTACTAGTGGCATTTTGTATCCCCTTTTCTCTTCATCACTGTTCCTCACACCACAGATTTGTATCATGTTCCACCTTTTATAGACCTTTGTGAAAAATCTGAGTTATTTTTGGTTGTATTTGTTGTTTCTTCTCTTTTAAATTGTATGAAAATGCTCAAGTGTGTCAGTATAAAATGTGCTATTGCATTTTGCTCCTAGGCGCATTGAACTATATTATTTTTTTAAATATGCATTAAACTCTTTAGACACAAAGTATTATAAATAAGATCACATCAAGTGTGTATCCTACCTTCTACCATTCTTACAGTTCTATGGTAGTAGTTATATGATCCTAACAATAATTTTTACCATGTTTTTTCTTTTCTGAATATTTTTTATTATCCACAAAATTGAACATATCTTTTGTGATTTGCTTTTCTCATTTGATATTATATTTCTGATATTTGTTCACGTTGTTGTGGATGGCTTTCATTCTCTAATTTAAATTGATTTAGCATATTCTAAAAAATCAACAAAACAAAATTATATTCATCATAGCTGAATTTCTGTTGTTATCCTTAAAAGGTCTTACCTCAACCAGTGTTGTAGAGTGTTCTCAATAGGTTTTTGTCTAGAAGTTTTGCAGTTTCAGACTCATGATTTCATAAGTCTTTACTTCATTTTGAGTTGATTTTTGTGCTTGATGTAAGTTAGGGCCTAATTTCATTCTCCTTATGTGAATAACCAGCATTAATACATGGGTTTATTTCTGGACTTTCATGTGGTTCTGTTGGTAGATATGTGTGTATTTATGTCAGTATCTTCATACTTTGATTATATTTTTTTTTGTTATATACAGTGCTTTGATATCAGATAGTGTGATGATTCAAGTTTTGTTATTTTGGCTCAAGATTTGGCAATTCCTTGGTTTATTAGCTTTCTGTAAGGTCTAGGTGATACTGAATGTTGAATGAACTTATCTCCATTTAATTCACCTCTTTGATCCCTTCATGAAATCATTGGATATTAGGGATTAGAACACCCTCCACCCATCTCTCCTATCCATATCTTGGGTAGAGATAAAACTTCCACCCAGGCATTTAATCAAGTCTTCTACTGCTTCTCCATTGCAGTTCAACTTCTCCCTCTCCCTCTCCCTGATCTGCTTTTATCACCAGTGTTTCCAAAATCACCCTTTAATAAGCCAAGTATATATAAGTATCAGTGTCTAAAGCTGATTCTCATGGAACCAATTATTACAGTCCACCAAAATTTCAAAACTCAACAATGTATTGTATAGGAATTCCTACATGCATAATCATACAAAGCAATCACAGTAATTATAAGGATTCATTTAGATTCCTTGTTATTCCAAGTTGGAATTGAGAGTGATGTGGTTTACAGTTGGATTTACAGTTGTTTTAAGAATTTTTTTTCTTGTAGATTCCAGTAGAAGGGAAAGGGAGAAAAGGGATGGAGAGTATATTCAAAACAGTGATTTTAAGTCTTAAGCCGAAGCTGGTGTTATGGGTTGAATATGGTTTGTCCCTTCCAAAACTCATGTTGAAATTTCATTGTCATTGTGGTGGGTTTGGAACACATGGCCTTTAAATGTTGATGAGGATGTTAAAAGGAATTAATGCTTTTCTTGTGAAAAAGGATATATTTATATGTAGCTAAATTAGTTGCTACAAGAGTGCATTGTGGAAAATCGAGGTTGCTTCTGGTGTTTGTCTCTTCTCCATGCACCTGCTTGCTTTACTGCTTTTCATCATGAATTGAAGCATCGTGAGAACCTCACTAGTAATATGTCTTGGGTTTTCTCAGCCTTTAAAACTATGAGCCAAAATAAATTTATTTCTTTTATAAATTTCTTATTCTCAGATAGTCTGTTGTAGCAACAGGAAAATGGAGTAAAACAGCCAGGTGAGGAGACAACCCGTGACAGAAGGAGGCTAACAGAATGTGACTGTAGTAGATTAGGTTATAAGTCAAGATGAGCTCAAACATTGTAAAATCCAGGGTAAGTGTTCAGGTATAAAAATAAGCTAGCTTCCTGTATGTATAAAGTTTTAAACTGAAGTAGGCAAGCATAAAACTATTTGTTAGCATAAGATGTAGAGTATAACTCTGTGTGGGGGAAACCCAGTTGGGAGGAAGAATATGATCACTATTACAAGATTATAAGTAGAAGAACCGGGACTCAAGATGCTGGAATTAACCATCTCAGATGTTGAAATCATTGTAAATTATGAATATAATTAAGAGGAATATTAACATCTTCAAAAACGTCTTCAAAATGAGAACTATTCACCTGTGTATTGATATTTTACCCAAAGAAGGAGAAATGTTACTGGTGAATCTGTTATAAGTTTTCAAAGAGCTATAGTAAGGATGAGGGAATGAATGAGAAACAATAGGTAAGGGATAGCAAAGGGGAGGGAGGAGAATACTAACTTAACTCCCAAGATCAGTGTCTAAGAAAAAAAATCTTAAGAACAGCAAAGGAAACAGAGCACATGCAAAAGAGGTGAGAAGAGCCCCCAGGGAAAAGGGTAAGAATAGGAGAATTTGATGATGAACTGTCTTGATTTCCAGAATGGAGGTATTTAAGGATAAAGAATAATGGGGGAGAATACATACCAAATGAGAGATGTACAAACTGTATTAATGAGAGTTCAAGAGACATACAAAGGCCTTGAAGCCATGGGCTCAGTGGTGACTGAGACAAACAGCAACATAAATGTGAAAAGTTACATCTTTTTGGTAACTTCCTGGAGTGAGGGTAGATGATTAGTTTCATTGTAGCTTCCCTCTGAAGACTGAACTCTGGTAGATCATGTCATAAGGAAGAGTGAATGCAGGTGGCAGGTGCTCTCCAGGAGCTTTTGAGGTGATTTTGACATCCACTTTTGCCCTGTCAATGATGACATTGAGGCAAGGAGAGAGGCATACTGTCAGGAGCACGCAGTGCTCTGTGAAGTCCCTGTATATACCTGCTGATGAAGATCATCGTTATCACCATCTTGGTTGCAAGAAGTCCCAGCAGGAAGGATAACATCAGCACATTAATACATTAATGGAGAAATATGATATGATCATTTCAACAGGAGCAGAAAACAAATTCATAATTTTAAAAAATATATTCAGCACACTAGAAATAAGAATTTTTCTTAATCTCATACATAATCCAAAAGCTGTAGTCAGTAATATTCTTAATGGTGATAACTTAGGAGCATTTTATTAAGAATTGAGGTGATACATTAATAATACCATTGCTTCTACTTAAACTATAGCAGTGGAAAACTATCTAGAGCATGTAAAAAAATACAAAAATTGACAACAGAAAGAAATAAAAGGCATGTGGATGAGAAAAGACAAAATATCATTAATGTTATATATACTTTGAAAAATAATTTATGCATGATACTATAATTCCTATAAGTGTACTATGCATGGGAATAAAAATATTCATCAAGTTTGATATTATGGCTACCAGGAGAGACAGAAAATGATGGAATGGGGATTGTCACACAGATATCTTCAAAGGGATCTCTAATATTTTACTATAAAATCTAAATGTATGTTGTAAAACTTTACAATTTGAGAATGCTAGGTAGAAGATCCATGAATGATCTGATTTATTGTTTTAATCATTATAATTTTATTTTGAGATATTTCTTAATAATATATATATATATACCCACATATTTGTGTATGATTAATATTTGTATTAATTATATCTTCTTAGTATTTGTATTTTTAATATACATATGTATAAATCATGTCTATATGTCTATATACACGTATGTGCTTGATATAAATACTCTCTCTACATATGTGTGCATATATATGTATATGTGTGTGTATATATATATATATATATATATATATATATATATATACACTTTGAAAATCTTTCCTGAATAGAATACCCTCTAACCTTCTTAGCATAGTATAAAATGTCACCCATGAAGTGACCCTTGTTAAATGCATTTTAAGATCCTGTGTAAGCATCACTTCTTTCACCAGCTCAAGCTGTGTCCCACATGTGCCATGCTTACCTCCGGAATTCACATCTACCATAGCATGGTCCACACTGGATTCTCATATTCACTCTTTGTGTCTCAGATTGTAAATTCTGAGTATGTGGGAACTAGATCTTTGTTTACCCAACGCCCATGTGTACAACAGCAAATATTAAGGAATGAATGGTATTTGAAGGATTAACTTAAAGTTACAGAAGTCATATTCACAGAAGACCAAATTGTGCAATGACAATGATATTACTGAAAAAGAAAAAATAACTCTTTGTTAATCTGAAAATCTAAAAATGGAGTTACAGTATTATATTATCTACAAAGGATGTCAACCCTCATTTCAAAAAGCTAGCCACTGAAAGATTTCTCTTCCAGTTCAGATCATTTACATGTGTTGATAATAGTCGTTTTAGAATCTCTGTGACTGTTATTTTGTTTGAATAATCATTTGTAATATACATGGATTCATTCATCTGCATTTGTTGATAGAGCAGAAAGCTGAATTTTTTAATATAATTAATTTCACATGGGATACATTAAGAAGCAGCCTGCAGTGAAAGAGATGTTTCCATAATATTGTATTTTTTCCTGAACTAGTACTTTATTTTTATTGAAATGCTCACAATATTTCTCAAAATCATTTTGAATATTTCCACCTTTCACTCATACAAATATACATACTCATACAAGTCTAGTTATTTAAAGCATACAAACGAAATATAGCTCCTTCAAAGAAACAAAATTATTCATTGTACCTGATATTGCTAAAAAACATGTAATCTCTTTTATTCTTTATACATTTATGACTCAGAGCACACAGAATAGTGTGAATGGCTAATATTACAAATTTTAAGTCATGCAACTTGAGTTCTGGGCTCAACTGCCATTTGCAAATCACACTGTTTGTCTTTAAGCAGTTGATAGTTTTTTTTTTTTTTAATTCCCAACCTGGAAAAATAATTATATCATGACTTTCTTATGCAAGCCAGATGCATTATTGTTGATTCTTTAAACTTAGAAAGCAGTTTTCTGTGTACTGTATCTAGACATATCTAGTCACTATTTCATGATATATAAAACTTAACCTATAAATATGTATGAGATTATTTTGATCACAGGCTTATGGTCTAGGGGCCAACACATATATGCCAGATTCATTCAGTTTCTTTTATTGATGTTGCTACTCTAAGTGCAAAATTGAAATCAGGAGAAGTAGTAACAATGACACTGGATGATATGTTGGAAATGCACAATATTAGTGAAAAGGGCAAAAAATATTTTTTAAATTATTACTGGTGCTAAATAATGGCCTAGTGATTATTGACACTAATATAGATAAAGCCTTTATTCTATCTAGTGTTATATTTTGTGTATTTAATGGTTAAGGATTAACACTTCCTGTAAGAAAGAAAATTACTTTTACTTAAAGTTAACATTTACAAAAATGCCTTTTGGCTCCAATATACATTGTGTTTTTGAATAATCATTGCAGGTACAATTAATTGATCATTCATCCAGCATAATCTATGTTTTAGCAAACAAACCATATTTACATGAAAATTTCTGAGGTTAACTAGAAATCTTAATTAAAATAAATTAAACCAAAAGGGTTGATATTGGACAAAACTAATTACCTAAGACTCATCAATACTACAGTCAATCAAAAAAATTGACTACCCTCAAATTACTGCCCACTAAATTGTTTTCTTACAAAATATTTTTGCATACCATGTATATTATTCTCAAATGCTGCCTACCGAAAATCAAATATAGACAATCAGGAATCTATTTGTACATGATTACAATCTGAATAATCAAAACTAATTTAAAAATTCTAATAAAATATTTGATAGTTTTGCTAACTGGTTGTATATAAATTAAGAGATGAGTTGAAAATTTTAGGAGATATTCAATTGTTGATCTTAACTACTGACTTGTCATTTTTAATATCTGCTATTTTTACCTGGCAATCATTTACCAAATGTGTTTTTAAAAGATATTTTAAAATTCATTCATTATTCAAATGAAGTAGATTATTGAGAATCCTTCAAACTATTTGCATACCTCTATACATATAATATTGAGACAGTATCCTTTCATTACTAAATATAAAACATCTAATTTTTATGAAATTCTTAATCCAGTATATTTTCTAAGAATACAAAGTGAAGTAGAAAATGGAAGGACCATTAGTAAAAGCAGTAAGTTCTCTACTGTATAAGTTTGCTTTGTGAGAGTATTTCTGATAAATTTGGCTAACGGAAAATGATGGAAGAAAGGAGAAAGTAAAATGTTTCTCATAAACAAGGGTAAAAATGAAATTAGAGGGGCATAAAGTGATGGTGGGAATGAGGGTAACACTGTCAATGTATGAAGCCACACCTATAATGTTGGAGTAAATGAAGAATAAAAAGATATTGAACTAGCTTCAAGGAAATTAATGGGACAGTAGAAGAAAATTGAAAGCAATTTAATCATCCAAAAAGATGAAATGAAGAAACAAAGAATATTAAAGATTCTCCAACTGCATAAAAAATTAGGTAAAAATTTTTTAAGGAATAAAAGTAAAATAAAATGGGGAAACTCTTTATAAGATAATCATATGTAAATTCACATTTTGTACAAATATCAAGTAACATTTCATATAGACATCAGGGAAGATTTTGGATGCACATGTAAGGAGACATACTCACTAATTAAACAATTATAATATCATTTTAGTTTTCTAAAATTATGAACAAAGTACTATGTAAGTGTGTGGAAGACTAAATTTGCTAAGAAGAAAACAGAGTAAGTAACATTCACTCTGAGACTGAAAATTTCAATAAATGCTTATAAAGTAAGGGAGATGCCATCTGATCAGAGGGAGCATATTCTGAGATGTTCCAAGTACCCTAATGACCTTGGTACTCCATATAGTTCTACAGGAAGCAGGAATGACAGAGGTGAGGTTGGAGACAAAACCTGGAGCCAGACCAACAGTAGTCCTGTGTGTTTCAGAAAAGTTCTCAATTTTGCACTGGAGGTGAAGTGAAGCCATTGGGTAATTTTGAGTTAGAGTGTGACTTAGTTAAATTTGCTGTAAAAGATTACTTGATGGAAAT
Source organism: Marmota monax (assembly GCF_021218885.2). Lineage (NCBI taxonomy): Eukaryota > Metazoa > Chordata > Mammalia > Rodentia > Sciuridae > Marmota > Marmota monax. The sequence continues at coordinate 1,165,810 of NW_026695197.1, read as the reverse complement.
ATGAAGGAAGAATGAGTTATGGAAATATTAAATTCAGGGACATTATTAAAAGATAATTGAAACATTACAGAAGAGAAATTATAAAAGCCTTAACTAGTGCAAAGGTAATGGACTAGGAAAAGAAGAGATAAATATTTAAGACACAGAGTTAACAGGATTTAATGATTCTAATTCTGCTATATTTATAGGCTTTAGGTGTGCCAAAAATCTTTCACCCTCAGGACATCCAAGCTGCCTTGCTCATTTATTCTGGTCCTAGGCATAAATATTGCTATCTATGTAACCCATGAAGTGAAAAAAAAATGAAAAGGTTGGGAAGTTCTGACTCTACTTATTAATGATTTGTGAAAAGACTTTCAACAATCAACAATTGTAGTTTTTAGGAGATTTATTTTCCATTGAAAAGAAAATCATTAGTTTAAATTATAACCAGGATAAAACTTCTTCAGTGCTACGGATTTTCATGGATTTCCTTCATCTGTAGAAACAGAGAGAAGAAACAAATACTCATCTGCTACTTCCCTGCTCACAAACATAGAAAGCACGATGCCCAATAATGCCATGAGCATCTAACTAGTAAGTGAGTACTGATTTTAGACATTAAGAAGACAGCAGTAATGAGGAGAGGGGCCACTTCCCTCAGGAAACAGAGTGGGAGTGACAAGATGCAAATATTCATGGGAATAAATACAAGGGCACCAACCTCTAGCGTGCAATGCAAGGAGCCCTGAGACAGTTGGATGGAAATGGTCTAGTGCAGATTGGTGAAAGAAGGAAGCTGGAAGGAATAGGCCATTGATAGAGTATGGAGGATGAGCATACAACCAGAAGAAATATTTACAATGCCCTGAGGTGATTAATACACTGAACAAAGATCAATGTGGCTGCACTGAAAGAGAGTGACATAGACCCAAGACTTTGACCCAGGAGGCAGAAGGAAGATAAGAGAGGATTCAGTAAGCCTGATAGGAGTAGTCTGAGTTTCAGCTTAGATGATGCCAGGTGGGACTTGAGTGTTGAGTAAAAGATTGAATTGCTAACATCATAAGGGTTCCAAAGACTTGATTTTAGAAGAGCGATGACATACACAGAAGTGGACATTTGAACAACAAAATTCACACTAATTTTACATAGTCACAGGACAAAAGGGGAGCAATATATTTTATGAAAAAAAGGTAACTATGGGGGGCTCAAAGATGGTGGATGAGTGTGAGGCATCATTTCTTTTAGCTTAGCTACGCAGAACTCAAACAACAGGAATAACACATCTCCCAGAGATTTAGAATGATAATTCCTGATTCTGGAGGGGCAATTCTGGCCTAACTAAATCAGAGACTATTTGACTCATTAATCAGATAACAAACAAACAAAGAAACAAAAATCTCTGCACCAAAGTTGATCAGTTATCCAAAATCCAGGAGCCATTTTGGGACTGCAGCATTGGGGAGCCCAAGGAAACTGGAAACCCAAACACATAAGTTTGCAGATAGGTCTGCGTGGGCCTGTCTGAGCCTAATAAACCTGTGAAAAGTCAGAAATTGGGTGCATTTCACGCCTGGGAATACAGATTAATGATGCAGGAGAGACTCTCCCCAGTTCTGTGAACCCAGAGGCTCATAGGAAATGACAGAACTGATTACCAGCAAGTAAGAGTCAGAAGGTCGGAAGAGGGTATGAGGGAATTTTGCCCTTCGCTTGTCCAGCTAGCCAGTCCAGCATCCAGTGGGTTCCCAGGGCCCACACTGGAATGGCACTCACCCATTCCAGACACCAGCCTTTTCTTTCCCCAGTTGTGCATACACTGGTCCCTGAGTCCTGCCAGGTTCAGCATGAGTCTGGTACCCATTAGGGCCCTCCAGCTCTTCAGTCCCAAGTAACCCAATCCCTCCCTGGCCCCCAACCTGGCCCATCACTCCAAGATTCATGGATAGCCCACAGATCATTGCACCCCACCTTGAAACACTGGGCTCAAAACAGGTGGGTCCCCAAATGCCGAATAGCCAACAGACTCACCCAGTCTAGTGTGCAACTTTGTGGCCATTTACAGGTCCCAGCCCCCATCTGCAGGTTCCTGCATCTGCCTTGATCCACCCTGTGCAGAACAGTTCACAGCCCCACCTAATTGCTGAGAAGGGAAACTGAGAAACTTTTGAATTCCAATGGAAACAATTGTTCAATTTTTCTCCAAGATCTTTTTTTCCTTTTCTTTTTCTTTTTGTTCACATTTCTACCATTTTGCTTCCTGTATTTGTTTATGTAGCTTTTTGTCAAAATGATTTTTTGTTGCCTGTATTTGCTTTCTCATATCATCCTTTAATTCATAGAACATTTTAATTATGTACATCCTAAACTCCTTCTCTGTAATTTCATCTGCTGTGCTGGCCATGGATTCTAATACTATGGTATCTTGATTTGTTTGGGGCCCTTTATTCCCTTGTCTTTTGCTTGTGTGTCTTCCTTTCTAGCCCTGTGGATCCAAGGCATTACTGTTTTTACCCTATAGGCTTATAGTAACCCTGTAGGGTTTCAATACCTCACCTTTGTGGGAAAGGACAATGTTAACAGATCCCAATCTAAATATACAACCTAAACCAAATAGATGTTATTAAGATATGTGCAGTTTGGTCACAATGTACAGAAATGGTGAATTCAATTATTATCTACAATATAATCAGTTAATTTGTAAAAGGGTTTACAGTTTCTGATGGTGAACAAAGACCAAGGGTGAAGTGTAGGAAGATAAGCTGAGGAAATAGGAGGTGAGGATATAGAGTTATTGCATCTTAGGAAGTATGAAAGGGAGCTCTAAATAAGGGGGTTAGTAGCAGGGGAATAGAAAAGAAGTAATTTGGGGTAGACAGGTAAGTGAGAAGACAGTAGAGTACATAAAACAAACACGCACATATATATATATATATTAAGAAAAATTAAAAATGTTAAAATAGTAAAATTGGAGGTAAAATAAAGAATATACAACACAAATGTAATATACTATTCAGTTGTCCCAGTCCTCAATATCCTAATCTATGCAAAATCTTGGTTTCATATATGTTGGGTATGTGAGGGCAGGAGAATAGAGAGGGAGAAGGAAAAAAAATCTCAAAGGAAGAAACAGGGATTGTTTAGGTTGGAGATCAGTATCTTTACTGCTTCCCTTCTCATTCAATAGGTGGTGTTGTCTGTTGTTAGCTGGTATCTCCATCCTCAGGATGGTGAAGGTAACCAGGGAGGGAGGGTTGGTTCTGAGTGTAGGGCACCTGGAAGTCGGGTGTGGCACCTGCTGTACCCGAAGGGAGACTGCACTTCAAGGATCTCTTTTGGGGCCTGCTTGTGTGATGTGAGCTCCTGGGCTTATCTCCTTATCTCTCCCAAAGACCTCCCAGTTCCTGGTCTCTGTATTAATCTCTAAACTGTATCACACTCACCCTCCCCCTTAGTGCTTCCTAATAAGGGAACTTTTTCTAAGGGGCTCCAGCCAAAGTTAATCAGAAGGGACAAAAAGGATATTTTATGGTGCTTATGGAAATTATACAACTATGAGATAATAAATATTTATGCCCCAAACAATGGAGCCTATATGTACATCAAACAAACCCTTCTCAATTTCAAGAATCAGATAGACCACAATGTAATAATACTGGGTGACTTTAACACACCTCTTTCACTACTGAATAGATCCTCCAAATAAAACTAAACAAATAAACTGTAGAACTAAATAATACAATCAATAATTTAGACTTAACAGACATATGTAGAATAATTCATCCATCCATGAGTGAATACACTTTCCTCTTGGCAGCATATAGATCCTTCTCTAAAAGAGATTATATCTTATGCCTCAAAGCAGCTTTTTGAGATAATACCATGAGATAATACCAAATATAGATAATGCCATGCATTCTATTAGATAATAGTAGAATGAAATTAGAAATCAATACGAAAATCAAGAAGTTACTTTAACACCTGGAGATTAAATAATATGCTATTGAATGATGAACAGATACCAGAAGAAATCGTGGATGAAAAAAAGTACTTAGAAGTAAAAGAGAATGGCAGTACAACATATCATAATCTCTGGGACAATATGAAGACAGTGCTAAAAGGAAACTTTATTAAGCTCATTCATTCAAAGAATAGAAAGTCAAAAAATAAATGAGCTAATATTATGTCTCAAAGACCTAGAAAAAGGAGAAAAAAAATCAACACCAAAATCAGTAGAAGACAGAAAATAATTAAAATCATGGCAGAAACCAATGAAACTGAATCAAAAGAAACAATTAAAATAATTGACAAACAAAAATTTGTCCTTTGAAAAAAACAAATGAAACTGATAAACCCTTAGCCATGCTATCAAAGAGAGAAAGAGAGAACACCCAGATTACTATAATTGATGATGAAGAAGAGACTATTAAGCTGTCATGATACACTACTGAAATACAGAAGATAATAAATTTTTTGAAAATGTATACACCAATAAAATAGAAAATCTTGAAGATACCAAAAAATTTCTATAGATATACAACCTACCAAATTGAATCAGCAGGAAATATATGATTTAAACTCTCAGTTTCAACCAATGAAATAGAAGATTCCATCAAAAGCCTACAAATTAATAAAGGCCCAGGACCAGAGGGATTCTTATCCAAGATCAACAAGACCTTCAAAGAAGAATTAATGCCAATACTTCTACAATTATTCCATAAAATAAAAAAGAGGGAATACTTCCAAACTCATTGTATGAAGCTAGTATCACCCTGATATCAATACCAGACAAAGACACAGCAAGGGAAGAAATCTTCAGACCAACATCCCTGATGAAAATATTTGCTAAAATTCTCAATAAAGTTTTAGTAAATTGCATTCAAAATCATATTTAAAAGATAGTGCACCATGCGATTCAACATACAGAAATCAATAAATGTAATTCATAACATCAATAGACTTAAACACAAGAATGATATGATCATCTCCATAGATGCAGAACAAGCATTTAGACAAAATACAACACGCCTTCATGCTCAAAACACTAGAACAATTAGGGATAATGGAAAAATACCTCAACATTGTAAAACGTATATATGCTAAACTCAAGGCCAACATCATTATAAATGCAGAAAATTTGAAAGTATTCTAAAAACTGGAATGAGACAAGAATGCTCTCTTTTACCACTGTTATTCAACATAATTCTTCAAATTCTAGCCAGAGAAGTTAGACAGAAGAAAGAAATTAAAGGGATACAAATGGGAGAAAGAAAAAAATGGAATTAATCTAACAAAAGAGGTGAAATACCTCTAAAATGAAAATGACAGAACACTAAATAAAGAAATTAAAGAAGACCTTAAAGATGGAAAGATCTCCCATGCTCTTGGATAGACAGTTAACATTGTAAAAATGGCCATGCTACCAAAAGCATTATACAGAGTTAATGCAATTCCAATTAAAATCCCAATGACATTCATCATAGTAATTTAAAAACACAAACATACAATTCATTTGGAAAAATAAGAAACCCAGAATAGCCAAAACAATCCTTAACAAGAAAAGTGAAACAGGATGCATCACAACGCCTGAACTTAAATTACACTACAGAGTCATAGTAACAAAACAGCATGGTATGGGCACCAAAACCAAAACTTAGACCAGAATAGAAGACACAGACAAACCCACATAAATATAGTTATCTCGTACTAGAAAAAGGTTCCAAAAACATACATTGAAAAAAAAGATAGCCTCTTCAACAAATGGTACTGAGAAAACCGGAAATCCATGTGTAGTGAAGTGAAATTAAAGCCCTACCTCTCACCCTTTATAAAACTCAACGTGGATCAAAGACTTAGGCACTAGAATAGAGAGACCCTGAGCATAACAGAAAAATTAGGCCCAAATCTTTACAATTTTAGCCTAGGAATAGACTTTCTTAATACCTCTAAAGCACAAGAAGTAAAATTGAAAATCAATAAAAGGAATAGAATCAACTAAAAATCTTATCAACAAAGGAAATAATAACATGAAGACAGAGCTGGCAGAATGGGAGAAAATCTTTACTACATGCACCTCTGAGAGAACATTAACCTCCAAAACTAACAAAGAACTCAAAAAACTTAATACCAAAAGAACAAATAACCCAATCAGTAAATGGGTTAAGGACCTGAACAGACTCTTCAGAGAAACAGAAATACAATCAGTCAACAAATACATGAAAAAAAATATTCAACATCTTTAGCTATTAGAAAAATGCAATTAAAACTCATCTCATTCCAGTCAGATGGCAATTATCAAGAATACAAACAACAATAAATGTGGGCAAGGATATGGGGGAAAATGTATACGCATACATTGCTAGTGGGACAGCAAATTGGTGCAACCACTTTGGAAAGCGGAATGGAGATTCCTCAGAAAACTTGAGATGGAACCACCATTTGACCCAGTTTACCACTCTCCAGTTTATACACAAAGGACTTAAAATTAGCATACTACAGTGACACAGCAACATCAATGTTTATAGCAGCTCAATTCACATTAACTAAATTATGGAAACAACCTAGGTGCCCTTCAACAGATGAATGTATTACAAAAAATTGTGGTATATATACACATTGGAATATCACTCAGCCTTGGAGAAAAAATGAAATTATGGCATTTGTAGGTAAATGGATGGATCTGGAGAATACTATGCTAAGTGAAATAAGCAAATCCCAAGAAGCAAAAGCTGAATGTTTTCTTTGATATGCAGATGCTAATTCATTATAAGCCATAATCTGGGGGGTGAGGACTAGAAAAGAATAGAGTTACTTTCTATTAGACAGACAGGAGTGAAAGGAGGGTGGGGAAGGAGAGTGGAATGAATCGAATGAATTGGACATTATTACCCTGTACCATATATGATTATAAAACCAGTGTAATTCTGCATCATGTACAATCAGAAGACTCAGAAGTTAAACTCCATTTATGTATATGTCAAAATGCATTCTACCATCATGTATAACTAGTTAGAACAAAAAAAATCCAAAAAATATAATAATATCCAGGCATGGTGGCACATGTCTTTAATCCCAGCAGCTCAGGAGGTTGAGGCAGGAGGATCCTGAATTCAAAGCCAGCCAAAGCAAAAGTGAGGTAACTAAGCAACTCAGTGAAACCTTGTTTCTAAATCAAATACAAAATAAGGCTGGGTGTGTGGCTCAGTGGTTAAGCACCCTGAGTTAAATCCCTGGTATCCCCCCAAAATGTAACCATAATAAAAAAAGGTAATAATGAAGGCACCAACTGTCCCTCAATTGCCTTCCCCTTTTGCCAGATTTCAGAATAGAAGAAATCTGTAATTCAGTATAATTTTAGAGCACAAAGAGAGTGATATGTAACTACAAGTCTTTCCTTCATACCCTTGCTGCCTAATTGAGATAAACACACACACATACATGCATGCTCTCACATGTACACACAGGACACACTTTTAACATGTGTTTAAAGACACATACATCTACAAAGATTAAATATATATTTATTTATTAAGGTAGAAAAATAACAATAAAGATCAAAGTCTGAATATGCATAAGTTTGAAACAGTAAGTAAAGTTTGAGGTTGGAGAGGATCTAAGAGTTTTAAGTTCTTTATTTGTTTTAACCAGTGTTGGGCTAAGTTTAATTAATTTTGTGTGTGTGCATGTGTGTGTCCTAACATCATGTACCCTCCAAACTAACAAATAAGCCACACTCACCATTTTGTGCTTTCATCCTGATGCATGTGTAATGTCTCATCAACCTTTATGGATATAGTTGACTCTGTTTCTTTGTTGATATGTAAAAATAGGAAGAAAAGCTCACTGTTCATAATTATAGGCTGAATACCCAGGATTTCAGTGAGTATAAAGAACATTAAACTTTAATTATGGAATAATTTGGTGAGATCCTGATTTTTTATAGTTTACTTCACTTTTTTATTCATTCCCTTAGGCTCTTTTTTGACTCCTAGAATCTGATTCTAAATGTGGTAATACACTTCTGTTTTTTTTTTTTTTCATGGTAATGAAAATTCATTTTTTTTTTGCATTGTACAAAGAAATCAGAAGAAAAAAAGAAGTAGAGAAATAGCATGGTGTCTTTTGGTATTTCATAATAATAAAAATGGTTAAATTATAACCTGGGTCTATATAATACTATCATTTTAAAATAATAAATTGATGATACTGCAAGCTAACCCAAGAGACCAAAGTGAAACACAGATTAGAGAAACATATTTCAGAGATATAAAAATTCCTGTTTGAACTGGCTATTAAGCTTAAAAAGGGCATTACTTCCCAATAATAATTTTTCCTGCACCACATGTTATTAGGTACCTGTTATAACATGCCTATTTTTACAACTGTTTTATAATGTTTTTACAATGAGCATCTCTCTCTCTTTTGCTTTGAACTTGTGATGTCTTTCCTGGTACATAAAAAGAAATGTTGTCAGCCTCCCTCCCAACTTTCTCCTACTCCTTCTTATGATGTGTAAAAAAATTCTAACTTATGAGATGACTATCTCCCCACATAGGTGATCTCTGCCTTATGACAACAGCTGGATTAAACAGTTGGGCCATGTAGAAGACAGTGTTTATTTGAAAGGGACAATCACTTCTGGAGACACTGAAGAGATGTTCCAGTATATGCTACTGTCATTTGTTCAACTTCCCTGGATATTCTTCTTCTCTATCAATTTGTAGTTATTTTGTTTTTATCAGTCACGAGTTTCTTTATAAGTGAGTCATGTAGAAAATCTTCACTCAATACTAGAAATCAGTGTTTGGATATTTCTCTTATGTGTAGCCAATATGATATTAAGAAGTGTGAACATTATTTTGCTCTGGATCTCTTTTTCATCTTCTGTTTTTTTTCTCTGGCTGTTTCATATTATCGCCAATTTAGTACTATTTGTGATTTGAATTAATGTGCTATGTACTTCTATGTCCAGATCAAAAAACAAAAGTGTTAACATTCTTCTGAGATACTTGAAACTGAATGCAATTTTGTACCAATAAAGGAATGTCATGATGCTTTTCAGAAATGGATTGAGAGTGTATTTCTACTTAGGGGAAGTGCGGCAGCATATTGATTATGAGGTGAGATTTAGAACTTCCTTCAGAAGAATCCCTTAAAGCCTTAACTTAATCTACTGTGTACTACACTAAAGAAAGATAACAGTATGGTAGGTGAAATTATTTTTCAAAAAGCATGTAAATTGAAAAGGAAATGACTATGAGAGATAATTTTACATTTATTACCATGAAACTTGAGAGAAGGTAAAACATGTAACAAGTGTGAAATATCCTTAACATATTAACCTAAGAAGTACATTGGAGTGAAAATTTCTATTCAGAATTTCCACAAAGTTAAACTGTATCCATACTATAGCTATGTTCCATAGAATGACTTATTTTGTGAATCTACACACCAGTAGAGAGATGAGTTTCAATAACCATGTCCTGAATGTATTTCCATAGTCAGAGAAGCTTATGATATTTCAAAAATACTCCCCCATACACACACATTGTATGGAGTAAAGATCCAGAAGCAGTAACACCCATCCATATGACTGGCAATCCCATGTCTGAAGATGTTGCTTGCAACTGTAACATACTTAATATTCTTTCAGCAAAATCTCATTGCATTCATGGGTTTTATAGTATTGCAGTAATATAAATTTTCAGTATTTCATTCTTACTTTGGAGGCTGTGAAAGAGAAGAAGTTTGGACTATATGGAACTAAGGAAGCATGACCTTGATTCATTGCCCTTCAGAAACACATTTATCAGCTTTATATGGTCAATTGTGGTACACTGAGCTTTAAGCACAGGAGCACTGTGAAGACACTTGTGTAATATTTAAGGCACTTCAAAAAACAAAACTTATTTTCCTAGATAGATAAATATATATACTTTTCTATGTAAATGAATTGATTATTCCCACTATGAATGTAGGCTTATGTGCTGTGTTCTTTCCCTGGAGGATTTAGAAATCCTTTTATTCAATATATCTGCCTACTGACTCCTGCACTTTTTCTATTTCATTAATTTAATCGTTGATGCAAACTAGAAACTGCACTGCTTTATGTGTGAGAGAGAGGTGTGCATGTATATATTTCCAAAAAGAGCAGATTTCAGTGAAAGGAATTGTCAAAATTCTATTTCCCTTCTCACCTGCTTTATAATAAATAATTCTAAAGGGTGCTGTCTGGCTAGTAAATAGTAGAAGACTGCCTTAGTTATTTCCAGGATCAGAGGTGCTCTTTCATCTAAAAGCATGCAAGCATATGGGATTTGCTGAAGCAATAAATGCAGGGTTAGAAAGCTATGGACTTTCCCTCCAGCCCTCCTGAAGGGCAGATGGGGAATTTTTAGCGGCTCACTCTACATATCAAGAGTTAAAGAATTTACAGAGCAGGTCATCTATAAAGAAAATAAACAATGAAGGGGGTAAAGAATATGATTTTATGCATAATTTAACTCTCCTCTAGATATATTTGTCTTCATCTGAAGAGATTAATTGCAGAAAGAATTTGCAATACCAGTGCCTCTAGGAAACACCTTATCCAATAAGCTTAATTAGCAGAAAAAATATAACAAATAACACTTTTCAGATATTAAGTATAACACCTCCTGTTCAAAGGAATTAAGGGAATTTCAAGAATACAAAAAGATCATGAAATTATGAATGGTGAAATATACAGAAATAGAGAATGTTTCCTCCATCCTGGATGTTGAAGGCAGTTGTATAGTTTGTTTGATAGTTTGCTGATCAGAAAGTTGTAAGCTTTAAAAGAATTAGAAAGAGCAAATAAAATAATGTTTCTATAATTCCTCTTGATTCAAAGCTACTTTTATTTGAATATGAAATTTGAAAATTATACAAGAAAGATGGAGAAGAAGCTCATCTTCTATATACACTACATAGCTAAGTTCTATTTTCTCTATGCTTAATGTAAATAATCAATTTTTTATAGATTTATTAACATTTCAGAAAAAGCTATTTCTGGATTTTAAAATATTCAAACTATTTTGAATAATGTTGAAGAAAACATGTTTGCCAGAATTCTAAATAGTTATAATTATCCCTCAGTGTCCTGCCATCAATACCCTATTGTCTTTGCATGTGGTCTTAAGTACACATACACATGCAGACACACAGAGAAAGAAAGAAGTACAAAGGTATAAATTCAAAACACAACCCATAACATCCAATAGACTCTAGCACCCAACACATGGAGATAGTCTATATTTATCTGAAGATAGTCATTTAGACTTTACCAACAATACTTGAATTTTAGAATTTGAATTTGCCTTGCAATCTCTTATAATAATTTTTTTCTTAAGTAACTGAAATCTAATGATATGACACAATAGAAATCTTTTTGTCTAATGCCAGTATGAAAATGAAAACACGTTTATATTTGGCTTTGTGATACTTATTTTGAGGTCAACTTGCCAGGAGGCTCAGATAATTAATTGGTCAAACATTGGTTTGGGTGTGTCTTAGAGGGTGTTTTGCATGCAATTCATATTTCAATAGGAGGCTTAGAAAAGCAGATTTTTTCATCTCCATCTCCATTGGTGGGCTTTATTAAATCAGCTGAATGCTTAAAAAGTAAATATTATGGTTTCAAATGATTGTTAGAATGTAAAAGGAGTTCAAAGAATTTTTATTTCATCAGCATTTGTTTCATAATCCCAGTAATTTGAAATAAATTAATCATGATAAAACAAATGATGTAAAATTGACCATGCTGACCATTTTTAAGGGTTAAACACATTCTACTGTGGTACAACCTCCAGAACATTTTTTTCAATCCTGCAATACTAACACTATATGCATTAACAATGACTTTCAATTCTTCCCTTTCCCCACCCCTTGACAACCACCATTTTTCTTTCTGTTGCAATGGATTTGACTACCCTGAGTACCTGTAATAAGTGGAATCATATACTGTTTGTCATTTTGTGACTGTCTTATTTTACTTAGTACAGTTTTATCAACATTGTGCCATTTTTTATCATGGATCAGTATGGTTGTTTCCTTCCTTTTAAAGTCTGAATATAATATTCCATTGTTTGTCTACACTACCTTTTATTTATCCATTTATTCATGTTCATCAATGAACACTTGTGTTGTGTCTGGCTTTTGGTTATCATAAATAATACTGGCATGAACAAAAGTGTAATAATATACAAATACCTCCTCAAGAATCTGCTTTCAATTCTTTTGGATATATATTCATAAGAAGAATTGCTGGCATTATTTTTGAGCATAAAAAAGCCATTAAAGTTCCTAACATTTCAATTTCCTTTTGCAAGATTACTCATTTACGTTTGCATACAGCCTAATGGATTACTAATTATGTTTACTCCCTTAATTTGATATAGGGGACAATAAGTGACCTAAGTCATACCAACTGGACTCAAGTTGAGGAGAAAGGAAGAGGTAACATTTGCTAATTATCTATTTCTTCTGTAGTATGAGGACTGAAATATTAGTAATAGAAGGAGGCATTCCCTGACATTCATAATGACTAACACCAAAACTCTCCTCCTGCAGAGAGAGGGGTGGCATCTCTGTTTACGCATATGTGAGAAAATAGAAAGGTGTAAGCAATTCTATTCCAGATAACAGTCTGGCTACACAAGGATTAGCAGGAGCCTGTTCTGCTTCCATGTAACTTTTCCTGAGTACACTGTAATCTCTCCATCATAATACTTATAAAACCTTCTTAATAAATATTATTATTATTTTGATTTTTTTTGTTTCTTTTCCATAATTGCAGACACTAGCACAAGTTTCTTGGCTTATGAGTTTTTATGAAGACATCTTTAACACCGTGGTGAAGGAATGGTTTATTTGCTTAATTCTGACTACACAGAATTTATATAAACATAAATATCACATAGGAAACTTATATATATTTTAATTTTTTTCTTATATATACCACAATAGTAGAATATGATATTTGTGTACACACATATACACAGAGAATAATACAAGTTCCCTTTTCATTCCCTCTTCATATGATAATGTAGTTTAACAGCTTTCAAATGTGCAGGACTATATAGATGTATTTCCCAAAATTAGAAATAATTCTGGTCAGTATAGACAATCTACTCCCTCTCTGAGGCATGTGTTTATTTGTTAAACTAACAATTATTGAACAGTTATCATATCTCCTGCACCATCTTCTATACTAGAGACTATAGTAGTGAAAATTAATAGGAAAGATATCTTGATCTGACCCAATCATTTTTTAAAAATTAAATTTCCTTAACTTTTGTCTTATCTATGGAAAAAAGCAGGGATGAAAATTTTAAAAGCCTACATTTCTGTCTGAAATCATTCCTGTGGTACTTGCGTTATATTTGAGAGTGATAGCTACTTTTCTCTTAGTTCATTACACTGAAATTATAAACTGAGGTAGATTGAAAACGAAGGCATGGCTTTGGCATAGTCTACATGAGAAACAAGATGGGCATTCAGATATCAGTATCAACAAGATTTCTAAAGATTAAATAATGCATTTTCAAAACTGATTCACAATGGTGATAAATAATAAACCAGATTTATTGCTAATAAATGTTATTAGGCACTTAATGAATAGTTGTTAATAATGAATGAGTGATTAAATATATGAAGGAAGAGATTAATGATTTTTCAGATAGAAATGGATAATAAATATTTAATACATGAAATAAACAGAGAAATACAAAGTTAAATTTTAACTTGTTGGCACATTTATCCTTAAGCATCATGAGAATAAAGGTTTGCATTGGGATTGACAGCTGGTAAGAATGGAATGTGGTTAAGATCTATAGATACTTATAACACGGAAACAAATGAATAATTAGATTGAGGCAAAGGAAATTAATTAGTAATAAATCAATACAAGCAATAATTAGAGGACTGTGGAACCATACAGTATGAAAGGATGGCATAAAATTTGCTGCTTTTGTTTGGTTATGCATTATTCAGTAACATGTGTATCATTCAATAAGTATATATTTAGTTTCTTCCATCAACGTGTGTAAACTCTAATTCTTGCATTTGGCAATTATTTACTGTACATTTATTATGTGCTGGTTGTCACAGGAAGTAGTGCAATGAGACCCACAGGCAAAGCTCCCTCCTTCACAGATTCTACATTGTCATGGTGGTGGGTTGAAGGGAGATGGTCTTTTAGACTGAAAGATGTAAAGAAAACAATGGGCTGGAGAAATAGAAGTATGAGTGTAATGGAATTGTCTTAAATGTGAGTTTGAGTTTCATTAGTTTTGATTAGTAATCATCAGGTACTGCTAAGGAGTACTTAGGACTAATGATTTTCCTGAGGTAACTCAAAGTCATGGGAAATAGGAAGCTCATTATGGAGATAACACTGACTTAAAGACAAAGATTCCTGTGAATTGAATAACACCTAAAAGTAATGGGCACTTTACAAGCATGATATGAAAACTGTTTGCTGTTGATGTCATAAAACAGCAACACATCCTCAGTTCATCATTTATTGAATGATCAGAAAACATAGGAACCCATTCCATCAATATGAGACCTCATTTCCAGCTCAAATCTGTTAAATACTGACCTTTTTATACTTTTCCCCCTTCCACAAATATAAGAAAGGATATCGATCAGAAAAAGGTCCTGGTAGTACAGGTGAAATAATTAGGAATAGTCTTTTTTTTAATCAATTAGGCCACTACATACAAAAGGCAAATATGGGTTTCATCACACATTCACTACAATTATATATAACAATGTTAAAAAATAAAAAGAGCCTTTTCTCCTTGAGGGGAAAAAAATCAAATTCTGATTTGCCTGATATCTGCTTTTTTTGAATATGTTTGCTTTAATTCTTGATTGCATCAATCTTCAGAATTTAGAACCATTAAAAACCATAAGGGAAGATACCATAGAATTCCCCAACACTCAAATCTCTAGATAGTTAAATGTTACTTTAATATTAACCATAGTGTTTCTGAATTATTGCTGTAATATTTCAGTAATGGGATAGAAGCTGTCAAGGTCAGAACAGCTTCACAAGGGAGATGGGGAAAGAGAAAACATTAGATTTGAAAAGCACAGTTGTAGCCGCTCTAAGGAATCTTTTTATTAAAGTAATGGACCAAATGATATCACATAGGACTGTGAGATCCCAGATAATGCCATGTGGCAAGTGTGCTCAGAGATGAAAAGTGAGTTTTCATTTCTGTTCCCTTTATATTTTAGCACATAAAATGCCTTGACACCTTTCATTCTAAGTAATGCTTATATTTAATATATGTAAAGCATAATGAAAGAGATTTTTCTACAGAAAGATTGATTGATTTAGGCAACTTTAAATAGGATTTTTGGCTCACTGAACACAGTGATTTGTTTGTGATATGCCTGATTTCGTCTGTAGGAGGAGCTCTGGGCTGCATGAAATGGTGATTAAGAATACCTGCTCCAGACTGTGCACTTACACAGAATATTCTAACCAATGTGTTTCACAACTTTGTACAATGCCATGATCCCCAGTAGACCAAGGTGAGTGCAACCTCTGTAATTTGAGAGAAGACTGGAGCGTTCTGTTGCATAATTTTTAAAGTTTTTAAAATATAATTTTGAAATTTTCCCAAGAAATTTCAAAGGATACCCATTATAAATTTGAGCAGTAGTGAAATATCTCAAGTACGATTAGCATGGGTCTATACAAAAGACAAAGGAATCCCAACCAGTAAAGATTTCCTAACTCCTCAAACAGTGGGTATTTTTGTTTTTGTTTTTTGTTTTTATTTTAGAAAAATAAAAAATCTTTCAAAATTAGAGGCAACCAGAACCAATACTCCTTCACATATATTCATCTGTATAACCAAGGTTTATTAAACCACCTGTTTTCTTTCCAAAAATGCTTTGGTTACAGTTGAGTGAAACATTTAAAATGTTTAAGTATTCTTTGTTAATATAAGGAAAGAGATACTCTTTCTCTCACAAGAACTGGATTTTTTATACCATTTCTGCCATAATTAGTTGTTTGGTGACAAATGATTTAATGTCTCTTAGCCCCTGTGTATCCTTTCTTATAATAATAAACATAGAATAAGATACCTTCAGATTTCATAGGTTTCCTAAGATGATCAGATGACACCATGTGTCCGAAGCATCTGCTAAGTCCCAGACATATAATAAATACATGAAACTAGCAGGATTATTTTTCATATCTGTATTTCATGAAAATATCTGGATAACTTGCTTATACTGTCCAAATTTATTAAGTAGTTAGTTGATTTCTATATTCTTTGGGCTGATTTTTTTTTAAACCACTCATTCATTTAATAAACATTTAATGAACATTTATTATGTGTCACCAGTGTACTTAGGATTCAGACACAAATAAAGCAAATTGTTTTTAATAAATTTGCAGCAGTTTTAGAACCATTAGAACAACCAATTATTGAAAAGATATTTTATGAAAAAATGTATTAAATACTTCAAAGACATTGTATTTTTAAATCATGTGTATTGCCAAATTCAGTTTTTGAACCTCTATTATATGATGACTTTTAAGCCTAAGTTCTCAATTGCTAGGACATACTAATATGGGAAAAGAAGCACATTTTGAAATTGGGTGAAAAGAATCATTATTGACTTGTTCAGTGAAAATGTTCGTTTTTTGTCATTTATTTTGTTAAGTGCATATTGATCTTAGTAGAAAAAACAAGTGGATTTTAATTTGTTATCTTTTTTTCATAAATAAACAATATTTTGTCAAAAAATGGCACAATAATTTATAAATCTCTTAATGAAAGCCTTCTCTATGCTTTTCTTTGAAACCACGATTTGTTTAAATGCTCTTATGACTGGTAGAAAAAAGTCAATGTTTTTTAATTTACCATTTGATCTCTTTGGAGATTTCAAATAATTATTGCCATTTTACATTGCATTTGTTAGTTTTGATCTGCCAACAATCCATTTGAATAATATTAAGTTATAAATTATCAACTATT
Source organism: Marmota monax (assembly GCF_021218885.2). NCBI lineage: Eukaryota > Metazoa > Chordata > Mammalia > Rodentia > Sciuridae > Marmota > Marmota monax. Next base: position 1,148,804 of record NW_026695197.1, on the reverse strand, counting down.
TTAACATAAATAATTTTATAAGAAACGGAAGCATTTTTCAGAAAACCGGTCTGCTTTTAATTTCTTTGGAATAGGTATATCATTAATGTGGAAAGATTAATGTTTGAATTATCTTATTTTTAGCATGAAACATATCTAATGTTTTGCAAATCTGCTATATTGACTTCACTTATTTAATACACCTACCTAATTTCTCCATAAAAATACTAATTTATTTTCTTCTTACTTATGATCCCACTAGGAGAAATATATCCTTTAATTTTGTTTTATTGTTCTGTAGAGTTTAAACATTTCATCACAGGAGACAATGAAAATAAATACTAATCAAGTGTCCAGCTAAGTTACAAATATCAATATTAATTTGCAAATCCCATGTTAGTTAAACATTATGCATGAGCTGGGTGGCTTCAAACAACCAACATTTCCCCTTTCACAATCCTGGGGAATGTAAATCTGAAATGCAGGCCATGCTCCTTCTGAAGGATCTATGGAAGAATTATTACTATTTCTGGATTCTTCCAGCTTCTGTTGACCCCAGGTCTTCCTTGATTATGAAACTTTAAGCCAATTTCTGCCTCCATCATCATATAACCTTCTTCTCTGTCTCTGTGCTTCCATTTCTTCTTGTAGGGACACTAATCATTAGATTTAGAGTTCAATTTAAATTTAGCATATTATCCTAATTAATTACATCTTCAAAGACTATTTTGAAATAAGCTCCCATTTTCAAGTTCAGTGTGGACATGAGTTGTTGGAGGACACTAGTAAAACATTATAATTTATAATTCACAATTGTTTGGGAATAGTAGAAATTACCAATTAATAATGCTAACATATACATTCTTTAATTAAGTTAAAAGATTATAAGATTTCTAAGCATTCCTAATCCAGAATTTGTCTTTAATAATAATATATTCTCCATGTCTGTTACTACATGTGATATGTAAAATAGATATGGTATCCCAAATTCATGAATGAACTTGACAAATAATTGTCCAGTGAAGAATCCAAGCAGCTAATTACACAAAATTATTTAATTATAAATGTGATAAGTGGAGCATTACAGAAATAATATAAAGATATGCCAAGTTTATATATTAGGTAAAATTGGCCCAGTCTTGGGAATTGAATTCTTTGAGGAACTAATATCTAAATTCAGATTAAAGAATGACTAAGAATTAACTAACTAAGAAGAGCTTATCTGTTCTCTCCATTATATTTTCTAAACAATCTTTAGTATAAAATCAGCAATTCCAGTTTGCTGAGAAATGTGTTAATTATATCTTTGTAAAATTGACTTTGATATTAAAATCCAGTATCCCCAAAAGAGACAAGATTGATTGCCCTGTGAGTAGAACCACAGTCTCACTTTTGCATTGCATTTGGCGTTCAGATACAATAGGACAGAAAGAGTGGGAAAGCTTTAAGTTTAGAAAAGTTCTAATTTCATCTACCAATTCTCGACTTCTAAACTCTTCTGAAAAAAACAAAACAAAACGATACAAAACACAATAAAATGTGTCACAACAGCAGTAGACCTATGAGGAAAACCCGTCCAGCACAGCACTGAGCTGTTGGCCCTGGAAGACTTCAGAAAACCCCAACTCATATGGCAAAGGGTGTAAATACTCTATTTGTCCTAACATAATTTTCTGTCTTCTTTCCTGCATAGAAGGAATGTCTCCTGAATTAAATACACATAAAATATATATTTAATATAATGAATAAATACAAACAATTTTATACAATATATATTTGTTTCATCCATAAGGCTTGTATCACCTATAATTAATAAAAGACCCAGGAGATGATTATTTCTGCATTTTCTTATTTCTATGAACACCTTTGATAATTCTAAAAAAAAAATTGACGTCCTGAAATATAATGAATAATCTTTATAAGCTAATTTTTTGAAGTAGAAGAAAGAATTGAACTGAAAATCTTATTGACCATAACATTCAGGTTAATTAACCATATTAAAATTAAGTCAAAATATCTGAGAGAAATTGTCCCAAGTGGAAACGTCTATTTTCTGATAATGTGGTTGACTGCTTTCTATGAATATGAATATGAATTATCCTCAGAATATCCTAGGAACCCAGAGATGAAAGAGAGAATTTAATAAATAAGCCTCTGTCATAAACAAGCAAGTCCAAGAGAGACAAAGAAGCTTAAAAGGGCAAGGTAACAATTTAATTAAATTAAATGTAATGTAATCAAACCTAATCATATTCATCTCTACTGTACCACATAAGACCTACCCTTAGCTAGAGGATTGGTCTCTCATCAATTAGTCAATGGGGGCTTTGATTCCAGTATGATTCAATCATAACACTTGATTTAAAAGATTGCTAAAATGCTCCTCCTTGTTGGTTTTGGAGAGTTTTGCATATGTTAGGTGGAAAATAATGCATTTACTCTGCTGAATGCATGATAGTATTCCCACCTCAATACATTCAACACTGAAATCCAATTCAGAAAAGAAGTTTGATTAAATCTTTCCCAGCCCTTGATGGGACAAAATTTACTTCTTTACTCTAGAATACAAATTATTACCTGGATCTGAATGTACATTTAATTCTAACCACTAGGCATGAATTGAATACTATGTTATAAGCTCTGAGATCAACACCATGGGTATATGTGTAAATTTGTCTTCTGTATCCTAAACACAACAATTTTTGCAGGGCATTTCCATACAATGTTTAAATTGCTATAAAGACAGTTGATATTTATGGGTTTTCCACCTTCTGCCTGGAATCTTCCTGAGAGTTCTTCATGTACTAACTCATTTAATCCTCACCATAACCTTATGAGCTACAAGTTATATACTGACACTGAAGAAGTACATTTCAAAAAACTAAAATGTGGGAAAATACAAGGTGCTTTGTGCTTCAGACAAATCACTAATACTTTTATACAGTGGCTGATATAAAATGCATTGATCCTTCTAGCTGTGTTTTATATCCTTATATCTACCTTCTAAAGGACCTTGTTAATCATTCTTTGTTTCTTCCATATAAACCTCTACTTTAATGCATCCCTCACATTAACATTTAAATTTGCTCAAGGCTCATACCCTATAAAAACAACAACAAAAATACCTACTATAGAAATACATTAATTAACAGGCTGTCCTAGGATTTTGTTTTCCCTGCATAATCAGTCCCTAGGAAATTTCATGTCTTCCAGAGCTTCTGCTATAATTGATAGGACAATAATTCCAAATTTCCATCTGCAGTACTTAACTTTTGGTGCCGTGCTATTATTCTATTATCAGTCTCTGCAGAGGCCCCTACCACAAGAAATGTTATCTTATCAATCCATTTTGCAAGGCATAAACCTAGAAATTACCCCATTTCTAAATCCCTCTCCATCCCCATCGCAATGGCCTGTTGTGTTCACCTTGCAATTCTCAAAGAGGTGTACTTAACTCCGACTCAAATCATACGACCCTAGAAAATGTATGATTATTTTTCTTACCTGGATAAAAATAGCCTCAAATACATAAATAAGTAAATGTTCCTTTTATTTACTTGTTTATTTTTTTTTTGCCAGGATGTATTTTATTCCTCAATCTGCAACTTCAAAGTTCTTAAGTCAAGAAAGTGGAGGCAGAGTAGACTAAATTACTTAAAAAATTCTTCTTAGTTTTCTTGAGTTATATTTCATGCTTAGCCTGGCCATTAAGGTCTTGCATGGTCAAGTTCTTCCCTGCTTTAGTGACCATATTATGTGACACCATCCTCCTCATCTTTGCACTTCACCACAAATGTCCCTTCTTTCAGTCCAGGCTTTAGGGACTCTGTCCCTGTTACTATCCCTCTGTGGAAGCTTACCACATCATATCCTATTTTAATTCAAAACAACAAATTGGGTTTCATGTCCTCAGAGAAACATAATAAACCATCAGAGAAAATTAGATCCACTTTATGTCCTTTAGAAACCCTGTGTACATTTCTTTTTCTAATTCTGATAAGTTCTTTTGACATATTTACTTACATTCATAATCATTATTATTATACACATCTGTCTACAAATGAACTTCTATGAAGTCAAGTAAAATATCCATATCTGTGTCATTTTAACATGTAAAAGCAATTACTAGGTGCTACATACATATTTAGTATATAAATATTTAGTGAAAAATATGAATTTTAAAGGTTTTATTTTCAAAGCTTTGTAGATTTCTCATCATTAATTTTATGGATCCTAGTTTTCATTTCAGTCTAAAATAATTTTTTAGAAAAAAAAATTGTTGTTTAATTACCTAAAATGTTAACTTAGGGGTCCTAGAGAAGAACAGCTCTTCTGAAGCATGAAATATAACTCAAGAAAACTGAGAAGAATTTTTCAAGGAATTTAGTCTACTCTGCCTTCACTTTCTTGGCCTAAGAGCAAAATCATTCTTACCTGAAACTTGCTAGAAAGAAGATTTAATGGCCATAATACATGAGAGAGTTCTTCTCAGAAAATGAACACAAAGAAAATGAAAAACAGTGATTGACAGAAAGGTAAATACAAAAGAGCAGAGAATAAACTGGGAAAGCACATGTCTGGATAAGTATGTGACACTAAAAGCTATTAAAGGTGACAATAGCATCATCATTTTTTCTACACTGTCTTTTATGCAAAACATACTCAAACTAGACCTGCACTGACCTCTCCCCAAATGGCACAGCTTGGGGTTTTGAAAGCATGTTGGATAGTCATTATATTTCATTCCTTTTCACACTGACTGTGGCAACAGTATCTAATAATATAAAGACCAGAAAATCTGCCTGTATGATATTCAGGTCACTTCTACCAGGTCTTTTCTATTCTAGACAACTCTGATGTTGCCGCTTAAAAATAGGAATTGAGGACAAGAGATGATGGAGGAAACACTTCAACACTGTTCCAGAACCAACATTCAAGACTTCTGTTAAGTGAAAAGAAAATCAATAATAATCACGCAAGGAGTGAATATGACCATATCTTACTTTTGTCCAATCTAGAAATCTAACAGAAGGAAGAAAGAACATGCAAGAAATACTTTCCACAGTGCTCTCTCCCTTATAACCCCTCTTATGTATTTTTCTTCTAAGTGGTCAACTATAAACTCTGACTTTGTTTTTGATAAGGTGTAGTTAAGTTGCCCAGAGATGGAACTCTTCCAAATATGGGATTTTCAACCCTCTGGTCTGCTACTGTTGCTATTCTTGTCCATTTTTATGAGAAGTTAAATGCAAACTATTATTCACAGTACATTTTATAATGCCACATAGATTTGAGGAACTAACAGAACTGTGCAAAGCTTTGACATAATCGCAGTGCTGAAAATTGACCAAAACTATTGCAGACATTTAAACTGTATACTTCCCAGCCAGCCACAAGAGGGGCAAGTGTTCCAACTAACTGTAAGAAAAGGCTGATCCCACAGATGTTGTTTGCTAAGAATGGAAAATCAAAGCTATTTTAAGAAGTTTCTCATTCGTTGTTACTAGCTTTGAAATCATAAATTGGACAACAACATGATCAAGTTGATATAGAAATATCCCTAATGAATATCTTTTGAGTCCATTTGTTATTAAAACTTTTCTTTCTTACTTAATGCAAATAAGATCAAGTAGGATGTTAAATTTATCTAAATGCATATGATTAAACAATGGATACATTTAATAAAAGTTAGCTTGCATAAGCAGGAGCACCTAGAATGGGAGTGTAATTTGAATCATAGGATATTAACACCAAAAAGTAAAGAGGAGTAATGTTTCTGGCCCTCTGAATGAAATATGACCACTGTTCTATATGTGAAGTGCAAACATACCTTAGCAGTGAAAAGAGAACAACTCAACAAGAGAATGACCTAATCTCTATTGTGTATTAGCAACGTGGTTTGCAGAAGGCTGGAGAAACAAAAGGATACACACAAATGGGAACAGTGCCTGCAGGAGCAACAGAAAAAAAAATCAATAACAAATTTGTTGTTTGTACTATGAGAGAAAACATCTCTCTGTTCTGTTATTAAAATGGGAATAGGTTAACCTAAGAGAACCAGAACTTTGCTTGGTTTTGATAGATGGTATACTCTCAGTGAGTGTATTTAGTGTCTAAGATTAAACTCATCTGCAGTTCTTGGGAAAATGGGGTAGTTGTATTTTTGCAGTATTCTTAAGCCATCCCTTTTTTAGGGCAATTTTCTCTAAAATACTAAATAAAATATAATACAATATGAAATCTTCTAAGCAAATGCAGGCCTTAGAATTATGACATAAAATTAACAGAATAGTATATGGCATTACTTTTAGGAAAAGTGAATCTATAATCCCCCTTCCACTCAAATCAGATGGTACATAGTATTTATTATGTCACAGACACAGGGGGCTGATTTCTCAGACAAATAATACAAATTAAATCAATATAATTAATTGGATGCTACAGTGAAATGGAAATGTTGAGCAACCAGCATCTTAAATCATAATAAGTCCTCTAAGAAATAGTCTCAGAGCTATTGAGAGGAAATATATCACAACTCCTGATCATTTATAAATCACCACACAAAGGAATTATAAGAAATTTTTGATATTTCCACCATAGTCTATTTTTGACTCTAAAAATCAGGAAGTTTGGTGTATTATTATGTATAATCACCATTAATCTTATATAAGCAGAAAACATTAAATAATTGGTAAATTCTTCTTTTCTTCAAAAAGCCCAATGCTGCCTAATTAAATACTATAAGTTTCCTACAGGATCAGCTAGAACTCCATGAATAATTCAGTTTTATTAATTCATCTATATCAAAGAAGGTAAACTACACATATGTATAAGTTGATGCATAAAACTCACTTATGCTATTTAAAATTCAGTTTGTATTTTAGTATAACTAAATGCGGGACACAGTCAAACATGGTCCCATATCAACTGTTATGTAATGTAAGTATTTCAATAGAGGAGTTACATGTTAGCAAACAACAAAAATACAGAGGGGTTCTTATGTACAAGATTAGTGTAAATCTTGTATCTTGGGTTTAATCATTAAATTTTTATTCATTAATTTACTTAATAAATTCATATTAGAATACTACTCTAAGAAGCACAGTACTGTAATAGTAATATTTTTTCTCAAGAGTTTATAATCTTCTGGGAAAGACATGCAAGAAAATAAAATGTGCTCTTTGAGCCTCAGGCTATGGTGCAAAGGTAGCTCCCAGGAGCTCTAGAGGCAGATATAGAAGGATTGCAAGTTCAAAGTTGACCTCAGCAATCTAGCGAGGTTCCTAGCAACTTAGCAAGAATTCAACTCAAAACAAAACAAAACAAAAAAACTAAAAAGGGCTTGGGATGTGGTTCAGTGGTTAAGTGCCTCTGGGTACTGGGGGAAAAAATGTGGTATTTGAGATAGAAACACAATGTGTCATCCGAACAGTCATGTTGTTCCAGACATATAATGTCATATATCCACTATTCCTGGATCTCAATAGACCATTGAATCTCAAAGGGCATTCCTGATAAAGTGAGAGGTGGGGACCTTGGTAAGATGAGATTAGGGAAAATAGAAGGGAACAGTTACTGGAAGGCTATTTATTTCATGCCAGAAAACACGGGGAGTTGAATCTATAAGCCTTGAGAGCCAGTAAAATATTTGAAGCAGGGAAATTACATAATGAGATTGGTATTTTAGAAAACAAATATGGCTAACTGTATAAAGTAGATATTAAACAAACTTAAATAATAATAAAAAAAAAAAACAGCAGTGAGAAGACTGTTTCAGATGCTCATAGAACATGCCCAGATCCTGAATAAGGAAGTAACAACAGTACTGGAAAAGGAAACAGAATCAATAGGAAAGGAAAGACTGAGGTGCATAATGTTGAGCTTGGCTACTGTGTGGATGGTTGTGCTATTCAAAAATATCAGTACATAGTTGCAGTTATACATCCAAAGCTCAGAAGGAAAGTTTTAGATACATTCTTAAAAATCATCAGTGTTTTGGTACTAATTGAAACCATAGTAAGATAGATCATCTGTAAGGAGTATACAGAATAGAGGAAAAAGGTAGTTTGATAGTGAGTCACTGTGGAAATTTGATATGTTGAGTTCTGGGGAAAAATCCCATAGGTGTTATGAGACATGGATAGGACCTGGTGAAGGTGAACAGGGAAAAGCAAAGTGATTACTAGGAAAACTGATGCCCAGTGAAGAGGAAGAAAACAATTTATAGCAGCATCAATCTGTAAGGAGGTATGATTTCTTCCAGCCAACACTTAGTATCCTGAGATGATGGCTTGGTTGAACAAATGGTATATACTTTTATAATGCTTGGGGGAAATCATTTAAATTAGCAATAAAAAAAGGCAATCCAAACAACTAAGTCTAACAAGTAAGTTGCAAAGTAAATGTTTATATGATCAGCAATTGAGCCTGAAATTCATAAGAAATAAACAGAAACAATAGGGATGAAAGAAAAGTGAGGATTGGATAAGCAAAGATTAGGTTATGAAGATAAGTATAGTGAAAATAATGAAGTAAAAGACTAGAACGAATGGAAACTGTGAACAGAGATTAGTATTTTGGAACTTATTTCATACAAGGTAATAAAATTTAAGAGATGAGAAAAAATCTAGGTCATAGCCATGGGAAAAGTTGTCTAAAGGGGTACAAGTTGAGGAAACTAGAATCCATAAAAATGTGCCTCTGTGAGAATAAAGTGGCCAGTGGGCTAGCCACTTAGGAGTCTTTGAAGTCATTATGGAGGCTGCCAGGATTTGAAATAAAAAGAAAGACTGCAAGTCACTTATCAAAGGACCACAGCAGATGACAATATCAAAGAATGATAAATCATGGCAGAACTTCAAATCTGTAAATTTTAAAATGAGACGAACATCAATGATCAGGAAGTAGCAATACGAATTAAAAAAATGCAGATTTTGTCTGTGACACCAAGGATAATCGAGTAGAAATTATTTGAGGATATCCTTTAGAGGAGACGGTGCCCACTGTCTCTGATTTTATTTAAGCACCAAAGTTGAAAAAATGAAAACTTAAAACAGATACTTTGTTTTAGTAAGCTTCTCACCACTGTGACCTAGCGGCCTGACAAGAGCAAATTAAAGAAGGGAAAGTTTATTCTGGCTCACATTTCAAAGGTTCAGCAGTGTTTGGTCAGCCGACTTTACAGCTCTGGGCCCAAGTGAGGCAGAACTTCATGGAAGAAGGGTGTGGCAGAGAGAAGCAGCTCAGGATATGACATCCAGGAGGCAGAAAGCTGTGCTCACAGGCATACCCCCTACTGTTTTACCTCCACCAGTCACACCCTATCTTCCTACAGTTGTAACCTGGTTAATCCATATAAGTGGATTAATAAACCGTTACATTAAACTTCTCATAATCTAATCATTTCACCTTTTAAAATTCTTACATCACCTCACACATTAGCTTTCAGGGGACACCTAATATCTAAACAATAATATAGTTAAAGGATTAATCAGATATATAAAATAATTAGTTGTGAAGAAGGACAGAGTAAGTTAGAAATAAGTGGAAATATGACCAAGGGATATTGATTTTGCATGTAGCTATGCACAGCAAATTGTGAAGAATGAAGAGAATCATCTACAAACTGTGGCAATAATCAGGAAGAAACAGGTAACAAAATCAAAATAATGACCTTTAATTGACTACATTCATAAGTTTCTTGCTTTGGCATAAAAACATTGAGAAGAAATTGACCCTTTTGAGAACAAAGCAGCGTAATCAGACTTGTTGTTCAAAATATGGTTTCAACTTCAGGGAGAATAGATTGGTGTCAAATGATATTTGAGATAAGGAGAACAATTAGGAGACTACTGTACCAAACCAAAGGAGAGATGATGATGAGCAGATGGAGAGTTACCTACTGGGAAGGAGAAAAGTGGGTCAATATAAGACACTTCAGGATGATTACTTGACAGGGTTGTCTTGTCAAAGTCACTGAGTAATTGTCAGAAACAATAACAAAAAAGATTGTTATGTGAAAAAGACTGAAGTAACTGGCACCAATACCAAGATGGTTGTAACATTAGTTTTATCAGTCTTTTGTATGCTTTACCATTCATGGCCACATAAACTATCTTCCCTATTATACAGACTCTGGAACCCTAAAAACTATATTTCCCAGAATTCTTTGCCCACAGGGTTCAAAGTTATATTCCCAACACTGAATGTAATGGTTTGAAATTTAAGAGCCAGAGAAGAATAAATATGTTCTTTCCTTTAGAGGCATCAAGGAAGTGGGTGGCCAGACTAGTTATATGAAGCTCTTATCAGGTTCCTGGGAAACTTCTTTAGTGGTCAAACTTTGGTACTCTAGCAGCAATTACAATGCTTTTACTTCCTAGTTTTGTCAAATCCAGCAGAGCCTGCCCCTGGCCTATGTTCTGCCAGCCCTTCAGATGTTAAGCATCTTATTCCCCATATTAAATCTGTTCCCACTGAGATAGCTAAACTTCTGTTTTTTTTTTTTTTTTTTCTAATTGAACCCTTGACTAATACAGAATGTTGTAACATAAATGGGTCAGAGGTGGGAAACTGGAATTGGTTATCTGACCCAGTTTTATTTGAAAATAGTAATAATATCATTGCAAAGATAAATGGAATGCTAGTAGGCCAGGGCATGCCTGTAGCTTCCTGCAAAGAATTTTTTCTTAAGACATAGTTTCAGGAGACCACAATGGTTGTTGAAATGGAACTTAGTGGACACAGCACCTATAAGCACTATGGGATACTTACTTCCGAACACAGCTAGTTTAAAAAAAAAAAAAAAAACTACAAATTCAAGACTTTTTTCCTGAAAGAAAGGCAAAAAACAAGCTACTTATTACTGCTTTCAAAGAACCTCTATTTCCCTGTGACACTGGGATTAATGATAAAAAAATAAAACAAAAGTAAGCTATTCACAGTCCAAAATAACTACTAGTTGATATTCACAGGATCTGCAGAGTTCTTATATGACATATAGAGCATTGAATTGTGCTTAAAAAGTGGCACAGAAATTTGGAATGATGTTATGTGGTAAATCCTGGTGATTCTGAAGACGTTAGACCTCCCAAATTCACTGTTTCTTTCTGGCCAGCCTTCTTTTTTGAGATCAGTCTATTCATTCTGGAAGATACTGTGATGAAATGATTACCTTGCAAAGGATTGCTGATTCTCCTCAAGAGCTATTCCTACCAATTTTCATTACCTATGGGATCTTTTTTTAAAAAAGTCAAATATCTGTTTATTGAAAGAAATAGGAGGAAAAAATAGAAACACATTTCTCTTCTGCTTTCTCTGAAATTGCACAACATACAAAAGAATTGTAATAAAGTTGCCAATTTATATAAAAAATGGGAAATATGTTTCAGAATAAATGTTGAGGGTATTATATCAAGGAAGAAGCAGCATACAGTTAAATGCAACAACATTTATAAACAAAGTATATTGGTGGTCCACAGTGTTAACTTTTATCATGCTGATTGGATTAGGTAAGGAGGCATAGAAAAATACCCTACTTCACACAGTAGGTAACAAGTTTGTCCTCACAAAAGTTTAGAATTTAGGAGCATGCCACCCTGAAGATTTTTATTTTTGTCATCTAAATCTTTTCAAAGTGTCCCTTCCAAAATAAAAGTCAACTTGCTACCATTTATACCCCTAAAACACTGAAAAGGACAAGACTCTTTGGGGACCTTTTAGGATTTCTGCAGCCAACATGTACCTATTTGAGCATGTTGCTTCCAGCCATTTAATAAGAAGCCCAAAGCCACAGGATCTGAGTGAGTATCAGAAAAGGAAAATGTTCTGCAGGCAAGAGACTTCAACACAAGATGCTCAGCCAGTTGGAAATTGTGAAGCAAAGATGCAAAGATGCTCAAATGTCTATCATCAATCAGGATGCAATATGCTATGCGGTCACCACTCATTTGAAGCAAAGCATTGCCTTCTTCCACAAATAACTATTTTCACTTTGAGAAGCACCTCCTGGTTTGCTATTGTATTTGCATATATTAACCAAAATTTTATTTTATTCTCTTCTTCCTATGTTAATTTATATGCGGCATATGTCTAGCATTTTATCTACATTTTAATTTACAAAATACAAAGGTATCTTGTAAGTAAGCTGGAAGTGCAATAATCATCATGTAGAGATTAGATAAAGTGATGGATGAGGGTGTACATCTCTTCTTTTGGGAGTATAGTATTTCACATTTTCACTTGATTAGGACTGTTACATCAAGGAAGAAAGAATAACACACACACACACACAAATAATCTCACATCATATTAGAATTAGTCTTACTCTGTGTTGTTGCTTAATAAGGTATCATAAAGTATGTGGCTTAGGAACAATAGAAATTATTTTCTCACAGTTCTGGAGATTGTGAGGTCCAAAATCAAGATACCAACAGTTTCCATGGCTGGTGGGGGCCTGATTCATGGTTCACAGATTACACCCTTTGTGTGTGTCCTCCTGGTGGGAAGGACAAACAAACTCCCTATGGCCTCTTTTCTCAGGGCACTAATTCCACTGACAAAGGACCCACACTCAAAACCCAAGGGGCCCACCCTCAAATATGTTCCCAGTTGGGATTCAGTTTTCAATGTATGAATTGAGGGGAACACAAGCATTTGGAACATAGCACAGGGATACCTGTTGTTGCTTTTATTGTTATTTTGAGTTTATATATTAATAGAAATGCTTCTTATACGTCAGGAAACCAAGGGGAGACTGAATCACGTTGATATTTAACACTATTCACATTATTCTAAACTCTCCCTGTATCACAGGCATTAAAAGCACTAAAAATGGTAATTTTCATATTCTTTTCAGCAGAATTCCCATTTAGATTTTGATAATAATAGACATTTATATGAAATTTCATAGACAGAAAGCAAAAGTCATTTTTCTCTTCCAGTAGGGACTGATAACTGTGTAGCCAAGCAATAAAAGCCACTTCTGGAAACACTCTGGATAACATCTTCACATCACCTTCCAAAGACAGCTGAATTCACAGACAGTTTGCACTTTCAGATTTTCCTGAAGCAAGCAGTAGTTCTTTAACTTTTCATCTCCCAGACCTTGTAAGGTCCCTGTAATAATTCCCATCTACTAAAATATTCAGAGTGCCAAATAAACTAAGTCATCTAATAAAATAAACTAGAAGTTTAAAATGAACACAAATAAATTTTAAACAAAAGGAAAAGTGAAACTTCAATCTAGCAATTATAATACCGATTTCTGACCTCATTTTTATATTTTTAAAATTTTCTTTATCTGTTCTTTTAGTTATACATGACAGTAGAATATATTTTGACATACAATATACACATGGAGCATAACTTCCCATTTTTGTGGTTGTATATTATGTGGGTTTACACCAGTCTTGTATTTTTATATGAATATATCAGTGTTATATCTGATTCATTCTACGTCTTTCCCATTCCCATCCCTCCTACCTTCCCCCCAATCTGGTGAACCTCTACTCCCACCTCCACCATTGTGTGTCAGCATTCATGTATCAGAGATAAAATTCAGTTTTTGGTTTGGGGGAATTGGCTTATTTTACTAAGTATGATAAGTCTCCAGTTCCATCCATTTACCGACAAATGCCATAATTTCATTTTTCTTTATGGCATATTCCACTGTGTATATGTACCACATTTTCTTTATCAATTCATCCATTGAAGGACACTTAGGTCATTTCCATAGCTTAGCTATTGTGAATTGGGCTTTTATAAACATTGCTGTGGTGACCTCATTTTTTATAATTATGTATTACTTTGCTCATTCATTAAAAACACAGAACAAGTGATCATATTCTCAAATGTTTGATATTTTTCATGAACATTCTTTTATAGGACATGCCCTCAAATAACACTTTTTCCTCTTCTTTAGTCATATGTAATTTATATATCATATAAAATTGTTATCATATAACATAATAATATATTAATTCTATTTTTATATAATATTATTCATTATTATATATTATTTATATAATATTATATAATATTTATATGATATTACATAAAATCATATTTATTACATAGTATAATATAGTATATATTAATATGACATTAATTGCCGCAGTCTGGCTGGGCACAATTCAGGAGCCACTTGTCAAAAGAAACGAACTTTATTTTTAGAACCACACATGCCAAACAAAACAGCTCCTCAGGAAAAACCCTCAGAGCCCAACTGCCACCACCGGCTTCCCACAAGCCTCTCAACCTCCCCCACTCCTCCTGCTCTTGAGGCCGATTGGCTGGGTCGCATGGGCGGAGCCAAAAAAAGTCCCCCAATGAGCAGCTCCGAAGTCTGAAAGGGCAGGGAAACAGCCCAATGAGCATCACTGCAGAGAAGCCAATCAGCTAGAAGTTGCTGGGGCCGCTGTGAGCCAATCAGCTGGCAGTCTGAAAGTTTGCTGGGGCCCCTTCAGCTGTGGCTCTCAACATGTCCCCCTCTCTGTTTAAACAACAAGCATGTGGCTTAGGGACCGTGCCTGCCTTAGGTTGTCCAATAGTACATATGGTTCTTACCCGTTATCGGATGAGCTGACCTCAAGGTGTCAGCCTCCTGTCTTAGGTTGGTACCATTGCAATTGGATCTTACCCGCCACTGACTACCGGTCCAGTATACAGCCACACCTGTGGATAGGTCTTTGTACCATCAGGGGGGTGAGGTTCTTTGCCTCACCTCTATTGGCCCCCAAATTTTAGCTGAACCATCATGACAAGCAGAAGGGAGGAAGATACACCAAGCCAATTGACGGCTCCTTTTGGAAAAATTGTACCACCAATGACATCATCAGCAAAAATACCCCAACACTACCACAAGTCGCTGCACCAACAGATAGTTCACAATGCATACAGGTGAATTCACAATGCATACAAGTGATACATAGTCCAGGCAAGTTCTACAAGCAGTTCAGTGATGGATATTGCAGAAGCTGTAGATTGGTTTTATCTTTGTCTTCACCGGCACTGGGATGAAGATAGGAATTCTGGCAATAATGGCTAAAGAAAAAATTATGTAACATTCCAGAAGGCACTAAAAGAAAACAATTTTCTTAACAACTTACATTATCTTGAAGAGAATTATTAAATATAATGAAAAGGAAAGGTGAAAGTAAACAAACAGATCTGTTAACCTCCTTTTTTGTTCACATATTAAAACAATCCTCAACAGTTGTTTACCCAATTTAAATTAAACCATTTAAATCACGAGAATAAAAAAAAAATATTTGGATCCATTTTTTCATGAGCGCTCATCATATATGATATATGGACATACGTACATATAAACATACAACATAAAACACAAGAGTGCACACAACACATAACATAATAGTAAAGGCCTTATAACTTTTTACAGGTGAAATCTCCATTGCAATGTTTAAAAACTCTATAGTCAAAAAATAGAACTGATCAGCAAAAACATTAACCTAGGTCGGTATGAGCTCAAAAAACAAAATAGAGATTCATGATGTGGGAAAGGGTAATAATAAAATAGATATTGAAAAAAGCATCCTGGTTCTGTCGCAGATGTTAGGATAGCCAAACTGGAGTTTTGGATATCAGCTGTTATGGATTTGAGCCAAATCATCTTCTTTTGGTCTGTAGAAATCACTTTAGTTAATCTCTCTGGAATCCAAATCGGCTACTGTTCTCCCTGTGGAAACACACAAACAGAACCCCGACTCCTGACAATCACTGGGTCAGGACCTTTCCATTGTCCTGTTAGACTATCCCTCCAAAGAACCTTGGGCTTATGCACATTTTTTGGACACATATGCCTTTCCGCAGCACTAAGTCCTGATGAATCCAAATTTTAAAAGTTTAGAGTAAAAAGGGTTATTTTAAGTTTAACTTTGGGGAATATATACCCCTTCCCAATTCCTTCTTTTTGCTTTAATAAGTACATTTTAATAGTTTGATGAGCTTTTTCAACTACGCCTAGTCCCTGTGGATTGTATGGGATTCCTGTTATATGAGTAATGCCAAATGTTGAGCAAAATTGTTTAAAAGAGGTAGAAGTATAACCAGGGGCATTATCTGTTTTTAACTGTTTTGGAATGCCCACAGTGGCAAAATTTTGTAAGCAATGAGCTATAACATATATAGTTTTTTCTCCGGCATGAAGGGAGCCCATCAAAAATCGAGAAGAAGTATCAACTGTAACATGCAAATATTTTAATTTTCCAAATTCTGGCAAGTGTGTGATGTCCATCTGCCAAATATGGTTAGGTATCAATCCTCTAGGATTGACTCCAAGATTAACTTGTGGTAAAAAGGTCACACAATTTTGATATTGTTTTATTATTTGTCTAGCTTGTTCCTTAGTTATTTTAAAACACTTTTGTAAAGTATTAGCATTGACATGGAACTTTTTATGAAAATTTGTAGCTTCTTCTAGTGTAGAGAAAATACGTATGTCATGTGTAGTTTTATCTGCTAAATCATTGCCCAAACTAAGGGTTCCAGGCAATCCTGTATGTGCCCTGATATGTCCTATAAAGAATGGATCTTTTCTGAACCATATTAGACTTTGTATAGTGGAAAGCAAAGAGAAAACAGTAGAGGAAGGGGAAATCCTACCAGCAACTTCAAGGGATATTATAGCATTAACTATATACTGACTATCGGAAAATAAATTAAATACAGAATCTTTAAACATCACAAAAGCTTGTAATACTGCATTAAGCTCTACCTTTTGAGCTGATTGTTTGGGTACTAAAAATGTAAAAGTTTGATCAGGTGTAACTATTGCTGCTGTACCATTATTTGACCCATCAGTGAATATATTTGGAGCATTCATGATAGGGGTATTTCTTGTCATTTTTGGAAAAATTACAGGATGTGATGACCAAAAAGACAATAAAGGATTAGATGGTAAGTGGTTATCAAATGAAACATTAGATTTGCACATGATTATTGCCCAAGTATTTAACTCATTAGCTAACTCATCAATTTGATCCATAGTATATGGAGTAATAATTTTATTGGGAGAAATTCCAAACACTCCCTTTGCTGCTTTTATTCCTTTGAGTATTAATTGTCCTACAGCCTCAGGATACCTAGTAAGAATAGTGTTAGGAGAATAAGATAAATGTATCCACAATAATGGACCTTCTTGCCAAAATACTCCTGTAGGAATATTTTTTGTTGGTAGTACAATAAATAAAGGCAAACTTATATCAATTCTATCCAAATGCATATTTTCCATATATGTTCCAATGATTTTTAATGCCTTTCTTGCTTCAGGCGTTAACATGCGGGGTGAATTTGGATCTGATGGACCATTTAGAATATCAAATAAAGGTCCCAACTCTCCTGTTGGTATACCTAGATAAGGCCTTATCCAATTTATGTCTCCTAATAACTTTTGAAAGTCATTAAGTGATTTGAGTTGATCTACTCGTATTTGAATTTTTGGTGGACGGACCATGGTTGAGGATAATAGAACCCCTAAATAATTAATTGGAAAATTTAATTGTACTTTATTGCTATCTCTAGATTATAATTTTTTAATAAGTTTGTAAGTGTGGCATAACATTCTAGCAATGTGTTTTTATCTTTATGTGCCAATAATACATCATCCATATAGTGAAATATTTGTAGTTTAGGATTTTGATTTCTAAGTGGCTGGATTACTTTGTTAACATAAATTTGACACATAGTTGGGCTGTTAGCCATCCCTTGAGGGAGTACTTTCCATTCATATCTCTGATCAGGACCTTCATAATTCAGTGCAAGTATAGTAAATCCAAAATATGGACTATCCTCAGGATGAATTGGAATTGAAAAACAAACAATCTTTAATATCTATAACTAAAACATACCAGGTTTTTGCAAAGCAGACAATTGAGGAATCCCCGATTGAGCAGGTCCCATGATAACAATTTCATTAATAATGGCTCTTAAATCTTGCAGTAATCTCCATTTACCAGATTTCTTTTGATGACAAAAATGGGAGCATTATGGGGAGATACAGAAGGTTGTATATGTCCTTCCGCTAATTGTTGTTTGACCAGGTCATGGGCTGCTTGTATCTTTTCTTTAGTCAGGGGCCACTGAGGAACCCATACTGGTCTTTCTGATTTCCAAGTAATTTTTATTGTCTCAGTGGCCCTTTCTGAAAATCCAACCCATGTCTGTCTGTTCCTTGATCTATTTGTATTGGTGCTGCTATACCTTGTTCTTGTTTTTCTAATCTTTTTCCTTTCCTAAAACCTTGTCTAGTCATAATAGTGGGTGCATTTTGGTTGATGTTATTTGTTAACATTAAACCTAATTGATCTAGGACATCTCGTCCCCATAAATTTACGGGAAGATGATCTAATACATATGGCTGTATAGTTCCTTCACATCCTTCAGGATCCTTCCAATCTAATACCATTGCACTTCTATGGGGATTAGTCGCCACTCCTAGGCCTCGAAGCGTTTGAGTGGCTTGTTGTAATGGCCAATGTTTTGGCCATTCTTGATGAGAGATGATGCTAAGGTCTGCACCTGTATCCAGTAGTCCATTAAATTCATGTCTTTGAATATTTAGTTTTAGCATTGGGCAAGAATCTAAATTTAAAGACAGCATAGCCCAATCTATACCTGTGGAGCCTAATCCCTTGGAACCTCTTTCTACAGCACGACTGGAAAATTTATCATATAGGCTGGGTATTATTAGTAACTGTGCTATTCTATCTCCTGGTGAAATTACTGATATACCCTTTGGAGAACTGGCTATAATTTTTATTTCACCTTCATAGTTGGGATCAATTACCCCAGGACTTATCATAAGTCCTTTTAGAGTAGAAGAGCTGTGTCCCAATAATAAGCCTACTGTTCCTTTGGGAAGAGGTCCTTTTAGCCCTGAGGGAATGATTTGAACTCCCATTTCTGGAGTTAGTACTGCTCTGGTGGAGGCGCAGACGTCCAACCCTGCACTCCCTCTGGTTTGTCTGATGAGGGATCTGATGGACAATGTGTCCTGGGCACTACCCTGATGGGGTTGCTGGGTTCCTCCAGTGCTCCGTATATTTGTGGTTTTGGGCCCCGGAGCATTGGGCCCCCCTGTCCATTTTTTGGCAATGGAGCCCGATGCCTTTCTCCATGATATCGTGGATAAACACCCGGTCCTTGTTCATTTTTTGATAATGGAGTACCCTCTATGGTGGTTTGAGAATGGCATTCATTAGCCCAATGTCTCCCTCTACAGCATCGTGGGCAAATACCTGGTATTCTAGTCCTTTGATACCTAGTTTTGTTAAACCCTCCTCCTATGGGGCAATTCCTTTTAAAATGTCCTGTTTGTTCACAATTGTAGCATGTTCTTGGCCTGGCATCTAAAGCTTGTTTTACTGCAGCTGCCACAATTTGCCCTTGTTCATTAATGTCTCTGGCATCTAAAGCCTGTTTTACTGCAGCTGCCACGACTTGCTCTTGTTCATTAATGTCTCTACATAATTTAATATATGTGTTTAAATCTTCATGTTTCCATGGTCTAATGATATCTCTGCACCAACGATTCGCTTGGTCATAAGCCAGTTGTTTTATTAATGGCATTGCTTGTTCTGTATTCCCCAAAACTCTGGTAGCTGTTTGAATAAGCCTATCTACAAATTCAGCGTAAGATTCATTAGCTCCTTGTATTACTTTAGATAACTGACCTTGTAAACCTCCATGTCCTTGTAAAGTCTTCCATGCCTTAATTGCATCTACAGCAATTTGTGCGTATACACCAGGATCATATGCAATTTGTTGCTGCTGATCCTCATAACGTCCCTTTCCTAACAACATATCTAGATTTCTCTGAGGATAACCAGCTGCTGCATTTCGCCTAGCCGTCTCCTTGAAAATTCCTCATTGGCAACCTTCCATAACAGGTATTGTCCTCCATTTAGCACAGCTTTACACATATTAGCCCAATCTGCTGGTGTCATGTTCAAGTTGTTAATGGATTCGACCAAGCTTACAGTGAAGGGTGCTTGAGGACCATAGGTTGTTACAGCCTCTTTTAGCTGCTTCACTATTTTGAAATTTAAAGCATAGTGAATTTGCTGCCCTCCTGCCTCAAATACAGGGCATGTTAATATTTGAGATCTTGTCTCAGGATCCCAACTATCAACTGCGGGGGTTGGGAGCCTCCCAGCATATGGAGGTGGCCTTGTTGGTTGGACACTTACGTCCTCTGGTGATAGAAAGGTGTTAGTAGCAGTCTCCTATTGTAACTTTCCCCCTGATGGCTTTTTCTGCTTTACACTTTCTTTCTCTGTCTGACTAGCTTGAGAGGCCTTCTCTTTTACTTGAATTTTTTCCTCTTTCTGACTAACTTGAGAGACCTTCTCTTTTACTTGAATCAATATGTCTTCTCCTTCCTCTACCTTTGTCTGAACTGAAGGCTTTGGACTAAGCAAACAAGATACCAACGTCCACAATGGCAATGTGCCAACTGGCAGAGTCTCTGGGCTTTTCTTTTCTATTCTTTTTAAATCTTCACCATGATGGTTCCATTGTGATATATTTAACAACTCCTCCTTAAAAAGCCATGGGCTACATTTTTGTATTTTGAAATTTAAAGCATGGTGAGTTCGCTGCCCTCCTGCCTCAAATACAGGGCATGTTAATATTTGAGATCCTGTCTCAGGATCCCAACTATCAACTTCAGGGGTTGGGGGCCTCCCAGCATATGGAGGTGGCCTTGTTAGTTGGACATTTACGTTCTCTGGTGATAGAAAGGTGTTAGTAGCAGTCTCCTGTAGAGGTGGCGCAGTTGGTTGGACACTTATGCCCTCTGGTGATAGAAACGTGTTAGTAGCAGTCTCCTTTTGTAACTTTCCCCTTGATGGCTTTTTCTGCTCTAAGCTTTCTTCCTCTATCTTTGTCTGAACTGAAGGCTTTGGACTAAGCAAACCAGATACCAACGCCCACAATGTCAATGTGCCAACTGGCAGAGTTCCTGGGCTTTTCTTTTCTATTCTTTTTAAATCTTCACCATGATGGTTCCATTGTAATATATTTAACAACTCCTCCTTAAAAAGCCATGGGCTACATTTTTGTATTGTATCAACGTATGCCCTGACTGCTCTTGATTTTACTGAGATGCCTCCTTCCTCTAACAATTTACTTAACACTCTTTCGGTTTGTTTTTTACTAATTTCTGATCCCATATTTCTACTATAATACAACCCAACAAGATAACACCAAACAAAACCGAGACAGAATGAAATAAAAATGGAACCACACAAAATCATTATATCAGTCTTTCTATCCTCCTGAAATGTCCATCCGTCCTTTCTCCCTATCTGTTCCTCAGATGCAAATAGTTTTTCCTCAGATGTTAGCAGTTTTTCTTCTGTCTCACTCATCTCCAGGGACAGACAACTTAAAACAAAAGTGAAACAAAACAAAAGAAGAATCTTAAAATGGCTACCCATCCTCTTGCCCTGCCCTCAGGGGCGAGCAGTTTACCTTATCACTTACCCTCAGTTGTTCCCCATGCGAGCCACCAAATGCCGCAGTCTGGCTGGGCACAATTCAGGAGCCACTTGTCAAAAGAAACGAACTTTATTTTTAGAACCACACACGCCAAACAAAACAGCTCCTCAGGAAAAACCTTCAGAGCCCAACTGCCACCACCAGCTTCCCACAAGCCTCTCAACCTCCCCCACTCCTCCTGCTCTTGAGGCCTATTAGCTGGGTTGTGTGGGCGGAGCCAAAAAAAGTCCCCCAGTGAGCAGCTCCGTAGTCTGAAAGGGCAGGGAAACAGCCCAATGAGCATCACTGCAGAAGAGCCAATCAGCTAGAAGTTGCTGGGGCCACTGTGAGCCAATCATCAGCTGGCAGTCTGAAAGTTTGCTGGGGCCCCTTAGGCTGTGGCTCTCAACAATTAATATGTAAATATATTACTGCATAATGAATATATATTATATATATGTATTTATGTAACAATAATCTTTTATAAATTACATATATTTTATATTATTTATATATAAATTATTTATATGTAATTTATTAAGCACACATTCATTCCATTAAATGAAATGCAACTGAGGCAATGGGGCCAACAAGAAACAAACCATTTTGAGTTACTTTTATAAATACTTTAAAAACTGATCAGGCAGCAATTAAGAGATATACAATGGTGGTCACAGATCCCTCATTATCTTCTTTCTTGATAATCAGTTTCTTCATAAGCAAAGTGAAGATAAAACACATCACAGAGCAAGTAAAGGAAATAAAAAGAATGTATGTGTGAAACACGTTGCTCACAGAAATCTGTGATTCAACTGCTAGTTACTGGTTTTTGGAATGACTATAATATGGATTTATAATATCTTCATAACCTTTTAATCATTATTTAAACAGATGTGCCTTATTATGTAGTGATTTTGTTCACTATAAGTCTGTCACAATTAAAAGAAAAAGGGAAATTTGTTTAGAATAGAAAGACAAGGACATTATACTAGTACCATTGTTGGCAAATAAGAGGTTTCTGAAAACATATTCTGAATTGGTCTCCCAGGTGTTCATGTCTCACCACAGCCACTGCAAAAGTGACTGCTGCTGTAGACTCATTCTCTCGATGTGGCTCTCAAGAAGGCCAGTTGGATAAAGTAGATAAGGCTGGCGAAGAAAATAAGCATTTTTTCCTAAGGATACTAATCATTGAATTGAGGGTCCACTGATTCCAGTATATCTTAATTAATTATATCTGCATTGACTTCATTTCCATACAAAGATACATTCTTAGATATGGGGAGTTAGGACATACACATAGGAATTTTAGGGGACACAATTCAACCCACAGTAAACTACTCTTTTTATCACTCCCCTTTCCCTTACCTAAGCAAAAACTACTTTTATATCTCACCTAGATTTATGTTTTTATATTATGTCTGGGTATTGAAGACTCCCTAATTTATGCCCCAGACTGGACTTCATCACTGAATTCTAGTCATATATCCAAATATATTTCAACATTTCCACTTTGATATATAACAAGGATGTCACACAAGTAAACAGACTTGTAAACTGAGCTTTTATGAAATCCCAAGCCAGGACAATAACAGAACATAATAAAGCACCAAAAGTGTCCCCTCTTGTCCATCCTTCATTATTATATCTCCTCCCCAGTGATAATCAACAATCACACATAATGGCATTCAGACTCTTGCTTTTTAAACTATACATACCTAAGCAATATAGCTTAATATGACTATTTTTAAATTTTATGTAAATGAAATTTTGCATGATGTGTTTTACTATGTCTCAATTCCTTGCTCAAGATTGTGTATTTAAGAATTATTCACGTTGTTTCTTTCATGGTGTTTTATTCACTATAGAATTCTATTTCATAGCAAAAAAAAAAAAAAACACCTCATGATTTATTTATTATATCACAACAAACTTTGAGGCCATTTTCATTTTTTGTCTATTACGAAAATTGTTGCTGTCAACACTCTTGAACATGTTATTTCTGTGCAATTAAGTATAATTTTCTCTGGGCTATATGCACAGAAATAGAAGTGCAGTGTCATGGCTATGTATATCTTCAATTTTACTGAATTTTACAAAATATTTTTCAAAGTTCTATCAAACTTTAGTCATAAAATGGAAGCCACTTTTTATCTCTCATATTTGGGGTTAGTGTTTTTAAAATATTTTTAATGGGATAAATTGTAGAAAGAATTAGGTAACTGAAATTTACATGGGTAACACTTTCATAGAATTCCCATTCTAAAAAGTGTATTAAGAAAATTCTACACGTTTATTATTTTGTTTTTTTTAATTCATTTCTTCTCAGTATATAAAGTCAAATTTATATTTTTGTTCAGCTCATTGAAACACCTATTCTATGAAGTGAATCGAAGTGTTGTCTAATCTAGAATTTAAAAGTAAAACAATTAAAAAATTTAAACTAATTTGTTCAAATTTTGTTTTGTTTTGTTTTGTTTTTGTTTTTGTTACTGAGGATTGAATCCAGGGGCCCCTAATAACTAAGTTGTATCTCCTCAGTTTTGTTTTGTTTTGTTTTGTTTTGTTTTGTTTTTTAGACAGGGTCTTGCTAAGTTACTGAGGCTGGCCTCAAACTTGTAGTCCTCCTGTCTCAACCTCTTAAATTGCTGGGATTACAGGTGTACACCACTGCACTCTTCATTTTTTCTAAATTTTAACATTATCTAATGATGTATGTTAATTATACAGAACAGTGAATTTCACTGTGGCATATTTATACCTGCATGTAAAGTTGGTCAATATTACACCCAAATATCTTCTCTAATCCTATTCTCTCACTTCCCCTTCCTATACCACAATGGTTTCCCTCCTACTTTCATGACATTCCTTTTTTTCTTTTTCTTTTTTCCCCCTTGAGCTCCACATTTAAAAGAAAACATACAATACATTTCTTTTGGTAACTGCCTTATTTAACTTTATATCATGGTCTCTAGTAGGTTCCATTCTCCTGCAAATGATATAATTTTATTTTTCTTTATGGCTGAATAAAATGCAATCATGAATAGATATCACATTCCCTTATCCATTCATCTGCTGATGAAGATCCAGGTTGATTCTATCATTTGACTATTGTGAATTCTGCTGTGACAAACATGGGTATGCATGCATGCCTAAAGAATGATGGTTTTAATTTTTTGACCAAATATTAAGGAGTGGTATAAGCTGGATGGAAATGGGAAGAAAGAACATCAGGTTTTTTTCAGATTGTGTTAAAAATGTTTTCAGATTGCCTACTGAATTTTTTGGCTCCCTAAATTTAAATTTGCTTAGGATTAATTGGACATCTTGATTTTAGTTTTGTTTTTGTTTTTGTTTTTGTTTTTCTGTTAAGTTTTGCCTAAAGCTGCTTCCATGCATCTTAGGAGTGGCTCAAAGTATGTTGTAAACTGCAACCTAATTTGATGTGCAAACAGACTGTAACCCGCTCGTTTAACAAGTAGCTGATTCTCAGACAATCACAAGTGGCCAACTGTTCAAACTATGTTCAAGTAATACAGCTGTAAAATCGAACCAATCAGACTACTGATTTTTTGTCCCTTTTCTGGGTCATAAAATATAACCTGCCCATGTGGCACAGTAGGACGTTTTGAACAATTTTTGATCTAGACTACTATGAGATTCTAGAATTTCAAATAAAACCAATAAGATATGTAAAATTAGATTTGTTATTTTCTCTTTTAAGATATCTTTTACAAATCCTGGGGGTAATTCCAGTCATTGCATCTATAAACAGTACCCTCATCTTGTTTATTCTTTATTTCCAGAAATCATGTTATACATATGATAGATGATCTCATTCCATTCCTTCATTGGTTCTTTTGTTTCTACTTTCTATCTCTTTATTTCTTGTGTTATAATATCTTTTTATGCGCTTTACATTCACTGGGTTTTTCTTTCAGCTGTTTTCTAAAATCTTTTAAACGTACTCAGTGAGTTTGGGAAAATTGCAGAGTAGTGAACTTCAAGAGCCCATCCCTCCCCAGAAATACGGAAAGACTGGAAAAACGTGTCATGACAGAAAGTTGGCAGAATTTAAGTGAACTTGTGGTTGAGAAAAGATGACTGAAACATAGCAGGAGAGTCCTGTGGTGTTAACTTCCCATTTTCTTCTCCATAATTCTGGTTCATTGGTGGCTTTGAATGTGAAATCCATGACTACGTTCTTTCTGGAGAACATCAGGGCTTCATTAGCAAAGAACTGTGGCTGTCTCTTTGGGCAAGACTGTGGCTCCCTGAGCTACAGAGTTAGCCTTTATTTTTTCATAACTTTTGAATGATCTCAAGATGGAAACTTAGCAATGTGGGGACCTTCCTTGAAAACACTGAGAGTGAAATGTAACAAGCCATTGTCAAGTTAGTGCAAGAGATAACTGATGAGTGAAAGAGTGAACATGCTAAAAGAAAAACTAGGAAAGTTGATACTTTGGGAAACAAGGGCTTTGACAAATTCCCACTCCCACTTATGCCAGGTAATAGATGTTACAAGCCTGCCCAAACAGCACACCTGTTCAGGAAAGACCTGAAAAAACATTCATTTCTATCCAACCTTTCCTTTTCCCTTACACATATGCTGCTGCAATGTTAAGTACATTCATGTTGTGCAACCAATATCCAGACACTTTTTATCTTATAGAAAAGAAATTCTATATCCATATTAAAAAAGTCCCATTTCTTCCTTCCCCTAGATTCAGGTAATTACCATTCTACTTTCTGTCTCTATTAATTTGCTATATTCCATAACTCATAGAAGTGGAATCATACAGTATGTATCATTTCAGATTGGCTTATTTCACTTCAAGATTCATTGGTTACAGTATATGTCAAATTTTTCTTCTTTTTATAGGGTACTATTATTTTGTGTCTATACCATATGTTTACTCTTTTATCTATTGATGAACAATTGTTTGCTTCTACCTCTTGGTTATTGTGAATAATGATTCTATGATCATGAGCGTGAAAATACCTCTTCCAGTTTCCTTTTCTTCTGGATATATACTTGGAAGTGAAAATGCTATATTATATGGGTAATCTTGTTTTTAAGATTTTTAAGGAAGTTTCATGCATTTTCATAGCAGTTGAATAATTTCAAGTCCCCCTCAACAGTGAAAAAGGGCTTCAGTGTCTCCATATCCTCACCACCACTTTTTGTTTGTTTTTAAAGTAAGCAATCTAATAACTATAAAGCAATACCTCATTGTGGTTTTGATTTGCATGTCTCCAGTTATTGACAATGATGAACAACTATTCAGATACTGACTGTTCATTTGCCCTTCATTCTAAGAGAAATGTGTATTCAACTTTTTTTTTTAACTTTTCAATTATGCTATTGGCTTTTGCCATTGTTGTTGACTTTAAGTCTTAAGAGATAAAGACATGATATAGGGCCAAAGGGTTAATTCATCAGGAATATATAACAATTATAAGTATATATGTTCCTAAAATGAGAGGTCTCCAATATATGAAACAAGTAGTGACAGAACTGAAGGAAGAAAAGGTCAGCAGCTCAATAATTATAGGATATTTCAGTTCCTTACTTTCAAAAGCAGATAGAACAACCAGATCTAAGGTCAATAAGGAAACACAGAACTTGAACACTATGGACCACTTGGACCCAACAGACATATTCAGAATAATACAAGAACATTTTTTTCAAATGCACATGGAACATTTTCCAGAGTATACCACATGTTAGACTCCACAATGTTTCAATAAAGTTAATATTAAAATCTTATAAAATATCTTCTCTAAAGACAAAGGAATAAAACTAGATAGCGGTACCCGAGGGCAAATAGGGAAATCCAAAAGTTTGGCAAAAATCAAACAGCATGATCTTTAGCCACCAATAGATCAAAAATGAATCACAAGAAAAACTAGGAAATAACCTGAAGGAAGCTAAACGAAATACGAACTAAATGCAAAGCTGGCTGAACAAAAGAATGAAGATTATAATGAAAGGTAAATGAAATTACAGAAGAGAAAAAACGATAAAGATTGATGAAAATAAGTTCTTTGAAAATAGTATTAAAATTGGTAAATATTTATCCTGATGGCCTAAGAAAAAAGAGAGAAGGTTAAAATTACTTAATCAAAAATGGAAGCACATGATCACAAACCAAATATGAGTGATGAGAGAAAACTGTGAATAGTTTCATGCAACTAACTGGATAAGCTAAAAAGGCACACAAACCCCAAAACCATCTTAAGGAGAATTTTTAAAGAATCACAATAGAACTATAACATTTAAAGATAGTGAATTAGAACCCCAATATCTTTGAACAAAGGAAAATCTAGGACCAGATGACTTAACTACTGAATTCTGCTAAACATCTAAAGAAAAATTATCACCATCTTCTCAAAATTCTTTTAAGAAAGACAAAAAAAGAAAAAAGAAAAGAAAAGAAGGAAGGAGAAAAGGAAGTACTTCCCTGATTAATTGTTGTGGGGACAAGCTATCTGGAACAATATTGCACATGTAGTTATTGCCACTAAATTATACACATTAAATTTGTTGAATGGTAAATTTTATGTTAGATAAATTGTATGTTAGGTGTATATATATTATTTTTATTTCTCAAATTTATATTTGGACTTTTTTTTCATCTGTGAGTCATTAATCTTTATAGACTGTTCTCCCTATTTTATTTTTAAATCTTGAAATGTTAATGATCATTTTTAATCTCTAAAGTCTTTCAAATCTTTCACTACTAAAGTTTTGTTCCCTTGGGAAGTGCCTGTCTCTCTTTCTAGAACACTGACAGTGCATGATTACCTCATGGGATAATTTTATACAGTATTTTTCTCCTTGGGTTTTTTAGGCCACATAAGCAATGTCAAATTGGGCCACAAAATCACAGAAGTATCAGTTTGTGGATAAGAATTGTGAAATCCAAAGCTGAGACATGCTGCCAGCTTTTGAAATTCTATCAGTACAAATGACAACCTCTCTGTCTTGTTTATTTTTCCAGGTTCACTCTTTCACGGAGATTGCTGCTCCTGTGCCCCAGCTTTATTTGTGGTCCCTGATCTGATCTTTCACTTTGTGTGGGCCCCAGGCACACATGTGTTATTAAAATCAAAGCTCTATATTAAGGGATCTACAAGTTTTCCCAGGAAAGCCATGGACTTTATTTCACTTATTACTGTAGATTTATGCTTTCTATTTGCTTTCTGCCTCTGAGGATTACTTTTACTTTATTGCCAGCTGAGACATGAATTTTAAAGTCTTTTAAAAATTATATTGAATATTTTTTTTCAGCATTTTAGCAGTAGGATAATTTGGGGTACCTATTTTGCCAGGTTGCTGGAGATAATATACTCTCCAACTGGTTTTACCCAGAGATAGAAGAAAATCTCAGGGCATGAAGCTATCTTCATTTTCCAAATTAACCAAATAATGAAACAAATCTACCAACTTTCCTTGTCAATCTATGTATGCTGATCATGACTGCTCCTACCAGATAGTCTAAGCTTTTCCAATTTTCACACTGAGAGCAGAATTGCTTGCCATCAGTTTGAAGTTAGAGCTCATCATGTAGTTTTATTTGGCCATTGAAATGTGAATGAAAGTGAAATATGTCACTTCTGCCCAAAAAATTAAAAAAAATACAAATGATTTAACGGATACCCTGCCCATTGCTGCGCAGGCCAAGCATAGGTCAAGAGCAAGCCTTTGCTGGTTTGGATCCCTGACCATTTGCCAGAGACAATCACCCCCATGCTTCCTCTCCATCCCTGATGGCTGGCTTACATTAGAAATGCCAGATCAAAAGAAATAAAGTTTAATTTTCCTGAGCCACAAAGTTGGAAAAATTATTTGCCCACCATACAGTAGCTTAACCAATGCTATTGACTATGCTGTAAAATTCCATTTCTTTTTAAGCTTAGTAGAATGTCCACTAATGAATGGTTTCCAGATATTGTTAATTAAACAGCTACTCCTTCCTCTATACTGTACTACAATAGCAAAAGTGGCTAATTGAGCTTGTTATAAATGTGTTGTCAAATAGGAAGATAGTGTTTTATTATCTCTATTTTATGAGTGCAGAAAATAAGGGCAAGACAATTGCAAGATTGAGGCCAGCCTCAGCATCTTAATGAGACTCTGCAACTTAGCAAGACCCTGTTCAAAATTAAAAATAAAATAAAACAAAAAGGCTTGGAGATATAGCTCTCTGGAAAAGCACCCCTGGCTTCAATCCGCCAAATCAATCAATCAATCAATCAATCAATCAAGGAACAACCACATGATTTTCTGACCTTCTTCATACTTATGATACACAATTATTGCTGTATTTTTCCTAACTAAACTTAGTACATCTATTTAATTTCCTATTCACACAATAGGTGCTCACTTAAATATTTTTCTATTTATAAGAAAAGATACTGAAAATTTATAGGTAAAGGAAAATAAAAATCATTATATTTCTGCCCCTTAAACTACCTTCTTAAACTTATTTGAAAGTTCCTCTTCTGCTGTTTTCAGTTAGATATTTCATTCTTTCATTTATTCCCTCATTCTCCTATGCATATTGTGGGTGAATATGCAAACACATTTGAAAATATATAAGACTATGTAACTTGTAGACAAATTTAAACATGTTCACATATAATTTCCAGGTTTTTTTCCTTCTTTTCAAAACATGTATCAAAATTTCTATTTTGATTTCCTCATTGATCCAACCATCTAGAACAATGTCTTTAAATTTCAGACAGTTGAATTTTTTTATACTTTTCTTATTAACTTATATTTTTACTATAATTTCCTAAGATGCTTTTCATATTTATCCTAAATAATTAAAGTCATCATAATACAGTGATACATGCATAGTCATGTTTATAGCAGCACAATTCATAATAGCTAAGCTCTGGAACTATCATTGAATGAATAAATAAAGAAAAACTGTTATGCATGCACAAGGGAGTTTTATTCAGTCATAAAGAAGAATTAAGTGATGTCATTTGCAGGAAACTGGATGGAACTTGAGAATATTCTGCTAAGCAAAGTAAGTCAGAATGTTTTCTCTCATATGTGGAATTTAGAGAGGAGAAAGAAGAAAGGAAGAAAGGAAAAAAAGAAGGAAGGAAGGGAGGGAGGGAGGAAGGAGAGTATCATGAAAATTGAAGGGAGGCCAGTAGAGCAGAGAAAATGAACCATGGGGAGGAAGAAGTGGAGGGAAAAGGGGAAATACTAGGAAATGATAGTGGTGCTTTCTTATTGGTAGGAGGTGAAATAGCTAGCTGTTCAATTTCTTAATACCATTTACAAGGAAGGAGACCTCATGGCCTAATTACTACCAGTTAATATTTCCCCTTCTTAATATCACATTAGCAATATTGAATTTAGGAGAGAAAAAATTCAAATCTTAAAAACTCTGATGAAGAAAGAGAAAAAGTTTTGAGCATACCCAGGTACAGTGTCATATTTCTGTAACCAAAGACACGTGGGGAACTGAGAAAAAGAGGATCACAAGTTCAAGGCCAGTTTGGGCAACTTAGACAGATCCCATCTAAAAGTTTTTTAAAAGTTCTGTGAATATAGCTCTGTGGTGGAATGTGTGACTAGCAAGCATGAGGCCCTTGGTTCCATCCGTGATATCATATACACACTTAATGAAAGATTTGAACCTCTTTTATATGATTTGTTGTGATATGAACATGCCCCCAATTTTCTTTTCCTTACCACTTTCTTGCAGAATGTCTGTTTCACAGAGTAGTATTCCTTCATAATATTTTAAGAGGGCACTATCTACTAACTTATAACCCCACTACTAAAGGTGTCAGATAGTGTTATTGGTTAACACATTTCTAAACAACTTTTATTCTGGAACAAATGAGCTACTAGATGAGCTTATCCTATGTGTTATTACTCTTGGGATGAGGCCCAGGAGTGGTGAGTGTCTAATTTTTATTCCTACCAAGACTAAGAGGAGTCTCTGTTAGTTTGGCTTGTTATATGTAGAAGACATCCACATCTAGATGATATCCTGTAGCTATGTTGGATTTCTGCTTCATGTGTCCACTAACTCCCTGGGTTATAACATAATCTTCTCTACTGTCAGTGAAAGGAATAACTAATTGTGCCTGCAAGACCATTGAAAAGATTTCCAGAACAGATGGTATTTGAGCTGGCTTTTTTTGTAGGATGAATTGTAGCCTGTTGTATGAAGAAGGACATTTTTAGGTTATAGGAAAAACATCTGGAAAAATGCTATTCATATCTAAAGT
Organism: Marmota monax; assembly: GCF_021218885.2. Classification (NCBI taxonomy): domain Eukaryota; kingdom Metazoa; phylum Chordata; class Mammalia; order Rodentia; family Sciuridae; genus Marmota; species Marmota monax. Next base: position 1,117,061 of record NW_026695197.1, on the reverse strand, counting down.
CAACTATGCTATGCTGTCTCTTGAATGTTGAGTTTATATGACTTTCCGAAGGATTTATATGCCATGTCAAGAGTTCTTACCTTATAGAATCAATGGTGTGAAGACAAGGTTTCACAGTTGGATGTTTTAGGAGGATAATTATGATACCCTGGCTGTTGGAATAATCAACAAGCCTCCTGCCAATGCTATGCCTCCCTGGAGTCAACAGAATCCATTCAGTCTGATAATAGCATTTACTTTGCAAGTGTATTTTAAGGTAGTTTTAATTCCTTATTGAAGAGGATCAAGTCCCCACATGTTTTAGCAATGAAGATGAACAGCAAACCCCCTCAGTATTCTGGACTTTCTGGTTCAGTGCCACCTCACAAGCAAGAACCTGATCTTCAGCCAAAAACTTGGGATTCCTTCCAGTTTTATTCTTCTTGGTCCTTTATTATCAGATATTTTGTCAGTGATAAAATTCTTCCTACAAAAGTATGCCAATTTTGTCTTACATTGTGTTATACACAGGGGGCCAAGATATTTCTTCTGCAAAAACCCCAATATCCATATTAATACTAAATTAAGTAATATTAATACTAAATATTTTAGGCCAGTGCAAAAGTGGCAGTTAACAATAAGTAAAAGAATAAGCATGGCTATATTCCATTAAACCTTAATTTGGACCAATGGCCATAGTTTGCTGATCTCTCGTCTATACCTTACCCATCTTGAATAGCAAGATCTGTTTGGACTTAACTGATTTTATTATACTTGATTTTGTAGACTTGATCTATACATGATTTAATCCTTGGGACTGTAATAGGAATTTAGAAGCGTTTTTCCTAAATGCAGTAACTCTTTACTTGGGACTATAGACACTCAGTGGGTAACTAAAAACAGTATAAAAGTTTGGCATCTTTGCCTTTATTTTGTAACTTTCTCCTTGCTACTTCCAACTTGAGTCAGATTCCTGCCCAGCTCTGCACATAGATATCCATTGTTTAAGGAGTATTCATCCAAAACTGATATTCTTCTCCCTTTAAAATGAAGGTACCAAGACACAATACCTAATATATTTTCAGAATCTGCAAAGACATTGCCAAATTGCCAGGGTTGGTAATGTCCTATTCCAGATTCCAGAGCACAGAAATCTCTAGTCATTGACCTAAAGCTGAAGAAACTGATTCCATCTTGACTTTTGGACTAGTCCTTCTCTCTGAGTCATTCCCTCCTGCAGTTACCTTGGATTCCAGGAGCAAGTATGACGTATAAACACTTGTGATGAGTCCAAACAACTGCACCCATTCCTGCTCCAAGGCACCACTTTCTTATCATTGCTCAGAAGGTTCCACATGGCCAATCCTGAGATAATGATCAAACAGACCAGTGTGATCAACTGTTCTTGACTATGCATACTTCTTGCCCCCTTTCCTATATAATCTGGGCGTTCCTGTTAGCTCCCTAAAACAGTATTGAGAATGTTGTTCCCTTGCCAATCAGGTGTAATAAACTCAGTTACATCCAAACAGATCTTGATATTTAAGATGAGTAATAATTAAATCCCTTGCTTACTTAACCATTACTTTTTCCATTGGATTTTGGGGGCAATGGCTTACCTGCTCTTTTGGAATTCCCTAAAATCAGTCCTGGGTCTCCATTAACAAAATCATTATCTGACTTCCATTATCTCTCTCTCTCTCTCTCTCTCTCTCTCTCTCTCTCTCTCTCTCTCTCTCACACACACACACACACACACACACCTTCAGTTATTTCAGTACTGCAGCAGAATGGCTCACTTTGCTCACAAATTGTGCTGCAAATTCTAATTCCCTTGTGACATTGGGAGCAGTTAGTGTTGGAAGAACTCAGACAACTGGTTATGAGGGTCAGAAGGTTTATAAAGCTGATGGAAATAAGAAGGTGATAGATAATAATGTTATCTAGTACTTGTGTTTACCATTTGTCAGACACTAATTAAGTGTTTACACATAAAAACTCATTTAATCCTCATAATAATGCTATGAGTTATTATCCTGTCTAACAGAAGAAGAAACTAAAACAGATGGATTAATTAAGTAACCTTCTCAACACCAAACAGCTGGCAAGTTGTGCAGCCACTTGGGTCAGCATACGTACCCAAGAGTTACAATTCTAGTATCAACATGCATAACCACCCAAATCTCTGGAAAGATACAGATAGACTGAGAAAATATCCTGAGAGAAATGGTCAGCATTCAGCGAGTAATTAGATGAAATGAGAATGGGAGAAAAGACTAAGGATGTATTGCAAATAATTTAATTGAAAGATTAGTTAGGGACTATAGAATATTTTGTTTACTAAGCTTGTTTGTGAATGATTTTGTATATAGTTTTGCAAGAATTTCAAAGTAGATTTCTCTTGGATAGATGACTTGGCTCTTGATAGAGAATTCTTAGTCAGAAATACAGTTTTTAAAAAATTGTATAGTCTTATCAGTACTTTTCAGAGCACACAATTATAATAAATCTTATTGAAACACAGATGGTGATTCAATAAGTCAAGGATAGGGCCTGAGGTTCTGCATTTTTAATGAGCTCCTGGTCAGGGCTGGATTCAGGGATGTGTGATCTATAATGTTGTGTATGCATCCCACATTTGAATTAATGTTCTGCTGTCAGCATTTTATTATTCTTAGTGACTTATGAACCAGGAGTCCCGTGTTTTCATCTTACATTCGGTCCCCACAAGTTATTTAGCTTTAATGCTCCTGGTGGTGTTCTGTGGACTACACATTGAGTTTGAAAGGACCTAGTATGGGACTTTGCAAACTATGGATATCTGGACAAATACTGCCTGCTGATGTCAACAATGCTTTATTGGTAAATAGCTACACCCGCCTGTCTCCATACTCTGTGTCTGTTTCTGTGCTGCACCATAAGTTAAGCAGCTGTAACTAATAAATATGATAGGATCCTCAATGTCTAAAACACTGATTATGTGGCCCTTTCAGAAAAAGTTTCCTGATCCCTGGTCTAACAGATGATGTGAAGCAAATAGTTTCCCCAATACTTAAGATACTATTGACTAACATTTGTTATACTCTTTAATAGATAATTTTAACATACATTTACTCAATTTTCCTTCTAACACTTCCCGAAGTAGATGTTAAAATGTTAAGTTGTACTTTAGAAACAGGATTCAGAGGGCATAACTGACTCATTCAGGATAACCTAACTGTGTGCTAAAGATACCAGGCTGTTTCAACTATTTTAACCCCATACACTTGCTTTCACTCTGTGATTGTCATAGAGAATTATTTTCTCTAAGTAGAACTGTAGCTACATCAGACATTTCCCTACAATGACACTATCTTTGCCCAGTAATTCAGTGGTTATCATACTGCATGCCACATGGCACCAGGGCCCTCACAACCACTTCAGATGTCATTGAAAATGAAGAAGTTACAGTAGCCTGACAACAGGTCCAAAGTATCTTACTGACATTTCATATTGGACCTCTGAGTTACAATCATCTGAAGTGGATTTTCTATACAAAATTGTTTTTCAAACCTATTTTGTTATTATTTCCCCCCCCCCCTCCTTTGGTTGCTTAAATCCTAAATGCCTTGGAAACATCTGTTTTTCTTCTCACTCCCTCTCCCCTCAAGCAATGTGACAAAACTCTCCGTTATAAATTGTTACACCATTATCTTTAACAAAGTTGATTATCTGTGAATCATGTTGCTCAGCATGACTACATTAAAGCATTATGCAAATTGGGTCTATTATTTCTTCCTTTTTGTATATGAAGGGAGGATTGTTTAGGAAGGAGTAACAGTGAAGATTGATTAGACATTATATCCTATTATACCACAATAATAATTAAGACAATGGCTGAAGTTTTCATACATATATATATATATATATATATATATATATATATATAACAAAAAAGCATATTTAAGAAATGATGTTGAAATTCTCAACTAAAAAATTAAAAATATATGCACATTATATGGCATTCAGGCTTTTGTCTAGTTGTAGCATAAAGCTAAATATGACTGTAGAAAGTACCATATCAGACTTCCATAAAGACAGCAGACTCACCTTTCACTTTTTTTTAATTTAAAAAACTGCCAAAAAGAAAATTAACTTCTATCAGTATTTCAAAACTATGTTGACACTCAGTTTAAAACTTTCTTACTTCTTTTTGTCTCACAATATAGATTCACCAAGAATCATTCTTAATGATGTCCTCAAATAAATTTTCAACAAATCCATTTTCTGCTGAATGTGGCATCCAGGCCAGTACGGACCCTAAGTTTGTGGCGTCCTGTTCCCTAGGTTTGAGTTCTATTATCATTTCCTCCTCATGTACTTCAGTGCATACAGCAGTTTCAGCTTAGTGTCTTGGGCAAACTCACAGATTGAAGCATTCCCTATCAGCTGCTCAGTGTATCCTTAATAAACAAAAGCACAGTTTTTTGAAATGGGTAAATTTCAAAGACATTTGTTAGATGAGGGGTGGGTCAAGAACAAATGACCTTGAATAAATGACAGGTAAAGGTAAATCCCTAAATTCAATTTTTTATTTCTTCTGTTTTTCAATGTGTCTTTGTAAATGCATATGTTTGAACAGGGTGTTACTCATTCTTGACTTCTCTTTTTGGAATTCTGAATTCCTAAAACATAATGTAAAAAAAAAAAGATATCTATATGATTGTTCAAAACATAGCACACTAAAAGTGTAATAATTTTAAAAGAGAAGATACATAATTGGCATTGAATTAAAATCAGAATTCTGTTTATTCAAGAGAATTCAAAAAGCAATGAACAGCTTCCTTTTTTACAGCTAAATATATAAACATAAAAGGTTTCAGGTCCAGAATATATTTAATATTTCTATAAATAACAAAAAAAAATATAATTCAACAGAAAAATGTTCAGAAGATGAACAGGCCTCACATAAGTGAAGGTGTTTGAATGGACAGTAAATATAATAATTGTCTCATCAGTCATGAAAATTCCAATTGAAATGCCACTGAAATATCTAACAAAAGGACAAAGAAGATGTTTTGAAGTAAAATAAAACTTTATCTTGCCAAATGTTAGAAATTATTTGAGGGAATCAAAACTCTCAAGCTTTGCTGGTCAGTGCTGAAGTTGGATAATCATTCTAGATAGTTCTTTCATAATATCTACTGAATTTATAAATATGAACTGACAATATCACCACTAGTGACAAATATACATAAAAAGCAACACAAGGGACTGGGGCGGTGGCTCAGTGGTAGTGCACTTGCCTGGCATGTGTGATGCACTGGGCTCAATTCTCAGCACCACATATAAATAAAGGAGAAAAACACTAATTAAAAAAATACTAGACCTAATAAACAATTTTTAAAAAAGCAACATAAAAAGGTACATACTCAGAAGGATGCACAAGATAATAAACACGTTATAGTACATTTGTATATACCACACACACAAATGGAATATTTGATGAACCAGTAAGCAGAAAAAATAAGAAAGTAGAAGCTAACTTAAAGAATATTCCCACTTATGTAAATAACAAAGTAGGTCAAACCATACCATAGTATTTAAAGTCAGGATTGTGGTCACTTCCTTAAGAAAGGAATTAGGTAATGATTGAGAGTCATGAGATTGCCTTTGAGATACTGGGAATGTTCTGTTTTTGTACCTGGAGGTAATAATTTGGTTTTCATTTTGTGATAAATCATTGAGATCTATATTTATGTTTCATACACTCTATGTATATTACATTTCATTTTGCAAAAGGGTGAAGGTTATAACGATAAGATAAAATCGATACAATAAAGATAATTTTCATATTTATTCATTGCAAATCAATACAAAGTTTTGATAACTACAATTTTGTCACAGTTGAGCAGAGGTGATTTTTTTTCTTCCTACTCCAGGAATATATAAATTATCTTAAATTTTTAACATTTAAGATAATTAAAACAATGGCATAACAGGTTTTACTATTCAGCAAGCAAGTATTTCAACTGATAAAGTTACAAGTTAAATCATTTCAACTTCAAAAGTAGTGAGTCATCATTTGAATTAGCATTTAATATCACATCTTCAAAAGGTTGAGAGATAAATTCAACCTTGTTTCTCCTAAAAAGAGAAAAAAATTCTTTTTACAGAAGCTTCAATGAATACTGTTATCTAAGTAGGTATATTAAAAGTCTATAAAAGAAAACCAATGATGAATAGTAAATCTCTCCAAATAAATTTTTCCTAACTCCAAAAAGAAAAGTAAGAAATAGGCTAACTGTGTTACAACTGTGTTAGTAATGAAATATTTTATAATTGATATCAAACAAGCATTCCCAATATTTATCTCAGCAACTAAGGAACAGGGTATTTCATTTGTTCCCCATTAGGAAAAATGGGAGCCACCTGAAGGACAGAATTAAATAAATTCCTAACATTGTATTTGGCAGAGTAATTAGCATCTTGGAGATTTAAAAACTCCAAAAGATTTATTGGAAATATTTTTTTTTAATAACCCCATAGAACTGTAATCCCAGTGGCTCAGGAGGCTGAGGCAGGTGGATAGTGAGTTCAAAGCCTGCCTGAGCAAAAGCGAGGCACTAAGGAACTTGGTGAGACCCTGTCTCTAAATAAAATACAAACTAGGGCTGGGGATGTGGCTCAGTGGTGGAGGATCCCTGGGTTCTGTCCCTGATACCCTCCTCCCCTTTCGGAAATAAACAAAAAACAGGAAAAGTTATACTCAAACCAAGTAACAGTTTACAAAATAAGAAATGAATAAATTAAGCAAAGAGCAAGACCTAAGAAAACAGGATAATTATTTAATTGGCACTTTGAATAAATTGAATTATATTTTCAGTTGCAGAGTCAAACACTAGAGGGTTCTGAAGGAACTTAAAAAGGGAAAGCTGAGCAACTTCTGTGAGAAACTTCATAGGATACTATGTTATATAGATGACAAGATGGAGGACAAAATGGAAAATACCAGACACAGTTTTGGAGTTTGCTATCCAAAAAGATATATAATAAAAAAAATAACTTGTACTAAAATTTGCAGGAAAGGAAATTCTGGCCATTTTCCTGACCACCTTGTATGAATATTATTTTTAGAGTCCCTGTTTTTCCCTGAGAAAAAAAGAAGTCAGCATAAACCAGATGGACTTTCACTGTAAATCCTCAATCTACATTCAAAATCAAGAAGATTTTTTAGTAACAACTGAGAGGGAACATGATGGACTTTCTCAATACATGTGATGTTTTTTTTCCTTATGACCCCTTGGAAGCGCTTGAGTATGAATATTGTTTATTTGACATTGTGATATTCAGTTAGCATGACTTGGCTCTTAGACATGTTACTTAGCTTCTAGTTCCTAGAATTGCAATCATATGTCTAAATATATACATGAAATCCAAGTATTACCTAGGGGAATGAAAATGACTGAGTATAGGACATGTATAAGAAACTTATCCTTACCAAAGCCAAGTTATATTTTCCACAAGTGTCTAATACTTAAACTATACATTACAGGCATACAGACAAACTAACTGACACCATGGAGATTTAGTAAATTGTCAGGGACCACTTGATGTTAAATGCTGGAGTAAAAAGTTGAAAGCAAATCCATGAGTTCTATCCCTTTACCTCTCTATGTCATTCTTCCTTCCTACAATCACCCCCAGAGTGACCCCAGAGCAAGCATTTTCAGATGAACTAACCTTCATAATCATTCCTCAGATATTGAGTTCCTTAGAAATCCAGGTAGCCTCTAGGAACAGCTGAGGAGAGCCTAAAGGGTTGTTCTAACTATTTCTATTTTCTCCTGAAAATCCTTTACTCTCAAATGCCACAATTTTCATAAAGAATTACTATTATCAAAGAATTCACCTCTTACCTTTTACTCGGAAAGATATATTAAACCATAAACCCAAAATACAATTATTTAGGGGTGAATCATAATATATTAGGTATTGATATTAATTAAACAAATATACACTAAGATTCTATTCTATATCAGGCATTCTGACATGTTCTGGGAGCATCAAATAAGAAGCTTTGTTTCTGCAGTCTGAACTTAAAGCTGGTAATAAGAATCTCTGCACTCCACTCTTGGGGCTGTGTTTAAATTTCTTGAGCATGCTGTGTCCTGTGAAGTCATATTCCTAAAGAACAGGAAGTGGGGGATGTTCAAAATACTTTCTATTTGCCCTTAACCTTGAAATATCATTTTCTGACTTTCTTCATCTTCTGGTCTAGGTTGTGGGAAGGAATCATTATCGTGCATTATTTAAAAGATTGATTCAATAACAAAAAAAGGAATCTTGAAGGGAATCCCAGAGTGTTTTAATTAAGAAAGACTTTGAATTGGGGAATTTCATTACATCCATTGAGATCAGTATGTATCCAGATGTGGATTATAAGGTCTTTGTTTTGCTAGATTTTCAACTAAGCAACAGAAAATACTATAACTGATATGTAAATATATGTGTGTGTGTATATATATATATGTGTGTGTGTGTGTGTGTGTGTGTGTGTGATAATTATATATCATGGTCATCTTTATGCCTTTTATCTATCTATCTATAGATAGATCAATTGACTAAGAATTACTACAATGCATTTAAGACATACTACCCAAAATATGGCACTGTATTATTCAACTTTCCATTAATGCAACTAAATACCTGAAACAAAGAGAAAAGGTTTGGTTTGACTCACAACTTTGAAGGCTTCATTCTATGGCAGTAGACTGTTGTATTTGGGCCTGTGGTAGGGCAGCACCTCATGGTGGGAAAGTGTGGTGGGATAAGCTGCTCACTTCCTGATGACCCAGAAGTGAAAGAGAGAAAGAAAGAGGAGGGTGTGCTACACAATCTCTTTCAAAGGCATGCCTTCTGTGACCTAAGACTCCCCCATGAGGCCTTCCTCTATTGTTCCACCACTTCCCAAGAGCACGATGATCTAGGGGCCAGGCATTGAACACATGGGTCTTTGGGTCATTGCAGATTCAAACTACTGTAGGCATCTTGGCATTTGAGAAGAAGGGGAAGAAAAACAGGAAGAGGAGGAGGAAGAAGAAGAAGGAGGAAGAGGGAAGAAGGAGGAGAAGCAGGAGGAGGAGGAGGGAGTAATAGTAGTAGTAACAGGAAAGCCCTTCTCACCTTCCCCTCTCATCTTTTCCCCTGAAGGTGGCCATAAAACCTAACTAGACTTTCCCTGAATTAAAGGAATCTTCTTCAGAGATATCTATGTACACAAAAGAAAAAAAAAGTCACACAAGAACACAACAGGTTGCCAGTTTCTCCTTGTTTATACCATTCGATCATAACACTTTTGTCTTCCAAACATATTTCTGCACAACTGTCCATAAAGTACAAATTTCTATTTTTTATTTGGGTCTTCATTTCTTAATGTTCCTGTGTCATGTTAAATTTATATTAAATCAGTGTGTATGTTCTTCCCTTGTTATTCTGTCCTTTGTTATAGGGGTCTCAGCCATCACCCTAGTAATGGATGAGGAAAAAAATCTTTTCCCTTCTACAAACCCAAAGAAATAATGATTTGAAACTCTGCTCCTATGTCATCATCTCCCAAGAAGCCTTCTTTTCCTAGATACTCTGTCATTGAAAATAAAACTCATAAGCTTAGGAATCTTTTTGTCAAGATCAGTTCTGTATTAGTGCTTAGAAAAATATCCAGAAGACTTCTTCAATAAATTGTTGGTTGAGAAAATGAATACTTCTTCTAATTCCCCATGAAATTTATGTCAGCTTGCAGTGGGTCTGTTGTTATTTACAACTTTGTCTCCCCTCTAAATGTGAGTTCCTTAAGTCCTCAGACATTATCATGTGCCAGTTTCTTTTGTATCCTAATTAACCAACATTACATGTATGGGCATAAACCATGTTGGTTAAAAGTATATTTTTCCTATTACAATAGATCATAGGCAATGTCTAATGTGAAGAGAAAGAAACTAGAGATTGATGTTTCAAAATAGTAAAGATAAAATTACAGTAGTACATGGAATAAATGATGTGATCATGAAATATTTTAGCGATAAAATTGGGGGTAAGAGAGGGAAACTGTTTGAACATAGACAAATGAGAGAGAAAGTGTTAATAAATAATGAAAAATTTAAAATTTCTAATACAGGCAAACATGGGTATTGTTTAGTCTATTTTCACTGCTGTAACTAAAAGATCTGACCAGAGCAACAGTAGAGGAGGAAACATTTATTTGAGAGCTCATGTTTCAGAAGTCTTAGTGAATACTGAATTTTAAAAATATTTTAAAAAATCATAACAAAAAGAAAGAATAAAATCAACAATAAATGTTGGCGAGGATGTAGGGGAAAAGGTACACTCACATGTTGCTCTTAGGGCAGCAAATTGCTGCAACCACTCTGGAAAGCAGTATGAAGATTCCTCAGAAAACCTGGAATGGAACCAACATTTCACCTAGTTATCCCACTCCTCAGTGAATAGAAGGCCAGCTCCATTCCGTGGGGTTCAAGATGAGGCTGAACATCATGACAGAGATGGTGGCAGAAGGAAGCAGCTCACATCACGGTGGTCAGAATATAGAGACTACACTTTTCAGGTACAAATATATACCTCAAAGCCATGCCCAATTCCCACCTTCTCCAGCCACACCATACCACATCAGTTACCAGTTAATTCCTATCAGAGGATTAATTTACTGATTAGGTCAAGACTCTCACAATCCAATCATTTCTCCTCTGAACCTTCTTGCATTGTCTCACATGTGAGTTTTTGGGGGATAGCTTACATTCAAATCATAACAGGTATCATTAGCCAAAATAAGAACGAAAAGAGGTAACTCTACAAATGAAAACTCAGAACTACATTGAATTTTAAGCAAAAATTGGATATGAAGATGTTTATGTAAGTAAATCATTTCATAAGTACATTAAATATATTTATAAATGCATTAAAAATATTTTTCAGGAAGAGTTGCATATATGTTTTTGAGACATGATAGTCAATGCCACAGAAGAGCACAAGGAGTGAACAGGTGATTAAGGTCAAAGTACTGGAAAACATTTGAATGGAAGGAGTATGTTAGCACAGTAACACAACAGAGAATTTTTGACTCAGAAGTATGTAGAAATACAGAAAGGAGAACTGCAAAACCCACTGTTAGGAATTAGTTTCAAGGAAGAAAGATCACCAGCAAAGTCAAAGAAGAAACAAACTGCTATTAGCTAAATTTGACAATTAGATAATTTTAAAACCTTAAATTTAGAAATAAGTGAAGACATTTTGATTCAGTACAGTTCAGCCATTTTGTTGATGTTTCAAGACATATGTTACGTTCTCTAAATAATAATTAAAAAAAGAGAGATAATTCCAACTCTGGGTGCATGTGATGTCAGCAAATCTGGACTAAAAGGTGTGAGGGAAGGATGTAGGGAAATCAATTGGCAGTAGCAACTTGCTGCCTTCCCCTCTCTAAGAAAGATTGATTTGTTGATATTTAAGATTCAAAAAATTAAAAATTATAAGCTTGAACATCCTTTATGTCTTAGGAGATGTTATAAGCTTTAGGAATATACTTAACACCTAAACACACACACACACACACACACACACACATCATAATCCAATTAATAAATGGGCGAAGGAACTGAACAGGCACTTCACAGAAGAAATATGATTGGTCAACAAATATATGAAAAATTATTCAACATCTCTAGCAATTAGAGAAATGAAAATCAAAAATACACTGAGACATCATCTCATTCTAGTTAGAATGTCAATTATCAAAAACACAAGTGGGGCTGGGCTATAGCTCAGTGGTCGAACACTTCCCTTGCATGTGTGAGGCACTGGGTTAGATCCTCAGCACCATATAAAAATAAATAAAGATATTATGTGCCCATCTACAACTTAAAAATATTTTTAAAAATTATAACAAAAATAAAGAATACAAGCAACAATAAATTTTGGAGAGGATGTAGGGGAAAAGGTACACTCACACGTTGTTCTTAGGGCAGCAAATTGGTGCAACCACTCTGGAAAGCAGTATGAAGATTCCTCAGAAAACCTGGAATGGAAACACCATTTCACCTAGTTATCCCACTCCTCAATTTATACCCAAAGGACTTAAAATCAGTGTACTACAGTGATGTGGCCACATCAGTATTTATAGTAGCTCAATTCACAGTAGCTAAGCTATGGAACCAACCTAGGTGCCCTTCAACTGCTGAATGGATAAGGAAAATGTGGTATATATACAAAATGGAATATTACTCAGCCATAGAGAAGAATGCAATTATGGCATTTACTGGGTAAATGGATAGAACTCAAGAATATGCTAAGTGAAATAAGTGGATCCTTAAAACCAAAGGCCCAATGTTTTCTCTGATATGTGAATGCTAATTCACAGTAGGGGTAGGGATAGGGAAGAATAGGAATACTTTGGATTAGACAAAGGGGAATGCAGAGAAGGGAGGAGAAATGGAAATTGGAAGGATAGAATGAATAGGACACTACTATCTTATGGTGCTTATGTAATTACACAACCAATGTAATTCTACATCATGTACAACCATGTATAAAATATATATAGTATACATTATACACTATCATGTATAACTAAGAACAAATACAAATATTTTTTAAAAGCTTTAGGATGGTTGTGCTTTAACTAATAAAATATAAATATATTTCAAATTAAGTTTCACACTCTTTCTTGAGAGTGTTTTTAGGACAAGGTTGTCCCTAGGCAGAGTTGTGAACTCCTGTAATCCCAGCAACTCAGGAGACTAAGGCAGGAGGATCACAAGTTTGAGACCAGCCTGGGCAACTCAGTGAGACTATGACTCAAAAATTAAAAAGTGGGGATGTGACTCAGTGGTAGAGCACCTCTGGATTCAATCCCTAGGAATACAAACAAAACAAAACAATGTTGTCTACGGTATATTTCACAGAGATTTTTAAAATATCACTGAGAATTTCTAAACTACACATATGCATAGAAACAACTTTAGGTACAAGAAATTTTAAAATGTTGTTGAGAGCAAACTGTGTGTGTGTGTGTGTGTGTGTGTGTGCATATGCAATGAAACAGCTGAACAAACATTTCATGTTTTCTCTGAAGTGAGAAAGTCTATTTCTAAATAATATAAAACAAATTTGACAAGATGGTGTCTTTGACCACATATGGTCAAAAGGCAAAATAAAATTCACAATTCTATTACCACAAATATAAGTCCTGACATATTTATGACATAAATTATATTCATAATATATTCCTAATGTTAATATGAATTTTATTAGTAAATGTTACTCTATTCTTTTAAAAATTAAAGCAACATTAAATTAGAAAACAAAGCACATGAAGTGTTAGTGATTAGCTCACATTTTTTTTTCATTATGAGAAGTAAATTAAAGAATTTAATCAGGTAGGAATATGTTACAATAAATCCTGTCATTATGTACAACTATAATGCACCAGTAAAAAATGGAAAAAGAACCTTAATTTGAAATTAGCAAATATATGTGTATATATAATATTAAATATGACCAACTATTTGAAATTCCTAATATCAAAACCTTTCTTTTGCTTTCTGTAAAGAGAGTCAGTCCTGAAGACTTTGTACTGCAGTGTGGACTTTGACAGCACATCTTGTGGCCTAGAATCCCCACTCCCAAAAGACAGGTGCTCTTCTGTTCACCAAAAGACATGTGCAAGAATGTTCAGAGCAATGATGTCCATAACTTCTAAAACCTGAGCACAATCCAAATATCCAGCAATACTACAGCAGATGAAGAAATTGTAGTATATTTACAGGAGGAAATAACATCCATCAATGAGAATAAACAAACTACAGCCACATACTTGAATGAATCTCAAAAACATTTATGGAATCAAAGAAGTTATACGCAATAGACTTCATGCTGAGTCACTGTATTTACATAAAGTTTACATACAGGTAGAAGAATCTGTACTGACCAAGTCAGGATATTAATTACTATTGGAAAGGTGGTAACTGGAAGAAGACACAAACAAGAGAAGCTTCTGAGCGGCTGATAATTTACTGTCTTTACCTTGGTACTATTTACAGAGCATTCACTTTCAGAAAATTCATCAAGCTGTCTGCTTTTGATATATGCATTTTCATATATGCAAAACTTTAATTAAAAGTTTACCTTAGAAATGACATATTTTGGGAGCTATGAAAAAAATTGATTATATATGGGTGAGTCTCTCAAGAATGATCCTATTTCTAACTTAAACATTTTACATCTCTTTAGTTATGCTGTGACTAAATCACCATCCGTGTAGGCTAGTGGGGGTAAATTCAGTAACGATTTACATATTTGCTGGCTATTTTCAGAAAATTTTGCAAGTTAGTTGATGTGTACAGCTATAGTCAATGTCTGTGAATAGGAGTGTTTAGGAAGAAAATGAATTTAGGTGTTTTGATGAACAGATTGAGAATCCAGATGAGCCTTGTTAGATATTTATTCACAGCTCCCCACAACATATGAAAACCAAGTTTTTTTGACCTTCTCAGGGAAAGATAGACCAAATTGTATTTACTCTCTTCCATTTCCCTCAGCAAGGCATTGTTCTAATAAAACATCACATCTAAATTTACTGAGTTAAATTCTGCATGAGTTTTCTCCTGCTGGATGACTAGAAATGTTTCATTTAGGGGGAAAAAAAGGCCATAAAATTATGTCAGTTGTAAATAAAACAATATCAATGTTTTTAAAAATTTGACAGCAGACTATAAACTGAAAAACCAACCGGCTTGCATGGTAGGAGGTGCCATATGGAAATAATGAGTCACTCAATCTGTCAACAAACATTTGTTGAACATCTACTTTGAGCCAAACACCATTCTAGCCCTAAGAATATACCATCAAACAAAACAAACCTGACACCTGCCCTCATGAGGCTTGCTGTAGAAGAACTCTGTTCAGTTCATCAAAAATAGTTGAAATGAAGAATCATTAAAATGTTACAAATGAAGTCTAAGCACTTTATTTTAACCTTTATACATAGAAAATGTTTTTATTAGTTTGTGGATTCAATGTCAAGATTTTTATTGTACATTCTTATTTTGAAGTTTTATACTTTTTTAAAAAATTAAGCACACTCATAAGTTTGCTCTGTGATATTCAGATTCATTATCTTTGACTAAAAGTTACCTTCACTCACCAAGTGACCTGAATATAAAATCTTTCTAGCTTTTGATTATTGTCCTACACTTTTTTTTATCTCTCACTACAACATCTATTTTAAAAAAAATAGTATCTCTTCTTTCCAAAGCATCTATGCTAAACATTTAGCCTAATATATAGATACACTGTTTTTATATACTCAGGATCCAACCCAGGGCTTTACATGTACTAGACAAGTACTCAACCACTTAACTCCAGTGATATTTAACCTAATTTTGTGGAAATAACTCTATTTGTTTCCCTACTGATATTTCATTGGATTATAAACAGATTAAATTATTGCAACTGCATATAATTAGCATAAATATGTTTGAAAACTTCCAATTGATTCTACATTAGCCTGCAGTTCAGCTGGTGGGAGCAGTTATCCATGGATGTATAAAAATATTGTTTGTGAGTCTGGAAATTCAGATGCTGTAAGCATAATTTTTTCAACAGAAAGAATAAAGAGAAGTAGTTAATCAAGTTGGTTGTTTAAATAGGTGTAGGTTAAAAGAATGAATAAACTTGTGAAGGTCAATAATAGAACCACCAGCCAGGTGTGACCCTTCAGATTCTGAAATGTGGCTACTCCACAACGTGAAGTGCTATAAGTATAATGGTGTAGTGGTACAACTCTACACTAGACTTTAGGTAACTTCTATGTTAAAAAAATCTAAAAATACATCCTGAATAATTTTTATACTGATTATATGTTGAAATGATAATATTTTGAATAAATTGAGTTGAATAAACATTTATATTGGGTAAACATTAATTTTGCCTGTTTCTTTTGCTCTTTTTGAAATGACTACTAAAAACATAAAATCATGTGTGTGGCTCACATTTGTAATACTGATTATATTTTTGTACAGTGCTCTAATGCTTGTTACAATACGCATGCATAAATTAAGAAATCTAGGGACTGTTGCAATAAGAAAAACATTGAACACCACATAGTGGGTAGCAGAGAGCTGGGCTTGAAATGAGGCTGCTGGTTTCCCAGTCTTTCCTCTCCTAAACACTATGCATTCTGCCTCCTACTACAACATCCTTGACACTAGTGAAACAATTTCCATATGCTCCTGCAATAAAATGGTAATTTGGATCAGAAATATTCAAACCAGATCAGTTGAAAAGACTTAAATAATGGATCAATTTATAAAAATGTGGAAAATTTTTGAGAAAAGAAATAAGGAAAAATATATTTACTCAGATTAGCTGTAGTAGGAAACCTCACTCCCCCTAGTGCTGAAAGGATGAAGTAGTTATCAGAGCTCAGAGAAATCACACAGGGATGCATTTAACTCATGGTAACTTAGTAAAAAGGAGCCAGTGGAGTATATAGCCAGGCTTCATCCTCCTATCCTCTGAGCTTTTGCAAGTGTCTCCTATTGATCTAAGTCAACGGGGAGCCAGAGGGCAAGGGCACCATTAAGCAAGCTATGTGGATCAGCTTATATCAGAGACCACAGAGCAGGGTGGAAAGTGGATAAGGGTAGATCTAAAACGACAAATGAAAGGTATCTATACTCTAATAGAATACAGTATGGACTCATTTTTCTACCATCAACTCCTACACTATATAGATGTACTTGAATATAATAAATGACAATCACAAATGTTATTGTATCAAGCTTTTTGTACTCCTCTGTGGAAGTAATACGTTGTGTAAGGGAGAGGAAATAGTTACATTGTGATACTAGCTTTAAGCACTTGCTCAACTGAAAAATAAGAGTATATAAATTTTGGAATCAGATCCATAGCTCATTAAAAATATTTTATACCAGGGTTAAAAATTAATTATGTAAAGCAACAATAATATTGCCCCAACTATGCAACAGGATTATTATAAGGGTCAACATTTTAATACTTGAAAAATACAAACTATGAAGTACTTAAACAATATAAGACAGGTGTCTGGGCTATGGCACCTTAAAATCAGAAAGCTTTGCTCTAGAATCTAAAAAGTCCAAATATCTCCCCAAGGTTGCAACCAATCCACAGGCAAGTATGTTTTCATACCTACCATCTCCTCATCCCCGCTCTGGGCTCCTGCTTTTGCTGAATCAATTTCAAACATGAATTGCCTCATTGACCAACTTTCACTTTCTCTGTACTGCAATGCAAAACAAATATATTTCTCAATTCCCATTAAAAAAAATAAAATCCCCTTCAGAAAAAGATTTGTGAGTGAAATAGGTTTGATTTTCTTTTAATTTTAAGTGTAAAATATTCACTGTAGCAAACCAAATATAGTGCATTGTCACTACAAAATACTTTGCTTAACTTTGGGCACATTACTAAAATTGTTATCCCTGGATGATTTTGGCTAGAACACATTTATAACTTTTGAGATTTTTTTCAATATAGAAATATAATAATATATAATAACAAGGCAATATAATTATTAGTTTGCTCAAACATTTTCACTTCCTAGTGGTGATGTTGATATTATGTAGCCAGAGTATTAGAGGTGCTCAATAATAATTAAGGTAAATTTATAGTTTTATAAAACCTCAAATAAAATCTCAAATCATTTTCCATATTTAAGCCAGATATATTTTTTAAATCCTAAATGGGATTATGCCAGTTGTTTCGAAGTACAAAATACCTCACCAGCTTTTTCAGATTCAGGGTCAACTTTAAACTCACCATCAAAAATGTGTATTCTCATTCATCCACTCGTATCTACTACCCGCCCCCATTCACCCTTACCACAATCAAGGCTGGGATGAGATTATTTATTCAATGTGTTTTTTTTTCCCATAATCCAGCTAAAGTAAATCGGCAAAATCTACTCTCCCCAGGATGTTGGAACTCAAACCCATGGCCTTGCACATGCTAAGCATTTGCTCTACTACTGACTGACATTCCCAGTCTGTACTATATTATTATTGCGTTTATTTACTTCTCACTTGATTATCAGAAAATTTAGAACAGAAAGTATGTCTTATTCATTGTATTCCCTATTCATATTCATTGTATATCTTATTTTTTCATAATATGTATTACTTCTACTTCTCAAATACATGAAGTAAAAAAATTAGCCAGTGGTAAGAAAAGTAAAAGCCATTTGTTATAAATATGAAAGTTTGACAAAGTGATTAAATAGACAAACCAAAGAAGAAAAAAATATGATAAAACAGAGGAGAAATTGATAATGAAGGCAACCCAGAGAATTAATCCTTAGGCACAGAGGTGTGTTACTACAACACCAACAAAGATGTTTAAATATAGGATGACAGTTAAGAAGCCAATTACAATAAATTTTGAGGGGAAAAAATCAAGTTGCAACACAATGATAGTGTCCTATTTAGTATCTTTCAATATTTCTGTCCAACTCTTTTCTTTTGATAGAGTGACAAAAAAAAAATGTTAGGTCCAAAGAGTCACTGGCTGTTTTTTATGAGCTGTCAAACCAAATTAGTTTTTACATATAAATTTGAAACTGATGTTTTTCTCCTTGCCCACATAGTTAACTACCCCTGGGGCTTTCATAAAAGTGTAATTGTTCTGGGAGAGTGTTATACACCTTAGCCTTAGCATCAATAAAACTAAATTGTAAATTTGCATTGCAAACTGATATTTAAGGCTTCTGTCAAAGGAAAATTGTAGCAGATGGAGTTAAACAAGCAAGGAATACTTGAAAGGCTGAACTCAAGTCCCTTGCAACAAAGGTAGGAAAGTTTGTAAGTGCTGAGATGAACTTGTGGCAGAGCACTGAAGGATACTGGAGGTTAGAGGAGGCTGGGGACAGTCCATGGGGTAGGAGAGGAGTGTTAGTCCATGTGATTAGTCACCAGCGTTTGCTGGTTGTCACTGATGGACATCAGGCACCAAGCATCCCATGGAACCTGGGAAAAGAGAGCACCATATCCTTTAATGGTCATATTTAAGACGAACAACCCTGACGTTCTCGAAAAGATATTTCCATGTCATAGAATATTTCTATCTCAATGGCTCAGAGAACAAACTTATAACTAGAGTTTCCTAAATTAAATGCTCAAAGAAAAGGGAAATCAGGAGATTACAGCCAGAAAGAAATCTGCAATACTATGACTATTCCCCTGAAAGTCCCTCTCAAAAGAATAATATGAGTTTTTTCTACATCAGCGTCTTTGCCTTTGCCATATGACTTCTCCCATTAAAAACAAATGACAGTAGGAAAAATGCTAAATATGCATCTCACAATATCTCTACCAATAGCCACTTTTTTAAACAAAGCATGGTATTTTCCAATCCTTAGGTAAAAGAGATGTTTACTAAAAAATCAATTTTCCCTTTTATCAACCGTATATAACAAATATTTACAAACGTTTACTGAATGCCCCCCGTTGCTTAACCCCTTGCTTAGAATAGCTCTAACTCTTAAACTGTCCTAGAAATGTATTATTACACCTAATTTTTATAGGGGAACAATGAGGTTTGGAAAGTGTTTAATCTCATACATAGAGATGGCATCAGTCATGTTTTTATATTATCAGACATCCTAATGCATTGTGAGTTTTTGAAAATAAAACTGTATTCTAAATAGAAGAACGTTTTTGTGTTAAAGTACACACACTCACACACACACACAAAACATAAATATATATATATAGCCTCCAGAAATTCTACAAATAGGTAGTGATTATTATCTATTCAATTAAAAGTTGTATTTTCAGTAGAAATTCGAAAGGTAAAAAAGGGAATAGGTTTAACTAAAATGAACAAAATTTTTATGGAGAAGACTTTAAAACACTTCGGAAAGAGAAGTAGAGTTGCATAAATGGTAGGACTCCAATGTCTTCTTTGGGCCATTTCAACATTACCAAGATGTTAGCAGTCCCTAAGTGAATATAAGTTTGAGTAAATCCCAGCAAAAATTCCAAAAAGCTTTTTTTAATGGGGCTATAACAGTTGACATATAAGGATATCAAGGTAAAACTGTGGAGTATAGATAGGGAACTAGCTGCACAAACCCCCAAAGCAAACCATATAGCTGCTATAATTAAGAGTGTTCTGGCACACAGAAGGACATAGAAATGAATGAAACCATTGAGAAAGTAGAGAAATGGGAAAACTACTCACAGATATCTCATATGTGTGAAAGGTAAAATTGTGACTCAATATTTTTGTTGTTTGCTTGCTATAATAAATAATTGTTGTTCACCTGTTTTGGCTATTGTGAAGAAAGGTAAAATTAAAGCAAATATTCATGGCATACACAAGAGTAAACTGCAAATGAACCAAAGACCAAAATATTTTGTAAAGAATGTATTTAAGTATTAGAAGAAATTTAGACTGAATTCCTGTTTAAACTTGATATAAAGAAAACTTAAAACAGACTGAAACTTAAAATATAATAAAAAGTAAAGATATTCATTTTTTAAAAAGTAAAGATTTTTATTTTTTAAAAAAAGTAAATACTTTATTTTGTAAGTATTATTATTTTTATCTTTTGACAAGGTTTAGAGGAACATATGCACATATTTCATGGAGAACAACTGTATAGCAAAATCAAAAGGCATATGACAAAGATATATGCGAAAATATTTGCCACAGATACCACAGGAATAAGGGAAACAGTCCAAGAATCGTATAGAAGCAAATATGTAAAATTAATATGATTCTAAGAATATAAAAAAAACAATGAAAATGTGTTTAATTTAATTCATGGTAAGAGGACTGAAAAGTAATAACATGTGGGGTTATAATTTCCCAATTATGAAATGGGCAAAATTCCAAATATTCAACAACATAGATATCAGCCAGAATGTGGCAAAGAGCTACTCACATACTTTGTGATAATGCAAAATGACCCAATCCTGGTGAAGAGGAATTTGGTTAAATCTAAGAAAATTGCATTTATGTTTATCTTTAAATGCAGAAGTTCTACATCTAGGAATGTGTCCTAAAGACATACTTCCAACATTATTAAAATTAACAAAGACAAGATTATTCATAGTAGTATTCTTATAACTGTAATATATTGAAGCTACCTAAATATATAACCATAGATAATGGGTTAAATATATAATGTTATATGTACACAATGACTTCATATGCTGCTATTTCAAAAGAAAAATAGGAGGATCTCTATGAATGCATATGGAGCCATTTCTAGACAATACTGTTGTTCAGTTCCACAAAGCAAAGAAAAAAGAATATATATATGCATATGGTATATATGCATTTATGAAAGTTTATGCATACGTACGTATGCATATATTATATGTAATGCTATTCTTTTTACAAAGGACAAACAAGGAAGAAGAAAATGTACACATATCTGCTTATCCTGTCATAAATACCCCAGAAAATCCATCAATATACAGTGAAGTTTATCACTTGAGCAGATGAATCGAGAGTGATGGATTGATAGAATGAATATAAGAGGAAGTAATGATGAATGTGATTGTTTTGTATTGTTTTGACTTTGAGAAACACAATAACACTGTACATAATCTAAAAATAGAATTGTGGCCATCTTAAGAGTTAATTATAGTACCTTCTGATGAAAACACTTTATAGCAATAACTATAGGTTAAGTGGTAATATCTTACAGCAACACATTTTTACCCTTTGAGGTCACTGCAGGACCTTTCTATTTTCTTAAGAAAAATCTACAACAGTAACCAATATGTTGTGGTTTTTTCTTACAATGCCAAGGTTTAAAACATGGGCATCAAATAGGAATGGGAAAGGCTTTTCTTTTTTAATTGTTTATCTACTGTTCAAAATTTGGTTTCCCATTCAGTTACTTTAGATCCTGTTGATCATAAATTCTTGTTTCCCAAGGGTAGGGGGAGAGAAATTGTGGTATAAAGGTGCATTAAGAATTGTAATTCAAATAATAATAATAATAATAACAACAACAAGAACAGCTCATGTAATATAAATAAATAAATAAATTTTAAAAAGAAGACCCAATAATTGTTCTAATTGAGTGGAAGTTCAAACTACCGTCATTCTACCTTGGGCTCCTTATATTGGTGCATTATAGGGCAAAGACAGGGGTTACTCATTCTGTCTAAAGTGTGTGATTCTGATTATTAAGTAGAAACTGGACTCATCTTACACAATAGGGATATAAAAATAGGTACATATCTGGAATACAGGAGACTCCTGAAATAGTCCCTAATATTCATATATTCAATGATTAAAATTAGTGAAAAAGTAGAATAAGTCATTATCAATGGAGCTGCTAATGTTCCAGGTTTTTCAGCAATGAACATTTGTTTTTCCAACCCATTATTCAAAGTCATCACCCATGGCTGGGTTCAATGGCACACTCCTATAATCCCAGCAACTTGGGAGACCAAGATAGGAAGATCATGAGTTCAAAGCCAGCCTCAGCAACTTAGTGAGACCCTGATCAACTTAGCAACTTAATCTCAAAATAAAACATATAAAAACCTGGAGATGTGTATCAATAATTAAGAACCTTGGGTTCAACCCTAGTAACAACAACATAAAAAAATCACCACTCACCAAGTAGCTTGCTAAGAACAGAGAGCATATGGAATGTATTGTTGGAAAACACAGTTTCAGTAAAAACTATAGCCATGTGACCAGCTGTAGACAAGGACTATAACAGCTATAAGTATTCATTTTGTGTTTGCAATGTTAATATTTGTGCATATACTTTTTTCCCATTCCCCCACCATGGGACACATTACATGTTAGTAGTATTTATGGTATATTTCCTTATTAAAGTCTCAAAATGTCAAAGGAGGAATGCAACTCAGAAGACAAATGAACACCAAGGAAAAATGTACAAATCCTGATTTGTGAAGAGGATTTGGACATGTTTTCCATATAAGGAGTAATTGCCTGAAGTTAGGCAGAAGCACATATTTTTAACTAGACCTTTTCGAAAGTTAAATGTGGTCATACTTTGCGGATGAAAAATTAACAAGGGTTATCGTGGTAAATTTGTTTGGTGTGAAGTTAGTGAAATTGGACATATATTTCTCAGAATCCCTTTCCAAGGTGTGATACTCAAAATTCTGCTACTGTAACACATACCAGAGGTGATCAACATATAAAGAAGAAAGGTTTACTTTTTCTCACAATTTTGTAGGTTTTAGTCCATGGTTGGTGGGTCCCATTGCTTGGGGGCCTATGTTTAGGCAGCAGACCATGACAAAGCATGGGGCAGAGCTAAGTGCTCTATGGTGGCCAAGAAACAAAAAGACAAAAGGGCTGAGGTCCTACTATCCTCTTCAAGGGCACATCCTCAGGTCCAGAGGTTCTCCCACTAGTTCCCACCACTTAAAGTTTCCGCATGGATATTAAGGAGACTACTTACAACTTATGGATAGGTCCGGGCTCACTTGGATCATAGAAACTTTGCCAACGGAAATGAAAGGGCACCTGTAAAGGAGTGGTTATGGTCTTTGATGCTCAGGAAACCAATGCCAGGCCTGTGATGCTGCTGCAGATCATGCATGTTATTCATCTGCTGCTTCTGATTGGCAATGTGTCAGTAACTAGGGCAACACTCCTCCAGTTTTGGCTTTAGTTTTTCTACCTCTTGGTTCAATGGGCTTTTACCTTCAAGATGTGGGACATTCCCAGTAGTGAAACTGGTAACTTGGATATTTTAGGAGCTTAATCTGCAAAGTTCAATTGTATGGGTTACACCTAAGCCTCAGAGATTTTAGATTTTTGTTGTTGTTGTTTTCTACCACCTTAGATCAGCATTCCTATCAACCTCAGCCTATAATGCCAGGTAGAAATAGCCTCCTATATATGGTTTAACCTGCAACCAGAATTACAGAAGATCAAATCCTAACAGATATACTGATCTGCTTATCTGATCAAATCATACTTACAGAGTTACCTGCATGAGTTATATTATAAAAATACTAAAGGAGAGAAACAAAAAACAATAATCCAAGTAATTTATAAACACAGAATAGGACTGTTTACTATATTAATCTTTGGCCATGTTGGAGAAAATATTTTTTAGTAGATTTAGGATTTTAGAAGTTAAAATAGAGTATTGGTCAATGTTAAAACTATTTTAAATATTTTATCCTATGTTCAAATTATAAGATCTAGAATATTCACTAGGAAAGAACAACCTACAAATATATAAAGGAGAAAAGGAAGAAAGAATCTTGTGGAGATGAATTAGATTTGGTAATATTGGTATAAACTCATGATTTCTAAAATAGATAGAGGATAGATAGATGCATAATTTTTGTGTATGCATATGTGCATTATGTGGGTGTATATATGCAATGTTTCTCAACTTTATCTGTCGGAAGAGCTTAGAAAAGGATAATTCTATATATATCCAAAAACTAAATCTTGTTTTCTGGTATCATTCTTCAACCAAGGGTACTCAGATAAAGAAGTAAATAACTAGCTGATATAAGAAGAGAGGAAAGGTGGGCATAATAGAGTCTTAAAACATGTTCCATCAGAGAAGAAGAAAGTGCATGAAAAGTTAAGTCAGAAGCCAACTTGAAGGGCAATTTGTATACCAAAATAATTAGAATAGTGGATTATTGATTGGAAAAAAAAGATCCTCGGTACATATTAATTATGTAAAAGAAAATAAGTGGAACAGAATGTGCTGCAGTCTGGCTGGGCACAAAATCATAAGCCACTCAAGCAGGAACAAACTTTATTTCAGAAACTCCCCCCAATGCCACACACTCTCCCGGGAAATATGCCAAACTACCCACGAGGCCTTCTCCCAGGCCACACTACACCAACAGACAAATCCCTCCTCTGGAAATCCCTCCTACCACACTTCCCCAACCAATGGGAACTCTCCGGGAGTCCTGCTAGAGCTCAAAAGTAGCAGGCTGAGGCGGACAGCAGGGGTCTAATATCCATTTGAATGCAGATCTTAACATAATCATATCATCTCAATGGCTTGCTGGCATCACCTTTCAACCAAAAATGCCATGCATAATTCCTACTTGGCTATGGCTCTCAGCATCTCCCCCCTTCTGTTTAATTAAGCAACAAACAATGTGGCTTAGGGACCGTGTCTGTTAGGCAGTCCAATTCAACATATGGTCCTTACTCGTCATCGGATGAACTGACCTCTAGGCGTCAGCCTCCTGTCTTAGGTTGGTACCACTGCAATTGGATCATACCCATCACTGACTACCAGTCCAGCATACAGCCATACTTGTGGATAGGCCTATGCACCAGTGGGGGGTGAAGTTCTTTGCCTCACCTCTGTTGGACCCCAAATTTGGCCTTGGTGCCATTGGGGGGGTGAGGTTATTTGCCTCACCTCTATTGGCCCCCAAATTTAGACCATCACTAGTAAAAGGGAGGAGGATACACAAATGCCATGACACAAAGCCAATTGATGGCTCCTTTGGAAAAATTGCATCACTGGTGACACATCAGCAAAGATACGCCAGCACTACCACAATTTGCTGCATCAACAGGTAGTTCACAATGCATACAAGTGATACATAGTCCAGGCAAGTTCTGCAAGCAGTTCAAAGCGGAGGAATCTATCAATATGTCCATTTCTTCCCAAAATAAATCGACTCCTTGATTGAGCATTACTCGTTGAGTTATTATTCATTGATGCATCAGTTTATACAGTTTACTGTGATAGCTATCAAAGAAGCTGTAGTTTGGTTTTATCTTTGTCTTCACCAGCACTGGGATGAAGGTAGGAATTCTGACAATGATGGCTAAAAAAAAATTATGTAACATTCCAACAGGCACTAAGAAAACAATTTTCTGAACAATTTACATTATTCTGAACAGAATTATTAAATATAATGAGAAGGAAAGGTGAAAGTTAACAAACAGATCTGTTAATTTCCTTATTTGTTCACATATTAAAACAATCCTCAACAGCTGTTTACCCAATTAAAATTAAACCATTTAAATCACGTGAATAATAAAAAATATTTGGATCATTTTTTTCATGAGCGCTCCTCATATATGATATATGGACATATGCACATACAGACATACAACACAAAACAGAAGTGTGCACACATAACATACAACACATAAGACAATAGTAAAGGCCTTGTAGCTTTACATAGGTGAAATCTCCATTGCAATGTTTAAAAACTCCACAGTCAAAAAATAAAACTGATCAGAAAAACATTAACCTAGGTCTGTATGAGCTCAAAAATAAAATAGAACTTTATGATGTGGGAAAAGGCAATAATAAAATAGATATTGAAAAAAGCATCCTGGTTAATCACTGTAGCAGATGTAAGAATAGCCAAGCTGGAGCTCTGGATATCAGCTGTTATGGATTTGAGTCAAATCATCTTCTTTTTGGTCTGTAGAAATCGTTTTGGTTAGTCTCTCTGGAATCCAAATCGGTTGCTGTTCTCCCTGTGGAAACACAAAAACAGAACCATGACTCCAGACAATCACTGGGTCAGGACCTTTCCATTGTCCTGTTAGAATATCCTTCCAAAGTACCTTAGGCTTATGTACATTTTTTGGATACATATGTCTTTCCGCAGCACTAAGTCCTGATGAATCTAAATTTAAAAAGTTTAGAGTAAAAAGGGTTATTTTAAGTTTATCTTTGGGGGATATGTGCCCCTTTCCAATTCCCTCTTTTTTGCTTTAATAAGTACATTTTAATAGTTTGATGAGCTCTTTCAACTATGCCTTGCCCCTGTGGATTGCATGGGATTCCTGTTATATGAGTAATGCCAAATGATGAGCAAAATTGTTTAAAAGAGGTAGAAGCATAACCAGGACCATTATCTGTTTTTAGCTGTTTTGGAACGCCCACAGTGGCAAAATTTTGTAAGCAATGAGCTATAATATCTTTAGTTTTCTCTCTGGCATGAAGGGAGCCCATTAAAAATCCGGAAGAAGTATCAACTGTAACATGCAAATATTTTAATTTTCCAAATTCTGGCAAGTGTGTGATGTCCATCTGCCAAATATGGTTAGGTATCAATCCTCTAGGATTGACTCCAAGATTAACTTGTGGTAAAAAGGTCACACAATTTTGACATTGTTTTATTATATGTCTGGCTTGTTCCTTAGTTATTTTAAAACGCTTTTGTAAAGTATTAACATTGATATGGAACCTTTTATGAAAATTTATAGCTTCTTCTATTGTGGAGAAAATATGTATGTCATGTGTAGATTTATCTGCTAATTCATTGCCCAAACTAAGGGCTCCAGGCAATCCTGTATGTGCCCTGATATGTCCTATAAAGAATGGATCTTTTCTGTCCCAGATTAGACTTTATATATTGGAAAACAAAGAGAAAACAGTAGAGGAAGGGGGAATCCTACCAGCATCTTCAAGGGATACTATAGCATTAACTACATACTGACTATCGGAAAATAAATTAATCTTTAAACATCACAAAAGCTTGTAATACTGCATTAAGCTCTACCTTTTGAGCTGATTGTTTGGGTACTAAAAATGTAAAAGTTTGATCAGGGGTAACTACTGCTGCTGTACCATTATTTGACCCATCAGTGAATATATTTGGAGCATTCATGATAGGTGTTTTTCTTGTCATTTTTGGAAAAACTACAGGGTGCGAAGACCAAAAAGACAAGAAAGGATTAGATGGTAAGTGATTATCAAATGAAACATTAGATTTACATATGATTATTGCCCAAGTATTTAACTCATTAGCTAACTCATCAATTTGATCCATAGTATATGGAGTAATAATTTTATTGGGAGAAATTCCAAACACTCCTTTTGCTGCTTTTATTCCTTTGAGTATTAATTGTCCTACAGCCTCAGGATACCTAGTAAGAATAGTGTTAGGAGAATAAGATAAATGTATCCACAATAATGGACCTTCTTGCCAAAATACTCCTGTAGGAATATTTTTTGTTGGTAGTACAATAAATAAAGGCAAACTTATATCAATTCTATCCAAATGCATATTTTCCATATATGTTTCAATGATTTTTAATGCCTTTCTTGCTTCAGGCGTTAACATGCGGGGTGAATTTGGATCTGATGGACCTTTTAGGATATCAAATTAAGGTCCCAACTCTCCTGTTGGTATGCCTAGATAAGGCCTTATCCAATTTATGTCTCCCGAAAACTTTTGAAAATCATTAAGTGATTTGAGTTGATCTACTCGTATTTGAATTTTTGGTGGACGGACCATGGTTGAGGATAAGATTTAATTGTAGTTTATCTATTCCTATCTCTAGATTATAATTTTTTAATAAGTTTGTAAGTGTGGCATAACATTCCAGCAATGTGTTTTTATCTTTATGTGCCAATAATACATCATCCATATAGTGAAATATTTGTAGTTCAGGATTTTGATTTCTAAGTGGCTGGATTACTTTGTTAACATAAATTTGACACATAGTTGGGCTGTTAGCCATCCCTTGAGGGAGTACTTTCCATTCATATCTCTGATCAGGACCTTCATGATTCAGTGCAAGGATAGTAAATGCAAAACGTGGACTATCCTCAGGATGAATTGGAATTGAAAAAAAACAATCTTTAATATCTATAGCTAAAACATACCAGGTTTTTGGCAAAGCAGACAATTGGGGAATCCCCATTGAGCAGGTCCCATAATAACCATCTCATTATTAATGGCTCTTAAATCTTGCAATAATCTCCATTTACCAGATTTCTTTTTAATGAATAAAATGGGAGTATTATGGGGAGATACGGAAGATTGTATATGTCCCTCCGCTAATTGTTGTTCGACCAGGTCATGGGCTACTTGTATCTTTTCTTTAGTCAGGGGCCACTGAGGAACCCATATTGGTCTTTCTGATTTCCAAGTCATTTTTATTGTCTCAGTGGTCCCTTCTGAAAACCCAATCCATGTCTATTTATTCCTTGATCTATTTGAATTGGTGCTGCTATACCTTGTTCTTGTTTTCCTAATCTTTTTTCTTTCCTAAAACCTTGTCTAGACCTAGTAGTGGGCGCATTTGGATTGATGTTATTTGTTAATGTCAAACCTAATTGATCTAGGACATCTCATCCCCATAAATTTATAGAAGATGATCCAATACATATGGCTGCATAGTTCCTTCACATCTTTCAGGATCCTTCCAATCTAATACCATTGCACTTCTATGGGGATTAGTTGCCACTCCTAGGCCTCGAAGCGTTTGAGTGGCTTGTTGTAATGGCCAATGTTTTGGCCATTCTTGACGAGATATGATGCTAAGGTCTGCACCTGTGTCCAGTATCCCATTAAATTCATGTCCTTGAATATTTACTTTTAGCATTGGGCAAGAATCTAAATTTAAAGACAGCATAGCCCAATCCACACCTGTGGAGCCTAATCCCCTGGCATCTCTTTCTACAGTATGACTGGAAAATTTATCATGCAGGCTGGGTATTATTAATAACTGTGCTATTGTATCTCCTGGTGAAATTACTGATATACCTCTTGGAGAACTAGCTATAATTTTTATTTCACCTTCATTATCGGGATCAATTACCCAAGGACTTATCATAAGTCCTTTTAGTGTAGAAGAACTGCGTCCCAATAATAAGCCTACTGTTCCATGGGGAAGAGGTCCTTTTACTCCTGTGGGAATGATTTGAACTCCCATCTCTGGAGTTAGTACTGCTCTGGTGGAGGCGCAGATGTCCAACCCTGTATTCCCTCTGGTTTGTCTGATGAGGGATTTAATGGATAATGTGTCCTGGGCACTACCCTGATGGGGTTGCTGGGTTCCTCCATTGCCCCGTATATTTGTGGTTTTGGGCCCCGGAGCATTGGACCCCCCAGTCCGTTTTTTTGGCAATGGAGCCTGATGCCTTTCTCCATGATATCGTGGGTAAACACTTGGTTTTTGTCTGTTTTTTGATAATGGAGTACCCTCTATGGTGGTTTGAGAATGGCATTCATTAGCCCAATGTCTCCCTCTACAGCATCGTGGGCAAATACCCGGTATTCTATTCCTTTGATACCTATCTATGCTAAACCCTCCTCCTATGGGGCAACTCCTTTTAAAATGTCCTGTTTGTTCACAATTGCAGCATGTTTTTGGCCTGGCGTCTAAAGCCTGTTGTACTGCAGCTGCCAAGACTTGCCCTTGTTCATTAATTTCTCTACATAATTTAATATATGTGTTTAAATCTTCATGTCTCCATGGTCTAATGACCTTTCTTCAGTAACGATTTGCTTTGTCATAAGCCAGTTGTTTTATGAATGGCATTGCTTGTTCTGTATCCCCCAAAATTCTGGCAGCTGTTTGAATAAGCCTATCTACAAATTCAGCGTAAGGTTCATTAGCTCTCTGTATTACCTTAGATAATTGACCTTGTAAATCTCCATGTCCTTGTAAAGTCTTCCATGCCCTAACTGCGTCTGCAGCAATTTGTGCATGTATAGCAGGATCATATTCAATTTGTTGCCATTGACCCTCATAAGGTCCTTTTCCTAACAACATATCTAGATTTCTTTGAGGATAACCGGCTGCTGCATTTCGCCTAGCTGTCTCCGTGCAAAATTCCTCATTGGCAGCCTTCCATAACAAATACTGTCCTCCATTTAGCACAGATTTACACATGTTAGCCCAATCTGCTGGGTCATGTCCAAGTTGGTAATGGATTCGACCATGCTTACAGTGAACGGTGCTTGTGGACCATAAGTTGTTACAGCCTCCTTTAATTGCTTCACTGTTTTGAAATCTAAAGCATGGTGAATTCGCTGCCCTCCTGCCTGCTCAAGTACAGGGCATGCTAACCTTTGAGGTCCTGCCTCAGGATTCCATCTATCAACTATGGGGGTTGAGGGCCACTCAGCTGTCTCTATAGATGGAGCTGTTGGTTGAATTACGCCCTCTGGTGATAGAATTGAGTTAGTAGCAGCCTCCTGTTGTAGCTTCCTTCCTGATAGATGTTTGTCCTCTAAGCTTTCTTCCTTTAAATTTTCTTCCTCTATCTGACTAGCCCAAGAGACCTTTTCTTTTGCTTGATCTAACATGTTTTCTACCATAGTCTGGACCTCTAACAATTTACTTAACACTCTTTCGGTTTGTTTTTTACTAATTTCTAATCTACTATAAAGATAACGCAACCCAATTAGATAACATAAAACAAAATTGAAACAGAATGAAACAAAGACGGAACAAAAAATCGTTGTATCAATTTTCTCTTTCTCAAGAGTGGAACACCTTCAAACCTTGAGCCAACCATTTTTCAGAGTTTGCCTGAGAAAGTTCTAGGGATAGGCAGCTTGAAACAAAAACAAAATAAATCAAAACAAGAACACATTGTTTTTTGAAATGGTCACCCATTCTCTTGCCTTCCCTCAGGGGCGAGCAATTTTGCTTACCTCAGAGCTTCAGGCGTCCCCCGCACGGGCCACCAATTGCTGCAGTCTGGCTGGGCACAAAATCACGAGCCACTCAAGCAGGAACAAACTTTATTTCTGAAACTCCCACCAATGCCAAGCACTCTCCCGGGAAATATGCGGAACTACCCACTAGGCCTTCTCCCGGGCCACACTACACCAACAGACAAATCCTCCTCTGGAAATCTCTCCTACTGCACTTCCCCAACCAATGGGAACTCTCTGGGAGTCCCGCTAGAGCTCAAAAGTAGCAGGCTGAGGCAGAGAGCAGGGGTCTAATATCCATTTGAATGCAAATCTTAACATAATCATATCATCTCAATGGCTTGCTGGCCTCACCTTTCAACCAAAAATGCCATGCATCATTACTACTTAGCTATGGCTCTCAGCAAGAATGGAAGTTTCTTGCTAGAAAGCCAGCTGGTATATGGGGAAGAACATTTGGAACTGGAAAATCAGAGCTATGTAGGCATTATACTAAAGACTGGTTTAGGCAAAATCATCAGTTGCTACATTTTGATGAAAGGTAGAATATTTGTATTTCATTGTTTATATTTGATTTATTGAATATAAGAGAAATGATTAAATTACCAGTGGAAGAAATCAATTGTCTTTTAATCATGTAATAAAAATTAAAATCATCAATGAGGGTAAAATTGGGTGTCCAATATCTGGTAGATATTTTCAGATGTGATAATCCCAGAATGACAAAACATTGTTTACAGAGTATTATATGTGGGAAGACATAATCAGAGCTGAATCTGAAGCACATTGGACAAATACAGAATAAGTGACCTTATATTTTAAAAAAAAATGTTCTTTGAAAATTTCATTATAAAAATAAAAGACCAAGGAAAGCTGTGTGAATATTCTAAATAAACAGAGAAACTGAGAAACATGACTTTGGAGCACTATATCTGACCCTAGACTGACTCCTGTAAAGGATAGGAAAAAATGTTATTCAGGGCATGTTTGTGTCAGTTGGAACAATTGGGATATGAATGGTATGCTAGTTACAAGTATTATTTCAGTGAAAAATTTGCTGGATTTATTGTTATGCTGAAGTTATGCAAGAGAACATTTCTATTTTAAAGAAATAAATAATGGAAATGGGATTGATGAATGAAACTTGCTCTCCAAATATTTACAAAAATATTACATTTGTACAAATATGCACAGAGAAAGTGTGAAAGAATAGATTAGTGTATTATTTTTTCCATTCTTATAATTTTGTATAACCTTAAAAGCATTCCTAATTTTATTTTTTATTAAACATACTTGAAACTATGATGACAGTTGTTGCCTAAACAAAATCTGAAATATCCTTATATCAATAGCATAAATTTTATCTCATTAGATATGCAAACACAGCTAAATTATTTAATTTAGCATATATAAAAAAGGAGCATCATAAGATTTATGTACACTGAAACGTGGATAAACTCTTTTTTGTATTGGTGAGAAAGGTTTTATTGGAACAATTGTCTTCTTCTCCTTCTTTTCCCTACTCCTGTTAGTCTCTGGCTCCTCCTCCTCTTTTTTCTGTTTTCTGGAGTCCTGAAGTATGGAAGAATTAATGAATAGTTTTCACAAATGCTGATTGTTTCTCACTTTTATATCAATTCTAGCAAGCTTTGGGAAGATTCCTATTTTATTATCTTTGCAGAGGTATTAAAAGAAGTAGTACATAATCCTTTAATTCAAATATACATTTGGAGTCCAACTTAGTACTTGATGGATTCCCTCTTGGTTTGGCATTAGGAAGAAAATGTCTTCTACGGGTCAAGTAAACCCCAGAGAGTCTGATACATTTCAAGGAGCTAGTTGGGGGGCTTTAAAGAGAGTCTACATTACTGCTACTTTAGACAATTCAGTCATTGAGGTAATTAACATAACTTTATTAATAAAATTTTAAAAGAGATAGTGTAGAGCTAGTGTCTAAGATGATCTCAGAATTTTCTTCATTGTTTTCTTGAGGTTAATCAACCATATTCAATTTGTGAGTCAGTTCTTAGTATGAGTGGATTTTGAAATTTACTGAGTAATCTCTAGATCAATGGTTGTTTGAGTCAGTGAGTGATTCAGAGCTCAAATTGCCTAGCCAATTGTTGATTTAAGTTGACTAAAACTACTTAAGAATAAGGAAGGCATTGCCAATGCAAAAATGCATGGTTAATGACAAACAGCTTAACTTAAAATTGTATTTTATTTTGTTATATTAGGAGCTATTTGAATTGGATTCCTGAATGTTCACAAACATGGAAAAGATTCTTGCATGTCTTTCACAGAAAGCAATTTTGGCCAAAGTTTCTCCTTTTCAGTTAAGCTATGAAATCCATGAGCTCAGACCTCTGTGTGTTGCTGTTCTTCCTTTCTTTGGCTAGGATGAGGGACAACTGTGCTAAGAGACAGGGAAACTTGACCTTCTGCCTTGTGAGTTATTTTTTAACTCATGTTAGGCAGGACAGACAGGTTGTTATGTCCTTCCTTGCAGTAGACAAAGGGATCTTTCTGAATCTTCCAGAACCATTTTTTTTCTGGTTAATATCAGTAGTCAGATTTGATTGAGGTAAAAATATAATAGTAGAATATAATAATATTTTACCAGAAAACTTGTGACTGTCTAATTTTTATCCATAATCTGTCATTGATTTTCCTGAAAGATCTTCAGGTTGGTACATATACAAGTAAAGCACACCACAGAAATATTCTATTCTGCTTTGCCCACATATTCTGAAGTGAAATTACAAGAAACTGAGTGAAATCATTTGAAAACCTTCTTTATTTTTATTGGTAGATATTTTGGTATCATATTTATAATCAAATAAGTAGAAGAACCTCTTTCTATAGACACCAGAGTCCAAATCTTGATCTTTAAACTTACCCATCAAACGGGATGAAGGTTTGGGAGGCCACAATTTCCAAAACCAGAAATGGCTCAGTTTGTTTGATACAGATTTGATTATTCTATCTATAAAATGTAATCCAAAGACAGGTCTTAACTCTGACCAATCTGGGTAACTATTCGTTGCCTTTGGGCATGGAGTAAATGTGATATGAAAAAACTTCTTTATTCTGGTGAACAAATAAGGAGACAGCATGAGGAAATTTCTTATTTGAATCCATGTGATGTGAAATTAGAGACCCACGTGATATCAGGCAGGTATAAAAATATCTGTTCTAAGAGGCTTTATGATCTATGTAATCTTAGAACACTATAACTTTGAGGAAAGTCTTTGGATTCAAATTTAGATTCCATTGTTTACTACTGGGTAAATATCAATAATTTTTCTGAATTATACTTTTGTGATAAATAAATATGACTCCTTATAACATATATTTGAAAAGGTTAATATCAAGCTGAAATTCTGTGTAACAGGCACAAACTACTTGCCAGGCACCAATTTATTCTTAACATTATGAAAACTCAAAGTTAAATAAGATGGAATCACTTAAATTGAAATATTGTGGGAGGGGTAGATATTTACATGAAATGTAGATAATTGGCAGGTAACATAATAAAGCACTATGATTTTGGTATTCATGGAGCAGTGGGTACATGAATGCAAGACACTTTGCTCAGTTTAGAGGCTTGATAAACACTAGTTAAAGAATTTTTTTTTTCTCTGAGCCTTGACAATCTATAGGATTTACCCAGGAGAAGAAAGTGAAATATGCATTCAAGGTGTTAAGCAGGAAGATAATATAATATATTCAGAGCACAGCTAGGAATTTTATATTAATAGAACAAAAATATGAAGAGTGAAGCTTAGAAGATAAATCTTTAGGAAGTAAAAAAGGGTCAAATCATGAAAAAGTTGGCTTAAAAAGTTTAGAGCCAATAAAGGCTTATCAGAATGAAAAAAAAAGGAAGGTACAAAAACAAGTTGAACAAAGAAAAAATTTGAAAACCTAAAAGCACTTAATTAAAACACTTTATCATTTCAATGTTTGTCTATTCCAAAAAGCTTTTGGAAAGATACAAAATGTAATCACTCTGATTTAGAATCATTGATGTCCGTGATTGAGTTGGCCTTAAAAGACAACTGGAATTATTATTTTTGAATCAACCCAGGCTTACCTCTGCTCCTCTTGGGCCTTCCTTTTAGAGCTGCACATCTGATGTTAAGCTACTGATTTATGCTGGATCCTAAATTGTATGCAGTGAATACTAGAGAGATTTAAAGAACCAGAATATTCACAACCCAACACATGTAACAAATGAAAATAAACATGCATTTTCTGACCTACATGATTCTCTTTTTTCATCCTAAAAGATGGGGCCAAGTTATCTCTGTTGTTAAAGTATTACTTAAACTATTTTAGGTGTAAGCTTAAGTCAGACTGGGTTCCTGGTCTGTTTCAACTGGAGAAGCTGTATGCTAATCTGCAGCTGCTATAATATTTGA
This sequence comes from Marmota monax, assembly GCF_021218885.2. Taxonomy (NCBI): domain Eukaryota; kingdom Metazoa; phylum Chordata; class Mammalia; order Rodentia; family Sciuridae; genus Marmota; species Marmota monax. Next base: position 1,081,210 of record NW_026695197.1, on the reverse strand, counting down.
GGAACATTGTTATCAAGAGCTGAACTGTGCTGAAGAGGGTACAGCCAAGTAAGGTCAGATGCTCAATTTATGGTAGTTTTAGGAGTAGAGAGAAAATGCTTGTAAAGACAAAGCTGATGTTAAAAATAAATGGATAAAAAAGGATCAATTCTAGGCACAAATATCACAGAAGCAGATACATATTTTAACTCAGAAAATGAGTACAGAATATAAATCATGACTTAGAGCTAAAGGTAGGAAGTTGGAAGGTTGTCTTTAACAACTGAAATTGCATAGTTTGAATGGTTAGAGTCAGAGGAAGATCAGGATCAGAGTTGGAGGAGCAATCTTCTAGAGAACAAACAGTATAATTTCAGTCAACAATGTCTCCTGTGTGTACCTGTGTGTACTTCTCTTCCCCATGATTTATACTCTGCTCTACTTCCAGAGAAAATCTTCTTGACCTCAGACAATATATGATGCTTAAATCCTCACTATTGAGGTACTATCTACAGATCATATCTGCACAATGACCCTAGTGTTCCAATGCCCCCCCCCCCAGGTATTGAAGAGAATTTTATTCAACATACAGAATTATAATATATCCCTTTACCTAATCAATCAGCAATATATAGAGAGAGGAGACTGCAACATATTCTTCCTGATGCCATAGAAGTTAAAGTATCTAATATACAATGACACAGAGTAAATGTCTCCATTCCAAAAGGGAGGGACAGCTGCATAAAGAGAAAGAATGGAAACACAACAGTATTAAAACCCAGTTGGGCAAATATTTCCTGTAGTTTCACATCCAGCATTTGGGGTACATGGTGGGAAGATATGATCTCCAAAGGTCTTGTGCAGCTTCACTCATTTGGCCTTTCTAGCTGCAACCCACGTGACCTCTCTTTCATCTTGGCTTTCTCTATAGCCAGCAAATTTCCCTGGTACTCAGTACACATTTTTTTATTGGCATCTTTTACCCAGAGAGGTCTCTGTTTTAGCTTGAGTTTCAACTTTACAGCTTCACATATTGCCGTCTCAGAGGCATCCTGCAGGGATTTTCACCCACTATACATTTACTGGCCTCACAGTCTTGTCTTTGAAATTTCAGTGGAAGCCTCCATGATCCCTTTAGTCCAACATTCTGCATTCCTACAAAACCGGCATTTATGTGGACAATATCAAGGTTTACCCCCAGTTGGAATAGTAGCTGGGCCCCTTAGGAGGATGGCTGCAGTGACTCTGTGTCTGTGCAGCTGAGCATGGTAAAACAACTTCCTAGTCCCCAATGGAGAGCATGGTGCCCCTAAGATCTCTTGGGTCTATAATGGGTGTGGTCTTGCTGAATCTTGAGATGCTCTCAAGGCAACATCCTCATTGTTTTCATGCAAAGTACTTAACTTCTCTGTAGTGATTGTAATATCTTTAACGACCACAACTTCTTTAGCCCCAATTTTATTTACTTCTTCTTTTTTTTTCCAAATAACAAGTCTGTAAAAATTTTCCTTCTCTGTTTCTATTCCTGATTCTCTTCGTGAAACTGGCTAAAAGCTGCCAGCAATGTCCATGCCATGGCCTGAATGCTGTGCTGCATTGAAATATCTTCCATTTGTTAATTCAGCCTCAGAAAGTCTCAGCACATGGACAAAATACAGATACCTTCTTTGTCAGAATATAACATAAATGACTTCTAGTTCAATTTCCAATAGAGTCCTTGTTCTCTGAAATCTTTACCGTCCTCACTCTTGTCACCACCAGAATTGCCCACTAAACTTTACACACAACATTGCAAGTCTTCTCCAGTCTGCTTTTACAAACCATTCAGAACTTTTCCTGCAAACTAGTCCCAAAGGCTGCTGAACAACATGGTCAAGTTAGTCTCAGTAATGTAACTCTCGGTGCCAATTTCTGTGTCAGACAGTATTGTTTTTTTTTTCATTGTGGACAAAATAACTGTCAAGAAAGTGTTAGAAGAGAAAAATATATTTTCAGTTTCAGAGGTTTAGTACATAGTGAGCTGATTTCATTACTCTCAGTCCAAACTGAGGAAGAACATAATGGTGAAAGGGTATGGCAGAGAAGACTACTTAGTCTATGGCAGGTGGAAAATGGTGGGGAAAGGCATCAGGGAAAATGGACCCTTCCAGAGCAGGTCCCTGGTGAACTACCTCCTCTCCCCATGCCCCTCTGCCTATAGTTAAGACCGCATTAGTCCATTCAAATTAGGACTAAATGATTAGATTATAGCTCTATTAATTTGATCATTGTACCTCTGAATATTGCTGTGTTAATGTAGGAACTTTGAGGGATATCCCATGTCTAAACCATAAAACATACTGAAAAATAAAATGGGATATTAAAAAACTTTAGATAAAATATGCATGATTAATAAATAATATATTGCAAATTAAAACAAAACCCACAATATTTCACCCATCAATTGACTGAAGATTCTTAATATTTAAACTTGTCAAGAATGTGATCTTCTAGCTGTACATATTATTAAGGAGAATATAAAATTAATACAATTTTCCACAAAGCAGGATGGCCATAAATTTCAATAGCCCTAAACATTTTCCTACCTTTTGACCCCGTAATTAAGCATTTTAGAATTTAGAAAAATAGCCTCATTTAGACAAACATGTATGCATTCAGAGTTTCATTTGATCTTTACTAGAAACAATCTCAAATCATTTATAGTGACCTACATTTCTAGTAAAAAGAATCATTTAAGAACATATTTAAATGATGGATGATTATAGACATTACAAAATATATCTTCAAAAATATTTGATAAAATGGAGAAATACCCAGATAAAATTTGCTGTAGGATTCTTATTGCCTTTTGTCTTTCCCTGGCCTGTGGGTGGTAGGTGCTGCAGAGTAACAGCAACAGCTACCTGTTCAGTGCCCAGATCCTATTCCCAGATCCTCCTACCCTCTTCTTCTAACAGAAACAACTCACTAAATGGAACTTGATAAAATAAGTTGCAGGGCTACATCTCAACTCCACATCAATCACTCAAATAAATAAATTACATAAGGAAGTCAGAAGATCTAAGTTAATCCATTGCACAGCCAGGAAATGCATATCAATTTTCCTGAAGAAGTCTATTGGAAGCAAAAAAAGAAATAATCTAGGAATTATTCAAAGTTGCCTCAGTTATTACAATAGAAATGATGAAAAATGTGTAAGGGTTTCACCTCAGAATACATATCAGTGTGACCTGGTTCTTGCATTCATCCGTCTACTTCAGAAAATTTTGTTTGAAAACTCCTGCTCCACATCTTCTATTCAAAATAAAACTAATAGTTATTTTCCATCCAGTTCTTAATTTCTATTATTCTACAATTCTAATATATGAATGACATATTTTTATATAAAATTGAGAAAAGTTAAAATAAAGATTGAATAAATTATGCAGAATGACTTAGAACACTTAATTACTTTTCAAAAACATAATTTAAGTAGTAATAATATATAAATATCATTGTTATATATAATATAATAAAATTTTACATAATAAAAATGACAATTTAAACCATCTTCATTTTCTCACTATCAAATCAAATAATTTTCTTGTATTTTGTGATATTGAGTATAAAACGTATCAATGTGCCACTAAGTTAAATATCAAAATCCTTATGCTTGGTTTACTTGTAAAGAATAAGTTAAAATATTACAGTGGTCTCCAATATTTAAACATGGAAAATGAGTTCAGAGAGACAACAATATTTATAGTTGTGAAACACCGATATAATTAGATGTTAAATTTTTGTTTTGTTTTACAGAGCGCTGGGGATGTAACTCTGTGGTTGAGTGCTTGCCTAACATGCACAAGGGCCTAGGTTTGACCCACAACATCAAAGAGAAAAAAATTAAAAAGCAAAACAGCAACCTTTTTTCAGAAGTTCAGATTTTGATTGCATAGAAGTGTTTTATTTTCACAGTATGGCCAAACAAATAAATAAATACAAAGTGCTTTTATAACCTGAAGGCAAAGTCATTCTACCTAGTATGTAGGTCATCAGTTGTTTTCTGGTTCTGTTTTTTTTCCAAACAAATACTTCTTTTCACTCATCATTGACCATTAACGCCCACTACCATTCTTTGAACACTATTTCTTAAATTGTTTTCCATCAGTGAAATCTTGAAATTGTACAATGCAGAGCTTAGACTAGGCTTCAGTTCAATAAAGGCAACTCTAATGACAAGCTCAAGGGGCTCCACAGAAAGGAGGGTGGCATCAGGGTGATGTGGTATCACACTCTTCTCAAGCACAGATGGAAAGGCAGCCCCTACTCCATGTGGCTGGAGAGGCTCCAAACTCTCTCCGTCATTAACATTTCCCTCATTAATCTGTTTTGATTTCTTCTTCCCCACTTACTTGGCCTGATTTTTTTCCCCTTATTTTTAGAATGTCAGTGATTAAGTAAATAAAGACAGAATAACCTCTTTATATGACAGCTTGGTACAGCAGTAAGAATATAAATAATTTCTGCAATCAAGTGCCTTTTTTGAGTTTTGGCTCAGCTGCTAAAATTTAACCTATGTGGACCTCACTTTTTCAAACTGTGGAAGAGGAAAAGAGTGAAGAAAAGAGGAAATATTAAGAATATTTTTTCTTCTAGTTTAAAGTGTTATTTAGAGGATCAGATAATATCAATAATACATAAGGCCATGCTTTACAAACCTGATGACATTGTACACAAATTTGACAGTTTTAAGTTACATGTTTTATTTGGTTAGAAAATAAAGGGCCTTCTATCACCATTTCACTACATGATTAATTGTGGAACATCACATCTGAGAAAGGAAGGGAATTCAAGGAAGGTAAATAGAATATATAAAACTGAAAAAAAAAAGGTAGGAGGAACATTTTACAGTCTGACCCATGAATCTTACTGGCAGGAGGTGTAAAAGCCAAGGTACAGGAACTTGGAACTGGAATGCTCATTTCAGAGCTGTTCTTGGGAACTACCTGTGTCTGGATCTCACCTGAACTAACACCCTTATTTGGCTGCTTCCCCTTTGCGCTCCGGCTCTCTACCTCTTTCATCCCTTTGGTTTCTCTTGGAAGCGGGTCCTTAAAAAATCATTTACAACTCACTCAATCCTTGGCTTCCGAAACCCAACCAATTAATTTGTTTATTGATTCAGCAAATAATTATGAAGCACCTTAAGTTCCAGCAATGTTCTCTTCCAAAAGGCAGAACAGAACACATTTGCTCATTCTCTATGCAAGGCGTATTTTTATTAAAAAAAAAGTGAGAAAATAAATAAAAAATAGTCTATAATACAGTTTTTAATTTTTTTCACAAATTTTCAAGAAGTGATTAAAAATTAACCAAAGTAATTTAGAGAAGAGATAGAGAAGAACAGGAAGTTCTATTTTAGATAGAAAGGGCTGAAGGGGCCTAAGAATCATTTTTATATGTGAACAAAAAACATATTCTCCTGAAATAACAGTATTTATTTGTTATTACATTTCAAAATTGAAATGCTGGGTTATAGCTCAGTGGGAGAGTGCTTGCCTAACATGCCAAAGGATCTGGGTTGGATGCCAGGACTATGGAAAAAAAAATCGGTGGGGAGGGTCTGGAATATTGCTTAGTGATAGAGCATTTGCCTAGCATGCGCAAGGCCCCGCTTGGGTTGTCTTCCCAGTATTGCAAGTAAATGAATAAATATTGATATTCATGTTGGTTCAAGCCAGTGTAAGAACTTACCATGTGCTGAGTACCCTGGCCCTGGGAAGACATTTTATCACAGAGTAAGCAAGGATAGAGAAGGGCACTGGACTGATAGTAGTAGAGGCCCTGTCTAGGGTGAGCAGGAACTGGTGCTTCTTTCTTCACTGCAGGACCATGGCAACATAGAAAGAGGCAGAGGACATGTGAGGATGTTGGGATATATTTCTGAAGGTTGATAAACAGAGGCCATTCATACCAAGTATAGACTCTAAGAAAGAAATTTATTGCATCATTTTCTTTCTGTTCTTTTAGGGAAAATAATGTATTTTCATCTATTCATATGCTCCATAATTAACAGAAATGCTTTTCTGCATACAATAGGTATTTCTTAAGTGATGGTTGATTTGTATGTGTGTGTGTGTGTGTGCATGTTCAAAATTTGATTTTACACATAGACAAGTTAGTTATCATTCTATCCTCCTGCTGAAAGTCATAATTAGATATTTTTCTTAACCCAATATTTACATGAATATTTGGAACCATAGAAATGTAAAATTAATACATTTACTGTAATATACAGAAGGTATAGTACACATTAGCATTCATAAGTCCACTTTTTTGTACATTGATTTGACCGTTTTACAACTCTTATCAAACAAAGCAGTCTTCCTCTCTGAGACATTTGTCTCTGCCTGCTATTTCAATAGGGTATTCTTAGAAAGAGCTAATATATAATGTATACTAGTCTCTTATGAATTTCAACCCTTGGAGAAAAATCAAAACGGAAATACAGCCCATAATTCATTCTATAAAGTTCAACTTACCCATAATCTTAATAAAATATCATCAAACTAAACATCAAAAAAATCCCTTTTCGATAATCAAGTGCTGCTGACTTTGTTTCCTGGGAGGAAAGGCTAACTGGAATATTTTAAGCAAATCATGGATGCAAATGTGAAGCATTGCCTCAGAGCCTCTGTGCCTGATTTCAAGAACATGAGTTCACAGGGCTGCACCAGGACCTAGTCGAAGATGAATGAACCATTTGGACTTACTGTTGATCTGGATGGCAGCAGTTCAGTACAAGTTATTTCCATCTTGTGAGATTGCAATCCTCTTTCTCTGTTTCTGTGAAGAAAGGAAAAATAAATAAGCCCACCAATGTAATTTCTTTTTATATTGATCAGACTTTTGGCATTAAAAATGTCTGCCCTTTAACCTTATCTTTTTCAGAAACCTTTCAGTGACTCAGATGTGTTTGACATGAACATGTTCCCCAGAAGACACTATAAGCAATACTTTTTTTTATTACTGACAATATAAAAAATGGACGTGTTTTAAGCTTTCTACAAATTACTATTTAAAAACACAAGACATGATTGATCACCAGATGGAGCAGTAAAAAATGAAAACTAGGAGATAAAGATGGAATACAAATATTTAATCATAAATGGGAAAACAATGAAAATCTGATCTGAGGATAACTACATTCTCCTTGCAGATAATAACCTTTCCTATGAGAATGAGTCACTTATGGAATCTAATGTAGGGATGTAAATCCAGTTGCATAGTAAATAAAAATTTTTGCTTATGACACACTCACTATGACTGAAAACATGTTTTTAATTATTTTAATTTGGAAAAATTTCATATATTATAATTTTTTCCATCACACCATTTGAAAAACATCCCTTCACTTACCAAGTGAAAAAAAGTGATTTTCTTCTGTGACTTAAAGAAAACATGACAATATCATGAAACATATTGAAAGCTTTCTGACAAAGAGATTTGGATCCATAATAGTAGAGGCTATATTTCACACTTTCTTTATGAAAAACAGTGTATTTCTGGTATGACCCCAGAACACTGATGGAATGAAAATTTATTTGAAAATATTTAGCATATAGCATTGTAGTATTTTTTATGCAATTAAAGCTTTTTAAGTTGTGTATGCATGCACATAAGATGTTATACTGTGTTTTAGTCAGTTTTTACCCTGCTGTGACCAAAATACCTGTTAAGAATAATTTTAGAGGCCAGGCGTGGTGGCACACGCCTGTAATCCCAGCAGCTTTTGGGACTGAGGCAGAAGGATTGAGAGTTCAAAGCCAGCCTCAGCAAAGGCAAGACACTAAGTAACACAGCGAGATCTTGTCTCTAAATAAAAATACCAAAAAAGCTGGAGATGTGGCTCAATGGTCAAGTGTCACTGAATTCAGTCCTTGGTACAAAATAATAATAATAATAATAGTTATTATTATTATTATTATTATTATTATTATTATTATTTTAGAGGAGGAAAAGTTTATTTTGAGTTTTAGAGGTCTCATTCCACAGACAGCTGGCTCCAATACTCAGGGATCAAGGTAAAGCAGAATATCATGGCAAAACAAATGTGCTGGAGAAAAGTGACTCAGGAAGTGACAAAGAGAAAGCAGACACACACACACACTCACAGAAAGTGAGCATGAGCGAACTCCATTTAGCAAGAACAAAATATATAGTCCAAAGGCACAATCCCCTTGGAACTCATCTCCTCCAGCCATAACCCACCTATCTATAGTTACCATGCAATTAATCTCTATCAGGGGATTAATACACTGATTATGTTAAAGTGTAACCCCTCATTTCACCTCTAAACTTTCTTATGTTTCCTTTTTGGGAACACCTCACATCCAAATCAAAACAGACTGTAGCACATCATTTTATTAAGCATTTACTGTTTTAAGTATAATAATAAAATGGTAACATTGAGGCTCATTATACAATAATAAATAGGTAAGTATGGCAATTGAATTTTGTCAGCATGCAAATTATAACCAAAAAAAACTACTAAGTTAGAAGTTGCATTATAAATTTTTCAGCATCTAGCATGAGCATTGAAACTTAGTATTCAATTAAAGAAGATATGTTAAATTTATGAAATGAAAGCATCTTCTGTCAACTAGTTGCCACATTAACTTCTCCTCCCCATTCCAGAGTACTCAGCAGAGATCACTGCCCATTCTAACATCCATTCCTATCCCATCCACACATTCTGAGAGGCTTCCACCTCTGAATGTTTATCATTTGGCATCTGCCTAAATACACTGCTGTACAAAAAAATATCCACTGTGAGATATGATAACCAAGGAATATGTTATCATTTCATACTCACTGTGACTTTGACTTGCTTCTATAATGCTTGAAAGTAGGCTTTTCCTACAATGTTATTCCCATTCTACAGTTGTGTACATTTAGTTTACACTCCCTGGTTCACTGACAAGGAAGAGGCCCGGAGAATATGACAGTGATTTCTACCAAGGCACTTAATATGAGAGTCACACATTTTACTTTATAAGGATTCATAGTTAAGAAGAATAAAAGGCTTGAATTTCAAGGATAAACAAAGTTGATACTGGTCTTGCTTCTCTACCTTCCTGTAGCCTGTCAGTGCTGGTCAGGATAACACATTCAAGAAAGTTCAACGGACAATACAGAAACACAGTGAATTCCACCCTCTTGAACAAGAATCTGAACTAAACTAAGTAAAACATTCTGCCTCTATCAGTCTGGGTTATTCCAATAAAAAGATCTTCCAGGTCAATATAAAATATCTTCCCAGATACCACTTGTTTTATTTATTTTTTTATTTTTTTTTATTTTTATTTTTATTGGTTGTTCAAAACATTATAAAGCTCTTGACATATCATATTTCATACATTAGATTCAAGTTGGTTATGAACTCCCAATTTTACCCCAAATACAGATTGCAGAATCACATCGGTTACACATCCACATTTTTACATAATGCCCTATTAGTAACTGTTGTATTCTGCTACCTTTCCTATTGGTTCTTTTATTCTTTCACTTTCAAATTGTACAATCTTGGCCAAATTAACCACTGGTACATGAAATTTACCAGCTTACATCAAGTTAATAAATAACTTGAAAGCACACATTTTAGTCTGCCTCTGACATGTTTCCCCATAGCTCCTGTGATAACACAGATGCAGCATGATTAGATTATGAGGGCTATAACCTAATCCATCCATCCTAGTTGGAATGGATTAACTGGGTGGTAACCATAGGCAGGTGGGGCATGGCTAGAGGAAATGGATCACTGGAGGCATACTCTGAAAGGGTTCATCTTTCCTGCATTCCCTCAGTCCCTCCTTCCTGGTTATCATGAGCAGAGGAGTACTGCTTTACCACATCTTTCCATCATTTTCATCTTCTCGTTGGCCCCAGAGTAATGGAGTTGGCTGACCAAGGAATGAACCTCTGAAACCGTGAGCCAAAATAAACATTTCCTCTTCTAAGTTGTTCTTGTCAGGTATTCTGTTTACTGTAAAGAAAAGTGACTAACAGCAGCATGGAAATTCCAACAATTGTGGATATATTTTCTTATCTAAAGCAAAGAAATGCCAATTCAGCAATGTTGAACTCAATATGAAATCTACAGTCCTCTCTTTTTGTTCAATTTCTCAGTTTCTTTTTGTTCAGTTTTTCTTATTCTAACTAATGAGTTAGTATTCATCTCCTAATGTCCCCACTCTGTTTGGAACATCTAAATTATAGCTCAGTGCTTTGGAATTCAGACCATTCAATAGGTCTAGGTTATTTGCTCAACCATTCAGCTCATTCATAGAGAATGCTTAGCAGATTATACAGTAATCCACAGGAATCTTTCCTTAGAGTTCTTGCATGCCACTTCAAGGTAATATCAATCTGAGAAAGTAATATTTTCCTAGGGGAGACCATTTGCTCTATTAAAGTTTAGCTTCTTAGACTTAATATTCCATCAGTTCTTGCTAGGCTTATTAGCTTTCTGAGAACAAACTGAAAAAGGAATAAAATATAGAAAACATAAGCTGTATCAAATCAACCAACTGCTACCTAGGTGGTAGCTTAACAGAAGCCTAGGGTCTGACCTATTCCTTGCTATTAACCTGAAGTTAATATCAAGGGCTACATACATGAGTGGAAGCTAAATTAATAAAAATGATACTACTCAAGTGGGAAAATTAAGTATTGGATAGATACAATATTAAATTTATTAAATATTTATTATGGAAACTGAATAAGTTTATATACCTTGTTTCCTGGGTGGTTATTTATCTTTTTAAGGGATAATACCAGGAAAAAAAGAGCTTGGCATAATTAGAACAGTCTAATTATGAAATGTTTAGTAATATTTGATAAACTTAGGAATATTAAGTAGAATAATACATGGCAAGTGGTTAAGACTTGGGAACAATTAGAAGTGTTCATCAAATGTTCATTTTCATCATTGTTATTATTTAGTGTAGGTGAATTTTCCCATAATGCCATGAAGGGTGAAAATCAATGTGTCCCTGCTCAGTTTGCAACAGCAACTCAATATACTATAATCCCCACCCTAGTAAAAATAGAAGCAAAATCATTTGTCCTCACTGTTTCTAGATGATGACATAATCTAGATGTTAGATGTTGCTACCTTTATCATACAACATTGGCCAATGAAAATAAAAATTGTGACTCAAATATGTGCACCTTCTAGAATCCTTATGCAGCAAACCGGGCAGCAGCAATTCTGAACTATGCCCCTCACATGGATCTGTTGCTCCTGTATCTCATCATGCCTGACATGTTTCAGTTCCTCCATCTAAAGTTTTCAATTCTGCATTTATACTTTTGACATGAGTTACTTGCATCAGCTAGATTATGTGACATGCTCCTTAGAGAAAGTGCTGATGAATAAAGAGTGTTTGCTATCTTACCTTAAGAGAGAGCATATTTGCATCTTAATAGTGTTCTGCTTGTTGACTTGAGTCACTCTTCAGGGTGAGTCAAAATCCAGGATCATACACTCCCACTCAGACTTGTGACTCATCCTTTCCCAAAGGAAGTCATCTGGTGAGTACACTTGTGTTCCCCAGGTTGCTCTTCTCTTTTGGGGCTCCTTAGTGAAACATTAACTACTCTAGCATAATGTCGCCTTAAGAATGTGCCTTCTAGTAGTCTGGATGTATAAGGATCACTGGGGATCCAGGAAGGAGAAGAAGGAGAAGAAAGATTCCAGTCTAAGGCTGAGCTGTGTCTTGTAATCCTAGTTTTATTGGTTCTTAAAAATTAATATTTTTGATCCCCATCCAATTCCTCTACTTATGGTTCAATTACTTCTGGATATGGAGAGGAAAAGGGTCAGATGATCACCCAAAAGATTAATAGAAATTTCCTAAACCTCACAGTGAAGAACCTATTCCTTTGAGTTTATGAGATATCATGCTGTGGTTCTCGAGGCAAATAAAAATCTAAGAAAGAAAGTCAACAAAACTGAATGCAGAATGAGGACTACATGACAGAAAAGCTGGTGATGATTCAGAGACGCAGTCATTAGTAAATTCTGGCAGGAAAACTGTATAGGAAGTGGAGCGTCCACTGCCTTTTTAATAATACGTGCTGAGCTTCCAACTCCCAAAGTGAAAAGCAGATGTACCTGGTAGATTCATTTGTCAGGGTTTTAGTCAGCTCTTCATTACTCTGACTAAAAGACCTGACAAGAACAATTAAAAGAGGAAAAGTTTATTTGGCTCACAGTTTCAGAGGTCTTAGTCCATAGTTGGCAGACTCCATTGCTCTGGGCCCAAGTTGAAGCAGAATATCATGGTGGAAGGGTGTAGCCTAGGAATGCCGCTCTGGACAAGAAAGCTTGAGGTAAAGAGAGCTCCAATCAACAGGGACAAAATATAAACCCCCAAGGCACACCTCTAATGACCTACCTCCTTCAGCTACACACTACCTGACTATGGTTACCACCCAGTTAATCCCTACCAGGGGATAAATGCACTGATTAGGATAAGACTCTGATAATCCAATCATTTTACCTCTGAACTTTCTTGCATTGTTTCCCAAACAATCATTTGGGGGCACCTCACATCTAAACCATAGTAGTCAGCCACCAGTAAGTCCAGATTTGAAAACAAGGCTGGTACTTCTCACTCTTTCTTCTTTTTACACTGTTATCATATGAGCCTAAGCTGAAAATGTGGGAGTTGAACATAATATTGAGAGCCCTTCTGTTGTTTCCTAAAAATGTTTCCATTTTTACTTTTTTGAATGATGCTGTTTTATAATGAAAATCATCACTGAAAATAATTGCTTCATGAATACCCTATGAATTAATTGAAATAGAGAGTCAAATGCTATTTTTAAAAAAGAAATCTCTTGCTCAAGTATGGGGAAACCACTTTTTTTCTGAAGCATGAAATATTTCACTTGATTCACTATAAACTTTATTTTTTCTGCCTGACAGAGAAATGAGCTAGGCCTAACAATGACAAGTAGATGTGCCCAGGGAAAAAGAAAATGCATTTTGTAATAACAAGGATGATGATGATGATGATGATGATGATGATGATGATGATGATGATGATTTTAATATTCTTTTTGTTTATATGTTTTTGAGATGGGTTTACTATGTTTCCTAGGCTGACGGCATACTGTTGGACTCTAGCAGTCTTTAGTTCTCCAAAGTAGCTGGGACTAGAGGTATTTTAGTATTTCTTAAGATTATAAAACAGTTCCTTAAAGATTGATATATTCATTTAAAACTTGTAATATGTTGCTTACTAGGATCCCTTAGAATAGGATCTCTTAGAGCTCTATCATGCTTGTGCAAATCAATCAATTAGTAAATTTTCACTTTTGCCATATTAAGACGGTAAAAGAATCAGTAAAGTTTTAGGTTTTTTGTTTTTGTTTTTGTTGTTTTTTTTGTAATTATGAATGAGGTTCATTATTTTGTTAAAGCTTGGAGAAAATTTTTTTTTTCTATTCCATGAACAGTCTATTCATTGTTTTACTTGGTTTTCTATGTGGGTGTATTCCTTTAGCTATTTGTAGAAACTCATTATGTATTAGGAATATTAGTCATTTATCTTATAATTAATGGATTTTTTAGATCATTATTATTATTTTGACTTTGCTTATGATGATGTTTTGGTGTGTAGAAATTTTTTTTTATCTCCATGGAATTAAATTTAATGATTTTTTAAAAATGATGTCTACTAGAATTTGAAATACTATAAGAAAAATCTTCTCCATTCTAACATGACAAAACAATTCTGTGTTTTCTGCAGGAATATTTATGTCTTTATTTTTATATATTCAAATGCTGTGGCTAGTTGGAATAGAACCCAGTTTGATGTGATGTGATGTATGAATTCTTTTTTATGTTTTTATGTTTTTATCTGACCATTATCTTACTTATTCCTGCATCATTACCTAATCATTTATAAACTGAGACTGTTCCTGGATTTTCTTTTTTTCTCTCCAAAGGACTGTCTTTTCCCTCATGGATTTCTCCCTGCTGAAGTTAAGTTTCCCTCTTTAAAGAAGAACATCACTTAATCCCTTACTCCTCCCCTTCCTCTCTGAAGGGCACCAAGCCTAAGGGCCCCAAAGTCAAAAGTTTTCTTGATCAACCCCCATGGGATACAGTGTCTGCTCATTCTTGATCATCCTGCCAATCTGCATCCGCCATGTCACCTATGCAACCCTTCTTAAACTGAAGCTTGCAAGAGCTGTCTGCTTTCTAACCTCTCCTTTCTGCTGTTCTCTTCCTCTCCTTTTCTTTCCCTTATGGAAGCCCCCCCAATAAAATCTCTTGGTTGAATTTCCATCTCCGGTGAGTCACTCGCCTTTCACCATGTACCAGCAGCAAAATGCTTTAATTATTGACAGATTTTAAGATCTTAAAGAGCTAGTTTTTCTTCTATGCTTTCTTTTTAAATTTTCTTGCTGTTGTTTCTTATTTATTTTTTCTTTGGAATTTTGATTGATTCACCTTGTCCAGTCTCTTCTCCTCAAAAAAGACTTATTTGACTCATATTTAATATTCTCATACTTAACTCCTATTTAATATTCTTATATGTGACTACTTCAATCAAAAATGTTGGATTTTTTTCCTTTAAAATCTTCTTACATTCCTCTCTGTGTCAATTATTGGCATCACACCTTTGGATTCAACTTTACCATTTTATGTGTAGCTTCTCCTTAATTAGATCACAAAGTGGTTTTTAAAAAGTGATTCTCAAGCCAGGCTCCCTGGCGGCACATTCCCAGAATCCCAGTGCTCTGGAGGCTAAGGCAGGCGGATTGCAAGTTTAAAGCCAGCCTATGCAAAAACAAGGTGTTAAGACACTCAGTGAGACCTTGTCTCTAAAAAAATAGAAAGTAGTGCTGAGGTTGTGGCTTAGTGGTTGAGTGCCCCTTACTTCAATTCTCAGTAGCACCCCCCCCCCAAAAAAAAAGTGATCCTCAATATTTTTTTTTTTAAATTATTTTCTTACAAAAAAATTTGTGTGAGTGTGTGCATGTGTGTGTAAACCCACTGTCTTCATTCATTTCTCAGGATTCTTTATCACTTCTAAGTGCTGCTGGTCCTCAACAATTTACACAATCAGCTCAGACCCCCTATTTTAAGTAACAAATATTTGACTCTGTTTTAATAAACAGACAGCCTTTCCATATAGCAGCAAGGCAACATCCACAATGCTGCCATTTTGTCATCTATCCAGTTTTTAATCACTGACAGAAGTTTCCCTCTCCTCACTCTGCTGCCAAGAATTTATAGGTTCTTGGGAATCAATGTGCAACAAGAAATGGATTTGTCCAGAGGCAGCAGCTAACTCTGTGGTCTCTGGTAAAGCTGGACTGTAGCTAGACCAGATGGCAAAAAAGCTTCTTGTGTGTTCTCTAAATGGAGGCACAGATTCCCACTGTCAGGTGATACTCAGGATAAAAATATCTCTTTTAAGAGGCATTGAAAACCTAAATTGAGTACATCTGGCATCCCTTCTTTATTTACTCTTTGTTAAGCATCATAAAGTATCCTTTCAAAGCAGAGAGGGAATGATTTACATTTGCAAAGCCCAGGCTGATTTATTCCTAACGAATTTTGCTCACCCAGATGATTTGTGTTCCACCTTCCAAGATCTTTTAAACTAGTTTTCCAGGTGCAGAGGTGAGAGTTGCCAATGTATAATTTTTGGATTACCCTTAACTCCCTTCTGCAAGATGTTCAACGCTTTGGCTATGCTCCAATTTCCAGCTATAGTCTCTGCTTGAAAGGATAAATTACATATTTTTGTAATTATATAGAAATAAAAACACATTTTACCAGTGAAGGAGCCAAATCTGCCAACTATCTTAAAACATCTTTATTCTCATGCAATCCAATCTAAAAATAAGTTCTTTTGCAAATTACATCCCTTTTGCAGGGTTTTACCAGCTTATAATGAATCTTAAAAACAAGTGCCCTAAATTTAAAATACATTGAATTAGATAGCATAATAAATGATTATTTAATGAAACACACAGCAGAGTAACTGTATTGGATGCTAGACCAGACAACACCATGAAAGAAGCCCCTTATTCTGTTTCATCCTTAATCTTCAGTTTACCAAGACTTTTAAATAAGAATTACATTTGTCATTCTGTATTTCCTCAATTATAAAATAAGCATTTCTATATGTTTTTATTAGTACTTACAATATCAACAGATATTAGACATGTGAATAATGTGTCCAGAAGGTGAGTTGGTCAATTATGATGTCATCATTGCTGCATTAGAGAGAAATAGCAACATTTGGATATCTTGTCTATTAACTCCAGGTGTGTGGTTTCTCAGCAGAAAGCTCTCCTGTAATAGTTCTTTTAATTACTCAACATCAATGCATTAGCCCACTTGATCAATAAAATAATAGAACATTATCTCAGAAGTATTTGCACGAAGCATGGACCAACATGTTTAAAATGGGAGTCAGGATGAAACTTTGTATTAAGGATTGAATCTTTCCTGGACTTTATCCAGGAAAGTAACTTTTTTTGTCCTTTCTCAGCAAAACAGATTTTTAAAAATTACTACTAAAAGGAAAATTAAAAACAGCAAAAAATTAAAATCACAATCCCCAGCACCACAAAAAAATTAAAATCATATAAGAGTTAATAAATAATAAACAATCTATAATAGTTAATCATCAGAATAAACAGAAGTTCTTGTAAGAGAGGTAAATTAACATTAAGCCTTGTTAACTTTAATTGATCAATGTGTAAATATATACCAAGACCTAATGCATTTGAGGAAGTATATTAGCCTTTCTCAAACTAAAAATCCAAATCCATGACCTTGCATTTTAAATGGGTTTTTAAAATGGATAGTGAGGGAGAATAATTGAAATTAACCATAACTTTCCTAATGTATGCACAGAATCCCATGCATAGCTATCAATATTCTTTTTCATATTGCAATACCATTTATTTTATTTCTATAAAAGTAATTCGAAAAAGTTTGAAAAAAATCAAATACTACCAAAATGTGCAACAAAATTAATAATTAATACCACCTCAATTTCCCTCAAGCCCAGCCTTCTATCCAGAAATATTTATTTAAAGTATTCTTACATTTAATTCATCTAATGAACACTTACAGAATTATAAATGGAAAAATAAAAATGTTTCAGCTTTCTGATTTATCAAGTTTATATCTTATCTTTCAATGTCTCATTTTAAATAATGAGACTTAAAGCTAACTCATTGTTCATATATCCAGACTTCTTCCAAATAATTATCCTATAATCCTATTTCTTTTTGTACTGGTTCCATCTATAAATTCAAATAACTATTTATGTTAGGTAAACATAATCATTATGCCTTGGTATTCATTTTATGAGGACACGGGTATCTCCTTTTTTCCAAAACACATTTATTCATAACCTTTTCTTAAAACCAGATTTAGTCTTTCATAATTTGTCTATGGGTTTATTATGAAAGTATACCACAAATGTAAATTAGAGTTTGGAATAGAAATAGCAGTGTGTTGATTATATTTTCTCTTTTATGGTTTTTCCCTAATAATCACTGGATTATATAAGGACAAAAGATAAAAAAAATATTATAATAGGATATGATATAACTCTTCCACATTATTTCTTTGTTTAATTACTTAATTTGCTGGAATGTATTGTCAATTAATTTTCTACAAAGATGTTTGCCAAGAATTCTCCTTCAATTCTTTCAGGTTTTAAAATATTCTATTCATTCCTAACATTTTAGTGAAAGCATGAGTAAGTCTGCATTGAAAATCATTGCCCCAAGGAATTAAAAACCATTTATCAGTGTTCATCTAAGATACCGAGTTAATGATGGTCTGATTATCAGTCATTTATAAGTGATTTTAGGATCTCCAATCTTTGTTTTCTTATTATTTTATTATGCGATACTTTGTAAATATTTTAAGATACAGTGCTTGCAAAGCCTTTTGGATTAGATTGTTTCTCCCTTTAGGAGAAATTTTTTGTACTTTGATTATTTCATCCCTGTTCTCTTCACTATCTTTATCAAGAACTCTTCTTAGATAAATGCTAGACATCCTAAATTAATTTTTTCTTTTGTAGATTCCTTTGTTACTATTATATTTGAATCAAATTAGTAATTATCTCACATTTATCTTCTAATTTTCATGTTGAATACATTATTCTGATAATGACTTAATTTCAAGCATGTTTTACTTTTTCATTACTTATTTTGTTATTTTTTGCCTTCTGGTTATTTTCATTATGCTGCTTAGAATGGAATGCAAATTAAACATAAATTGTTTTATTTCTGGAATTCTCTACTTAATATTTTCATACCATAGGTCTTGAAGAGCCTTCTCAAATTCACCAGAGCATACATATGAGATTTTTTTTTTAGTTCTCTTTATTTTCTAATCTATTTTCTAAGTTACTCCTATTTCATTACTGCCATTATTTACTTACTATGCCTTCACCCTTGTTTTTCTTATTGTAGTAGTTTTCTTAATTTCTGGTGAATCATGATAGTCATTCTATGATTAGATTCAGAAGACTAAGGGGAGAATTTGTATTTAGCAGGAAGTGCTTCAGAGTGAAAATCATGGGGTTGACTCTTATGCAAGGAGTCTCATATAACAAGACAAGATAATATTCACTCTGGTCTCTATTAATTAAACTAACTATATTTATTCTCCTCAAACAAGGTTGTCAAATTTGTAATCGGGTTAACTTTGGTACTGTGTGGCAACATGCAAAATATATGATAAAGCCAGGCATTGAGTAGAGTCCATGTATCATCAAATCCAAAAATGTGGATGTTTTGTTTATGAAATGGTTTTACCAATGCTTTATCGCAGATATGAAAATATATTTGGGAGAGGAAGGATTACAATTTAAAGACCCGCAAATAATACACAATGTACCTGGCCATCCTTAATCTTTTTGCCATGAAAATCAAAATATATACCTTGTATTTTTACCTCTAAGTACAACCTCATTGCTGCAACCCTTTGATCAGAACATTATTCAGCTTGTCAAGGCAACAACTTGCTTCCTGTTATTTGACCATGCTTGATCAACAATTGATGCAGACCCTAATCTACTGGAAATAATTCACTATTGATGACAAAATAACATTCATGAAATATGCAAAGGATAAATTAAAGATAAAAACTGTAAATGTCTACTAGAAGAACTTATGAAATAATAAATGATTTTTAAAGCTTATTGGGTAATGATGGAGAAGTTAGAAAAATAATTCACATGGCAAAATAAGTTGATGAAAAAGGATATGCTGACGTACTTGGTAAGAAATAGAAGAATATTTTGAAGGCCATAGAGAGAAGTATTAACAAATGATGAATGGGGAAAACTTACAGAGACGTCCACAGAAGAAAAGAAAGATGATGAAGAAGAAACTAAATAGCATCAGCAGTGCAAACATTCCCAAAATTGCCTGAAGTGTTTTGAATTGCAAAAACATTAAAGGATGAAATTATGAAATGCAGCATTAGAATCATTTGTGTAATCACCAAAGAATTACAATCTCCAATACCTCAATGAGCTAAAATGAAAGAGACAATGATCTTTCAAAGTTTTCAACAAAAAAAAATCTTTCATTTCAAGGATCCACAACCATTGACATTATTCTATGATAGACAACCATCAATATTGTCATGCTCCATGATCCTGGGTCTCCCAAAGCAGAAGATTCCCTTCTGAATTATCACCTAGAAGTCAATATTAGCCTGATGCTATGTCACAATGCCATGCCAATCATCTCACTTCCTCATGTTATGTTGGCATTGTATCATCTCACCTCATCAAAGTGGGATTAGTACAGGACAGTAAGATATTTTGAGAAAAAGACAATAGTCATATAATTTTTATTGTACTATGTTATAATTATTCTATTTTAATATTAGTTTTTATTAATCTCTTACTGTGCCTAGAGATTAAACTTTATCATAAATATATATATGTATCAAAACAAAAAATACATTTGAGGTTTGGTACTGTCCATAGTTTCAGGCATCCATGAGGGCCAGGAACAAGTCCCCCACATATAAAGGAGAAAAACCTTAGGGGCAGATGCTCTGCCACTTTGTCCTGACAAGTCTGTTTCCCATCTAAAACAGTGAGTTCCTGAAGGGCAGTGATCAGACTTTTTTTGCTATTTATTTTTCTAGTACTTATCATGGTGTGTGGAATAGAAAAGAAAAAGTAAATTCTATTCTAGGCAAATGTGTGGTATCTAAAGGTCATTGTATTTCTACTGTACAATTCTTCTAGAATACAGGGTTGTGCTGTTTAAAGTAAAAATGTCTCATTTATGACTATCACCATTTCCAATTCTTCATGTGATGATTATAGTGATATTATAATGAGAAAAAATATAATTATTTCCTTAATAAGGAAAACAGTTAAAACCATGAGACCATCAGATTAATATTTGTAAATGAAATATATTGACAATGAAATATATTGACAAGGAAAAACTCATTCAAGGGAAACACTTCATTTACATGAAATCCCTGCATAGAGCAGCAGCAATAAATAAATTTTGATTTAATGGCATGTACTCGTCAAATACTAATGTCTGTGCATCATATAAAACATTTATATACAATTATGTTTGTCACCAATGCAGGCTGTTGATAGCTCAGTAACTCATTCTACATTATTGCTTCAGAACAATGATCTTTAAATATCATCCACATGGTAGCTCTTGAAGGATTTTAAATGAATAACATTATTATAACTTCCAGAGTGTTTATGGAGAACATACAATTTAGTTTAACATCATAGTGAAATGCTGTCTTTTTAAAAGACAAAGTAAACCAAAAACAGTGTGTTTTCCTTTTAAAACTCGGGGAACATTTTTCTAAATGTCATTTAATATCTTACTTACATGAAAGAAAAAAGATAAATTCCTACTTAAAAGTCAACTGACACTCTGATGCTGTACAATTACCATCCCATTTTGCTAGTTTTTGAGACAAGAAAATAAAATACTAAGGATAGTTTAATGTGCACCCAATACTATAAAGTTATTTGCAATGTTAGCACTAGAAGTGAGGCCACCTGAATTCTAGTTTAATCTACTGTTCTTTGTATCACACAGTCGTAAGACATATGTCCATATAGGGTGAAACATGGGGAATAAGGAAACAATTTGAAAGACACTGGCTTAAGTAGACCTACATTTTAAAAGACCGGGCTCCTGATTCCAAAGGACAAGGATGTAATTCTTAACAACAAAGAACTTCCCTGAACAAACTCAGGGAATGAAGTCATTCGAAAGAACCTGGGCTTTGCAGGAAAAAAAGTAGAAATGTTGCTTGATGATTTCATTGAGATGACTGGATATGCATCACTCCCAGGCAGGATGTGTGCATGTTACTCTCCACGGAACTACTGACCCATTCAAGATGAATAGCACTTTCAAAGTTGTACCTCATCAGGTCAGAAGATGAAAGACTTGGGGCACAGACGGTGCTGTCATCACATCATCTTCTAAAGAGTTAGGACTTGGGAAAGAAAGACCTAAGATGTGAACAATGGACTGGGCAGATGGTATCAACTAATGCAATCTTGATTCCTGGATAATGGAATTATGTGTCAGAATTATGAGCTAATACCTGGAGTTCATCCCATAAGGATAGGACAAAAATATTTTACCAGAGTCTGGAGGACCTACGCAACAGGGCTCTGAGCTAAATATAGATAGGTGAGGGAGGGAGGAAAAGGTAGTAAATGCAAGGCAGTGACTAGCAGATGAGTAAAGTAAAAGAGAGAATGAATGGTTTACATGCAGTTACACATCATCACAAAATGCTTGGCTGGGGTTACTGGTTTGCCCCTCTGGACACTTGCCCAGGCAAGTGCCTTGGCTACTATATATTCATTTTGCTCCAAGGTTTTAGTGGTCTTGTAAAAACATTTGAAACAGCAGCCTGAAAAATGTAATATGACTGATAAAAGATGATCTGCTATTGATCTCCATATGGGATATTTCTAGGATGAAGATTGTTACTTTCTGTAACAGGAATATTCTACTTATGTATTAATAGTACATTTTCTAAAGATCAATAAGCTGTAGGATGTACTGACTGAGAACATAAAATGGGTTGTTTTTCTAAATATTTGCTTTAAGGGGTACATCATCAATAGATTTATTATAGAATAGAGGTACGAGGACTCACTGTATACCTCCAGGGACACTGTCTCCTTTCAGATTGAGGCCCCCAAGTGAAATACAGAGCCAGGACAGTGATTTCCACCTTATTTTACAATGAATCTATCATATGCATGACTATAATATGTAACTGTTTTGAGCCCTACATACTGGATTCCTGAGGTTTTACATTTTCTTACAGTTGTCTCTGCTTGGAAGGCTAATAATTAGTTCCATGTGGTGTTAGTTTACATTCATTGAGCTCTGAAAACTTCTGTTTTCTACTTTAAAGGTATTAGATTATATATGTATATATGTATATATGCATATCTTTATGTGTATACACATATACATACATATATATATATATGAGTGTATACTTTTTATATGAGGACAACAAGTGTGTGTGTGTGTGTGTGTGTGTGCATGCACGTACACACACACACACACACACACACCCTAGAATCTCTATAAAAGTTAACCCAAGAGAGGGTGGATGCAGGAATGAAGGTGGGATGCCTCCTATGGAGCAGAAGAAGTCAACTGGTTTTAAAGATTTTAAATTTTTGAATGAATCATCAATTTTTAGGGGATGGAGAATGGGTACTAGGGATGGAACCCAGGACTTGAACATGCTACTTAAGCACACTATTCCCAGTCTTGGATAATGTAAAAAGTAATTAAATCAAGAAAATTGACATGCGTATGTGTGCTCTGAGTTCAAGAACTGTGAAAATGTAAAAGACATAGATAAGAAGGAGATGAAAATAAAATTATTTTTCTTTCATATTATTTTTATAAGATTGAAGAGATAGAATGAAGGGGTACTCATCTTGCCCTAAACTTGAAAGATAGAGATGTATGCTTTGAAAACACACACACACACACACACACACACAGTATATAACTTATGTTACTTTGCTTACATCTCTCTTGGAATTGCAAAAGAAACAAACAGTTTCCTCAGTCATTTGGACACTAAGTTTTTAGTCTTTCTTATACAAATAAAAAGTACTATCTAGTTGGGTGTGGTGATACATGCCTGAAATTCCAGCGGCTTGGGACACTGAGGCAGGAGAATTGTGGGTTCACAGTCAGCCTCAGCAATTTAGTGAGACCCTATCTCTAAATAAAATATTTTAAAAAGGGAAGGGATGCAGGAGAAATGTAGGCCTGAAACACTTCTCCTTGCCAGACAACAAGAACACAAGTTTCTTGTAGGGAAGGGGTTATGTGATCTTTTCACAGAGCAGATTTCAGAAGTCAAGGAGAGATTATCAGGAGGAAAGTACCCTAGATATAAATTCTGTTAGAACAAGTTCCAATTAACCCTAGTCAACATGGGCCAAAGTGAACCAGAATTGCCTTTGATCTTTACCCTGGCCAGTAGGGATTCAGACGACTGATGCAATCCTACTGTCAGTCAAAAATCAAGAAGAGGACCAGGGTGGACTCTCTGGAAAATTCACTGTGATCTCCAAGAAAATTAGAGGACAGCAGGGGTGTGCCGTCCTTCTTTTATGAAAAGATGCAATTTTTCCCTTAAGTGTGTTCTTTTTTTTCCTTTTTCCTATCCCTTCTAACAAATGGGTATCTGAAGTTAAGGCAGGAGAACTGCAAGTTCAAGGCCAGCCTCAGTAAAAACAAGATGCTAAGCAATTCAGTGAGACCTTGTCTCAAAATAAAATACAAAACAAGGCAGGGGTCAATGGCTCAGTGGTTGAGTGCCCCTGAGTTAAATCCCCAGTATGGTACCCCCATCCAAAAAAAAGTGAGTAAATAAATAAATAGGTAACTGCTACCCTCAGAACATGTCCAAAATCTTTCTGGTATGATTGCAAGAACTGGTAACTGAGAACCTCTGCAGCTGCATCAGCTCTGTGGTGGACCCTGGCTCTGTCACAACACCAAGACATATTCGTTTTCACTAAGGAACTTATTTTTGTAAAAGACAGTTTTTCAATTCTTACTTGGCCAATCAAACAAAACACTGAATGTAGGCCTCAAAATATCAATTAAAAAGTAGTTTTGCAGAATGCCCCATTCAAAGTGTCAATGAAATGTTACCAGCTGGCATTAGGGAAAAAGAATAATTTTTTAAGAGAAAAACATTGTGGCAATTTAGTTTTTTTCTATGCTTAATGAGATTATTTCCATAGACTACTATCTGAAATAACAATAGCAAGCAAATATTCCACGAATTACTTGTTACTTAAAACTTCAGATTTTTTTTTCTCTAGAGTAAAAACACCTGGGAAAGAAGGAAAAGAAAAAAAAAAAAAGCACTGATACTTTATTTTCTTCCTGATAGCAGTTTGGAAATTTCCAAGTAACTATTACAATAAGTGTCTGGTATTTTATTTGCTAACATTATGTGACACAATAACATCATATAATACATGGCATGTTGTAAATGCAGACGAAAGTATTACTGGTTCCAGATATTTGGGAGACCTACATTTCATCCCGCTAGCCTGACCTTTTACATTGTATCAGTGTCTACTTAGAAGCCTGATAGATGTGAGTTGGCCTCCTCAGTCCCCATATATCACCAAAGTCCACTCGAATGATGTTATTAATGTAGTTAACATTTCAATTCCCTTATTTCAGGAAACTAGCATGCCATAAATCATGAAAAGACCAAGGGTGGCTGCCTTTCCTCCAAACTATTACAATGACTTTTCATCCTAAAGATTGTCAAAATGTAATTATCTGTTATTCCTAATGATAACTCAAGAGTATTTGAAAAGGACCAGCATAATCTGGAGAAAGTGGCTACATCATCTGAAATCTTATGATGATTTTTCAAAAGATCCATAATTAAAGGCAAGACAGGAAGTATTTTTGCCTCTGCTTCAGTAACACATCAGATGGTAGTGCATACCAACTGACTTGGAATGTCAGATGGCCAGTGCAGAATATTTTTGGGTGATTCTTCATAATATTTTTCTAATGTTGGTCAATATGTGATGGGCTAACTGCAACTTTTCAAAAGTTTTTCAAAGTTGAAGGGCTCCAGAGGAACAACCTGTAAAAATGTAATGACATTTACAAGAAATCTTTAAGAGACAGAATATTAGGAAAAATTCTTTTAAAAATTTAAAACCTTTGGGTTGGGGTAGAAAATAGAACAGATTCAGGAAGCACACAAGTTTCATTGTCCTTCCTCTAGTGAAAAAAAGAAAACAAAACAAAAACAAACAACAACAACAAAAAAAACAGTCTACACTGGTCCAGGGGAATTCACACTATTAAATTGACCAAGACAGACACATTGAAATACAGGGTATTTCCATTGAAAACAAGATCCACTTAGTGCACATGACTTTTATTTGTGTGTTTTTGAAGACGACCAGTCCCCAGAAGACCAAATAATTTGATAAGACAGAGCTGCTACTGTGATTCTCTCTAATGTTTACAAAAATGTCTCAATCCAATTAATCATACCATACCAGGAAAAAAGAAAAAAAAAAAACTGCTGACACTGATTTTCCTATGACCTGAAACAATTGAACCAACAACTGAGTCATTCAGCAGGGTAGTCACAGATTAAGTTTCAGGAAAGAAGAAAGAAAAAAAAATATTATAAAACCAAGTTCTACTTTCTTCTGTCACTGACAAGGATGGAGATATTGATAATGCTTTATTATGAAATATAGCATCCTGATGAATAACAGAATTCAAGCACACGAGAATAAAATTTTCACATGTTACTAGTAACATTATTTTGTTGATATGTTTTTGTCTTTGTTTTTAGATTCAACTACAGAATCCACAATAGCTAGTTTAGGAAGTTGGTTTATTTCAACGTACAAATTATATACTCAGAAGCAAAGAAGTCAGAAAAATGTCCAACTACACCATAGGACCATTTCAGAAGAAAGACATGGTTGTTACTTCCCAGTCAGTGTCCACAAAATCTAGATTGTGGCATACCACAATAGTGAAAAGAAAGAAAAATGAAATGCCTCCATGATCATGTTTGTGGAAGGATCTTCCCTTTGTAGTTTCCATGGGAATGTGTGTGGTAGAAAATTCCTGAGCACATGCAGAGCACCAACTGCAAAGGAGTCTGAGAGATGTAGTTTTCAGCATTCAAACTATGAACCAATCCAGGGTATTGTCCACCAAAGTCTGTAAAGATAGGTCAAGTTGGAATGGTCACCAACTGCTGAAAAAAAGATTAAGAAATTGTTAGAAGTGCCAAGGAAATTAGAATCATGCTTTCAATGTCTTAAGAATTTGATTTTCCCTCAAAGATCACATAGATTGCATACCACTACCACTCTAAAAATTATGTATTTATTTTACATTGTATTACAGTAACTGCCTGTTATGGTTTAGATATCAAATTCTCCCAAATTCCCATGTGATAAAGTCCCTATGGAGGGGTAATGGAATCTTTAAGAGGTGAGGGGCCTAGTAGGAGGTCATTGGGGGTGTTCCCTTAAAAGATATCCTAGGACCCCAATCACCTTCCTGCTCTCCAGCTCATCAGGAGCTAAGTAATTTTGCTCCACCATGCACTCCTGCCATGATGAGCTGACTTGCCACTGGCCCAGAGTCTTGGGGCCAACTGATCATAGACTGGATCCTCTATGAGCCAAAATAAGCCTTTTTTCTTTATAAGTTGATAGTCTCCAATACTTTTTTATAGTGACAGAAAGCTGACTAAAATACAGTCCTTTTACTTTTTTTATATTATAGGTCTTAAGAATGTGATTCAAGAAGAAAATTGAAAAACTACATGAATGCTTTATCCAGCTGTATAAGAGATTCTTTTTCACTTCATTGGTGGAAATGCTAAATCTGAAGACCAATGAGTCTTTAAGTCAAATAACTATTTTATTAGTTTTCATACAAGGAATAATGGTATTTCCATGCTGGACAACCTGTGGTCATTTATGAGCAATTTAGCTTAAGCCATTTGGAAACAACCACAATTTCATATTCAGAGTTATCTGTTGCAGAAATTATGGAATGACATAATCCACAAAATGATGTGAATTATATGTCATAAGCTTGGGATTTCATAACCTATGAGTAAACATTTGAGAGTAAAGCAGTTTGATTTATAAGCAGTCAAAACAGAAAAAAAAATTTAAAAGACTAGTCTGCAAGTTTCAGTCATTCACATCTCCCTAATGTCTCTTTCTACTTGCCAAACAAACATCATAGCTCCTTTCTCATATCAAATGTTCTCTGCCATTTACCTAGCACTAGGACCACAATAAGCCAGCACTGCAGACTCACTTTCCAATCTCATCCTACTGTTATCACCAACAGAAATCCTTATTAAGATTGATATGTTGCTTCTGGGACCCATGGCAAGCAGTCATTTACATTTACTTAAATAGGGAAAAATAAAAAAAAAAACTCTACTTATAAATCTAAGGAGTGGAACACAATACCCCTACCCCTTAGAATTGTGATTATTCTAAACCCTAGGTCTTTTACATATTTTTTCTTCCCATTTATGTGTTAGAGTCTGTAAACAAGTCAAAAATAACACCTGGCGTTTTGCCAGGGGAATGTTAGAGTTCGTAAACAAGTCTGAATGGTGCCTGGCAAAATGCCAGAGGGAGTGGTTTGAGAAGTAACAAAAGCGAGCTATTAAGTGTGGAGATTCCTTATTGGTTGACTGATGTATCTAGTTTATGCTAATTAGATAAGCTCTGTGGAATGTATAAATACTGCTCCTGTCCTGCAATAAAGGGCTCCTACTCCTGCTGTATCAAGTACACAAGTTATTCGTCACCCCCCGGCTAGTTTGCTGCATCCAGACAGACTGCGACAGATGGTGGCCCGTACGGGGAGCCCCGGGACACTCGGGGGTAAGTGACGAAAAAAAGCTGCCCGTCCATAGATAGGACGGGAGCAAATCTGCTCGTCCCTAGGCAGATAGGGCGAGAGGAAAAATGGCCATTTCGAGAAAATGGAGAAGATTGATGCAGTATGTTTGTGTCTTGTTTTGTCTCAGTGTATTGTATTGTCTTTGTGATGAATATATGGAAGGGGTGAGAAGTAAATTACTAAGGGAAGAAGGCACCCCAGTGGAACCAAGAATAGTTAGGGCATGTGTTGATAAGAGCCCAGGAACTCTAGTCAGAAAGAAAAAGAAAGTTCAGAAGAAGAAGGATTATCAGGAAAAAAGTTGCAGCAAAAGGCTATTACTGAATACTTTTCGTTACCGGAGGGTACATGAAGCGGAGAGGCAACTGCAGAGTGTGCAAGCCTCTCACAGCGCAGCAAGGATTTTCCAAGAGGCGGCGGCGACTGGCCCTTCCCCGCCTCCTGGCCGGGGAGCTAGCTCTTCCACTGCCGCGAGCCCAAATCTAGACCTGACCTGGAGGCACAGTCTCACAGGCTCTTGCTCCCTGTGCCCAGTAGCAGTTTGAGTCCGGGACACTCCCCAGGGCCATCTGGGGCTGCCCAGGCACTACAGCCAGCAGAAGACGCTACTGGTGTCCCTGATGTTTGGTCATTTTCAATGCCAATAACTAAGCTACAAAGGTTCTCCCACACCTGGAAGCTGATGAGTAATGAGCACTATTAAGGCTTATTTCAAATGTAAAAAACCTTGAGATAATGTACTAAATTGTTCAGAAGGCTGTTTTCTTAGTTGAATGCTACAGGATTTTCTTTAGCCATCCGGAGTTCCTGCCTTCGTCCCAGTGCCAATAAAAACCAAGGTGGAAGAATTTCCAGTGTTGCTGAAAACTGGAGGAGACTTCGGAGCTATTGCTGTTTCTGCTGCTACAACTTAAGCTAGCTGCCTGCAGAACTTACCTGGACTGTGATTTAAGCTAGATGCCTGCAGAACTTACCTGGACTGTGATTTAAGCTAGCTGCCTGCAGAACTTACCTGGACTGTGATTTACCGGGACTGTGAGTTAATCTGTTGAGACACTGCTTTACCTGGACTGAGACAACAAACTGTAATCTATAACAAATTGCAATTCGGTATCTTTGCTAACAGTGTCATTGCTGGTATAATTTTTCCAAGGGCTTCTTGCATGGAGCCATCAATTGGCTTGGTATTGTGGCATTTTGTATCCTCCCTTTCTGTTTGTAGCAGGTTATTTATGGTGTTTCTGTAAAAACCACTATGGTCGTTATTTAAATTAAACAAAAGGGGGAAATGTTAGAGTCTGTAAACAAGTCAAAAATAACACCTGGCGTTTTGCCAGGGGAATGTTAGAGTTCGTAAACAAGTCTGAATGGTGCCTGGCAAAATGCCAGAGGGAGTGGTTTGAGAAGTAACAAAAGCGAGCTATTAAGTGTGGAGATTCCTTATTGGTTGACTGATGTATCTAGTTTATGCTAATTAGATAAGCTCTGTGGAATGTATAAATACTGCTCCTGTCCTGCAATAAAGGGCTCCTACTCCTGCTGTATCAAGTACACAAGTTATTCGTCACCCCCCGGCTAGTTTGCTGCATCCAGACAGACTGCAACATTTATGTACACTACTTTGTCAGGTGTTTTAGTCATCATTTTCACTGCTTTGATGGAAAGACCTGACAAAACAAATTTTAAAGGAGAAAGAATTTATTTAGCATTCAATCTTTGAGAGGACTTCATCCATAAATGGCTGAGTTCATTGTTCTGGGCCTAAAGTTGAAGCAGAAGGGCATGGTAGAGGAAAGCAGCTCAGGACTTAGCACCAGACCTCAAAGAGACTTGTTCATCAGGGATAAAATATATACCCCAATGTTAAGAGCCACAGCCAAGTCGGGATGGTGCCTGGCATTTTGCCAGAAGGAGTGGTTGAGAGGTGATGCCAGGGAGCCATTGGGATGATGGTGATTAAGTTAAGCTGTGTATAATTATTGGGATGGTGACTGATTGCTGTAACTGGATGATGCTGGATTGGGGCAAGCTGTGTATTCAGTTGTGTATGTGAACCTCTGCTGTCCTGCAGTGGGGTGGCTCCTGCTGCCTCAGGTGCCCGTTACTTTTGATTTCTCATGGAGTTCCCATTGAGTTCCCATTGGTTCTCGCAGAGTTTCTGTGGAGTTCTGGAGACTTCCCGTGGGGTTCAGGCAATAAAGTAGTTCCTGTTTGAACCTACAAGTGGCTCCTGACCTACCAGTTATTTTGCCCAGCCAGACGGCGGCACCCCAAGGGCATGAACCCGCAATCTACTTCCTCCAACCACTCTCAATTTGATTATGGTGATAGCCAGATTAATCCATATCAGTTGTCAGGTTAAAGCTCTCATAATCTATGGGCTGGGGTTGTGGCTCAGCAGTAGAGTTCTCCCTACCATGTGTGAGACACTGGGTTTGATCCTCAGCACCACCTAAAAATAAATTTAATTTTTTTTTTAAAAAAAGCTCTCATAATCCAATCATTTCACCTCCACATTTCCTTGCATTGTCTTACATAATAGCTTTTGGGGGAAACCTCATACCTCATATCTCAAACATAACCTCATGCTTCTGTATTTGTAAAGTATCTGTGAAAACTAGAATCATAAGTGCATAGTAAAGAAACGTCCCCTCGTCCCTCCTTAAAATGTCAACAGACACACACACACGCACACACACAAATGAATATTTGTGCTTCTTTTTTAAAAATTTTATTTTTTAGTTGTAGGTGGACACAGTACCTTTTATTTTTATGTAGTGCTAAGGATCGAACCTAGGAGGATCGAAACTAGTGCCTCAAGCATGTCAGGAAAGTGCTCCACCTCTGAGCCACAACCCCAGCCCCTTGTGCTTCTTAATCTCAGTTTATGCAAACAACACTCATTTTAAAGATATATCTGGCTTCTAATTTGAACGTATTCCTGAATTGATTTCATTTAAAAAAAATGTGTTTACAAGGGATTCTCTCTTGGTAGTTGGAGAAATGGAAACTGGACATATTTTATATTAACTAATTATTTTTATCTTTTGAGAAACTTCACAGAATGTTATGCTTCACAGTGTATGAAAATTGTTAAACAGCTTCCTTTTACGAAGAAGTGGAGCTGCTGTTGGCTAGCACTTCATCAGTGAATTTTGTGGGCAGATGTTCATTTCCTTTCTACACAGAACCTCCTGTTTTTAGGACTAAAGATCTTAGTCCTGTCACATTAAACTATGACAGGCCCTGAGCCATGCAACTGATATGAAAACTCAAACAGCTTTATTTACCACCAAACGTACTGAAGGTTTTAGGGGGTGGGGGAGACTGTGAAATCTTTAATTTGAGCCAGCTGTGAAGCTTGCAGTGAATCCCTCTGCAGCCAGAGCTGGGCTAAGATTAAACCAGGCAAAATGCCTGAAGAGACACTGAATAGGTTTGATACAAATTACATTGTCCTGCTGGTTTGAAAGTGCACATTACTGGAGTCATTAACCATAATCATCCTCAATTACGAGCACTGTAAGTGTGAATACAGCAGCCCAATAAATGCAGCCATTGTTTGCCTGTGATGTCCATAATCTGTAAAGACACTGCCTCCCCTCACTGGATAGGAAGCCACCTTCTCTCTGCACCTTTCCTCTCTCTTGTCTGTGTGGTCCCAATTTATTGAGCTTTATCTCCAAAGTAGTGTAAACATTTTTTCCTCTGACAAGTCAATATTGTTAAAGATATCATTTTCCCTTATTCCAGGCTACAGAGTGAGGAGTAGTTAGGATAAGTTCCAGATCAACTCTAGTTTGTCCTGTTAGTTGGCCATTTAAAAAGAATAAATAACAATTGCTTAATTATTGTGCAACGGACAATAAATCTTTGCACTGCAATGTACTAGTAAAAGAGGGAGATATTAGAGACATGTGGTTGATAACTATCATATTGTATCCTTTCATTATCAGAAGGTACGTCGTTCTAATTAAGGTTAAACTAGCAAGAGTTTAAATAATGTCAGAATATTTGACATTATTTTCACTCATGCTTCATCATTCTCTGTCACTCTCTCTGTCAGAATTATCTACCTGGTGTGGTTTGAATGTTTTGTTTCTTCCAAAACTCATGATGAAGTTTGTCATTTTAACAGTATCAAGAGAGGGGAATTTGAGAGGTGAGTAACCATGAAGGCTCCAACCTGGATTTAAAGCCTTAATAAAAGGGTTTTAGGATTGGACTTTCTTTCTTGGCTCTTCCACTCTTCTGTCTCATGAAGAAAGGCATTTCTCCCTTTCAGAGGATACAGAATTCAAGGTGCCATCTTGAAAGTGGATATTGGGTTCTTACCAGATACCAAACCTGATCTTGGACTCCCCCACCATTAGAACCATGAGAAATAAATTTCTATTTATAAATTACTCAGTCTATGTTATTCTGTTATAGCAGCATGAAACAAATGTGTTTAGAACTTTTCATAGTTTTGAAAGTCAGCTGCAGGTTTTATATCTAAATACCCATTTATCGCTATATACTTCAGTGTATTTGTAAGTTCAATGCATGTCTAAGAATAGGGCATTCCTTACATAACCACAGTATAATTATCAAAAGCAGGAAAATAATGCTGATAAAGCAGCATTACATAACCCAAATACCTTATTCACATTGTGCCAGCTGTTCTACTAATGTCCTTTTCTATTCTAGCATTCAGCACACCATGACACATTATCTTTAGTTTTCATTTATGTCACTCTTAATGTTTCATCACATTATTGAAGAGTTCAAGGCTAATTATCATGTAGAATGTCCCTCGTTTTGAGTTTGGCTAATAGTTTCTAACTATCAGATGCAAATTAAATGATCTTTTAGAACACAGAAGTTATGATTTCATACCATTCATTGATTCATTTATCCATTCTGGAACTAAATTTTTTACTTTTGTATAATTCCATATATTGTATTCTGTTGTTATTATAGTTTTCATTGGCCAAATTCTTTCATATTTGTTCAGTGGGAGAGATTTTGTTCTTTGGACACATTTCCTATCACTTTTCATTTATTATAGTTCCTAACACCATAAAATGTTCCCAGTGCATCTTGTAATTTCCACGTTTGGGTCCTGAGATCATCCATATCTACAAGACTTCCTGTGAATCTTTTGTTAGTGAATGTTATTTGAAAGCAGAACTGTGGGCCATGAGGTTTGCTTAGTGGCACTGGGGTACCATGGCTTCCCAGAGCTCTCAGAGATAGGGAATATATTCACATCTATGTATACTTACGTGTGTGTGCATACACCACAGTACCTTGCATTATATCTACTTTTTTGTTTATTTAAAACAATATTTTTTGGTACCAGGGATTGAACCTAGGGTGCTTAACCACTGAACCACATCCCCATCCTTTTTAAATATTTTATTTTGACACAGGGACACAAGTTGCCGAGGTTAGCTTTGAACTCTCAATCCTCCTGCCTCAGACTTCTGAGCTTCTGGGATTATAGGCATGCACTACCACACCCAACTTTTCATATCTAATTTCAAGAACTATTAGTTAATCCTAACACTTCAATCCCAATACAGCTTTATATTTCAGTTTGCTCTTCATCTTTTTAAGATTTGCAATTCCTTTCTCTGACAATGGGAATGTCTGGCTCTTATTATCCACAAGTTTTTACCTATTTCATCCAGTAAGTATGGAATGGTTTCCCCATACCATTGTGAAAACACACCTATGTCTTGTATCTCCTTCCTGAGTTCAACCAACTCTTTAAAAATTTTTGTTTTAATTTTTTTAAATTGCCCATTTGATTGTTTTTATGCACACACTGCTTTTTTCCTGATAGTTAATTTATTTTTGAGTTTTGTTTTGCTATTTTCTTGTGCTTCCCCACCACCCTTCCATCTGGGGAAATTTTCATCAGTGGAGGTGTTTTAATTTGCACTTTATATTTTTGGTTGGTAACTTTGAATAGATTTAGTCACTTCCTTTATACTTATTTTTTTAATCTTGAGTTGTTTACAGTATTCCTCATTCAATATATTCTCTTCTGTCAATGGAAAAAATCCATTTTATAAATGGGTTTGTGTGGGTGAGACTCTCAGAAAGAGGTGAGAGGGTAGGTTGGTTCTCATTTATCTTGCAGGGCCCTAAGAATCCCTCTTTTCTTTTTATTTTTCCTTCTCCAAATGTCAGAGACTTATTTTCCCCATCCCTTCCAGACACTGCATTTTGAAGTGGGTACTCTAAAATTACTTTTTCTGTATTTTCACCTTTTCAGTATTTGTACTTTTATAATGAACTTTTCCTTTGTGGTAGTGGTTTTAGAGCAACATTAACCTTGCCACTAGATCTACTCTACAGTTTTCTTCACCATTTTTATCAGAGTACTCTTGCTCATACATAGGCTTTGGCGAAAGTGTCATCCCTTGCAGGGATTTGAGGTTATTTTTTCCTTCATAGTTTAATGTACAGGTAATTTGTTATATGGGAATGTTCTGCCTTTTGGAGATATTATTATCTTATTTTGAAAATGTTATTGTCTTATTTTCTTTGATCTTCTTTTTCTGCATGGGATTTGGAGGTACTATGAGACAATGTTAGTTTAGTTGTCTGCCATTGTCTTTAGCAACATGCCTGAACATAATTTCAAATTTACATTTGATTTCTTTCTATATTTTGCATTTAGAAAGTTATTTAACAAATAACAGGCACTGTGAGAAATAATTGAGATATTTGCAGGTTGAGGGAAGTAGTCTTCTCTCTTTTATTTAAGCAAGGTAATTATATTATAGGGCAAACGTGAACTAATGTCAGGAATATCAAGAATCACATTTAAAATGTTCAGTATTGGACAAATGTTATTCAGTCACTTTAATGGGTTTTGTTTTTGACTCTAAGCATATGACTCCCTGGATTTTTTGTCCCATTTAAATCTTTTTATAAGGTAAGAGGAGACAGCACAGGGAGTTCCTTCAAATTCAAGTAGGTTCAATTTTGTATGTACTGTTACTGTTGCTATTTCTTGCCAACTTTTCCAGCCAAACAAAACTAGTTCAGCACTATGTGAAATTATTTAAAGCCTTTCAAATTACTCTTTTCAAGAAATAGGAGAAAACTCAATGATTGTTGTTGTTTTGTTTTTTTGCCAAAAAATATACTAGACCTGAAACTTTAGTTAGTAAATGGTCATATTTTATATTTCTTTAAATATCATTGTAAATTTACATTTGAATTATGCATGACTCAGTAAACTTATCCCAGAATCAAGTTTAAATGAGGGAATTAATGTAAATTTCTTAAATTTACTTTTATATTGTTTGGTAATTTATAATTCTCCTCATTTTCTTTCAAGCAAGTGAAATTATATTTCAAAACATTCCCTGCAGATTTGAGGCAAAGAATTTAGTGTTGAGATATCAAACTCCATGTATCTGTCACACATGTTTATAAAAAGGAATGGAGATGAGTGCTCATAGGGCATCCCAGACTTTAAAAATAAATAGATAAAAATAACAAAAAAGGAAAAAAGAATTATTTGATTTCTAGATTAAGAAATTTGCCTGTTTTGTTATTTACAACATTTTCTCTGAGCTATCACTGAGACAAATAAGACCACACAATATAAAAGACTGTTTTTTCAGAAAAATTAAAAAAAAATTCTGAGCATCATTTATTCTGAAATGTCAGGATATAACCCTCAATAATATATTTTGGGGATGTGGAATATCCCACAAAGGTCTGTTAGTAAAAGGTTTGGTCTTCAGTGTGACACTATTGAGAGGTAGTGGGAAACTTAAGAGGTGAGGCCTTGTGGAAAAATTGAGGTTTTGGGTGTGTGCCCTTGGAGAATCTCCTAGGACTCTATTGTCTTCTTTCTCTTATTATTTCTGACCATCATGAGGTAAACGAGTTGTCTCTAAATGCTCCCATAATAATGTGCTGCTTCACCACAGGTCTACAAGCAACCAATCATGCATTGAAATCTCCAAAACTGTGAGTCAAAATAAAATTTTTCTCTTGGTAAGTTGATATTTCAGGTATTTTATTATAATAATAGAATACTAACACTGACTCAGTAAGTTTACCATTCTCTGGTATTGGTAGAATTATTTTTACTACCTTTTCAATTACATACTACTTAGAATTCATTGTGCCAAGTGACCCAAAACATAATAGTTACTATATTGTTTACTATAGGCCAATTGGTCCTAAATGGTTTAAACAAAAACTTATGGTCACTTTATAAATCTGTATAAATTAGATTCCAACATATACCAATTTAAATATAAGGAATTTGAGGCAAAGAGACTTTATGTGATTTTTCTAAGGTTTCCCAGCTGGCAAATTGCAGAAATAACCACAGGAACCATAAGCAGGTTATTACAGCAAAAAGTGACTTTGTTTCTGAGAAACATTTGGGTTCTATCTTCAGAGATTAGGTCCTCTGATTATCAACATTTGAAACTAGATATACTGGAGAATTTTGTATGTTCACATCCTATACATTTACAGAAAATTTAGTTTGTTTACTGAATTTTTAATAATGCATAACAAAACAATGCTGTAAAATAACCAACATCACTACCTTATTGTTGATTTTTACATTTTAGTTTTCCTTGTTCGAATTTTAAAACACTCCTTAAAATGCTGTTTACAATGTACATGAAAAAATAACATTCTCTACCTTTGACTTTTGTTTCAATTTTGCACATTTATTAAAAAATAATCTCTTCTTTGACTTCTGAAAGCTCTTAATTGGGTCATTCTTACTCTTGCATTGATGCCAACTGTTGTCTAGGCCTCTGCTGCAACCCACTAAAGATCAAACTCCTTTCCAGACCCATTAAAGATCAAACTCCTTTCTGGACATGGAAAACTACAAAACTGGATGTTAAATCTGTATGATATCTGACAGTCACTGCCAAATAACAAATATAATTGCAACAGCAATAAAACAAGTTTCATTGGATGTATAAAAATAATTCAAATGTCATGCAGTGATTCTGTTTTGAGTTGGACACCTGGGAGCCTAGGATGGGGAATTTAAGTAAAGATTGCTCAGCATCAGTTGTTACATAAAGCTGCCAGAGAAGCAAAGGGAGATTGTAAATAAGTCCTACTACCTCAGGTCTTAGAGAAAATTTTTAAAATGTCTGATCAGGGAAAATTAAAGAAAATTAAAAAGAATGTATGGACAAATTAAAAAAGAATACATGTAATTAAGTCAAGTCATAAGGAGTTTAATGCACATTGGTATGTTGCCTTATAGAGCTATTTTCCTTTGTTTAAACATCTGCTTTTTAGTGTGTAAAAGAAAAAATAAATAAAACAGTTTTTGGAAACTGTTTCCAAAAAATAAAACAGTTTTTGGAGCTTGCAATGTTTGGATAAGTTTGCTCATAGGTTTCTTGCACCAAATCACTTTTGTTCACTTTTTAGGAATGCAACTTTTTAGGTATCATCCCAGATTTACTGAATAAGGATCAAAAGTGTTTGAATCTAAAGATGTTCTAATTTACATTACAGGTAAATTTTATGTATTAGAAAATTCAAGAATCACTTGAATAGAAACTATGTATGACCCAGGGAAAATTAAAATAATATTGTCTTTTTTAAAAAAATCAGCTCAGTGGAAAATTTAAGCAAATTCAGTGGTCAAGTGTGGATGCTAAATAAAGGCACATAAAGTACAACCATTATTTTTAGCATTACTCTTCAGGATATACTGCCTGTCATAGTGCTTCCTTGCTGGACAGTTTCAGCACAGTCAAATCACAAAAATAGTATTAAGGAAGGGAAAAAAATGAGGAGGCATATAGTAGAAATAGTGTGTGTGTGTGTGTGTGTGTGTGTAGCGTGTGTGTGAAATTTAAGCTAGTGGAATTATTAAATTATAAAGTGATCAAAATAGTAATGTACATTTGTTAGGTAAGTAGCCTGGAAAAGAATAAATGAGGGAATATGTGCATTTTGAGACATGTTCATATCTATTTTTCCATTTATATGATAACAAATCCATTTCTTTTAGCTTACCTTTCTCATCCCCATCAGCTCTAATACTCACATCCTAGTCTCAGCACACTATCATTTTCCTTACAAATAAACTTCAGATACAACACTGAACTCACAACATATTGCTTCAAGTAGACTGGCAAAATGAAAAATGTCAAATAGCACAAATACCTGCAGAGTCTTTGGAGCCCATTTTATCTTGTCCAAGGGGATCTCCCTTCTTTGGTCATTATTGTAGTCTGTGACCATCCACAAACCATCATTACTTCTATTGCAATACATCGTTGGGCTTCCTCAAGTTTAATAACCCTTACTTCATAGTCTTTGATGCACAGCTTCATAAGAGATTCTAAATCATAGAGTATCTTTTTGCGGAAGCCAGGAGAAAAATGCAAAATATTCATTCAAAGCCAAAGAAATCAAAATTGGTTGGTGTCTCATTAGTACCCCATAAAGAAGCAGATACCACAGTGATGTTTCATGATATGTTCACTTTTTTCATGACAAAAGGTTTTTTTAATTATAATAACAGCTTGTATTTATGTAATGTTTGACAATTTTGAAAATGCTTTCATGTAGATTTATTTAGTTTTTTTCAAAATAGAACCAAGTGAGTCAAGCAAGGCATGCATTATCACCATTTCACAAATAAGGAAAATGAAGAGTTTTCTTAGTTCATGCAGCTAATAACAGTAATCTGTATTCAAAATCAAACTGCAAATCTAAAGATTTTCCTGATATTTACTTGGTAAATGCTGACTCTTAAGACAAAACCAGATCCAGTAGTTAAGAAAAAACTGAATTTTTGCAAAAATACTCTAATTACTTTGTCTGATATCAATATTCTTACCTTGAAAAGCATTTTCAACAACTTTTTTCAAGGATATATAAGTCCTGAAGGCCAAGATGAGAAACTATTGGGAAGATAAATATGTTTGTCTTCCAAGTCTCTTTGAAACACAATGTTCACTGGATTTATTTTTCTTTATCCTTACATAAAACATTGTACTTGATATTCATTAGATACATAGAACCAAAACAATAAGAAGTATAATACTAAAAGTTTAAAATTTGAATCTCTGAAGAAATGATAAAGGGTTTCTAGTTTTATGTATACCATCACCAAAAGAACAATGTAGAATATTGAAGATGTAAGAACTCACTAATAAACAGACTTTAACAGCTAGTCCAGAAAAAAAAAACAAAGAAGATTATTCCACATGAAAGATAACTTTATAAAGATATTTTTATCTTTTTACACTCAGTAGAATTTAGTTAATGACATTTTAAAAAGAAATGACTTAAAATCAGAGTATAATTCAAGTGCAGTGGGAAGTTGAGATTTGCAAAGCATTTCATACATACAAATCATTTTTTTTATACTGCAACCTTGTTTCTAAAAGAGAAGATAGAATCAAACCATGTGAAAACTGTAGAAAACTAGATCAAGGAATCTTTTTATGGAATGGCATGTATTCAGCAATATGACTGAGATACTTTACAAACTCAGGAAACAGCTAAGCTTTTTACTTTTTTTGTTTTGTTTGTTTGATTTAGTATTACAGTATCATTTTATTGATGGAAAATTGTGCCACTGAAATATTTTATACTACAGTCTATTTCAAGAACCCTGGAGGTTTAAATAACTTAAAGCCACTCTTTGGAGAATAGCAATTGACCTCTGAATAGGTCTCACTTTATAGTGTTATTTCCTTCCAAAAGAAATCAGAGCACTAGAAATATTTAGAAAGTCAATCTTTTTTTAAGAAAAATAAAATAATAATTTGCTCTAGAGTTTATGCCAACAGTCACTGTCAAAAGCAGGATATGATTTAGGACAAAACTCAAGTGAAATATAATTCAGATGTAGTATTTTCAGCTTATATAAAGTTTTACTGGAATCAAAAATAACCATATTGAAATAATATGGAGATCCATGGGTTTAGATGCACATTCTGGAAATAGGATTATTGTGCAAAACATGTAAACATTTTCAAGGAGCAAACATAATATTGTATCTCTGAGAATTTCACCAGGCCCACTAACAAATCCAAATAACCCATTTTTCATCACATTTGACATTTATGATAGGATTTTTGGGTGTAGAGTGAGGAGAGCTAAACTGGTATTTGGCAAGTGACATTTTAAAGTTAGGAAATTAAATTACAAAGATGTTAAATGTTGCACCACAGAACCGCAGGGTTTGGCAGGAGCAGAAGTTCCAAAGTCATTTTCAGTTTATTCTCTAAAGGATCATTTCACAGTTTATGCAGAAAACCCAACATTTCAGTGGTAATTAACAGAAGTTAATCCAGATGACTGTCTATGGGATAGACTTCATAAACTTTCAGGATGTGAGTTAACTGTCTGTCATGAAGAAAATAAGACTAAAAAGACTATCATAGCTGCAGACTCATCACAACTATAAGAAAAATAGAACTGTCTCTTTTACACTGATCAGCTGAAAAGTAATTTCACTTCAGCAAATGTCAAATAGAATACAATGACAATACAATGCAGAATGTAATCAACATTTTGTCTCAAATTTTGAAAAAAAATATTCCTACCCTGTGGGAGGCAGACTAGCACGTGACCGTGTCTGACTCCCCTGATGACAGGTGCAGCATCCAGTGGTCATGCTGTGATCTGGATAGCCCTGGTCTTCTAGGGTGCTAGTGACTGTGTCTTCATGCATGGGTGTGCCTTCATACAGCCCCATGGGTGGAGCTATGCTCACCTGTTCCTTTGAAATATTACCCCTTGCCCTGTTTAGGATAGAATGTTCCATGTAAATGCCTTTTGTGTGTCCCCTTCTTTACTGTGCCCTTGGTGTGGCCTACTTAGATGTCAGTCAACCTGCTGACAGCAGACATCAAGAAGCTAGACTCAGCCCTTTGAAACCTGACACCTTGCCTCATTTGAATGGCTTATCCTCAATAAAAGGGGTCAGTATGTGTTCTCTCTCTCTCTCTCTTTCTGTGGACCCTTAAGATCAGAGGAACCATCACAGCACCCCTAAAGAAAAAGGTATTTCTGTCTCTTGTGTGGTTATTTTGCACGGCCACGTTAGCCCAGTTTACCTGGAGTGAACCCTGAGTATTTTAGTCGTGAGCAACCTGGCACCACACAACTTCTATCTTATCTCTTATGCTGGAAAGTAAAGACCCATCATAAACTAGTCCTCTATAATTTAGGTCATACATTGGGGCTATACTTCTGAATTAAGTAAAGACATTTTAAGCCTCTAGAACTGACAATACCAAATTATGCTATGAATAAATATTTAGGTTCATTTAAATCCACATTTTGTTTAAAGACGAAATATTTTGTCAAACACGTTGAATAAAAAACATATGCTCAAAAGAAAAGTGTCCATCATATGATATATTATAACCCTTTACATTCATCCTAAATTCACATTAATAAAATATTTCGTTTATTTACTTTGGTTACATCTTTCCTTATAGTTTGAAACATGTAATTATGCTACTAAATTGCCCAATCCTGAGTCAATCAACTGAATTTCTTTGTAACTTGCTTTTGTTTTTGTTTTTCTGCTATAAAACAAGTGTATTGGTTTGGATGACTTCCAAGGACACTTATAGCTTTCATGTCCTGTAAAATTTCTATTTTCCCAACTATCAGAGAAACTTCTAAGGAAGTAATATTCTCCAAAATCATATTTTAAATCTTAATAAATTTCAGAATTTGGAGAATCATTGATTTCTTGATGTAAACCACCATAATACTAGAAATCTTCAATACTGTAATATTGATGATGTCATGTATACTTTGCTATTATAAGTAATTTATAAAACTAAAAATAATATTTGAATATTTAGAAAAGGAGTGATGAATTCTAAAGAAGCAGAGAGAAGTTAATTACATTCATGTCCATCCCTCCTAACTCTAATCTTTGTCCTGTGGCTCTTTTCATGTTTTTTGTTTTTGTTTTTGTTTTTGTTTTTGTTTTTGGTGGTGGGGATCAAACCCAGAACCTTGCACATGTTAAGCAAGTGCTTCACCCCTGAGCTACACCTCAGCCCTTGGGTGGTTATTTTCTGTTGCCATTGCCATCTGTGCTTCTATTATTAATAATAATAACCTATCCATTCTATATTTCTCTGTATTCATCCTGTATGTGTGTGTGTGTGTGTGTGTATATATATATATTTTCATTGCTCAGCCACTCTGACAATTAGATCTCCATGTGACACAAATCTATCCAATACTTTCACACTCCACATTTGTAAGTTTGTCATCTTTAACTGAACTACCCATAACAGAGTGACTTGAATTGCCTCTCAGCCAAGTTGAAGCCATTACTTTCTTTCAAACGTTACAACAAACCTGATGACACCAATTAGCAGATCTAACAAAGCTTATCTAAATGTGCATTTTATTTTGTTATTGCAAGTGTGTATGTGTGTGTGTGTATATTATATACACATATATGCGTGTGTGGGGGGGGGATGGGTGTATGCTTGCATGCACATGTGTATGTACTCTTTCAGTAAGCTCATAGAGATTGAAATAAAAACACATGTGTCTAGATCAGAGTTTTACAAATAAACTTCACCTTAAAACAGTTTAAAATGTTCAATGTATTCATAGCATATTCGTCAAAAATTATATGTATCAAGATTTTTTAAATTAGGAAAAATAATTACTATAATTTTTTTCAAAATATTATATGTGTTTGAAATAAGAATTTAATACATCCAATAATGTATATATAACATCATACTGATATAATGCATGTTTAATATGGTTAACATTTTGAAGTGATACATAGTTGCTAGCAATTATTCAATGCTATTTTCGTCTCTACTCATAACCCTCCAAAAACCACTCTCCTCACTCAGAATAAATTCCAAAGTCTTTGCAATGTCCACCATTCTCACTGCTCCAAACATCTTTAGTTTCATCTTCTAACTTTTTCTTCTCCCCAAGCCCACCGGACTCCTCAACCTTCCTACAGTTCCGAGGTCCTTAACACTACGGGCCCTTATGTTGTTTGTTCTTTTCTTGACTCTGCCACTAGGTAGTCCATGGCTCACTCAAACGGCATTACATCTGCTCTAACAACCACTTATTCGAGAGACCTTCCAGTAATATACTGTGTAAAATTTTATCCACTCATGTCATTGCACTCCATCCTCCTAAGCTGCTTTTTCCTGCTCTCTACACTTATCATAATCTAACCTATTAAGTGTATGTTCATTTCTTTGAGATGGAAGTCCCTCAACATCAGCTCCACAAGGGCAACTACCTTGTTTGTTTCATTTCCTGCCAGACACACAGTGTTGCTGAGAATATATATTGATTCAATATATTAGGATTTCACATAAACTCAAACACTTCATAGAATTCATTTTGAGAACTGCAGCTCCAAGCCATTTTCTAAAATAAATAAAACAATTTCAATTTTATCTTGTTTAGTCATATTTCCACTAAACAAAACTACTCATCCTGACTAGTGATACTTAATCCATATGCAAAATATTTGAACCAAAAAAGAAAGGTAGATATATATATATATATATATATATATATATATATATATATATAAACTTTAGTTAAATTTTGATAAGAAATATTTGAACCTTAGCTAAATGGCTTAAACATATCCATGTTTATTTGTTTGAAAATGTCATCTAAATATACCCCCACAATGAGGAATTAGATTGTTTACCAAATACATTAGCAATATTTTAGAAATATAAATACTTTATGTAAACTTAATGTCACTAATAATCCTTACCATAGGCAGATTCTGCTTCTTGTAGATATGCTCTGAAATCTTTCTTGGACATCTATGCTTTTATTAGAATAAAGCTTCTGAGCATTTAATTATTTTGAATATTCTTGCTTCTCATCATAAATTACTATCTCAAAAGAGTTTAATTGGAATAGATTTTAACTACCAAATGTCACAGAATGGAATGATAATTTAGAAGCATATTTGTACCTTTAAATACATTTCCACTCATTATGTCCTCTATTTGATATTGCATTAAGCCACAGAAAAGGTGACTCAGACATGCCATTAAGATTGCCAAGGCTTAAAAATCAGTACAATGGATAAAAAAGGTATTACTCAAATGTGTCAAAATGGAACCCAATCATGCCTGATCTTAATAAGTCCA
This sequence comes from Marmota monax, assembly GCF_021218885.2. Lineage (NCBI taxonomy): Eukaryota > Metazoa > Chordata > Mammalia > Rodentia > Sciuridae > Marmota > Marmota monax. The sequence continues at coordinate 1,037,039 of NW_026695197.1, read as the reverse complement.
TTACAAGCTATATTGATTAAGAAAGCTTGTCAATCATTAAAAGACATTGCTTAGAGTTATTTAATGTGTTGGGTTATTTTAAGATATGAACAATTGAAATAAGCTGTCAGCATTTGTTCAAATGACAGTCAATCAACTACTGTTTATTGAGTAAAGTGCTGAGTGAAGGACAATTAGAAATATGAAGATGAATGAAGATAATTCTTGCTATAAAGGAACCAGAATTCAAGTTGACTGTTAGTCTTGAATTTTTTTTTATTTGTAATTAGGTAGCTAATCTAACTAATTTTTAAATTTATTTTTGATTTTTCCTCTCTCATTTTTATATTGCATATGCTGTATTTTCCTTCATTTATCAATTAAAAATAAATTCTAAAAAAATTATGCATTTCATTTCTACATCTACATAATATTTTTATTTATTTATATATGACAGCAGAATTAATTACAATTCTATTACACATATAGAGCACAGTTTTTCATATCTCTGGTTGTATAGTATTTTTAAGTGTTTATTATTCACCCAAGCCCATAAACTGGATAGAGGAGGTGTAAGTTCAAGTTGCAGCCTAAGCCATATGGTTGACAGAACAAATGTACAAAAAAAGGCTCAGACCACATCAGCATGTGACTTTCACATTAATGTGCGCCTTTCCTTGCTGAAATAAATATGAGAAGCAATAAGTTAGTGTTCCCAACTCTCAAGTAATGATTCTTATCATTTTCCGGGAATCGATTAAGGCATGAAGATCTTACACACATTATATAATTTTCAAAGTAATTCTGAGGTAGTCATTTAAAATAATTTAAAGCTGAATAAATTGATGGAGAGAGATATTAATAATTTTTGCCTAAATTACACAATTAGAAATTCTTATAAAGATCTATAAAACTCCAAAGTATATAGGCAGAGCTGCTCCCCAGATATTTCATGACAAACTCATTCACTCTCACAAAAATTCAGTGAGATATGAATATGATTTCTAAGCTCACTCAATCTTTGAAGGTCTAGCTCAGTTTACTCAAATTCTTTACAGTGGCAGTTCTGTGTTCACTGATATCAAATGACCTGTGAGTTTCTACAACTTCTCTCTTTTCATCTTCTGATTGACATTTATACTTTTGGTAGATAGAACAGAGGTATAATATAAGAAATTCTAGTTCTTCAGACACACTATAAGCGTAATTTAATGTGGTACTGATGTGATATCTCCAGAAAAGTGTAGGTCAAATTCAATCATATTTAATAAATAATCATTGTGAACTTTTTTAGTAAACTTCAACTCCCTGATAATTTTACTTTCTCATGGATGGTTCCCTGAAGTATATCCCCTGAGTAATTTTATAAACCTATACCTTGAAAATCGTTCTATGCAATAAAAATTTTAACTATGAAGTAAACACATTAAATTACTCATATCTTCCATTATATCAAAAATTAAATTACTCATATTTTCCATTATATCAAAACTATCCAGCTGTTATATTAGTAAGTGTACTAAAATGTATAATTATATATTCTAATATATATGTTGAACACATATACATTCACTCACATATTTTCAAAAGTTACCTGAACCTTTAAAAAAAAATGGAAGTTGTCAATTGACTTTTATTTTATTTATTTATATGGGATGCTGAGACTTGAACCCATTTCCTCATGCATGCTAGGCAAGCACTCTGCCACTGAGTCACAACCCCAGCTCCTATATGAGCATTTTTAAGATAATGCCATTTAAAATAGAGTTGTAAGTTTCATAGTTTAATAAAATAACAAAAGGCATGTTTTGTACGGGTCTTTGTGACATATGTGACATTAGGTAGAAAACAAGAATGATGAAGGAAGTCTTGAGACTGAGAATGTGGGTCCAGAGCCTAATGGTTCTTTGAGAAGCGTTCATTCCTTCCTCCAGGAATCCTCCATTCTCTGATACCCTAGGCCAGCAGATACACAGTATAAAAAACGGCTTAACGTGAATTTCTAAGATACAAGAGCTAGTCATCCTAGGGGCTTAGTATGGGCCAGCAGCACTCTAGTCTTTGAGACATTGCCTGTCAGGTCCTACTATGGTTTCACTATTAGATGTCTCAAAAAGCTCACATGTGAGACAATGCAGGAAAGTTTAGCAGTGAACTGATTGGGTTATGAAAGCCTTAACCTAATCAGTAAGTAATCTCTCCTGATAGGGAGTAACTGAATTGTGACTGTAGGCAAGTTGGGTGTGGCGGGAGGAGGTGGGTACTTGGAGGTGTGCTTGTGGGGTATACATTCTATCCTTAGCAAGTGGAATTTCTGTGGGTGCTTCTCAGTAGCCAAGTCTTGACCTGCATTCTTCTATCATATCCTTCTGCCGTGATGTCCTGCATCCCCTGGAGTCCTGAGGAATGGAGTTCACCATCCACGGTATGAAACATCTGAAACTGTGAGCCCCCAAATAAACTTTTCTCCTTTAATTGTTCTTGTCAGGTCTTTTGGTCTCAAGAATGAAAAAAAAAAAAAACTAACTAAAACATTTCCTCCTGACAGCATTGGAAAAGCAGCCCATCCTCCATCAAGGAACAAAGAAGGAGAGATAAAAGGAACTTATTTCCAGGTGTAGTGGACTGAGTGAAATGGTGGCTGCTGTAGTCAGCTCAGGCTGCCATAACAGCGTACCACAGGCTGTGGGACTTAAACAACAGAAATTCATTTTCTCACTGAGAATTCCAAGATCAGTTTGCCAGCCAACTCAGCTTTTCATGGTGGTTTTCTTCCTGACTGTGGATAACCATCTTTTGCCTCCATCATCACATGGTAGAAGCAGGCAGGAGGGAGAGAGGGGAGAGAGGAGAAAGAGATAGAGACAGAGAGAGACAGACAGAGAGAGAGAGGGAATTTTGGAGGCTCTTATTATAAAGACACTGAGCCCACTGGATCAGAACTCACCTTTTGACCTCACTAAAACTTAACTAAAGGTTAAGTAAATCCACTCAACCCACAGAAATATGGTGAAAGATGATAAATAGTTGTTTTAATCCACTGAAATTAGAGAGAATTTTTTACAGCAATAGATAACCAGATACCCCTATTCCAATTTGTCATGTATATATAATAATATCAGACCTGGCCACCACATGGGTGACTGTATCCATGAAGGAACAATTCAAAGTTCCCACTCTTCTTTGCGCATTCATTTTCCCATCTGTGAAACATCATAATAGGACTAGGTCAGGCTTTAAAAAAAAAAAAAAATGACACCCTGGGGGATAGCTTGTGTTATTGTAGTTATATAGTGGCTGGGGTTGCAGTCATCTGAAGACTGGACTGGCCTGGTCATCCAAGATGGCAGCCTCTTGTGGCTGGCAGTTGTGGTTGGTGGTCAACCAGTATGCCTGCATGTGGTCTCTCCCAGTGGCTTGTACATCTCATAGCACGTTGTTTGGTTTCTCAGATGGAGCAAGTCAAGACTAAGTGATCCAAAAGGACGGATACAGAAGCTGCCTGGCCAGTTGAAGGCTAGAACCCAGAATGGACACAACTTCTCTTCAGCCATATTCTACAGGTCTATATAGTCGTAGATCACCAGGATTCAAGGAGATTAAATAGACTTCATTTCTTGGCAAAGCAGCAGAAGGTGGGGGACAAAATCACATTGTGGAAGAGCATGTAGGGTGAGAGATATTATAGATGTCTTTGAAAAGGGGTAAGACCTTCTGATATGGCATCTTTTTATTGTCTTCCTCTAAAGAATTCGCAAACATTTGTGGTAACCTGCTGTGGGGAAGTGAATGAAATTGTAGCCTTTCCTCTCCAACTCTTAAAGTCCTGGGGACAGGAAGAAGAGGCATCTGAGTTAACAGAATCATGGAAAGGGTGAATAATGCTTCACTCTCTGGCAAAGCAGAAGTATTAAATATTTTTTAAAATATTGGTTACTGGAACAACCATGTACATACTAATAATGGAATTTAAAAAAAAAAACTTGTATTTTGGAAATGTTCATAATAAAACATCCTGTACTTGAAAGTAAAGCCCCTCCAAACATTGTCATATTGTGGTTTAGAACTTCATTACATGAATGTGGGGAAAACACAAACATTCAACCCACAGAAGGAACTAAATTAATGGATCCGGGAAGTTGTGTGAAGATGGAGGTTTGGGATTTCCTACTAGTTGGAACAGTGTGAGAAAAAAAAGAGAAATCAGAGTTATAACACTGTATTAGCATGGCAGGAAAATAGTATTACCTATACTATCTACATATTTACAAAAATTAAACGGACTTCAAAGTTATTAATTATAAGTTGGTAAAATTAAATATATATATATATATGTATATATATATATATATATATATATATATATACAAATAAGTCTATTTAACTGTAGATAAAATACATAATGGGTTGTATAGTAATCCAGTGTTTTCATTTGCATTAGGCTTTTGTTGTTGTTGTTAATCTGGAAATAGATTCTAAGTGTAGTACATTAACAAAAGATTTTAGCATTCACCTTTATAAAATGATAATAAAGGACCAGAATTACTAAGGAAGTAAAAGACCTGCTTATTGTAAAAACAGACTAATTTTCCATGTTTATCTTTTCAGTATAACATCATCTTTAGAAATCTTATGACCATGTGCCCACCAGTTAATTCATTGACATGCAGACCTGTGACATTTTTATTTTTCTTCACATAATATTTCCATTCCAAATTGTCATAAACAGTTTCATTGGTGATCCTATACTTTGAAGAGCATTTTTCTCCCCCATAATTTAATGCAAGTAAAGACAGATTACTGCCCAGAAAAGGTGGAAATGCCCTGAAAGCCAAGAATGAATAAAATGATCTCAAAGGAAAAGTGAAAAAATACAAATCATGCTTTTTATAAAAATCTTTAGCTTTTTATAAAGTACCTGAATTCTATATAAATAAAAGTATTAAATATACATAAGTATAACCAAAACATTTAAATTAAAATTTTTTCAGGATCTATATATCCTAATATCTAATATCTTACATGGTCATTAAAGATGAATATAGAATTGTTTTAAAGTTAAAGGAGAAAGGTAGAAAACATAAGTGTCATTTAATATGCAACTAACATTGCCACCTATGTCAATCCTGTTTTGGTAATAATCATCAACTATATAATAAGAGAATTTATTTTCCAATGTACATAATATTCTATTTTTTGATATATTTTATGGAATCAATGAAGTTATAATAACAGAAGTATCATTATAATAATAGAAATATAATTTATTATAGATAAATAATATTTATTTCATATTACTACTAAAAATTTCAAACTTTATGTTTAACTTTGCTTGGGCTAATTTTACTAAGTATAACAATCATACGATTTTCCTTTTATGTGCTTCAACTTACTTAAGTCACCATATGCCTTGTGTATCTTGCTCTGGAACCATGTTTATACATTTTGTGCTCCTGCCCTAAATAATACTTAATGAAACTAAAATATGTGCTTTGCATTTGGCTAGATGTATACAAGGGTTATAATTCCATTGTACATGATTTTGAAAGAATATAAAAAAAAAACATTTTCTAAGTATAAATATTTTGTGATTTTTCTAGGTATAAATATTTTGTAATATTTATGAGCTGATCACAATGAAGACGGGATGATTCACTGAGCTTTGGTATTTTGAGGCTAAGAACAACCAAAGATAAAATAAATAAATAAATAAAAGAACCCAAACCAAAGATTTATACTCTTACATTTATCCACTGAAATAAAGACACATCATAATTCAAATATGTCAGTTGACAAGAAATAAGCTTATACTTACAAAAACTGACAATATATTTTCCTTAGAGAAGTATAAATGAATTAAAAGTTTTAAATATGCTCATAATTGTCCTTGACAGCTTCTTAAATCACTTCCGGTTATCCCTGCATAGGGTATTAGTACTCTTTGGTAATCTCCTGAGTATGGAGTGGACCTAATAACTTGCTTCTCAGGAATTAAATACTGCAAAAGTGATGTAGTCCCAGCAACTTGGGAGGCTGAGGCAGGAGATCATGAGTTTAAAGCCATCCCCAGCAATTTATCAAGGTTCCAAGCAACTTATTGAAACCCTGTCTCAAAATAAAAAAATAAAAAGGCCTGGGGATGCGGCTCAGTGGTTAAGTGCTCCTGCATACCAAACAAAGAATCAAACAAACAAAATAAAAAAAAATGGTGTGGTACTACCTGTAATAATAGATAATCATTTAAAAAAAAAAAGTTTCCTAATGTCTTGGAGCTTCTTTTGCTCATTCTGATAAAGCCAGCTGCTGTGTTTTGTCCTGTCCTATGAGGAGGTCTACATGGCTAGCAGCATAAATAGCCACCAAGGAACTAATTCCCTTACTCAGCCTGTGAGACAGGAACCTGATCAACAGTCACTGAGAGAGTTGGAAGGAGAGCCAACCCCTATGCAAGCCTGAGATGATGCTTCAGCTCAACTCTTGCATGCAGCCTGTAAAAGAAGGATCCACCTAAGTCACATCCATATTTTGGATTCACAAAATCTATGAAATAATACATGTGTAATATTTTTAGCAATTAAATTGTGAATAATGGTATACAGCCATTGATAGCTAATATAAATAATATTTTACATTAGAGTCAAAATAATGTTCTATTTCACAAAATGGTTATAATCTGCCATTTTTCAATATTCCTATTCTCTAGTACTTTGTTACGAAATCTGAGAATTGGGAAGAATGCAAATATTAGATCCTCCATTATTATTTCTTTGTTTAAATTGTCTCTCATTTATTTAATTGGATTACTAAATTCATGCCTAGATTTGATATTAAATTAGTAAATAAGAATTGTAAATATTACACCCTACATGCATAGACAAGTACCTAGCTCAGTGTTGTTCACTATTAAAAATGTTAGAAAATAGGAGGAAACAGATGTTTGTCGGGGATGGAATGCAGGCAAAGCAAGCTCAGAGTCTCAGCTTAGCTACTGTTTGTTGGTCCATTTGGGATTTTCAGATGGACCAGAGTGGAGTGCTTGGGGGCTAAAGTTTTGATATGCTCCAATAGAAAATGTTCAATCTCTTGGCATCTTTCACAGATTTTTATTTTGTTTCTACCAATTTATAAATTTTGTTCAAGATCAATTCTTAAAACTTTCTGTAGGAAAATGTTTAGTATGTCAGAATAAAAATAAAAGTGTGAAATACACATTCACAGCCATACATTTTCAAAATTAATAAGCACATGATTTTGACAGGGCTATAATTTGAAAATCTGAAAACAAAGGTGTGGAATGATGAAGGAGCACATACTCTGAGTTTTGTACATTAAAATTCAAAAATTTAGGAGCACTAGAGAATACTGATATGAAACATCATTTTGCCAAATTATCATAGTAGATTAAAGATATTGGCAAATCTTTTGCTACTCCTTTCATTGAGAGTGCAGGAAAAATTCAATTCCCCTTTAATCAAGCTGGATTAATTAATTAGCTTGGCAAGTGGAATAGGGTGAATTGGTCTGGGATATTCAAAGAAGAAAGGGCTCTTAGCTTTCACCAAAACCTCTTATAATTCCAGCAACTAGGTGAAGCCAGCAGCTACTTAAGAAGCTTTGAAACCCTCAGACCATATAGTGGAGAAGCTGCAGGTAGGTCAACAGTGTGAGTTGAATCCAGCCTTACAGCTATCCACATCATGTGGGTGAAGTCATATTGGATGCTGCAGACAACTCTTAGCTAATTGAGTGTCATAGAGTAGTGACATGAGAAGCAGAACAATTACCCAGCTGAACTCTCCCCCTAATTCTTGATGGGTCATAGTAAAATGGTTGGTTGTTTTAAGCTATTTAACTTTGGAATAGTTTGTTACATAATAATCAATAACTGGAAATATCAACATACTTGCCTAATTTATTAACTTATTAATTAATTTATTAATTGAATTTACTAATTGAATGACAGCCTCAAAAAGAGAAAAACACTTTGCAATATTATCTAGAAGTGATAATTAAGGTTTCTAAAATATAGGAGATTAAAAATGTCATTGGAGATCTAGAAGAAAATCACAATATATAAATAAATAAAACAACTGTAGTCTGTTCACATTAGCATATTGTGTGACTTTAGAGAAAATTCTATATTCTGCTTGAATTCTATATTCTGCTATGTAATTAAATACGAAAATGAATAGAAAAACGTGTGAATACAAAATACTTACATATGTGCTTGTGTTTATGATTATTATATTTGGATATAGAAGTTATGAGTTAAAGAATACATTCATTTTGTTGTTCCATGTAGACTGCTACATTGAATGAAACAAATTTCTTGCCTGTTTCTAATATACAGGATAGACATAAATAACCAGATCAAGAATGTTCCTGAAAAGATTAATAGCTCTTTATATAGCATGTATGTTAGTACAGAAATAATAACCCCCTGACCCAAGACAAAAAACATGAACATATCTTTCTTCAGGTTGATACTGAAAACGAACAAAGGTGTTAGTTTGGTGTACAAATTCCTACAGCATTTTCTTTTTAAAAATCCTAAGTTCATAGAAGCTGTCTTGTATACTGAGTAGGACCCTATGATAGATATATTCAACTTGATAAAACTCTATTGATGATTTTCCATAGTGATGCATAAACATGGTTTTCAAATAAAGGAAAGAAAAACCTAGGCATATAGAAGATTTAATGAGAAGGATCCATCTGGCAGCTGCTTCAATCACAGTTTTTCTTAGTGGCAACCACATTTACTTGTTCATTTCTCATATCTTTTTGTGTTTCCCTCATGTCCCCAATATCAGGCTTATACTGCTACTTCATGATTTATGTTTGTTGGATAATGAAGACATTTAGGTATTTTCTGTTGACATTTTTCAGTAATGATTAATGATGAGAGATAGATTTTGTTCCTCATACTATTCCATTCCCTTGCCTTTCTCCTTAATTATTCTTAGTTTCTTAATTCTACTATTCAGGTTCAAACTGTACACTGAATTTTTTTCTCCTTACACAAATAATATTAAACTTTAATACAAAACACTTACAAAATCCTGATTAATTCAACATAATATTTAATAATTTTGTGAAAATGTGTCAGGTTTAAAATTAAAGTTTTTAGGTATTTTTAAAATTTTTCACATGTGATGACATCAGTTTTTCAGAATGTACTGATCAGATATGTGTATTTTAATCCAGATAATTTCCTTTTAACACCCAGTAAAAAATTTTTTCAGTGAGGTGTTTGAAATATACATATTTTAGAAGAATCATATTGGGAAAAAAATAAAAGAGATTTTACACTGAAGAAAATTCCTCGGTGTGGCTTGTTAAGAATAATATGTCTCCTCAGTCTCAGAGGCTGACACATCATAGTGTGATACTTTCTCTCTACTTGTATGAATCAGCATGATGCCTCAGCACAGGAAATCTATAGTGACATAATGTTCCTTAAATACCACCAAAAAGGTAATTTTCAAGTTAAGAAAGAAACAGGCACTTTTTGTTAGGAAAAAAAAATAATTAAAATATGTTTAAATGTTTTTCTTTTTATTTTTATGGTAATTAACAATAGATAAAAGGCTTAAGGTCATCTCTACAGAATTAAGTAGTACGCATTACAGGATTTGCACAATGAAAGTGTTTTTGTTTTTTTCCCTTATTCCAATTACCTTGTTTGCTTCCCAGATGTTATGGTTTAGATATGCAGTGTCCTCCAAAATACTCATGTATGAAACAACACAAGAACATTCAGAGGCTAAAGGATTAGATTATAAGAGATATGGCTTAATCAGTGAATTAATCCACCAATATGTATTAAGTGGGTGGTAACGCTAGAAGGAAAGGTGTGGCTGGAGGAGGTAGGTCACTGGAGCCTGCCTTTGTGAATTATATTTTGTCCCTGGTGAGTACACTTTTCTCTCTGCTTCCTGATTGCCATATCCCCTTCTTACCCTTCTGCCATGATTTTCTGCCTTACCTTCAAACCAGAGTTATGAACTCAGAAAACCATGGATTGAGACCTCTGAAACCCCGAGTCAAAATAAACCTTTCCTTCTCTACATTGCAACCAGTAGCTGATTAAAACACCAAATAAAGTTTCTTCAACTATCTGTTGAGATATACCCTGCTTTTCTTTCACATGAAAGGTGAACATTTAATTTTGAATAATTAAAGATAAGGCTTTGTCCATATTACATTCAGTGGTTAATATTTTTCCTTCTTTTCAGTAGATAGAGGCAAATGTGTTTCTATTTGTTGCTCGCAAAATGAAGATGAGTTTCCTTTGCCAGATTTTCTTTCTGAGCTTTTAAATGCATGACTAAATATAGTATCTTCTTGGAAAAATTATATGTGTTTGATTTCTCATCTACCTATGGTGAAACTCTTAAACATTTCTCTTGTTTTAGCTTTCAAAGAATACATTTCCTTAAATATTTCTGTTATATCACCATTTCACACATGTTTTATAAACAAAATAATTTCCAGTTTTTAATTTAATGCATGAAACTTTAGTATCTAGCAATAAAACACATTATATGTCCTGAAAATATCCTCATTAAAAACACCAAAGTAAGCCGAATAATATGGAATAGTCACAGTTTAAATGTGTAAGTAGATCACTAATCATTAAAATAACTTTATTTGGGGAGATTCACAAATATTCCAAAGGATGTCAAATGACAAAGAGAAAAACTCATCCTTTGACACATAGAATTAAAACTATAAAACACAAAAGATGCCAGGGAGATTTTAAACAGCGACAGAAAGAAATAAAAGATGACTAGGACTAACACCAGTTTTGAAAAGTCGTTTTCAAGAAAGAATAAATAATACCTTTCAACCTATGAGAAAAACAATAATTGAAAACCTATAATTTTGTACATGGTCAAAGTATTATTATAGAAAAAAAGCAGCATATAAACATTGGCAGAGAGGTAACATTCAAATCTGAGACAAATCTCAAGCATGTCTTTCAAAAGGAAAGCAAATACTAAAGGATAAAAATGAGTTATAAGAAAGAAAAATCTTCAAGGCAATAATACATTAATTTCAATGCCAAAAATAAGAGAAATGTGTAATTCTGGGCAATAATAAATGTAAAAATATAGGGAAAACATCCTCCCATATGCACACTGACATAAATTTTCACCAGCTATACCGGCATCCCCTACTTAATCTGTAGACATATGAAATTTGTCATTCATATTAAGGATATAGAACAGATTTCAAGTGATATGAAAATACAATGACTTTCCCTATATGGATGCATGTAAAATTTGTATGACTTGGAAAATTTCTTCTAATAGTAACTGAAGAAAAAAGTTTCATATAACAAGACGAAAATGTTTCATCAGAAGTTTCAAATCTATCCCCAAAAAATATACACCAAAAAACTATTAGGAAAAAAAATGGTTATTTAATTTTAATTGTAAAAACATTCAAGAAATTGATAATTACAAACTAAATAAGCCTTTTAATAAAAGTAGGGGAAAGCTGTTACCAAATTAATTCTGTTAATACTATATAATAGAAAATGTTACTTGAAATAGCCAATTAGCTGATTGTTGTTGATCAGCAGTTGGATTAGAAGTTTACACTAGAATGTAAATCAATACACTGCTCACTTTCCTGAGATAGGTGGGTTTCAAATGTCATTTCAACTAAATTGGCATGCTTAGTTATGTAGTTGATTTACACTGTGGCTTTAATCCTTAATTCATGATGATCCAATAACAAAGGAAGGAAGGAAGGAAGGAAGGGAGGGAGGGAGGGAAGGAGGGAAGAAAGAATGAAGAAAGTGGGGAAGGAAGCAGAGAGGGAGAGAAATGAAAGTAATCCAATAATATGAACAAAATACAGCTACAGAAAATTGAAGGAAGAGGAAATGTGATTTGTGTGTAAACATATTTAATCTCAACAGTAGTAAGAGGGTTGCAAGTTAAAACTACTATAAGAAACCATTTCACACTAAGAGATTGGGAACGTTTAAGTCTGACAATAACATGTTTTGACAAGGATATGGAGCAAAAATATTTTTTGTGTCCTGTTATTGGGAATTTAAATGAATACAACCAATTTGAAGAGTAACTTTATGATATCTAGATAAACTGAATATGTATGTGTGTATATATATTTTTTTTTTCTAAAACCCAACAGTTTTTCTCTAAAGAGGCAGCTGTACAAGGCCATATGCACATATAATCACTTATAATAAAGAAAATTTAGCAGCAACCTATATTTTCATAAAGTAAAAAGATTCATACATAAATGTGTGTATATTTATATGTATATACACACATATATGTAGAATTTATTCAATATGTGTGAGATGGATGATCATTAGTAACATAGTCCAAGGTGTATTATTCTCAAAATGACATTGAAGAAAAATTAGCAATTTGGAAAACAATATAGACAATAAAACATTTGAACGGACTTTAATAAAATAGATATAAAGTATATTTTAGAAATAAACCATAATGTGAATTCTTACCAAACTGTAAGAATACTGAATTAAGCAAAATGATTACTATTTAGAGAATATTTCAATAGAATTGAAATATTTTATTTCTTAAGTGATTGAACCACACTTACTCTTTTAAATTTTTTAAGACTACAATTTTTGGACAAAATTGCCATCAAATTATGCAATATTACACATATTGAGCTCAATTCAGTGGAAGTGAGAAAAGTTGGTAATATTCTAATGAGGAAAATGTTAATATTAAGTGGACTATGTGTATGGGAAGGATCTTCTGAAAACTTCATCTGCCTAGTAACAGGAGTCTAATTATTGTGTTGAATCAGAATTTCAGTAGTAGAAGCTGACCTTTATGAGAGGAAAAAATCTGCTTATGACTAAAGCTATTGAGATCTTCAGGAAGACAAATAAAACAAGATTGAGAATAATGGAATTTGAACCTTCAAACTTGACCTCAGCTAAGCTCAGCTTTATTAATTTCAGCACTTACAAAACCTACACTACTCAAACTCAATATTTTATATGTACGCTATATCTCTTTTAGTCTTTTAAAATGTTTTTACAAAAATTTCAATGAGAAAATTATTAGTATCTACATGTATGTGCATGTTTGTGTGTACATACATATGTATTATATAAGCACATATGTGTTTACTTTCTAAGAAAGTCTAAGGGTACACAGTGACCCCACAAAATTGTGAAATTAACTAAAATACATGAAAACAGAAAAGTTAACTAAGTTAGAGATAGAAAAATAGAATACCTCTGTAAGTAACCTGAATCAGATCCTGTGACATTTGATTCAAATGTATGATATGTCAAGATCATTGTATTGTCATGAGCAACTAATAAAAAAAGAAAAATAAATAAATAAATAAAAGAGTAGAAAAGAGGAAATGAATATCAGTTCTGCCTATTTAAGCAAAGTTTCTAAAATCATCTGGTGCACTCTATGCATTGCTAAGAAATCCATATGTAGTAGCATTTATAAATCTTTTACACAGTGTTTAATAGAATCAATAATTTTTAACCACATTATCACTGACAGAATTGAGCCCAATATAGGGCATATGAGATCTTAGTTCTGGATAGAAACTATGTGTCACATTGTTAGTTGGAATTACCTACTGATACTCCCAGGACAAAAGGTCTTGTCAGGGCATTGTTTCATCAGAATCTTCATCATCATTAGTACCACCACCACGATTAACACAAAAAAGTTATGTACAATTTAGAAAGCATTTAAACATACTTAATAACTCTTATGTATGGGTGTGTGTGTGTGTCCAGGTGGATGGATAGGGAATATCTTTTTAAATTATTTTTGATCTGAGATGGATTGTATTGTTCTTGCAGCAGGATTGACTGACAAGTCTTTTAAGCAAGAAAACAATAGTTACTTATACCTTTAGACAAATCAGTCTAGTTGATTTGATTTGAGGAGAATAGTCTGTAGAGGAAACTTTTTAAAGAGTCTCAGCTGACAGATGATGATGGTTTGTATTTAGTTGGAAAATAGTTATCAAAGATGTTGATTTGAGATTTACTACCATGTAAAATGATATCTAGAACCATGGGATTTAAATGACAACACCTAAAACACAGGAATAAAGTGAAAAGAGAAAAAGTGAGGAACAGAATCCTAGTGGTACTCCACCACTTACCGGATGATTCTAGAGTGAACCTCCAATAATGGTGCATCATCTTTAATGGAGGATGATGTGAAGTAGCCAACTAAAGTGTTCCAAGAGGTAGATAATAGTTGGATAATTTTAATACTGCTTTTTATCTACCTCCTTGGAAAAATAGCAACCATTGTCTGATGTCACAGGTGCTGACTTTCAGTATACTGCTAGTCCAATGAGGTCCACATTGTTCTGGGAACAAAGCTTTGTACATTGTATTCAGGGTATTTACAACTAGATACCACAGCATTTCCAATGTAATTCACTTAGAATTGTAACTGCCTGGATTTTACTTCTTAACAACTTTAAGTCCAATGATGAGTCCTAAAATTTTTATTTCAAGTATTACAGTATAACACATGAGAAAATTTTCAATTAATATTCTATCAAGAGCTGGGGTTGTGGCTCAGCAGTGGAGTGCTCGCCTAGCACATGTGAGGCCCTGGGTTAGATCCTCAACACCACATAGAAATAAATAAATAAAGGTATTGTGTCCAACTACACTAAAAAATAAAGATTTTTAAAAAATCATTCTATCAAAAGTTCTGTGATATGTATGTGAAATTTTATTTCTCATTTATATTTCAATTAAACGATAACCTTTAACAACTTAATTCCTTCTGGAAGAATTTGTGCATAAATAAGAAAATAGGCAAGTAAATAAATCTGATTCTCATTATCTGTTCACACATTTTGGGTATATTGAATTTGTTAATGAGATTTATTTTCTTTAATATAATAAACTGTCATTGAGACAAGTATTTCATTACTATTATAAAAGTAATTATGGGCGTATTAGTTTGTTTGGGCTACCATAACAGAGTGCATTAGACTGTGTGACTTATAAACAACAGACATTTGTTTCTCACAGTTCTAGAAATACAGAAGTCCAAGCTAAGGCACCAGGCTTGCCTGATGAAGACTTACTTCCTCACTGACATGCCTTCCCACTGCAAACTCACATGGGGAAAGAGCTAGCTCTCTGGGGTCTCTCTGGTAAGGATAGTCATCCCATTCACGAGGTTAGAGTCCTCATGACCTAAAGCTATCATATTAGCAACCAGACATATCACTTTTCAGGGAATCCAACATTCAGACCATAGCATATTAAGTATAAAGAGGGTAAAATCATATCCTTATCTTGATTATTATTTATAATCAAGATATTATAAATAATATCTTGATTATAAATAATCAAGATATTTGTGTTTATACCAAATGTACAGTGTCACTGTATTTTATAAACATTTGAATAACTTTTTGATACAATTAGCAATCCTACTTTCAAAATTTGATCCAATGATATTATTCTTTTAAAATATATTAGACACCCCCCACCACCACACACACACATGCACAAATAATAAACCATTATGGCACACGTCAATGTGCTGAGAGGTAAACCACACTGAAATGATTTATTTTATTGAAGTTTAGATATAAATTGATAGAGCACTGATAAAGCACTCATTCAGTGTCTATGCTTTTACATCTCCTTCAATTCATCTGACACTTCAGAATATCACTATTGCAAAGATTATGGTTGGATAAAATTCTGCAAAGTCTGAATTGTGCTCTGTATAATCTTCCTTCTGATTCATTTAATGTAACCTTTATACAGTTAATTAGAGATAGAACATGTTGACATGGAGAACGTAACATGATTCAATTGAGAGTGTTGCATATTATAAATGTTTAATACCTTTCTCTTCAGGCAAGAGCCATACTTGCCCTGCTAGACTAAAACTCTTATAACACTCCAAACAGTGTGTGTGTGTGTGTGTGTGTGTGTGTGTGTATATATATATATATATATATATATATATATATGTTTTTCTAATTTAAACAAGCATTTTATAGTAATTTAGGAACTACAGTTGTTAATTTAAAACTATGAATTTAAAAACTACCATTTATTATGTGTATAATATGTGTAAAGTGAAAGTTTATTGCATGCATTATTTCACTGACTCCTAACTATTCTATAAGGTAGATGCATATCATCAAAATTGGTGTATGAGGGCTGTAAAGAGCAGCAACCGAAGATGGCCGCTGCATATGGGGGTTGCTGAAGTGCTGAGCGTGGTGCTCAAAGCAGCGGCTTTAATAGAGATTTCGCACAGTCTGTTAGAGCTCCTTTCACCATTAATCTGTAGTGGACCACTTTGCCAAGGAGCAGGAAGAACAAAGAAATCGAAAAAGAGACGCTTGGCTGCTCAGAGCCGCGGGCGCTTTGCTCCCATCTGCTTCCTCTTTCGCTTCGCTCCGGGCGGAGAAGCTGAATGTGTAATCAGCAGTGGATTGTAAGTACCCGAGGCAAAGAAAGCTCAGTGCACCCCGCCTTTTTTTTTCTTTTTTTTTTTTTTTCGAATATTTTTTATACAGGGAGAGTTTGTGGATTGGGATTGTTGGCGGGGCTGTGGTTTCTGTGCCGAAAATCCACTCCGCGGGAGCCGCCATTTGCTTTCTGCTTGCTGTCTTGATGGCTCTGTATACACTGTCCGGCAGCCGCACCTAGAGGTTGGAGCTGGGCTGCGTGCCGAGCCCTGTCCTCCAAAGGCTGGACTGCAGCCTCGAGCGTCTCGGTGGCCTGTTCGCCGCGGCGGCAGCCGCTTGGGCCCCTGGGGCCGGGCACCGGGCTGAAGAGCTGCGGAGGCCAGGGCGGCTCTGCTACGGTCTCACACGAGCGCAGCGCCCGTGAGCGCAGCCCAGAGACAGAGGTGACAGCGGCAGGGTTTCATTTCTAGAAATCTGGACTGGAAACAGAAGCAGCAGTTTGTATAATCCCAAGAACTTGCTTATACCAGGAAGCTGTAAGGGCAACATGAATATCATTGATGAGATGTAACATGGTGGCAGGCGCAGAGAGATCAAGTCTCTGACATCTTCAACTGCGCGGGCATAGGGAGCCGTAAACTGTCTAAATGCTGTTTGCTCAGGATCACTAGGCAATGCTGAGCTGACGTGGATCTGGGGTGTACAGGCTGGGCCCCTCAGAACACACACACAGAGCCCGAATCGGAGGCAATTAAGCTATGGTTCGCCTGCTACGTGTGACTCAGCACTAAGGATCCCGCTGAAATAATTGGCCGGCCCTTAAGAACTTACAGAGGTAAAAGCCAATCGAGCCTTCATAGGCAGTGGCCACAGGACTGAAACGGGGATTGGGAGAGACAGTCAGGACCCACCCGTTGCATTGGTCACCCGGCAAAGGGAACAAACGGTCACCATTTGCATGGGATATCACCATGGCAGAGAAATGGCGTCACGGGCGGAGGAGATAACTGCATTGAAACCAGCGCGACAGGTGTGTAATCCCCTAGCCATCTCTCTCCACACAGCGGGGAAACCTTAAGGGCCACTCCCAGCTCTCCTGTGAACGCAATAACCAGACCGAGGGAATCAGGAGTGGCGCGGGACTCGCGGCGCGGAACTCCCGGCTACCGCTCCCACCAGTGCTGACAACTGAGGTCTCTTGCACCAGCTACCGGGGGTGTGGCTACAGGAGGGCAAGCAAATTCGCTGGGGGATCTCAGCCCCAAGCTCTACAATCTTAGGGTCTGAGGGAGGCAAACAGGGAGAGTGAGCCCAGGTGTTCATGAAAACAGGGCTCCCAGGAGCAGCAGACCTGGCGTGTAGCCAGTATTGTGGTGAGCGCCACAGGTGAGCACGGCCTGGCTTGAGGAAACACAAGACAAGGCCCTAGACACTCAGGATTGGAGACCCGCCCAGTCTAGGAGAAAGAGCTGCTGCACAGTGAATGGTTCCCACCTATTGAGAGGAGAAGCTTGGCCCAGTGGGCACAGCTCCACCTACTGGAAGAGAAGTTAATAGAACTCTAGGACTGCATTTATTATTATTATTATTATCATTTTTTTCTTTTCTTTTTCTTTTTTTTCTTCTTTTTCTTTCATTTTCAATTTTTATTTGTTGTTGTTCTTTAATTTTTTTTCAATGTTTCTATTTTTTTTAATTTTTTTATTTTATTATTATTATTTTTTTAATTTTAATTTTCATTTTTTATTATCACTATTATTTTTGTTAAAATTTTTTTTCGTCTTTTCTTTCTTTCTTTATTATCTAATCTTTGTTATTCTTGTTTCTTTTGTCTTTTCATTTCTTTTCAATTTTCTTATTCCCCCTTCCTTGAATTCTACCTGCCTACTCTCATTCTCTTTAGTGACTTCTTCCCTTCCCTTCTAATATCTTTCCTCTCAAGCATCAAATAAATCTATAAGAGTAAACAGTAACTCAGCAGTCAAACAGAACAAGAAGTAACATGAGCAGCATAAAAAAGCAAGGAAGAAAAGGAGTACAAACAATGAAGGACAGCCTAAATATTCAGGAGGACCTAGAGTCAGCAGAAAAATGGTCATATAAAGAACTCAAGGAATACCTTAGACAGATGGAATGGAACCTTAAAGAAGATACGAGACAGCAAATCCAAACAGTGAAAGAACACTTTGAAAATGAAATACATAGACAGATAAAAGAAGAAGTTAAGCATCTTTATCAGGAGATTGAGATTATAAAAAAAAAACCAAACAATAATTCTAGAAATGAAGGAAACGATAAACCAAATTAAAAACTCAATTGAGAGTATCAATAACAGAGTGGAGCAAGTAGAAGCCAGAACATCAGATAATGAAGACAAAATATATCATCTTGAAAAGAGCCTAGCCAACTCAGAAAGGCTGGATAAAAACCACGAGAAAAACATCCAAGAGATATGGGATAACATAAAGAAACCAAACCTACAAGTCATCGGGATAGAAGAAGGTACAGAGATTCAAACCAAGGGAATGAGTAACCTGCTGAAAGAAATAATTACAGAAAACTTTCCAGAAATAAAAAAGGAAACGGATATACAAATTGTAGATGCATACAGGACACCGAGCACACAAAATCACAGTAGACCAACGCCAAGACACATTGTTATGAAGATATCCAATATACAGAACACAGAGAAAATACTAAAAGCTACAAGAGAAAGGAGGCAGATTACATTCAGGGGTAAACCAATAAGGTTAACAACGGATTTTTCATCACAGACGCTGAAAGCGAGAAGATCCTGGAACAACGTATTTCAAACACTGAAAGACAATGGATGCCAACCAAGAATATTGTATCCAGCAAAATTAAGCTTCAGGTACGATAACGAAATAAAAATCTTTCATGATAAACAAAAGCTAAAAGAATTTGCAGCCAGAAAACCAGCATTGCAAAGCATCTTGAGCAAAACACTACACGAGGAAGAAATGAAAAACAATAACCAAAACCATCAGTGGGAAGTGCCTCTATAAAGACAGAGGGCAGGGGGAAAGCTAACCATGGAGAAACAAACTAAATTAAAAAAAAAAGAAGAAGATAAATAATCAAACATGGCTGGAAGTACAAACCATATATCAATAGTAACTCTAAACATTAATGGCTTAAACTCTCCAATAAAGCGACATAGGCTGGTAACATGGATTAAAAAAACAAATCCAACAATATGCTGCCTCCAGGAGACACATCTGATTGGAAAAGACATACACAGGCTGAAGGTGAAAGGTTGGGAAAAAATATACCATGCACACGGTCCTTGTAAGCAAGCAGGGGTGGCCATCCTCATATCGAATAAAATTGACTTCAAGACTAAATTAATCAAAAGGGATAAGGAAGGACATTATATACTGTTAAAAGGAACCATTCACCAACAAGACATAACAATTATCAATATTTATGCACAAAATAATGGTGCTGCGACGTTCATAAAACAAATTCTCCTCAAGTTCAAGAATCAAATAGACCACCACACAATAATTATGGGTGACTTCAACACACCTCTCTCACAATTGGACAGATCCTCCAAACAAAAGCTGAATAAAGAAACTATAGAACTCAATATCACAATCAACAACCTAGACTTAACTGACATATATAGAATATATCAACCATCATCAAGTGGATATACTTTTTTCTCAGCAGCACATGGATCCTCCTCAAAAATAGACCATATATTATGCCATAGGGCAACCCTCAGTAAATATACAGGGGTGGAGATAATACCATGCATTTTATCTGATCATAATGGAATGAAACTAGAAATCAATGATAAAAGACGGAAGGAAAAATCCTACATCACATGGAAAATGAACAATATGTTACTGAATGATCAATGGGTTACAGAAGACATAAAGGAAGAAATCAAAAAATTCTTAGAGATAAATGAAAATACAGACACAACATATCGGAATCTATGGGACACAATGAAAGCAGTTTTAAGAGGGAAATTCATCGCTTGGAGGTCATTCCTCAAAAAAAGGAAAAACCAACAAATAAATGAGCTCACACTTCATCTCAAAGCCCTAGAAAAGGAAGAGCAAAACAACAGCAAATGTAGCAGAAGGCAAGAAATAATTAAAATCAGAGCGGAAATCAACGAAATTGAAACAAAAGAAACTATTGAAAAAATTAACAAAACTAAAAGTTGGTTCTTTGAAAAAATAAATAAGATCGACAGACCCTTAGCCATGCTAACGAAGAGAAGAAGAGAGAGAACTCAAATCACTAACATACGGGATGAAAAAGGCAATATCACAACAGACACTACAGAAATACAGAAGACAATTAGAAATTATTTTGAAAACCTATATTCCAATAAAATAGAAGATAGTGAAGACATCAATAAATTCCTTAAGTCATATGATTTGCCCAGACTGAGTCAGGAGGATACTCACAACTTAAACAGACCAATAACAATAGATGAAATAGAAGAAGCAATCAAAAGACTTCCAACCAAGAAAAGCCCAGGACCGGATGGCTATACAGCGGAGTTTTACAAAACATTTAAGGAAGAATTAATACCAATACTTTTCAAGTTATTTCAGGAAATAGAAAAAGAAGGAGCTCTGCCAAATTCATTCTATGAGGCCAACATCACCCTGATTCCGAAACCAGACAAAGACACCTCAAAGAAAGAAAACTACAGACCAATATCTCTGATGAACCTAGATGCAAAAATCCTCAATAAAATTCTGGCGAATCGGATACAAAGGCACATCAAAAAAATTGTGCACCATGATCAAGTAGGATTCATCCCTGGGATGCAAGGATGGTTCAATATACGGAAATCAATAAATGTTATTCACCACTTCAATAGACTTAAAAATAAGAACCATATGATCATCTCAATAGACGCAGAAAAAGCATTCGACAAAGTACAGCATCCCTTTATGTTCAAAACATTAGAAAAACTAGGGATAACAGGAACTTACCTCGACATTGTAAAAGCTATCTATGCTAAGCCTCAGGCTAGCATCATTCTCAATGGAGAAAAATTGAAGGCATTCCCCCTAAAATCTGGAACAAGACAGGGATGCCCTCTATCACCACTTCTATTCAATATAGTTCTCGAAACACTGGCCAGAGCAATTAGACAGACAAAAGAAGTTAAAGGCATAAAAATAGGAAAGGAAGAACTTAAATTATCACTATTTGCAGATGACATGATTCTATACCTAGAAGACCCAAAAGGGTCTACAAAAAAATACTAGAACTAATAAATGAATTCAGCAAAGTGGCAGGATATAAAATCAACATGCATAAATCAAAGGCATTTCTGTATATCAGCGACAAAACTTCTGAAACGGAAATGAGGAAAAACACTCCATTCACAATATCCTCAAAAAAAAAAAATACTTGGGAATCAACCTAACAAAAGAGGTGAAAGATTTATATAATGAAAACTACAAAACCCTAAAAAGAGAAGTAGAAGAAGATATTAGAAGATGGAAAAATATACCCTGTTCATGGATAGGCAGAACTAACATCATCAAAATGGCGATATTACCAGAAGTTCTCTATAGGTTTAATGCAATGCCAATCAAAATCCCAACGGCATTTCTTGTAGAAATGGATAAAGCAATCATGAAATTCATATGGAAAAATAAAAGACCCAGAATAGCAAAAGCAATTCTAAGCAGGAAGTGCGAATCAGGCGGTATAGCGATACCAGACTTCAAACTATATTACAGAGCAATAGTAACAAAAACAGCATGGTACTGGTACCAAAACAGGAGGGTGGACCAATGGTACAGAATAGAGGACACAGAGACTAATCCACAAAGCTACAACTATCTTATATTTGATAAAGGAGCTAAAAGCATGCAATGGAGGGAGGATAGCATCTTCAACAAATGGTGCTGGGAAAACTGGAAATCCACATGCAACAAAATGAAACTGAATCCCTTTCTCTCGCCATGCACAAAAGTTAACTCAAAGTGGATCAAGGAGCTAGATATCAAATCAGAGACTCTGCGTCTGATAGAAGAAAAAGTTGGCTCCGATCTACATATTGTAGGGTTGGGCTCCAAATTCCTTAATAGGACACCCATAGCACAAAAGTTGATAACAAAAATCAACAAATGGGACTTACTTAAACTGAAAAGTTTTCTCTCAGCAAGAGAAACAATAAAAGAGGTAAATAGGGAGCCTACATCATCGGAACAAATTTTTACTCCTCACACTTCAGATAGAGCCCTAATATCCAGAGTATACAAAGAACTCAAAAAATTAAACAATAAGAAAACAAATAACCCAATCAACAAATGGGCCAAAGACCTGAACAGACACTTCTCAGAGGAGGACATACAATCAATCAACAAGTACATGAAAAAATGCTCACCATCTCTAGCAGTCAGAGAAATGCAAATCAAAACCACCCTAAGATACCATCTCATTCCAGTAAGATTGGCAGCCATTATGAAGTCAAACAACAACAAGTGCTGGAGAGGATGTGGGGAAAAGGGTACTCTTGTACATTGCTGGTGGGACTGCAAACTGGTGCGGCCAATCTGGAAAGCAGTATGGAGATTCCTGGGAAAGCTGGGAATGGAACCACCATTTGACCCAGCTATTGCCCTTCTTGGACTTTTCCCTGAAGACCTTAAAAGAGCATACTACAGGGATACTGCTACATCGATGTTCATAGCAGCACAATTCACAATTGCTAGACTGTGGAACCAACCCAGATGCCCTTCAATAGATGAATGGATAAAAAAAATGTGGCATTTATACACCATGGAGTATTACGCAGCACTAAAAAATGACAAAATCATAGAATTTGCAGGGAAATGGATGGCACTAGAGCAGATTATGCTTAGTGAAGCTAGCCAATCCCTAAAAAACAAATACCAAATGTCTTCTTTGATATAATGAGAGCAACTAAGAACAGAGCAGGGAGGAAGAGCAGGAAAAAAAGATTAACATTAAACAGATACATGAGGTGGGATGGAAAGGGAGAGAAAAGGGAAATTGCATGGTAATGGAGGGAGACCCTCATTGTTATACAAAATTACATATAAGAGGTTGTGAGGGGAATGGGAAAATAAACAAGGAGAGATATGAATTACAGTGGATGGGGTAGAGAGAGAAGATGGGAGGGGAGGGAGGGGGGATGGTAGAGGATAGGAAAGGTAGCAGAATACAACAGTTACTAATAGGGCATTATGTAAAAATGTGTATGTGTAACCGATGTGATTCTGCAATCTGTATTTGGGGTAAAATTGGGAGTTCATAACCAACTTGAATCTAATGTATGAAATATGATATGTCAAGAGCTTTATAATGTTTTGAACAACCAATAAAAAAAATTAAAAAAAAAATTGGTGTATGAGAAATTTGAGTCACAAGTTTAATAACATTGTTACCAAGTTAGTAAGCAGACCACAAATCTAAATCAATATCAACATTACTTTAAAAAATAATCTTCTGTGTTTGCATGATTTTTGAAACAAATACTCTGCCAGGAGAAGAAGTTAAACTTAAAAAAAAGAAGAAGAAAAAAGGAGAGGGAAGCTTCTTTAAAGTATAACTGCCTTTGTGTATAGTAATAGTAAAAAAATAAAGTACATCAATTAATGTTCATTAACATCAAATTTAAAGTTAATTAAATTGACCTATATTTCTAGATTACAATTGTTAAGGGAAAGATGAATTGCTAATACAGTCACCATTATAACATGGTTGAATCTTCCTGTTAGTATAAAGTTAGTTTTAATAGTAGTCAAATGTCTATTTCAACAGACGATAATAACAATATTGTGTATTTTAAACACTCCCTACAGCCAGGGCAGTGGCACACACCTGTAATCCCAGTGGCTCAGGAGACTGAGGCAGGAGGATTATGAGTTCAACGCCAGCTTCACTAGAAGTGAGCTGCTAAGCAATTCAATGAGACCCTGTCTCTAAATAAAATGCAAATTAGGACCAGGAATGTGGCTCAATAGTCAAGCATCCCCGATTTCAAACTCTGGTACCCCCCCCCAAAAAAAAAAAACTCCCCTTATTGTTTTTTTAAAATTTTTTCCCATCCTTTAAATAGTCAGAATGATTACTAACCCCATTTTTGAGATAGAATCTTTGTGGTTCAGAGATGTTAATCGTCCAAGGTCACATATCTAGAAAACAAGAGACCAAATGTAAATATGTAAGCTGTGTAAGTCATATATATGCATGTGTGTGTTTGTGTGTGTATGTAACAGGTAGGTGCCTGTATGTTTGTGTGTGTGTGTGTGTGTGTGCATATATATATATATATATATATATATATATATATATATATATATAATATATATATGAGTGTGTGTATATGAATGCATATATATATATATATCAGTATGTACCAGGAAGTGAGCCCTCACCCAATACCTCGATTCTAGCCTCCAGAATTATGAGAGATAGGTTTTGCTGTCAAAGTCACATGGTCTGTGGTATTTTTCTTATAGCAGTCTGAAAAGATTGAAATACACATATACACATTTTTCACAAATATGAGACCCTTTTTTGCTCATTTTAAGTTAGTATTTCTGCAAGCAATGATTACTGTGAAAGTATCTATTCTTTTACTCCCATAAAAAGTAAATGGAAATCTTAATGGGTGATTCATTTCCAGCTACTAACACATTCTTTGAAAGACATATTCCTAGCCTTTATTTGTTATATTTAGAACTTAATCACCAAAGTAAATTTTATGTATGAACATTATGGATGAAACTCTGTTTTAGCTAGCATTGGATCCTCAAACATTAAGAAATTTGTTTTACTCCTGTTGGTCTAAAAAGATAAGGGATTTACTTTGTCAGTAAGTATAAATTAAAAAATATTGATAGCAAGGATATATTCTAGTGGTAGAATGAAAAATCTGCAGTAAATTTTAATAATATAACCATAAATTTTAGAGGACATTTTCTTGTTTTTTTTTTTTTTTTTTTTTTTTTTACTTCTTAAATTCATCTTGTTTAAAAACCATGGAACACCTGATTTAGAGATTAGAATGCATATGATTAATACTGTGACCCCATAAAAGCAAGGGCAGAACTGTCAGAAGTGGAGAAAAGGAAGGAAGAATGAAGGGAAGGAGTTAGGACAAACTACAGACCTGCTCATTTACTCATGATCTGTAAGTCAGCATCAAGATGATGAATTGAGAAATACAAATTAAAGCATAACCTCCAAAATTATAAACATAATTTACAATGAATTAAAACTCTGCACCTATCAAATTCAGGTGGTGGTAGGAAAGAAGCAAGAAGGAAATTGAATTTAGAATAAATATAAAGATATATTATTTTCAACATTACAATGGCAAGCCAAAAAAGAAATACCAATATAAATATTTTAGTTCTAAAGGATAAACTAATTTTTCTGTTTATCTTCAGCAAACAGCTCATATGAAACTAAAAATTTCTTGGGTGCACAATCTACTGCATCCAGGTTATTAGTAGTAAGTAATTCTACTCAAAGATTGAATTGTCAAAGAATATGTTTTGCAGTTAACTCTCCGTGGTGGACTCATTGATGGCAGTTTTGCACAGAAGTATTCTTCAGGAATCATATATAGGTTTCTTTATGACAGAGGCAGACTGGCTCCCACCCAAAATAACTCCCAGGATAAGATAATGTCTTGCATGCTTCTGAATGAGAAGTCTAGGCCTACATCAAAGTATGTGTTTGGAAAATAAATATAAATCAAACTGTTCTTTGAGAAACTGACAATGGCTTTAGATATTCTTGTGTTTAACCTCCATATTAAATAGAGGACTCCATCTAGACTTGAAAGTGGTATTTTTTATTTAATTATATAACAAAATGTTAAATTTGATATCTGTGTGCTTTTTACATAAAAAAAATATGCTTGGCTTTAAAATATTACAGACGCTCCAGTTTAGGAATCTATCAAAGGCAAAGCCATTGATTATGGTCTATTATTTCTCCTGGAAAAACTCCACTTAGCCAATTGATAGTAAATTGGGAATAATATAAAATATGTCAAGGCAAACATTCATTTATCAATTTTCTCTACATCCCAGCTTTGTATCTTATCCAATTACCAGCAAAATATATTAGCAATATTTTTGCATATTAGTGGTAGAAAAGGCTTCACAGAATCATAGATTTATGATTCCCAATTATGAGTTTGGTAATTGAGACAAGTGAGGCTTAAATAATGCTTATGAATAACACATGTGCAAAGTAGTTTTTTCAAAATATCCCCTAGTAAGATAACATTTGTGCAAAGTTATTTTAAAAATCTAAAATTTTAGGTCATGTGTCAGATTATATGAGACTAAGTATATAATGTTTTATGAAGAACAAATAGGATTTTCAAATATTCTCTCCTCTTTATTTATTTTTAAAATGAAATAAAGCAAAAACTGATATAGCTCTGTTTTTTTGTAATGATTTACGGTGAGACCTGATATGAATATATTTAAATATGCATATATATATATATATATATATATATATATATATATATATATATATATATATATTAAAAATATATAGGGTACATAGAAGCTTTGTAAATGTTCTTGCAAGGAAAATTAGTATTTTTAAAATAATGTACTTTCTTGGAAAAGTCTTAGGAAGTTCATAAAATATCCTATTCCTCCTCAATATATGTGGTAACATTACTCACATAAAAGTTGTTGCCTTGGTTTTAGAGTCTCCTCACCATGGACAAAATATATACACCAAAGCACACCCCCAATGACTCACATCCTTCAGCCACACTCTACCTGCCTACAGTAACCACCCAGCTAATCCCTATCAGGGGACGGTTCTGATTAATTGGGTTAAGACTTATTTCACCTCTAAGATTTTTGCATTGTCTCACACATGAGATTTTGGGGAACACCTCACATCTAAACTATAATACCAGGTATATTCTACTACAAAATTATTTTGTGGCTAGGAGTTTATCATTCTGCCAGTGAATGCCACTAGCTCGAAGGCTATAATATATGGTCACTAATTTGTTTACAAGAAAGTTTTATTTCAACCATTCTTCTGACAGGTAGTTTTCAGTAGAGAGAGAGAGAGAGAGAGAGAGAGAGAGATACAGACATGTTGTCAATTATGTTCTATTCATTTTTACTACAATAAATTTAATAATTAGTTTGCCTTAAAAAATATTTAAGAGCGTAGTTACTCAATGCAATGACTGGAGAAAAATATTTGAAATACATATATCTGACAAAAACTTTATATACAGAATATTTGAAGAACAATAAATTAATTAAAAATGACAACACAGGAAAAAAATAAACATTCAAAAGAGACCACTAAATAGAACAACTAATGGATAATAAGCCTATGATATCTACATGCTTCTTACATAAAAAATATGCTTGGCTTTAAAATATTACAAAGACTCCCCAGTTTAGGAATCTACCAAATCGCAGAGAAATACAAATTGAAACAACAAAAAAGTACAATTACACACACAAAACACATACAAGAATAGCTAAAATCGAAAACACACAAACAAAAATGCCAATCATTTTGATAATTTAAGATTAGAATTCTCATACACCTGTGCTATTAGTCTATGCACGTACAACCACTGTAGAGAGCTGCCTGAAAGTATTTATTAAAACTGAACATATGGGGACTGGGGTTGTAGCTCAGTGGTAGAGTGATTGCCTAGCATGTTGGAAGCACTGGGTTCAACTCTCAGCACCGCAAATGAATAAATAAAATAAAAGTCCATAGACAACTAAAAATACATATACAAATATTTAAAAAAACCCTGAACATGTGCATATCACCCAATCTCCACAATTCACTCCTAACGTACACCCATCAGTAATGTGTGCCCATGTTTACAAAAAAGCCAACCACAACTTGAAATTTCTCCCAAACCCCATCAACCATTAAATAAATAAATTCCTACAACGGAATATCAAATAGCAAAAAAAAAAAAAAAAAAAAAAAAAAACTAAATATGTTAACTGCGTACAAGTAGCCAGACACAATAAAGCACATACTGGATGGTTATTTAGAAGGGAACTATATTGACTAGTTCTTATCTCTTACATATTTCTTTTAAAAAGAAGAGAGAAAAAAAGACAAAGTTCATATCTACCATATTAATTCAGAGGAGTCATTAAAGAAGTAATGGCCAAAGGGAGAACATATTCTGGAGCTTAGGTGATGTGCAGTTTCTGAATCATGTTTACCTGGTTTTGTTTATTTTGTGAAATTTGATACCACATTTAAGAGTTTTTATTTAAAGAATATAAATGTCCACACATGGTGAAACACTTACGTACAGTGCAGAAAAGCAAGTTTCCTTTGTGACAGCCCTGCTCTATCTAACCTAAGTCCCTGCACTCCAAGGGTAATATAAATAAATATCTCTTTATTAAACTGAATTTAAATTTATGTAACACCTTCTCACATTGGGGACACTTCTTAATAAGGTAGAAGACAGAGGATAAAATATTTTTATGGATATGTAGCTGTTTAAATTAATTGCCACAGATAGCATTGGGTTCAGGAAAACAATAAAATTCAGGGATTGTGTTTCCCACAGAAACTTGGTTTGAATTTCTGTTTTCAAAACTCTGAATTATTTTTCTATTGAAATATCTTTTCACGAGGTTTACAATCTACAAATCAGTCTTTCATAGGCGGAACAATGATATATTTTTTAAATGAGGTCAAAACTAAAAAAAAATAATATGCTTTTTGAATTTTAAAGAAAACAAAAGACAAAATTCACTCGCTACAAGAACCCATGTCTCAAATGTGGTCTATAAAATCAAATGTCATTAATAATTGAAAGATTTCTTAGAAATTGTGATTGAAAGCCGAAAGAATCTCTACTGAATTATACCCATGCCTCCTAAAAAATTACTTTCAATCAGAATGTCAATATAGCTATTAATAATCTTTCAGAAACTTCTTTATACTTACTGAGGTAACCAAGCAGCTGTTACAAAAAAAGAGTTCAAATTCCCCTGCCCCCATTCTTTTTGCTATGACAGAGTGATCCGAGTCTCATTAATCAGCAGTGATATCTTCCTGTTGTCAACATGCATGGGAGAAATGGTTTTAGTCTGGGCTAATATTAGAAGGTGGTGGTAGAGACTGCTCCCAGCTCCATTTAGTTTGTGTGTACCACCTTGGTATTTGTAATTGAAGGCTTGACCATTCTTTTATTAGAAGAAACATGAGAACCATCCATCAGTGCCAAAGGCAGGAAGTTTATATCATAAATCAAGTGTCATTTAACACTTGCACATCATAAAGAAAGATCAATTATTACAATATTTATTATAAACTTCTCAAGTTATATGCACAAATGTAAGACATCCATCTTTATCAGTTACATACCTTTTATTCCTAACATTGTTAACTGGATATTGTGTACCACTGCCAGCCACTCTCTGAATTCTGAGAAAGTAATAATTTTTAATTTCATTTAGACATTTCTCAATTTATCTTCATCATTCCTCTTTTTGAATTCAATAAGTTCTTGTTTTATGAATCCAGTCTCTAAGTCCTTGCTGAATCAACTGTAATAACTGCACAGTGTTGTTAAGTGAGAAGTGACTCTGCTACCTCATTATGTAAAACTGTGGGGAAAAGGTTGGGTGGAATAAGTTTTCCTCAGTAAAATCACACTTGGACTCTTGGAATTTCCACAGATTTTTTCTTGACAACCAAGTCTTGTGAATAAGAACCAGTAAGGAAAGAAATGAAAAGCATTTGTAAATAAAGACTAAATTTCTAGTGACCATGTTACCAGTTTCATTTCCTTAATCTATTTAAGCCTCCCCAAGTTGTGCTTTATGTAGAAAGTTGGGATTGGGTGCCAGGGAATTGCTAGATATGATGTTAATGATTTATAGAAGTTGGCAATGGATATAATCACTCTAAGTGTTATGGGAATAAGCGGCTATGAATAACTTAAAGTCTAGAATGAGGATTGGGTATAGAGAACTAGCATTCCTATTACATATTCAAAGTATCCTTATTTACAATGCAGAATGAAATCTGTTCTCCTAAATCAAACCAGAAGATGGTGATGAATTTGCATTTAACTCTACCAAGGAAATGGACAGCTCATGGAATTTAAACTTAAACACTTAAATAACCCAATCAAAACAGAGAGGCAAATAAGTGGTATGGGGGGTAGGAAAGATGGTGGAATGAGATAGACATCATTACCCTAGGCACATATATGACTGCATATATGGTGAGATGCTATGTTGTGTACAACCAGAGAAGTGAAAAATTGTGCTGTAATTGTGTACAATGAATCAAAATGCAATCTTCTGTCATATATACCTAATTAAAATTAATTAATTAATTAATTTGAAAAGAAAACATAACAACTTAAACAAAAATAAAATAGTCATAGAATAAGAACATAGATGTTACTGTGCAGTTATTGCTGCACATTAAAAAACATCTGTTAGATGCAGTAAGCAACATTTTATAATATTTCTAATTTTACAAATTTCTTTTTTTTTTTAAATTTTTTTATTGGTTGTTCAAAACATTATAAAGCTCTTGACATATCATATTTCATACATTAGATTCAAGTTGGTTATGAACTCGCAATTTTACCCCAAATACAGATTGCAGAATCACATCGGTTACACATCCACATTTTTACATAATGCCCTATTAGTAACTGTTGTATTCTGCTACCTTTCCTATCCTCTACCATCCCCCCTCCCTCCCCTCCCATCTTCTCTCTCTACCCCATCCACTGTAATTCATATCTCTCCTTGTTTATTTTCCCATTCCCCTCACAACCTCTTATATGTAATTTTGTATAACAATGAGGGTCTCCCTCCATTACCATGCAATTTCCCTTTTCTCTCCCTTTCCATCCCACCTCATGTATCTGTTTAATGTTAATCTTTTCTTCCTGCTCTTCCTCCCTGCTCTGTTCTTAGTTGCTCTCATTATATCAAAGAAGACATTTGGTATTTGTTTTTTAGGGATTGGCTAGCTTCACTAAGCATAATCTGCTCTAGTGCCATCCATTTCCCTGCAAATTCTATGATTTTGTCATTTTTTAGTGCTGCGTAATACTCCATGGTGTATAAATGCCACATTTTTTTTATCCATTCATCTATTGAAGGGCATCTGGGTTGGTTCCACAGTCTAGCAATTGTGAATTGTGCTGCTATGAACATCGATGTAGCAGTATCCCTGTAGTATGCTCTTTTAAGGTCTTCAGGGAAAAGTCCAAGAAGGGCAATAGCTGGGTCAAATGGTGGTTCCATTCCCAGCTTTCCCAGGAGTCTCCATACTGTTTTCAATACTTTCATTTCTTTGCACAATTTCTTCAAAAATTCTCTGAAAGAATAATTATGCTTAGCATTTAATATTTATCTTCAATTCAATTTTGAAGTGTTTCTATCATTAACAGACATCTTGACTAGGTATTAACACTATTCTAGTTTTGGAAAAACTCTCAAACTAATATCTTGAAAGAGACAAAATCATTGCACTAATATCATAAATATCCACCCAAGGTTTGTGTTACTGATCCCTACTTGCCAGCCCCTGTATTTCTCCTTTCTATATCAATTTGAATCTTACTTAGGGTCCAATCCCAAACTATTGTAAACTTTTTTCATTATCCTAACTAACTTTCATACTTTTATTGCCCAATAGTTTGGTTTGGTGTCTGGTGACTGAATATTTGTTCTGAAATTTTACTGCCCATGTTTAAATTTTCCTCCTTCAATCATTGGCAATGCCACCTTGATTAAATAACTTTTCTTTATTTCACATCTCCATGTGTAAGATGCAGTAATAGTATCTTCTCACAGAGATGTTTTAAGTATCCAATGAGGTAAGTGATAACCCATATGAAACTCTTAGACACGGTGTACAGAAAGCAAAGAATAATATAAAAGTAACTATTTTTATGGCAATGCACACTTTATGGATTCTCTCCACTACACACATTTATAAATGTTTTTTTATATGTGAAAATATTCAATTCCATATCCAATCCTATGAAACAGAACTAGTATTTCCATTCAGAAGCACTGGATTCTATAAATCTTGCCCAAGTCAGAGGATGTTTGCTGTTGTAATGTGTTTTAAGCTGCTCTACATTTAGGTCTTTCATTTCATCATTTGTAACTAAAATACACAGAGATAAATTATTAATAAGAAGTTATATGTAATAATTCTGAAGCATCCAGATTCAGGGTGAGTCAGTCTACAAAGTTCATTGTATAAGATGATGTATCAGGTAAAGAAAGTTCTAATAGTTATTTAATATTACCTGTGAGTTGAAAGACACTGTCTAGCAATTCCTCAAATACAAAGATTAGACATTGATCACCATAGAGAGCAAATAATTTTTCAGTGCCAATGAGCCTACAGATGACAGGGCCAATATTTGTATTCAGGAAATTCTGACTCCACATACCTGACATGTCTTCTAAAGAGAATATTTAAAATTTCTGCAAAAGTATTATAATAGGTAGGAAACTCACAGTTACCATTTCCCAGCACATCGCCTGGTTTTGCAAAATCCCACCGAACTTCTAGTCAAGGAACATAGGACATAAAAAATGTTGATGGGAAAACTGTGAGAGAGAAACAGAAAAAAAAAAAAAAAAACAGCTGAAGTTTCCTGTTAAAGGAAGCCCAAATCTAATAAGTTCTAGCTAGGAGTAATGAAAAGGATATGACACAGCCTGGCAGAACCCTAAGGTCTCCAGTTTTGTAAACCAAGTTGGCAAGAGAAAGGGAGGGTTAAATTAACTGTGAAAGTTAACTAACCCACCCAGTGCCACACACGTTCACTGTTGCATGGATAAATACCCACTCTTACACACACAAACATACATACACACACACACATATAAACATGTATAGGACATTATACAAGTTTATTCCCCATTAAAAATGAAATATAATAAACTATATTCTTCCTCTTTGAAAAATGAAAAGCATACTCATTCCCAAGTGAAATGCCCAAACACTCAAAAGCAAAAACTATCTGTTCACAAGTCCCACCATGGAAGCAGAATTACAAATTATTATTAACCATTAATCTTAAATGTAACTTATTAATATGAGACTCATGAGATATTTGTGGAATTCCTCCAAGTAAAAACAAAAAAGACAAATGGATAAAATTACCCTCAGAAAAAAGAGATGTGAAAAAAAGTATATCCTCATAACAAGGTCTAGCATAAAGGAAACAATAGAAGACAGATTTTTACTTTTTTAAACTTAAATATATGCAATAATTATAAAAATTTTAAATTCAATAAATAGAATCTAGGTGATAAAAACATGGGTTTCAAAATACATTTATTTCAACTGTTTTAGGCTGGATTTTTTATAATAAAATGTTAGAAAGAATTATTAGGAATATTATGGAATATTTGTTATCTCTCCTAAATAGGTGAACACAAGAAGACAATAGACGCTGGGCATGATAATGCAAACCTGTAATCCCAGTGACACAAGAGGCTGAGGCAGGAGGATTTCAAGTTCAAGGCCAGTCTCAGCAATTTAGTGAGGTCCTTAATAACTTATTGAGACCCTATCTCTCAATAAGAAAATAAAGATGGCTGGGAGTGTGTTGACTAAGTGGTAAAGCAATTCTGGGTTCAATCCCTAGTACCAAAATGAAAAAATAAATTAGAAAGATGTGAGAAAAGTAAAGGTCATAAAAAGTCAATTCAGAAGCTCTAGTAGTAACTAACAGGTGTTTCAGAAAGTCAAGAACAGCCAGACTAAAGAAAGGAATCAAATAAATGTGTAAGATATACTCTCCCCAAAAGCCTCTAAATTAAAAGAGTCCATTAAGCACAACAAATGGAGGAAATATGCACTTAATTACAACATAACTGAGTTTCAGAATTGGTGCAGTGATCATATGTGATATATATATATACACACACACATACATGGACAGAAACAAGACCAGAACAACCTGACTCTTAAGAGTGATGCTGAATGCCAAAAGACAAGAGAGAAATTCCCTTCTATTTTTCCTCATGGGAAATTATTTTTACCTTAGAATTCCGTTCACACTCAAATGATCAATCATGTATGAAGATAGGTTTCAGCTGCTTTCAAATATGCAGGATCTCCAAAAAATAATCACCCCCAAGAAACCCTTTAGAGAGTTACTTGAAAATGCAGTTCTTTAGCTCTGGCAAAACAAATAAACTCAGGATGTGGTTCCAGACCAAAAAATGGATTGAATCCAGAAAAGCATTAAATGGAATCAATCCTCTAGACACCTGCAGTTCAGAAGGGTCCCAATAAGTCAGTATTTGGAAAGTTTGAGGATATATAAAAGCATTACAGTGACCAAAGGCAAAAATAGCATTAAAACATTTGGACTGGTGAGGCACAGAAATTTCAAGACCAATGTAATCATATTTATGATTTTCTCTACAGTGAACATGTGATATGTAATTCAAATATGGAATTTTAATTTATTTGTTTATTTATTTATTTTAATTGATTTTTAAAAAAGAAATGATAGCAGAATGCATTACAATTCTTATTACACAAATACAGCAAAATTTTTCATATCTCTGGTTATATGTAAAGTATGTTCACACCAATCTGTGTCTTCATACATGTACTTTGAATAATGATGTCCATCACATTCTACCATCCTTGCTAACCCCCTGCTCCCTCCCTTCCCCCTCCCACCCCTCTTCCCCATCTATTCCTCCCATGCTCCCCCTCCCTACAGAATACAAATATTTTTTATGTTTACCTAGGAACTAAAAATACAGAAAAAAAGGACAGGAATATGATGAAAGAAAAAGGGAAAGAGTACAGATACCTTCATTTTAAATATTTTTGATAAAACACAAAAATTAGAGTAAGTAAAATATTATGGTCTAATTATTCTGATAGGTTTGATCCATGACATGTAGGAAAGTTCAACTGAAGGTAAATAATATTTTAGTAGAGTGAGCTTTGATCTGAGGATTCCCTGTCTGTGGATTCAACCAAATTTATTCTAGTCAAAAATATTGTTGTAAATTTTATATAAAGCATAGAACATGTGTGGATATTGGAGTGGGCTAGAGATGACTATATGATGGCTCATGTAACATTTGAGACATCATTTTTAAAAATAACTTATTGGTGCTTTACAAGTATAGAGACATTTCTGAAGATGATGTTTTTGTTAATAGGAAAACTGAATTGAATATCATATGTGTTTGTTTTGTTGGATGGAAGCGTAAAGATGAAAATAAGTGTAAACTAGCTAAATCTTTGCCTTTAAAAAAAGAAATATATCATATATAAAGCAAATAAATGAAAAATTGTGTGGAAGCATGTTACCTGATATTGAGGTAACAGCAGCAAAAAAATACAAAGCTGTACATGCTTCCTCTGGAGACAAGATTGGACAAGAAGGGTTCAGAATGGTGCTGCCGCCTTACCCTATGCCTCTGATAGCTGAATAATACAGCAAACCATGAAGAGTTAAGCAATCAGGAGGTCACATTTTACAGAATATATTAATTAAACAAAACTGCAATGATGAACAAGGAAAACTCTTGATAGTAAAATTGTGGGCAATTATAGATTGAAAATGAGGGTAGTTAGGACTAAGGATTCCAAAATTAGAAAAATGCTATTCCAGAGTGTTCTATCAGGGACAAGAAAAACATAGGGCATAGAACTAAAGCAATAAAGCAGATGCCAAATTCAAATCAGCATAGATTTTGGACCAAAAATAAAACTTTCCTTTAGACGTACCTGGCAACTATTCACTGTGTTTGTAATGAGGATAATACACGGGTCCTCATGTGTAATTACAATTAGATGAATTGTTTGTAATTAGTATATACTTTTTATCATGTTTTGTGAATTCCGTCAGCCACCCTATAATCTTTCTCTTTACATAGCCCTGGATGAACATTCTATTGGGCATTTTTCAGGCAAATCCCTGACCTGAGGGAAGTTGGCATCTTGATGTGTAGGATAGATAAACCAGGTACCAATTAGAAGATTGCCTGTGCCAGAATTACATTTGAGCTATTCATAGAAGAAAGATGTTAGAAAAATTCTCCTTGCCTACTTTATTAATACCTCAATAAAAAGAATAGTATCAGTAATTAGGAGTCTGCCACAGCTATGTGCAATCCAAAATGTAGGAGTTCAGGAGAAAAATTTTAAAAAAAATTTGCAAAACTTACCTAAAGTTTAGAAATAGTTGAATTAAGGTACAAAATGCAAGCATAGCAATATTCAAACCAACACAGATTCTAAATTTTCAACGCTTTTTTTGGGCATACCTTCATTTCTATTGTAGATCACTGATGTGGAGGGTTTAAAAACATCCCCTCTTGTAAGATCAGGACTTCAGATTGATTGATACCTGTTCTACTTGGAGGACCTTATTGGATTAGAGAGCACCAGAGAAGATACCAACTGTAATAATCCCTAAAATTCAGGAAAGTTTTTAAGAAAGGCAAATAATACATATATACTATCATCTTATGTTTTCTTCTAATTCATAAATTGGTTTATTACTGATAGGTTTCTAATTTATAACTCATGTTATATGTCCAGATGTTCTGAATGTAGAAGTGACAGTATCAAGATCTTGTTCTACAATACAAGAAGCAAATCAATCTATCATACCTACAAGGTGGATGATAGGATATAATACATGATTGTTTTTTTCTTCACAATGTTATCAAAAAGCAAATAAGAGATTATACAGTGAGTCAGCAGAAGAAAAATATACCAAATGTATTTTTAATTATGCAAGATAAAACAACTTCTACTATGTTAAAATAAAGAGGAAGTCTTCCCTTCGTACATATTAATTGTCTAAAAACACATTTAGAAAATAGCTGCATTTTTCCTTTCTTATAAGAGAAAAGAAAATTATATAAGTACTAAATAAAACAAAAAATTTGAAGGCAAGGGCAGCTGTACAACCACTTAGGAAAAGTTTGGTGATTTTAAAAAAATAAAATTAAGGATAGACATTCTATATGACCCAGTAATCCTACTTCATATGTATTTATCTAAGAGAAATGAAAACATTGTTCACAAAAAGACTTGTGTAGCAAGCAGCTTTACTCGTAATGGACAAAAAATGGAGACAATTCAACTATCTTTCAGTGGATAAATGCATGTGCTATGGTACATCCACACAATGGTATGTTAGCAACAATAAGAAAAAAACCTATTAATTCACCCAATACACACATAAATGAACTTCAAAAACATTACAACAAGGGAAAGAATCTAGCTTCAAAAGATTATAAAATACATAAGTCCATTTATTCTGGAAAAGGCATACCATAGAAGAGAACAAAGATAAATGATTGCAAGGGCTTGGAGTGGTTTAGGGTCT
The DNA here is from genome assembly GCF_021218885.2 of Marmota monax. Classification (NCBI taxonomy): domain Eukaryota; kingdom Metazoa; phylum Chordata; class Mammalia; order Rodentia; family Sciuridae; genus Marmota; species Marmota monax. The sequence continues at coordinate 999,214 of NW_026695197.1, read as the reverse complement.
CAATATAAAGGAGCAACCTGTGGAAATTCTGTGGGATAATGGAAGTATACTGTATTCTCTCAGTACTAATGGTTCCAAGAATGTATGCATATATAAGATCAAATAGAAATTAATATCAAAAAGCAAATTTTACTGTATTTTAGTTTTTAAAAAGTAACATCCAATAATATATTCTATCAAGGTGAAATAAAGGGTGGTAGGATAAAATGGCTTTCATAGAGATAAGAAAAGGAAGACCAAAATAGCAATATCAAGCAAGATTATGTTTGGAGAAATCTTCCCCAAATGAAAACACAGATGGTCCTACCTAGAGATAAATATGAGGCTAAACTAGCAGTGATATATACATATATATGAACATTCTACTATTTTTATGTATTACTTACTCCACTCAAGTAAAAGATCCAGGGAACCAACAGAGAGAATCAGAAGTAAACATTGCTCTCACAGTGTGCACTCTAAGTGAAGTATTCAAAAAGTTGCTTTCTAAACTATGACTAAAGTTCTAAAAGCATGCAATTACCCATGCACAACAGAGATGTACCCCTACGTAGCTAGAAGAAGCACTAAGGACACCATGCTTTAGTAGATGTGGTTAGCTGTTCAGAAAGGAAGACAGAGCACAAATGACAGGTTGCTCATTGTAAACCTCCAAGAAAAGCTAGGGAAGATGTAGGGCAGACGGAAACCAAGATATTCAATAATTAATGTGTGATAATTTAGAGAAAAAAATTATGTCCTTGACACCTGGCAAAATAATTTTCTTTAACAGTAGTGACATTGTTTTTTGAAAATGATACCTCTGCCAAATAAATACAAGAGTCAAGAACCTGGGCTTAGAGAAGGTCCTTATTTTCCTAAGGAAAAGGGAAGAAAAATTTAATATTTTTAATTTTTTAATTATTTTTACCTCTAAATTGTTACATGTGCTATATTCTTTTCATTTTGCCCCCTCACTATTTGAATAAGGTATACTGTTAATCTTATAAAAAGAATTATTGTTAATAACGCTCCATATTTTTTTACTTTCAAAAATGTTGGCTTTCTTTTTTTAAACTTGTTTTCTAAAAGCTTGTCAGAAAACAAGATTGTGATTAAATAATAGGAAAATTGGCTTGCCAGAAGGGCATGATTGCTTGGCCTTGTGGTCTAAAGGGAACTTTGAAAAAGAAAAGGTGTGTGTCTCATTCATATTTATTTTAAAGTGATGCTATACTTTATTTAAATTTTTGTTGAGTTATAACTCACATACAAAATAGCCACTAAATTCTAGAATACATGGAAAACTAAAAGACAGAAAATAACTGTTCAGTACATCAGTTAGCATGAGGTTGAAACACAGCTGGCCCAGGAAGGCTGGAGTACAGCTGATGTTTGAGTTACCTAAATATTTGAATGGTTTCCGCCAACACTCTGAAAAAAATCAATAAATAAATGACTGCTACAACATTTCTGTAAATTACTTTCTGCAGCTGTCCTGATGGATTGTACCAGGTGAAATATATAACCACTCTCTTTTGGAGCAATGTGGGGGTGGAGAGGCTTTTCCAGGAAGAATTTCACATGGAAGAGTCTCTTGTACTATTCAGAAATCGTTTTCTCTGGGGATAGTTCTTATCTTTCACCACCAAACTCCTCCAAAAGCAGCTTGAGAGGTTAAAAGAATTTTGCAGCCTGACTTGCTCAGGGTATTAATCTATGTTTTGTCTTTGTACCCTGTTTGCCCTTTTTATATTATAGTGCCCAACTAGGCAAAAAGAAGCAGCAAAATAATACAGCAGGCCTACTTATTACCAATTAAAATATGAGAAAATTGAGGGTCAAGTATCAATGCATTCAGGGTCACACTACTTGTTATAGGCAGAGGCACAAATTAAATTCAGAGTTTTTCCCTTTTTCTTTTTTTTTTTCTTTGTTGCAGGTGTTTGCTCTGTTTTAGTCACATCAGAAGAACATTCAGTTATGGGCAAACTTTTAAAAAACAAGTTTAAAGGAGAAAGCCAACATTTTTGAAAGGCAAAAAAAAAATAGGAAGAGTTATTAACAATAATTCCTTTTATCAGATTAACAGTATACCTTATTCAAATAGCGAGGAGCCAAAATGAAAAGCAAAAAAGCACATATAACAATTTAGAGGTGAAAATAATTAATGACATAATTATTACTTTAAAATAAGGAAAAATATCATGATTGTATTCTAACTTAGCAAGCGAATATGTTTGCTGTTGCTTTAATTTTAACGGTGGAGCAAAGGATCTGTTTTTGTATAAAAAATTATTTAAATCAATATTAGAACAATTTTAAATTATTCTATGACTATTTCAATGTTACTTATTTTTCTTTTTTTTAATGGAAATATTTAATAGCGAAGTTAAGTTCAAACATTTTATGGTATTTATGTTATTAATATAAAAATTAACAAAACAATCCTGTTTCCATTTTCCATTTTATAATTTTAACATACAAAATAATATATGCATATATATATTATATAAAATTTGATTGATGCATCTATTTTTTCTTTTTCAAATGTATGAAATATGATATGTCAAGAGCTTTGTAATGTTTTGAACAACTAATAATAAAAAAAATAAAAAAAAAAGAAATTTAGAATAATAGAGGGAATCAGTTACTTATTTTTCAAGAGAGTTCCTTTCAGATTTTCCTTGAATATATGCATTAACATTTATGTTATTACATATGAAAGGACTTTATTAAATTGTCACAAAAATCCTATTTCAATTTGTTTTGTGCTACTTCATTGCCCCATTTTTTTTCTTTTTCTTGACTATTCTAAGAAAATATGAAATATACCTTATTTGATTTAGGTTTGGAGACACTAAGTTTTTTTTGTCTTCCTGGATGCTACTCTCTGAGATTGTGCTTCTTTTGAGGAACTCTGTCTCCCAACAAGGTGGCTCTAAACCAGAGAGTCAAGTTCTCTCCCAAGCAGTCTTTGCAGAGATGTGGTACAGACTGATGTGTCAAGATTAAGTCATTTGCCAAAGAGAATCATGATGAGAGAGAAAAGGAGAGAATTTCAGTGGTGTACAAATCTCTCAGTACACTTATAATAAACACCTTTCTGTTTGCTTCAGTCCAAAGCTGTGCTCCAGTTATAAATAAGCAGAGAAGAACCAAGAAACAGAAAAATATAGACAATAGCCAGGCTTTGCAGGAAAAATGTAGAAACAGAGATAAATTTTATATGACATTTAAACCCCCCAAATTGGGGAGTGTTTATATATATATATATATATATATATATATATATATATATATATATATATATATTTTTTTTTTTTTTTTAATTTAAAATTTTTTTTATAATTAAGGGAAAGGGGGTGTGTGGGGGTGAGAAGTAGGGTGGAATGGAGTGTTTAAGCTTTTATTTATAAAATAATCTTATCATTTTTATTTGCAAATTTACTTGAAAACTTTTTTGCTACCTTTTTATTTTGAAATAATTTTAAGCTCTAATAAAAGCTGAAATCTATTATAAACATGGAATATAACCTTCACATAGCTTCCACTACATAGCTGGAGCCCCAGTTATTGCCATGAGGCTCTAGGGGTGGTTTTCTAATTCTTTCATTCCTTTTAGATATATGAATTGGAAATTTCCCTAAGAGGGACCTGTCCCTTTTCTCTCTTAAATGATCAGTTATTTATTTATATTATAATTGAGTCGTAGGTATTTATTTTCTTTGGGTATTTATTTTCTTTTGTATATTATCATGAAATAATGCTAAGTACTTTGGTGCTCAAATTACAAGAGTCTTGGTCATTAGAAATGCCTTTTGGACTGGACTGTGTCCCTTTCAACTTGCCCTTTATCTTTCAGTTACACTCCCTGACTATTTGGATATAAGGTGCCCTAGGTTACTGTTGGGTTTTTCCTTCTCCATCCCTGGAAACCATCAATTCTCCAAAGGAGTTCTGTTCTTCCCATTAGAAAATGATTTTAGAACACCAGTTCTGGCCAATATTTCTGGGGTGCAGTTGCTACTTAGCTTTCTCAATATACAGAACCAGAAAATATATCTGCACACCTACTCCATTCATGTGCACATTTATATTTATTTCTGTGTCCATATGTATTCTGTATCTCTATGTATTTGCATTTTAAAAATGAGCTGAGTCTCCAACAAAAACCACGGATTTTATTCTAGTCTTCAAGATGTCTTTATTTATATTTTCTTTTCCTGAGAGTGAGAAACTTAGTTCTCGGTTATCAAAAATATAATTACCTAAGTCTTCAAACTTAACAAATAAAGTAATATTAGAATGGTTAAAATAATCTTAGCAATTAAGGAGTACAGTATTTGTGGGCTATAGTTCTTTTTGTTGTCATCTATAAGGATCCAGCCCAAATGTTATTCTCCAAAATTGACTTTCACATATCAATTTAGTATCTTATGGCCTTATAGGCTATGACATTGCTTAACTCATTAATCTTTGTTGTTGTTTTTTTTTTATATATATACTTTGGTATTTTCCACATAACCAATCATGTTGTATGCCAATAGAGACATTTTTTTTTTAACTTTCTGCTCTGTATGCCTTCATTTTTTCTTTGCCTAATTTCAATAGTTAGAACTATTCATTAGGTTTAGTAGAATGTTGAATAGAATTGTTTCCAGTCTTAAGGGAAATCACCTTGTCACCACTGAGTATGATGGTAGCTTTGATATGTGTGGACACCTATTACCATGTTAAATAAATCCTCTTCTATAAAGATTATTCAGGTTTGATATTTGAAGTGACTCAAAGATTATCACAGAATGTACTCAGGCAAAAGCTCTCCATAAAACAAAGCATATAATACAGGAGAAGAAAGTACAGACAAGCACCAAGGGTTTGAGAGACATCAAGGAGCGGTTCCCCAGGGTTCATTTTAGTCACACAACATGCACTTTGTCTCCAGATTACACATCCAAAATTTGTGCAATGAATCCTGGTCTCAGGAGAACTCATGATGGAAGTTCCCAGCAGGGTCTCTAATGGCCTACTGGTCATGTAACCAAGTCCACCTGGCTAAAGGATTATACAAGTTAAAAGCCATGAACAAACATGCTGGCTGCCAGTGTCTCCAGGGTACTTTTGGACTTTAAACAGCACTTCATAGATCAGTAGGTAATTGGTTAGTGGGCCCGTGAACTTTATCTTAGCTAAGACTCAAAGTCAGATATCCAGGCATCCCCAGAGAACTGACTCAGTCCAGGTGCTACAGAAGATGCATCCTACCATCAGTGTGTTCCTACAATAGACATTTTTTTTTGACACTTTAAAAATTATTTTTATTTTTTATTTTGAGACATAAAAGTTGTATAGGGCCTCACTAAATTGCTGAGGCTGGCCTTGAATTTGCCATCTTCCTGTTTCAGCCTACTGAGCCACTGGGATTACAATCATCAGCCACCGTACCTGGAATGTCATATATCAAAATCAAGTGAAGTATTAATGTTTTTTCCTAAGAAATCTGATTTGGAGGGACTATCTTGCAGGAAAAAGACAAGCATTTCAGTCTTCTTTTATTTGACATATTTACCTCTTGCCAGCAACTCAGTGGCAATCAAGTACATATAGGAAATAAAAAAATGTACCCAAATTTTAAATATACTGAATAGATGTTAAATTATTCAACCATTTTCTAAGTCTATAAAGATGATCTTTTTTTCTTTTCTGAACTTTTTGTATAAATTATAGTAATTTATATTTTTAGAAATTCATGGTACTGGAAATCAAATCCAGAACCTTGCTCATGCTAAATAAGGCCTCCACCACTGAGTTACATCCCCAGTCCATGTTTGTTAATTTTTGAATAATAAAACAGATTTGCTTGTTGAGATAAAAACTACTTGTATGTGATATGTTGTCAACTATAATATATGAATGTTTCATTGGTGGTTTTATTATCTACATTCATGAGGATGTCAATCTGTACTCTATTCTCATGTAATAACTTCATCCAATTTTGGTAATGTGATAATTCCATCATGACACATGGATTTGAGAACAAGCTTTTTCTATTAGAATTTTCCTTTTGAATGTATACTAAAATTCTCCAGTGAAATCATTTTTTTCTTTAAAAAAAAACCATTTTGTTGTTACTGTGATTTAAATGTATTCAATAAATATAAATCCATTCATATTATTTGTTTCTTGGGTTAGTTTTGGCATTTGTTTTTGTTTTTGTTTGCCTTTCAAAGACTTGTCCTTCTCTCCTAAATGTTGGATCTATGGGCATAGAGTTGTTTGTAGTATTGACTTGTTATTTCAACCCCACTGAAATGCTACCCACTCTTTTACTTGTGTTATTGATAAGTTGAATATTCTCTTTTCTTTCTTATCTCAGCTAGAGATTTATTAATTTCACTGCCTGATTCAAAGAATCAGAGTTTGGTTTTGTTTATAATCTGTGCTGTTTTTCTACTAAACTTTTCTTATTTCTATTCTTGTTTTGCTTCTTTCTTTCTTAATTGGGTTTTTAAGTTTTAATTTAAATTTTTTATTCATTTATTTTTGTTCTTCTTTCATTACTTTGTTAAAATAGATACTTAGGTTACTAATTCGAGCCTTATTCTAATAAAACTATTAAAAGCTATTAATTTCATCATATCTCTTTATTCATCTTCATGCCTCTAGTCTTATGTGCTATTTAATTTTTTTTTCAAAAAAGTAAGAATATATTTTAATTTCATTTGAGACTACTTATTTGTCTCATCAGTTATTTAGAAGTGTGATATTTAATTTTCAGTTGAAGATATAAGAACATTTCTCTATCACCAATTTCTAGTTTAATGCCCTTGTATTATAAGAATACATTTTGTGTAATTTCTATTATTTTAATTTGTTAAATTTTGCTTTCAGATCCAGAATATGGTCTCCTTTGGTACATGCTCATTTTTAAAGTGTGAGTATTTTGCTCTTGCTGCATGGAGATTTTTATGTCAATTAATTCAAATTGATAAAGTTTTTCATTTACTGAAAAACTTTTATCAATCATTTTGAATGGTTTTATATCTATTGAATTTGGTTTTAATTCTTGCAATTAGATCAGTTATTTCCTACTGCTTTTGTCTCTCTTTGTTAAGTCACTTAATGAGAGAGCAGTTTTGCATTCTTCAGCTATAATTGTGGATATATCTCTGTCTTATTTCTGTCTTATCAGTTTTTGCTTTATTTACTTTGAAGCTCTGTTGGTAAGTACTTATACAATTATACTTGTTATAGCCTCTTAATTGATCTTTTCATCATTCAAATTTCCACCTTAACCCTGTGATATTGTTCTGAAATCTATTTCTCTGATATTAATACAGTTCTTTTCATTACTATTTAAGTAGTATATCTTTTTCTTTGAACTTTTTGAAACAAGTTTATTGAGATATGACTGCCATCCATGTAATTCACTTGTAGAACATCGAGAGTCTAGTGGTTTGAGTATACCATAAAACTGTGTGAATATTTAGAATATTCACTACAATCAACTTTATAATATTTTTGTTTTTCCTAAAAGCAAACCTGTATTGAATAGAAATATCTCCCCATTCCTATCCCCAAAACTCAACCCCAGCCAAACACTAACCTATTTGTTGGCTCTATGAACTTGCCTGTTATGGATATTTGACATAAATAATGTCATATAATATGTGATCTTTGTGATTGGCTTCTTTCATTTAGTATAATATTTTCAAAGTTCATGTTATACCATGTATATGTATTTTGTCTCTCTCCTTTCTTTTTGGCTGAATAAAATTCCAGTTGGTGGATATATCCCATTTTATTTGTTTATTCACTGTGTGTAAAATAATGTATATTTGAATAGGAATATGAATATTTGGGATGTATCCATTTCCTGTCTAGTATGAATAAAATTTTCATAAAATAATTCATGTTTTATTATATGTATGGCTATGTATTTTTGTTTCTTGGACAAGGACCTACATGAAGAATTACTGAGTTATGCAGTAGCTCTATGCATAATATTGTGAGAAATTTCCAAACTGTTTTTCAAGGCAGCTGTACTATTTTACAATCCTACCAGCAGCGAATAAGTTTCTGGTTTTTTATATACTCACCAACACTGGTTATTTATTAATCTTTTTTATCTTGTTTTACCTTCCTGGTGGGTGAAAAGTGGTATTTCTTTTGTGTTTTTTATTTGCATCTCCAGTAATGTTGAATATCTGTACATAAGGTTATTGGTCATTTGTATATATTGATCATTTGACTATATCTTCATTAGAAAAATATCTATTTCAATTTTTTTCCCTATATAATTATTATTTCTTTTTTTTAGTATTTGGGCTCTAAATGTTTTTGAAGTATTCCAGACACAAGTCTCTCATCATATTTTCTTTTTTGCAAATAGACTCTCCATCCTTTGAGTTATCTTTTACATCACAAAGGTTTTCATTTAGATGAAGTCCAATTCAGTTGTATGTTTTTGGTTTTGTTATTTGTGCTTATTGGCAACTTACTCAATAAACTATTAACTAACCCAATATTGTGAAAAAAATTCTTGTATTTGTTTTTTTTTTTTTTTTATTTTTTATTTTTCTGGTTTTAACTCTTGCATTTAGATCTATAATCCATTTTTAGTAACTTTTTGTGTGTGGTGTGAGGTAGGGATCCAATTTCATTCTTTAGCATATTCTAGTTGAACTGACACCATTCATTGAAACTGATACCATTCATTGCTTTAAAGTATGTGTTGAAAATCATCCAGGTATAATTTTTTTTATATTAAAGTTAATCTAATGATACACTTGTATCATATTTTTCTATTCAGTCTGAAATAGTCTTCATTCTAATTGGTATATTTATTTGGTTCACATTTAATGTGACATTTTGATATTATAGAATCAAAATTTAATATATTTTAGCAGTTCTCTATTCATTTTGCTTTTTCTCACTCTTCTACCCTGTTTTCTCTTTTTCTTTGGACTGATTTAGCATTTTTCCCTCTTACTTCCTCTATTCACTTTTTGCTTTTATCCCTTTTCAAATTTTATTGGCTATCCTATGATTAAAACATATATCTTTATTTAATACATCAATACTTTCTAACAAATGAAACACTTTATGTGTTATACAAGAATTTTGAAAACTATATGCTTAATTTCTCTTTTTAATCTCTTATGCTCTTTCATAAAAACATTTTATAATAAAAAGTATACTTGGCCATTATTCTGCTTCACACACTCAGTTATCTTTCAGAGACATTATAAATATGAAGGCCAATAAAGTTTACTTTTAATTCTCATTTATTGTATTTTCCAACATACATAATTTCATTGTGAATATTAAAATTCCAATACAGTGTAGCATTCCTTTTATGAAAAACTTTAACAACTTTGTAAATGAGATCCTCTAGTAGTGAGCTCCTCAAGTTTTTCTCTGTTAATGCTCTATTTCTACTTCATTTTTTAGAGAGAGGAGAGAGAGAGAGAGAGAGAGAGAGAGAAAGAGAGAGAGAGAGAGAGAGAGAAATTTTTTTAGTATATTTTTTTTTCAGTTTTTGGCGGACACAACATCTTTATTGTGGTGCTGAGGATCGAACCCAGGCAAGCGCGCTACCGCTTGAGCCACATCCCCAGCCCTCTACTTCATTTTTAAAGGAAATTTTACTGTTTAAAACTCTAGATTAACTTTTTGCTGTTATTATTGTTCAACACTACAATTTAAAGGCATTTCTAGATTTTCTATTGTATTTTTTAATATTTGTTTCTCTTTATGTTGTCTGGCTTTTCTTTTCTGGTTGCCCTCAAGATTCTCTCTTAGTCTTCGTTTTTAAATATTTAAGTATTATATTTATATGATTTCTTTCATTCTTGCTTTATTTGGTGTTTTCATGACTTGCATGTATGATTTGATACCTGTCATTCAATATAGAGAAATTTTTATGGGCTAAGCACAGGGGCTCTTGCCTGTAATCCAAGCTTCTTAGGAGCCTGTGGTAGGAGTATCACAAGTTTGAGGCCAGTGCATGCAACTTAGTGACACACTGTCTCAAAATAAAATGAGTTGTGGATGTATTTCAATAGGAGATTATCCTCCTGCATTGGATATCCACTACTGAGGGAAAGAAAAAGAGAGAGAGAGAGAGAGAGAGAGAGAGAGAGAGAGAGAGAGAGAGAGAGAAAGAAGAAGAAGAAGAAGAAGAAGAAGAAGAAGAAGAAGGAGGAGGAGGAGGAGGAGGAGGAGGAGGAGGAGGAGGAGGAGGAGGAGGAGGAGGGGGGGGGAAGAGAGGGGAAGGGAGGGGAGGGGAAGAGAGGGGAAGGGAGGGGAGGGGAGGGGAAGGAAGGGGAGGGGAGGGGAGGAGAGGAGAGGAGGGAAATTTTGAAATTTGGTCTTTATTTCTTCAATTATTTATTTTTTCCTCATTTATCTCCTCCCTTCTCATTCTTTCTTCTTAAGGAGATGCCAGTTATATGTGTTAGAACTTTACTATTAATATATGGCTATTGTATTCTCTTTTATTTTTTACTTATGAATTTGTTTAACCTTGTTCATTTTTATTATTCTTTGTAGCTTTTCAAAGCTAATTTCTATTTCCAGTGTCTATCTTTGCATTCACTGGTTCTGCTTTCAGTTATTGAATTTGCTCTTGAGCCTATAGTAGAAAGTCTTCATATCTGTGTAATTATGGGACTTTATAATTTGTATTTGAGTTTTTATTATAGTTTTCTTGTCTATGCTAAATTTACCCATCTATTATTCTATGCTCTTGCACCCCTCCTTTTTTTAAAAATCAGAGCACTTCATATATTAATCTTGGTTATTTTAAATGTCTTATTAAATACTTCTATCATCTGTACCATAGCTGAGATCTGAGTCTATTTTTCTTTGTTGCTTTATCTTTTAGCAGTGCTTTAGCAATTTTCCCCTTAATTTTTATGTCTAGTAATTTGGGGTTAAATGAAAGATATCAAGACAGAGGTCAATAGTATTTGGTATTTTATTTTATTTTACTTTTAGATAGAAACATTATCTTTATTTTATTTATTTATTTTTAAGAGGGGTTGAGAGGCGAACTCAATGCCTCACACATGCTAGGCAAGCACTCTACCACTGAACCACATCCCCAGCTCCTTGCTTATGTTTTTAAAGGCTGGAAATGTGCGTTCATTTGCATATTCTGGACCTTTAGTATGAGATTTTGAGTTATTGTAGATATGACAGCAGTTTGAGGGGTGCTTTTTTCATACTCAACCTCAGAATACTACTGTTTAAGTTTCCTTGGGTTCACCTTAGTTTTAAGATGGGAGCAGATTTTCAAGAGAGTTCTTTTTAACATTTGCTCCTCCCTTAGCTTTAGGTGTTTCTTTCTACTATGCCTTAGGGTGGCCTGTCTTCCTGCTCTGGAAACCTTTATGGCAGTACTCGCTGTTATTACTTTATGGTGGTTGGGTTCAACGTTAGAGTACTGGGCACAGTTTCTTTTGTGTCTATTAAGACTCAGTATCATGCAGACACCTGGTTATCAGAAATCTTTTCAGTTCTCTTAATCATCCCTCTACTCTGGTTCTATTCTCATCACATATTTTCTCCCCACCCAACACCCACTGAGACAAGTTCTTTTATTCTTTTCTGTGTTACCTCCACCCAGTTACAATGGCTTTTCAGAAACACAGTAAACATAACAGTGTTTGATATCCTCTCCTTACCATACATTGAGACTGTTTTACAATAAAGGAAAAATGGGAAGGAGGGCTTTGATGGAGTTTGACATCCCTCCCTTAGTAATAGCTTTGCCCCTCCCCAAGGTCTGCTTAAGGGGGAAAACTTGGTTTTCCATTTTAGACAATTAAATCACCACTTTAGACAATTGAGGCTCCTGGAGGAAGGAAAATGTAAAGCATTGCTAACTCCCTCTGTCTTTGGTACCCCAACATCCCACCAACACTTGGCTTCCACCTATGTTAAATATTCTAGCTCACTTCTTGTTGGTGTTGACACTATCTGCTTCAATTGTCGTATTTCATCTCTTCCTCTGGCTCCTATATTTTCTTAGATCTGAAGCTAGTTCACCGCACTGTGATCTTAGCTCTCTAATAGGGAAAAAAAAATTGATCATAACTTCCAGTTTATCCAACTATTTTTTATGTAAGTCATGGTATTTGTATTTCTCTCCAAGAAAAACTACAAGAGTACCTTCATCTTTGTTACATTTTTAATTTTGAGCAATTTCTTAATGATTAGGGAATTCCAGTTGACTTAACTAAATTAAGCAAAATCTGGTAATTTCATCTTTTCCAGGTTTTTCTATAAATCACTTTCTTTCTCTCCCCAAAATTGAAACAACTTCTCTATTTAGTTTTCAAAGTCATCCTGGTTCAGTAATTTCATCATTTGAACTCTGTTAAGCACTGTACTCTACAAGAATGGCTGTAGAAACATTTAATTTGAAACCTTCAAAGTTGTCTGAGGTGCTAATTAAAATGCAACATGCTGATTTTACCAATAGGAAATTTTGTTTTGTAGATTTTTGAAATATCTAGGAACTTTATATTTCTAATAAGCTTCTCTAGTATGTTATACAGTGATTCCTTGAGCATCCTCTAAGAAATTCGGTCTTTAACACCTATCCCAGTAGGCCACTAATTTTGAATTTCTTCTATTAGCAGTTTTTCTTGGTCTGATACATTTGTCATCAAACTCTGTCCATCTTTAAAGGATACTGTTTTGTTTTTTTTTCTACTTCAAATCATGTATATAAAAGCAAAGGTGATGCTCAAAAATTTAATAACGGGTGAATCCTCTGTCCTAACCAATCAAAACAGAGGCTGGCCAGGCAAGAGAATGCAAAGGATGCAAATGGCTGGTGAATAACCCAATTGTCTGTAATTACAGAGCCTCAGGAGGCTGGAGCAAGAGGATCACAAGTATAAAGCCAGTTTCAGCAACATAACAAGGCCCTAAGCAACTTACTGAGACCCTCACTCAAAATAAAAAATAAAGGACTGGGGATGTGGTTCAGTGGTTAAGCATTCCTTGGTTTAAAAAAAAAAGGCTACCCTGGTCAAAATAATAGATGTCTGCAGTAAAGAAAGGCACACTATGCGTATGTCTAACACATAACATCAGCCTTTAAGGAATCAACCTTTAATCATCCTCCTTCTGTAATACCAGTTTGTACAGTATGTATTTTTAAACTTTATTTGGATATATCATTTAAACTTTATTTGGATATATCAACTTGATGAATCTGAAGTATACCATTTTAGAGAGTGTTTTGCCATCATATATTTTACTAATTAGTTAATGTTTTTATCTTTATTAAAATACCATTTCAATACTTTTAAAAAGAGGTTGTCTTATTTTGCATTTGCAGTTGCTTAACTAGTTTCCTCCAACAAATAGATACCCAGTAAACACAGATTTATTGAGTGATTATCTAAATAATGTGAATTTGTATGTATTCCCAGTCTACCTGATTATATAGTTATGTTCCAATAGCTGCAAAGTTCAGGCATAAGAATACATGGAAACAGAACAAGAGCTTAAAAAAAAAAAACAACTACCTTGATTGACAATTTTATTGACATAATTCTATAAAGACTTGAATGAGTCTGGGAACAAGAATATTTCCATTCCAATAAAAATCACACAAAATACAAAATAAAAACACTAAAACACCCCACAATGTACCTACATATGGTGCCTAATAAGTATATAAGTAAACTGCATTTCTCAACAGAGAATTCAAATAAGGAAGATGTATGCTCCTCTAGTTAGTGTTCAAAATATAACAGACTGGTTTTAGACATTTTGATATATCACAAATATTCTGGAAATGTCAATATTATAATGTAAACATTCTCAAGAATGCCATTTTATTACAATGCCCACACAATATTTAAAATATATATACTCCAATGTGCAGCACTGAGAAAAAAGATGCTATGCTTTTCAGTTTAACATGTTGTTTTCTTTTCTCAACCAATTCTCCAGGTACTTAGAAGATTGCACAATTTGCTGTATATTATTTCTAAATCTAAAACACAGTCCTTAATCTCCATAACTGTGATTACCAGTCCTTCTATTTCTACTGTCAAGTATACTTTATTCCACTGGGATTGAAATCCTTTACTCACTCTGTGTTCAAGAACATTCATAAATCATCTAAAATTCAGCTGCCTGTATCTTCGGTCAGGCATGACAAAACTACTCCAGACATAGCTTATATTTTTTGTCACTACCAAGTTAAAAGGAAACAAGGGTAACAAAAGTAAGTCAATGATGCTGGCCTCTTATGTCACCAGATCCACAGTTTGCCTATGTTCTTTCTATCAAAATTTCCTTCTCTCCACCATTCATATCTTCCATTTTCTTCATCCTTTATCATATCCCTTTTGTCATAGTTGGTTGGGATATAATGTCAGTTTTTTAGATTGTTGAGAAAATGAGTTTCAAACGAAGACCATTGTTTCCCTTTGGCTACACAGACATTACTGAATTCATACCTGCCCTGTACACCTTGAAGATGAATGAATGCTTTAATCCTCTCAGAGTGTGTACAGCAACAGCGTAGGTACATTCATCAGAGCAAAACTCAGGAGGATGAGCTTTGGAATTGCTGGGCTTTGGCCTATTACTGAAAGCTACCAAAGGATATGGAAAGAGCCCTGTGTCATTTTTCATAGCTTTTTTAAGCTCTGAAGCATGTCATTTTGTAATTTAACAAATATTGTGTCAAGCACTGTGCCTTCATTAAGAATGCAGCAGTGATTATGATAGAAAAGGGCTTTACTGTCAGTTGGTTTACAAGGATGTAAAGTAAATATATATTATAACAACAAATGATTATGCAAGATAATGAATTAATAGATCCCTTTGATTCAAGCATCGTGAATCCTGGAAAGGAGAGAATATATGTTTGGGACCAGAACAAGGGAGAAGATCTTGCTAGGTCTTATAAGTTAAGATTAGAAGTTTCGATTTTCATTATCCAGGTTGGATGACAAGTCATCTAAAGCTTTTAATTGGCAAAACAGAACAATTTGCTTTACACTTAAAAATGTTCATCAGATTACTTTAAGGAAAATATAGGGAGTTGGAAACAGAAAATCAAATAGAAGATTATAACCAGTGACATATGATGGTGTCAACTAGGAAAATACAGTGAAAATAAAAAATGAATTGATGTGAGACACATTCAAGATCCGAAGTAAGATAGGTGCAGTAGCTTTGGAATCCAACATATTGTGGCTTGAGTCTTTCTCTAAAACTAGGTATGGGACTTTGATAAATTTATTTAATCTTATAACATTCAATGCAGGCAATTGGCTCAATCATGATCAGCACAACATATGGTAGATTGTAAAAATGGATGATGGATTATTTTTATTCCTGCATTAGCACTCTTGTGATGTGATTTTTCATATTGTCTATTTGTTTCTTTACCTTTTGCTCTGAGTTGACCACTTACCAGATAGAACATTAGTATTTTCATGAATTAGAGTCTTAAACGTAATTTTATGATGAAATGTTCCAACTATGTGCTTCTGAAAACCTGCCACCCCCATCATGAGATGAAGCTGTGACTGGCCTGCTATGTGATAAGACACATGTGACCTGGTTTCTTCTTCCATAACAGACTACTTCCAGAAGATCCCCAACAGCAAAGCTGTGCAACTGACTGGCAGGTAACTATTTTCACATGAATATGCTTACTTGAGGCCAACAGAGGAATGATACATCTAAAGCCAGTCAGAATTGCTAACATACAGAATCATGAGCTAAATAAAAGGTTATTTAAAGCCATGAGGTTAGGATGGTTTGTTATAAAGCATTAGGGAACTGAGAGATAAGTAAGAATCAGTAAGAATTAGATTAGGAGATTGTTCAACACTAATTAGAACTTGTGAATGGAAAACTGGAAGTGTAAAATTCTCCATAATGATTTTAAATATGTTAGAAGATGACAGTGAAACATATTGATTGACAGTAAAGGGAAATAGCTCATCTGGATGGCAATACAAAGAGAGAACATTCCTTTTAAAGATCATGAAGAAAGCTCTATGTCAATCCAGCAGGTTGATAAAGCTAGCAGCCATTCAGGTCAACTAGGGTTCCTAAAAACACAATTCTAATTTCTTACTTCATCCTTACTGAAATTTTATAGTACTGAGAAGTATAGACACACACTGTGGAATGTCAACCTAGAAAACATATAAGAAATTGTATTCAATTTTACTGTTCAAATTTATAATCTAACATTATAGATCTCAACTTTTTCTTCTCAAAGTTACAAGACTCTTCTTTCAAACTTGGGAAGAAAAGATAGGGTTTTTGTCACAAAAATGTTTATGATGTCTCTGGAGAGCTACCTTTTATAAGTAAAATTCTGTTTCAGAAAAACAGAATCCAAATCCTGAGAATACAACTCAAAAATATATTTTGCATTAGAAATATTACATTAATTTTGTATGTATTCAAAGATAATTCCTGGATACTACAATTACACACAAGAAACAGAAACTTGTATTTCAATCCATATATTACTTATTATTTTGGCTTGAGCACATCACCTACTAACTCTTCATCTTTATTCCCATACCTATTTAATTAGAGTTTTGAGTTAAGGTCTCTAAAGTACTTTTTATTTCAAAGAGTCTATGATTTATGACACAGGCTTCTATTGTCAATTTAATATAACCCAACATATACTAACCATTTAATTTAACACAGCCACCCCCGTCACATGAGGATTTCTTGTTTGCTTATGTAATTATGTTCACATAAGAAGATTAATTCATTAAGTCCAAGTCTCCTTTGTGGCTGTAAGCAGTGAATAGCCCATACATCAGTTTATCCCATCTATTCAATATAAGCTTCTGCCCAATCAATAGTATGTGGTCACCTGTCAGGAAAATGCAACCAAGACAGATCACCACAGGCACACCTTCAACCTTGATATTGATTTGCCATCTTTGATTTATAAAATATACCATGATTTCCAATTACTGTTATTCAGCTGTGTTTGATCACATTAGTATTTGAAGAGTTTCATTATTGATTTGTTTAATGGCAATCTCACTAAGTACCAATATATTTTATGGAATTTTAAGAGCATATGAATAATTTCCTTGCATTTTTTTAAAAAAGATTTTCATGATGGAACAAAAGACTATAAACATTTTTAACATTTAATTTTTGAGTTGCTTTGTATTATTGAAAAGAAACTTAAGAGTTAAATTACCCTGAGGGGATAATATCAAATAATTGAGGTAGGCTTAGTAAATGATGTGGTTCTTAGAGGTGATACTAGATTAGCCATGCACAGAGGCAGAATAAGAGACCAATTGCTGAGTTTAATAAGGAGGGCCCCAAAACACTAATCAAGATAAAAGAGTCACATTAGCATTCTAGTTCATATCCCTGAATTCTCTTTATTAATTTAATTATTTGTGTAAAGCATTTTCCCATAAAACAAAATGTATCTACCTAACTTATGAAATAGTAAAGTATCATGTGAACTAATTAATTTCTATTCTTTCAATATCATTTTAAAATAAGAGTTCTTAGCTGACAACTCAGCATTACTTAATGGCTATCAAAATGTAACAAACAAACTCTATCAATTAATGGCAAGGCACAAGTATGGATTTCAGGAGTAAAAATTTGAGCTGTCAAGATTTGTCCTATTAAGAAGCCAGAGGCCAGAAATGGTGACATATGCCTATAATTCCAGTTACTCCAAAGGCTGAGGCAGGAGGACTACAGGCTTGGGGCCTGTGTAGGTAATCTAGTTAGACCCTGACTTGAAAATAAAATTTAAAAATGGCTGGAGATATAACTCACTTTCCTAGTATGTGTGGGGTCTTGAGTTCAATACCAGTACCAGGAAAACAAAAGCAAGAAACAACACACACACACACACACACACACACACACACAAGCCAAGTTAAAGTCTGTAGAGCTAGGAACATTAAAATGTGTATGGAGATGTTCTCCTCGAAATCATAAGCCACAAGATGACAACATATACTTTGGATTCTCCTGATGTTACACCTGTAATTTCTATGCCTGAATTCCCCTCATGTTGCACCTACAATTCCTATGTCTAGATCATATTCAGAATCTGACTCATACTCTTGAGAGGCTAGCTACAGATATAAAAACTTAATTGTTCTTGATAAGTTCATTGACCTGATGAGCCTGGGGAAAGTAGTAGTGTGCAAATGGTGGTTGAAATGAGACAAGGAAGAAAGAAAAAGCAGAGAGAATTAAGATAATAGAGGGGTACTTGACTTAGGGAAAATTAGCTGGACATGATAGCACATACCTATAAGCCTAGTGGCTGAGGCAGGGGGATGGCAAGTTCAAAACCAGCTTCAGCAAAAATGAGAACTTGTCTGTAAATAAAATACAAAATAGGACTGAGGATGTGGCTCAGTGGTTAAGTGACCCTGAGTTCAATCCCTGGTAACCACCCACCAAAAAAAAGAGAATCAGTGGAGAATTTTTGTCTTGTCAAGGCCAAATTAAAACAAAAACATAAAAAAATACAGGATTTTTAAAAATTAGTCAATAAAAATGTAAAATTCTAAAAAGGCAAAGCAAAAGGAAGGGTATTTTTTTGTTTGTTTGTTTGGGTTTTTTTTTTTTTTTGGTCAAATACTTCTATTTTTACTCAAGAAAACATTCAATAATCACCATGCTTACTCAAGCTAGTTTCTCAACACTTGGTTAAAGAGTTTTCTCATTTAATTTCTGGACTCTTCCAATGTCTTAGCAGACATTTAATACTATTTCTAGTGATCAGAGAGGATGGTTATATTTTTGATTATGAAATATTACATTAGACATTATTTGGTTCTTACTCCCTTCCCTGAAATTCCCTGTCTCCCTCTATTATGCTCAAGATGCTGTCCAATTATATTTTCCATCTCATTTGGAAATTTGGAGGGCTTTTCCTACATTCTTTTACAGAACTATTAAAAATTAACCAGCATAAGAGAATATATGAAAAAAATAAGACATAAAAAAGTCCTCGCACATAACCATTGCTTAGTTCCATGATTTGTAAGTTATGACTTACATTTCCTGAGGTAACAGTCTTAATCTACCATGGCTCCCTTGTTTGTTTTCCCAATCCATGTTTGGAAGGAAGCATTTCAGCTTGAAAACGACCAAGAAGCCCCCATCCTGATTCTGCAACATTGTTCCTTGTTGAGGAAATTTTTACTACAGGGCTTGCTTGCATTGCTCTAAATGTTAGGTAACTATTTATAGCCATGGCCACCCTAACTGGGAGGTGAGATTGGAATAATTTGCCAAGAACTTGTATTTAGAGTCTTAGTTTAAGAGGTGGTTTGAAACTTCCCAATACTGTTGCCCGGGGCATGGGGATACTTGCTCTGCTGTCAGTCATTATATCTACATGTTTTGGAAGGAAATGCTGTTAAGTCTCACAATCAGCCGTCTCAGGATTGGAAGCTTTTGGAGGTCGAAGACACTAACTGAGCTCTGTCTTTCCATCACATGCATACCTAGTAGGCTATACACAAATATTAGGTATTGCCACAAGAGTTTCTTCCCTATCACAATTCTAATTGCATCCAGCAGTGCTGAATTCAAATCAATTCAATTTAACAAAACACATATTGACAACTTCTCATTTTGCTGGCATGGACCACGTATAACTTGAGTTTTCTGCCCAAAGGTAAATTCTAAAATATTTCCCCAAATTGAAAGTAAAGCAGTAGCAGATGTCTTTGCTAGTGATCAGCAGGAGCCAAACTGTAATTAGCACTAACAATAAGAAAGGCTCTGAGCCTTAAGAAACACTGTTCTCTCTGAGCTCAAGTCTCCATTTTTAGAATTCTTTCACTTCACCACTTGTCCAGGCCAACATACTAAGCTGAAGGAATGGCTAGAACTGCAGCTTCTGTCCAGACACTGAGAAAAAGTCCTCATCACACATGCGGTTGCCACTTAACATGGTGATATCTCCTTTGTGGGAGAATTCACTATTTTTACCAGGTTTTTCAATAAGTGATTTGTATATTCTTGGACAAAATTTACACATGCAAACAAGCATATTTTTACTCTAAAATCTGGTCACTGATCATTCTGATGATGGTACCTTCTGAAAGGTCTTCTGAAATTACTTTCAGAACCAATTTATGAGCTACACAAAGCAAATTAGTGAGACACATCCTTTGTTATCAGACCTGTAAGAAAAGCAGTTTCTTTGCTTTCCTCTTACAGTTAATTTGTTTTTCTTACTGAGTATTCCATACTTGAACCTCAAAACTATCCAATCATGTTCTGATAAAGAACATTTATTTGGCTATTAGAAAACAATAACAACAGAAAAACTGTTCCCAAAATAAGTAGATTTTTGACAGATATCTGTATGGAGTTTTTCCATGGACATCTATTTACCATTTCACCCTCATAAATGTGCCAGTAAGAGAGACCAGAAATGGTCAGAATTTATTTAGACCCCATACAAATTAGAAAACCAATAATAGAATTGAGAAATAAAGGTTAAAAAATGAAAAGTTAGTAGTTTAGCACAAGTCAGGAAATATAGAAAGACACAAATTAATGGTTCTAGGAATCAATATGATGAGATTTATTAAATCTGTGACTGAGACTGGATTAGAATTAGAAGGAGAAAATTTTTTAAAAAAGTGTTCTCAGGACTCAAGGCAAGAGGAAGCTGTATGGACAGCAGATGATGTGTATGCCAATACAAGGCCAGTCAGTACAAAGATGTGAAAGTGGTTAGAAAGGTACAGATGCAAGACAGGTCCAAGTGAGTTGAGCCACTCTTTGCAATGCAGACTAACAAGAGTCATCCCAGAATGGATGTGAGGAATTTGAAGAAATTCAATGAAGACACCTGAGCAAATACTGCTCTCTCCTGTGTTTGTAACCAGTGTGACTGCACCACCATATTTACATCACTGTTTGAGGCTAATATTTTCTTTTTACTCTCAGCATAGGATCTGTCATATCCAAACAGGATAACTATAATCTCCTCTCCCTTGGACTTCCTAGTGTGAGCAGATGCTGTGATATCTCAAATTGTTATGTGTTACAATCAGAAAAAATATATAGCTTTTGGATCATACTTGGGTAATGGAAAATAAGTTTGAGGTCTTTACCAAGTGAAGAGCTATATGAAAGCAGGAATGATCACTAAGTCTAACACGAGGAGACCTCTGGTAACTAAAACCTTCCATGCAAAGACCTGATAAATTATTTTAATTTCATAAGGGATAAAATAAGCATAATCTGTATATAACAGACCAAAAAGATGTTGAATTAAGGAGAGAATTTTAAAAAAATCAAAATTCATTGAAATTCTACCATCTGCATAGGGAAACATCAAGAGAAATGAAATATTATTCCTTCCTTCAATAAAATTCACTTTCATTAAGAAGGATGTACATTTTGAAGGGCAGGTACCAGAGATTGAACTCAAGGCCACTCAACTATTGAGCCATATCCTCAGCCCTATTTTATATTTTATTTAGAGACGGGGTCTCACTGATGTGCTTAGTGTCTTGTTCCTCCTGCCTCAGCCTTCCAAGCCGCAGGATAGACATTTTTAAGATCAATAGAACACACAGCTTCACCTATACATAAGGAAAATTTCACCAAAAAGTTTCCAAGGGGGTTGGAAACAGTGGAATTAGACAACATTAGATTTTATAGGAAAACCCATTACAAAACAAGACAATAGTATCAAAATATCAGAGTGCTATATGAATCTAGTTTTAAGAAATATCTCTTAGTTACTTTGCATATGTTTTTCTATAACAGGAAATGGTATGGTACAAAGTATGTGGTGAGGCTAAGACTTTTGGAACAGATAAAAAAGTAAACAGAGAATAACTTGGAAAAATTGCAAATAAATTAGAACTTTTTATATATAACTTTTAAATGGGTGATGCATGGTTGGATAATTTTAAAAAGGCAATGTGGATTATTCCTGTCTTTTTGTTTAATTTATTAGTTCTTTATAGCTATACATGACAGTAAAAATATTTTGACAAAATTATACAAGCATGGAATATACCTCATTCAAATTAGGACTCCATTCTTATGGGTATACATGATGGTGGGATTCACTGAGGTATTTTCATATATGTACATAGGAAAATTATGTTAGATTCATTTTATTGACTTTTCTACTCCTATCTCTCCTCCCTTCCCTTCACTCCCTTTTGTCTAATCTATTGAACTTCTCTTCTTTGCCTCCCTTCCTTTATTGTGGTTTAGCTTCCACATATCAGAAAGAACATCCAACTTTTTTTTTTTTTTTTTTTTTAGCATTGTCTTATTTCACTTAGCAGGATAGTCTCCAGTCTGTCCATTTACTGGCAAAAGTCATTCTTCCTTGTGATTTAGTAATATTTCATTGTGTGTGTGTGTGTGTGTATGGATATATATATATATATATATATATATATATATATATATATATATATATATATATATAGTAATTTCTTTACCCGTTCATCTGTTGAAGAGATCTAGGTTTTTCCATATCTTAGTTATTGTGAATTGTGCTGCTATAAACATTGATGTGGCTGTGTCACTGAAGTACGCTTATAAATCCTTTGGATATATGCAGAGGAATGGGAAAACTGGATCAAATGGTGGTTCCATTCCTAGTTTTTTGAGGACACTCCATACTGCTTTCCAGAGTAGTTGCACCAATTTGCAGTCCCACAAACAATATATGAATGTACTCTTTTCCCAACATTCTTGCAAACATTTATTGTCATTTGTATTCTTGATAGTTGCCATTTTGAAGTGAGATGAAATCTTAACGTAGTTTTAATTTACATTTCTCTAATTGCTAAGTGGTGTTGAAAATATTGCATATATTTGTTGATCATTCTTATTTCTTATTTTGTGGTGTAAATGCTCAGTTCCTTTGCCCATTTACTAAATGGGTTGTTTGTTTTTTTGATGTTGTTTCTTGAATTCTAGGTATATTCTAGAAATTTATGCCCCTTTTCTCTCATTCTGAAGGCTCTCTCTCCATAAATTCTGTTTCCTTTGCTGTGAAAAAGCTTTTTAGCTGATGCCATCCCATTTATTGATTTTTAATTTCATTTCTTGCACTTTAGGAGTCATGTTTAGAAAGTAATTTCCTGAGCCAATATGTTGAAGTGTTGGGCTTACACTTTCTTCTACTATGTGCAAAGGTTCTGGTCTACATCATCGATCCACTAGAGTTGATTTTTGCACAGGGTGAGAAATAGGGGTTAACACTCATTCTAACTTCTAAGGTTTTCCTCAATTTATTTTTTCTTTCGTGTTATGTGGTTTTCATTGTAGAAAGCCTTACCAACTTCTGCTAGATTGATTCCAGAGTATCATGTTTGTTTGATGCTACTGTCAATGGGATGGTTTTCCTGATTTCTCTTTCAGTTGATTCATCGTTGAAGTATAGAAATACAATTGATTTATAGATATTAATTTTGGTTTTTTTTTTGTTGTTGTTTTTTAATTTTTATTGTTGGTTGTTCAAAACATTACATAGTTCTTGACAAATCATATTTCACACTTTGATTCAAGTGGGTTATGAACTCCCATTTTTACCCAGTATACAGATTGCAGCATCACATTGGTTACACATCCTCTGTTTTACATATTGCTATACTAGTGTCTGTTGTATTCTGCTGCCTTTCCTATCCTCTACTATCCCCCATCCCCTCTAGATATTAATTTTGTATTCTGCTACTTTGCTGAATTTATTTATGAGTCCTAGAATTTTACTGGTAGAGTTTCTTGGGTTTTCTAAATATAGAGTCATGTCCTTGACAAACTGAGATAGATTTAGCTCTTTTCCTAATTGTATCCTATTAATTTCTTTCTTCTAATTACTCTGGCTAGAGTCTCAAGGACAATGTTAAATAGAAGTGGTGGAAGAGGGCACCCTCCTCGTTCCAGTTATTGGAGGGAATGCTTTCAATTTTGATGTTAGCCTTGGGTTTGTTGTAGATAGCTATTACAAAATTAAGGTATGTTTCTGCTATCCCTAGTTTTCCAATGTTCTAAACATGAATGGATGCTGCATTTTGTCAAATGCCTTTTCTGCATCTATTGAGATAATCATGTGGTTTTGTCCTTATTCTATTTATGTAATGTTTTGCATTTATTGATTTCTGTATGTTGCTTCTTTCCTGAGATGAAATCCATTCCACCATGGTATATTATCTTATTGATATGTTTTTGTATGTGATTTGCCAATATTATATTAAGAATTTTTGCCTCTATGTTCATCAGGGACATTTGTCTGAAGTTTTCCTTCTTTGATGTGTCTTTGTCTGGTTTTCGTATCAGAATGATACTGGCTTCATAGAATGAGTTTGGAAATGTTCCCCCTTTTTCAACTTCATGGAATAATTTGAGGCAGATTGGTATTAGTTCTTCTTTAAAGGCATGGTAGAACTTGGCTAAAAATTCATTTGGTCATCGACTTATCTTTGTGGATAGGCTTTGAATGGCTTCAGCAATTTCATCATTTGAAATTGATCTGTTTAACTTTTCTGCATCCTCCTGGTTCAATTTGGGTAGATCATATGTCTCTAGGAATTTGTCAATAACTTCAAGGTTTTCTACCTTATTGGAGTATAAATTTTCAAAAGAGTTTCTGATTTCCTTTGTATTTCATTAGTATCTATGAGGATATTTCCATTTCATCACAAATTTTAACAATTTGAGTTTTTTCTCTCTTTAGTTAGCTTGGCAAAAGGTTTTTCAATTTTGTTTACTCATTCAAAGAACTAATTTTTTATTGATTTTTTAAATTTGTTTTTAATTTTGATTTCATTAAGTTTATCTCCAATTTCAATTATATCTTGTCTTTTAATGATTTGGGTGTTGATTTGTTCTTTTGATAGGTCCTTGAGATGTAAAGTAATAAATATATTCTTTTATTGAATGAGCTCAATGCTATGAACTTTCTTTTTAAAACTGCCTTCATAGTTTCCCAGAGATTTTGATACCTTGGATCACTATTCTAATTTATTTCTAAGTACTTTTTATTTCACCCTTGATTTCTTCTGCTATCCATTGGGCATTTAATAGTGAATTATTTAGTCTCCAGGTATTAGTCTCTACTTTTTATCCAATCATTAATTTATAATTTCATTCTATAATGAATGCAGGGTACTACTTTTTTTTATTTGTAGTGATGGGTTTCTAGTTGTGAATTCTTTATTTTTATATTTTTTTAGTTGTAGATGGACACAGTATCTTTATTTTATTTATTTATGTGGTACTGAGGAATTAAACCCAGTGCCCCATGCATATGAGGCAATTGTTCTACCACTGAGCCAAAACCCTAGCCCCTTGTTGCGAATTCTTTTAATGTAGTTTATCATGGAAGGTTTTTAACTTCATTTTCAAATTTGCATCTTAATTTTTCTGGGTATTTTGGGCTAGCATCCATTTTCTTTCAGAACTTAATATCTCTTATTCCAAGACCTCCTAGTTTTGGGGGTCGGGATTGAAAAATCAGCTGAGATACAGATTGGTTTACCTTTAATGTGACCAGTCATTTTTTTCTAGCCCCTTTTAAAATTCTGTCCTTTTTCTGTATGTTAGGCATTTGTATAATTAATGTGTCTTGTAGTGGGTCTGCTGTAATTTTGTATATTTGAAGTCCTGTATGCTTCCTGTATTTGATTTTCCATTTCATTCTTAAATTTTGGAATTTTTTGTTATTATTTCTTTTAAAAGATTGTACATTTCTTTAGTTTTTATTTCATAGCCTTTATCACTCCTGATGAACTTTAAATTCAGCCTTTTCATGTTATTCCATATTTTTTGAAAATCTTATTCATGGTATCTTAACATCTTTTTTCCATAGTCAACATTGTTTTCAAGATTATATAAATACTGTCTTTGTTGCCTGAAATTCTATCTTCCAATTTGTCTAGTCTGTTGATGATGCTTTCAATTGAATTTTTAATTGATTAATTGATTTCTTCATTTGAGGATTTCCAATTGATTCTTCTTTAGAATCTCTCCCTACTGAAGTGACCTTTCACTTCTTGTATTTTCTTTCTGATTTCACTCCTTATATGATCTTTTACCTCATAGATCAGTTTACCATAAACTTTATAAATTCCTTCTCTTACATGTCTTCCACTGTGGTGTTAATGGATCTGTTGTTGAGGTGTTCTGTGTTTCTTTATATAGTTTTCTTGCTTTTTCATACCATTCATGTGTCTATCGGGAGGGATCTGAAGCTGCAAAGTTTCTAACCTTTGAGTTTATAGTGTCCCTTACATTTGTAATACCTCACAGATTGCGGGGTGGTCCCTTTACATTTCTATTACCTCACAGATTTGGAGGTTGGGAAAATAATAGCAACAACCTATACAAACAATATATAGCAATAGATTAGTACTTAGTCTTTTATGATGTCTACAATGTTAATTGTCACAATACACAGAAATATATCAGTAATTCACATCAGCAAAGACAGTAAATAATCATAAATTATATCTGGTACAAAATCAAACAATATGCGTTATCTGTGAATTCTTGCATATTAATTTTTGCTATGTCATTAATGGTGGAAGCTGATGTTACATGAACCAATTAACATTAAGAAGTGTTAAGGATAAAGTTGATTAAGAGAAAAGAAGATGAGATTGAAAAGTAGAGAAATGTTTGCAATTTCAGAGGGTAAAGAGGGCAAATGCAGTGGTGACATATAATGTGTTGGTTATGAGGAGGAAGGAGAAACAATAGAAGTAAAACTTTAAAGAAACACTGAAAGACAAAAGAGTAGAATTTGGCTATTATCAAAAGAAAAAAGACAAAGGTAACCAAGGTAAATAGAGTAGTAGAAAAGAAAATACAAAACAAAATTTAAAAAATACTAATCAAAACCCCTAACTCAGCCAGTTTCGGTGGCACACACCTCTAATACCTACAGCGCTGGAAGCTGGGACAGGAGATTCACAAGTTCAAAGCCAGCCTCAGCAATAGCAAAGCACTAAGCAACTCAGTGAGACCCTGTCTCTAAATAAAATACAAAATAGGGTTGGAATTGTGACTCAGTAGTAGAGTGCTGCTGGTTCAATTCCTGGTCCAAAATAAAAAAATAAAAACCTAACTCTCAAAAAACAGAGCAAACAAAAATAACTACCTACAAAACAAGGCTAGAATTGAAAAGACAGAAAAAATATGCATATGCATAAATGTCCTTGAACCAAACAGTACACATTCAAAAGAATAAAAAACAAAAGAAAAATGAAGACTCCTGGTGAAAAGATAAGGAATCATTTCCATTATGGTTAACAAAATAGTCAATAGTCAATGAGAATATGTTTGCTGTCTGTGCCCAGCTGATTTTCTTTTTTGTCTTCTTGAGGTATAAAGTGAGTGGGGAGTCTTTCCTTTATATTATGTTGATCACTGTTTTACCATTTGGGGTTTAAGACTTCTCAACTTCCCTTCTTGGTAGAGTCCTTTGGGGTAAGATGGAAAAAGCTGTTTCTCTACTACCAGGGTGCTGCTGGGTTCTTTGAGAGGTGTTCCCATAGGTGAAGTTCCCTGGTACAGAGCTCATGTTTAGTGAGGTTCCAGGTACTTTATTGTATGGCAAGTTGTCTGGATATATTGAATTGATATATTTCTAGAGCCTAGTAGATGTCAATCTCCACTGGGAGACTGTACCCCAGGGCTGTCCCCAAGGTTCTACTTGTGGAATGGGAGAGTTTAGCCTCTGCCACTTCTGCTGTACTTGGATGTCGCCCTTTCTGTTCTCCCAGAATCAATTGCAGAGTGCTAAGTGGTGGGCTGGGGTGCTAAACAGGTGGTCTGGGTGGTGAAGCAGCAGGCTGGGTGATGGGCCAGACAGGCCAAGTGCCAAGAATTGTCAGACCCACCTGTTCAAATTCCTGACCCATGGTAGCTGGCCTTGTGAGCTCCTGCTAGCCCCGGGACTCAAAAGTTTGGAGGAAGCTGGATTCTCTCCAGCCTTTCCATTTATACTTCCATAGGAAAAAATGCTTTCAGAATTTGATTTTCCCCAGATTTACTAGGCTCAGGTAAGTCTTTGACAGGCTCACAATAGTTCACAGGGACCCAGCCAGAAACTCCCAGATGTGATTTCCCAGGTTGGTGCCACTACATGGTAGTCCCAAGATGGCTCCTGGCTTGGCACCCCACGGATGATTGGTAACTCAGGGCATCATTTGTAGACTCATTTAATAATTTGAAACAGCTTCTGAAATGGAAGGGGGAGGCTGCCTCTCCAGTGTCAGCATTTTCTGTGCAAAGTCTAATCATAGTATTTCTTAGCTTTTTACATCCTTATATGTTAATTCCACTGCTCCTGCAAGCATTTTATCTCTAATCTGTTCCCTTTCCTTGTTTAATGTACCCAAACTTTCTAATTTTCTAAGGCTCTCAGTCCAATATTGAATATTAGCAAAAATTTCTTTTTCACCCACATCAGGGAGAAGCAATATTCCCACTCCTTGCATTCTGGTGTATCTGAGCTATGAGAAATGCTGCTTCACTGTAATCTGCCATCTTCTCTTTCATCTCTTTGAGAATTTAATACATATATTATAACAAACTACAATTCCCAAGGAATGATGAAAACACACAACAGATACCATGAATTCAACATACAAACTTAAAACTGAACTGTTCTTCACTTTTTCTATTTGTAAACAATGAAGCTAATTTGCACAGAGCACACTTTGTAATGCAACATTCAGGTAGCTTTTAGGAGGGGACACTCTGCATCAGCCAATAGAGTGCCAATGCCAGGCCCACCACTTTCTAATAGTTTGACCTAGGAAAGTTTCAAAGTCTCCAGCATTTGTTTCCTTCTTTTCAAAGGTTAAAAGTAGCACCTCAGTATAGTCCCAAGAATGAAATGAGATAATGGGAAGGACTGATGAGCTCAGTTCCTGTTACAGTGAATGCTGGTTATTATATTAATAACACAAAGGCACTTGCTCTTATGTTCACGAACAAGTATATAAAAGTCTTGCAGATGACTGGAATTCAACACATAGAGCAATAGGAACGTCTCTTGACAAGGGGCTGGAAAATGATATTAAAAAGACAGCCCTTGATTTTAGTCTCTTTTTATCAGTCAACAAAACTCCTTAGTATTCCCAGTCTCTCATGTTTGAATTTCCTCCTCTCTTCCTAATACACTCGGATGTACACCCTTGCTTTAAAAGTTTCTTCACTGGGTCTCTCCTCAACAACTCCAACACTTTATAAGGCAACCAAATTCCTATCATAAACTAGTCACTGCCTTCACCAGACTGAAGACAAAAGCAAAGAAGGACTGAGCTATTTCAAATCCTCCTGATTTTATGAAGTCAGACCTCACTGGGAAATAGTGGAGTAAGCCCTACATCCAGCATTCTCTGGCTATCAACGCTCTTTCATCTCTAGAAAGCTATTTTGTGTTTGTAAGCTATAGAATCTTCATAGAGAAAATAATCATCATAGAGAAATAAAGCTATCTACAATATCTTTCAAATTCGTAATAAATTCCAATGTTCCTCTGCTTCTCTTTCTGGGAAAATAGTTGATTTTTCCTTAAAAACTGGTTCCCTGATTACTGACCAAAAATTCCACATCTAAAAGTTCTCTATTTAAAATATAAAATTATTTTTCTTCAAGTCATACATTTTATGTGTATATATGTGATTATGTCTGATGAAGGCATGTGTAATCTTTTGAGCCTTTAAGTGTATGCAAAGCAGGGCAAAGGCGAATTCCACAGCACCCAAAGTGGTACCATATATTTTTGGCAGCCTTGAAAGAATGTAAATATTGGCAAAATAGAGGCCATTGAGAAAATTTTCTTCAAAATGCAAAACTTTAATATTTTAAAGTTCAAAATATTTTTGTGGTGCTCTTATTTATGAAGTTCTATCTCATGTTAAAATAGTATGAACTTTCAATATGCTGTCATGACACTGCCCTTACTCAGCATACACAAGTCCTGGGAGCTATCAGAACTAACAATAAGGAACAGAATCATCAGAAAAATTTCTGAATTCCTCTTTATTGTTTTACACCATAAAAAAAAAAATCAAGATATGTTGCAACAGTGAAACTATCACAGAGGGATCATGGCCCAGAAGACTATTTGACTTTGAATTAAAACCAAATAAAATTAACTGAAAGAAGGGAAAAATTTAAAGAACCAAACTAAATTTCGTTATTTTGTGGAGTAGTCCCACATAGGATGCTCAAGTCCCTGGATTACTAGAGGACTTAGAGCTGGAATCTGACTCCATTGGTGTCAGCCTCACCTCTGTATGCCATCTTTTCCTGCATCCTTTGATTCATATCTTTGCATTTAAATATTCTACTGTAGCTAGGTCTGTCCAAAGCCTGAAATATTATTTCAAATCATATCGTCCTCCATGCTTCAGGTTTCCATTTATACAGCTTTATAAGAGCAACATATTTCTTACTCAGCATTCCCTGTTGGTAGAACTCATAATAATTTCCACTTAAATGCAAACTCCATAATAACCAAAATATTTATTATAGAAAAGCCACTTTCTATTCCATTCTGATATTATATTCATACATTGAGTTTCTTCTCCTGAGGCAAAAAGAGTTAACAATTCTGATAGAGAGAATGCAATTCAAAGGCCATTTAAAGTGATTTAACTTTTTTTAATGTTCAGCTTAAATATGAAAGGGGAAAAACTCATTCTCCAAAACTAGCATTTTAATTAGGGCAAATTGAGAATTTTGTTCCAGCTATTAGGAGAGAAGTTCTTGTAAATTGGCAATAATGTTGAAAAATTTCCTATTCACCAAATGAAAAATGTTACTGTATAGTAGCCAAAATAAACAGACTAAATTCTTTCTGTATCTCATTCTTTCCTTCTGTCTTTCTTTCCCAGTCTGACCCTTTTTCAGGATGACTCCGTCAGCTGTTGGAAGCTGATTATATACAGAAGGTGTGCATGTAAGGATGTTTTTGGTTCTTCAGTGGAACAAAGACCTGTGATGTTCAGCTGAATGCTGTACTCTCTGGCAGCTTGCCATCTGCAAAAATTGACACTTGGCTCCCCTGGGACCACTGAACAGCAACACTGTGAGATGGTAGCTAAAGAAAATGGACATGGGAAGCACTAACTATTTGACACAAATAAAATGGCAGAGCCAGTTTGCTTTCAAAATAGAGTGGGGAAAGTCAGGCCTTTCTGGCCTTTCCTGAGTTTTCTTCAGTGTCTTTTCTCAAAGAGACACTTAAAAATTCAAGAGTGAAATTATTTACATTTTGTATTGTTGCTTAAAGGAACAAACTGGGTAGTTGACTAATGGCAAGTAATCTAAATTAAAACAGTGTAGGTGTGGTACAGTATCATATCAAGAACTGTGGGCAATTTGTTGTTTTATTTCTACTTTGAAAGCCACATGATAGGCCCTTATATTAGTTGACTTTGTAC
This sequence comes from Marmota monax, assembly GCF_021218885.2. Classification (NCBI taxonomy): domain Eukaryota; kingdom Metazoa; phylum Chordata; class Mammalia; order Rodentia; family Sciuridae; genus Marmota; species Marmota monax. The sequence continues at coordinate 967,769 of NW_026695197.1, read as the reverse complement.
ACTTTTGATTTTTATGACAGTTATAAACACATGTAATTCCATGAGCTAATTTTCCTTAATGATATGTGAATAACTCTTGTCAATTTTTTAAATAACAATTTTCTTATATCTGAAATATGTACTATATTTTTGCTTAAATCCAAGAATAAAATGATCATATAGGAAGTTCTGCAATATACTGCAATATGGACACTGCAAATGAAATAAACATAATGTAAACATTACTAGATTTTGCCTAATATTGCTGAGGGCCATTGCTAAGTAAGAATGACGCATGGCATGGCATGACCCAGGTCATTTGCAGTGTCATTGCATGTAAGGTGACCTTGCTCAAGGACCAGGGCGGATCCTGGTTTAGGGCTGATCAGGGTTTAGGGCGTTCCCGGTTTAGGACAATCCGGGTTTAGGGTGGTTCCAGGTTTAAGGTGTACCCTGCTGGGAATAGGGCGTATCCTGCTGCCTCAGGAGAGCCTGCTTGTTGAGTTCCCGTTGAGTTCTCCTTGAGTTCTCGTGGGATTCAGAGAGTATTTTGGGATTTTGCCCAGAACGTGAATTTGGCGGAGAACGTGAATTTCCCCAGTACGTGTGTAGAGTGCCGGTGTGAGTTGGGGAATAAAGAGTTTCTGTTTGAATCTACAAGGTGTGTGGTGGCTCATGATTTTGTGCCCAGCCAGACTGCGGCATAATATAGTTCATTAAAAGTTTCCTTCTTTCTGGTATTTTAGAAAACTGTTCTTATGAATACCACAATTTATATTGTTAAAATTAATGAAATCATTAATTCCTGTTAAATTAAATCTTCACTGGAAAGTAGACATGTTACAATATATGAAAATATCATTTGATGCCGTAATTAGAGTCTGGGCCTTATATCTGAGCTCGAGTTTTGAAAGCATATTGTTGTTTTATAATGCGTTATTCTACAAGTCATTTAATGATATCCAGTTCTTATTGCATACTTTTGATATACTAAATGGTAAATATTGACAAAAGTTAATTCCTAAGAATAGGCAGAGACAGGAATGCAAACCACGTACCCTGCCCTCTAAGTCTTAATTCTTTCCACTACCTCTGTATTTTTGCTTTGATATATTTAGTTTTCATATAACATCATTCATGTTTTCCAGCTGTAAACTCAGGAACAGAAATGATAAAGCTCTTCCCAGGTACACTATAATAACCAGTAAGTGGGGAGGGAGGAGCCTAGAGGCTCACACTCAACTTCCACATTCTCAGTTCCCCAGGCTTTCCTTTTCTAGGGAGAATGAAGACAAGAGATAGATGAGTTACTCTTTAGGAAAATCATGCTTGCAGTGACAGTAGGAAAGGAATACAGATTCAAATTTACAAAGTATACAGAAACAGCAGTGTTTTTCAGTGGAAAAAACTGTGTTTCAGGGAGGAAATTTTTGAGATTACTTGCCACAAATGTTAAATTGAGAAAGGAGCATACATAAAAAATAATCAAAAGAATAATATGTTGGTCAAAACCCAATAGGCTTTCTCATCAGTAAGATGAAAAGGGATTATATAGTTACTATAATAGAAATGCTGACGATGTCCTTAGCGAAATAACCACAAGGTTGGCAAGTATTTGAGGTGTTACTACTTATTCTCTAGTAAATCTCTTTAATATGACTTCTAAAAAGTTAATATTACTTATGATAAAGAAAATAAATAACAGCCCTGGATTCACATTTTAGTTCTTGTCAAGGTTTGGATATGAGATGTCCTCCTTATTAATGCAGGAACGTTCTGGATGAAATGATTGGATTGTGAGAGCTGTAACCTAATCAGTCCGTTCTAGTTTGAATGAACTGGTAGTAACTATTGGCAAGTGTAGCATGACTCAAGGAGAGGGTTCAGTGGAGATGTGCTCCAAAATAATTCATTTTCCCTGTGGCCCCTTCTCCTGCACCTCTTCTCTGCTTTCTGTTGCCATGAGATGAGCATCACTCCTCTACCATGCCCTACAGCCATGATGTTTTGCCTTACCTTGGGCAGTGAGTAATCAACTTGGTCAACCTCTGAAACTATAAGCCAACATAAACTTTCCCTCCTCTAAGTTGTTCTTGCAGGTACTTTGGTTATACTGGAAAGGGGGGAAAAAAAAATCTGATTAATGCAGTCTGATGCTAACCAATTTTGAGATATTTATCAAATTCCTTTGGCTCTTTGGGCCTTCATTTGTCTATTTATATGATTAGGAAGATACATTAGTTTGAATCTTAGACATTAAATGTGTTGGTATATTTACCCTAGTAATTTTGGAAATTGTCTTCAACTTTGTTTTGTTATATTTTGTAATAGGGATTAAAACATAAATATAGACTGCTTTAAATTTTGGAAAGAATCAGAAACTGAATCTTAAAGCTAAGAGGATCGCTAGATATTATGAAATAGGTAGCCATCTTCAAAGTATACATGTAAGATTAGAAAGAATTATATGCCCCCAAATATAATCTCAAATCCTGGCCACTGGAAGAAATTCCCATATTTGAGTCATTCATTTTGGAAAAGACTAAGTTTAGAAAATAATCTCTTATATTAGTAGCAAAATAATCCATAAGTAGAGGTAGAAAGTTAAAAATAGGACACCAGAGTATGTTGTTCTTACAACTAATACTAGTCTAGGCATGGGAAGGAGTATTATAGAAGAAATGTGCAAAAATTGAAAGAGAAACAAGATGTGAGTTTTACGAAAATGAGCCAAGGATGGCCCTGAATATATTTCAAGTCTAGCAACAGTGGAAATTGCCATGTATGAAGAGAGTATCAACCATCACCAATAGCCTTGTTCAGTCCATCACCTATCTGATCACTGAATCTTTTCCCATCCTCTCAGCACTTAACATTTTAAGTTCAGGGTAAGATTACTTGAGGGAAATGTGTTTAAGTGGGTTTTAGATCATGCTATGGGCTAAAACTTCGTTTTATTTCAAAATTCATATGTGGAAGCTTCAATCCTCAGGGTGATAGTTTTCAGAGGTGGGACTTTTTTTTCTGATGTAATTAAGTTTAGATGAGGTCATTGGAATTAGTACCCTTATAAAGAGATGAAGTGACCAGAGTTTTTCATCTACCATGTCATAATATTGCCAGAAGACAGCCAACTGCAAACCAAGAGGTCCCTCTAAAAAAATCCAAACATTTTATATGTTAAGAGGTTTCAGGATGAGTATTTCCAGGCTTCTCAAGTCTTTTACATGAAAATACAGAAAGAAAAGTTTTTGAAATCATACAAAATTAAATTTCATTCCTGACTATATTAGTTAATAACTATGTAAATTTTGAAAACTATAGTAGGCTGTTTTAAGCCTTAATTTTATCATCTGAAATATGAGGACATTACTTTCTACATTCTTTCTCATGAAGAAAAGCTGTGATAAAGGTAATAAATAAAATATAATAATATGTTCTTTTTTAAATGACAGCCTCTTAACTCTCTGAGCTTGAGCCAGATTCTTCATATTATTAGTCCATATCCACATAGCACACTTCCATTCTATTTGATATGACTTTTTCTGAAGTACTGCACATTAAGACAGTATATTTATTTGTCTCCAAAAAACAAATAACTATTTGTACCAAATGAATCAATAATAAATCTTGGAAGAAAAAAGATGCTTTGATACATTTTATGTTGTCCTAAAAGACCACTTTTCACAAAATTAGATTAGTATTTTTCTATTTTAATATGATAAGATCGTATGTTCTTTTAAATTATTGGTAAAAAAATGTAAAACAATTATTTTGCATTAATCTTGCTAAGAAATGAGTTTCTGCTTTTAAATGTGTAGGTATATAAACATGTATATGTATATATTTTATATAAAAACATAGATATGTGTATATATATTTCTTCATTTATACCAGGTATTACAAAATTTTTAGATACTCGACATCCAAGCAATGTTTCTTTTCTCAAGTTACTTTTCTCAATGTTACTTTTCTCAAGTATGCAAATCACCAAGAAGTAACATGCTCCACTATGACATTGCACACTTAAACTCTAATCATAATTTTCTACTCTAGAATGTACTTCAAAAATCCTGTCAGGTAAAACTTTGAGCACAGCTTCTAGTAGAAAAATGTTTAAGAAGCTCAAGTTAACTTTGAAATTCACTTTTACTCATATTAATCTTTCAAGTTCATCTTTAAAATCTTTGATAATGCTAACTGCACAACAAAAGGGGAACATCTCTTGTTCCAAATAACATAAGACAATTTATATGAAATCTTAGCCCAATAATGAGTATATTCAGAAACAAAGGAATTCTAGTGCTTTTTCCTTTTAGACATTTTTTCCATTTTCAACTGTGATAGTCATCATGCATCCTATTATAAAGACTATTTATATGTGTGATTTGTATTATTTCCATGTTTTACATACAATCAGGTGAAGATATTGGAATGTTGGAATGTTTTACCATTTTGTATGGAACCATGACATAATACATGAATGTGTGTATGTATTTTGTGTGTATGTATATGTGTGTATATACGTGTGTGTGTATACATATAGGCATATATAATATAACATGAAGTCAAATACTAAATCAATATGAATATTGTATGTGCTAAATTTTAAGGCAACAGAATGCTGAAAAACAATTTCTGAGTGCTGTATAGCTGCTAATAATTCCTATCAAGCATAAATTCTTAACCTCAGATTAACTCAGTACAGAACAATTTTTTTAAGAAAAGGAAAAAAAAAGTTTATGGAGAGAGCACTAACAGAGAGGAAAGGAAGAGGAAAATTTGGAATATGTAAGGAAAAAAACAGATATAGAGCAAGATCAAAGCTTCCTTGTATATTTTATCATTGTACATCTGTCCTGAGATCATAATTCCTGCTGAGTTGCTATTCAGTTCCTGAAAAGAGTCAAGGGAGTAGTAGTGAATACTTGTCAGAACTCTTGATTTGTTCAAAAAGAAAAACCCAGCAACTTTTGATTTTGAACCTCATGGGTCCCTGGGACCCTTATCTTCTTGATTTTTAATACTTATGAGTGTAAGAAAATGGGCATGATGGTATATGTGCAGCTTTTATTATGTGAATTGTTGGAGCTCAAGTGAAAACTTAAGGTTCTCCCTATTTAATTAAGTGGCTTTCCTCAATTCTCCTTTATCTGAGCCTCATCCTGGTTCATTTATGGTTCTGATGGACAGTGGCTTTCTTTCCTCAGTGAAATGTTTCCCTCCTGACTACAATGGTCCACATAGAGATGGGTTTATCAAAGGTCATGTGGGAGTGACCCCTGAGACATTTTTACAGCCCTGCTCCATTTCAACTGTTATTTTTCTGTCTAACAGCTTTCCCTAGCAGAGTGGTGTGCCTAAAATAGAAATCATACCCTGGACTATAATCAAGTTCCTTTTTCCTTGGGAATAGAACAACCTCGAACTTCCCCAGAGCTTTGAGTTCTACTAATGGTATCTATCTACCTTAACTGTAAGTCAATTTACCTTAGTAATTTGTATGGGTAACAAAATGAAAAATAACCCAGATTAGTAAAGATTTGCTTTCATTTAATGCAAGCAGTAAATTAGGAAACAGTCAAGAAAATAGGTTCTCTTTTTCCCACTTGAGAAATTCATTATGAAATCTTATTCTTTTACCATAGATTATAGCTTCCTTTATTTCAACTCAACAAATATAAATTAAAAATTAAAATATAACAAAATCTAAGTATGAATAATAATGCTATTTTTTTTCTTGAAAAAAGAACCCTGCCATTGAGGAAGTGTTCTCAGTATAGTAATGTACAAATAATTGTACTTCTTGGTGATATATGAAATTGAAGACTGTTTAAAAGTAATAAAACTTTAAAAAGACAAGGACTATTAAATGAATTGTCTGCAAGGATCAATGGATTTAAACATCATGCCTTGGCTAATCTCCTGAGTTCTCAAAGAAATGCTGAAGATGTAGAATCTAGTAGACTCTATTTTTCACAAGCCCCAAACTTCTTATTAAACATGAATACAGAAATCTTTCTTCATAAAATCTGATATACTTTATAAAGGGAAGATAATTTACCATAGTGTGATTTTAGAAGCCTCGATTCTTTCTATGAGAACATCATTTATTAATTTCCCACCAAAATAAGGAAAATCTGTCTTTCTTATTGCAGGATAACACAGGGCCAAGTTTATCTTCCATCCTGACAAATCAATAGACATTTAGTCTGGAATGGGTCATTGAAAAGAGGGTACTTTAGTTTCTGGACAATTTAGTAAGGGAAAAAACCCTAACTTTTTAGTAATTTTTTTTAAACACTCACTGGTAGCATTTGAAGATTGATTAAATTTTGAACATAGAGTTGTTTTTTTTTTTTTAGGACCTCGATATAGACTTAATTTATGACCTATAAAAATGTGCTTTACTATTTTGTTTTGTTTGCTAAAAGAAGGACAGTATTAAAACAAACTAACAAAAACATCTAATTTATAGGAAATATTCTGGCACTAATATTCAGTTCTTAAATGTCAGATTGTATATTGACAATGGATTAATTAATATTTTTAAGGAATAAAGAGGAAGATTGAGGTATAGATAGTATTGATGAAATGGATCCTCCTTCTAAAATCAAAGTTATCCTAACCAAAGAGAAAGTGAGCCAAAGAAGAGTCAAGGTAATGACAGGTAACTGTCCTCATGTCAACTTCGATGGTTCAGGTAGAAAAGACTGACACAAAGTATTATATAAACTAAACAGAAAGTATACTAATTTCTGTTCTCATAACCTCATTCCCCTGGGCAATACATTTAGCCCAGATATTAGTTAGAAGATTTATATCACGTGAATGGAAATGTCATGAGATAGACATGGAGGTAAGATGATAGAAATGGATTAGAAGAAGCTGTCAAGTGTGTGTGTGGGGGGGGACAATAGGCATATGGGACTCTGAAAGACATCATGAGTTGGGGGAGTCTCTACTTCACCTCACCTTCTTTCGCACTTGCCAGAAGATGTGGCAATATATTTTTTTCTATAAGTCTTAAAATATATTTCTAATACCCAAGGTGTTTATACTTTCCAACCAAGAAGAGCCTGATACAAACAGCCCAAGCTAAAGAGCTCAAATGATGTCAGGGGCTTGACACTTAGAACATGAACATGCTAAACAATGGAAAAGCACCCTAGTATCGATCAATAGAAGGTAATTATGTACAATGATATGAAATCCTGACTCTCTTTCATTTAAGACCAGAAATATAACAGGTTGGAAAAGCACTTCCCTGTTTTCTAGAACTGGTCTCAGGGCATATGTGATTATAAAGACCTGAATCACTAATATTTTCTCTGTGGAGGCATTTCATCAACAGTAACCAACTGCTAGAGAAAAGGAGCATGTTTGGTTCATTTTAATTTTTACTTTTTTTCTGAAAATGTCACCACAGTCCTAGGAGATGGGATTTTGATGTCATCCTTCACTTACCCAGAAGCCTCAGTGGGCATGCACTGTGCCATCTCAGCTGTGAGCTCTTGTCTTCCCCATCCACGGGCTGAGGTGTCTGAACTACATAATCTCAAGTAGCCAACAGCAAGACCTGTCACCTCAGCAGTGAAACTGTGTATTCGCACAACTATCACAGAGGCCCATTATTTGTCTAGTGAAGAAGACTTCTGATGAATGTTTCTGCAATGACATTTGAGATGTCAGGGATGAAAATCCCCAAGTCAGAGATTTTAGTTCTTGGGGTCTCCAGAGCAGCGCTGTTGTCAGTTAAACTGAATAAGTGCAAAGACGTGCAGGTTGGATGGCCCGCAAATCAATTTATTATCACAGGCCATGAAACTCACATGTGGTAAAATCAATACAGAATTTCAGTTTCCCTGATAAAGAATCAAAGAGAATTTTATTTACTCTTTTACTTTGCAAATGTTACCTTTAAGTCCAATGAGGAAAGGTATATGTCAGACTTTTCCATAGAGTTGTACAACAAAATGATGTCCAAATGATAGTTAAGAATTAAACCGGAATGTTTTCAGTGCCTCGGAGCACAATTCAATCTGATGAAATGTTGACAGAGAAATATACATATATTTTAATGATTAAACCAATCCTGAGAGATTAAAATCATTTGGTTCCAAATGTAAAAAAGACAGAAGAGTAGCATTTTTTATATAAATAAAATGACTGTGCTATTATCTTATACTCATATATTTCAAATATTTTGACCATTTTTAAATAATTGATCATTAAGTCAAAGAAACACATAGTATGGGGATACTGATTTCTGAGAGTCACATGTCATTATAATAATTTGTCTAAATAATAAGAAAAACTCACAAAAACAACCGAAAAGTCAATATTGTGAACTAGACAGATTTAGACACTGTATTAAGGGATTTGTGCATGTGCATAAAATAATCTTTACCATAACTAATGAGGTAATATTTTCTTTATCCTCCTTTCACAAAAGCAGCAAGAGAAGTACGCAGAGTAAAAAAATAGCACAAGTTTACAAAACCAGCAAGCAGTTGAAATAAACAGGAACCCAGACAACCTATCTCTGAAGACTGTGCTCATGAGCACACTGGGATACTTATGAAATTTGGAAAGAAGCCATTTTCCTTCCAGAAGAAAAATGTTAACCAGAAGACTCTGTGTCAGAGCTCAGAGATTTGGGTACATTGCCTATAAAATGGCCAGATCCCCTTCTAATGGCATCTGACATCACTTTCAAAAAAAGCTGCTGGAGCCATATTATATTATATGTTAGCTTTGTAAGCTCTTTGAAATTACTGAAAATGATAATGAAATGAATAAGCATATTATAAAACAAAATATTTGTAACCCTGAGAAACATTATTATCAATTTAGCTCATCTCAGAAGTATTTCAAATACTCTTTATCTAAGCCTTGGTATCTTATATATCCTAAAAATTAATCTCAGTTTAAGTTATCTAAAATAAACAAAGAAAATATTAATTTTTTAAAAATTACTTTAAGAATCACACCCATACATGCATACACAAACACACACTATAAATCTAAATTCTGTAGTTGATTTGGGAATGCTACATGAGTTCCATTACTCAAATTAATCTAGTTTAAATTTATTATTATGTTACCACCCCTTTCATTTAGAAGTTTATGATGTAATTGTACTTGTTTACTAAATTAAAAACAGTTTTTCACAGAGACAATGTTCAGAAAACAGATGGACTCGTATCATATAAAATGCTCTTCAAATTTATTCTGGCAATCCTTACAGAATGAATGAAGAACCTAACATAAAATGTGTGCAATTCTATATGACAACAATTCAGCACACATTTGATATCTCATTAGCCAGGACTTTGTGGTCAGAGAATGTCCCACAGAGCAAATCATCTTTGCCATTCTGACAAGTGTATTAGAATATTACTCTTATTAAAATAACAGTGCATCCATTTTCTAACTGCGTATGTCCCTATTGTCAGAAGTCTAGTTTTTGCTTAATGTTAATGCTCTGAGTTCCATATAAATTCAAGCATTGGACATGAGTCTGTCCATTATAAAAAAAACGAAACAAAAAAAAAATGTACTGTTTTAAATACAGCTTGTTAGTACCATATGGGGATGAAAGAACACCACTAAACTCAGATTTCCATCTCTTGTTTATTAGCACAAGGTTAGAGTTGAGTGGAATTTAAATTCTAGTCTAGCATACATTTACTCTGAACAAGTTTGAAGAATAGAAAGTATATACATTTGCTCCCGTTTGTATTCCCAATTATTTTAAGGCAGCTTTCAGCCACAGGTTTGTTTTGTTTTATTTTACTCTTTTAATGGAAACGAGCAATGTATATAGATACAATAAATTCAGTAGGTATGTTTTCTTCCAATCTGGATAACACAGTTCTGAAAAACATAAAGAAAAGCATCTTTTTTAAATGGAAGAATCTCAGTCTGCTATTGAAAGTCTGAATCAAATATATAAAAAGAGGAGAGAAAATATATTTAATGTTCTTTGGACAGAATATGTTTTTATATCTTAATATATATTGTGGAATTATAATTGAGTCAAAGGGAAAATACTGCTACCTCACCCACTATTAACTGTACACAGATGCATATTGATGTTTACTTGCTTTCTTTCTCCCTAGAAACTCAGGTCAAGAGCTCTTGACAGCTCATCCACAGATGCCCACTGGTAAGGCAGCATGACAACAGTTTCTGTTATTTCATTTTAGAATTTCTCCCTGCAATGACATGCCAGTACCAGCTGGACATCTTGTATGTAATATCTGCCTCCTTTACATCTTTACCTAGGGATGGCTTTAATTCTCTTCAGGGAGAATTCATTTTAGTTTTTTCCCAGTAAGAGGACGCACTTCCTTTGCCCATATTCATACATTAAACTAGGAACAATGAAATATTAACATGGTTTTTAGCTTCTTCATTACTAAGATGAAAATAAAATTTATTGGCAGGATCTGGGCATAGGATCAGCACAAATTAGACAAAGGAACAAGTGAGATTATATGGTTTAAAGGATCCTTGAGAATCTTTAGATCATCAAATTCCAATTGCCAGAATCAGTCATTTTAGTCAAATTTCCTAGAAAAGAATTAACTCTTATGAGCTGTAGGTAATATATTCCTACCTATGCAAGAACTAGCCATAAAAATTCACATGAATTTCTTTAAGATATTTCCTATGTAGTAAAAGGAAAGTAACTGTGTGCATAAATTTGGATTGAAGTTTAAGTTAATTGCAAGCCTAATTGGATGCTACAGAATATATGATACAATAAGCAAAAACCAAAGAAGCATAATTAAAGCTATTATTCATTCATTTATTCTTAACATGTCCACTTGTTTCATAGAGAGGAATTGCATATTTCTTATATAAAGAATGTTTTCTTGGCATAGGGAACATAGTGGTAAACACGATAAGCTATTCTTCCTGCCCTCATGAAGTTTATAGTTTAGAAGATACACCATAATAAAACTCATTAGCCTGTATAATTAATATATAATCAAAAAAGGAAAAATTGAAAAAAGTACAAACAATAAATAGGAATACAATAAATAGGAAGACAAACAATAATTAGGATATTGCAATGATTAGTGGTAACTTTTCAGGTAAATATGCATGAGTTATGAAAACTCTATGCTAGAAGAACTTACATAATGCTGGGAATTAGAATAAGTAAGAGTTGTCTTAGAAAAGGAAAGGGAAAATGACCTATGAAGTAAAAACAGCATTGTAAAGACCCAGAAGCAAGAAAGCTTGACATTCAAGTAACTAAAATCAATCAGAGATGAACTATAGAGTGTGAAAGTGAAAATAGAAAGTTGTCCATAGAAAGAAGGTCTGTTTTAGAAGGAGATGGAGGAACTCATACGCTAGGCCAAAGAGCTTTAGCTTTATCTGAGCAACACCAGGAAGCTTGTTAAGTTGTTCCAGTACAGGTTTAAAATTGTAGTAACATGATCATCATGTTTTTCAGATCTGGATATAGGCTTTAAGAATCTGGGATTAAAGTTGTCATGCCAAATTGGGAAAAGGTCTTTACACTTTGGTCTGAGGATGGTAAAGAAACATAAAGCGAAGATCCCATTCCTAAATTAAGGTGAGATAAGGAAATTTAAAACAAAATCCTAAGTTTACATAAGACACAGGACCAGGAATAAAATTTTTTCATGAGCATGGATACGAAAGTCCTAAAATGATTATTTATTTTTTAAAGGGATCCCAAGACAGTGAATGCCCTGGGCTATCCATAAGGAAAAGAAAAAAATATATTATGTAACTTAAAAAAAGTCTAAGAACAAAATATTAGGTAAAGATCTTTGAAAAGTTAAAAGGATACAGGAAAATATTAAAATAAGTGAGAGGCAACATGAACTAGATCCCTAACAGTTTCATATAAGAACAATTCTATAATGACAGCAAAAATATGCATATTTAAAGTGACTGAAGAGGTGAAAAAATAATCAGAAACAAATTTTTTTATTTAAATATCAATATTTTACTTTTTTCTTTTCTATTTTTCCTTTTTTGATTATATATTAATTATACAGGCTAATGAGCTTTATTATGGTGTATCTGTACATGAAAATAGCATACCTTAATCTCCCCACCCTCCATTTCCCTTCCTCTCTTGAAACCTCACCTATCCCCTTCCTCTTGTCTAATATTCCCCTTTGTACTTTCATGATGCCTTTTTTCAATTTTCTAGATTGCACATGTGACAGAAAGCATGCGGTACTTGTCTCTCTGAGTCTGATGATCTCCAATTACATCTCCAGTTTCATCCACATAACATGATGTTGTTCTTCCTTATGGTGAACAATTCTCTTCTGTGTATATATACTGCATTTTCACAAAGATGTCTTTTACAAAGGGATAAAAATGCAAGGTTACAAAAGAATCAGTGTGAACTTGTTAAAATGAAAAATATACCAGTGCAATTAAAAGCTTAAGGGATGAAAGAAAAACACGAGAAAACTAATCATAATGCATCACAGAGGAACAGATGAAAAATAAGACAGACTAGTTAAGTAATATAAATTAAAATAAGAAGTTACAACATGGATATAAGTATGGTTCAAGGAGAAGAAAAAAAAGGAAGACAATTTATCTAATAAGAAAATTGTAGAGAATATTTTTATTTATTTATTTTTTTCTGGCTTTCATTTCTGTTTTTTTTTTTAATTTTCATTGTTGGTTGTTCAAAACATTACATAGTTCTTGACATACCATATTTCACACTTTGATTCAAGTGGGTTATGAACTCCCATTTTTACCCTGTATACAGATTGCAGAATCACATCGGTTACACATTCACTGATTTACATATTGCCATACTAGTGTCTGTTGTGTTCTGCTGCCTTTCCTATCCTCTACTATCCCCACTTCCCTCCCCTCCCCTCCCCTCTTCGCTCTCTACCCCATCTACTGTAATTCATTTCTCCCCCTTGTTTTTTTTCCCTTTCCCCTCACTTCCTCTTGTATGTAATTTTGTATAACCATGAGGGTCTCCTTCCATTTCCATGCAATTTCCCTTCTCTCTCCCTTTCCCTCCCACCTCTCATCCCTGTTTAATGTTAATCTTCTTCTCATGCTCTTCATCCCTACTCTGTTCTTAGTTACTCTCCTTATATCAAAGAAGTCATTTGGCATTTGTTTTTTAGGGATTGGCTAGCTTCACTTAGCATAATCTGCTCTAATGCCATCTTTTTCCCTGCAAATTCTATGATTTTGTCATTTTTAATGCAGAGTAATACTCCATTGTGTATCATTGTGTATAAATGCCACATTTTTTTTATCCATTCGTCTATTGAAGGGCATCTGGGTTGGTTCCACAGTCTTGCTATTGTGAACTGTGCTGCTATGAACATCGATGTAGCAGTGTCCTTGTAGTATGCTCTTTTTAGGTCTTTAGGGAATAGACTGAGAAGGGGAATAGCTGGGTCAAATGGTGGTTCCATTCCCAGCTTTCTAAGAAATCTCCATACTGCTTTCCAAATTGGCTGCACCAATTTGCAGTCCCACCAGCAATGTACAAGTGTACCCTTTTCCCCACATCCTCGCCAGCACTTGTTGTTGTTTGACTTCATAATGGCTGCCAATCTTACTGGAGTGAGATGGTATCTTAGGGTGGTTTTGATTTGCATTTCTCTGACTGCTAGAGATGGTGAGCATTTTTTCATGTACTTGTTGATTGATTGTATGTCCTCCTCTGTGAAGTGTCTGTTCAGGTCCTTGGCCCATTTGTTGATTGGGTTATTTGTTATCTTATTGTCTAATTTTTTGAGTTCTTTGTATACTCTGGATATTAGGGCTCTATCTGAAGTGTGAGGAGTAAACATTTGTTCCCAGGATGTAGGCTCCCTATTTACCACTCTTATTGCTTCTTTTGCTGAGAAAAAACTTTTTAGTTTGAGTAAGTCCCATTTGTTGATTCTAGTTATTAACTCTTGTGCTATGGGTGTCCTATTGAGGAATTTGGAGCCTGACCCCACAGTATGTAAATCGTAGCTAACTTTTTTTATATCAGACGCCGTGTCTCTGATTTGATATCAAGCTCCTTGATCCATTTTGAGTTAACTTTTGTGCATGGCGAGAGAAAGGGATTCAGTTTCATTTTGTTGCATATGGATTTAAAGTTTTCCCAGCACCAATTGTTGAAGATGCAATCCTTCCTCCATTGCATGCTTTTAGCCGCTTTGTCAAATATAAGATAGTTGTAATTTTGGGGATTGGTTTCTGTGTCCTCTATTCTGTACCATTGGTCCACCCGCCTGTTTTGGTACCAGTACCATGCTGTTTTTGTTACTATTGCTCTGTAGTATAGTTTGAAGTCTGGTATCGCTATACCGCCTGATTCACACTACCTGATTAGAGTTCTTTTTGCTATTCTGGGTCTTTTATTTTTCCATATGAATATCATGATTGCTTTATCTATTTCTACAAGAAATGCCATTGGGATTTTGATTGGCATTGCATTAAACCTATAGAGAACTTTTGGTAATATCACCATTTTGATGATGTTGGTTCTGCATATCCATGGACAGGGTATATTTTTCCATCTTCTAAGATATTCTTCTATTTCTCTCTTTAGGGTTCTGTAGTTTTCATTGTATAAGTCTTTCACCTCTTTTGTTAGGTTGATTCCCAAGTACTTTATTTATTTATTTTTTTTGAGGATATAGTGAATGGAGTGGTTGTCCTCATTTCCATTTCAGAGGATTTGTCGCTGATATACAGGAATGCCTTTGATTTATGCGTTTGATTTTATATCCTGCCACTTTGCTGAATTCATTTATTAGCTCTAATAGTTTCTTTGTAGACCGTTTTGGGTCTGCTAGGTATAGAATCATGTCACCTGCAAATAGTGATAATTTAAGTTCTTCTTTTCCTATTTTTATGCCTTTAATTTCTTTCGTCTGTCTAATTGCTCTGGCCAGTGTTTCGAGAACTATGTTGAACAGAAGTGGTGAGAGAGGGCATCCCTGTCTTGTTCCAGATTTTAGAGGGAATTCCTTCAATTTTTCCCCATTCAGAATGATGCTAGCCTGAGGCTTAGCATAGATAGCTTTTACAATATTGAGGTATGTTCCTGTTATCCCTAGTTTTTCTAGAGTTTTGAACATGAAGGGATGCTGTACTTTGTCGAATGCTTTTTCTGCATCTATTGATATGATCATGTGGTTCTTATCTTTAAGTCTATTGATGTGGTGAATAACATTTATTGATTTCCGTATGTTGAACCAGCCTTGCATCCCAGGGATGAATCCTACTTGATCATGGTGCACAATTTTTTTGATATGTTTTTGTATCCGATTCGCCAGAATTTTATTGAGGATTTTTGCATCTAGGTTCATTAGAGATATTGGTCTGTAGGTTTCTTTCTTTGAAGTGTCTTTGTCTGGTTTAGGAATCAGGGTGATGTTGGCCTCGTAGAATGAATTTGGAAGTTCTCACTCTTTCTCTATTTCCTGGAAGAGCTTGAAAAGTTTTGGTATTAGTTCTTCTTTAAAGGTTTTGTAAAACTCTGCTGTATACCCATCCGGTCCTGGGCTTTTCTTAGTTTTCTTTTGATGGCTTCTTCTATTTCCTCAATTGATATTGGTCTGTTTATGTTGTCTATATCCTCGTGACTCAATCTGGGTAGATCATATGACTTAAGAAATTTATTGATGCCTTCACTATCTTCTATTTTATTGGAGTATAAGGATTCAAAATAATTTCTAATTATCTTCTGTATTTCTGAAGTGTCTGTTGTGATATTGCCTTTTTCATCCCGTATGCTAGTAATTTGAGTTCTGTCTCTTCTTCTCTTCATTAGCATGGCTAAGGGTCTGTCGATCTTATTTATTTTTTCAAAGAACCAACTTTTAGTTTTGTCAGTTTTTTCAATTGTTTATTTTGTTTCGATTTCATTAATTTCAGCTCTGATTTTAATTATTTCTTGCCTTCTACTTCTTTTGCTGTTGATTTGCTCTTCTTTTTCTAGGATTTTGAGATGAAGTGTGAGATCATTTATTTGTTGTTTTTTTCTTTTTTTAAGGAATGAACTCCAGGCAATGAATTTTCCTTTTAGAACTGCTTTCATTGTATCCCATAGATTCCGATATGTTGTGTCAGTGTTTTCATTTATCTCTAAGAATTTTTTAATTTCATCCTGATGTCTTATATAACCCATTGATAATTCAGTAACCTATTATTCATTCTCCAAGCAATGCATGATTTTTCCTTCCTTCTTTTATCGTTGATTTCCAGTTTCATTCCATTATGATCAGATAAGATGCATGGTATTATCTCTACTCCTTTATAATGTCTAAGAGTTGCCCTGTGACATAATATATGATCTATTTTTGAGAAGGATCCATGTGCTGCTGAGAAAAAAGTGTAATTGCTTGATGTTGGGTGGTATATTCTATATATGTCAATTAAGTCTAGGTTATTAATTGTATTATTGTGTTCTATAGTTTCTTTATTCTACTTTTGTTTGGAAGATCTGTCCAGTGGTGAGAGAGGTGTGTTAAAGTCTCCCATAATTATTGTATGGTGGTCTATTAGACTCTTGAACTTGAGAAGAGATTGTTTGATGAACATAGCTGCACCATTGTTTGGAGCATATATATTTATGATTGTTATGTCTTGTTGGTGTATGGTTCCCTTGAGCAGTATGTAGTGTCCCTCTTTATCCCTTTTGATTAACTTTGCCTTGAAATCTATTTTATTTGATATGAGTATGGACACTCCTGCTTGTTTCCGAAGTCCATACGAGTGATATGATTTTTCCCAACCTTTCACCTTCAGTCTATGTATGTCTTTTCCTAACAAATGCGTCTCCTGTAGGCAGCATATTGTTGGATCTTTTATTTTTGATCCATTCTACTAGCCTGTGTCTCTTAATTGGTGAGTTTCAGCCATTAACATTTACTGTTATTATTGAGATATGGATTGTTCTTCCAGCCATATTTGTTTATTTATGTTACTTAACATGGTTTGTTTTTCCTCTTTGATTATTTTTCCCTTTATTGTACTACCTTCCACTGTTGGTTTTCATTGTTATTTTCCATTTCCTCTTCCTGTAATGTTTTGCCGAGGATGTTTTGAAGTGATGGTTTTCTAGCTGCAAATTCTTTAAACTTTCGTTTATCGTGAAAGGTTTTAATTTCATCTTCCATCCTGAAGCTTAATTTCGCTGGATACACAATTCTTGGTTGGAACCCATTTTCTTTCAGCGTTTGAAATATGTTGTTCCAGGATCTTCTAGCTTTCAGAGTCTGTGTTGAAAGATCAGCTGTTATCCTGATTGGTTTACCCCTAAATGTAATCTGCTTCCTTTCTCTTGTAGCTTTTAAAATTCTCTCCTTATTCTGTATGTTGGGCATCTTCATTATAATGTGTCTAGGTGTGGATCTCTTATGATTTTGCACATTCGGCATCCTGTAGGCTTCTAGGATTTTGGATTCTGTCTCATTCTTCAAGTCAGGTAAATTTTCTCGTATTATTTCATTGAATAGATTGTTCATTCCTTTGGTTTGGACCTCTATCCCTTCCTGTATCCCAATGACTCTTAAGTTTGGTCTCTTAATGTTATCCCATATTTCTTGGATGTTCTGCTCATGGTTTCTTAACAGTCTCGCTGAGCTGTCTATGTACTTTTCAAGTTGAAATACTTTGTATTCGTTGTCTGATGTTCTATCTTCTAAGTGTTCTACTCTGCTGGTAGTATTCTCATTTGAGTTTTTAAGTTGGTTTATTGCTTCCTGCATTTCTAGGATTTCTGTTTGTTTTTTATAACCTCTATCTCCCTATATAGTTGATCTTTTGCTTCTTGGATTTGTTTATGTAATTCATTGTCGAAATGATCTTTCATTGTCTGATTTTGCTGTCTAATGTCTTCCTTGAGACTCCAGATCATCTGAACCATGTAAATCCTGAATTCTTTATCTGACATTCTATCTGCTGCAGCTATTACCTCTTCTAAAGTTGAGTTGACCTACATTGCTTATGGTCCTTTCTTTCCTTGTCTTTTCATACTGCTCGCGTTTCTTTCTGCTTGGTGAAACTGTTGTGTTATTGAATTTTCCCCCGATATATTTATATTGCTCTTGTATAGTTGCAAAGTCTCCCTTGCAGGGGCAGGCGGCGGCTGTGCTCCTCCTCCAATTGGGGTGATCTCTCTATCTCGCCGGCGGGCCGCTGGGCACCTTCTCCAGGTCACGTGGTCTGCCTACCTTGCGGGCAACGGCTGGGCCCCTCCTCCAATAGGGATGATCTGTCTACCATGCTGGCAGGCCGCTGGGCCTGTTCTCCAGGTTGCAGGTCTTCCTACCTTGCAGGCGCAGGCGGCGGCTGTGCCCTTCCTCCAATTGGGGTGATCTTTCAACTAGGCCGGCGTGCCGCCGGGCCCCTTCTCTGGGACGCGCGGTCTGCCTACCTTTTGGACAGCAGCTGGGACCTTCCTCCAATTGGGGTGATGTGTCTCCCATGCTGGCGGGCAGCTGGGTCTGTTCTGCCAGTCGGTCGCAGGTTTGCCCACCTTGCAGGCATGGGAGGTGGCTCTGCTCTGCCCCTCCTCCAATTGGGGCGATGTGTCTACCACATCGGCGGGCCGCTGGGCCTGCTCCGCTGGTCGGTCGCAGATCTCCCCACCTTGCAGGCGCAGGAGGCAGCGTAAATAATATTTTTAAATGTTGAAAGTCATAAATATTGGAGAACCATGAGTTCCAACAGGGCAAATATATATACAGTTAAACAACATATTAATCTGAAATATACAACCTGAAGAATATCTAAAGAGCAATATAATAAAAGCACAGATTATCTCCAAAGAAGGAATGAATGAATTTAGGGCAATATTTGAAAAAGCAATAAATGAAGGCAATGTAATGTTGTCTTCAATATGTTTTAATTGCCAATATAAAATCCAGTATCCTTCAAATGATCATAATAATTGAAGGAGAAAAAAAAAGCATACCCATTTATCACTCATGTAAATTCAGTTACATAACAACTGAACACAGAATTCTACAAAAAGGAAATTAAACTCAGAATGACAAAGTGTTACATAAGAAGCAATTATGGATGAATGAAATTTATAAAATAATAATGAGCATTAAAAGTACAACTAAAATACTAGATAAGGATATCAAAGAAGATGACTGAGGTACAATAGGAGTTAAAGTGTTCTAAGGTCCATCTGCACTTCACAAGAAGGATAGAATGTTGGTAAAATTTAGATTTAATTAAATTATATAGGTTTGAAAATTACACTAACTATAAAGCATATAAATAGACTGAATAGCTTCTAATTAGCAAAAAAGTAGAAAGGGAAATAAAAATTAATAAATTCAGTAGAAGAAAAGGAAAGGCTAAGAACCCACAAAGAAAACTCATCACCAAGAGAACATAGAAAATAGCATGATAGAATAGCCAAACTATGGAACCAACCTAGATGCCCTTCAACAGATGAATGGATAAAGAAAATGTGATATATATACACAATGGAATATTAATCAGCCTTAAATAAAAATGAAATTATGGCATTTGCAGGTAAGGGTGGAGCTATAGAATATCATGCTATGCTGAGTGAATAAGCCAATCCCAAATGACTAAAGGCCAAATATTTTCTCTGATATGCAGATGCTAATTCACAATAAGGGGAGGGAGTAGCTAGGGAAAATATAGGTACTTTGCAATGGGTACAGGGGAGTGAAGGGAGAGGAAAAGTATGGAGGTGGGAATGACAGTAGAATGAACTGGACACTATTACCTTAAACTCTCATATATGACCAGTGTGATTCTACATCACGTACAACCAGAAGAATGAGAAGTTATATTCTATTTATGTACCATGTGTCAAAATGCATTCTACTGTCATGTATAACTAATTAGGAAAATAACAAAAAGATGGTGATGGTGTTGAAGCCAAACATTCAGACCACATCATCTTAAAACTTGAAGAATAATTTTTCATCTCTTGCTAACAAATACCTTCTGTTATATGCCAATGTTCATTAAATTTAAACTTGTTTTAACACCTTAAAAAAAGAACATGTATTTTCTGTTGCTGTTAAGTTTAAATTAAAAAAAATAATTCTAAACACAAAAGTGATTATGAAAATGTTAAGTAAATCAAATTTGCTACTTTAAAAAAAATGTAAGATTTCTCAAATTGGATTTTAAAAAATCTACCAGATTATAAGTGTCATATACAAATATAATGAAATGAAATGTTTTAAAACAAAAGAATGAAAAAATATAATAGACACACTAGATCCTCTTAAGAAAAACTGGAACAGAAAACAATGCAGAACAATTAAAAACAAATGAAAAAACAAAGACATTTAGTGTAGAAAAAACTCCAAGCACTACAAAGAAAACATTTCTAAATCAGGAAAGCTGAATAATGTATCCTACCTATACAAATAGCAAAATAAAACAAAAGCACTGGTGAATACAGACCTTATAGAAATTACTACACAGGATTACAGAGAGACATGTACAAAGCTGTTCATGGTAACAATGTTTGAAGAAGACTCAAAACAACTTAATTGTCCACAAATATAGAAATGGAAAAGTGATATTATATTTGTTAAATGAAAACTAATTTTTAATAACTTAATTAGGTATATATGATAGCAAAATGCATTTTGATTCATTGTACACAATTGCAGCACAACTTTTCATTTCTCTGGTTGTACACAATGTAGCATCACACTCAATGTGTAGTTTCACATGTACCTAGGGTAATGAAGTCCATCTCATTACACCATCTTTCCTGCCCCCCTGCACTCTCCCCACCCTCCCTCACCTTTGCCCAAAGTTAGTCCATTTTTTCCATGCCTACCCCCTCCCCATTTTGTACCAGCATCCACTTATCAGAGAGAACATTCAGCCTTTGATTTTGGGGGATTGGCTAAATTCACTTGGCATTGCGTCTCCAACCACATCCATGACCTGCAAATACCATGATTTTATTCTCTTTTAATGCTGAGTAATATTTCATTTGTGTGTGTGTGTGTCACAGTTTCTTTATCCATTCATCTATTGAAGGGTAACTAAATTGCTTCCACAGTTTACCTATTGGGAAATGAGCTGCTATGAACATTGATGTGGCTGCATTACTATACTCTGCTGATTTTAGTCCTTTGGTATAGACTCAGGAGTGGGATAGCTAGGTCAAATGGTGGTTTCCTTCCATTTTTTTAAAATAATCTCCATACTGCTTTCCAGATTGGTTGCAACAATTTGCAACCCCACCAGAAATGTATCCTCGCCAGCATTTATTGTTGCTTGTATTTTTAACAACTGCCATGCTGACTGGTGTGAGATGAAATCTCAGAGTAGTTTTGATTTGCATTTCTCTAATTACTAGAGATGTTCATTTTTCATAATATTTGTTGGTTGAATGTATATGTTCTTCTGAGAAGTGTCTGTTCAGCTTCTTAGACCATTTATTGATTGGGTTGTTTGCTTTTTTGGTCTTAAGATTTTTGAGTTCTTTATATATCCTAGAGATTAGTGCTCTATCTGACATGTGCATGGCAAAAATTTGCTCCCAAATGTAGGTTCTCTGTTCACCTCATTGATTGTTTCTTTTGCTGAGAAGATGCTTTTTAGTTTGAGTCCATCCCATTTATTAATTCTTGATTTTATTTCTTGCACTTTAGGAGCTTGTTAAGAAAGTCAGGGCCTAATCTGATGTGATAAAGATTTGGACCTACTTTTTCTTCTGTTAGGTGCAGGGTTTCTGAATTAATTCCTAATTCCTTTATCCATTTTGAGTTGAGTTTTGTGCATGACTTTCACCTCTTTTGTTAAGTTGATTTCCAAGCATTTTACTTTTTTTGAGGCTATTGTGAATGAGGTAATTTTCCTAATTTCTCTTTCAGAGAATTCATCACTGGTGTAGAGAAATGAATTTGATTTATGGGTATTGATTTTATATCCTGCTACTTTTCTGAATTCATTAATTAATTCTAGAAGTATTCTGGTGAAGTTTTTTTGGATCCTCTAATTATAAAATCATGTTGTTAGCAAATAATGATAGTTTGAGTTCCTCCTTTCTTATCTGTATCCCAATTCTTTTGTCTAATTACTCTGGCTAGAGTTTCAAGGACTATGTTAAATAGAAGTGGTGAAAGAGGTCATCCCTATCTTGTTCCAGATTTTAGAGGGAATGCTTCCAATTTTTCATAATTTAGAATGATGTTGGCCTTGGGTTTAGAATCAATAGCTTTTACAATGTTGAGGTACATTTCTACTATTTTTCTCTAGAGTTTTGATCATGAAGGGGTGCTCTATTTTGTCAAATTGTTTCTCTGCATCAACTGATATAATCTTATGATTCTTATCTTTAAGTCTATTGATGTGATGAATTATATTTATTGATTTCCATATGTTGAAACAACTTTGCATCTTTTGAATGAACCTCATTTTCACTATTTTTTAAATGTATATTTGTATGCAGTTTGCCAGAATTTTATTGAGAAATTTTGCATCAATGTTCATCAGGATATTGGTCTGAAATTTTCTTTCCTTGATGTGTCTCTGCCTGGTTTTGGTATCAGGAATATACTAGCTTCATAGAATGAGTTTGGAAGGGTTCCTTCTTTTTCTATTTCATGGAATAATTTGAAGAGTATTGGTATTAATTCTTCCTTGTAGGTCTTGTAGAATTCAGCTGTGAATCAGTCTGGTCCCAGGCTTTTCTTGGTTGGTAAGCTTTTGATGGTGTCTTGTATTTCTTTGTTTGAAATTGATCTGTTTAAATTGTGTATGTCTCCTTGACTCAGTTTGGGTTGATCATATGCCTCTAGAAATTTGTCGATATCTTTGAGGTTTTTCTAATTTGTTGGTGTATAAATTTTCAAAATAATTTCTCATTGTCTTCTGTATTTCAGTAGTGTCTCATGATATTTCCTTCTTCATTGCAAATTTTACTAATTTCAATTTTCTCCCTCCTTCTTTTCATTACAGTATCTAAGGGTTTGTCAATTTTCTTTATTTTTTTCAATGAACCAGCTTTTTGTTTTGTTATTTTTTTTTGAATTGTTTCTTTAGTTTCAATTTCATTAATTTCCACCCTGGCTTTATTTATTTCCTATCTTCTACTACTTTTGGTGTTGGTTTGTTCTTTTTCTAGGGCTTTGAGCTGTAATGTCAGGTTGTTTATTTGTTGACTTTTCCTTCTTTTAATAAATGAACTCCATACAATGAACTTTCCTCTTAGCACTGCCTTCATAGTGTCCCAGAGATTTTGATAAGTTATATCAAAGTTCTCACTCACCTCTAAGAATATTTTTTATCTCCTCCCTGATTTCTCCTGTTATCCATGCAACATTCAATAATGTATTGTTTAGCCTTCAGGTGTTGGAATAGTTTCTCTTTTTAATTTTATCATTGATTTCTAATTTTATTCCATTATGATCAGATAGAATGCAGGGTAGTATCTTTATTTTTTTGTATTTACTAAGACTTTCTTTGTGGCATCACATATGGTTTATTTTGGAGAAGAATTCATGTGCTGCTAAGAAACAAGTGTATTTGCTCATTGATAAATGGAATATTCTATATATGTCTGTTAAGTCCAAATTATTGATTATATTATTGAGTTCTATAGTTTCTTTGTTCAGTTTTATTTTGGAAGATCATTCCAGTGGTGATAGAGGTGTATGAAAATCACCCAGTATTATTGTGTTGTGGTCTATTTGGTTCTTGTATTTGAGAGGTTTTGTTTGACATATATAGATGCCCCATTGTTTGGGGCATAGATATTTATGATTTTTATGTCTTGTTGATTTATGTATCCCTTAAAATGTCCTTTCTCTCTTTTCACTAGCTTTGGTTTGAAGTTCACTTTATCTGATATGTGGATGGAAACCCCTGATTTTTCATGTGGTTTATGTGAGTGGTATGTTTTTTCACACCCTTTCACCTTTAATCTATGGATATCTTTTCCTGTGAGATGAGTCTCTTGAAGGCAACATTTTATTGGGTCTTTTTTTTAATCCAATCTGTCAGTCTATGTTTTTTAAGTGATGAGTTTAGGCCATTCACATTCAGGGTTATTATTGAAATATGATTTGTAATCCTGGACATTTTGGTTGATTTTTGGTTTTTAACTTATCTTGGTTTTTACTTTGATTAGCCTTCCCTTTAGTATAGTTCCTCCCTTTGCTGATTTTCTTGTTGTTTGTCATTTCCTCCTCCTGAAATATTTTGCTGAGGATGCTCTGTAGTGCAGGCTTTCTCACTGTAAATTCTTTTAAATTATGTTTATCATGAAAGGTTTTTACTTTGTCATCAAATCTGAAGTTTTAATTTGCTGGGTTCTACGTTGATGTCCATTTTCTTTCAGAACTTGGTATATGTTTGTTCCACGATCTCCTGGCTTCCAGGGTCTGGGTTGAAAAATCTGCTGATATGAATTGGTCTCCCCCAATATGTGATCTGATTCCTCTTTCTTACAGCCTTTAAGATTCTACCTTTATTCTGTATCCTAGGCATTTTCCTTATAATGTGACTTGTTGTACGTCTGTTATAATTTTTGTACATTTGGTGTCCTGTAAGCCTCTGCATTTGATTTTCTAATTCATTCTTAATGTTTGGGAAATTTTCTGATATTAGCTCATTGAAGAGATTGTGCATTCCTTTGGTTTAAAACTCTGTGCCTTCCTGTATCCCAATAGCTCTTATATTTGGTCTTTTGATGCTATCCCACAATTCTTGAATGTTCTGTTCATGGTTTCTTACCATCTTCATTGTGTGTTCAACTTTATTTTCCAACTTCTATAATTTGTCTTTGTTATCTGACATTCTGTCTTGTAAGTGATCTAGTCTGTTGATGATGCTTTCTATTGAGTTTTTTTATTTGGTTTATTGTTTTCTTCATTTCAAGAATTTCTAACCTTTTTCCCCAGAATCTCTATCTTTTTCTTGAAATAATCTTTTGCTACCTGTATTTGTTCCCTTATCTTTTAATTGGTGTGATCAATTTTTGCCTGTACTTGCTCATTTAGGTCATTCTTTAATTCACAGATAATTTTAATTATGAACCTTCTGAACTCCTCCTCTGAAATTTCATCAACTGCGCTGTCCATGGGTTCTGTTATTATAGTATCCTGGTTTGTTTGGGGCACTTTCCTCCCTTGCTATTTCATGTTTTCTATGTGTCTTCCTTTCTTTCAGTGTGGATCTGAGGTATTACATTTTCCACCCTATAATCTTGTAGGGTCCATGAAGATTATCTATACCTCACCTTGATGTTGGACTTCCAAACACTGCTGGTGTCCCACAATGCTACTACAAGTATAGGTGGTGGCAGCAATAGTGTAGTAACTCAAGATAGCAGTGGAGGTGTCTAAGGTGGATTCAACCTCTTTCAGAGATGAGGCTAAAAGGTGGGCCTTACACTGGCTTGGGGATGCCAGTTCCAAGATGTTGCTGCTTCTAGGCTCTGTCTATTGTCACAAGGTGGAGGCTACTGCATAAAAAGCACTATGATGATGGCTGCAGTGTCCCAAGATGGAACTGGGTTAGGCCTGGGCTCCCATGGGGTAGGGGGACAACACGGACCTGGGCCTACTCTGGGCCTGGGCTCCCATATAGGTCAGTGGGGGAAGCCCTGGGCTGGGGCCTGAGCTGAGGCTGGGTCTGCCAGTCAGTGGGGCAGTCTCGGGCCTACTCTGGGCCTGGGCTCCCACACCAAAAACTACATTTTTTATAAAAAGGATAAATAAATTAACAGGCTGTATCTAAATGTCAATATGAGGAAATCTTAATAAGAGTGTTTAGGAAGTATGTTGATTAAATATTTTTTTTTCATGGATAGCAAACATAGATGTTGTATGGGAGGAGAAGAACACACAGCAGCTTCAGAATAGGGCTGTTTAGAGAACATAAACTACATTGGGGAGGACTGGCAAGACACAAGATTCTCACTAAAGCTGTTCATTAAGTCTCACATTTGGATAGGTAATAGCAAGATGTCTTACAAGTCTGTGCTCAGAAATTCTTCCCTTATGAGGGAGATAAAGTTAAAACAAACATCTCACACAGACAAACACACACACACACATACACACACACACACACATCTAAGTTTCTTTAATCCTTGCTTTCCTAGAACTAATCCCCAAACAGCCAATGATGGTGACTCTAATAATCATCAATGAAATGCTTCAGGATTTACATTATTACATCATCTCTCTCAGGGTATCAAACTGTTAACATATTTACTCTGTGACAATCCCACTTGCTTTGAAAGCACAGTAACATTGAAGTTCTTAGAAATGTGTTGATTGCAAATCTAATCTAAAATAGTTAACTTAGAGGACATTTAAAGAATAGTGAATGAGATTCCACTTAGCGTTTGGCTTCAGTGCCCTGGCAGAAAATGAGAAAAGAAAGAAGGAAGGGAGAGATTTGGTCTGTAGTTATCAGGCAACCAGTTACTCGAAAAGATCTTTGCTATTATACTATTCTTAGCTCAGCAGAGTCCACAATTTTAATCAAAATTAAGAATCCCTTGAACAATAAGGAGGAAAGTGACCTGACCTCCTCTTAGAAGTATAAGGCTATTTGCACTGCATCTTTAAATAAAACACAGGGACTAATGGTTTGATAGAACTAACAGAACTTTCAATGCTTTAGGGTTCCAAAATTTATTCCAATAACCAGCAAAAGTATTTTAATATGCTAATATAGTTAGTTCTGCCTACCTTTACTATGCAAAAGCTTCAAGTGGGAAGGGTCCAAATTAGGCACATAAATAACTGGGAATTGCTCACTTATGTGGAGCATGAGTGTGTGTGTGTGTGTGGGGGGGTGTTCACAGTGACTAGTGTGTTAGTTTGTCCTCTTTAAGACCAAGATACCTGATAAGAACAACTTAGAGAAGGAAATGCTTATTTTAGCTTTCAGTGTTAGACTTCAAGTCCATGGTTGACTGCCTCCCTTGCTGTCACCTGAGGTGAGGCAGAACATCATGGAGGAAGTGTGCAATAGAATAAAGTCACCCAGTTCACGGCAGCCAGAAGAGAAGAAGAAGGAAGGGGAAGAAGATAAATCCTCCCAGGTCATCCCCAGTGACCTACTTCCTCCAGCTAGTTCCTACCTCTCAGAAGTCTATTCAGAGCCCTCATAATCCAACCATTGCCTAAAAGCCCCACCTTGAACCTTGCTGCTCTGGGAAACATGCTATTAACGCATGAACTTTGGGGGGACATTCCAGATACAAATGATAATGGATAGATCTTCCTGCTCATTTTAACATTGTACTTTTAGTTGATTGTTTTATTTTTATTTTTATTTTTTTTCAGTCTGAAGAACCTTTGAGCCAACTGAAAGTCTTTCATACTTCAACATGAAAGAATAACATCTTCATCTAACACCTGGAAATGAAGAGCTGGGGATGAGGAGGGGGCAGCATTGCTATTATTCTGCTGGAAATATCTGATTATGAAGGCATTTTAATGAAGTGTCAGAAGTAACACAGTTTACTGTAAAGTCAAAGAGAGTATCATCCCTGTTGATATTATAGAAGTTTATTGGGATGGAGTGGATCTCAGGGGTGATTCACTTGCCAAGCATGTGTGAGGCCCTGGGTTCTTTTTCCAGAATCTCAAAAATGAACTGAAAAAGCTCATCTTTATATGTATATATTACACCAATGCCCCTTTTCATCCTTCCATCATATAGATGTATGTAGTATTATCATTTTTTTTCTATTTGACTATGTGCCCCATGAAGAATAAATTATATTTAGTTTATTTATTTCCTGTCCCCCTGGTATTCAATATTCATGTAAATAGGTAAGAAAGAATAAAAATGGCTAATGGAAGAGAGGAAGTGGAAAGGAAAGTTTTGTGTTAAATGTAGATAATTGATTCAATGTTGGAGATGTTGACTGGAAGGAACTGAGAGCCACCTACTGAAACAAGACATTCAGCAGCAAGCTTGCAATGCATTTTGGAGTTCATAGAGTTTTAGGGCCTAAATGGGAGGGGTAGATGAATATATAAACCAGATTCAGAATTTAGGTGACTCTCCAAACCAAGCTACATCAACACCATAGCATATGCTCAGAAGTAATTGAAGAGATTCATATATATTATTACACAGTTGAAATTGTAATATTAGTTTCTTTACTGCATCTCTGGTAATTGTGTAATTTATTTACTTCAGCCCAAACAATAATCTTAACTTTACATTTGTAATCCCTGAGGAATTTCACTTTCTGTTCTTTAAACTAACAGGAAGAGTTCTGCCACACACACACACACACACACACACACAGCTATAGTACAGTCCAGCTTTGATTAACATTGCAAATTTTCAAAAGACAAGAATGCTAGCCGTGGTGCAGCCAATTTGGAAAGCAGTATGGAGATTTCTTGGAAAGCTGGGAATGGAGCCACCATTTGACCCAGCTATTCCCCTTCTCGGTCTATTCCCTAAAGACCTAAAAAGAGCATGCTACAGGGACACTGCTACATCCATGTTCATAGCAGCACAATTCACAATAGCTAGACTGTGGAACCAACCTAGATGCCCTTCAGTGGATGAATGGATAAAAAAAATGTGGCATTTATACACAATGGAGTATTACTCTGCATTAAAAAATGACAAAATCATAGAATTTACAGGGAAATGGATGGCATTAGAGCAGATTATGCTAAGTGAAGCTAGCCAATCCCTAAAAAACAAATGCCAAATGTCTTCTTTGATATAAGGAGAGTAACTAAGAACAGAGTAGGGTCGAAGAGCATGAGAAGAAGATTAACATTAAACAGGGATGAGAGGTGGGAGGGAAAGGGAGAGAGAAGGGAAAATGCATGGAAATGGAAGGAGACCCTCAGAGTTATACAAAAGTACATACAAGAGGAAGTGAGGGGAAGGGGAAAAATAATATAAGGGGGACAAACGAATGTCAGTAGAGGGAGCAGAGAGAGAAGAGGGGAGGGGAGGGGAGGGGAGGGGAGGGGAGGGGAGGGGGGATAGTAGAGGATAGGAAAGGCAGCAGAATACAACAGACACTAGTATGGCAATATGTAAATCAATGGATGTGTAACTGATGTGATTCTGCAATCTGTATATGGGGTAAAAATGGGAGCTCATAACCCACTTGAATCAAATTGTGAAATATGATATATCAAGAACTATGTAATGTTTTGAACAGCCAACAATAAAAAATTTAAAAAAAAAGAATGCTAATACTTGAATTACATATTCTATTACAGCTATTTAAATTATGGCAACTAAAAATTGAAGTAGATAATACAAAGTTAATTTACACTAATTTCTGCCAACTTTTCTTGACAAAAATATATGAAGTTCACAGTTTATTCCAAAGAAGGTTTTTAACAGAGTCTCAAAAATGGTAGTGATGATAAAAAACAAAAACCAAACCAAAACAAAACAAAAAACTACAGGTATGTTATATTAGAGAAGAGTTAATCTATGAATACTTATCTTACATTCCTACATTTCCAAATTATTCTATTGTTAAACACTAAAAATCTATGTGCATAAATTCTCATGTTTGATAAGACAAACATGATGTATTATTATTCTCAATACTAGTGAGAAAACAGGCTGACAAAAGTTCATTAGACTGTAAACAGGGGCTGCGGATGTGGCTCAAGCTGTAGCGAGCTCGCCTGGCATGCGGGCGGCCTGGTTTCAATCCTCAGTACCACATAGAAACAAAGATGTTGTGTCCACCGAAAACTAAAAAATGAATATTAAAATTCTCTCTCTCTCTCTCTCTCTCTCTCTCTCTCTCTCTCTCTCTCCCCATCTCTCATTCTCTCTTTAAAAAAAAATTAAAAAAAACTGTAAAAGTTCACAAAGTCAATAAATCATGCAACTGATATAGAAACTGTTTTTAATTGTACATAAATAAACTTACAAGAGCCTTACAATCCTGCTAAAATACTTAGTTTAAAAACTTTTCCAAACTGTTTATGAAGAAAGATTTAAAAAACTTAACTCTATACAAATATAGAAATGTTCATTTTTCAGTGTCTAGTAAGCCCAAGCCTTTCTGAGCTTGTCACCCATTTATTCTGAAGAATTCTATGTACAATAGAACCCATAGGATAATGTTCAGGTTGAAAAAGAGGGTAGAAATTTTAAAACAAAACGAAACAAACAGAAAACACTGCTAAATATTCAAGACAATAATGCTGAGGTCTTCAAGTATCATGAATAAGAAGATTTGGGGCAAAATTGTAGTAAATTTTAATTTTAATATTAGAGTTTTAGTCAGGTTTCTATTGCTCTGACAAAATACCTAAGAAAAACAACTTAGAAGAGGAAATATTAATTATGGCTCACAGTTTCAGAGGTTTCCATGCATGGTCACTTGGTTCCCTTGTTTCTGGAAGTGTGGTGACGCAGAACATCATGGTGGAAGTGGTTGTGATAGAAATAAAGTCTCCTGGTGGCCAAGAAGCAGGGGCAGGGTGAGGGACAAGGCCAGTAGTGAGGGACAAGATGGACATGCCCTCAATGACTATATCTCCAAGATTTTCCACCTCCTCCCAACAGCTCTACCAATTGGGAACCAAACCTTCAACTCATGAACTTTGGGTGACAGGGTGTTTTAGTCACCTTTTTGTCACTCTGATCAAAAGACCTGATAAGAACAACTTAAACAAGAAAAAGTTTATTTCAGCTCATGCTTCCAGTGGTTTAGTCTATGGTTTGCCAACTCCACAGTTCTGGGCCCAAGGTGAGGCAGAACCTCACAGCAGAGGATGTGGCAGAGGGAAGTAGCTCAGGACTTAACAGCTGGGAAGCAAAGAGAGCTTTGCTCCCCAGGGCCAAAATACAAACCCAAAGACCTGCTTCCTCCAGCAACACCACATCTGTTTACAGTTACTATTCAGTTAATCCATATCAGTAGATTAATCCACAGATTAGGTCACACCTCTAATAATTGGATCACCTCACCTCTGAACATTCTTGCATTATCTTATGTAGGAGCTTTCGGGGAATATGGGGGCTGTGAATCTATTATCAGTTTGTTTGAGCCATATCGAGGGAGAGAGGCTGCTTTTCTGAGAACTCTAGGTAAAATTCCACTGCTTCAAGACTGCTCAGATTATGCTGACACCCTGCCCATTGACTCCGTCAGCCCTAGCTTCAAACAGAGAATCCTGGAAGTGGTGGAGGTGAGTGTAACCTGCTAAGCCCCAACCAAGTTGTCTTTGCAATCTTCTTCCTGCCTTCCTCAGGAAGTCCTTCAATAGGAATCCCATTGTTGTTTCCACCCCATTTAAATAAAGCACTTAGGCTCCATTTTATTGTTAGATCCAGTCTCCCTCAGAGCTGGATCATCCTGCCATTCCCCCACTTTTCACTTATTTTTGTGTCTTGATATTCTTAAATTTCTCATATCTTTAATATTTGTAATCTGACTCAGCCCCCTAGTTCAGGGAAAGTGAGTAAACATCACACAGGTCCTGATAGGGGCATACCATATATCCAGACAATTATAACATAACATATATCTAGACATTTTAAAACCTAAACTATTATAGTATGCAAGGTGGCTTAGGGTTGAAAGAAATCCAGATGAGAGTGGGGTGACTGAATTTTTCTTTTGAAATAAATGGTTCTTGGCCAATAGAATGCATTTATAAATGGTTTGGCATGTGGTTTACTGAGATTATATATGAAGTGGGAAGAGGTGTAGATGGGATAGCTAACTTACTATTTGTTAGGCATAAATAGATTATTAGCCAGTTCGACTAATTCTGGATCCCTTTGAAGATTCTAAAATCTAATCATTATCTTATTTTTGTAATAGATATCTGCTGAACATGACACAGTGAAACAATAACTTCAAACTGTCAGAGACACAATTGCATATAAGCTATGGGCTCACCACTTAATGAGAATCACCTTATATGTAGTGAAGAGTAGATAAATGTGAGCCCAAACTATCATAAGATGAGAAGCATAAAAGTACACATGAATGATATAATCCAACTTTCTTTAATTTTTTTGGAAGAACAGGGTATTGGTTAGAATGGCTTCTTCTAGCTATCAGAAGATTATACTAGTTCTAGGCTTTGGAGACAGATATGGAGTGTTAAAGTAGCAAGGCAAAAAGCAAAGCCTAGCAGGGTATGATGGCACACACCTGTAATCCCAGTAGCTTTGGAGGCTGAGGCAGGAGGATTGTGAGTTCAAAGGCAGCCTCAATAACAGTGAGGTGCTAAGCTACTCAGTGAGACCCTGTCTCTAAATAAAACACAAAATAAGGCTGGGGATGTGGTCAGTGGTCAAGTACCTCTGCATTCAATCCCTGTATCCACTACCCTGCCACCTCCCCAAAAAGAGCAAAGGGTAGAATTTAAAAGTACATAAGCTATTCAATAATGATGAATGGATGAATTTGAGAGGATTCTAAGGACTGTATTGAAAATACATGTTGAAGTCACATTCGAAGGTCATTAAGGACCACATTAAAGCATTTAGCCTTGAGGTAGAAAGCATGGTTATTTGAGGAAAAAGTAAAGCATGATAAGAGTTATGCATTAAGAAGAATGGTCTGCAAGCAGAAATAGAAATTGGGTTGAAACAGAGGGAGTGCAGAAAGTGGGGCAAACACCTCACAGCATCGCACTACAGAACTTAAGGTAAGAAGTAATACATCAGAGCTTTCCCTCTAGACTCTATTCTGAACTTCTTTTTGCTTAATCACCGAGCTATCATCACATCTTCCTAGGAGCTGCCTTTTCTTAAAAGGGATACATAATAACTCTACCATTTAATGTAGAGGCTCTCATCCTTGAGTGTGTACAAGGATCTGAAGATCCTTTCAAATAGGTATATACAGGATGTCACCTTCAGAAATTCACATAGGGAGTTCTAGGATAGGACTCATGGAGGTGTCACTAATTCCCCAAGCAACTTGTTGTAGCTGACCCATGAAAATCATAACCTGAAAAAAAATGATTTAAGAGTTATAAAACAATTTTTCTCTACTATATTTTCTCTGTAAGATATGGTCCAAAAATAACTAATTGCAAATGTTGTCTCATTGAACTTTGGACCTTTTCTATTTATGATAGTCAGCTTTGCATTTCTTTAACCTGAGCTCTTTCAAGTTTTATACTTGAGATAATAAACTTATAAAATGTTCTATTTCGCTCCGCACTCTTGGAGTTTCCAATCCACGAACAGTTGGCTCCATAGTTTTGGGCCTATGCAAGAGAGCATATCATGGCAGAAGCATGTAGCAGAGCAAAACTGTTCATCTTATGGCTAGTAAGTAAAAGAGAGGGAGACAGAGGAAAGGACTGGAGCCTCATTATTCCATTCAAAGGGCACTTACCCTAAAGACTTAAAGACCTCTTCCTAGACCCCATGTCTTAAAGGACTTACTCTCAATAGAGCAATACTAGAGACCAAATAAACCTTTGGGTAGCACTTAAGATCCAAATTATAGAACTATTTAAAAGTATTGATTGTAAATGAACAAATTATTAAATCAACCATCTCATGTCATAAATAAGAAAATATTCATAAATTGAAAAGGCTTAGTACGACATGTAACTCATTTTCCTTAAAGAAGAATTTGCTTGTTCTGCATGGAGATCTAGATTTTCATGTCATATTTGTCTCCTTTCATCATTCTTCTCAGGAACACAAAATTATTCAGATTTCATGTAAGACTTGGAAATAGACCATGTTCACTTGCCAATGAATCCACTGAATGCTTTCTGTAAATTTAAAATAAAGCTAACAAGAAATGCCACCCCTTACGCTATTGAATCTTGGCTTCCTACACTTAATCACAAAACACACATGTGATGGAAATTCTCAGTGTTCGGGCCAGAACCCCTTGGTTTCTGGGTACTTAGCTTCCTTCAGCTCACATCTTCAACTTGTTTGGGAGGAAAGTCCTTGGATGATCAGAGACCTCTTGCCTACAAACATGAGGAACCACAGGTGCCAGGGCATTTACATTCTTCTAGGATAGTTCTTAGCCAATGACTGACTCATACGAAGTTAAGAAAACCCAGACCCCTCACTAAAATTGGGAAAAACTTTGAGTGCTGATCTGCACTTTAGGACTTCCATGTGGGATCAGACTAAGACGAGATGTTGCCTATAATCTCACCTGGTTGGCTTCCTTCCATTTCATACCCTGTTTTCTCCATTATATGTTTCTCCTGAGAACACATCCTTGGTGAATGACATGTAGAAAGGTCCCTGACTTTACATCTGTGGGTAAGGATTTATTAATGAAGTTTAAATTGGGAAGTCCTATTATTCCATCCGCCTAACTCTAGATTGCTTTCACCAGACCCCAAATCCTCACATTATTTACTCCTATGATTTAATACTAAAGATAGATTTGATGGAAATGCAACATGTTGCCAGTTAAAGATGAAAATACTTTGATATTTTTTTTATTTGTCAGTTTCATCATATAATTATCTCAGAAGAGTCACAACTGAGAACAGGCTCATATTTGAGAGGTGTCCAGGAAAGTCTGGCAATGCTGACAAGTTTGTCTGCAAATTTCCTTTTTTCAAAATCGATCAAACTCAATGGCTTTAGATATGCCTCTTCAACACTTAGGAGAAGATCTGTTAGATATAAATCCTAAAGAAACCATTTGGTTTTATCCATTCATCTACTGAAGGGCATC
This sequence comes from Marmota monax, assembly GCF_021218885.2. Classification (NCBI taxonomy): domain Eukaryota; kingdom Metazoa; phylum Chordata; class Mammalia; order Rodentia; family Sciuridae; genus Marmota; species Marmota monax. The sequence continues at coordinate 933,127 of NW_026695197.1, read as the reverse complement.
TAGATTGGTTCCACAGTTTAGCTATTGTGAATTGTGCTGCTATAAACATTGATGTGGCTGTGTCCCTGTAGTATGCTGTTTTTAAGTCCTTTGGGTATAGACCGAGGAGAGGGATAGCTGGGTCAAATGGTGGTTCCATTCCCAGTTTTCAAAGGAATCTTCATATTGCTTTCCATCTTGGCTGCACCAATTTGCAGTCTCAATAGCAGTGTATGAGTGTACCTTTTTCCCCACATTCTCACCAACACTTACTGTTATTTGTTTTCATAATAACTACCATTTTAACAGGAGTGAGATGAAATCTTTTTTTTTTTACAAGCAGGCCATTAATCAATTTATTCAAAGTTATATATTTATATGTGTTTGCATAATTTTTAATTTATAGTTTTTTGATTAGTAAGATGAAATCTTAGAGTAGTTTTGATTTGCATTTCTCTAATGGATTAAAAAAGTGTGGCATATATACACATGGAATATTACTCAGCAATAAAAGAGAATAATATCAGGGCATTTGCAGGTAAATGGATGGAGTTGGAGAAGATAATGCTTAGTGAAGTTAGCCAATCCCAAAAAAACAAATGCCAAATGTTTTCTCTGATATAAGGTGACTGACTCATAGTAGGGTAGGGAGCATGAGAGGACCAGATGGACTCTAGATAAGGGCGAGGGGTAGGAGCAGAAGGGAGGGGACAAGGGGTTAGCAATGATGCTGGAATGTGATAGGAATCATTATCCAAAGTACATGTATGAAGACATGAATTGGTGTGAACATACTCAATATACAACCAGAGATATGAAAAATTGTGCTGTATATGTATAATATGAGTTTTAATGCATTTCACTGTCATTTATTATTTTAAAAATCAATTAAAAACCTCATTTGATATTAGTGATCAAAATCTACTTAAATTAAGCTCTATCCATGGTATAAATGCATTTCTTAGGCAATTGATCAAATAATTATAAATATCTAAATATATATGATCAATGCAAGTCTTTTAAAAACTAAGCAATTTTTCATTATATGTCTTGATTTTCATTCAAGTCTTTTCCCAACTACAATCACTTTTCTGGATCTTCCAAGGATCTTATTTGAGCGAAGGTTGGAATTGATCCCTTTCCTTACAAATGCCTCCTAAGTGTGCTGAAATCTATTGCCTACCAATGTTTGTCTATTTACTTTACCATTTCTTTCTAATTCCTATGCCTTTCTTGGATGTTGACTTTCTGGAATTGTACTGCCATCCTGTGATTGATATGACTGCTGATGCTTTCCTGGATTCACTTGTCACCATGACCCAAATACATATCCAAATAAAGACTCCCATGCCATCTACCCACTAGTATGGGATTAGAGGTCTAATCTCCTTGTCTCTGCACCTGATAATTCTGGCTCCATTCTCCAGAACTGTAATCTCCAATCAGATAATTCCTCTATGGCTTACAGCTCAAGACCAGTGCTTCCTGAAGTGAGATCTGTGGAAAGCTGGTAGTTGAAGATAATTATAGGTATTATGTGAAAACAAAATTTTGGGTAAAGGATCTCAATATAAAATATATTTGAGAAATGTCAATTTAAACTATTTGGAGGCCAACTCTTTTAGTCTCCATATCCCAGATATGCCTGAAACCCCGCAGTAAACACAAGCAAGGATCACACTGGAACATGCCAACCAAAAATAGGTGTTTAAACATGAAAACAGAAATATTGAAACATGGAATTCTCATTCTTGCTACATGTTTCTAAAACTTAATATATTACATTAAATTTTCATTTGAAAATTTCTGAATTACATGAGCAATTCAAAGCAGCTTTCACATTTACAAATAAAAGTCTCCTTTCTTGGACATAGAGAAACTGAAATCTCTTACAGGAATTTTGGATTTTTCTATTTCCCTTTATAATTCCAACAGTCTTTTTTTGTGTTTAAAGCTCTGTTGTTAGATTCATAAAAATTTATTTTATTTTTTTTTTAATTTTTTATTGTGGGTTGTTCAAAACATTACAAATTTCTTGACATATCATATTCCACACTTTGATTCAAGTGGGTTATGAACTCCCACCTTCACCCCATACAAAGATTGCAGAATCAAATCAGTTACACATCCATTGATTTACATATTGCCATACTAGTGTCTGTTGTGCTCCGCTGCCTTACCCATCCTCCCCCCTCCCCCCTCCCCACCACTCCCCTCCCCTCCCATCCTCTCTCTCTACCCCCTCCACTGTATAACCCTGAGGGTCTCCTTCCATTACCATGCAATTTCCCTTCTCTCTCCCTTTCCCTCCCACCTCTCATCCCTGTTAAATGATAATCTTCTTCTCCTGCTCTTCGTCCCTACTCTGATCTTAGTTACTCTCCTTATATCAAAGAAGACATTTGGCATTTGTTTTTTAGGGATTGGCTAGCTTCACTTAGCATAATCTGCTCTAATGCCATCCATTTCCCTGTAAATTCTATGATTTTGTCATTTTTTAATGCAGAGTAATACTCCATTGTGTATAAATGCCACATTTTTTTTATCCATTCGTCTATTGAAGGGCATCTGGGTTGGTTCCACAGTCTTGCTATTGTGAACTGTGCTGCTATGAACATCGATGTAGCAGTGTCCCTGTAGCATGCTCTTTTTAGGTCTTTAGGGAATAGACCAAGAAGGGGAATAGCTGGGTCAAATGGTGGCTCCATTCCCAGCTTTCCAAGAAATCTCCATACTGCTTTCCAAATTGGCTGCACCAATTTGCAGGCCCACGAGCAATGAACAAGTGTACCCTTTTCCCCACATCCTCGCCAGCACTTGTTGTTGTTTGACTTCATAATGGCTGCCAATCTTACTGGAGTGAGATGGTATCTTAGGGTGGTTTTGATTTGCATTTCTCTGACTGCTAGAGATGGTGAGCATTTTTTCATGTACTTGTTGATTGACTGTATGTCCTCCTCTAAGAAGTGTCTGTTCAGGTCCTTGGCCCATTTGTTGATTGGGTTGTTTGTTCTCTTATTGTCTAATTTTTTGAGTTCTTTGTATACTCTGGATATTAGGGCTCTATCTGAAGTGTGAGGAGTAAAGATTTGTTCCCAGGGTGTCGGCTCCCTATTTACCTCTCTTATTGTTTCTTTTGCTGAGAAAAAACTTTTTAGCTCGAGTAAGTCCCATTTGTTGATTCTAGTTATTAACTTTTGTGCTATGGGTGTCCTATTGAGGAATTTGGAGCCCGACCCCACCGACTGTAGATCGTAGCCAACTTTTTCTTCTATCAGACGGCGCATCTCTGATTTGATATCAAGCTCCTTGATCCATTTTGAATTCACTTTTGTGCATGGTGAGAGAAAGGGATTCAGTTTCATTTAGTTGCATATGGATTTCCAGTTTTCCCAGCACCATTTGTTGAAGATGCTATCCTTCCTCCATTGCATGCTTTTAGCCCCTTTATCAAATATAAGATAGTTGTAGTTTTGTGGATTGGTTTCTGTGTCCTCTATTCTGTACCATTGGTCCACCCGCCTGTTTTGGTACCAGTACCATGCTGTTTTTGTTACTATTGCTCTGTAGTATAGTTTGAAGTCTGGTATCGCTATACCGCCTGATTCACACTTCCTGCTTAGCATTATTTTTGCTATTCTGGGTCTTTTATTTTTCCATATGAATTTCATGATTGCTTTCTCTATTTCTACAAGAAATGCCATTGGGATTTTGATTGGCATTGCATTAAACCTATAGAGAACTTTTGGTAATATCGCCATTTTGATGATGTTAGTTCTGCCTATCCAAGAACAGGGTATATTTTTCCATCTTCTAAGATCTTCTTCTATTTCTCTCTTTAGGATTCTGTAGTTTTCATTGTATAAGTCTTTCACCTCTTTTGTTAGGTTGATTCCCAAGTATTTTATTTTTTTTGAAGATATTGTGAATGGAGTGGTTGTCCTCATTTCCATTTCAGAGGATTTGTCGCTGATATACAGGAATGCCTTTGATTTATGCATGTTGATTTTATATCCTGCCACTTTGCTGAATTCATTTATTAGCTCTAATGGTTTCTTTGTAGACCCTTTTGGGTCTGCTAGATATAGAATCATATCATCTGCAAATAGTGATAATTTAAGTTCTTCTTTTCCTATTTTTATGCCTTTAATTTCTTTCGTCTGTCTAATTGCTCTGGCCAGTGTTTCGAGAACTATGTTGAACAGAAGTGGAGAGAGAGGGCATCCCTGTCTTGTTCCAGATTTTAGAGGGAATGCCTTCAGTTTTTCTCCATTCAGAATGATGGTAGCCTGAGGCTTAGCATAGATTGCTTTTAAAATGTTGAGGTATGTTCCTGTTATCCCTAGTTTTTCTAGAGTTTTGAACATAAAGGGATGCTGTACTTTATCGAATGCTTTTTCCGCATCTATCGAGATGATCATATGGTTCTTATTTTTAAGTCTATTGATGTGGTGAATAACATTTATTGATTTCCGTATATTGAACCAGCCTTGCATCCCAGGGATGAATCCTACTTGATCATGGTGTACAATTTTTTTGATATGTTTTTGTATCCGATTCGCCAGAATTTTATTGAGGATTTTTGCATCTAGGTTCATTAGAGATATTGGTCTGCAGTTTTCTTTCTTTGAAGTGTCTTTGTCTGGTTTAGGTATCAGGGTGATGTTGGCCTCATAGAATGAATTTGGAAGTTCTCCCTCCTTTTCTATTTCCTGAAGTAGCTTGAAAAGTATTGGTATTAGTTCTTCTTTAAAGGTTTTGTAAAATTCTGCTGTATACCCATCTGGACCTGGGCTTTTCTTAGTTGGTAGTCTTTTTATGGTTTCTTCTATTTCCTCAATTGATATTGGTCTGTTTAGGTTTTCTATATCCTCCTGACTCAATCTGGACAGATCATATGACTTAAGAAATTTATCTATGCCTTCACTATCTTCTAATTTATTGGAGTATAAGGATTCAAAATAGTTTTTGATTATCTTCTGTATTTCTGAAGTGTCTGTTGTGATATTGCCTTTTTCATCCCGTATGCTAGTAATTTGAGTTCTCTCTCTTCTTCTCTTCGCTAGCATGGCTAAGGGTCTGTCGATTTTGTTTATTTTTTCAAAGAACCAACTTTTAGTTTTGTCAATTTTTTCAATTGTTTCTTTTGTTTCGATTTCATTAATTTCAGCTCTGATTTTAATTATTTCTTGCCTTCTACTTCTTTTGCTGTTGTTTTGCTCTTCTTTTTCAAGGATTTTGAGATGAAGTATGAGATCATTTATTTGTTGGTTTTTTCTTTTTTTAAGGAATGAACTCCAAGCAATGAATTTTCCTCTTAGAACTGCTTTCAATGTGTCCCATAGATTCCGATATGTTGTGTCTGTGTTTTCATTTATCTCTAAGAATTTTTTAATTTCCTCCTTGATGTCTTCTATAACCCATTGATCATTCAGTAACCTATTGTTCATTCTCCAAGTGATGTATGCTTTTTCCTTCCTTCTTTTATCGTTGATTTTCAGTTTCATTCCATTATGATCAGATAAGATGCATGGTATTATCTGTACTCCTTTATATTGTCTAAGAGTTGCCCCGTGACATAATATATGATCTATTTTTGAGAAGGATCCATGTGCTGCTGAGAAAAAAGTGTATCTGCTTGATGTTGGGTGGTATACTCTATATATGTCAATTAGGTCTAGGTTATTAATTGTATTATTGAGTTCTATAGTTTCCTTATTCAACTTTTGTTTGGAAGATCTGTCCAGTGGCGAGAGAGGTGTGTTAAAGTCTCCCATGATAATGGTATGGTGGTCTATTAGACTCTTGAACTTGAGAAGAGTTTGTTTGACGAACATAGCTGCACCATTGTTTGGGGCATAAATATTTATGATTGTTATGTCTTGTTGGTGTATGGTTCCCTTAAGCAGTATGTAGTGTCCCTCTTTATCCCTTTTGATTAACTTTGGCTTGAAATCTATTTTATTTGATATGAGTATGGACACTCCTGATTGTTTCCGAAGTCCATATGAGTGATATGATTTCTCCCAACCTTTCACCTTCAACCTATGTATATCTTTTCCTATCAAATGCGTCTCCTGTAGGCAGCATATTGTTGGGTCTTGTTTTGTGATCCATTCTACTAGCCTGTGTCTCTTAATTGGTGAGTTTAAGCCATTAACATTTAGGGTTATTATTGAGATATGGGTTGTTCTTCCAGCCATATTTGTTTATTTCTGTTACTAAACATGGTTTGTTTTCCTCTTTGATTATTTTCCCCCACTTTTCTGTCCTACCTCCCACTGTTGGTTTTCATTGTTATTTTCCATTTCCTCTTCCTGTAATGTTTTGCCGAGGATGTTTTGAAGAGATGGTTTTCTAGCTGCGAATTCTTTAAACTTTTGTTTATCGTGGAAGGTTTTAATTTCATCTTCCATCCTGAAGCTTAATTTCGCTGGATACACAATTCTTGGTTGGAACCCATTTTTTTTCAGTGTTTGAAATATGTTATTCCAGGATCTTCTAGCTTTCAGAGTCTGTGTTGAAAGATCAGCTGTTATCCTGATTGGCTTACCCCTAAATGTAATCTGCTTCCTTTCTCTTGTAGCTTTTAAAATTCTCTCCTTATTCTGTATGTTGGGCATCTTCATTATAATGTGTCTAGGTGTGGATCTCTTATGATTTTGCACATTCGGCATTCTGTAGGCTTCTAGGATTTGGGATTCTGTCTCATTCTTCAAGTCTGGGAAGTTTTCTCCTATTATTTCATTGAATAGACTGCTCATTCCTTTGGTTTGGAGCTCTGTACCTTCCTGTATCCCAATGACTCTTAAGTTTGGTCTCTTAATGTTATCCCATATTTCTTGGATGTTCTGCTCATGGTTTCTTAACAGTCTTGCTGAGCTGTCTATGTTCTTTTCCAGTTGAAATACTTTGTCTTCATTGTCTGACGTTCTATCTTCTAAGTGTTCTACTCTGCTGGTAGTATTCTCCATTGAGTTTTTAAGTTGGTTTATTGCTTCCTGCATTTCTAGGATTTCTGTTTGTTTGTTTTTTATAACCTCTATCTCCCTGTATAGTTGATCCTTTGCTTCCTGGATTTGTTTGCGTAATTCATTGTCGAAGTGACCTTTCATTGTCTGATTTTGCTGTTTAATGTCTTCCTTGATACTCCAGATCATCTGAAGCATGTATATCCTGAATTCTTTATCTGACATTCCATCTGCTGCAGCTGTTACCTCTTCTAAAGTTGCGTTGACTTGCATTGCTTGTGGTCCTTTCTTTCCTTGTCTTTTCATACTGCTTGCGTATCTTTCCTGTGGGGTGTCATGACTACCCCGCCTGCAGGACGCTGGGCCTGTTCCTGGCACGGGCGGCGACTCTGCTCTGACCCTACTCCAATTAGGGTGGTGTGTGTACCACGCTGGCAGGCTCCTGGGCCTGATCCGCTGGTCTGTCGCAGGTCTGCCTACCTTGGAGGCGCGGGCGGCGGATCTGCCCTGCCCCTCCTACCACGCCTGCGGACCCCTGGGCCTGATCTGCAGGTTGGTCACAGGTCTGCTCACCCTGCGGGCACGGGTGGCGGTTCCGCTCCGCCCCCACTCCAATTGGGGTCACGTGGCCACCACACCGGCAGGGCCTGATCCAGGCGTGGGAGAAGGATCTGCTCTGCCCCTACTCCAGTTGGGGTGACGTGTGTACCACACTGGCAGGCCACTGGGCCTGACCCGCCAGGCTGTCACAGGTCTGTTTACCTTGCAAGCGCGAATGGTGGCTCTGCCCTGCCCCTCCTACCACGCCCATGTACCACTGGGTCGCGGGTCTGCCCACCTTGCGGGTGCGGGTGGTGGCTCCGCTCCGCCCCCTCTCCAATTGGGGTCACGCGGTCACCACGCTGGCGAGCCGCTGGGCCTGCTCCGGGCGCTGGCGGCGGCCCGTCTCCTCCCCTCTGGCTCGACGACAAATTGAGGAGACTCGGGTGTCTGTGCCTCACCCCCACTACCAGGAGACCAACTGTTTATGTTGCCGCTGGTATTGATGAAGTTCTCTCCTCCGCCGCTTTCTGATGACATCAGATCTCTGCCATGTTGGTATCCTATGCGAATGGCAGCATTTCGTTCCCCTTGCCGGGCAACCAAAGCAACGGGTGAGTCCTGACTGGCCCTCAGCAGGACCCGGACCGAGAAGCAGTTTCTACGGGCTCCTAGCCCCGGGCCAGGGAAGTTCCGGGAGCCAGAACTCGGCTGCTCCGTGCTCGGTGTAAGCTCCTATAAGTGTAGGCTCCAAGAAGCAGTCCCCACGAGCTCAGTTCCTGGAGCCGGAATTCGGCCGCTTAGTGCTTGGTGTATGCTCTGATAGGAGCAGGGTCCAAGAAGCAGCCTCCGCAGGCTCCGCAGCCCTGGGCCAGGGCGGTTCCGGGACGGTTCCGGGAGCCAGAACTCGGCCGCCCCGTGCTCGGTGTTCGCTCCGATAAGATCAGGTTCTAAGAAGCACCCAGGCACTGAACCCTAGCAATCTGTCTGCAAGCCGCAGGCGAATTGCAGCCTGAAATTACCTGTTCTATGGCTGAATGAGCTGCGGTCAGTCGAAAACAGGGATGGTGACGTCAGCTTTCCAACATGGTGGCTGTTGGCCTCCTCTGTGGTCTGACCGGTGTGGAGAACCGAGATGGACCGCTTCCTTCCCCCGTCTTGAACCCAGAATTCAGCCCTGAGTACGGTGCTTGCACGGCTGGCAGAAACTGCAGCGCTGTATCCCTGCGTCGCTATCTCCTCGTTTCCCAGTGCGCGCTGCAGACTCTAGCCGCAGGGCGATTTGCTGAATAAGCACTGTTACCCTCCGTGCGACAAACCTCTCGCGTTTGAGTCCCTGTAGCCGATCCTCGTGCGATGGAAATCCTTCCTCCAGGTTCCGGAGCACCCCACTATTGCTGGAAATTCCTAACAAGATATCCTTTAGCCGTCCTGACTTGTCATACTCCCACACAGTGAAGCAGCACACGGGGGCAATGCACTCCCCTCGCCGCCATCTTCCCCAATAGATTCATAAAAATTTAGTATTATTATTTTCTCTTGATAAATTTGTTGTTACATTATGAAGTGACTCTACTTATCCAGATAATACACTGTTTAGAAATCTAATTTACACAAATGTAGTAATCCAGATTTATTTTGATAAATATCTATATGCATATGTTTTTACCATCCTTTTTTTTGCATCTATGTTTGCATTTATTTTAAGAGGCTTCTTTTAAACAGAAAATGGTTCACCATTTTAATTTTATCCAATCTGACAATATCAGTTTTTAATTTGGCATATACAACACTAAAGTTTAATGTTATTTCTGGTATGACTGACTTCACATCTATCATCTTGCTATTTGAATGTTATTTATCTTATTTGTTCTTTGTTCCTTTTTCCTTTTTTAAAATTTTTTCTGTGTTGATTTGGGCTTTTAAAAGATAATGCCATTTTATCATCTATGTTGACTTTTAAGTAACTACTTTTTATTTTGTTATTTTAGTTGTTCCATAATCTGTGATAAATATCTTGAAATTATCACATTCTGCCATCAAAGGAGAAGCAAGTTCACATGTAGTTTAATGACCCACAGTGTAGTTCCTTTACACTCTGATGGGATTTGTGGCTGCTTCTGTCACATATTTTAATTCCATAAGTTTTTTTTTAACAACTGACAGCAGAATGTACTACAATTCTTATTACACATATAGAGCACAGTTTTTCATATCTTTGTATAAAGTATGTTCACACCAATTCATGTCTTTATACATGTACTTTTTTGCATTACAATTCTTATTACACATATATCCCACAATTTTTCATATATCTGGTTATATGTAAAGTAGGTTGATGTCCAATTAAAGTCATGTACTTTGAATAACGATGTCCATCACATTCCACCATCCTTGCTAATCCCCTACCTTCTCCCTTTCCCTCCCTCCCCTCTTCCCTATCTAGAATTCATCTATTCCACAAGTTTTATATACCACACATTACACTACTAATATTTTTGGTTATACACAATCTATAAAATTTTAAGTAAAAAGTCCTTTCTATTTAGACATGAACTTATTGTTTCCAGTGTGAATTCATCTATTTTTATTCCTATAATAAACTACCTGAGGCTGAATACTTACAAATAAAAGATGTTTATTTAGCTCAGAGTTCTGGAAGTTGTGAAAATCCAAGATGGGGTGGCCCCAACCCATTGGTTCAGGCTCTGATTAGGGCTAAATAGAATATGGCCTCATTGGGAGACTGTGGGAGCAAGAAGTTGCACAGTAAAACAGGAAACCAGAATAGGGGAGGGGCAGTCTTACAATCTCACACTAGGTTCCAAACCTTAAGAGTCCCACCATTTCTCAACATTGCTACTGGGGAGCAAGTTCCCCTATATATGAACCTCTGGTAGAAAAAAAAATCATATCCAAATCAAAGCACAGTGGTCTTTGTGTACATAGCTTTCTTGGTGTTATGTTTCTATGGTTAAAGAACTTTCTTTCACAATCCTTGCAAAATTAGGTAGCTCTTGATGAACTCATTCAGGCTGTGTACTTCAGAAATACTGTCACATCTTTATTTATGTAAGATGTTTGTAAGATATCAGAAATCTATTTCAATCCTCTTCTGAATTTTTTGTGAACATAATGAAACTTTCCTCTGGCTACTTTTAAGATTTTTCTCCTCATCACTGATTTTAACCAATGCTGTTATGACATATTTGATATAGTTTCTTGTAATAGGGCTTATCATGCTTTTGGATTTGCAGTATGGACTTTTTAAAAAGTTTTTAAAATTTAAAAATTTGTCAGGTGCCAATTTAAATATTTTGTAAAATCTAACATTCATTAACTTTTCAAGTACTTTTCTGAACTTTTTCACTCTTCCCCAGACTTTAAATTCACATGTGAGGTCAATAACACTGTCCCACAACTCAATGGTCTGGAGTTCTGTTCAGTTCTTTTTCTTTTGTTGTTTTATTTAGAATAGCTTCTATTGCTATATTTTCAAGTTCACTAATTTTTACTTCTGCAGTATCAGTCATTATTAAGATCCAACATATTTTTCATCTCTGTCATTGCACTTTTCATCTCTAACACTTGAATTTAGGGCATTTTGATATTTTTTATGATGCTACTTAACATATTCAAAACTTCTTTGGCTTCTTCAATATACAGAATATAGTCAATAATTATTTTAATAATTTTATATATTGATTCAGTCATTCATGTTAATTCCACATCAGTCTATTGTTAAAATTTTCCCTTGACTACACACAATGTTTTCTTGCTTCTGAGCATGTGTGAAATTTTTCAGTTCCATCGGGCAGTGTGATTTTACTTTGTTGAATGTGGAATATTTTTTCTCTCATACATACAAACACACACATGCAAGCTTTATTTTGGAGGGCAGTTTGACTTTCTCTAGCTCTGTTTCTATTCTGTATTATTTGGAATTAGAGCAACATGTGGTCTAGGCCACAGACAGAACCCAGCGTGCATTCTTCATCAGGTGCTACAATCTTGAAGTTAATTTAGTCAATAAACTGGAAGAACTGTGCTTCTAACCTATTTTGTTTCCTATTTCTTAGGGATTACTGTCCTTAAGTACCTGATTTTCAATATCTTCAGAATCATTTTATGTGTTTATTGATTTTTAAGTTGTTTCAGACAGGAGAGTAAATTTGTCTCTGTTATTTCACCTCAATGAGAAGTCTCTATCTAATCACCTTAATATATATAACACTAAATTTCACATCCCATGGAATAAAGCAGTAGCTGCCCAAAAGACACACTTTTAATGTCCATTCTCACAGAAAGCATAGGAGCTCAGAAATCAAAACACTATTTATGAGTTCATTAATTATTATGAGTGTTTATGATGCTTTTTGGATGTTTATAAAGATTATTAATACATTTACTTAACAAAAACCTAGGCGTAACACAAATTATATTAATCTTAATGAATAAGTAAAACCTGTAATTTAGTGTTTTTGCTAAATATGTTCCTTATTTGTGATTATATTAAAAAAATGGAAAATAATTGATACCAATATCTATAAAATTTAATTTTAGTCTAATGTTTTTTCAATAATTTGAGCCCAAATTTTAGGTGTTTTTAGTTGTGCTAGAATCAAGAGAATATTTAGAAAGATAATAGGCAAACATGAAATTCTTATAATTATCAAATAACTGAAAATCTTAAAAAAGCAGAACATTTTAGAAATTTTATAATAATGATATACAATGTTATAGATAAGAAACAATTTGGTAAATTTCCTAGACAAATTATGATTTACTATTATTAGTAACAATTACATGTTATATAATTGAATTATTTTGCATAACTTTGGATATCTTCATTTATCTAAATTACAAATATGCTGTCTCAGGATAGATAATTATGTCAAATTCAATTCAGGAAAATTATACAATTAAAAGTTGACTTCATTTTTCTACTAGTTCATAAAATTACCAAAAATTATAGAAATTATGAAATTGTGAGATATTATCTTTTAAAATTATCCTCTTTACTTATATTTTATCTTTTATTTATCTTTCAGTTTTAGCATCCCATTTCAGTTACATATGTGAAAAATGTGAATTAAACAATGTAAAAAATGTTCCTCAAGTTCACATGTCTAGTAATTATTTGAAGAGTTAGGTGCTTTTTAAAAAATATTAATATGTTTTATGTATATTAATATTTTAAATATTAATATATAAAATATATATTTCACATACATCTTATCAGTAAAAAGATTTTATACGAACCCACTTCCTATTCTGTACTCTTCATGTATTTAGCTGTAGGTTAAGTAAATATACTAACATTCATGTGTTATGCTATTGTAAAATGTATGAAAATAAATTTTAAACAAATATGGTAAATATAGAAAATTTAAATTTCCAATATGACCAACTTCCTTGTGTTTGATTTTCTTGAATAGTTCATGGAGTCCATGATCCCCATGTTTTTTGACCCCTGTTCAGGACAGTAAGAAGCCAGCGCTTGTTCAATATGTCCCTTATTAGGGTTGTATAGTTGCATACTAATGTATACTCATATTCATGCCAAAGCTCATAAGAAATCCATGAACTAAAATGTATACTATCTTATAATAATGGAACAGAAAAGGACATAAAGTAAAAACAGAAGCCAGTACAAAGTATGGGCTTTAGTTTATAACAATGTAAAAACACTGACTAGTTAATTGTGACAAATGGCCACACTAGTAAAGACATTATCAATGGAGCTTATTGGAGTGACACACTGTTTCTGTTCATGCAAATATTGTAAAGTAGACAAAGTTTATCAAATAAAGCCAATCAGTGAATACTTCATAGTTCCTTTAATTGACAAATGTCAGATGATGTCCTAAAGGAATGAGTGAATAGAAAATGAAAAGCAGAACATTTCAGTTTTAAACTCCTAAAGTCAGAGGATGAAGAGAACTTTGTCAAGAATGCAAATGGAAAAGCACACAGTACACAAAGAACAATGACAAAGATGTTTTAAATAAACCATAAAGAAAAAAAAAGATTAAATATATGAATAATTGAGAATCCTAATGAAATGCATGAAATAAATAGGCCAGAAAAAGGGATAAGATTTCAGGAAAAACTGTGTTTTCTAACTTAAAATGGATATTGAGAGCATCTTTCAAACACCTAGCTTCATGAAGTGCAAGTTAGACAGAAGATAGTTCACACTCAGAAATATCAAATGAGAATTTTGGATTCTATAGTGAAGTAAAAATCTTACAAAATATCCCAAGCAGGAAATAGACTTTTAAAGCTTATAAAATTGAAAAAAAAATTAAATAAGTCTTCTTGTCTGCAACACTAAGTATTTTGAAATCCCAGAATTCTATCGTCAAGCAAGATGTCTTTCTTCTGTGAAGTCAATGAAAATATTGACCAATATACCACTGTGCAAAAGAATGAAGAATGTTTTATAACAAAATGGAAACGCTCAACAGGATAGAAGACATCAATAGCTGCATGGAATCAGTTTAATGTGAACATTTTTATAGATGTGGCCAGAATCATAGAGCCCTCCATGGGTAAAGCTGTAAAAACACAGAAATTCACATATATGAGTAGAGAACAAGAGGTACATTTTTCATCTTTGCACTGCTAGTGCCCACATTTAACAGGGAGTGCTCCTAAGAGGGAAGTTTTCTGTTCCAACATTATTTCTTTTCCAAAAGTCAAAGAACCACCCAAAATGTAACCCTTACCACACAAGAGAAAATTTATATACTGTATTTAAATATGTTTATTTGTATTTGAAACTGAAGGAATTGATTAGGAATAATAATATTGGATAAGAGATCAACTCTGACAGTGCAAATATATATAGGCCTTTCCATTTACATGGGGTAAAGAGAAAAGAAAAAAATATCTATAAATACAAAAACATTGATTATACAATGATCACATTTTTATGTCATGCAAAAATGAGAATTCAGCAAATCATACTCTGTAAATAATTGTAGTTGCAAGAAAAATAGGAATTATTTTAATTTTTGGAAAATTAGAAAGCATGTTGCATGGGTAAATCTGGAGCTGGCAATTGTCACATCAAATATAGCTAATTAAGGTAGTTGTTGGAAATATAAATCATGATTGCTGGGAATGTTTTCTCCCCAAAACTGTGAAAAATAGATTAAGTCAGAAAAGCAAATCAAAATCATTGAACTAAATAAAAGAGAATACCAGGAAATTCTCCATACTCCAAAAATAAAAAATATGGAAGATAGGAAAGTGGAAAAAAAAAGAAAGGAGGATTAATTTGGGAAATCTTTTCTATAAGAATCCTTATGGTTATTATAGAGGTAAAAATTGAGAAATATATTTTTTCCTGAAAGTTTATTACTTATAGTCTATTTCCTTTGCAAACTTTATTACATATGTATGAATACTATATATATATATATATATATATATATATATATATATACACATATACACACACACACACATATACATACACACATATTTAAGTTTCTAACTATAATTACTTTTTAACATAAAAAGTATTAAGTGTTAAATGTCTGGCAAATAAGTCACAGTCTTATAAAATGTGTAAATTGTAAGAGTGATAAAAATTGTCATAAAAATAGGTTATATATAAGGAGAAAAAAATTGTAGACTAATTATCTACAAAATTAAAGCTTAGAAAAATTTGGGACAATTTCAAGCTTACATTAAGGCAAAAAGTGTGCCATTCACATTCTCTTTGTGTAAAATAATGTATGTATCAGAAAATAATTATATCTGCATTTCCCTGATTAATACTTTACACAATTATAATTCATTTTAGACCATCCCCTCTATGCAGTGCATGTAGAAAACTCTTGGCATATTACATTTAGATTTTTATCATTTTTGTATACAGACTCATGAGAGGTTTTCACATGATCTGAAAGTGTTTTGCATTTAGTATATATGGGGCATGTTTTGTATTTTTCTTGTATATTTTGATATATAGAAATTCCTTTCAAAGGAAGCCGCATCCAGCAATTCCTTTTTGTGATTTTTATCTGTTTTTTTTTGTTTGTTTTTTCAATAAAGAAATCCATTGCTTGTTTGCTGTTGTGAAACTATTTTGCCTTCTTAAAATTATATGGTTTCCTTTCATATTTAGATTTTAAATCTATATAGAATTAATGTTTGTTTATAATATCTAGAAAAAATTTAATTCTCACTTTACAAAAAAAGAATGGATGATAATCACTAACTCCAAGACAACATATTTAGAAATCTCTTCCCCATTGACCCCCTTATATGTGATTGTGTAGGAGTGAGTTCTTTGTGTATTTGAGTCTGTCTGTGATACCTCTGTTCAGCTACATTTGTCTATATATTTTTGACCAACCCTGTACTCTTAATGATTATAACTTCATCATAAATCTTGATATTTTGTACTGAGTTTCCTCCCTGTGTATTCTTACATAAAATCACCTTAGATACTGTTAGTTCCTTTTACTTCCCTCTAACTTTAGGTTAAAATAATTAATTTAAGTAAATATACATGTATACACATAAATTCACATACTATTGGATATTACTATTAAACAAGTTTGGAAGAATTTTTGTTTTGATTATTGACTATTTGAGCTATGAACCTGTATGTCCACCATTTATTTAACTTTTTAAATCTTTTTAAGTATATTAAAAAATACATTTTTACAGCTTTTTATAGTAAATTTTCTAGACGATTTGTATTTTTGATGTAATTCAGACTGGGGTTTAATTTTTTTTCATTATTTTTAATTCCATATATTTTTGCACTAGTGGTTTTGATTTTTGTTAAGCCCATATCCAACAGTCTGCCTAAGCTCTGTGATTAATTCTAATAATTTATTTATGTATTCTATCAATGTGTCTTCATTCATAATGACCATGATCTATACAAAATAGCTGAATTTTGGTTGTTGATTTTTTTGCTTTCATGTGCATATGATTTACTTCTTTGCCTCTGTACTGAATATCTAATTTTGAATAGTTATGGTAACAGTCACATATTTCTAGTTCTTAACATTAAAGGGAATATTGTCAACCTTTCACTATGAAATATTGCTTATTACAGTTTTTTGTAGGTAGACTTTATCAGATTAATGTATAAAATATTAAAACATTTCTTCAAAGAAATGTGGAAGCCAAAATATAAAAATGAGTAATTGTGTTTCTTCCAGAATAGAAATGATAAAAACTATATAGTTGCTATAGTTACTACTTTAAATGATAGATTGTGGAAAATTGTTCTCTTGTTAATTGGTTTTTAGAAATGACATGGACAAATCTCTAGAAAGTATACCTGTAAGTATGGTTTCTAGTGACTTAAACAGGTTTTTCAAAAATGACTTCTCAAAGCCTCATCGAGATTTGTTTATGTTAAACAATTTAATCTATAGAATTTCAGGTCCTTGTCCCTAGATTAGGGGGTCTTCCCACTTGAATAAATGCTGGCAGTAAGCAGGAAACATCACAGAAACTCCGATATCCTCCTTTGGAAACTAACATTCCATATATTTACTAATTAAAAATACTTAGAACATCACTTTTTGTTTAAGTCTGTACAAGGTTTTGGGTGAAGTCCAGAATCTAAGAATATGTTTAAAATCTTTAAATAACTTACAAACTAAACTTCTTGTCTCCAAGAAGAATAATTTAAGTATAGGTGATCTCTAAAGGAAACACATTATTGAAAGTGGAAATTTCTGTTTGCCTAATGAAAATAAATCAGAGTGTGCTACTACTAATTGTGTCACTGATGACTCTGTCAAATAGATCTTTAAAAATACATAAGCAATCTACTCCTATTAAGATTATTTTTGAATACTTCTAGCAGGAGCACTTCTGTTTACACTTCTGTTTAAACCACAGATACACCCATGATTATTACTCCTAGCATAATTTTCTGTGTGTTTGGAGTCTTTATGAAATAGAGGTTAAATAAGTTAGTTATGGGAGCAAAAAGGAAAACTACTTTTTTGGAACACAGTAGCAGAAAAAAAGAATCTGCTTCCAGCTACTTCACTTCTTAAATTTATTTCATATGATACTGCACTCTACTGAATTTCCTTCCCCAAAATGTTATTTGATGCTGCTTGTCAATTCTTTAGAACAATCCCATCTCAGGTTTCAATTTGAGACAGAGTGAATTTCTGTTTCTTAAAAAAAAATAAAATAAATAAATAAATAAAGGAAAAGGAAGGGAAAAGCTTTTGGCAGAATACACTCTACGATACTTATTTAAACTATATGCCATGTTGAAATTGTTTTTATTGTGCCTTAAAAATAGAATGAGTAGACTAAAATATATGTAGAATATACTTTTAATGGTAAAATAAGTAAATGGTCGTGGGCTGGGGTTATAGCTCAGTGGTATAGTGATTGCCTAGCATGTGTGAGGCACTGGGTTTGATTGTCAGCACCACGAAATAAAAGAAAAATCTACTGACACTAAAAATAATTTTTTAAAAAATAAGTAAATAGTAGTGCCTGGTCAGATTTGGTATCTTATAAATTGATTATGGACTAATAAATAACAGTGTTTTATTAGAAGGAAACATTCAGGGAATATGATAGAAGCCAATTAAATTTATTTATTCTGCTCGGATACTAAAAACCCTACTTTTAATATTTCTAATGTTTTGATTATTCTCCTACAACCTCTCTGCCCTCTTCATATAACTCATCTGATGTTCTAAATTGTAATTTCTATAGCCAGGGTCTTCTCCAACATTTAACTTTGTTTAGACCTTTTTCAAATTACAATGAAAGTACCTTCTTTACATTATTAGGTTTTTTTATTTCTTTTTGTGGTACTGGAGATTGAATCCAGGGGCACTTAACCAATAAGTGCCCCTGGATTCAAAATATATATATATATATATATATATATATATATTTAAAGATGGGGATGTGTATATATATGTGTGTGTGTGTGTATATATATATATATATTTTAAAGATGGGGATGTATATATATATATATATATACACACATATATACTCTGCCTCTAGATAGTATATATATATATACTATCTAGAGGCAGAGTCTCACTGAGTTGCTTGAGATTTCTTTAAATTGCTAAGGCTGGCTTTAAACTTGTGATCCTCATGCCTCAGCTTCCTGAGCCACTGGGATTATAGGCATGTGCCATCACTCCCAGGAAGTTATCAGTATCTTTTTAACAAATGGTTCAGATATCCATGCCACTGTGTTTTATCTAGCTCAAGCAGCCAATATTTACAATCCACTCACACCACCATGAGTCTACTTAATCTTTTAAAGCATGATCCTATACAGACTTTCTTTAGACTGTTGTCAGTTCTTTGATGACTCCCACCCTTCTCATAAAAAAAAAAAAAAAACTTATAATGGGATTAAATAATGCCTGAAATACAGTAAGCATTCAGTAAAATGTGGCTATTAATAGTAATAGTAGCGCCGTTTTCTTCTCTTCTAATAAGGTTTAGAAAGTTCAGAGACTTCACCTATTTGAACTTTTAAACCACAGATACACCCATGATTATCCCCTTGTTTCCTCATTGGAAAGCTCATTTTATTGAGCTGTGTCCATACTCATTAAAAATGAATAAGTAAAAAATAACTTTTGTGTTTTTTGAGTTAACTTGACTTCTTCAATATCTGTACTTTGTCCTAAGTATAGGCTCTGGTATTGCCTGTTAAAATTTAAGGAATCTATTCTGCTCACGACATGGCTTTCTTCCTTTGAAAACAGCCATGATCATATTCCTGAATCCCCATCAATCTAAATACCAACAGTACGTACATAGTTTCAACATTGCTTGTTGAAACAATAAAGTTGACAAGATATAAATTCACCAGATTGTCTGCTTTCAAAAAATTAGGATCCTACAGAAATCTTAAGAGTGAATTTCCTTGATCAATGTGGGATATTTCATCTGTGCAGTTTGCTTCTCTATTAGGGAAAACCATGTGAATTCTCTTCTATAGCTTAGTTGTTTGTAGCTCACTCCCCACATTTGTGTTCCTTTAACTGTCACTCAAATTCTCTCTACTTGCTTATACCATCTGAATTTTCAAATAGTATTCAGTCTCCATAACATTCTTCTATCCATTATTTCCCTCTGACTGGTACTAGAATCCTATTTTATTATAATCTTTCTTTTCCATTTCAATATAATTCATTCAGATCTATTGATCGATCCCCCCTTCTCTTTTCCCATTCAACCTAACACTCATTCAATAGGCAAAGTTTTCCAAATACATTCTTCTTTAAGATATGTTGTAATTCTTGGTTATTTTCTGAATTCTGATACTTTAAAGGTCAAACATCATTTTCTGAAAAACAACTCATGAATTCAACTAAAGCATGATTAAACAAACCAAGCTTCTAAGGTGATACTACTTCACTTTACCAACCACAGGGTTTTAAGTTAATGTACTGAGCAGATAGTATGTGGAATTCAGCTGTAAGAGAAGAAATTATAAGTAAGGTACTAGAAATTTTAGTCAAGCAGATGTGCTTTATCTCAAAACAACCTTGAAACTGCAAACAGGTTGATTTTATTTTTAAATTTAGGTTTGAATGAGTCTTTGGGAATCTGAAATGAATTTCTCCCAAATGAACCATCGCAGCTTGTTTCTTCAAATTAGTTCACAATTTACAATTTAACCTGTTCTACATGTGAAATACTGTGTAATTCCAATAAGAAAAAAAAATAATAATTTAATTGTCCAGTCACAAAATTATTTACCTGAAAGGAATTGATGTAAGATTGATAGGTGTCTCATTTTTCTGGTGACTGAAATCTTTTAGGCCACAGAGTTATACTGAGGTACATGCCTTGAACATTGAAATCATTTATAAGACAAGCAGGTCACTGCAGCAATGAGGAACTATGCACCATCTAAAACCAAGGTGTAGTAACAGGCTGTCCTCAATACAGCAAGTGCCCTGTCAGTTATGTTCTTCCAGAGTGGCAGCAAAACAGAATCTCCGTGGTAACAACAGACTTGGAACAGGAAGAGGAAATTCCCAGCATGCCTTGGACTCATGGGCTACTACATAGGCTGCTCTATAACTTACAGTTTAAGCTCTGTAAAGAAGGAACACAAGCAATGGGAGGGGTCTCCAGGGCACAGAATTAGAGCCTCAGAGTGGAAACTGAGCACAAGTAACAAGGTATGCTGAGAGAGGAGCCAGGTGTAAGGAAGGGAAGCCATATTCTCCAACTCTGAACTGCTGTGCTGCATGCTGAGGGAATGGGCTAAACTATTGCTGATGTGACCAAGGAGAAGGCAACCTTCTGTCACTGATTAGACTCCACCTATGCGCTGAAACTCTTAGGAAGAAGGAATGCATTTTTCCAAACAAAGAGGCAACATCCTGTGCAGAAACAGAAAAAGAAGAATAAGGAGGAAAAAAAAAAAGACAAGGATGTCCCAAGGTCCAGAATTGATTTTTTAAACATATTTTAGTTGTAGATGGACATACTTTTATTTTGTTTATTTAGTTTTATGTGGTGATGCAGATTGAATGCAGTGTCCCACATGTGCTAGGTAAGCACTCTACCCCTGAGCTACAGCCCCAGACCTGAGAATTGATTTTTAAAAGCTGTGTGATGTTGGTCATATCTCTTTTTCTTAATCTCTACCACTTCCATAAAATATAACTAACTATCCTCCTTCTGTGTAACTTGCAGAGTTATGAGATTAAAATGAGATAAAAAAATAAATACACATGTTATAAATGTAAATCACTATAAAAACATAAGATATACACTGAAGAACAAACTTCACGTTTCTGATAATATCTTTTGATACATATATACACATATATATATTAGGCGAATTTCCTTATGCAGCTAAAACCAACACAATTTATTAAAACAATAATTATATGCATGTACATTTTAAGCATACCTATTTTATAAGTAGGAGTTATTACTGCAATTGTATAAAAGAATGATACTTATAAGTTTAAAATTACACACTTACTAATCTGAACTATGGCTCATTTAAACTTGATTATTTAAATACTAATTGCAATTTGTATACAGGGTAAAAATGGGAGTTCATAACCCACTTGAATCAAAGTGTGAAATATGATATATCAAGAACTATGTAATGTTTTGAACAACCAACAATAAAAAAATTTAAAAAAAATAAAATAAAAATAAATAAATAAATACTAATTCTTAGCCATAAATATTAGTTTTTTATTTCTATCTCTCCAATACGTGTGTATTTCAGTCAAAACCCTACATGAGGCCAGTTGGAACTCAAGATTCTGAACTATTCTTGATTATAAGAAGGAATGAAAATCAAAACTACTCTAAGATATCATCTCACTCCAGTCAGAATGGCAGCTATTATGAAAACAAACAACAATAAGTGTTGGCGAGAATGTGGGCAAAAAGGTACACTCATACATTGCTGCTGGGACTGCAAATTGGTGCAGCCAATATGGAAAGAAATATGGAGATTCCTTAGAAATCTGGTAATGGAACCACCATTTGACCCAGCTATTCCTCTCCTCGGTCTATACCCAAAGGACTTAAAAGCAGCATACTATAGGGATACAGCCACATCAATGTTTATAGCAGCCCAATTCACAATAGCTAAACTGTGGAAACAACCCAAATGCCCTTCAATAGACGAATGGATAAAAAAAATGTGGCATATATACACAATGGAATTTTACTCAGCAGTAAAAGAGAATAAAATCATGGCATTTGCAGGGAAATGGATGGCATTGGAGTAGATAATGCTAAGTGAAGTTAGCCAATTCCAAAAAAAAAAAAAAAAAAAAACCACAAATGCCCAATGTTTTCTCTGATATAAGGAGGTTGACTCATAGTGGGATAGGGAGGGGGAGCATGGGAGGAATAGATGAATTCTAGACAGGGCAGAGGGATGACAGGGAAAAGGAGGGGGCAGGGGATTAGCAAGGATAGTGAAATGTGATAGACATCATTATCCAAAGTACATGTATGAAGACAAAAATTGGTGTCAACATACTTTATATACAACCAGAGATATGAAAAATTGTGCTGTATAAGTGTAATAAGAATTGTAATGCATTCCACTGTCATCTATTTTTTTAAAAAATCAATAATTTTTTTTTTAAAGAAGGAACAACCCTAATACATGTGTTTTTTGTTTAGATGTCTAGGCTTTCCTTTTCTGTCCTTAAGCTGTCCAGGGAGGATTTCTTTGTCAAGTTTTGGGCACAGTGTCTTTGGGACCTGGCTGTTTGCTCCCCAATCTCGGAGAGCTTGCCTCTTCCATTCCCTGGTGTTTTAAATGCATGCTTAACCTCCTGCTCCATCAGAGCATCCAGTATCAAGCACTCCATAGATCCCCAAGCTTTCTGTACTTTTTCCACAACTTCTTATGAGAACCAAAACACAGCCTGTTTGCCAGAGATTCTCTTGGAAGAAAAAAGTTTTACCTGAAACCTAAGTTTTACACTTATTTCCCTTGTACTAAATTTTTGGATCTTTTTGTGTAACATAAATGACAACCACCTAGATTCTGATGCCAGGTACAATCCCTGTTTTTTCATCTCAGAAAGACATAATTAATGTTTCCTTCTGTATTGACCAAACTTCACAAAAGTTAGACTGTCTTGTGTTCATTTGTTCCAAATTCCACCGTCAGCATCTTTTCCAATTCCTTTGATCTCTTTTCAGATTCTGTGCCAATTCCTCCAATCCATCAGCCCAGTCTTTTCAAACAAATCATTATGCTTTTACAATTTTATCAGATGTAATGCCTAAATCCATCTAATGCAAAAGGGATGTAGGGATATGTATATATACATATACATGTGAATATACATGTCCATGCACATAAACATGAATATAATTACATAACTATTGCATATAGATGCATATGCTTTTATATTTACGTATGTGTGTTTGTGAATATATGGATATACATGTTGTATTCTTTCCTTAGAAACTTAGAACTCTAAAGATAAAATATCATGTATTGCAATTACTAAGAGAAGCCCAAAATTCAAAAATAAATATTATAAATGTCTGCTGACCCTTAGAAGAGCTGTTCTTGGAAAAGGACCAAGTACAAGCCCACATTAGTCTTGGCAATAACAAATGCTGTCTGCTTGTCATTTTGCAAAAATTAGAATTGATTGAACCTGCCCTTTTAAGGAAACAATAATGATAGTGCATTTCCACAAAGGGAAGATGTATGTAAAATTGTAGTTCGAAATTAGCAAAACTCATTTCTTCGTTTTTTACATTAGATACACATAAAAAAGTGAAAATGTCACAGTGTCTCCTCTGAAAGTGCTTTCATAGCAAAAGTTAGCTGTTTTGCTATATATCTGATAAATGTAATGTCATCAGAATAAAAACCTTCTGAATATTTTACATAGATTTAGCCATCTGTTACATAGAACACTATGATCTCTATTGGTCTATCAATTTAGTCTGCACGGTTTTAAAAATAAATAATTGTCATATATTTAAGCAATAAGTTCAGCAACAAAAGTAAGCAGAGAAAAAGTGTTGGAGGACACTAAAATGACTGTGTCTCAACCAGGCAATGGTCATGATTTATTATAGGGCTCCGTCAATCTGGAGACCTCTAGAGATGGAGTCACGACTCATCTGTCTTCCTGGCACATGGAATGTGAAGCTGCTCAGAACGAGGCACTGGAGAGGGGCAGAGCCTGTGGTGAACACTCCAACAAAAAGATATTCATTCCTTTGATTGTTTATTTGTACATTTATATGCAAAAACATGAACATGGAGACAAATACCAGTTGTTCTAACCAAATAAAATGCATCTGTGAACCAGATTCAATAGATTTGTAACAAAATTAAACAGAAAAATAACGTAGGAAAACACAACAGAGTACAGACACAGATCCTTTTCTAAATTTGGTATTTTAAAATGAAGATGGAGCAGTAAGGTCTATCATATTGTGATATTAAATTAATGATGAAAAATACAGTTATTTTTTCCCAAGTAAAGTCAAAGAAAGTATGAAAAAATAATGAATACCAAAAATGTTCAGAAGGGTTATTTTGTGATTTGATTCAGAAGTGAATATGGCATAGGTTTGAAAATCTACTTTAGAGAAACTAAACATATTTTCTCATTAGGAATAATTTGTAAATCTATTAAAAGTACATCATGAGGGCTGGGATATAATTCAGTTGGTAAAGTGCATGCCTTGCATACAAGAGGCCCTTGGTTCTAATCCCCAATACCACATTAAAAAAAGTACATAATGAAATTATTACAAAATTGATATTATTTCTTGAGTTACTTTAATAATAATAACATATGAGACAAATAGGAATTTCTATGTGTGTAAGCACAAATGCACATATTCTGTAATTCTAAGAGATACATTTTTAAAAAATATTGTTAGTTGTTATTTATTCATTTATTTTTATGTGGTGTTATTTATTCATTTCTTTTTATGTGGAGCCCAGTACCTCACATGTGCTAGGTAAGCACTCTACCGCTGAGCTAAAACTCCAGCCCCTAAGAGAAACATTTTAAAAGTCTAAATTAACTATTATTTATATCCCTCCAATAACAAGATAAGTTCTTCACTAGCTTATGGAATTAAATAGAAAATAACACCTTTGAAAAGTTGTAACTATGCTATGGTACTTTAATTCTTTGAAATGTTATATCTTGAAAACTATAAAACCTAGTTTTTCTGAGTAATTCACAAGCCAAATCATTTCTGTAAGGTTCAACAAACTGAACACTTGGCAATATTATCCTATTTCACAGATGAAGAAAGTACTCTTTTGAATAAAGAAGAAGTCCTAAGTTCAACTTGTAGGGAAAATGACTTGGACTTACAAAGTGATTTTTTTTTTGACTCATATACTTTATCTACTCTGACTATGTTCTAATATTTTTTGTTTGGTATTCATTATAGTAACTGACATTTATGATGCATTTATATTTCTTTTTTTAATCACAGGTTGAATGATATTAATAATCATTAACTCAGACAAAAGGAATGTTCTGGGGTTGTTATATATATTATGTTCAAGGTCTTATTAATCAGACTTGATTTAACTCAATATCTTGCCACATTTAATAATTATTTAAGCTTTATAGAGTCCACGTATTTCTGACATAGTTACACAAAAATAATTCATTTTGAAAACTTGAAACCCATGTTTAGTGGCAGGATATACAGCGGCTGTTGAGAAACAGAAAGATCACTTTCTCTAGTGTTAGATATGTCCAGATTAATAAAAACAAATTCCTCTTCTCATTTGTGTGAAGGCAAAACACAAATCTTGAGCAAAATTTATTTGTGTTAATTTTTTAGTCATATTAATTATATATTCAGTTCAGAATATTATCCCTCTGATTGCTTTTATCTTTAGAATTAAAAGATATTTTTTCTGTTAATCTGAACAAAAATCACCTGCCTGCCTCTTTTAATAATATGATTGCTGATTAAAGGTGGTTAAACGAAAACAAAGGACCCTTCATCCTCACTGCTAAATTATAACTCAAGAGCTTCAAGACACATTTTGTTGTTTGTTTGTTACTTTCACCAAACTAAAATCAGCCTTCTGGGGCACATGTGATCTTCTCCTGAACATTTCTTGTAAAAGACTGGCTAATGAAAAGGGCAAGATATATATTAAAGTTAATAGAATTTTAAAATCTAAAAACATTTAAAGAGTATATGAATATCAAATATGTGATATTTAATTATATGAGAAATATTTTGCAAATGAAGATACTAACCAGTAAACATTACTAAGCAGTAAACATTAAGTTGTACTATCTTTTCTTTTCTTTTTTTTTTTGTATTCATTTTATTGAGAGATGAGTAACGGTATTCTCCACCCTAAAGAAATAAAGGTTCAAAATTGGCACCATGAATGACCTGATTGACCAGATCATAAGCAATTATTGCATTATGATCATTATTGTTTGTTTCTGCTAGCCAGAATCTTATCATTTTTTCAAATCCCAGTCTTCCAAGACTTTCTAAATGAAGAGTTAGAAATTTAAATGTGTGTGTGTGTATATGTGTATGTGTGTGTGTATGAGTGTGCACATGCATGCATGTGTGTGTGTGTGTCCTTCAAAGCCTCTTGATGACTCCTCTCTGGAGATTAACTTCAAGCTTAATATTTTCCATAGGTAATTGCCACACATTTAGAATGAATACTTTTTAAAATAATCATAAACTGATCAAAAGTTTCTTAGGTTAAGATAGTTTAATAAAATAGAATAAGGATTACATAAGTTCAATTCTTACATTAAAAATCACCTTACAGCGCCCACTCAAGTGCAGAATTTCCTAATTAGACAAGGATCTCCAAGCTTGAGTATTCCTCTAGGACATGCAGCCAGAGGGACAGCCGATATTTTCTTCCATTTCTCTATGTTTGATGCTTCCATATTCTCAAAGCGGAAGGCAAGATGAACTTTGAAGTTTAAATCTGATATGTCCATTAATAGTATGCAATTAATTTCACTTAAATCTTAGTTCTATTTGTCTTCTGAATTAATAAACATTTCCATACTGCAACCTACAGACAAAATGTTATCACTTGATATGTGTTTGTGTTTAAACATTCAATATTTTATAAACAAATTAATATAATTTATTAGGGTTGATATTATTAATTATATTGAACTTTCTATTTTTTACATAAATATTTCATCTTACTAAAAGATAATTATCCTACTATATTCTAATTTAAATTCGAGGATTTTTTTTCCTAATACAATTTTGTGTCACATAGTGACAGGGATACTTTCTCAGAAATGCATTCTTAGGCATATTTTTCATTGTGTGACCATCACAAAATATAGCCTTCTGTGCCCCTAGACTGTATGGTACAATCTACTGCTCCTAGGCCATAAATCTTTATAGCATGTTACTGTAATGAATACTGTAGACAGTTGTAACATAGTGGTAAATATTCTTATATCTGATATCTAACTATAGAAACAGTACACTAAAAGTATCTGTGATGAGAATTTTACAGCTGTATTATAATCTTATGGGTCCATCCTCATACATGCCATCCTTTGTTGACTAAAAAATGGCTATGTATGACATCATTATGTGGTTTGTGACTATCTATGCCACATGTATAATAATTACTCTTTATCTAAAAATATAAAATAATGGGGGCTCAGGTTATGATTAGTGGGAGAGTTCATGCTTAATATGCTGAAGGCCCTAGAGTCAATCCCCAATACCAAAAAAATGAATTAATAAATAAATAAAATGTGAAAAAAATAATAACCTTACAACAACAGATAAGTAAAACTGAATCAAGCCTTCCTACAAGTATAGATTAGGTCTTCAGGTTAAGAAAATACACTCTTAAAACAATAAGAAAGTAGCTTGGCAAATAGTCATCCACCTGTCATGTCATCCCAGCTACTTGGGAGGCTGAGGCAGGAGGATCAGAAGTTTGAGACCTGCTGGGCAACTTAATGAGACCCTGTCTCAGTGAAAGTAAAAAAAAAAAAATTGCTAAGGGGGCAGATAAGTTGAAGAATGATTGTCTAGTATGTATTAGGCCCTGTGTTTAATCCCTAGCACAGGGGAAAAAAAAGTTAATTGTTAGCTATTCAATAAATATCCATGTGTATATTACTAAATATCCATGTATACAATATGGAGTGCTATTTACATTATAAAATATTGACATAAGCCATTTTGAGAAAAGAGAGTTTAATTTATTATTTATCAATGATAAAGTCAGAGTAGCATTTCAGACAGTTTAGAATGATTTTCCATTTCAATGGTTTCAATGTTTTCTTGCTTTCAAGCAGTCTGCTCTGTATTTATCATTTGATGCATAGAAATATAACTGCACAACAGCATCTAGTCACCAATCATTTTTGTGACCTGTACTGAGGAAATACATTTTAATATGAAAGAAGGTAAGGAATCAGGGTCAATATTTCATGTGCCTGTATGATTCAGCAAATCTTACAAAGATGTGACATGAATAAAAAAGTAATTGAAGAAGTAGTGAATAAAACAGCAAAAGGAAGAGGAAAAAGATTCAAGAAATAAATTGGAAAAGACTTTTAGTGAAAGAAAGCAAAGTCAAAGTTGAAGGTGATTAAGGACAGAATTAATTTAGCCCAGAGTAAAGGTCCTTAATAATTTATAAAAACTCATTTCTTTTCTTATAATAGATTCATTTGAATGTTGTCAGCAATTCATTTATATATATATATATATATATATATATATACATACATACACACACACATATATTTATATATATGACATACACGCATACTTTCACAATTTGTAAATATACTGAGTTCCTATTATGATCAAGATATTGTCCTAAGCAAAGGGAATATATCATATGAAAATAAATAAACAATAAGACTTAGAGATGTAAAAAAAATGGTTGATAACTTTTCCAAGGATATCCATTTGACCTACACAAAAGTTTTAAAGTGG
Source organism: Marmota monax (assembly GCF_021218885.2). Taxonomy (NCBI): domain Eukaryota; kingdom Metazoa; phylum Chordata; class Mammalia; order Rodentia; family Sciuridae; genus Marmota; species Marmota monax. The sequence goes on along the minus strand of NW_026695197.1, from coordinate 904,178 downwards.
TGTGTAGACTTAGAAGTGATTTAGGTATCTAACTTTATTTTATTGTTTAATTTCTACTGCCTTTTCAGTTAAAGGTATAAGAACCATAATAAAAGCTTCATATTAATAACTCATTTGTACTGGGATTCTACAGACAATTATGGCCCCTCACCTACTGTTCTCTAAAGGACATTGTTTCTTTTATACCATAAACAAAGCATTGCTTCTTCATTGCTATATCTCAAAAGGAAAAGAAAATGGTCTTTCTAAGGTCACAGTTTAATAATAGTCAAAGAGAATAATATTAGCTAAAGGAGTTTCTGCTCTTTGTAAAAAATTTTCAACTTTACAAAGTTTCTTTCTGAAAAAAAGAAAATCTTTTAACTACCAGCTAAATCTGGAACACCTTTTTAGAAAGTCTAAGAATCTTCAGTTGCTATAAATTTGGAAGTTCTAGAAAGTCTTTATAAATCTTCTTTACAACAATGGACAAATCTAACTCTGATTTGCTATTAAGAAACATTGCTTAACAACTTTTAAACTCAGTGCTTTTCAAAGGAAGAGAAAAAATTGTTGGAGTTATATCGATGTCTTTATTATGAACTTGAATATAATTTTTTATTTTGTATAAACCTTTATGCTGAGAATTAGCATAGATTCTCAGAATATAGCTGGCTCATCTAAATAAATGGTGATATGTGCACATTTTTAAAATGTTTTAACTTCACATGTTGGTATCTTATGAGATCAATCATATGCATATAAAGTTTTTCCAGAGTGAAGTTGGTAACTCAGAGATAAAATCAGTAGTGTTCTGATAACTGTTTTACAACTGGCTATTAGGGCTGGCGTGCTAATTTCTAAAGTTTGCATCTTAATGTAGACTTAATACTCCCTCCATGACGAACTTCAAGTTATGAATTCACATCACCGGACACACAGGAGGGAAGAGACACACATGATCTTCTTCACAGATCAGTAAGAGCTGTCTTCAGTGCACCACTGGATAATTTGATCAAATATAATTTGCTGCCAATTGTCTAATATTGTTTTATATATATATATATATATATATATATATATATATATATATATATATGAAATAATGCTGCCCATTAAACTATGAAAATTTTTAATCATTTATTTTTAATGTTTGCATTTATTAGAAAGGCTCCTTAAAAACATTCTCTGGCCTACAAGATTTCCCTATCTTCTGTTAAACTTCAGAGAAAAAGAAAGAGATGCAAAGAGAAATAGAAGAGAAAGTTCCAGATGATTGTGCCATCACAGTTTAGAAATATCAGAAATAAGTTGTGGTCTACTATAATATTAAATGTTTCCCAAAGGCTCATGTCTTAAAGGCTTGATCCCCAGCCTGGTGCAACTAGGAAGTGAGGGAAACTTTTAGAGTGGGGCCTTGTGGGAATTTTTAGATCATTGAGGGCATCGCTTGCAGGGGGTTGGGGACCCTGGTGTTTTCCTCTTCTGCTCTCTCTTTATTTCTTCACCATGAGATCAACATGAATTCCACACACTCTCCCCACATGATATGCTGCTTTACCATAGGCCCAAAGCCATGGGGCCAACTGATCCTATATAGAAACTTCTCAAACCATTGATTATCTTTGATTATCTCAAGTGTTTGCTACAATAAGGAAAAGCTGATTAACACAGGGCTCAGACAAATTTTGGTGGGCTTCCAGTGAACCTGCCTTGTGTAAAACTTGGTTTAGTATCGTTACAGGCTGCACTTTACAGAGAGGCCTCAGTAGAACGGCACTGCATAGACTGAATCTTGGAAGTATAACATAAGGAGGGGGCAAATGCCTAGATCTCACTCTATCAATAGTCTTTTGGCTTCTCTTTTGGTGGAGGTAGGGTAAGAAGCAATTGTAAGACATCGTATCATAATTTCAGAATTGTTTGAATCTAAAAATATAGTTTTCGAATTAATAGGATATGATGCATTAAATATAGTAACATTGGCAACAAACGAGAGAACGCTTATAATCTACCAGACTCTCTGCAAAGCTCTAAATTTCCTTTACATTCTTGAAGAGACTTCTGATATCTGGTCTAGCATGCAAAAAGCTTAGCAGCCATCACTTCTGGCTTTGTAATAAGAAAAGGGCTGAGCAAACTAAAAATTGACAAGTGTTCCTAGATCCAAATGAGAACTAAGGTCAGAGGGTATGCACTGCCCCAACCATCAGAATAAATACAGGCAAATACAAGAATACACACATTAATGGAATAAAAACCAAGAAGCAAAAATCTTTGTTGGAACCACTGTTGGGGTAGGCAGATTAAACTGTAATTGATGAGTTGCTGAAGGTTCAATTTGGACAAGTGTGAGAATTAAAAACTCCAGTGGGAACCAGAATAAAAGAAACAGCTATACTTTTGTGGCTTTTACCTCCAGGAGTCCAACCAGGAAGTAATCGGAAGAAAAGTATGAGAGAGAGGGAAGGTAAAGAAAGAGATAGTAGGAAGATAAAACAAGGAAGTGAAAAAATAAAATGAAAGCATAAAAATAATCTATTTTTTAAAAATAATTCCAAAATTTTGAATTAAAAGTGTACAAGGTGACTGCAGCATTTGTGAAATGAGAGACCATTATTTAAGGTGACAGCCTTCAATCAACCAACACTCATTCATTCAGCTATGACCCAACATTCATTCATTCAATTTTATCAATTTGAATTGATAAATTTCAAATTTTATCAATATAATTAGACTTTTATTCAGCACCCTGTCTATAGGTTCAAAGAAAATGTTAGTAGCAAGGAAAATCAAGGACTCATTTATTTTCTTTTTTTCTACTATAAGCAACAGTTACAGTATGTGCTTCACATGCAAGACAAAAAGTGATTTATAGGCAAATAGCAGTATTTTTTGTCTTAGTTTTAGCTTTAGCTTTTAAGAGAAATCAGTCTGGGGGAATGAAACAACAAAAGAGAAACAGAAGCACCCAACCTGACTTCATAAAATCAAAGGACTTTGGAAAGCAATTTAATCAGAACATTTAGAATCTTGATTAAAGTCATTGCTTACTGCTCTGCACGGATACCATTGTCGGTGAGTTCAGATTTACCATCAGCCACATCAGAATAACACCACCTTCAGGGAAATTGTACGACCTATCCAGTTATGCCCTGAAACAATTTCGATACCCAGACATCAAAATTATGATGATGAATATAGGAAAACAGAGTACAGCACACTGATGGAAGAGCTCAAGATTTGCTGTCAGCTTCAAACCAATGAGCAGAGACAAACTACAGTGCCCCCAAGGAATTGCTATATAATAGAAGATGAGAGAAGAAAGCAAATTCCAAAAACAGCTTTTCTAGGGGAGAAAAAAAAAGTTGTTTTATGTTTATCTCTTTTTCACTATTAATTATTTGATTTTTAAAGCATAAAAAAAATGTAGGTTCTTTTTCCTTTTGCCACCCCCCCACCCTAGTTCTCTCTCTTCAAAATGTTATATGCCCCCAGGGGAAACAAATGCACAAATAAATGAAGGTTTGGTACATATTGCAACAGTGCGCCCCTTGTTAATTAGATAGAATTTTTAACAACAAAATATAAAGAGATAAACATAAGCTTCATTAGTGTTTGGATATGCAACTACTTCCAAGTATATCATAAAATTAATTACTTCAAGTTAGCAGATGGAAGAGGTTATAGTAATAATTTGAATTAAAGGCGAAAGTGTAAAGGGTAAGGAAAGAAGAGAGAAGGAGTATGTGTTAAATAGTAGATATTATAAAATAAAGCACTCTAGATTGTTAAAGTCAGGTTAAATACATATAATTTGTGGTTCAAATGTACTTTTCCAAGCACAGCGAAAAACCATATCTATGAAAACGATTAAGCACATGTTAAGTAAATGTGCTTTTGTTCAAAGTTTATATTAAACAGACGAGTAGCCAAGACATGTACCTCCCTTATTAAAATCATAGTACAAGTTCCTGCTGGAGGCATTGCATCGTGTGCAAAGAGCATCCATCATTGGCACATGTGAACAGGGGGAAAGAACTCACTCATTGAGATGGATGGGATCTCCATGGTCCCTGTATTCTTCACTGCTCATCACCATCACCAACCATCATTCTTACCATCTTACCATGCTAGAAAGTATACTTAGCATGTACTGAATGTAGAATGTTAAAGTTTTTATTTAAAATGACTGAATGTAGAATGTTAAACTACTTATTTAAAATCTGTAATGGAAAAAAAGAAAAAAATAATTCTGCCTCTTCTGATCCTATATCTTTTTTTTAACAATCCATTGATAGAAAATTTCTTTTAAAATTCTAAATTCAGTGATTTTTTTTTTCTTTTCTGTATGCAAACCTTCTTAATTGTAGAGAAAGTTTCAAGATTTACATATTGGGCCTAAGAATATTTATGACACTTTTAGAAGGAACTGGGTGATTTAAAATATGAAATTTTGACCACAGATGTGTGACTAGGTCAATCCTACATACAAAGAAAACAGGGAAAGGCTGAATCTTTCTCTATTTCCAAGTCTTCCAATAAAGACTTCAAGTCTTTCAAGGCTTTATTGACTTGCAAAAAAGTGTGCCTTGCTTCTTGAGAAATTTGAGCAGATGTATTTCTCCAGAGAAAGACAAAAAATAATTGAAGAAAGAATTCTTCTTTAGGAAATAGATGGATCAAGAACTGCTATAGCAGGGGTAATTTTTGAATGCTAAACAGTACTTCAGCAACCACTGATGAGAATAGATGTCTTTCCATTTGAACATGTGCTGGATACACACACTCCACTGATTATATCATTTGACATCTAGACCAGATTAGGAGTTGTAGGATAACTCATTTTGACATTTGGATGAGAACAGACACCAGCCCAGCCAACATCAAAGGGTAATGCGACTGATGGACATTGGCTTATGTCATGAAATCAGTGTATGAGAGTCTTTCACAAATCCTGGTGCCTGATCCATACTGAGCTACATCCCTATGCTCCTGGGTCTCACTGTTTTTTGAGACAGGCCCCTCTAGGTTGCTGAGGGTCTTTCCAAGTTGTTGCTGAGGCTGTCCTCAAACTTGTGATCCTCCTCCTTCAACCTCCTGAGTTGTGAGCTTCTGTGCCTGGCCAATATCTGTCAGATCATGAGGATGAGACAAAGCAGGGCTTATCCCAGTAATGTGAAATTTTACTACATATTCTGGATAATTTTGATATATGCAAAAGTTGGATAACCAGTGTATGATACCTATGGATCAGCTCAATGAATGAATCAGGAACAAGGTTTTCAGGCAAGTTGTTTATATAAATGGACAATATGCCTTTATTTTATGTGTTCATTTTTAGGTGGTGCTTAGAATTGAACCCTGTGCCTCACATGTGCTAGGCAAGCACTCTACCACTGAGCCACAAACCCAGCCCGCCCATTCTTAATATACATTTTTTTTCACCAAATAAAGAAAAACAATATATATATATATATATATATATATATATATATATATATATATATATATATATATAATTAAAGGTTAAATGTATTAATTTGGTCACCCAAAAAGCATTTCTTGAGTACTTACAGGTTACAGGCTGTGTTTTAGGTCTCAGATATATGTTCTATGTCTTAGGCTCACATATTTAGGTATTTCTACACTTTTGTTTCCTAAACAAATGGTAGATTCTAATTCCCTCTAGGAAATCAGGACATTTGGCCTCTTGCATGTGTCTGGCCTCTGGCATTTTTATAGTATTATACAGAGTTTATATGATATTTATATAGTATTTACACATGGTGTGCTTTTGGAGTACAATCTTTTGATATTTTACCAGCGACAACCACTAATATATGGCTTCTTATTAGAGAAATCGATGCACTTAGAGTTGAAAACATCACTCTGGCTATCCAGAAAGAAGAGATACAGATCTTAAATGGTGCCATGAAGAAATTTAAGATTTAAAGACAATAGAAGAAATTGAGCCTGGAAAGGAGACTAAGAAGGAGGTTAAAATTAGGAGATGGGAACAGCAGGAGAGCATGGGGGCCACACAATGTGGCAAATGGTCTCTAAAGCCCTGAAAAAAAAAAGAGTTGTTTTCAAACTTTTTTGAAGTACGTAGACTATCTAGCAAGTAAAGAAACAGAAAGATGTTCTGTTTTAGTCAGCTTTTTCACTGCTGTGATGAAAGAATCCAACCAGAACAACTGTAGAGGTTTATTTAGGGGCTCACAGTTTCAGAGGTCTTCATCCATGGAGGGCCGGCTCCATTCCTCAGGGCTTGAGGTGAGTCAGAACATCTCAGAGGAAGTGTGTGGCAGAAGGAACCAGCTCAAGACATGATCAGGAAGCAGAGAGAGAGAGAGAGAGTCCACTCTCCAGATACAAAATCTATGCCCCATAGCCAAGCCACCAATGAACCAATTCTTCCAGGCACACCCCACCTGCCTCCACTTACCACTCAGTCAATCCCCATCAGGGCTTAATTCACTGATCAGGCTAAAGCTATTATCCAATCATTTCTCCTCCAAACCGTCTTGCATTGTGTAACTTGTGAGCTTTTGGGGACACAACATCTAAACAATAATAGGCTCATTGTATTTCCTGACTTAGAGATTCTTGGTGGCCTTGGTTAAAAAGTGTCTGGAGGTATAGTGGAGGTGGTAGTGAATCCAGGTTGGAATGGATTGCAGAGTCATGAGGGAAAAAGCAGACATCATGGATAAAGAAAATTCGGTAAGGGAGGGGGAATTGCAGTGGCTACATGGGAACAGGTTAATGAATGAGTTCTGCTATGGTGTTTAATATGGAAAGATTTGCACACATTTAAAAATGAATAATAGATTGTTCTTGTAGGACTTGGGGAGGACACATGTTCTCACCAGTAGATATTTTTTTGATTCAGAGTCTCCTATTTATCCTACCAAATGTTTCCAACAAAATTCTTTTGATTCATGGAGGCTTTCTGAGATTAAAGGCAGAGGGGTGCCATTTCAATAAGACACATTTCATACTCTCAAAAGGGTTAGTGACAAATCCTTAAGTCCAAATGATTTTAAATACGGAGATTGAGAAATTCATATCACCCTGAGAGAAGAGAGAGAAGCACCAATTCAAATTACATCATCAAAATCTTCTCAGAGATGTTTCCATTTCAAGAACAAGTGACTTAAATTGCCATGAAAAGGGCAATTCTAGATAAATGAGGCATACCTTGAGTAAAGGCACTGAGACTTCTGAAAATGTCATATATTCACAAACTGGAAGTAGGTGAACGTAACTTATGTATGAATCTATCTGTCTCTAGTGTGGAAAAAGAAAGGGTTTGTCAAGAGAAGAGGTGAAATTCATGTCGGCCACTGTGGCATGGGCTTTGGAGTTTGACCTCTATCATGAAATGTCTGGGGGATCATTAAAGCATATTAGAGAAAGAATATCATCATCACCCTTATCTACTCTGTTCCTACTCCTTCCTCTTCTCATCCTCCTCCTTCTCCTCTTTCTCTGTCTCATTCTTCTGTCTCATGAATTCTAACTCGTACTGAGAACTACTTTTGTGCTACGAACACTTAAGTATGATAAATGAAATATCTCATTTAATCTTTTAGTCACCCAAACAGATCAGTGTGAATTGTATCCTTATGTTAGCAAGTTGGAGTTGAGTCTACTGCTTATACAATCAGTGCTTAGAATCGAATGCCAGAATCTTTACTAATATCACCCACACAAATCAGCCACATTCCCACCATGCTCTCTCTCATGAACAGGTTCCATGCCTTCCTCCTTACATGCTCCCTTCTTAATAAATTCTCACAGCTGAGCTCTGGGGCTTGGCATGCACTCTTGTGTCTGAACACTCAGGTAGACTCTAAAGCAAAGTCTCCTTCCTTCCTTCCTTAAAAAGGAAGGATTTATAATGAGGAACAATCTTCAAACACAGCAGCGTTTTCTGAACACACCGAGAGGCCACACAATGTGGCAAATGGTTTCTAAAGCCCTGAAAAAAAATGCTATATTTTGTTTATAAAACTGAAACTGTATGAAAAATCATATTTGGAGTATAATTCAGAAAGCAGTCTGTGGTTTAATGCCATATAGTAACTATGTGATAGATGAAAATTACATAAACTTGCTAAAGCTTTTCAAAAATAATGTACAAGTGATAATTGCATTGAATGATATATAGTAGACTAGGAAAAAAACAATGCTGAATTAAAAAAGAAGAAGAAGAAGAAGAAGCAGCAATAGTTTCTGTATTCTAGGATCTATCTAATATCTGCCCTGCGTCTTTTGTATGAATAATTAGTTGTATGTATGTCAAACAAGGCCCTATTTGTGGATCTATTCAGACAATATGAAGAGATGGATCAAATACAGGTACACAAATTAAATTGGAGACTGTTAACAATTCTTTTTTTTGTATGTAAGATACTATGGTGGTCTTTCCTTTCCCTGGAGAATTATAATAACCCTTTAAAAATATTCTTATAGTCCCTTAAATAGGGTTTATTAATGCACCAGTTAAGAGGAGTGTTCTTATTTATTTAGGCCAGGGAGCAGGTTAGATCTCAAGAATGTGGGGGGCAGAACAGAGAAACAGCCAAATAGATTTTCACTCTAAGGAATAACAGAACCAAGAGCACTTAGGAGCCCTTTTGGTTCTCCTTTTCTGCCTTATAAGTCAGTTGTGTTATCTTAAGGCAGAATTAGGTCCACTCCATTCACAGCTTTGCCTTCAGTATTAATTGTGATTAAAGAGAAAGAAAAGCCTGGGAACAGTCTTAGGGTTATAGCTGACCACTCGGAGAAGCAATCACTAAATGATCCAAGGGCCCAGGGACAGACTGTCTCCCAGAAGTCAGAAGGAAGGAACAGGTAACAAGCTACTGCTAGGAGATAGACCCTTGCTGGGATTTCACAGAAGTAACTCAGGGAGACCTGGACCCTCTGTGCTTATGCAAAATGGGGCTGTAGCAGACATTAGTAGTACCCTCAGACCCCTTGGCTAGTCTCAGGGCAACCATGTCTGTCCCTCAGAGCACTTTTACAGCATACTTCTTGTACCTGCCACTCTCAGAGGACTGGCACTTTGTCCTGAGGGAAAGACATAAGAATGGAGAAACTGACCATGGCTGCCCAGCCAGGAACCCAGCAGTGACTGAGGAGTGAGGAGGCAGTTTCCCTGGCCTCCAGTCTGGAACAAAGGCATCTCCTGAGGAGCTCCCTGAGGGATCCAGCTGGGTCTGGACTCTAGGAAAATCAATTGTTGGCTTTCTCCTGGGGATCTTCCTTAACAAATCACTTGTACCTAAATTCTTGCCTCAGGGCCTGCTGCTGAGAAAGCTAATCCAAGATTGTGAACAGAGGCTCAATGTGACTGGGAGAATGAAGGGAAGTTATAGCTTTTAGTTAGAGAATTCAGGGATCTGGGTCATAATTATGAATAGGTGCTTAACATACAGTGGACTTGGGGATGGCTTCCATGTAGTGACCCTCAACCTACCTCCTAAATTCCTGTGTGGAATATTAAATTCATTAACCATTCCCTGCTCTCTCTTAATAAAATAGTGATAGGTTTTTGGATTGTTCACTGTTTTATGGGAACAAAAAAAGGCTGTTATCTGCAAAAGCTTTTCTTAAGTGCTTTTTTTAACACAAAGAATTTTACAAATGCAAATAATTAACTCAATGAATGCTCAAGTAGGTTGTTGACATGACTTCAGAAATAGGAATTTGGAAGAAGAAGAAGTTGTGCTCCATTTGTGTATGATATGTCAGGGTGCATTCTGCAATCGTGTATCACTAATTAGAACAAATAAAAAATTTTAAAAATAAAATGATATAATATTTTCATGTAAACTAGGCATATTCTCCTATATACTTAAATCATCTGTATATAACTTACAACATGTAATATAATGTAAATAGTTACTATACTATCTTGTTAAGGAATAAACTCTGCCCATATTCAATACAGATATAATTCTTTTTCCTAATATTTTCCAGTTGTAGTTGGTTGAATTCACGTTTGGGGAATCTGCAGATACAAAAGGTTAAGTCAACTTTAAAAAAAATATTGTTCATTTCTTGAAAAAAAAGGAATTTGGAAAATGATTTTCAAAATTTAAAAAAGATTAATAATCCAATGTTCCTCCTACTTTTATGGTATTCACTATATATTAGTTGTGTTTTTAATTATAATAGTCCTCCTTTGCATGATAGTTATATGAACTTCTAGACATGAAGTTCTTTATATTTCTAAGGAAATAAATGCAGATGTTTGCCAAATAAAGAGACATGACAGTTAATAGATCATTTTATACCAAATACAGATATTTTTATTTTCTTCTTCCTTTCAGAACTTGACTGGTTCTTATATTAATCATGTTTGAATATCCATAGACACTAAATATATATATATATATATATATATATATATATATATATATGCTTTTTAAAATAAATGAGTAAAATTAAGTATTTTACAAAGCTGTAAATTATTTTTCAAAGCTGAACTTTAAAAGTACTATCCATAATATATTGCCTCCCTCCTTCCCTTTTCTTCTTTATCTCTTCATGTACACACTACAAATCTTTTGAATATAGATTATCGAGTGGTATAATATTCATCTTTTTCAATACATTCATTTGGTTTTACTTATTATTAATCTGATTACTGAAAATCATACAGCTTTCATTTCAACCTGATTATCATCCAATATTCTGTAAGAGCTGGGGACTATACTACAAATATTTTTAATATTATTAAAATATGACCAAATACTGTATTATAAATCTTCATCATACAAGGGAAAAAATAAACATTGCCAAACACTTTTAAACACACAAACAAAAAACCAATAATATTTATTGTATGTGTAAATGTTTTAATAACACTCCACAACCTTATAAGTTGGTCTTAGAACTTGAAAATGATTATAAAGTCACTCAAGGATTATTGTGATGTCCTACTTTCTTAGGATACAGTAAGAAAGGAAGGCAACTATATCATTAGAGATGGCGTTAACAGCACAATATTATTATACCTGTGATGTTAAATAGTTAATACCACTATCTGTGCTGTTAGCTACTGGTTTGTCTGTACTAAGGTATTCAGTGATACTGGCCAATGGTATTACCATAAAAACATACTTGCTAGCCTTCACAGCCATTCCTGCTGTTCCTGGAAAGAACATTTCCTAGATTGCCAAAATAGCACATGGCCGAGTGACAAATAGAGTGGACTCCACAATTAAGCCATCTGTTTGCTGGCTTTTCTAATTTCTCTGCTTCTCCCTCTGCTTTGCTGCACAGCTCAAACATGGCTTCCATTCCAAGGAAGACCAGATGAGGAAACAAATCCCTATTGTATTTCCTGGATAATTTTAACTAACCACTTCCCAGGCTAAAAGAAGAGATTGGCACATGGTATCCTTCGCTAGGACTACATCACTATTTTATGGGAACAAAAAAAGGCTGTATCTGCAAAAGCTTTTCTTAAGTGCTTTTTTAACACAAAGAATTTTACAAATGCAAACAATTAATGAATGCTCAAGTAGGTTGTTGACATGACTCTTTAGAAATAGGAATTTAAGTGTAGTGTGCTTGGAAGACACACTATATTTAAACAGCCTGATACACATAGAAGGAAAAAAAAAACTGGGCTGGAAAATCAAATAAAAATTCTTCTTGGAGGAAAAAAAAATCACTGAGTCACTTAGATCTGATTCTAGGATTGGAAATGTCTGTCTGTCTCAAGGGCCAATTTAAAACCATCTATGACTAGAGGAAACAGAAAAATAACTCCTTTTATTTTCTGCTCCAATTTATTTTCTAGACTGAACTACACATAAATACACACACAAAAATTAGAAAATGTTTACTTTGTTATATTAACTTTCTGAGAGTTGGCAATATGATGCCCGAAGATTGAATTTAATATATCTCATCATTTTCTCTCATGCAGTGGAATTACTTAGCTGATTGATTACCTTTTTTTTTCCTTCTCTCTTTTTAAAACATTTTTCTAGCCCACTGGCCTATTCCTTCGTTGTTTCCACAGGAAAGCTTGGCAGTCATTGATGCTCTACGGAGTAGTAGCTATCAATCCATTGGAATTCAGTAATTTCACGCTATGATTATGTATTGATTTAGAGATTAAAGTAGAATTACCCCTTTCTGTTAGACTTTTTTTTTCCCTATTGGCAAAGAAAAAGTTCATGGCTTTGGAAAAACATTGTAGTTTTAGCTATTGTTTGAAATATTTCTAAAATATTTATTTACTCAAAAGGAAACAACACAGGTTCTTATATTACACAGAACAAAAGGTACATCTGTATTTTGGAAAACTAGAGATTTTTAATGTCATCAAGTCAAAAATCCAAGTTAGAGGTATTTTTTTATAGATCAAATGAAAAAAGTATTCTGATTATTGCCTGATTTGGAAAAATGGAAAGGTTGACATTGAATTCATTTAGATCACAAACACTTAATGCACACTTACTTTGGTTTAAAAAGTTACTCTGAGATTGAGATTCAGAAGAATAAATTGGGCCCAAGTTTCTCTTTGCCCAAAGAACATGCAGGTAGTAAAATAATGGAAAAGGAAATGTTATACAGTTGAAATGTAAGGAAAGAAAAGAGGATGGTATATCTCACATGTTCTTTATCAGGAAAGAGTAAAACCTAGTGTGCAGATGTCCCCGTTTGGACACAGGCCTTTGTTAAAAAGGATTCACAACAGATCTCAGAGTTTGAGGAAAGGAAAATTGTATTATGCAATTTTGCTTTATTAAATACCATGGTGATATTTGAAGTAGATATACTTAGTAATACAATCCAAATATTCAACTCAAAAGACAATATGAAAAATTAGAGAATAAAAGGGCATTACTCCAAATGCATATTGTGTAGCACTATTATGATATAATTAATCAGCAATAATGATACCCAGAAATTAGTGTGTTACACTCTAATAACTTTGAAAGGAAGCATCCTGTAAATATGTACATCACCAAGCCAAATGTTAGACTCTTATAGATTCAGCTCTCTAAAATGCCTATTCATTTTGTTGTATTTTTTTTAATTTTACTTCAGGTGTATTACTTGGTTCACTGTGCTACCTGATTCCTATTGTTAACATCCTATTTTTAAATATAGATTTGTCATAAAAATCAGTTCACCAGTAGCAGTTTGCACTATACCTTTCATTAAAGATATACAACTTATTTTTAATTTTCAAAATAAATAAAAATTTTAAAATTTGATTGTCATAAATTATATGAAAAATTTCCATCTAAAAAGCTACATACATTTCATAATGCCTCAAAAACTGTGTATACTGATTTCCAAAATATTTGCTAAGTCTCTTCAAGGCTGAGCAAGTTCTAAAAAAGCTCAAAAGCTATATTTGAAGCAATTTTAATGGGCCCAAAAGGCATGAAGCTATATTAAAATTCCATATTAAAATACCATTATTCTCTCCTGGTGAACTCCTGTGACTCACCTCATTCAAATATAAATAAGGGCACTAGACGGGAAGCTTTTCCATTGTTGCAGAATATGCTAAGTTATTGTCTGGTGCACAAATTCTAAGACTTTGCACCTTTCTCCATATTTTTATTCTAATTAAGTTTTAGGCAATTGTTTATTGTATCTATTTGGAGGAATGTGTTTCATGCTGTGTCCTTCATTAAAAAGATTAAGTACTTGATCAATCCTTAACCTCTTAGTGTGTCTCATTAGTTTGGTAATTTATTCATCAAAATACACTCTGAGATACTTTGGGATTGAAGAGCTGGTGTTGATCCAAGAAAGCATGCTGTGTGGTGCCATGAACCCCATCACTTAGAGTAATGTGCCTGCCCAAGGAGAGGGAGAGGATTCCTCCAGAACAGGAGAGAGACAGAAATGTTTGCGCCTTTCTGCTTCCAATCCACATAAAATCTTTTGAGATTTGCCCGCCTGTAAATATTTTAGAGGTTAAAAATGCTATAGAGCTGTAGCATAGGGTGAGCTATGTTTATAGAAGCCAAGAATTCCAGGAACTCTTTGAAATCAGCATTTCTTTATATGGGTCACTGCTACAAATTAAAGGAATATAAAAGAATCATTCTCAAGCTGGAGAAACTGCATTAATACTGAAACCATTTCAGACATTTTAATAGATTGAATTACCACTCACAATGGGAAAACAGCTTATGAAGAAGTTATATATTTTGCATACGATTTTTTTGTGTGTTATGTGTGAGTTAGAGAAAGAGAGTGTGTGAGGCAGGGTAGAGTGAGAGCCAGAAAGAGTGAGAATGAGAATGAATAAGACAGAAAGAAATCTATTTTGCATACAATGGAAACGAGTTAAAATTCAAATGCAATGCACAATGTGCGTTCATACATTTACTTTTTTTAAGTTGACTCTGACTAGTTTGGACCTCAATTATTCTGAGGAGCTTATTAATGAAAATTTGAAATCCAAGCCTTTGTAATGATGATAAAAAAATTCTCTGATAAAAACTGTGCGCTGTGTGGCCCTTACAACACTATTCAGGGCTGGGGTTGTGGGTCAGTGGTAGAGTACTTGTCTAGCATGTGTGAGGCACTGGGTTTGATTCTCAGCACTGCATATAAATAAATGAATAAAATAAAGGTCCATCAACATCTAGCGCTATTCAGCTGAGAAGCATTATTATTATTATTTTAGTAAACATTTGATCTCCTGTCTCATTTTGGTAGATATGTGCCCATCTGCTACTCATCATTCTTTCTGGCTTAGTGAGGCAAGGTAAGTGTCTGATGTGATTCAGGTCTCTCCATGGATAAAATCTGAGAAACCCTGTGGTTCTTATAATCTACAAAAATTAAAGACAAGAAGAAGAGAAGGGAGAAAAATGAATAAGAGAAGGGAAAGAAGAATGGAAAGCAGCATAATAGACAAAACCCAAACAAACATGGAGATTAATTTTATTTGGGTTATTGAGATGGAGAAATAAAAAAAAAAATCATTGTCTTAGCAAGAAGAGGTTGATGAGTTAAAGTAGAGAGATGACAATTGGATTTTTCTTTTAAATCGGGAAAGACAGCTAAAATGGAAATATTTATCCTTGCATCTAGCTGGTTTCCTAGGGAACAATTCTAGACTAGGTATTCATGAGACAATGAATGGGATGCAGAAGGTCAGTCTAGATTTGTTGGCAGGTTCGGACAAAAGAGGTGAAGTTACATGGCTGGCCTTGTCACAGGTGAACAAGGGAACCATCTGCAAATCTTAACAAGAATCATAAGACAGGCTGGACAAAGATTCACCTGCAAAAGGATGGTTCTTTGAGATATGCTGTTTTCCATAAACCCCAAAGATGAGGATTTAGGATAACAAAAAGTTGGGGTTGACTTCTTAATCACTGTTGTTTTCCCAAGCATATATCTGAGATGAAATCTAACATTACCAGCAGAAAGGCCAGAGATGGGAAAGAAAAAAATAATAATTTTTAAATTTAGGATCATTTCATTCTTTATGTTCAATTTGCTCTAAATAAAATTCATTTTATAAACTAAAACTTTTTCAAGTTTTTTAAATATCCAAATCTCTGTCATTTTTAAAACTTTATTTCTAAATTTTAACTTCATTTTGATATTAATATTTTCTTTTATAAGCAATTTTTTCTTTTATAAGCCATTTTTCTTACATAGGGACCAGGTAAAAATAACCTGGCTATTTTCTCCAGGAATTATTTGTTCCTGAAAGATATGACAATAAATTACTATCTCAACGTTTTTATGAATATGTGCTTGAAAGTCATTTTCTTAACTTAAATCAATTTCTTAATTTAAATTATTATTTATATGTAGGACCAGTATATTTCATATAAATAATTGGACATGAACAGCATCATCTTTGGATCTGTTTATTTTTTTAACATTCCCCTCAACATTCAATATAATTTACTGTGGATATTTTATGATTAAAGATAAATTCAACTTTCGTAGACATAGAAAATTTATATTGATTAAATAACCCAACACCTCCATTTTATTTAGATAAAACTTTATGCAGAGGACTTTCCTTAATTTACACAAATAGTTGTTTTGAGGTCCAAGACTGAAATTTAGATTTCTAGACTCCTAATGTAAATTCATTGCATTGCAACATACTCATAGTCATGTTTTGGAGATGAATGATGAAATTCTCTTAATATGACCATTGGCATAGATTGAATTTAGAATAGGAAGACTAAAAAATACCAAAAAGCTATTCGTAGGAAAAAAGAAAATCTAAAAGTTCACATCATTACTGGAAATATGCAACAGAGGGAAAAAGAAAAAGAAAAATGTTGCTGCCAATAAGAAATAGTGACAAAACAAGATCAAGCCAAAGGTGCTATAGTTCTTAACAGATTAATAACACCTTCCCTTTCTTAAATGCCTATTCTTAATGTTTTTACAATTCAGGCCAGTATTGACAATTGCTCACCTAGATTAATATGAAAGTGTAAATCTGATGTCAGTTTGCTTTGATAAAAGTTGGAAAGCAGATAAAGTTGATCCAGGTCTCTTAATGGCTTTGCATACCTAATGCTGATTTGCTTTGTCAATGAAGGAAAGGGCAATTGTTTTTGGCATATCAATTTCAGCTCAAGGGTAGCCTCTGGTAGTTTTCTAAAACTGAGACTATGAGGCAAATAAACATCTTTTCTCCTTTAACACAGAAGGTATTCCAATGGCAAGATCATTCCAAATCAAAAGTAGAAACCAAAAAAATCAATCACAGATTTGAGAGTTCTCTAGATTATGCTCTTTATCATTGATTTTGGTATTTTTTTTTGCTTGTTCATAGGTTTTCTAGGAATCAAGACATTAAAGAGAAAAAGAGAAATATTGCTAGAAATCCAATACTAGTGTGATAAGTAGAAATGAAAAGTTAATTAAATGATTCAATTATGTCAGCATCATATTTTCATATAAATGATAAGAGGATTATGTCACAGTTTAAATTTAATAACTTACAACTTCTCTATAGCAGCAACTCGTTATAAAGAAAAAAATGGGGTTCAGCTAAGAAATGCAACCACTATACATTCCTCTTTCCATGTTAATCCATTCTGGGACAACAGGTACACTCTGGTTTTAATGATAAATAATCTAATAAATAGAGCAATATTTAACAATAAGTAATCTAAGCAATAAATAATTGAAGCAATTTTATAGTTTGACTCTGGAAGGTTCCCAGAAGTTCTGGAGGTTTGATTCCCAGTGCAGCAATGTGCACAGGTGGAGCTCTTAGAAAGGGATGGATCAGGAGGGATCTGACATCTTCAAATGGATTAATCCATTGATTGTTTATTGCTGATGGCATTGTTGGGAGGTGGTAGAAACTATAGGGGTGGGACCTAGTTGGAGGAAGTAGGTCACTAGGTGCTGCAGTATGGCTGGGCAGAAATCAGGAGCCACTGAAGCAGGAACAACCTTTATTTCTGAACTCCACCAGCACGCTCCACACACGCTCCCGGGAACTCCTCCCAAACGCCACGCGGCTAGTCCAGGAACCAGCAGCCGGAAATATCCTCCTCTGGCACTTTCCCAACCAATGGGAACTCTCCAGGAATCCCAGGGAGAGCTCAACTGGAACTCAAGGAGAGCTCCACGAGAACTCGCTGGCGTCACCTCTCAACCACTACTTCTGGCAAAAATGCCATGCGTCATCCCGACTCGGCTGTGGCCCTCAACAACCAGGGGTGTTCTCTGAAAGAATATTTCTTGTCCCCAGCCCCTTCTCTCCACTTTCTGGCTGCGATGATGTGACCACCTTTGCTCCAATACCCCTCCTTCCATGGTGTTGTTCTGCCTCATCACAGGCATAGAATCAATGTGACCAATGGATCATGGTCTGAAGGCTCTGAAATTGTGAGCCAATGTAAATACTTCCTCCTGTACCTTGATTTTCTCAGGTATTTTCCTCACAGTGATGAAAAGCTTACTTAGGTAACCAGGTAAAAATAACCTGGCTATTTTCTCCAGGAATTACTTGTTCCTGAAAGAGATGGGGAAGAATCCATATCTTTGGTTAATGAGGGAACATTATGCAAGAAAGATACCATCTGTGACCTTATCCTTTTATGTTTTGCTTGTAATTTTTTGTCCACTTTTATGGTACCTCATAAACTTTTCCTAAAGTAGACTACTTAAATGTAGAATCAAAGCAATCAATCTATGGTCAGCATACTTTTTGATCATGCTTCTGATTTCATTCCTTTATGCTTTTGTTCTTATCTAAAAGTTTATTAGTCAAGACTTTAATGTAGTTTACTTAGAGTTGCTGAAAGTTTTCAAGGTTTTTAATCTACTCTTTCAGAAACAAAGAAGATTAAAAAATCCTCAGATCATTAGACATATGATTCATCATCCTCTAGAATCATTTGCCCTATTTTCTGGATAACTCAGTAGTATTCAACTCTCAATTTAGATGCTACACTAAACATTCCTGAGATGCTGTTTCCATTATAAATTAGGGAATCTTATAAAAAATCTTTGCTTGAGTGACTGGATATTTCTCACCATAAAAAAGAATATGACTCGACACTGTGTTGGGCACTTAGATATTCAATTATTGAAAAGATTTAGATAAAATCTGTATAATTTGGTTGAGCCCATAGATATATATCTTTCACTTCATATAAACTCTACCCCAAAATCTCTAAAAGTCACATGTTTTAAAGGAAGACACAGCTTATTTTTTACTATTTGGTAGAAAAATAACCTAAACACTATTCTTAGTTTGCCTTCATATTATATTATGTTCTTTGACTTGAGTTCATGAATCTTAGTATACAAATGCTACATTAGCATGATCACAGTCATGCAGATGTCAATGGATTTAATTCATGTTATAAAAACAACATCCTGATGAAAAGAATGGAATGTATTTAAAAAATAGAAAATTCGAATTTGAATTATCAATTGGTGAATCAATTGCCATTATTTTCAAGAATATTTTTAGGTCAGTAAGTATGTCTTAACTGCTTATTTCTAGTGTCAAACAATTGATAGTGGAATTGTCAAATAATTTCAGTTGTTGCATAGACTTATTTTTCTAGTGAGTAGAATAGAGTCCTTACTAATCTCTTACTTAGAGGTCTTTCTTTGAAGATTCATATATTTCACTTGAAAATGTGAATATGAAATGGAGTTTCTTACAAATGTCTTAATGTTATTTCTCCCAATAATTTAAAATAAATGTTCTTCTATAACATTCATGATTAACATTGAATGTGAAAATATCTTTTCTGGAATCGTTATTTAGAATAGTTTTGGATAAATGAGTTTTGCTCAAGACTAGAGGAATATTTTAGATTCTGAAAATAATTTAGGTAGCAGTATCTCACTTTAACCTGTTTTAACATAGATATGATTGAAATAAAACCTGAAGAGAGGTATATACACCATTAGTAGAACACACAATCTGGGGTTTTCCAAATATAAATTTCAGCAGATACAATTTTTGGTTCATAAGTCAAAATTCAGGGAATCTTTTTAGATCTGTAAAGCCATGTATTGTCAGTGATAAAGAGCTAGAAAGACTCCTCTTGCTTCAATTCTCTGATTAAACCATCTGCCCATAACACTCTAAGTAATCAACTCACGTAGATGATACTATTTGAAATTAAATATTTCCATTTATTCCCAACAACAATTATTTCACTCAGAAATCTGACAATAAGAATAAAAAAGAGTCTCAAATTCTAATAAAGGACATTATTGTAGTAACTTGGCTTGATTTTCCATTAATGATTTAGGCTGTTTGAATGTCGTTTTTAACATAAAACCTAACTATGTGCTTTGGTAAACAGCCAATGTTTCCAACAACCTTTTAATATTTCTATATGCAATTTATTATATTGCATATGTCACATTTTAAAATTTGTCACATTTTAAAATTTGAGTGTAGCAGGTGTAATATGATTAAGTAAACAAAACTCTTTCTTATATTTAAATAAAATTCCAGTGATTTTTTTTAAAGCTGCTTTAAGCAGTTGAAAGGTATTTATATCGAAGATGTATAGAAAAAAGTTTTTTACATCTTTTTCCATTAGGATGTTGTAAGAACTCTGTCAATAATGTGCCACAACTTTTTTTAAAATTTTAGTTTCTACATAGTTAATAAATTACATAAATATTTGGTTCCTTGATTACAATTTAGTCTAAAATTGCTACTTAATTCATTTTATGGGATTCCCATGGATAGTTTCATTTAACATCATTCTTCATCCCTTTGATAGTCATAAAATGTAGTTATGTTGTTTTGTTTTCTAAGATTGAAGTAGTTATGTCCATCTAAGTGAAACCTCTTAGAATCAGTAACCTTTTCATATTCATCTATGTTTTAGAAGGAAAAAAATAGATTTTATAAGCACTAAATTATGATAAAATTATGCCTAAATGTTATAGAGAAAATAATGAGGATTTGTTTTATTGATCATGCATCAGAGTTTAAACAAGTTAATTCCTTAGCACATACAGTAGGCAATCTCTTTTATTTTTCAAATCAGTCTCTAGAGCATGTGTCCTTAAATAAGACATCAGGTCTGTGTTGCTGCCTCTTTCCTTTGGTATAGCTCAGAGACCACTTATCACTAATGTAGACCATGATGGGCATCCACTGGTGCTATGTCATGTTAACTGTAAGAGTTGTCTGTGCCTTCATGAAGAACCCCCAGATTCACTAAAGCATTTTGTGTTATGTGTTTTCAACAAACACTTTTTATCTAGGAAATGTTGTATCTGTAATGCTTGCTCCTCACATGCTCAGCTCTCTGTTTAGCAATCAACTTATCAGAAAGGCCTTTCTAAACCCTCTGATCTCAAATGGCACCTACCACTTCCCATCCCCTTACCCTTCTTTATATTTCCCTATAGCACTTATTTCCTCCTAAGCTAGTAGGAGGGATTTAAATTTATCATCCTTCACAACTTGGAGAACTGCCTGTAGAAATTATCTGCTTTTTGCACTTTCAGCTAAAAATTACATAGCATTGTTAAATATGTAGAAGGTATTATAAATAAACATTTGTTGGGTAAATGAATGCATGAGCTCTATGAAATATTTGTTTATTTTGGAGATTTCTGTTTCTCAGTTTAAAAGGGGAAGGGGCTTAGCCACATAAAAGTGCATATTTTATTTTGGAAGTATGTGGGTATCTTCGTGAGCAGTGTACCATCAGCACTGATTCATAATGTCTCATAGTCCACATGAAAATAATAGATTTGATTGTAGATGACTTAAATGTACCAAAACGTACATATCTTAAAGTTGTATGCCCAGTTCAAGTTCCTCGATCCAATATTTAAAGTGCTGCATCTGAAAATATTAAATGAAATGAGGTGAGTATGTTATGTACTTCAATGAATTTTGGTGGTGACTGGCCCATGTCCTCCTTGTCAATGGGCACACTGGTTCCATAGCTGCTGTTGCATGTTAGCTGATAACTAACCAGATACCTTTTACCCAGAGAATTTCACCCAACCAAACATAATCTCAGAGATGTATTCCTCCTCCCCAAATAAGCTGATGACTTACTGATAGGGAGTCCACAAATGTGGTCCACCTTACCTCAAAGTGGGGCTAAATTTGCCTTGTAATCTGGGCTGCAGAGTGCTCCATACAGGAGCCACATTCTTGTTTCATTTTTATCCTGTTCTTTATTCCTTTTCTCCTAAGAATATGCCCCAAGAAACAAATAGTTGTAATGAGTTTGTATAACTCTGACCCAGTCTGAATATCTTTGACTGATATTAAGGACTCCTGTATTATATATTTACTTGATTATTTTAAATTCTCTTATGAAAAGAATTGCTTCCAAGTTAGATCTACAAGTCAAAAGCAGATTGAGAATGAATTAGTTCTCTTGTTAAATCCAGGGCCATGTGTGTATCACAGATGTTCAAGTCTGAATAATGCTAAAAATACAATACCTAGCTTTCTATTTTAATTTGTACAATGTCAGAATCCATACACAGTTATATCCAATATTGATAAATAGAACTACATAGATATTTAAATTACCGGTTTATCAGAAAGTACCTTAGTCTATAAATTTTCTTTCCAAAGTTTATTTTTCTAAGTTTATTATCAGCCAGTGGTGCGATGGAGCCCTGATGCTTTAACTGAACCACTGGAGCACTTCGTCCCTGGGCCTTCTGTAAATGATGCAATTCTTACAAGCTTATAAATAGTCAAGCAGAAAATCAGTTGTGATAAATTTTATATACTCTTGCATACATTCGTGGGCTTGATTTTGGTGAATTTTCAAGGACAGTCACTTCATATTAGTGTATATCAAATTGCTATATGTTAGGATCCCTTAGTGGACTTTAATAAAAAATTTTTTCTAACATTGTATTAGTCAACTCTCTGTCACTATGAACAAACACCTGAAATGATAAAAGGAGAAAATGTTTAGTTTGACTCAGGGTTTCAGAAGTTTTAGTACATGGTCACTGGTGTCGTTGCTTTAGGTTCATGGGGGCACAGTGTGTCATGGCAGAGCCCATGGAAGACGTGGCCTGTTCACCTCATCCAAGCCAGAAAGCAAAAAAAGAAGAGAGGAAGGAGCTTTGCTTCCAATTGCTCCTTCAAGTTCATGACCCCTTGACCTAACTTTCCCCAACTAGACCCCCTGTCATTATGGCTCTACCACCACCCAGTATTCCCATGGCCTAGAGACCAAGACTTCATCACATGGACCTTTGGGGGACATTTCAGTTCCAAAATATAGCAACCACCAGAATTTGTAATGTAATTCATCAAGAATGTGACCTGAGAATCAGTATTATTTTAAAAGTCTAATGGCTTAATCTCACTGTGCCTCCACAATTAAGAACCACTCCTACCATGGCTTGCTAAGTAAAGAGCATGCATGCCAATTTCCTAAGGAACACCGAAACTGAAAATTCTTAGACTGGTAGAAATTTGTCCTCTTAACCTTATCTAGCACTGTGAATGGAATGTGTTCTACTAATTCCATTGTCAAGAAGTCCCTCCTTTATCTACAATGGTAGGTCCATTCAGTGCCTTTCACCACAGTCATGTGTCACTTAATGGTGGAATACAGCCTCAGGAACACTGTTGGACAATTTTGTTATTATCCAAACACCATGGAGTATGCTTACACAAACCTAAGTGATGTTGCCTGTTATATACCCAGGCTCTCTGATACCACTTATTGTTCTTAGTCCATAAACCTGCTCAGCATGTCACCATACGGAATACTGAAGGCACCTGCCACCCAGTGCTAAGTATTTGTGTATCCAAACATGCCTAAACATAGAAAAGTAACAGTAAAATTGCTAGCTGATAGAAATTTTCAGCTCTGTTATAAGATTATGAGAACACAATGGTATAATAGTATACATGGTTCATCATTGACTGGAGAACATCATCATGCAGATATAAATAGCAGATCTCTAGAACTTATTCATCTTGCATAATGGAGTACTGGCAATATTTCTTCCCTTGGGGATTATTCAACAATGACTGGAGATATTTTTGTTGTTGTTATTGCAACATCTTTAAGGATGCTACTGATATCTCTTAAGTAGAAGCCAGAGATGTAAGTAAATTTTCTAATAGAATTACATAAGACACTTTCCATACATTAAGCAAACTATTATCTGCCCCCAAAATTCAGTAGTGCCAAAGGCGAGAAATTTTGTTCTCACCAAACATTTACTTAAGAGGCTTATCTTTAAATTTCTCTAGTATCTATAACAATGTGTCTAGTCAAAGTCCTTCTTAGGGCACGTTAAATAACAACATGATCCAAATTAAAAACCTCTTAACACTCATAAAATACATGACACCAAAGCAGCAGCAATTTAATTACACATTCTATTCTGTTCATAAAATTTAAACTTCTGTGCAGTGACTCATGGTACCATAAGAGTGGTACTTTCAAAAGTTACCAGTTTGACCAAGCAAAAAAACAATATTTGAATCCTTCAAACTCTCTGGAGTATACTTCTATGCAGAGTCTTTGATTTGATTCAAGATAGAAAGAGAAAGAGCCACTTAAAATGAATCTGAGATAGACTGTTACCCACATGAGAACCCTCGAATAATCTTGAAAGCAGAGAATTTGTTCAGGTTCCAGCAGCAAAATCAATCCTTTCATTACTGTGGTTGTACATTTACACTGCCCGCTGCCACCTAGCTCTGCTCTTCTCCTCTAAAGAGTCCGGGTCTTAAATGGACACCAAACTTACTTCTCTTTGAGCCCCTTTCCTTGCCTAATTCTGCTTGCCCAATCAATCTATGTATTTGTAGTGAGGCTTCTAATCAATGAACTTCTACTACTTTCTCATACTAATGAAAAACACAGGAGTAGACACTTGCCAGAAGCTGCACCGAGATACTTTATCTTCCAAATTTTGAAGGTAAAGACACATGAGGGAAAACCTGAAATAATCTGAAGATTTCTCTAGGGGGCCAGGTGTCACAATTCTTAACTATTCCTAGCTCCTGATTCCTACATTCTATGTTCCAATCAAGCCTAATTTTATGCTCATGTAAGTCAAATTCCTAGAAGATTAAATATTGTTTTTTATATGAGAGTAGGAATATTGGTGTACTGTTCATGTGTTACTTACCAGTGTTGTAATCTTGGACTGGTTTCATGATTTCTCTTTGCCTCCATTTTCTTATCTGTAAAATGAAAATAATAAAATCATAAATATCTCATAATACTGCTTTGAGATAATCTATGCAAAGCACTTTATTAAGTACAAAGTAAGCACATAGTAAGAGCCAAATAAATGTGATCATTATCATTTTATGGATGATATTAAATCTTTAAAGTATTTTGAAACTAGAAATTTAAAGGAATTTTCTTATTAATTCAAGTATTCTTGGTGTTCTAAGTAGAAAAATCATATTGTATATAATTAATGGTAATTTAATTCTATTTTTAACTTTCATTTCTTAACTTTTCTTGTCTTCGTGTATTTTTGAGAATTTTAAAAGTCAGAACTTTAACTGATATATTTTAAAAGAGTTTTCCTGAGTTCTTTATTAAATTTCTTTTTCTAAATTTCCCAGATTTCTTTAAATTCTTTAAGGCTTTAATTGAGATAATTATTATTGGTTGATTGCTACTTTTTCTCCATATATCCTGACCTATCACCCTACATTGGGTAATAATATTAAATTCACAGCTGTCTCTTCATCTGTGTCTCAAGTCTGTTTTTCACATTAATATGATTTAGTTTTATTTTTATTATAAGGACACTTAACATGAGATCTACCTTTTTAAAGATTTTTAAGAGTACCATGTGGTTTTTTTTCGTAGGAACACAATCCAATTGAGTTATATTCACTACTGTCAGGTGTCACATAATGATAAACATGTGTTATTAGATGATTTTTACTGTTGTGCATACATCACAGAATGTACTTACACAAACCTACATGGTAAAGCATACTACACACTTAGGCCATATGATATATTCTATTGCTCCTAGGCTGTGAACTACATAGCATATTACTGTACTGAATATTATCAGCAATTGTAACACAGTTACATAAACATGCATGTTTATTTTTCTAAACATGTCTAAGTACAGAAAAATACAGTAAAAATACTAGGTAATAGAAAATTTTCAGTTCCATTAGAATTTTATGAGATATCCATTAAATATGTGATTCATTATTGATCTAAATGATATTGTGCAACACATGACCATTATTCAGTAGTTCTTTAACATATTTACTTTGCATAACTGAGACCAGATACCCTTAAATTATCAATACCCATTTTCTCCTTTTACCAACTCCCTGGTGATTATCATTATACTCTCTACTTCTATACCTATTTTAGAAACTCACTTAGAGGAATCATGTAGTATTTGTCTTTCTTTGACTGGATTATTTTACTTAGCATAATATCACCAAGATTTATCCATCTAATCATATATTATAGAATACAAGTATGATGATGTGAGGGAAAAAAAAAGAAGAAGCAGGTCACATTAGATTGGGTAGAGAGAAGTGATGGAGGGGAAGGAAGGGCGAGGGGGGAATGGAAGTATAGCAGAATAAAATAGATATTATTATTGCTGTGGGTATATACGTGACTGCATGACCAATGTAACTCTGCAACCTGTGCACTCAGAAAAATGAGAAATTATATTCCATCTGATTCAAATGTATGATATGTCAAGATCATTGTACTGTCATGTGTAACTAATTAAAACAAAACAAAACAAAAAAGAATTGTAATGCATGGTGAATTTGGTGTCAACATACCTTATATATAATCAGAGATATGAAAAATTATGGTATAATGGTGTATTAAGAATTGTAATGCAAAAATAAATAAATAAATAAGAATTGTAATGCAAAAAAATACAAAGTACATGTATAAAGGCATTAATTGGCGTGAACATACTTTATATACAAAGATATGAAAATCTGTGCTCTATATGTGTAATAAGAATTGTAATGCATTCTGCTGTCATGTATTTAAAAAAATAAAATCAATTAAAAAAAAAGAATATTCTTCTCTTTAAAGTTGAAAAAATTCCATGTATGTATATACCATATGTTCTTTTTTTAATGCTTTTGTTTTTTAAACACATGGCAGTGGAATGCATCACAATTCTTATTACACATACAGAACACAATTTTTCATATCTCTGTATATAAAGTATGTTCACACCAATTCATGTCTTCATACATGTACTTTGGATAATGATGTCCATCACATTCCACCATAATTGATAACCCCCTGCCTCCTCCTTTTCCCTCCTACCCCTCTGTCCTATCTAGGGTTCCTCTCTTCCTCCCATGCTTCCTCTCCCTACCCAACTATGAGTCAGTCACCTTATAGCAGAGAAAACATTCGCCATGTGTTTTTTTTTTGGGGGGGGGGATTGGCTAACTTCACTTAGCATTATCTTCTCCAGCTGCATTCATTTGTGTTCTTTTTACTTTGTTGGGCAATGGATAGTAAAATGGTTTCCACATCTTGACCATTGTGCATAGTATTGCAAAAAACATAGGAGTGCCAATATTTCTTCAAGGTCATGCTTTACGTTATATTTTAGATAACCCAGAAGTGGCATTGGTAGTTGATATGGTGTTCTATTATTTTGAGAAAACTACATATTGTTTTTTATAGCATACATATAATTTTACATTCACAGTATGTGTACACATTTTATATGTCCTCCATATCCTCACCAACATTTGCTATCTTCTTTTTTTCCCCATATGATAACTAACCTAACAAATGAGAAGAGATATCTTATTCTACAATTTCATAACAATTGGTGAAAAGGACATCTTTCCATATACTTCTTGGGAATTTGTTTTTCTTTGTAGAAATATTTATTCAGCTCTTAGAGCATTTTTAATTGAATTATTATTTTTTGCTATTAAGTTTTCAGATCTTTTTATATAATTTTGATTTTAATAGCCTACCACATGGTCTGCAAACATTTTCTTCCATACCATAGCTTGTGTTTTTGCTATATTTACTGTTTCTTTTGCATTGCAGAAATGATTAGTTTGATGTAGTTCCACTGGCCTGTTTTTTGCTTTTTTTATCTGTGCTTTTGGTGCCATATCCAAGAAGTCAATACCAAGACCCATGTCATAAAGGTTTTCCTCCATATTTTTTTCTAGAGATGTTGGTTTCTGATTATAGGTTGAAATCTTCAATTCATGGTGAGTTTTTTTTCCACACAATATAAGATTAGTATATAATTTCACACTTTGTATGTGGATATTTAGTTTTCCCAACATTATTTGTTGGAGACTATCCTTTTCCAATTGTGTATTCTTGGAATCCCTCCTGAAGACTGACCATGTAAGTATAGGTTTATTTCTGCTCTCTGTTCTTTTCCTTTGGTACATCTGCTATTAACATACTCTTTGGTTGTTGTAGCTTTTAAATATATTTTGAAGTTATGAAGTACTATACCTCCAGCATTGTTATTCCTTCTTAAGATTGTTTTGGTCATTTGGGATTTTTGTGATTCCCTAGGAATGTTAGAATTTTTTTTTCTGTTTTTACAACAAAAACACAAACATTATTTATAATGCCAAAGAAGCCCTCAGCATTTTTGTGGGGGAGTCTGTAAATGTCCTTGTCTTTCCTTTTATTTTTGAAGGACAATTTTGCTAAGTATAGTAATCTTGGTTGCTATGTTTTTTGTTTTTTTTTCTTGAGGTGCTTTGAATAAATCATCCCACTTCTTTTATCTTGCAGGATTTTTGCTGAAAATCTGCTTTGAGTCTTAGGACAATCTCCTTATATGTGGGGGTTTGGTGTTCTACTACTGCTGTAAAAATTCTCTGTTTTAACTACTGGCAATATGATTATAATATATCTCAGTTTGGACTTCTTTGAATTATCCTTCTTTCTAGTCCTTTGGAATTCCTGGATTTAAATGTCATTTCCTTCCCTATTTGAGACAAGTTTCCAGCCACTATTTCACTTTATTCATTTATTGTTCTCCTGTTCTCATTGAACAATTTAATGGTAGTTATTTTAAATTCTTGTTTTGGAGATGCATATATCTCTGTTTAATTTGGGTCAGTTTCTGTGATTTTATCTTCTTCCTTGTTTCAATAATGTTTCTCTTTCTTCATTGTCTTTTACTCTTTGTGTTCATATACACATAAGAGAAAAGTTGCTACCTCTTCTATTCTTCATAGATTGGTTTTTCACAGGAGAAGATACATCATCAATTAAACCAGCCAGAGATTCTGTGGACCCCTCAAATGGTTGTGCTGGTCAGAACCATAGCTTTTGTTCTTAGTGGCACCTAGGTATCTAGAGCAGGCCATGTTGTCATCAGTGTTCCACAATAGGTAACATCAAATCCAATCCCTCAGGCATCACTTGGAAAAGTTGGAGTGTTTTATGCTAGGTTCAACACTTTTCCTTCTCAGGGAGCATTTAGATGCTTTGTTCTCTCTTTGCTCTGTATTGGGCTATGAACAAGAGCTATGATGAGTGCCATGCTCCTTTGTTCCTGCTGATGGATCCTGTCAAAGGCCCAAGCCAATCTCTCAGGCAGCACTAGGAAAAGTTCCAATATTGGATGTGTAATCAAAACCTTTTCCTCCTTAGAGAGAAACCTGGAGTTGAGGTTTTTATCTGTTATGTGGTGCCATACAAGGGAAGGGGACCACAGGGTGTCTCCAATCTCTCTACTACTTTTGATGTGGTTGATTTTGCTTTCACCTGGGCACAGGGAAATTCTAACTAGTTTGTGGATTTTTTCTCACAAATGGCCTCAATTTAGTTACCACTATTGAAACAGTTTGTGCATCATGGAAAGGAGAGTCCAAGACTTTATATTTCATCATTTTCCTCCTTGTTGTAAGTTTTCCTAAGTTTATTTACTAACCCATGTAGTGTGCATTTGAATTGTCCAATAACCATTTATTTGGAAAATTATGTTGTTGTTTCAACATGCTTTTTTTCTGATAGGTTATTGTTCATGTTACACAATTCCTTCGTATTCACACATGTGCTGTCCTTGAATAGTCAATGGAGAGCCAGAATGTTCACTATTTTCCAGTAGAAATGAAGTCATCCCCCATTGATGGTAGTGGAGGAGCAATAACAGGGGCACTCCTGTTTTTCTTAATCACTGGTAGTATCAAAGGGGCCCAGAGGAAAACCAGGCATTCTTCCCATTTCAGATTGAGAAACCTGCATGTCCACTCTAACCTGCATATAATTAGATAGGACAACCCCTTCCTCTGTGAGAGTAGAATATGAGAAAAGCAAAATAAAATTAAAGATTTAAATAATCTCAGTAGTCTAATTGTATAATACCCATATATCCAAGTTTTAATTAAAAAAAATCTATGACCAACAACCAAAATATGTCAAACTAAGCAATATTTCAAGTAATTACCAATATAAGAAAATGATATATCAATAGAATTTCAAAATATACCCAAAGGAAAATAAAGGAGTACTATGAAGAACCATACATTCATAAATTGGACAACAGGATGAAATAGATCAGTTTTTTTTAAAGGACAACCACATCCATTCAATATGAAATACATAATTTGAATACATCTGTAAATCTCAAGGCCCAGATGGTTTACTGGAAAATACTACCAAATGTTCAATGAAGAAAGAATAAATGCCTTACCCCTAAGGATAGCAATACAATAAGGATGACTGATATCACTAATCTTATTTGACATAGTTCTGAAAGATTTTGTGATAACACAAGAAAGAAAATAGTAGGAATGTGGATCAGAAAAATATTTGTGCTATTTTCAATTCACTATGTAAAACTGATGAATCAAAGAGATAAAAACTTCTACATCTAGTAACTGGGCACATCAATGTTGCAGGATATAAGACCAATATATACAAGTTAATTCTATATCTATACACTAGCAATAAACATGTAAACATAAAAATTAAAGGTATAGGGCAATTAATAATCTCTCAGAATAAAACTGTAAATCAAAATCAGTAGACAGGACTTGTTTGTTAAATCTATAAAATATTGATGAAACAGAGATAAACCAAAGAAAACCTAAATAAAGGAGACAGTATACAATGTTGAAGGATTGGAAACAAGATAGTAAATATAACAATTTCCTACAAATTTATATACTTGTTTCATAAAATTTCATCAAAATCATAGCAAGATACTATAAATACAGGCACAATTATTCTTTTTTTTAAAGAGAAAGAGAGAGTATTTTTAAATATTTATTTATTTTTTTAGTTTTTGGTGGACACAACATCTTTATTTTATTTTTTGTGGTGCTGAGGATGGAACCCAGTGCCCCGAGCATGCCAGGTGAGCATGTTGCCGCTTCAGCCACATCCCCAGCCCCCATGCACAATTATTCTAAAATGTTTATGAATAAACCAAAGAACTAGGATAGGCAAAACAATTTTGAAAAAGAATAAAACAAGAAATCTAATCACTTTCAAAATTTATTATATCTCTACAACAGTCAAGACTGTTTTATTATTTGCAGAACACACATAGCACAATAGAACAGAAAAGAGAACATGGAACTAATACAAACTACAATATACTCCATTTTTGACAAATTAAAAAAATCAAAGCAATAGAAGAAATTTAAATTTCCCAATAAATGGTGTTGTGATATTTGGACTTCCTTAAACAAAAATAAGACCTTAATATAAACTTCAAATCTCATATAAAATCACCTCAAAGTAGATCAGAGGCCTAAATGTAACAGATAAAATGATATAATATTTAGAGAGAACTAGAGGAAATTTGTGGCAATTATGATTAGGCAGAGTTCTTAGATTTGACACCAAAATCATAATTCAGAAAAGAAAAAAATAGTAAGTTAGAGTTTATTGAAATTAAAACATTTTACTTAGAAAAACATTCTTTAAAGAAGATGAAAGGACAGGCTACTGACTTGGAGAAATGTTTACCAATCATAAATGCAGCTTAGTACTAGGGTTGAGAATATACAAAGAATGCTTAAAACTACAGCAACAGCAATAACAAAGATATGGACAGAGAATTTATAGAAAAAGCTATACAGCCCACAAACAAGCATATAAAAAGATGTTTCACATCATCAGTAAATGGAAAATGCAAATTAATACCAAAAATCAAATATGGCTATACACCAATCAGAATCACTAAAATAATCAATCGTGACAATGCAAAATGCTGTTGAGAATGCAACTGTACCACTTATGCATATCTAATGGAGATATAAAATGGCACAATTTCTTTGAAAAAGAATTTAGCAGTTGCTTAAAAATTAAGCATGCAAATATCATATGACTCAGCGATTGCATCCTGGGCATTTATCCCAGAAAAATAAAAATTTATGCTCATTCAAGAATCTGAATAAATGTCAAAAGATTTATGCTGAGGGAAAAAAAAAAACAGAAACCATTCTAAAAGTTATCCTACACTGTGGAGTTCCATTTATATAATGTTTTCGAAATGACAGATTTATAGAGATGGACAACAGATTAGTGGTTGTCAGTGGATAAGGTGAGGGGATGGTTATAGCTATGTAAAAGTCACAGGAAAGATCACTGTGCCTAGAGAAATATTCTGTATCTTAACTGCATCATGTTGTGGTTTATATATTACGTGGTCCCCCAAAACTCATGTGAGATAATGCAAGAAACTTTAAAGGTGAAATGATTATGTTATGAGAGCCTTAAAATAATCAGTGCATCATTAATCCACTTGAATGCATTAACTGGGTGGTAACTAGGCAGGTAGAGTATGACTGGAGCAAGTGAGTCATTGCAGGGAGGCATTTGGGGAATATATTTTATCCCTAGAAAGTGGAACTGCTTTCTGCTTCCTGATGGCCATGTCCTGAGCTGCTTTCCTCCACCATACTTTTCTGCCATGATGCTCTGCCTCTCCTTGGGCCCAGAGCAATAGAAATGTCTCTCTATGGACCAAGACCTCAAAAGTTCTAAAGGTGAAGTTATATTTAGGGTTTTAAAATCATGATCTCCAAATACACTTTTCCTTTACTAAATTGTTCTTGTCAGGATTTTTTTTTTTTTGGTTACAGCCTGGAAAAACTGATTGAAACAAATGTCAATATTCAGGTTGTGATACTGTACCACAGTCTGACAAGATGTTACTATAGGTGGTAAGTGGGTAAAGGATAGATAAGATCTATTATGGATTGGCTTTATAATTGCATATTGCTATTGTTTAGATGTGAGGAGTCCTGAAAATGCTCATGTGCAAGACAATGCAAGGTTTAGAGGTGAAATAATGGATAATGAGAGTCTTAACCAAATTGGTGAATTAATCCCCCAGTAGGGAATAACTGGGTGGTAACTAAATACAGGTGGGGTATGACTGGTGGAGGTAGGTCACTGGGGCATGCCTTTAGGACATATATTTTGTCCCTGATGAATACACTTTTTCTTACTCTGCTTCCTGGTGGGATGTCCTGAACTGCTTTTTTCTGCCATAACCTTCTGCCTTGTTATTCTTCCTCACATCTGACCCAGAATAATAAAGTTGGCCATTTGAGATCTCTGAAACCATGAGTGCCAAATAAACTTTTCCTCCTCTAAAATTGTTCTTGGCACACGTTTTGGTCACAGCAGAAAAAAAAAAGCTGACTAAAACAAATGTATACTACTATTATCTCAAAATAAGTAGCTTAATGAAAAGGCATGACCTTTAAGGAATATAAATTATAAATGGAAGTGTTGGGCTAGGGATGTTGCTCAGTGGTATATACTTGTCTAGAATGTGTGAGACATTGCACTGTATCCACAGCACTGCAAATTTAAAACAAAATTAAATTAAAATGTCTTGATTTTTCTCAAATACAGACTCCATTTATCATGGAACTTAAGATTAGTGAAAATATACTTTCATAAATTTCCTAAAGTTCACAATCTAATGAGTACTAGAGGTAGTTTATCCTGAAATAAGCTACATTTAAATCATAGACCAGAGGAATATACTTTTCTAATTTGGTTACAAAAAGAAATTCCTTGCAAAAAAAAAAAAAATAATATATATATATATATATATATATATATATATATATATATATATAAATGATCACCATCCATGTAAATGTTTTACCAATGATGTGCTATCTATACTTAAATAAGGAGGTAATCGCAAACTTGTATCTGAAATATCAGCAGAGTTATTAAAATAGTGTTGACAAAATTCAAAGCAAAAACTTGAGATTTAGTAGTGTAACCCCGGTTGACCGGTGACGAGTTCTTGCTTCCCCAATGTTGAAGAATAACACCAAAGAAGCACGCCGAGGCAAGGTCAGAGTAGAAATTAGAAGTTTATTAAAGGACAGCAGAAAAGACTTCTCCCAGAGGAAGAAGGGGACCCAAGAGGTGGAATCCGTGGAAGTGTGGTTGTTTCCCCTTTTTATAGTTTTGGTGATGGAATGTAGGTTGGAAGGCCGGAGGGGTGGGACACAGGTAGGCCAAAGAAGTAATATGGTCAGGAAGGACTTCTGAGTCAGCACCTTTTTGCTGGGGGCTGTTCATTAACATTTCTTTGAGGTGGACTTTGGCCTAGGGCCTTTTCAGGACTTCATTAACATTCCATGAGTTGTCCTGCGTTTCCTGGAATCATTCTCAGCATGGCCTCCATTTTAGATTTCACTCGGTATTAGACCCGATTTATCTAACTACACTGACTACCTAACTTTAAATCTGCCTTCAGTAGAACAAGGTAAAATTAGAAAAGTGAAGGTATATTGTGCTTCTCTTTCTTCTATAGAAAAATGCATTTATTTTTTCTTTTCCTAGTTTATTTTAGCAAGGTTAGCTATTGAGTGTTTCATCTACTAATATTTACAGACAGAAATATGATTTTTGCCTGAGTATTGCTATATGGAAAAAAGATGTTGCTATTTTACAGAGCTTTTTATAAATATGCTATTGCTAGTTTTTAGCAATAGCTATATTTGTAACTAGTGAAACCTATAGCACCCTTATAGTTTGCAATACAACATTACCAACATCTTATTGACTAAAAGCGGCTGCTCAGTGCTCCATGATTATATATAACTGAAACAAATAGGAAATCAATAATGGAGGCATGAAAGGCAGCTAGATTTAGAAGGATTTATTTCCAATGTGCAAAAACATAGTTAATACAACATGAAGGACTGGTGGGGAATACCAAGTGATAGATAATGCAGACATTTTTCCTCACATGTGCCCCCCCCAAAAAAAATCTAATTCATTTGTATTCCAAAGAAATTTTCAGAAAGGAAAAGCAAAATTGCCAATTTGAAAGAAAGCATTCATCCAAAAAAAAAATATTATAGACGTCTGCACAGGGCAAAACAAAAATGATTTGGCTGCAACCAGAATTTATTTTGTTATCACTGTGCCATAGTCTGGCTGAGCTAAATAACCAAGAGGTGACAAGCAACTTGAAGGTTGAAAAGGGAACTACTTTATTGCAAGTGAACTCAGCGGGAACTGAGGGAGAACTCAAAGTAGCAGGCACCCAAGGTAGCAGGAGCCGCTTCTCTGCCGGAAAGCAGAGGTATATATACTTAACTAATTACACACAGCTTAACTTAATTAACATCATTTAGATACAGCAGTCAGCCAATAAGGAATCCTCATCATCTTAATGGCTCGCTGGCGTTGCTTCACAAACCACTCCCCCTGGCAAGGTGCCAGGCACCATCTTGACTTGATTTGCATCCCCAACATCACTGGAAACTTTGTCTTTGGCAAAATTATCAGTTTGGCAGTGTTGAATCAAATGTCCTATAAATATGGCTGTTTTATATGAGATAGGCTACAGTTACTTTCTGGCTAAGCATGATGAACTAAGAACATTTATCATATGGAACATTAAAAACCAAGGAAAGGGGCCAGAGGGCATATTTCAGTGATGGAGTGCTTGCCTGGCATGTGTGAGGTTCTGTGTTTGATCCCCAGCAGGTGTGCATGAGTGCATACGAAGGGGTTACATCTGATAAACCCATTGTAAAATTGAAATATTTGAAGACAAAAATGCATTTAATATACTCAATCTAATGAACACAATAGCTTAGGAATGCAGTGTAAGCTGGAACACAGCATAAGCTGGGGCATCCACAGTTTTACCCTTGTGATTGTGTGGTTGACTGAGAGTTATAGCTTGCTGCTTCTACCTACAGGATAGTATTGCATTGCATATTTCTAACCTGGACATGATAAAATTTCAGAATTCAAAGTAGAGTTTATTCTCAAAATATTGCATATTCCATTTATACCAAAAAAATGGTAACCTGGAAAAATTATAATACTTTTTACACTTTCAAATAATATCCCTTTCACATTTTTATACTATTGGTTTTTAAATGTCAATGATTGACCTTCAGGGTTCAAATAATCATAATTTTTAAAAATCCATTATAATTTGTTAATCTCTAAATAAGTGTACAAAACTTAATTTTCATACTCTATGAAATTATTTCCAAAATAGGTATAAATACATAAAACCTTAATATAGGAGAATAATCATTTCCAAGTTATACATTCACATAATCTTAAAATATATTTATTTTCATAGTATTTATAATAACCAAAAGTTATTCTCCCTGCTTTTGACCCTTCATTCCCCCAGTCAACAAAGTATTTTGTATGCCTTTAGTTCAGACACTGCCTTGTATTTGGAGAAACCTATGGTTTCCAAAATCCCCTTGATCATCTTTAAATCTAGTCCTAAAGAAGACCAAGCGTCATTTTTTTCTGTCATGTTACAGGAAAAGTAAAGTCATTTAGAATAGGCTCTCAGCAGGTGAGCACATCATTTTTCAGCTGATTCTTACCATCCTCTAACCAAATATTTCCCCTAACTATAATATATACACAGCATATGGCTTAGTGGAATAAATGATACAATGAAGTGAAATGCCATTTATGAAATACAACTTTCTATTTACAGTCTAGAAGACAAAGGTCCAATTGGAAGTTTAGAAATGCTGAAAAATAACTAAGTTTTCATACTGAAAGATAATACCAGAATACTGAAAATCACTCTTTCTATGGAAACTGCACAAAGAACAAAGCTTGCACATACAGGAAGAAATCAAGACTAATTTTACCTTCTATAGAGAAAGGATGTGGGGTTTGGGTAGAATTTCCAAATCCTACACAAAGAAAGTATGTGTTCAGATAAGTATAACTCCTGGCAGAACCAATTTAATCAACCATTCTTCCTAAGATGTTTATGTGACTTCTGAGAAAGAGGGCACTTTTCTAACAAAGAATAAATTGCTTCCACTGTGAGTAGCACCAGTTTGTCAAATCCTGATATGCCATGGAGGACAGGCACAGACTAAGACCACTACAAAGGGAAGGAGAAGAAAAAGAGGAACATTGATGATCAAGTAGTTAGTTGTTCACAGCAGTGATTTTAAAAAATCCCCTTCTACATCTAAGCAATGGGATGACTCCTAAGGATGCACAACAAAACTGCAGAAAATCGTTTACCTTGAAACAAACAAAAAAAGAGGATCATTCATTTCAAAGCAAAACTGCAGTGCACAGCATTCTACTGCAAAACTCAAATAACCATGTAAGCATTAAAGAAGATTTCTTTGCACAATAGGAAGAAAAAATATTAGCTAGAGAGTTCTACTTCTGGCCTACAAAGTATAAACATGTATTAAAGGCAAGAGAACTCTGAGGGCAAGAAAAATTAAAAAGCAGAGACCAGCAATATTTGACAAGAGCTAAATTCCTTAATCCAGTTCCTGTAAGATTCCATTTAGATTTCCACATGAGCCATAAACAGCCTTGGAAATGGTTTTCAAAAATCATTAGGTCTACAAAATTTATGTACAGCTCACAAAATTTGCATTGACCAAATCCTCATTTAACAATTCTCATTTACTTCTTTAATCCTGCCTAACCAATTTTAACATCTATAATTTGCACATTGTGAAAGAACATTCACATATTCTTTACATGCCTATGCACAGTAAATTCATAATGTTTTACTAGTTGTGTTTATGCACAATATTAATAAAGCTATGATGTGTGGAAGCATATATATGTATATGTAGATGCATTCCTGAACATACATATGCTAATTATCAGAAATTGTATATAAATACAGTGTAAAATATTACATACATATACAAAATATTCATAGTTATGTCTACTTATGATTTTCTATAGAAATACATACACATACACAAAACTTGTATGCAGGTACACACTACCTGTACATATATGTACATGTATATTATATACAGAGAGAGAGAGAAAGAGAGAGAGTCTGTGCCCATTGAATAAAATAGAAATATTTATTTCTTTTAGATGTCCATCACTATTCTAAATAGGCACTAAGGCTGTCATCATGGTAACATAAATACTTAAATTGTCACATGGTGATTTGCAGCTATAGATGTTTATTCTTCTGCCTCCCTATTCTTTCTATATCGTAAGTAAATTTTGTTTTACTTATAGATGACCTCTTCCAATATTAGATAATAAAAACATTAAAAATGTTTAAAATAATCAAATAGCATTTTGAAAAGATATAGTTATTTTTTCTAGATCTATTTTCCCTCTTTTGCTCCACTGTGAATAGATCAGGTGTGTCACCAGGAAAAAAATTTTAGCCAGATGGATCTGCTACCATGAGAGGATCTAAGGTCAATTTCATTTGTGTCAAAATTGTTTATAACTTAAACTTACATAGTGGAAAGCAATTTGTTATTTAATTTTAATGTTCAATTTTTGAACCTAACTCATATATATATATACATATACATAAACCTATATAAAATGCATATATATAAATTTCTATTTTGTAAGTTTAAATTATAAACAATTATAGACAAATCACAAAAGAATTGAATAGATATACAAAAGAACTTACCATTGAAGGAAAATGTAAAATATATATTCTTCACATTATTTAGGTACATTTAGAATATTAAAATATTAATCTCGAGAGGCAGATTTTAAGAGTAATATTTACCCAATTGACATTATTGGATTAAGAGGGGAAGATTAAAATTTCTTTACAACATTTATTGATAGCATTTTAAAAATTATTATGATTACATAAAGCTACCAATTGTGAGCAGGAGGAATATATAGCATTTAAATAATTACCTTGGGCTGGATAATATTCTAAATATCTTAATTGCATTAACTCATTTAATTTTCAAAACAACTTTGTTAAATAGGTGTCATGTTTCAAAACACTTTGAAAACAATAAATTTGTGTCACATAAATATGTGTGTTTATGTTTTGACCCATTTTGAAAATTATAAAGTTATGTCACATGAATATGTATGTTTGTGTGAATTTTCTACCTTTACCAGGGAAGCAATTTGCTATTTAATTTTAATGTTCAATTTTTGAACCTAATTCATATATATACATATACATAAACCTATATAAAATACATATATTATACACAAACACACACACACATAAAGTATGTGAAGTAAGTCTCAACATCCTTTGTAAATTGGGAAAAACAAATTAAGATACCATTGCATACCTATTAGAATTCCAAACTTTAAAGAAACTGATGAAATGTGACACAAACAAAAATTCATTAATTGTGCATAAGTAGAAAAGAGAAAATCCATATATATAGACATGATTAGAGTGTACAAGTGGATAAATTTTGACATAAGTACACGCCCATGAGAGCATCTTTCAAATGGCAGGGGGAAAGAGAGCTAAAAGGGGGCTGTTATTTACAACCAATGGTTATACTCAAACATATATCAAAACATAAATATATTATATATATATATATATATATATATATATATATATATATATGTTCAGGTATGATTTTCCTGATTTATAAATTTATCATTCTTCTTGAGGTAATAAGATATGTTCTTGGTCTCTCAATGTAAAAGTTGTAATGAGCATACTAAATCAGGGTTAGCTAGAAAATATCTACTAATTCACTCTGGATATGTTTAGTAGTCAACTTAAGTATCAACATATGGATATATCCACGAAAGCATAGTAAGGTCAAGATAAAAATCAAATCCATCACACCTAAAAGCTTCCTAACATACCTGAAATTTATTCCCTTCCCTTTCTCCTTGCCAACTCATAAAAATTAATGATTGTGTTTTGTCAGATTTTGTTAATTTTTAACTTTTTGAAATTCTAATGGGAATGTCTGTAATCTTGTGCTTCTAATATTTAAATTTCCCAAATGACAAAAGATATTGAGCATTACTTAACACACTTCAATGGCATGTGTTTCTGTAAAAGGTAAGTTAAATGTCTTTTGTTGGTAATTTTTCATTATTGACTTTTTGTATATTTGTAACCATATATGATTTACTATTATGTATGCTATTTTGTTTTATTTCAATGTCTATTTGTGCCTAACTTAAATGCAATTTCATTGTATATTTATCTTGTATCCTGCAATCATAGTAAACTAACTTATTCATTCTTGAAGCATATTTGTGCAATCTATGTAACTTTTCTCCATAAGTGACAATCTTCTGGGCAAATAAAAGTAATTTGAGTTCTTTCTTTCTCATGCAAATACCCACCCTTCCTTCCATCCTTCCTTCCTTCCTTCCTTCCTTTCTTTTTTGCTTTACTTTCTCAAATAGAAGCTTCAGTAAAACGTGTTCAGTAAAAACGTTGCTTCAGTTGAAATCGTGTGAAAAAGTGAACATATCTTATTTCTAATTTTAGAAGGAAAGCAGTTAATGTTTCCTCATTAAGTGTGTGGTTGGCTGTAGGTGTTTTTATCATTTGTTTGTTTCTTGGTGGTGCATGTTTTTATTCTTGATTGTTTGCTTGGAGACAACCTTTATCAAATTGAAAAATGTTTATTATCAAGTTCTTAATTTTCTTATCATGAAAGATTTTCCTATATTTAATTAAATGTAATTTTTGTTTCTGTAAAATGATTTTTCTGCCTGTGTTGAGATTATCATGTGTTTATGTCTTTTAAAATTTAATTTGTGAACATAGTAAATCACATTGATTTATTTCTAATGATAAACGAAATTTGTTTCATTGCTATAAACTCCATTTTGTCTTAATATATTTTATATACTGTTCAATATTATTAACTAACATTTTATTAAAACTTTTTTGTTGCATGTTGATGAAGATTATTGATCTACATATTCCCTTTTTTCAAACGTCTCCATATGATTTTGTTATCAGAGAAATAGAGCCCTCATACAATGTATGTTATTGAGTTTCTTCATCTTCAATATTTTTTAGAAAATATATTTAGACCTGCCATTTTTTTAGTGAAATTCAACTTTATAATAATCTGAACCAGATTTTTTCCTTTGTTTTTTGCTTTTTTTTCAAAAGGTCTTTAACTATAGATACAATGTCCAAAAAGTTACTGATTTATATTGATCCTCTCAAATAACCAGGTT
Source organism: Marmota monax (assembly GCF_021218885.2). NCBI lineage: Eukaryota > Metazoa > Chordata > Mammalia > Rodentia > Sciuridae > Marmota > Marmota monax. The sequence goes on along the minus strand of NW_026695197.1, from coordinate 863,307 downwards.
TTAATTTTTCCTATCTCTATATATGTGGGTATGTGTATGTGTATTTATATGCAAAGTGTGTGTGTGTGTGTGTGTGCACGCGCGTGCGCGCGCGCACCTTGGCGTTTTAATTTCATTATATTTTATCGTAGCTTTATTTTTTTTTCAAATGGATACATGGGTTTAGTTTACTCTTCTTTTTCTCATTTACAAGGTAGAAGCTGAGACCATTAATTTTAAACCTTTTTTTTGCAAGTTTAGTAGGTGTTTAGCTATACATTTCCCCTTAAGAGCTGCTTTAACTGAATAACACAAATTTGTTGTGCTATATTTTTAATTTAACTGCCAAAATAACTTTTATATTCTCTTTTAGTTGTTATTTAACTCATGCATTTTAAAGAAAAGTGTTACTGAATTTCCAAATATTTGACAATTTCCTAGAGATCTTCTTCTGTTGGTTTATAATTTAATTCTAGTATGGTTAGGGAATTTTAGTATGATTAGAATTTTTAAAAATCTATTGACATTAATTTTATGGCCCTGAACTTGGCCTACTTTGGTAGAAGTAGGAATTATAGAGGAATTTCAAATGATGCATATTCTCTTCTTGGGTAGAATGTTCTATAATATTCACTAGGACAAGTTGGTTTACAGTGTTACATAGTCTTTTTATTTAGTATCTTTTATTGCTCTTATTATTTGCCTATTAAAACTTTGACAGCATTTGCAAATTTGAATAATTTTTCCTGCCATTCTATCAATTTTCATTTTATACTTTGAAGTTCTCTTACTTGAGGCATAAACAAATCCTTATGTCCTCTTATGAAATGATTTTCTTGTAGTTCTGGAATATTCTTATTCTTAAATTTATCTTCTTAGATTACAGACAGACATCCAATAATCTTTTCACTAGGTTTAGCATGGCACATGTTTTATGTTCCTTTTAATTTTCACCTATTTGTGTTTTCATGTTTGAACAGAGAGTTCATTGTAATTTGCAAATAGAGACACAGGTCTTTCATTTCTATCCAATACAAAACATTAAATGAATATTCAGAATAATATAATTTATTAACATTTTTATATAATTGGGTTAAAATCTACCATTTTTTCATTGTTTTAATTTAAAATCAATTTTGTTTCTTTTCTCATATTAGCTTTTGATGCAACTTTTTACTTTACAATTGATGCAAATATATAGTATAATTATCATAAAAGAGAAGCCAGTTTTTTTTTTCACCTAAATTTGTCTTAGTCTGTGAAAAAGCACATTCTGTATGGATAATCTTTTATCACAGAGCTCCAAGAGAGAAAAGAGACATCATTGACAAGCATCCTTGCTTCACATTCTGATAATTTTGTGATACCTAATGGAAGATCCATGTTTTCTCCTTAGGTAGATTTTTTTTCATGAGTTTTAAGGAAAAAAAAATTACCATAATGGTTGACTCTTCCACTCTAACTAAATCCAGTTCAGTTAGGTTGTCATACCAGCTGTCATAAGACTTGATTGACAAATTTGGAGAACCCAGAGCAAAGCAGAATATATTCTTATTTGAAGAAGTCTCCTTTATGAAGCCTCAAAATAATACTCACTACTTAAGTACTATTTATTATGTGACATTATACTAAGTATTTCACCTGTATGTTATTTACTCTTCGCAGTTATGTCCTGGACTATCAGCTGCTCTTTAACAAAATGGAACTTTAGATACATAAAGATAAGCATTTTCAAGATCACAGATCTTGTCCTTTTAATCACAAGGCTTTGTTTCCCCTCTTTCCTTTCTGTTCCCCTTCTCTCCAACAGGAACATGATTCCCTCTCGTCTAAATAAAAACCAACAATTCTTCAAATTTCAGTGCCAAATACTCAAGATGGAAAAGGAAATGTCTATTTCCTGAACACCGGAACCTTACCACTGAAAGGTCTCATAGTTGAGGGGTTCATGGTGGTGGAGGAAATCAGGTACTCCACCTCTGCTCTACCTAGGACTGTACCAACTTGCTGACCTGATTCTGGAGATCATTCTTTTCTCTTTCTCACCAGATAGTTGGTTGTACACTGCTAAGACAAATCTCTTCTTCTTATTTCCCCTCTTCACTTTTTCCCCATTGCAATTCTACCTCAAGTTCAAGTTTTACTGAGGTATCAATGATACACAAAACCTTCACATATTCAATGTATACAATTCAATGCGTTTGAATACATGCATATACACACATGAGACCATCACCACTATCAAGGTAATAGATGTGGTGTTCTTCATCTTCAAATGCTCCCTCATGCTCCCTCATGCTCCTCTCCCTGCTGTTCCAGAAGCAAGGACACACGAAAATGTACTCTCAAAAAATTTCGGGTACAGAATACATCATCATTAATTATAGGTGCCATGTTGTGTACTAGACCTCTAGAATGAATTCATCTTGCATAACTGAAACATTTCTTTTTCTATTAAAAATGTATTCCATCTATTCTGTCTACCTTTTTCCTTCTTCCCATTGGACTCTGTAATTTTGAGGATTCAATTTTATCACCATCATTGGCTCATGAACCGCAGTAGTTTAGTTGATATTATGGGATTTAATGTGCTCACCTCTAACTTATCAGAATGTGACCTACACTGATGTTAGGCCATATGGATATAGTAACTTGAGAACAGCATGTTTCCATTTTTCTACTCCCAGCTTTTGTGTCATTGTTGTGTCATTATTTTACTTCCACATGTGTTATAATCTCAACAACAGTTTGCAATTACTATTGTTTAAAACATCCAGCAATGTTTTCAAGAAGCTTAAAGAAGAAAAAAAATCTATTTACCAATGCAAATTACTATTTCTACAGCTCACCTTTCATTTTGTAAATCTTGGTTTTAATTCACTATCATTTTTCTTATGTTTAAAAAACTTAATATTTCTTGCAAATATGCTTGGGATGAATTCGTTTATTTTTTTTTATATTTCTAAAATCACTTTCAGCTTTGAAAGATATTTTGATGGATAAAGTATTTTACATTGATTTTGTTTTGTATCTCGGTAAAGATTGTGCTCTACATCTTGCTTGAATTGTTTTTTGTAAAGAATCTCAAAGAAAGGATTCACAGAAACAAGGTGCAAAGTCAGGGAAGGTGGCCGAGTGGCTCTTTGTCCAAGGGGACACGTTTATTTATAACAATAGGTTACATTAGGTCATTAGTACCATAACCACAGTATTGTTTAGAGTATCAGTAAAGTTGCTTATGCTGCAAGTCACATTTCACAGTTACAAAATGCAATGTTAGGAGCTTTGTGCAGTTCTCAAGAAAGTCCATTGTCTGAAGTTACTATTAGGTGGCATCTCCAGGAGCACGGGGAGCTTTATGAAACATTGTAATTACCTCTCAAACAAATTCTTCTATTCCTAGGAGCTATGTGCCTAAGATCAAGGTCCAAACCCTCATGAAGAGCATTGCCACAATGGCCAGACATTCTATGTCTTTAACACAGAAGTTTCCCAGTAGCCAGGCATTCTGCACCTTTGCACAGAAACTTCCTATCCACCAAGCATGCCACAATCATGAAGTTTATCAGAGACCCAATCTCAAACACAGAACTCCTACAGTTTTTATTTTAATCTTCTCACATTCTTATCTCTGTTCCTATATATGTTCTTTTATTTTTCCATGTGTTCTAAAGATTTCTTCTTTATAACTAGTCTGAAGCCATTTGATGATGATATGACTAATATGTTATTCTTCATGTTTCCTGTAGTTAGGGTTCATTTAACTTTATAGTACAAAAATGTATAGTTTTCCATTAATATTGGAAAATTGTGAACTATTATATATTTAAATATTTTTTTCTACTTATCATTTTTTTACATCTGGACTCAATGACACACATATTTGTCACAGTTCACAGATTCTTTTTATTTTTTGTTGTTTAATTCTTGAGTATATTTCATTGTTGATTGTTTCTGTCACTTTCTTCAAGTTGCCAATTTTTGTTCTGAAATTTATGTTCTGCCATTAATCTCACCCAGTGAATTTTATCATCTTATACTTTCACTTCTAAACATTTGACTTGGGACACTTCTATTTCCATGTCTTCATTTCACATGTCTAATATATCCTCTAGATTTTTCAATATAGTGTACACATAAACTATTCTTTAAATGCCATTTTTTTGCATGCCTGGTAATTTTTTAAATGACTACCAACTAATGCAAATTTTACCCTGATGGTTATTTTTTTATTACTCAAAATTTTTTTTGAGCATTGCTCTAGTATACAGTTAATTTTAAAATAGTCTGATCCTTTTGGTTCTTATTAGACCCTAATAACTTCCTAGAAGACAAAATACTTATTTTGGGGGAAGGTGGGTAACCAGGGATTTACAGGTCTCCATCTGGTTTTGGGGAGTTGGCACTCTTCTTAGCTTTGTGTGAGCTTTGTCAGGGTTCCCATATTCCTTCTATGTGGCTCTTTTCTATTTCAGGTGTTTCCTGGCATGCAGAAGCTCATCAGTGCTCAACTGAACACCTGAGGAAATCCTCTGCAAGTCTCCAGATTTCTTCTGATCAACTTTCTCTCTCCCACAGTCTGTCCTTTGAAGTCTAGCCTCCATGGCTTCCATGAGTTCTCTATTTATTCTTTTCACCTCAGAGAGACAGTGTCCAGTTATCTCCCTACCCTCATCTCCGCCCCCCCCCCCACACACAAACATAGGCATCATGCTGGGGAAATCATAAGCATGACATTGTGTCCTGCTTGTCAAGACATTACCATCCTTCATTGTCTAACATCCAATGACAAGAGACAATTGTTGTGTCATTTTTTCCCCCACTCGTTCAGTTGTTTTAAGAAAGAGGATGAAATCTAGTAACTATAATTCCATTTCAGCTGAAGGTAGCAGTAAAATGCATTTAGTTTTTCAATGATGGAACTATGTTGACTATGCCAGTTTGTATCCTTTTTATCTTTATAAAATTTCTTTAAAGCTAAATCATATTTGTTGACTTTTTTTGAGATTTTAAAAATAAACTCTTTCTAGTACTTTAGAAAATTGCCTAAAAATTGCACAAAGGTAAGTCTTTCAGTATGCATAGTACCTAGGAATAAACAAAAATAAATGTTAAAAACAAACCTATGAAAAAGTCAGTGGATGAACTTTTTGCTTTAGTTGACTGAGACACTTCTGAGAGCCACTATGATCAGTAAGTGAACACCTTTGTAGTTTTCATATTCCCTCTATGATCAGAAATTTGACATTAAAAACATAGTATTCCTTTAACACTAGGACAAAAGCAGTTTGGCACATCTATGATTAGAATGGAAGTATTTGGAATTGCATAGACTAGAGATTGAAGAAACACCATAGTCTACTAGCATCACTTTGAGTTCATATCAACGAACGAAATGTCTTCAGTTCATTAGCACTTCTTCCACTGCATTAATAATTATTCAGCATGTCAGAGCAGTAAAGATTGTGGATCATGAAACCACCACTTCAAATGTGAGTAGTGTAAGAATAGTATAAGAATTGTTACATTACAGAGGAGCTCCCTCCACAGCTGTGTGCCAAAACACATTCTAGGGAGCTGCCAGTGGGGCTTATTTTAGAGATTTTGCCTGGCATATGTAAGACCTTGGGTTTGAGCCCCACTACAAGTAAATAAAAATAAATAAACACAAAAAAGACACATTATGTATCTATAGCACATATTAATGATAGTTTCAAAGGCATAAAAAGTCAGTCATTTGATATGGTAAAATATTTACAAGTCATCCATTGATCCATCTATCATCTATTTTCTAACTATTTTCTGTGTTTTATGTCTCACTTTCTGACTTTGTAGCTCATTTATATTACTTATTATTTTTATGTTATACCTTGAGGGCAGTGACTTAACTTCTTTGTGCTTCCATTTCCTCATTTTAGAACATGAGGAAAACAATCATTCCTCTCTGTAGAATATAGGGGGGAAAAAATAACCATTTTTCCCCTCTTTTTCAGTGAATGTTAGCTACTAATTTCTGTTTCTGCTGAAATCTTCATCTTAAGCATTTTTATTTATCTTTTTTTTTAACTATTCTGTCAATCCAGAGTTGAATCACAGGTGTCTTGTTTTATTTTAATTTACCCCACTTAATATGAAATGTAATGTAAGCATTTTCCACAGACCTGAGGAAACCAGAAAGCATTACTTTACAGTAATGCCCAGTAAACAGTTTTAAAAACTGAAATATGACTGATTGTAAAAGTCCGTAACTCATTCTATCTTCTGAGAATTCTCCCAGGGTAGATATTTCAGAGCAGTATTCAGATCCTCTTTTCTAACTCAGGGCTTACTGTACCTACATACAAATTATGCTAATTTCTTCACAAAGAACAGTCTACCCCCCCCCCCCTTTAGCCTCATTCTTCAGTAATCAGCTTTGATAGGTATGTTAACAATTCCTGAGATTCATTCTGTAATTACTTTTAACTGATTTATATCTTTTAACAGGAAGGAGGGAAGGTAAGGAGGGAGGAAGAAAAGAGAACAAAGTCAGTCCACTTAAATGTCAACAAGGACATTTTAAGGAAATATGTTCATTTAATACAATGTAAATAATATTCCCTCTTGCAAAAGGCACCTAGCTCCAAATGATCTTTTTCACTGATTGAATAATTCTGTCAGGAATTGGCTACATGGATTGTCATCAAAGTGCTCACATGCCCAACTTCTGGCCAAAGTACCAATTGCATGTGAGTTTACAACAAACTGATCTTTATAATGGTGCTTTGCCCAATAGCTCATTAGGGCATAGCTGGATTATCTGACCTCTAATGTTCTTTCCAATCCTGAGATTTTAAAAGGCTGCTATTTCCTTATGTATATACAAACCTTGCAAAAAAAAAAAAGTGTAAGGATTTTATTAGATCCTGTTCAAATTCATGGCAATGGTTAAATGCTGAGGTCTGAACATTTCATTCCAATGGATTTATATGCAAATATTAGCAGAGATGTAGCCAGTCTGTATTTATTGGCTTGATGACTATTATCTACGTAGATTTCTCTAAAATATTCATTACCATATTATCTAAACAGCTCAAAGTGTGAAGGCCATTTAGGTACAGAATTATATCTGGATGTGTTTGTCCCCTGAGTTTAGAAAATGATCATTTGAAGGCTTAACATCCTTCTTAGAACACAGTGTCTCTCCTTGAATTCACCTCTGGAACATTCAAAAAAAGATACAGTGACCTGGTTGATCTTGCCCTGGTTAGGCTCCACCAGCACTGCAGTATTCGGGTCTACTACATTTATTTATGTCTTTTCCTGGGGCTTCTTTCACTAACTGTTCATATTTTTCTTCCTTTGTTATTTTGGGCCCTGTGGCATAGCTCAATCAATTATTGCAGTCAGAGCTGATGTTGCAAGACTCAAACAAAAGCCCAGTAGCAACAAAGAAAAACAATGGCAAGAGCAAGCTGTAGTCCCTGTCACTGGATCAGCTGATCAATCCAAGATAGAATTGTTTTTAAATGCATGTCAATTGAAGAACAGAGCTCAGAGATATATATTTGAGGCAGGACAGAAAGGAGAGGTGTGATTTCAAAACAGTTTCCTTCATAACAGAGCAGAGCTGACCTTGCATTTAAAGAAAGAGGATGGGGGTAAAGCTATATGAAAGTGTGAGCAGTGTGAATAAGTACTGTTTATAGGAAGCTGTTTTAATACCTTTGCTAAAGCTGAACAATAGGAAGAGACAAAGCTCTGAAAAATGCATGCCTTTGCCTGTGATTGATCCTTTTATCTCTCCGTTCCTGCCAGATGATAAAAAGCATTTACAGGGCAAACAAGCATCCTGCCTTTATTTTCCCCTAATATGAGAAATCTTCCTTTTTTTTTTTTTTTTTTTTTTTTTTAGAATTTTGCTATTAAAGCATTCACCACAGTATGGTTGTTTTATTCTCCCTCTCATTTAAAACTGAAAAAAGGATTTAGGGTGGTGAAGCGAAAAGCTGGAAGTCTTTATAGAAATCTTTTGTTTTGTTTTTGCAATTAATGAACTCATTCTTGGCACAAAGGTAACTGGAGCGGTGCTAAAAATAAAACAGACTTTGAAGTGATGCAGGCTTTTTTAAAATTTTGATGACACTAGATGACAATACTCAGGACCACAGCCAAGTGAAAATAAAGGCTCAGCCTATGAAGATTCCCATCACCCACGTTTTTACTCAGTTGTTTCTAGGTTTCTCCATGAGACCATAATTCCATAAGAGTAACACATTGTATGTGAAGTAGGAATTTAGCCTTTGTTTCATAGTGACATTAATTCAGGAAGTGAGTTAAATGCTTTTACCTACTGTATCACTCTGTTCTCATTCTAATTCCTCCAGGTCATCCCCTCTCCCTTGCCTCAGGAAGCTGCATTCTGGAGTTATTAGTAACATACTGACTGCCTTTGACTTATACTTGACAAAAGCAAAATGTGAAAACATATATGGTTAAATTCAAGGGTCTTCTTATTTCTTTGTATCAGTGTTTCTCAAATGTTAGGACAAATCAGAATCCCTTCTAGGGCTTATAAATACACAGGCTACTGAGCCCCAGGTCCAAACTTGGTCTTCAGTGGGCCTGGGTGAGGCCAAAGGATTTGCATTTCAGCAATGTCCCCCAGGATGTGGATGCTGCTGATTTGGGGACCACACTGAGCACCTCTGCTCTGTGCTTTGTATTATGCTGCCTTTCAACAGAGAGAAACTGGGGAGATTTTACGTTTTATTGCTGACAAGATTCAATGTTCAGGACAAAGTGTTTGAGAATCACTTGAAAGATGAAATGCTACATACTGAGGAATAAAATTTTATTAAAGTGCTTTACTTATGCATCTAGAAATGACATGCAATGGAAATAAAATAATGAATAAAATGGAATCCTTGACTTCCAGTAGCTCTTCATTTCGTTGAGGTTACAGTCATAGCTAAGTACTTGTATTTACCATTAATGTAGCAAAAGCAGTAAGTGCCTCAGCAGAGACTTTCTAGAAATGTGGTTTAGGAATATGAGGCAGGAAATTCTGTCTTAGAAAAGAACAACAAAAGTCCTTGCATTTAACTTCTTTTGTCTTCAATGTCACTTTCCTCTGTCTCTTACTTTCAGATTAAAGTTCATTCATTCTATTTACTGTGGCCACTATTCAAATCCTATAGCTACCCAAATCACAAAATGAAACTTATACATCAAATACCCTAATGAAACTAAAGTTGGAAAGTTCACCATAAACTCCTACTGCTTTTTGGTCTGTTCTGAGACACTGGGTGCTAGTGGGAACCTTCTGTCCTTTTCTCCCCAACCTTGGCCCCAGGGACCCCTCTTTGTCTTGCTGTACACCTTGACCTTTGCAACATTCTCTTGCTTTCTGTCACAAAACCACTTCTGCATCCATCTAAGTCTTTACATTTTGTATTTCTTTGGCTATTAAGTAATTCTTTAGCAAGACCTTTTCCACCCCAAGGAGTGATTTTTATTAAAATAAAAAAGTCTGTTCATCTTAGTCCTCAGCAAAAACCACCCACTAAATTCCAGACAATTCTCTTCACCTGGCATGACCAATGTTCTCTCTGTTATCTTTCTGTTCTCTCTACTTTCTCTTACAAAATCAGCACCTGAGCTCAAATCACACTCATTGAGAGAAAATACCCACAGGTCCTGCCATGGGGCACACCAATGTCATATCCTTTACCTTTTATCATACTTATCCTCCCTGTGAGTCTCATCAAAACACTGCTCAGCTCCAACATTTCCTTCCCTAGAAAGCTTTTTCTAAGAAATTTCCATTTACTAGCTGAATGATCTTGAAGAATTATTTAACCTTTCTATTTGGTCATGAACAAAATGAGGATAATTGTACTTCCTTTAAGAAATTCCTATGCCCTGGTTCGAAAAGGTGCCTGGTAAAGCTTGTGATCCACAGATGGTAGCTCGTCTAATGGAACTCCAGGTCACTAGCCTCCTCACCTGTAGAGAGGGCATCTCTGGATATCCCATCTCCTCCCCACAGAGTTTGCAGGATTTCCTCCTCCTCCATCTAATATATGTCTGGGAGGATATGATGGACCATCTGTGTTACATACCTTGTAGGATTCAATTCAAAATAAAATTTCAAGACCCCACCAGGGGCAGAGAAATCAATCTGCCTTCCCACTGGTGGCCCCCAGTAGATTGCAACCTCTGCTGTGGGGATATAGTATCCTGGGAATTTGCAGAGTAAGAGCCATATCTCCTGTGAGGCTGCCAGGCTGGTTTGGAGGGTCGCCTTCTTGCGCTATCTCCAAGAGTCCAAAGGCAGAGCTTCCTTACCTTTTTTTCTCTTGACACACCTGTCCCTGGGCTTCCCCCAGGAGTGGAGGGCTTTGATGGCAGGTGAGCATACCCCTAATTCTTGTCTGGGAAAGAGAGGAGCCAGGAAGGGTAGATTAGATCAGGTGGACACAAGAGCAAGACAGTGCATCACAGAAAATCTTTCCCAGGGAGGTGGCAGGAGGTGAAAAATCAGGAGAGATGAGTCTCCAAGGTCCTTGCTCAGGCTTCACTGTCTTAGTGAACCTCACTTTCAAAAATCAAATTCAAGGATGAGATTATAAAGAATATGGTAATAGCACTGCGAGCCCGGAGCCCTTCTGAGTAAAGACCTATGGAGGATACACTGTTCTTGTGCTGCCAAGTAGCCCTGAAGAAGTGCCTCCTGGATTGACGACATGTGTCTGTCCTCACAGAGCACACTGGACTGAACCATGGGGAATGGATGACTGCTACTTCTGTTACTTCTATTCGGTGATGAATGTTCAAAATATTGCCATCTGTGAATTGCAAACTTCTCCCCGCAAAACCCTGATGACTTATAACCTCACTGCAGAGAGGAATACCACAGGGGATAGTGGGCCTCAAGGTCAAAACAGCACCTCCAGTGGGTGAACTGTGGATCTCATTTGAGTGAAAGTGTTTTTTTTCCTTCTGTGTGTCTCCTGCTTGGGGAATGAAGATGACCACTAAATCGAGAGTCTGGAAGCCTCAGGACAATTATGTAGTAACTTTATATATCCATACAATTTTTTTTAAGTTTTAGTAAAGTATAATTAACAAATGACAATTGTATATATTTATGGTGTACACTGTAATGTCTTGATAAACATATATGTTGTGAAATGATTGCCACAACCAAACCAATTAACATATCCACATTACATATTTATCTTTTTTGTGGCATAAACACACAATCTGTGCTCCTAGCAAATCTCAAATATACAATACATTATTAACTACAGTAGCCATGTTAGTACATTAGGCCTTCAGAATTTATTCATTTCTCAGCTACAAATTTTTACCCTTTGACCAACATTGCTTTATCTCCCCCTAGCACACATATACCCTGGTAACCACTCTTCTATTCTTTGTGTCAGTCTGACATTTTTAGATACCACAAATAAATGATATTATGCAGTATATTTCTTCTTGTGTCTGGCTAATTTAACTTATCATGATATCCTCCAGTTTTATTATTTTGTTATAAAAGGCAGGGTTTCCTTCTATATATATATTTATATATAAACACACTCACACATATATACATATACACATTTACTTTATCCATTTGTCTTTTAGCAGACACTGAAGATTATTTCTATATCTTGGCTATTACAAATAATGCTGCAATGAATATGGGAGTGCAAATATCTTTCCAATATAGTGGTTTTATTTCCTTTGGATGTCTACCTAAATATAGAATTGCTAGATAATACAATAAAAGGTTTTTTAAATTTAAATTTTTGTTGTTGTTGTAGGTGGACACAGTAGCTTCATTTGTTTATTTGTTGCTGAGGATGGAACCCAGTGCCTCGCATGTGCAAGGCAAGCGCTCTACCACTGAGCCACAACTGCAGCTCCTAGTTTTTCTGAATTTTTGAGGAACCTCCTACGGCTCTCCACAATGGTGGTGCCAATTCATTACATTCCCGCTGTAAGTTTTGCCTTTCCTGTGTATCCTTGCCCACACCTATTGTCTACTGACATTTTGTCAGTAGACATCCTAATAGGTGTTACATGATATAATTGTGTTGATTTGCATTTTCTTGATGATTAGTGATGCTGAACACCCTCGCATAGACCTGTTGGTATTTTGTAAGTTCTCTTTGGAAAAATGCCTGCTCAGATCCTTCGCTCATTTTATAGGTGCTTTGCTAAATTTTCCACTCTTGAGTTACATGAGTTCCTTACATACATTTCTATCATCCCCTAAAAAATATGTAACACTTAATTGGCAAGATACTATGGTAGACAAAGAGATGATAGATAATCAAAGATATCCAAAGAACATCAATAATAACCAACTTTAAAATTTCAAAGTTGATATGATTTTTGTTATAGTTTTATTTTTTGATAACTATTATCAATTTGTTTAAAAATGTTTTCTTCAAAACCTATTTTTCTTAAGAGATGTTACTATGGTTGAAATGTATTGTCTTAAATTTGGGGAAGGGGCAGTTATTTTCTTTTAATTTTTAATTTAAAGTAATTATAAACAAAAGAAGTTTCAAAGAAATTAAAGAAATGTATAGGGCAGTCCTGTGTGGCCAGTGCTATAGCATCCTACATAATGGTGGTACAATATCAAATCCTAGAAATTAACAATGGTACAATCTACATGCACCCAGGTATTCTGTTATGACAATGGAAAAATCATCCAATATATACTCTTCATTCCTGCACCTCAGCCTTCCCTGTGTTGGTCATGTCTTCCTGCTGAAATAGTTTAACATTGCTAATTTCAAAAACAAAACATTTAGGACAAAATTTCTAAAGCCTTTTCATTCAGAGAATATTTATTTCACTCACATTTACTTGAAGCTTTGTGTAGGTAATAAGAGCAACATATATTTAATTTTCCTTGAAAAGTTGAAAGTATTATTCCACTTTCTTCATTTTAATTATTCATGAAATATATTAAATCTAGGTTTCAAAGTTTTATATTATATTATATGTATATATATATATATATATTATAGACCATATATATCTTATATATTTATATATGTGTTTGTATATATATATATATATATATATATATATATATATATATATATATACATACACACACACACACACACACACACTCAATATATATTATATACTCAAGGAGATTTATAAGGAATGTTTAGAGTGAAAGGAATACAAGTGGAGTGAACATTATTATATTCCACAGCCAAAAAAAAAAATGAAATTTGTATGTGATTAAACTCCTTCCCTTCCCACTCAAGGAAAATGCCATACTGACTTTTATGATTTTCACTCCTTTATTTTTACTTTGTGGAGTTTACATGTCCTTTTATTCAGTAATGTATTTCATTTTCTACTTCTTTGAGATTTATGTAAATAGTACTAGCTAAATGTGCTAAGGATTTTGCTATGCATTATATTCCTGGGAGTCACCCATCTTGACATATATATATATATATATATATATATATATATATATATATATATATATATATCTGTCACTTATTTTCATTACAGTGTAACATTTATTATAGATTTACTGTAAAATGTATTTATCTATCCCCTGTTGATGACATATTTTTCAAGGTTTCTCTTTTGTTCTATTTTCTTTTGACAGTCAAAGCTGCCATGAATCTTCTCACGCAGGTCCTCTGGTGCACATGTAGAAGGTTTTTCCAGAGCAAAGGCCTGGGATCAGTTGCTGGACCATAGCACAATACAGCTTCACCTTTGCTAGATGGTGTTAGCATATTTTTCAAAGTGATTGTATTAATTTATTTTCCTACCAGCAGGGTTTTTGTTGCTTCCCATCCTCAACAATATTTTATATTTCTCACCAGTTTATTTTATTCTTGCCAATCTGATGATGAAATTCTATTTTGTAGTGTTTAATTTTTACCTTTCCAGTTAAACATATTTTACATTTTTTGTGTGTGGGGAGAGCATTCATACATCCTCTTCTTACATCCTCTGAAAACTGAGATTTTTTTTCCTTTATTTTCCATATAAATTTTTCTAGTTTTACTGTGCTGATTAGATATCTATTTTAATGTATTTTTTCAATAATATAATACGATTTTTTAAATTTCACCATTATACATAATTTATATTATAGACTTTCGTGAATTTCCTTGATCAAATTAGGTGAGATTCTTTCTAATCATATTTGCTGATCTTTTAAAATCATAATGGAATATTAATTTCTATTGAATGACAGTTTTTGCATCTCTTGAGTTGATTTAGGATCTATAAATAGAACCCCACATAAATGGTCCAATGATTTTTGATAAAGAAGCAAAGGTATTCTAATAAGACAAGGTAGTTTTTCTTCCTTCCTTCCTTCCTTCCTTCCTTTTACTGAGGATTGAACCCAGGGGTACCTAACCATTGAACACTTTTTTAATATTATTTATACCTTCATCCCAATTTCATATTTTATTTAGAGACAGGGTTTCACTAAGTTGCTTAGGGCCTCTTGAAGTTGGTGAGGCTAGCTTTAAACTTATAGTCTTCCTGCCTCAGCTTCCTGAGCCACTTGGATTATAGGCATGCACCACTGTGGCCAGCAAGGTAGACTTTTCAACAAATGCTGCTGGAAAAATTGAAAATCCAGATTCCCCAATATTTAGAAAAATTGACTAATGCAAATCTTACTCCCAATAAAACATATAATTATATCATTTTTTATTGGAGCAAAGATTTTGTTATGGTTTAGATATGAATTGTCCCTCATGTGTGAGAAAATGCAAGAATTTTCAGAGGTGAAATGATTAGATCATGAGAGATATAACCTAGTCAGTGCATTATTCACTAAGTGGTAACCATATGCAGGTAGGGTGTGGCTGGAGAAGGTGGGTCAGCTGCAATATCACATCTCATGCCTTTGTGCTGTTTTCCTCTGCCATACCTTTCCCCTGTGAGATTCCCCCTCACCTTAGGCCCAGAGCTATGGAATCTGCCATCCATGGGCTAAACCTTTGAAATCATGAGCCAAAATAAACTCATTTTCTATGTTGTTCTCCTCAGGGTTTTTTTTGGGTCACAGCAACAGAAAAGCTGACTAAAAATAGATATCTTTGATATGACACCAAGAAAAACAATATGCAAAGCAACAAGATGAGTTGTAATTCATTAAGAACTTCTGCTCTTCAAAAGAGACTGTTAAAATAGTTAAATATACAAGCCACAAAATGGGGAACATGTTTGCAAATTACACATGTGGTTAAAGATACGGAGGAGCTCAGAAAAAGCAATAGTGGGGAAATTAACATTGTTTTTAAAAATGGGCAAAAGATCTTACAATTTACCAAAGACAACACGTGAGTGAAAATTACCATATAAAAAGTTTGACAATACTAGTCATTAAAGAAATATGAATTCATAACCCTATGTACCACTGGTGCACATCTATTAAAACCACTGAGATTTGCAGTGATCTTAGGATGCTTGCAATATGTGAAGCAAATGGAATTCTTATACATTGCAAATGGGAAATAAAATGTGTAACCACTTTGGAAAAATATTTGGGGACTTTTTAACAAGTTCAATAAATAACTAATTTATGGCTTAACCATTTAACTACCAGACATTTGCTTAAGAGAAATGAAAGCAAAAATACACACAAAACCTACACATGAATATTCATAGCAGTTTTATTATAATCAGAAACTGGAAACCACTCATATAGCCATCAAAATGTAAGTTAATAAATGAAAAAAGTTATAAAACTAAACAATGGAATATCACTCAGCCACAAACCAGTTTGAACCATTAATTCATGCAATGTGTGAAATGTTCTATGAATTATTATGTTGAGTGGCAGAAGCCAGATAATAAAGAACACATGTAGGATTATTCCATTTATGTTAAATTCCAGGGAGGGTGGTAAACAAACTAATCTGCAGTGGTGGTTGGTGCTTGGAAATAAACGGCAGGAGGGCTAGGAAGAATGGAACACACAGAGAAATGTTTGAGGGAGATGGATATGTTTACCAGTTTGATTGGGGTGAGGACTTTACACATGTACACATGTCAAAATTTATCAGTTGTACATTTTGTTGTGTGTACTCTAATGTATACCATTAACCAAAGCTATAAAAAGAAAACACTTATTGGTCAAATATGGAAAACATTTACACTAAGATTGGGGTCAGAGAAGCACATCTGGTTCCATGACTGCTTTTCAACATTGCATGGTCTCTTTATAGCCAATAATAATAAGGGAAGAAAATGAATTAAAGTGACTCAATGCAACTCAGTGGAGAAGGGAAATCTTTTCATTATAGAGTTCTGGGTCAATTAGAAAGCAATGTTGGGGAAAAACTAACTTTGACCTTTACTTAGTCTATATACAAACAGTAATTGGAGGTGGATTAATTAATTTAATTACAGGTAATACTAAAATTTAAATATTTTAAAATTGGAATTCATTAATATCAAAAAAGGTTGGTTCCTCAAAAGAAAGTAAAGAAATTGAAAAATTAGACACAGAGTAAGAAAGAATACTTACAATACATTTATCTGACAGTGGACCTATATAAGGATAGATTCCTGTAAACTGATAATTTAAGATAACCATTTTTTTTAAATTGGGTGACAGATTTGAAAAGGCACTTCACAAACTGCATCATATAAATAATCAACAACACGTAAAAAGATGTTTTAATATTATTGATTTCAGGCAACTGCAAATCAAAGCCACCACAACTACTATAATAAACAGTAAGCATGACTACATTTTTTAAAACTATGTGGTATCTAATGCTTGAGATGATATGGGGTGTCTAGAAAATGCCTATTATTTTTGTGAGAGTGTTAAATGATACAGCCAGTTGGGAAACTGCTTGGCAATTTCTAACAAAATTATACTTGCACTGGCCATAAAAACCAGCAATCCAACTTCGTTACCAGCTCTGGTTCAATCAGAGCTGAGAAACAGTGAGCAAATTTGGACAGGTGAAGTTTAATATAAACATAATTAAGTACAGCAAGGATTTAGAGATTTAAAAGTCAAGTGAACTCTAATGGATAAATGAACAGCACATATAAGATGCAGCTACTACCCTTTGGGTGGAGATAGGGAACCAGAGTGTTGGAGAAAGTGGTTCTTGGAAAGATGCTTTATCAAAGACACTGTCTCACAAAACTTCCCAGGTAAGTGGGCTACCAAGGAAAGATGGTGATGACTGGGTGCTGCTGTTTACCATGCCAGGCAGGACTCATGGGTTGAAGAAATTTCAAGTGTTGCAGAAGCCACAGAGGCTAACAAGGTCCACCTTGTACAAGCCTGTGGAGAGGCATACAGCAACTTGCAAGCGACCCCCAGTCTCCTGCAATATGTCTCTGGCGCCCTCTATTGACAAAGTTTAACATGGTGTCAATTGATAAGGAACACATCTAAATGACCCAGATCTATTTTGACAGAGCAGGTCACATTTGTGATTTGGAACTAGAGATGTTATAAATCAATAGGGAGCTCACATCCCCAGTTATTTAATTTCCAAACCAGACTTATATTCACTGTAAAAATATTTCACAAGGATGTAGTATTTGTAGTGGGAGGAACAAGGGGGAAAAGAGAGAGAGAGAGAGAGAGAGAGAGAGAGAGAGAGAGAGAGAGAGAGAGAAACAATACAAATTTATATTAACAGAGGATTGAATAACATAATGTGATATACTTACTCAAAGTTATGCTATACAACATGGAAGATACCATACGATATATGTGAAAATCTCAAAAAACATATTGAGCTAATGAAAGAGGACACAAAACAATGCATGTTACATAATTCCATTTATTGGAATTATAGAACAGGCAAAACTAATCTTTGAAGCAAGAAATCAGAATAATGGCTGAGTCTATGGAAGGAAAGTGGATGAGAACTGGAAAGGGGAAGAAAGGAATTTTAAGTGTGTAACAAAGTTCAATATTATGATTGCATATTGGTTAAATACTTTTGTCAAAATTTATACTATACACTTAATATGTGTGTATTTTATTGTATGTAATTGTATGACAATTTAAAAAATCTATACAGATGAAAAGATAACCAGAGCAGTTTGTAGCAAAGTAGGTGAATAAGATTATAAGAAATAAACAAAAATATAAACAAATTCTATTTTTTCTTATAGGAAAACTCAGGCACATGAAAAAATTCAGTATAATTTAGTTCAATTTTAGTTTTAGGTCACACAGTTTCTTAAGTAAAACTGCAGGATGAACAAATTTTTTCAGTATAATCAAAAGAAATAATGATATAAACCTACTGTTTTGTAGCTTCTTAATTGCTAATTTGTAGTAGCTGATATATCACTAGAAACAAAGCAAATGAAAGTATTCATGTAAACAAATTTTATTTCGTTGAAAGACTTCTGCCTTAGCCTTCAAACAATAGACAGTAGTAACAAGACTTGCTGAAGAATACAAACTTCTTTAAAATACTAGGCAAAGCATAACACGGACCTCGTTTTTCTTTTTTCTTTTTTTCCTTTTTGCTTATGTGAGATACATTAAAATGAATCAGAAAAGGTTATCCAGTTATTGTGACCTACCTAACATACCATTGCCAGGGGGAATAAAAATGAGTTTAATCTATTTGAAGGTATTTTCAATGAAGAGTTTTTTTTAGAAAAAAAAATTAACAGCTAGGCTGATAGCTTTGAATAATTATGCAGTTAATATATCAGAGACAGAGTCAGCATAATTTTTACAATATAATGATATGGCCATTAGAATTACAAGAATATGCCCAGCATACATATTTAAAAGAAAATTCAACACATTTGTTAAACTCCTTTGCTCTGCTCAGTGCCATTTATTGATGTGAAAATTGCCAAGACACCCATTTTATGGAGCAAAACAAGAATCAAGATGTACTACCTGAGATGTGATGCAAATAATGCAGTCAAATCAAGTGAAGGTCAGACTTTGTGTCCAAACAAAACAAGAATTAAATAGTGGAGCTGAAAGTCTTAATGTCTTTGTATTTCCTATTTTTACAGAAACATATGACTATGATCTGGGTTTCTGTGGCAACAGGCAGGAATGTTATCAGAGTCATGCTATAGATAAATGGCCCCTCATATATCTTATTTCTTATAATCATAGAAAGATACATATGAGAAATGATATTGTAGTCATAATTAAAGATCAAAGCAGGAACCGTATCACCAGCAGACTGCAGTCTCATCAGGACAGAAAATACTCATCAGAGCACTCATGTTCTGTAAAGAATAACCGGATGTTTATGGCTATTATTTACATATTCTATTTTGGTTGTTTTCATTGATTTCAGTACCAGTGCCTTTCAGAAACACTAGCAAAACTTGATGATGCCCATATTGAACCCCTATAATGGAATTAGAATTTATTTAAATACATTGTACTTTCTAACAAAAGATAGAGTAAGGTTCTCACTTTGCTTTTCATTTTCAAATTTAAGAATAAGCGAAATCTATTATATAAAAAAAGACATTGATTTAGGTTGTTATATCATTATAAGATTTGCTGGGATTTTTGCATTTTTAAAAAAGTATTGTGTTCAACTACAATTTTTTGAAATATTTATTTTTTTAGATGTAGATGGACACAACACAATGCCTTTATTTTTATGTGGTGCTGAGGATCAAACCCGGGTCCTGCCCATGCTAGGTGAGCACTCTACTGCTGAGCCACAATCCCAGCCCTGGATTTTTGCATTTTTATTCTTAATTAAATATACTATAAGTTTTGTATTTTTATTCTTAGTAAAATATGCTATAAAATTTATATTTTCAATAATAATCAAATTATTTCCTCTTCTTAATTTAAATTTTTCAAGCACAATTTAATTTGAAAAATTAATAATGATTACTATAGTAAAATATGAATTTACTATATAATGATTCTTTATTATAAAAAGTAATCATAGTAAACTCTGTATATAATAGTGTATATTGCTATTTTAATATTCTTCTTATCATCTTATTACATCAGGGAAGCCCAAAGATGATACTCTGAATTTTAAAACAGAGTAATTCCAAATGGTATCAAAATGTTATTATGATAATTAAGAAATTAAATATTTCAGGATTCACATTAACCTACTATAAAAGAATCTATATCAAAATTATTCACCTATTACAAATTCTAATATCATTATCTTTAGAAATTAGGAAGGTGGTATAAAATCAAATGGAAATTATTTTCAGCAAGGTGCTTGTAAATAGAGTATATTAGAAACTACATAGATAAAACCTCAAAAACCGTGACTATTCACCATATAGCCATTATATCATACAGATCTTTTTCAATGTTTTTTGAATCTTACCTTGAGAACAACCAAACAATATAACATAAAATGGGAAGCTGAATTGTCTTTCTTGACCTAAAGTACTCATGTCATTAATATTTCTAAAATAACACTATTTATTATATCCATATCAATTTTCTGTATTCAAGAATTGTGATATTATTGAAATGTATAACCTCAGATACCGGATTATTTGTGTGTGAACAAATATATTTAATAATATATTTAATAATATATTAAATTATATTTAATAATAACTAACTATTGTGGTGAGCCGTGTTTGTAGACCGTTGCCGCCATTAGAAGATGGCGCCGGTCTCCTTTGTGGATCTTGGTAAACAACTCCTTATTAGGGAAAGTTGGCGCGCTGTCCCTCAACACCCTATGAGAAAACCCCGCGTGGCAGCTTTTGATTGGACTTGAGTAAGCTTTATTAGGCTATGCTTGGGCGCTCGGCGGGGGGTCGCTAGAAGATGATACATGAAACAAGGCCTGAATAAACTGCTGAAAGAAGAATCCTGTGTCGTGTTTTCCCTTGCCGGCGAGGGGTCGCGACAAACTATTATTAAAAAGTGAAGTTAGTATTAAACAACTTGTTCTGGGTGGAAGCATACTGACAAAGATCCCTGTACCTGTTTTTCTAAAACCGTCTACAAATAATCACTTCAGTGTACTTTATTCATTAATTGGTCAGCCTTTTGCAGAGATCACCTTCCCCCCTAGTTCCAGAATCTTAGTTACTTTCCTAGTTAATAGCTTCAGGTTGTCCATTTTTAAAAATTGTTTTTGTTTTTTTTATCTTCTCCTACTTCCTTTGCCCAAAATAGTCTCCAGGATTAAGAATGTAAAACTTCCAGTTGTATTTTCAAATTATTTCAAGTCTATCTTGATCTATTGTATCTGAGACTGAAGATGAAATTATTTTAAACTTTTAAATGTTATCTTATTATTTCATATACTTAAATATTCCATTTTCTCCTAAAGTTGCTTATTTTATCCTTCAGAGAATTGTCTTTGGGACAAAAATGAAATAAAAAAGGAAGGAGTTCAGTGTTTCTACATTTTGGTGTGTGTGGTATTTCTTCAGCCTTCCTTTATACCTACACCTGAATAAAGAATTCTACCTTCTTCATGCTTCTTCCTGTGATAGCATGCATTCAGTCATTTTCTCTATTTATCTCACTAGGAATAATTTGAATGAAACTATTGGGAAATGAGTAGAGGAAGGAGACAGAGGAAGGGAGGAGGGCAGAAAAAGAGGTTCTGGGGAATTAAATTGACTGAATTCTGTTATGTGCATGTATGAATGTGTAACAATGAATCCCACGATAGTGAATAATTATAACATGCCAATAAAAAATTAATAAAAAAAATAAATTAATGGCACAACTTCATCAGGCTTGTAAACTGTGTATAGTTCTAAAATCATCACCATAAACAAGATATAGAACATTTCCACACTCCAGAAGGATTCTTCATACCCCTTTGAAATGCAAAGCTCCTTACACATCAGAACACAATCACCATTCTGCAAATGGTCACTATGGAATGGTGTGCAACATGTATCAACAAAATCAAATAACATGTACTCATTTTATGCATAGATACACAATTTTTTTGTTAATCAACTATATCTATTATTTTGTTGATAGGCATTTTAAGTATATTCAGTTTTGTACTATACTGAATAAAACGCTATAAAAGTCCTTGTGACTCATATTAGACATTGTAGGAATATTCAGGAATAAAATCATTAGATTTTGAGAGCAGTAACCTAATCAGTGGACCTATCCATTTGATGGATTGCTAATTTGTGTCCTTGTGACTTTTATATATTCTCATTTCTTTTTGGTAGTATTAAGGAATGGCAAGTTGAATCATACCATAAGCAAACGCATTTTAAAAAACAGTCAAATAGTATCCCAAAGTGGTTATATCATTTTATATTGCTACCAGCAGCATATGCAATCCAGTCATTTCAGATCTTAGCCTTATGTGCTAATGTAAGCTATTTTAACTTAAGTCATTGTAATAGGTAGATAGCAGCATTTAATTTGGTTTTAATTTGCATTTTCCTGAAGATTAATGACACTGAATATCTTTGCATGTACCTATTGGCCATTTTCATATATTCTTTTGTGAAAAACCTATTAAACTCATTTGCCCACATTTTTTGAAGAGGAAATTTTTCTTTTTATCTTTGAATTGTCAGAATTCCTTAAATATACTACATACAAGTCCTTTTTCATATATAAAATATTTTCTCTACAAAACTCCTGTTTTCATTTTGAAAATCTCTGATGAAGGGGATTTTGTTTTTTAATCTTGAAAAGTCAAATTTCTGTTTTCTCATGAATCATGCTTTTATTATCAGATCTAAGAATTTTTGTGTATTCCAAGATAATCTATATTTTTCTTTCTATTCTTTTCTCAAAGAGTTTTATATTTTAGATGTTCTGCTTAGAATTTAGGCTAATGTAGAGTCAGTTCTTCTGTATGATAAGAAACAAGATATGAAATTCCTGTTTCCCCTTATGAATAGTCTGCTTTTCTGATTTTCTATTCCCTCATGTATAACCTTAGCATTTTTTGAAAAGCAATTTATAATATGTATGTGGATCTAGTTCTAAACTATGATCTCTTTCACTATGGCTCTTCCTTTTCTACTATATTATACACGATTCTATTTCTGTTCTTCATTTCAAAAATCACTTCAGTGATTCTAAATTCTACGGAATTTTAAAATTAGGTTGTTGATTTCTACCAAAAATACTGTTCAATTTTTTATTGGTTTTGCAACAGTCAATTGAGGGAGAATTGACATCTAAAAAATATTGAGTCCTTCCACTCATGTCTGCAGTATTATCTCTATTTATGTATTGTTTCATTTCTCACATCAATATTTTATATGTGTCATCAAAAGAAACTTTTACACCTATTTTGTTAGACTTATCTCTAAGTATCTCATAATTTTTGGTTCTATTGTAAATAACGCTAAGGAGGAAGATATCTCCAAGGTCATCCCCAGGTTCAATGATTGGTAAAGAAGATTCACAGGACAGAACATATAGTTGTACTCATGACTAAGATTTATTACAACAAAAAGATATAAAGAAAATCAACATGTAATGGTTTCAATATGGGGTGTCTTCTAAAAGCTCATATTAGACATTGTAGGAATATTCAGGAATAAAATCATTAGATTTTGAGAGCAGTAACCTAATCAGTGGACCTATCCATTTGATGGATTGCTAATTTGAAAGCACTACTGTACTGAGTAGTCACCATAGGTAGGTAGGATGTGGCTGAAGGAAGTAGGTCACTGAGGATATGTCTTTGTGGATTTTGAATCTTATCTCTGGCTCCTTTCTCTTCTCTTCTCTTCTCTTCTCTTCTCTTCTCTTCTCTTCTCTTCCCTTCTCTTCCCTTCTCTTCTCTTCCCTCTTTTTCCTTTTGTCCCTCCTTCCCTCCCTCCCTCTTTCCTGGATTCCATGATTTAAGTAGTTTTCTTCCTCTATGTCCTCTACCATGAGGTACTGTCTCACCTTGGGCCCAGAGCAATGGGGTCAGTTGACCTTGCACTGACCCTCAGAAACAGTGATCCCAAGATAAATTTTTACTCTTCTAAGTTGTTCTTGTCAGGTATTTTGTTCACAATGACAGAGAGCTTACTAAGATGTAGGCAAGGAAAAGGCACATGGGGTAAGTCTAAAGAAAACCTTCTCCTGATGGAATCACACAGAATATGCTTAATCCCTCCACCAAGAAGTCCTGAGACCAGGTATGAAATGTTCTTTCAGGAAAGCTTAGTAGAGATCAAATACCTAAGGCTCTTATTGGGAGTGGGTCTTGTAGGCACTCTGCCTAGTGTGTACCAAAGTTCTGCAGGTATTCACCACAAATCATATTGCTTTCATGAGGAGGTTTGGCTCTTTGACCCATTTTTATCAAAGACTGAGGGGAACCTTCCTGAAATTCAGCTCTCCAAAATTTAAATAAAGGCCATACTTGCAAGCAGACTTTTCTAAGGATAAGTCTCAAGATTGTTGCATTTATTCTTTTGTGCACGTGTACTTAATTTTTGTATTTTAATTTTTCACAACTAGTATGTAGAAATATAATAAATCTTTATTTACTATTGACATCTTGCAACTATGTTCGACTCACCTATTAGTTCTGATTGTTTTTATAGATTCCGTGGATTTTCCATGTGAACATGCATGTCATATGTGGATAATGACAACCATATTTCTTCCATTCAGATCTATTTACCACTTTAATTCTTTGTCTTACAACATCATATTGACTAGGACTCAGGGTGAAATTCAATAGGAATAGTAAGAACAAATAATCTTGCCTCCTTGCTCATCTTAGAGTAACAGATTCTCTTGTCACTATTAAATGTAATGCCAGATATAGAGTTTTTGTAGATGTAGTTTTTCAGTTGAGGAAGTTTACATCTATCTCCAGTTTACTAAGAATTTTATTCAGTAATATGCATTGGATTTTATCAATAATTTGTCTTTATCTATCGTGATAATATCTGTAGTTTTTTTTTTCTTCTTCTTCCTTCAGTTGATAGGTTGAATTTACATTTGAATGTTGAGCCAGTCCTACTTTCTCAAGTTAATTCTATTTGATCACTGTTGACCAGTTTTCTGGTGCTATGACAAAATACCTAAAAAAAAAAAAAAAAAAAAACTTAAAGGAAGAAAGATTTATTTGCTTATGGCTTTGGAGGTTTCAGTCCATAATCAGTTGGCTCTATTGTTTTTAGGCCTATGGTGAGGCAGAAAAACATGGCAGAGACTGAGCGGCAGAGTGATCCCAATATCTGCTTAGAGCATACCTCCAATGACCCAATGTCCATCCAGTAGACCCCACCTCCTCAAAGTTCCACCACCTTCCAGTAAGGCAACCAAACCTTTAACTCATGAGTTTTTTTTGGGGGGGTGGGGGGTGGGGGGAAGGTCTGTTGAGACCCAATGTAGTCAAAATATATTACCTTTTCAAATATTGCTGGATTAGATTGGCTAATATTTTGTTAAATGTTCTGCATCTGTATGTATGAAATTTAATGGCATATAGTTAATTAAGACCAGAAGTAACATTTGTTCTGTTGCTGTTTATGTCCCACTATTGAAGCCAAACACTTCTGAGGACCATCCCCAGTGACCAATAAGTTATGAGGTTTTTCAATCTGGCTGGTGGCAATACTCATTTTCCCCAGCTCTCGCAGAAACAGATGCTATTCCCTCTAAGCATTTTAAGTGATTCTTTCCCTAGTGTCTGGTAGTTTTCTTACACATATACACTGATCAGTACATAGCTAGGTACTGAAGGCAGATCCTCCACAGGTCTCTGGAGTTTTTTCCCTGCAACTTTCTCTTCTCCAGTACTCTCTCTTGCAAACTCTAGTCTCTTTGATCTTCTGACCCACAGCTTTATCTCCTTAACTCAGGGAGCCCACTAGATTCTGCTTGCCTAAACTCTCCTTGCATATTTCCCAGAAATTTAGGACAATCAGCTGTGGCAATCAGAGAACTCCAATTAGAGGGCTCAACTTGGCTGGATCCAATCTCTCAAGGATCATCATTTAGGGCCTCGTGTTGAGTGCCTAAATAAACATTATTTTACATATTGTGTGCCACTTTCTTAGTTGCTCTGGTGTGCAGATATATCCTAACTGTGTTTCTATACCTTGGCCTAAAGCAGAAGTCACAGTGTATTTTTTTATGTCTGTTTTCAAATCAACCTAAACCATGCTTTCGTTTTCACAAGATTCAATATTGAGAGTGCATTTCAGAGCTTGAATTCCTACAATTACGTGAAGTTCTATTTTTCAAATAAAAAATATCTATGTAGATGCAAAATATATGATTTCACTGATTCACCTGCTCTCATTTTCTATTTGGTAGAGAGTAGTCTTTTATTTTTCTAGTTTCAACATAAATATTGAGTTAATTGTTCTCCCAGGCCAGTTAAGATTAACTATTTAAGAAACTCTTGAATTATATAAAAGATGTCTAATTCAAGTGGGTTGATATATATCTTTGATGAAAGCACCAATTTTTTTTTTTTTACTATAAGTGGGTGTACTCATTAGGATGTGATGATCTGCATGAAATACTTCAACTAAATTAGTGGAAAGTTATTATCTATAGTTCTAACTCTTATATGTGCTATTCATGCTAGTTAATTATATTTTTGAGGAAAATTATATTTCCACTATTATATAGACATTGCCCCTAGAATTCTTAGTAAGATAAAATCTGGAAACATTGTATAAGGAGAAAGAAACATTAGCCAGATAAAGAAACATTAACCAGATCATAAGTTTCATTTAGAAGAAGGTAATATTGGCAGTATATACTTTTTCTAAATTAAACAGCAAAACATAGAAAGGCTCAAAGAGTACTTGTGGGCACCAAAATGGACTTTTTGAATGCTCTGACCAAAAAAATAGATGAATGTGTAATATAAAAATAAAATTTTGTAGAAACGGTCCTAAATGTCATTTTCAGACCAAATCAGTAGCTCTGCCCTAAACCTTGGTTTACGCCTGTAACTAGTCAGTATTACTTAGCCACTTTAAAAATGCATAGCTCACTTCTACTTGTGCAATTTACATATCAACTCATTGCCATACTTCTTTGATGAAATACAAATATCAAGATTTTCATTTCCAATAGTATGCCAGACTACTTCAGAAGATATCTTAAAATGTTTCACAAAATATTTTTCTTGCATTGGATATGCACCTCTGGCTCAGAATAATAAATGGGGTGTCTAAATAATTTTTGTGTGCTTTCCTCATATAGCAGAGATCATTAAATTATGAAAAGAATCCATTTTTATAATCTAGAGAATTATATGGCTTACCCAACCTTCTACAGGAATCTGTGCTCTACAGTTTCTGGAGCTAATTAATCTTTTAACTAAGAATATCCTCCTAACAGCATTTATGGATCAGGTCTCTTCCTTGGAGAATATATCATTCAACCATTTACTTAAGTGTCTGTTGACAAGGGGGTTAACTGGGTCACTTTCTTTCTCTCCTGTCCCTGGCAGTACTGCTCATTCCTCATCAAGAAAGCAAAAAGAATCATAAGGCAGCTGTTTACTTACTAAAATGCAGGTACAGTAGAGGAATATGCAACAGAGTTTTCAATCTTTGAAGTAGGTACAGCAGAGCATTTTAAAGTGTGTTTATACTTATAATTTTAATGAATAAATAGACTGTTCCATGTGCCTATACAACTAATTCTCGGAAAAAGCAGATGTCAGGTAAATGTGGCCTCCACTTCTCTGTGGCCCTAAACATGGTGTACTCAACTGTTCCACAAATGTACAAAAGACTTTCCCAAATTCTCAAACACTTAAAAATATTTAAATCCTCTTCCAGATATTTTTGTATGAAAGGAGATCTGCATACATCTGACTAATGACAAATGAATATCATATTTTAACCTGAGATCTCAGTTGAATTCCCCAACACCTTACACCTCAATCTGCACCTGGGATTTTTTCCCCAGTTTCCCAATATCTTATTCCTATCTAATTATGACTGCTGAAAATTTATTCAGACAATTTTCATACTCTTTGAAGCTTATTTTCCATGACTAAATTCAGCAAATTTTAGTTAAGAAACAATTAGGTACATTGTAAGGAAGAGATGTGGCGTTATATTCGAGAAGTGCAGGCAGAATCTAAATAAAAAATGAAGGTTTTCCCCAAATCCAGGTTTTATGGGGATCTAGGAATTGCAATATCAATCTAGAGATTAAAGAAAGCTTTACAGAAAAGGAAAACATAAGGTAAACTTTAATGAGTAAGTGATATTTTGACAGGAAGTGGACAACAGAATTTCAGTCAGATCTAGGCACACCTCTGAATGAATAACCCTGCAAGTGCTGGGTGTGATGAGGGGTTTTGGTGTGGGAAACAAAGTTTTAAAAGGTTGAGTTAATGGTGAATCATGAGTGTCAGCCTAAAAGTTTGGGTTTTATTTGATAGGTTACATATATTCACTAATGTATCCTGGGTGAGATAAGCTTTCATCAGACATTAGAATTTTTGTATAAAGAAGGGGAAAAAATGTTAAAATAGCATTTGTTGAGTGCCAATTGTTTTCATTGGCATTTCCACATGTTCTGACACATTTACTTCTGGCCCTTATTCTATGTTGGATGTATGATATATGATTTACATTTGTGGGAATAGTACTCATAAATGTTTTATACTGTGCTCCAAGTAACACAAGCAGTAGGTAGATGGTGGTGAAATTGGAACCTACAGCCATGAAAATTTTGAGGAAACTCTGATGGCAATTTAGGGAAGAAATGAGGAGAGTTACAACCAGGGCAACTGTAGTGAGAAATTTAAGAAGGTGAAAGATTTTCAAGAGTTTCATTGATAACATTTGGGGAACAAGGACCAGTCATTAGGCACTAAAATATCACTCATGTCTTTATTGTGGTTGTTCCAAGTAATACAGAAACCCAGGTTGTTCTGGAAAGCCAGCTATGAAAAGTCCCCATTGTTGTTAACCACGTTATGTAACTTCTTTGAATCGATCTGGAATAGTCATGAGGACAGGGCAATATTCACAGTCTGGAGCACTGTGTCTTTCTAACAGTTGACACTTAGTATGCTAAATTGTTACAAAACAATGCAGGATCACTCATTTATTTTCCATCACCCATCCAGGGGAAGATGAATTGCAGCAATGCAACCACAAGTCTAGTTAGCCACTCACATCAGTTCCATGACAACACCAAAATCCACAGATAATACATCATGCATTCATCTATTTATTGATTGTTTGAACTTACATTGTAGATAATCTGAAAAAAATACCATGTAGGAATGGGAAAGGAAATTATAAATCTCAAAGTAGAGGAAGGCCTGATAAATGTTGGATCCAAGATTGTGGGTGGGAACTGAAGCTAAAATGAGAGTCTCCTACTTTCTACCTAAATTTATATTTGTCCGTGAGGTACCCACTCACACCTATTAGAATGTCTTTTAACAAGAAGATGAAAGAAAGAAAATGTTGGAAAGCATGTGGAGAAAGGGGAATGCGTACACACAATGGCAATGTACGTTACTGTAGTCATTATTGAAAATGCTTTCAACATTTCTCAAAATATTAAAATTAAGAAACTACCTTGTGACTCAGTAATCCCATACTGGATATATATCCAAAGGGTAAAAAGTTTCAGTTGAGCCGGGAAAAAAAATTTCAAAAATCTATTGTTTGTTATGGTGAGACAATAATAATAATATTAATCTATACTTAAAAATTACTTGGAAAATAGACTTTAAATATTCTCTCCATGAAAAAGAAATATGTAAGTTGATGGATGTATTTATTATCTTGATTTAATTATTTCACTATGTAGTCAAGCATCAAAAATCACATTGTATTCCATAAATACATACATTTTTATTTGTCAATTAAAAATAAATTTAAAAATTGTGCATACATCTGTGTGTAGAGTTGTGTGCACAGTACAGACTTTCATACACCAAGCTCACTGTAAATCAATTTGTTAAAAATTATAGAGAGAAGGAGAGAAATAGTAAATATCCTTTCTCACCAAATAGACCTTGCCCATGAAATGTCACCACATAAATGCAGAGACAGAATCAAACCTATTCAGCCTGAGCCAAGAGAGGGTAAGATAGAAATACAGCATGATATGCATGAGTAAAAGCTCAATGTGCTCCACAAACTGATGTGGAGCTAGAAATGTCTATTATTAATACTATACATGACATCAACCACCTCCTCTAAGTCCCCTAATAAGGGGTCTGCGAAGTCAGTAGTCAGATGGGCTCTGGAGCTATACCTCCATAGGTTTTCATGTCACAAGAATGTAACCAATTTCCTTATCTACATTCATATTTTATGGGTTTCTTTTTCTTATAGCTATCTTCTTTTGTACTAGCAACATAGCCACCAAAACTCTGAGTTAGTTGAGTTCTTATCTATAGTCAGAGAGTATAAAAGGAATAGAGAGATGGCAGAAAAAGATTTGGATACAGATGAAGAGATCACACAACAGGATATATCTCACAATGCCATATTTTCCTCAGAGAACAAATTTCCATACCCATCACTAAATTAATTACTGTGGTTATGAGGAAACGATTGTTTAGATCTGATTTTCATCTCCAACCTTTGGCTAAAAACTGTGAAAGTGAGATTTAATAGTGGTCCACCTTTGAAATTAGGTGATTCCCATCTAAACATCAAGATAGGAAAATGCAAGTTTTATTTTTATAAGAGAAAGTGGAATTGAATGCCAAGAATGTCAATAAGCATGCTTTGCAGCTAATAAACTTGAATTAATGATGTTGCACTTCTCATTTGAGAGAAATGAAGGGAACCAGAATGCTCCCTTGAAAATTTCTCACTTGTGGAGAGAAAAACAGAAACTTCAGAAACATGATAAGGGGTCACGGGGTTTTCTTTCCTAACATACCATACAGGTAATTTTTTTGGTCTTAAAGTATTCATAAATATAATGTCCTATAATTTTATTTAGGAAAAAGTGTATTTTTGGTAATGGTTATATATTAATATTGGACAGCTCTATGCATGTTTCACCTTTTGATTTATAGTTAGAAAGAATAAAAATTAAAAATTTAGAATACAGAGCAAAACACACTACAATGGCTAAGTACATAAGTATTATTCATTATTCAAAGTAATATAAGTTTGTTAATCTTTGAAGCACTTCTACATATCTTCATTAAAATTTCATTGCAATCTATGTAACATTTATGTTTTATAAATGTCAAAAAAAGGTCTTGTTTCAATTTGTGCTTGAACTTTCTACAGCCAACAGTTTTCTCTACCAACACCTGCTAGAAATAACTTCACCCCTAAGCTTTTCCCTTTGGTTTGTATTTTTGTTTTATGACCCAATTAACTTTAAATTAAGTAGGCTTTATGATGAAAGAGCACCATCAAGTTGACATATAAATAATGTTATAAATAGACTCC
Source organism: Marmota monax (assembly GCF_021218885.2). Lineage (NCBI taxonomy): Eukaryota > Metazoa > Chordata > Mammalia > Rodentia > Sciuridae > Marmota > Marmota monax. The sequence continues at coordinate 832,002 of NW_026695197.1, read as the reverse complement.
CAAAGGAGGAACAATGAAATCTGTTACTGCAACCCATTTAAAAACCAACTCTTATGAATATGATATAAAACGGTTTTGTTTCTAACTAAAGACTGCATTCCACTTGTAACTCTCCAGCTTGTGATGAAAAATTAATTTTGCTTTCTCCTGAAAAACAATATTTTTTTCATGATGTGTCATGTATATTTACCAAGTCTAACATACACCTTTGGGGTTTGTGGTATGAGTCTTCAGAATGTTTTACATCATATACTTACATCTGGATTGGCTGGATTTGGAATACTTATTCTGGAAGAAACAGAGTTTCCTTTGAGAATAAAACTGTTTTGTGACATTTTTGTGTGTGTACAATCATATACATATTTGTACATAGGTATATATATTTACATATACATAATGAGGTTCACATATATTGCAATTTTTTATTTTAGAACAATTTTAGATATACAGTAAAATATGTAAAAATAGCACACAGGGTTCATATATATTCTGCATCAATCCTTCTATTGATATCTTACTTTACCAGGGTACACTTGTCTCAATTAATGAACCAATATTGATACACTATTACTAATGTAAATCCATAGTTTATCAGGATATCTTTATTTTTGACATAATTTTATAAAATTTGTTCTGGGGTCCCTTAGACTGGGCTGCATCACTTTTTTTCTGATTTTCCTTGTTTTAAATAAGCTAACAATTTTGGGGAATATTTGTAGAATGCCTCTCCACTGGAATTTGATAATTTCTTCATGATCAAAACAAAGATAAAAATTTTGCAGAGGATACATCTGTTAAAAGACCACAGAAGATGCGTCCCATTTTTTATCACATTAAATCAATGGTACATAGAGAACATACGATTTATGAGTATTGATATTGACCTTGATTATCTGGCTGAGGTTGTACTTGCCAAAATTTTGCATGATAAAGTTAGACTCTATGTTCCTGCTTTCCATACTGTACTATTTGGGAGAAAGTCACAATACACATAAAATGAAATTTCATTTCTATTCATTTAATATATATCATCTTTCTACCTCTTTATTTATTGGCATTATTTTTCCAGCTATGGCCTTGAGCAAACAGAAGTATTTTGAGTGGTTACAAATATCTCAAGTAGAAAGTTTTCAAAGTTGCATCATTAAATTTCATGAGTTAATTTTTTGAACATACTTCAAGTTTTATTATTATAATTATGTGTAATTTTTTATCTTGTGTACATTTAAATTTATTATTTATTATAATGTATGTATTTGTTATTATTTGTTATTCTTATATGCTTTATAAGTTAAGAGACCACCAGCAAGTGTCAGGTAATTTTAAATTACAAATCATGTTGGATAATTATCAAAATTTTGTTCTGTATCTAGGAATATATTTAAATGCATTTTCTCTTTGTTCCAAATTTGTGGCAAATTAAACTAATTTTTTAATTATTAAAATGCCCTGCCTTCTTAATATAATTTCACCTCAGTCTGATTTCTGATTTTCATATATATTGCTGAATGTTATTTCCTAAGAATTTGATATTAGGATTATCTTTTCTGTTCATGAAAATTCTCATTCAATATTAAAAATAGTAACCTTGAAATATAAGGTGGGTAATACTTCATCTTTTTTCATTATCTGGACAAGTTTGTATAATATTGTTTTATATATTCCATAAATGCTTGTAAAACATTACTTCAGCCATCATCTAGGCCTAAGATTTTGTTGGGGGATATTTTTCAATTACAAATTCAATGTCTTTAATAGTTAAAACAAAAATTTTTAAGTTTTCTTTCTTTGCAAGCAATCTTGGATAACTTTTGTTCTAAGAATTTGTCCATTAATGCCTAAATTGTCAAATCTATGGCATGTTATATATTTTTATGTCTTTCATGTTTTTAATGTCTCTCTTTTGTCATTTCCTGTTTGGTAATATTTGCTAATATTTGTTCTCCTTTCTTTGTCATATTTTCAAGGTGTTCATCAATTTTTATTAGGCATGTCAATGAGTCATTGTTTGACTCTGTCGATTTCCTGCATTTCATATTATGTTTTTTATTTCAAAGATTTGTGATACATTATAATGATTAAAAATAACTTCTTAATGTGCACATCATAGATTTGCAATCTTCCTGGTTTCTAACACCACATCTATTGTTATACAACTCTCCCAAACATCCCTGCATCTCCCACACTTTGACATTAACATTTTTATCACCATTCACTTTAATATATTTAAAAAGTTCATTGTGATTTCTTTCTTGATTTATAGCTTAGGCATAAATATATTTATTAATCAATAAATATTTAGAATGTTTATTTTATGTATTGATTAATACTTAATTTCATTCTAATAAGAACACATATCTGATTTTAATTCTTTGATACTATGACTTGCTTAGTGAAGCATACTAACGATTTTGATAAAAAGTTCTTTTGTACTTATACATAATGTGTATTTTGTAAATATTGCATGTAAAAATTTATACATATAAATTATGTGAAAACTTTTGATTTCATCATTCATCTATTGGTGTTTTATTTAATCCAGAAAATGACAGAATTGTAATAATGTCTCCCATATTGTAGATTTGTTAGTTTCTCTTTTATCTCTTCCATTTGTGCTTTATATATTTCACAATGTGTTATTAGTTGCATATAAATTTTAATGATTATAGTTTCCTGTTTTAATCATTATTTTATTATTATAGATATTACTATTTATTTCTTTTAAATATTTTGCATTTATGTATATTTTACAATTAGTTTGGTGTTTGTTTAAATATGCCAGCTTTCTTTAACAAGTATTTTCATAGCATAACTTTCATTTTCATTCCTTTTCCGATAATCTCTTTGCTTTTTAAATTATGTCATAATATATTTCTAGTTTATTTTTATTCTTGTTAGATAGTCTTCAACTTTTCACTATAGTTTTTAGTTCTTGTGTCTTTTGTTATTATTGTTTATTTGTATTTAGTTTTGATATCTTATTACTCTTTTAAATTTTTTTCTCCTCTTGTCATTTAGTAGATTATTCAAGTGCTTTATTATTCTATTTCATATTCAATTTTACATATAAAACATGAAAATATATGTCATATTTTTCAGATAAGAAATTTTTTGCTTTTTTTTTACTCCAGTTTTATAATGAAATTCTCTTTCTTGATGTAGTGACAGTGGAAGAGAATTAAGGTGACTGAACCCTTAGTTTCAGACTTCATAAGTCTCATTCTATGTAGTGAATATCTACTTTCCAGGACTCCAAGTGAGTTTGGGAAATTTACTTCATCCACTTTCCCTTGGTAGGTCTTGAACTCTAATGTTAATACCTCCCATATGGTATACAACAGCTGAACACAGATTTCCAATCTCTTTTCATTTGGCCCTTTTTAATATAAGAATTTGCAAGTGCCCTGAAAGAAAGACCAACTCAGAATACTTATTGCCATGAATAGGCATTTTATTTTGTTTGATATGATGCACTGAGAAGGATTCAACACCACTTCTGCATGCTAAAATTCATGATATAAATCTAATTTTGCCAAAGCATTGTACAACTCAATCTGAGTATATTTTATAAATAAATGGAAGTGCCCTTTCAAAATAACATTTACTTAAGATAAAGAAAAGTTGAAGATCTCATACAGTTTAAGAGGAAACTAAAACTAAATGATAAATAAAGACAATGCTTGATCTTTAATTGAATGCTAAACCAGGAAAGAGGAAATCTATCAAAGACTGTAGAGAGAACTTGACAAAATTTGAATATGAACTACAGAATAGATAATAGTTTTAAATGAAATTTAAAACAATTTGAATCATCAATTTAAAGTTTTAAATTCCCTCATTTTGATAATTCTGCCAGAACTATGCAATTAAAAACCCCTTTTTATTATGTAGTGGTATAGTTAAGGATTGAATAGGATAAAATGGATAAATGTTTATAACACAGAGACACACACACGTACACACACACAGAGAGAAAGAAACAGTAAAGCCTAAGGCAATGTACAATTAATTGATTCATTTTTTTAAATGGGTATATGTGTTCTTCTTATAGTATTATTTCAACTTTTCAGTAAATTTGAAATTTAAAAAAGTTACAGAAAACATAAAATGCATCCCCCTCAAAAATAGACAATAATTGTTTCATTTGAGTATATTTTCTAAATTGCAACTATGATTTAGATCCTTTACTGAGCATGTAGATATGAAAGTTAAAAACCAGATTTATTCTCTTCTTTAATGTGGCTATCCATCATCTTATGGATGAGCCAGAAAAAGTGATTGATAGATAAACAAATACATAAAGTAAAATATAAATTCATATAAAGTTGAGGTGGTAAAACCAGCAGAGATGAGATGGTTGCTACTTTATAAGAACAGTGAGGTCCCTGGTGTTGCAGACTTGGGCTAAGGAATACAGCTCCTATGAAAAAAGGAACAAACCTTTCTTCTTTCTCCTCAGAGAATAAAAGCCTTGAGCTTCTGGTAAAAGAGCAGCAAATACCATTTCTCCTAGAGCCCAGGGGAAGATGCACAGCTGGAGATGAGAAAGAGAAAAATAAAACAGCATGTCTGAGAAGAGAAGGAAAACAAACCAGCCTATACCCTAAGAAAGCCTCATCTGCAAGACCTGGGATTGTAGACTAAAACTTCAAAAGAACAACAAAACAACCCAGTCCTCCCTACACCTCTGCACATGCCCTTTAGAGGAGAAGACAGTGTAGGTAGGTCAATTCTGAGGCCCAGGTGCAATGGGAAGACTTCAAGCTAAGGGAGGGACCAAAATGGTGAAAAATAAAAATACACCTGACAACAGCCCTGTCATCAACACAGACAGAACTGGATTTATTTGAAGACAGTGATTAAACTGAGGATAACAGAAGCAATAAGAAAACCTGAACCCAGCTCAGCTTTTGCTTACATTCACTCAATACTCGCACTAAAGGCCAGTAGAAAATGAGGAATGTTCAAATACCTACACTAAAATGGAGGAAATTTATTATACATAAATTATTCCATTATTAAAAATATGTAAACTGAAAAAAAAGTTCCCATTAGTCCTAGGGTACAAGTTGAAAATTTTAATCTTAAAGGCATGTGACAATAGATAGAACCCCAATTCCAGAGGATAGGTCAAAGAACATGAATATGCTGATTTATATAGGAGCCTACAAAAAGTTATTTTACAAGTGTGGATGTGTGTGTGTGTGTGTGTTTAAACATTTTTTTTAAAAAATTTACTAAGAAAAAACTGATAATGTTCTGTGAGTTGATAATATTGATGAGTACTATGCAACAATTAAGAACACAGAGGATACAGTGGTAATATTAAAAATACAATAGCATACATTTCACATATTTTTCACAAAATGGTGAAATCACTTTGAAAGGACATAGTTAAAATTGGATGTAGAGCAACTGTTAAAAAACAGTTACACAAAGGAACATAACTAAAATGTCAATAAAGAATATCAAGAGAAATGTGAAAATATTCTTGATTATCCAAAGAAGGGAGAAATATTTGTGACACAAATAAACGACACAGAATTTGTGGTCACAATATGTTGTCAATAATAAAATGACAAAATGCCCAGTAAAATGGGTCAAAATTCTTGAACAGCCAATTCATGAAAGAAACTATAAATGGCCAGTGAGCATGTGAAAAAGTACTTGATATCATAAGTCACCGGTGATTAGGGTCTGAGGGTTGCTTCTTGCTTTTGTTTGAAATGTGTTCAATGTGTGAGTTCTTCAATAACAGGGATAGTGGTTTCCACATCCTTTGACATCAGTGACTAGCACCCAGTTGGGGTACAATCAATAATCTACTGAATAGAGTCTATGAGCCTCAAAGATGGCTAACTTAAAGAAAAGAGGAAACTGAAAAGGAGAAAGCAAATGCTATCATGAGAAGAAAGTTCCAGTTTCCCAGGACCTCTGAGAAGTAGAAGGGTTAGCCCTGGGAACAGGGCATTAAACTCTATGCTGCTTAATACTGGCAGCCACATTCTTTGTGTTTGATGAGTCACATAGCACATTTCTTACACTCTCAACATGGGTCCTGTTTTAAATTATCATTAAAAAGACATGTTAAATAATTAAAAATCCCTTCAAAACTTGTAAATGGGGGCTGAACTGCTTAAAACTCTGCTCAGTTCTCTTTATTCTCTATTCTTGCTGAGAACCTCATCATCATGAAGTTCTCGCACCAACTACTTTCTTTTTGCTTTCAAAATAAATCTTACTTAAATGATTCAAAAACATCCTCTTCATGAGATCTATTCCTCAGTTATTCTTTTAGCCCTTGGTAGAAATTTTATTAAATGATCTCTACATCTATGATTATCAGACTGAAATTCTTCTTCTTATAGTTATATTGTTTCAATTGGTTTTAGCTTTGACTTCCCTCACTGATTGTTTTCTTTTTTTTTTTTTTTTTTGTAAATTTCAAAAGACTCCACAAGAATTTATATGGAAATTGTAAATGAATCCAAATTAGTTTCAAAACTAGAGAATTTTTTGTCATAAAAAAACTGAGAGTAATTGAAAATCTTATCTATTTAATAATTACTAGCCATGAGCCAATATATATGAATTCTTTCAGAGCACTTATGAGCCCTGTTTTGTCACGTGTAACAATAGCTATTGGTTTTAATTGAATTTATTTTTCCTAATTTTTTATTTTGGTCTTTAAAATCTAAAATTCAGTTAGTTTGAATCTTTTCTCTCTTCAGTTCTTTCCTCTTTATATTCACAGAAAATTTGTTTACTTTAAAATTTACCTTACTTATCAGGAATCAATTCTAGAACAAATACACAAGGGTGCTTCAGAAGATCATCTAATCCTATGTTTTGGTAACAATTGACAAGCATGGATGAACTAGAAAAGAATTGTTTTCTATTTGCTAAATACTAATTTACAGGACACATGCTGGGTTACTCAGGTATCCACAAATGTGAAAAGATACCTCTCATAATTAACTTAAAAGGATGAAAAGACTATTTTGGTTCATGGCTTCTGAGGTTTCATTGGATGGTGCTTAACCCTGTTGCCTTTGGACCTGTGGTAGATACTACTACAAGGTGAGGGACCATGGCAGAGAAAGCTGCTCATATCATAGCGACAAGAAAGCCCAGTGAAAAAGGGTTTCCATTTTCCCACTTACAATGACCTAAATTCCTTCCACTAGACTCCACATCCTGAAGGTTTCATCACCTATCAAAATGCCACATGCTGTCAACAAAATCTCTAGCACAAGGATCTTTGAGGGACATTTAAGATCCAAAATATAACAGATAGTTGTAGGATAAGATTATAACATTTTACTCTACCCCTTTTCAAGAATAGATTTTTAAAATGCAATTGTTGCAGATTAAAAAGTAAGATGGTCAGCCTGGTACAGTGCTACACAGATACAATCCCAGATACATGGGAAAATGAGGCAGGAGAATCATCAGTTCCAGGCCAGCCTTAGCAATTTAGCAAGACTGTGTCTCAAAAATAAAAGGACTGGAGTGCTCAGTACTAAAGCACTCCTGGGTTCAATCCCCAGTAACAAAAAAGAATACAGTATAAAAAAAGCAAATAAACAAATGAGATGGTAGAATCTAGAAATGTGGCATGTGTCCATAATCCTAGCACAAATTTTTAAGTGTGAAGGTAATCTGGAGTGATACAACAAGGCTCCATCTCAAAAAACAACAATAGAAAAAGCATTAGGAAAGCATTAGCTTTTTTTTTTTCCTAGAAAGTTTGTGCTAAACATAGCTTAACCTCAAAAACTCTATTTTCCACCTAATTTGGGAAACAAGGTCAAGCACAAAATACCTTTCTCCAGTGTATGCTGAATGCACAGTTGAAGTTGCTATGATTTGTTAACAAAAAATTCCATAGATTTCAAGTAGAAAGAGCTCTTATCTGACACCAGGATTTTTACATTTTCCCATTACTCAGATTGACTGTTTTGATAGACCCAGATGACTGATGATGGGTAACTGGGTCTCCAAAGGTGGGAACAAATGTTATTATCTGTGAATTGGAAGAGTAATGAAACCTCAAAGAAATTGTCAGTTGCATTTTTGAAATTACATGAGCTCTAAATCTAGGAACATTTTGAAGTCTTTCATAATTTTCTAATAGTCATTGAATGACAATTTTAGCAACATTGAAATGGTAAGGAAAAATGGAAATAATTAGAAAATAAAAAGGAGTTCTCTAAACTCCTTTCAATCCATATCCCTTTTATTGTCTAGCCTGACAATAAAATAGAATGTAACATTTCCCATATATAGAAAGAATTTTCTCACAAATTCATTGGAGAAGTTTTCATGTCCTCTGAAGGACTTAAGCACAGCAAAACTGATATGAATAATATTTCCTGAAATATACCTGTATATGTATGCATATTCATGACTTCTCAAATATTCATGAGATTTATAAAAGTATAGATTACTTAGTTAAAAAATAAAAATCTTTTCATCCACAAGTTTGTGACCCCTCAATCACTAAATATTACAAGGTGGAGAAGAAAGATAACAAAAAAAATTACTCATTATAACTGAATTCTCCCTTTTCAGCAATAAGCCCTGAGGTAGTCAAAATAGTTTGATAACATAATTACATTGGCTTGGGGATGTGTTCCAAATCTCCTGACTCTTTTTTCGATCTTCAGTTTGTCTTCAAACATAAATTGGTAAACAGGGAAAGACTGCACTGATCACTAAATATGACAGATTCAGTCCATCTGTTTAACTAAAATTCTTATTGTAAGTTAGTTTGTTAGCTTCTTAATTAATACAGTAGTTCCTTGTATGTTTTAATTTTTTAAGTGAGAGAGAGAGAATTTTAATATTTTTATTTTTTAGTTTTCGGCAGACACAACATCTTTGTTTGTATGTGGTGCTGAGGATCGAACCCGGGCCGCACGCATGCCAGGCGAGCGTGCTACCGCTTGAGCCATATCCCCAGCTCCTCCTTGTATGTTTTAGAATCTGCAGAAATCAAATTTCTGGTCATGAAAAATAATAATCACAAGATGGTTCTGTCTGATTAAATGTTTAGCATCCCTTGATTTCATCTGGATATTATTCTAGCAAAGTTCTTGCTTCAACATTCTCTTTGAAAGTCTACATATAAATTAAGATCTCTTTGTTCTCTTAAACACATCTTTCAAAATTATTTTCCATATTCTCACATCAACTAATAAAATATATATCTAAATCACTACTATATTTGAGTGATAGAGAAGATACAATTTCAGAAACCCTGAATGTCCATTCCTCCCACCTGTCATATATCCCCACCACTAGAATACCTAGTAGGACAGACAGAAAAACAAAACCAACTGGCTCAAAAGACCCTCTTTAAATAAACAGTGAGCAAAAAATATTTAAGTAAGCCCTCCCTGTTAACACAAGACCAGGAACAGAGTGAGTCATCAGGAGAGGTAGCTCCAGTACCTGATGGAAAGGTAGAGGCTGCCAAGGAGGCTTTGAAAGCAGAAGGTTCAGCTCAGGTCATCTGGTTTGAATCCTAGCTCCCACCTCAGAACATTTAGCAAAGTTCTTTTTGCTGCAGTTTCTCATCTAGGTGATAGGAATAACAATAGTTCTTCCATGATAATGTGAAGTTGAAATGAATTTATGTATCGGAAGTTCTTGCTATAGATTAATGTTTAACTCTTATTATTGAACATCCTAGGAGTTTTCAATTCTTAAAAGCACCAGGTTACAAATGACAAATTTTAGTTACAATGAAAGCTAATGTTTTTCTGAAATAAATGGAAGTCATCTGTGTTTAAAAGACACAAAAATCAAAACAAAACAAAATAACCCAATACTCAACACTAATGATGTGGAAAAATAGGGGCAAATATTTCTCTCTTTAGATCTCATGACAGCATGGAAACCTACATATAATGCTTTATGTGGTCAGCATATTCTTGATGACAGGCTCCATGCCTCAACAAAATGTGATTGTCACCAGTAAAATTTTAGCACTGTACCTACTTAAGTTGCCAAAAACATATAACAATACACATCAACGTATATTTCATGTTTTTGTGTGCTTGTCAATAAGATGAAATATTAATGTTTTAATGTATTTTCTTATAGTAAACTTTAGTTATAGAAGTGTTTTTGCAGCCGATATTATAATGTCCCTTGGATATTTGTGACATTTTGTTGTAGATTATAAGATTCTCTTAGTACATGAAAGAGTAGAGGTATTAATGTGGTCCAGTTTCTTTCCACAAGCCATCTATCACTGGAAGTAAAATAAATGACTTTCCTAAGAGATTTAATCATAAACCAAAGTGAAATGGAAGCTTTAAAGACAAGATTTAAAGACAAGACATGAAACCATAGCTGGAGAGGAGGAGAGATGTGCAGAAGTGGATTCTGAATGATTCTGCAAGCCTAGGTTTTCCCCCAGTAAGATATAGTCACCAAGCAATCCATCAGTATTTGCTCCCCACTGTCAAGCCATTTGTAGCACTTACCTGCTACTTTAATTAATGGTTCCCCAGTGGATGGTATATCCATGATGCACAGAAAACACCTTTTCTTAAACATCAGTGTCCATACAACTAAATCCTTGAGTGAAATAAGGAAAGATCCATGAAATCATAGAAGGAAATAAAAAGATGAGAGATCCCAAGATATTCCATAATCATTTGAGAATTACCCAGACAAAAAGCCAACTAAATACTTAACACAAGCACTTCAACATCTCACAGTCTCCTGCTACCTCTGCCCCTAGCAGAGCCATGAAAACTGCAGGGCTTTACAATCTCTTTGAGTAGTTTCCTTTATTTCTCTGAGGATTTATTATGTTTTATAAAAAGTTTTAAAAAAAGAATTAAACAACACAATGCCCTTTATAAATAATGCATATAATTCTAATAATCATGTCTAGATATCTTATATAGTGTGTTGCTGTTCATTTTAATTAGGATTTTTCTGAGCAAACACTTAAATGTTAACATTGAGCACAAAAGTCGGTCTCAATTCATATCACCCCTGCACCTTACTTTCACAGCAAGATATTAAGACCTGTGCTGCATATGACAGAAAATAAAGTAATTCCAATATGGGATTGTTAAGGAATTTACACTCCAAAATTACTGTGGCTACTGACTCCTAACTAGACTCTCTGCTATAAAATGGTTGATTGTAAAATATTTATCACAATAATCCTCCTTTTTTTTTTTGCAGTTGCTTTGTGTTGTCCATTAAGCATGGTCAACTACAGTCTGAAAATATTAAGTGGAAATTTTCAGAAATAAACAATTATAAGTTTTAAATTGTGTGACATTCTGGACAGAATCTTGTTCCATCACACTCCAACTCACCTAAGACATAAATCATCCCAGGTGTTCCAACTTGTGTACACTTCCCAAACATCAGTGATCAGATCAAAGATCCCAGCACCAGGGTGCTTGTGTTCATAAACCTTATGAAGTTGCCTAAGGCCAGGTCACAGTTCCTTTGTCATTCATCACACTTCAATTCTTCACATACATAATCCATTTCACATCAGGACAGCACAAAAGGTTAGGATATCACAATCAGACATTTTGAGATAACAGTACTACGTTCACATAACTTTTATAATGTTATTACAGATGTTCCATTTTGTTAATTATTGTTAATATCTTACTATGCCTAATTTATAAATTAAACTTTATCATAAGGATGAATCTGTAGGAAAAAGGCAAAGTATATATAAGATTGCAAAAATAAACAAACAAAAAAAGATTTGTTACTAACCATGGTTTTAGGCATTCACTGGAGAATTTTGTAAGGGGAAATTTGGCCTAACTATAAAGATTCCTTTTTGCCGCAGTCTGGCTGGGCACAAATCAGAGCCACTGAAGCAGGAACAAACTTTATTTTTAAACTGCAGGAAAACACTTCACACAGCTCCCGGGGAATCCTCCCGAACGCGCCAGGAGGCTTGTCCAGGAACCCCCAGCCGGAAATATCTCTCCCGGAAATCCCTCCTCCTGCACTTCCCCAACCAATGGGAACTCTCGGGGAATCCCCGGAAATCCCCATGAGAACTCCAAAATAGTGCGAGAACTCAAAAGTTGCGGCAGAGGCGGATAGTAATGCCTCGCCTGTCAATCAATACTGTTGGCAAAATGCCAGGGGCCATACAGACTCGGCCGTGGCTCTCAGCATCTCCCCCTTTTTGTTTAATTAAACAACAAGCAATGTGGCTTAGGGACCGTGCCTGTTAGGCAGTCCAATTCAACATATGGTCCTTACCCGTCATCGGATGAACTGACCTCTAGGCGTCAGCCTCCTGTCTTAGGTTGGTACCACTGCAATTGGATCATACCCGTCACTGACTACCAGTCCAGCATACAGCCATACTTGTGGATAGGCCTTTGCACCAGTGGGGGGGTGAGGTTCTTTGCCTCACCTCTGTTGGCCCCAAAATTTTAGACCATCACTAGTAGAAGGGAGGAGGATGCAAAATGCCATGACACTAAGCCAATTGAGGGCTCCTTTGAAAAATTGTACCACCGGTGACACCATCAGCAAAAATACTCCAGCACTACCACAATTTGCTGTACCAACAGATAGTTCACAATGCATACAAGTGATACATAGTCCAGGCAAGGTCTGCAAGCAATTCAAAGCAGAGGAATCTGTCAATATGTCCATTTCCTCCCAAAGTAAATCAACTCCTTAACTGAGCATTACTTGTTGAGTTATTATTCATTGATGCATCAGTTTTTACAGTTTGTTGTGATAACTATCAAAGAAGCTGTAGTTTGGTTTTATCTTTGTCTTCACCGGCACTGGGATGAAGATAGGAATTCTGGCAATGATGCTAAGGAAAAAATTATGTAACATTCCAACAGGCACTAAGAAAACAATTTTTTGAACAATTTACATTATCCTGAACAGAATTATTAAATATAATGAGAAGGAAAGGTGAAAGTAAACAAACAGATCTGTTAACCTCCTTACTTGTTCACATATTAAAACAATTTTCAACAGCTGTTTACCCAATCTAAATTAAACCATTAAAATCACGTGAATAAAAAAATTCGGATCCATTTATTCATGAGCGCTCCTCATATATGATATATGGACATACGCACATACAGACATACAACACAAAACAGAAGTGTGCACACATAACATACAACACATAAGACAATAGTAAAGGCCTTGTAGCTTTACCTAGGTGAAATCTCCATTGCAATGCTTAAAAACTCCACAGTCAAAAAATAAAACTGATCAGAAAAACATTAACCTAGGTCTGTATGAGCTCAAAAATAAAATAGAACTTTATGATGTGGGAAAAGGCAAATAATAAAATAAATATTGAAAAAAGCAACCTGGTTAATCACTGTCACAGATGTAAGAATAGCCAAACTGGAGCTCTGGATATCAGCTGTTATGGATTTGAGTCAAATCACCTTTTGGCCTGTAGAAATTGTTTTAGTTAATCTCTCTGGAATCCAAATCGGCTGCTGTTCTCCCTGTGGAAAAACACAAACAGAACCCCGACTCCAGACAATCACTGGGTCAGGACCTTTCCATTGTCCTGTTAGAATATCCTTCCAAAGTACCTTAGGCTTATGTACATTTTTTGAACACATATGCCTTTCCGCAGCATTAAGCCCTGATGAATGCAAATTTAAAAAGTTTAGAGTAAAAAGCGTTATTTTAAGTTTATCTTTGGGTGATATATACCCCTTTCCAATTCCCTGTTTTTGCTTTAATAAGTACATTTTAATAGTTTGATGAGCTCTTTCAACTATGCCTTGTCCCTGAGGATTGTATGGGGTTCCTGTTATATGAGTAATGCCAAATGATGAGCAAAATTGTTTAAAAGAGGTAGAAGTATAACCAGGACCATTATCTGTTTTTAACTGTTTTGGAACGCCCACAGTGGCAAAATTTTGTAAGCAATGAGCTATAACATCTTTAGTTTTTTCTCCGGCATGAAGGGAGCCCATCAAAAATCCGGAAGAAGTATCAACTGTAACATGCAAATATTTTAATTTTCCAAATTCTGGCAAGTGTGTGACGTCCATCTGCCAAATATGGTTAGGTATCAGTCCTCTAGGATTGACTCCAAGATTAACTTGTGGTAAAAAGGTCACACAATTTTGACATTGTTTTATTATTTGTCTGGCTTGTTCCTTAGTTATTTTAAAATGCTTTTGTAAAGTATTAGCATTGACATGGAACCTTTTATGAAAATGTGTAGCTTCTTCTAGTGTAGAGAAAATATGTATGTCATGTGTACTTTTATCTGATAAATTTTTGCCCAAACTAAGGGCTCCAAGCAATCCTGTATGTGTTCTGATATGTCCTATAAAGAATGGATCTTTTCTGTCCCAGATTAGACTTTGTATAGCAGAAAACAAAGAGAAAACAGTAGAGGAAGTGGAAATCCTGCCAGCATCTTCAAGGGATACTATAGCATTAACTACATACTGACTGTCAGAGAATAAATTAAATACAGAATCTTTAAACATCACAAAAGCTTGTAAAACTGCATTAAGCTCTACCTTTTGAGCTGATTGTTTGGGTACTAAAAATGTAAAAGTTTGATCAGGGGTAACTACTGCTGCTGTACCATTATTTGACCCATCAGTGAATACATTTGAAGCATTCATGATAGGGGTTTTTCTTGTCATTTTTGGAAAAAACTACAGGATGTGAAGACCAAAAAGACCACAAAGGATTAGATGGTAAGTGATTATCAAATGAAACATTAGATTTACACATGATTATTGCCCAAGTATTTAACTCATTAGCGAACTCATCAATTTGATCCATAGTATATGGAGTAATAATTTTATTGGGAGAAATTCCAAACACTCCCTTTGTTGCTTTTATTCCTTTGAGTATTAATTGTCCTACAGCCTCCGGATACCTAGTAAGAATAGTGTTAGGAGAATAAGATAAATGTATCCACAATAATGGACCTTCTTGCCAAAATACTCCTGTAGGAATATTTTTTGTTGGTATTACAATAAATAATAAAGGCAACGTTATATCAATTCTATCCAAATGCATATTTTCCATATATGTTTCAATAATTTTAATGCCTTTCTTGCTTCAGGCATTAACATGCGGGTGAATTTGGATCTGATGGACCTTTTAGGATATCAAATAAAGGTCCCAACTCTCCTGTTAGTATGCCTAGATAAGGCCTTATCCAATTTATGTCTCCTAATAACTTTTGAATTTCGTTAAGTGATTTGAGTTGATCTACTCGTATTTGAATTTTTGGTGGACGGACCATGGTTGAGGATAATAGAACTCCTAAATAATTAATTGGAAAATTTAATTGTACTTTATCTATTGCTATCTCTAGATTATAATTTTTTAATAAATTTGTAAGTGTGGCATAACATTCTAGCAATGTGTTTTTATCTTTGGGTGCTAACAATACATCATCCATATAGTGAAATATTTGTAGTTTAGGATTTTGATTTCTAAGTGGCTGGATTGCTTTGTTAACATAAATTTGACACATAGTTGGGCTGTTAGCCATCCCTTGAGGGAGTACTTTCCATTCATATCTCTGATCAGGACCTTCATGATTCAGTGCAGGGATAGTAAATGCAAAATGTGGACTATCCTCAGGATGAATTGGAATTGAAAAAAAACAATCTTTAATATCTATAGCTAAAACGTACCAGGTTTTTGGCAAAGCAGACAATTGAGGAATCCCTGATTGAGCAGGTCCCATAATAACCATCTCATTATTAATGGCTCTTAAATCTTGCAATAATCTCCATTTACCAGATTTCTTTTTAATGACAAAAATGGGAGTATTGTAAGGGGATACGGAAGGTTGTATATGTCCTTCCGCTAATTGTTGTTTGACCAGGTCATGGGCTGCTTGTATCTTTTCTTTAGTCAGGGGCCACTGAGGAACCCATACTGGTCTATCTGATTTCCAAGTAATTTTTATTGCCTCAGTGACCCCTTCTGAAAACCCAGTCCATGTCTATTTATTCCCTGATCTATTTGAATTGGTGCTGCTATGCCTTGTTCTCCTAATCTTTTTTCTTTCCTGAAACCTTGTCTAGCCCTAATAGTGGGAGCATTTGGATTGATGTTATTTGTTAATGTCAAACCTAATTGATCTAGGACATCTCGTCCCCATAAATTTATAGGAAGATGATCTAATACATATGGCTGTATAGTTCCTTCACATCCTTCAGGATCCTTCCAATCTAATACCATTGCACTTCTATGGGGATTAGTCGCCACTCCTAGGCCTCGAAGCGTTTGAGTGGCTTGTTGTAACGGCCAATGTTTTGGCCATTCTTGACGAGATATGATGCTAAGGTCTGCACCTGTATCCAGTAGTCCATTAAATTCATGTCCTTGAATATTTAGTTTCAGCATGGGACGAGAATCTAAATTTAAAGACAGCATAGCCCAATCTACACCTGTGGAGCCTAATCCCCTGGAACCTCTTTCTATAGTACTACTGGAAAATTTATCATGTAGGCTGGGTATTATTAATAACTGTGCTATTCTATCTCCTGGTGAAATTACTGATATACCCTTTGGAGAGCTAGCTATAATTTTTATTTCACCTTCATAATCGGGATCAATTACCCCGGGACTTATCATAAGTCCTTTTAGCGTAGAAGAACTGCGTCCTAACAATAAGCCTACTGTTCCTTGGGGAAGAGGTCCTTTTACTCCTGTGGGAATGATTTGAACTCCCATCTCTGGAGTTAGTACTGCTCTGGCGGAGGCGCAGATGTCCAACCCTGCGCTTCCTCTGGTTCGTCTGATGAGAGATCTGATGGATAATGTGTCCTGGGCACTACCCTGATGGTGTTGCTGGGTTCCTCCATGGTGTTTCTGGGTTCCTCCAGTGCCCCGTACATTTGTGGTCGTGGGCCCCGGAGCATTGGGCCCCCCTGTCCGTTTTTTGGCAATGGAGCTCGATGCCTTTCTCCATGATATCGTGGGTAAACACTTGGTCCTTGTCTGTTTTTTGATAACGGAATACCCTCTATGGTGGTTTGAGAACGGCATTCATTAGCCCAATGTTTCCCTCTACGGCATCGTGGGCAAATACCCGGTATTCTATTCGTTTGATATCTAGCTTTGTTAAACCCTCCTCCTATGGGGCAACTCCTTTTAAAATGTCCTGTTTGATCACAATTATAGCATGTTTTTGGCCTGGCATCTAAAGCCTGTTGTACTGCTGCTAAGACTTGCCCTTGTTCATTAATGTCTCTACATAATTTAATATATGTGTTTAAATCTTCATGTCTCCATGGTCTAATGACCTCTCTGCAACAACGATTTGCTTGGTCATAAGCCAGTTGTTTTATAAATGGCATTGCCTGTTCTGTATCCCCAAAAATTCTGGAAGCTGCTTGAATAAGCCTATCTACAAATTCAGCGTAAGGTTCATTAGTTCCTTGTATTACCTTAGATAATTGACCTTGTAAACCTCCATGCCCCTGTAAAGTTTTCCATGCCCTAACCGCATCTACAGCAATTTGTGCGTATACGCCAGGATCATATTCAATTTGTTGCCGTTGACCCTCATAAGGTCCTTTTCCTAACAACATATCTAGATTTCTTTGAGGGTAACCGGCTGCTGCATTTCGTCTAGCTGTCTCCCTGCAAAATTCCTCATTGGCAACCTTCCATAACAAATATTGTCCTCCATTTAGCACAGATTTACACATACTAGCCCAATCTGCTGGCGTCATGTCCAAGTTGGTAATGGATTCGACCATGCTTACAGTGAACGGTGCTTGAGGACCATAGGTTGTTACAGCCTCCTTTAACTGCTTCACTGTTTTGAAATCTAAAGCACGGTGAATTCGCTGCCCTCCTGCCTGCTCAAGTACAGGGCATGCTAATCTTTGAGGTCCTGTCTCAGGATCCCATCTATCAACTACGGGGTTTGAGGGCCACTCAGCTATCTCCATAGGGGGAGCTGTTGGTTGAATTACGCCCTCTGGTGATAGAACGGTGTTAGTAGCAGCCTCCTGTTGTAGCTTTTTCCCTAATAGCTGTTTCTCCTCTAAGCTTTCTTCCTTTAAATTTTCTTCCTCTGTCTGACTAGCTTGAGAGACCTT
Organism: Marmota monax; assembly: GCF_021218885.2. Classification (NCBI taxonomy): domain Eukaryota; kingdom Metazoa; phylum Chordata; class Mammalia; order Rodentia; family Sciuridae; genus Marmota; species Marmota monax. Next base: position 813,907 of record NW_026695197.1, on the reverse strand, counting down.
CTCTTTTGCTTGATCTAAAATGTCTTTCTCCATGGTCTGAACCTCTAACAATTTACTTAACACTCTTTCAGTTTGTTTTTCACTAATTTCTAATCTGTTATAAAGATAACGCAACCCAGTAAGATAACACAAAACAAAACCGAAACAGAATGAAACAAAAACGGAACAAAAAATCGTTGTATCAATTTTCCTATTTTCTTGACATGTGCATTTGTGGTCTATTTCTGTCTCTTCCTCAGGGGCGAACAACTTCAAACCTTGAGCCAACCATTTTTCCCAATCTGCCTGAGAAAATTCTAGGGATAGGCAGCTTGAAACAAACACAAAACAAATCAAAACAAGAACACATTGTTTTTTAAAATGGTCGCCCATTCTCTCGCCTTCCCTTAGGGGCAAGCAATTTCACTTACCCCGAAGCTTCAGACGTTCCCCGAACGGGCCGCCAAATGCCGCAGTCTGGCTGGGCACAAATCAGAGCCACTGAAGCAGGAACAAACTTTATTTTTAAACTGCAGGAAAACACTTCACACAGCTCCCGGGGAATCCTCCCGAACGCGCCAGGAGGCTTGTCCAGGAACCCCCAGCCGGAAATATCTCTCCCGGAAATCCCTCCTCCTGCACTTCCCCAACCAATGGGAACTCTCGGGGAATCCCCGGAAATCCCCATGAGAACTCCAAAATAGTGCGAGAACTCAAAAGTTGCGGCAGAGGCGGATAGTAATGCCTCGCCTGTCAATCAATACTGTTGGCAAAATGCCAGGGGCCATACAGACTCGGCCGTGGCTCTCAGCACCTTTTACACAAATAATCTGCATTTTCTTTCTAAAAGAACTTGGAAATTTTGAAATTCTATTACATTATTTTACTATTATTAAAAGTCCAAAAGTAAAAGACCACATAAACTTTTTGCTGTGCCCATTAAGTTAATGAATGCAAAGAAAGAACTCCCCCTTCAAAACATGGTTAAAATCTGGTATAATTAGGTTTTCCTAAACATGCATGAATTTTAACAAGCTACTGACAGTTTTGCATTTGGTCATCTTTTTTTTTTTTTAACCATAAAGGTGTTTTTTTTCTATTTTTTTTTTTTTTTTAGCCAGTCTACTGGTATTAAAACGAATGTATGTATGTATGTGTGTTTCAAGAACTCTGGCTGAATTAACAGGGAAAAGTCCCAGGTTAAACTAGTTATATGTGTTGTTTTAAGAGAAATTCATGTTGTACAAAATAATTGTTATTAGGAAAAAGAAAAGCATCAAACCAGTTGGCTTCACTTCTGAACAGGGAGCAATGTTTTACAAGAATGTGCTATTTAATGGTAATAATGGTAATAAATCGCCATGTGCTAGTGTGCATATTGCATTGTATCTTTTATCTCACATAGTTTTGTGGGTTTCAAATCCCTAAACTTGCATAATACAGGGAAACTAACATTCAAAGCAATCTTTATGAACAGTTTTTCTGTTTCATAGCTTGCAGATAAGAGCTTCCATCTGCTCCAAAAAAAGTCTCTGTCAACAGAATCCACTTGATCAAAGAGTTTTTGTCAGTTATTAAAAGAGGGAGAATCCACAAATTTGTGATTCTATGTTATCTCTTCCATTTTCTGTTTGCAGCTTATACAATTTTCATGCTTTCAAATTGTAACAATGGTTTAACATTTTAAGTACATTTTTTAGCACATTATTGATAGAGCATTAGGGACATTTGAAGTTTTTTTCTTCTGTTATTTAGCAGCTTGTTGATAATTTTCACCATCAGCTCCTGTTCCCCTAAAGGAAATTCAGATTTTTCTTTGCCCATATAGCTATTAATCAGCTCTAGAAATTTGGTATCTAATTCTGGATGACTAACTCAATATAGTTAAATAACTCTCTGCTCAGTTCCCCCCACCACACTCCCACAAGCAAAGATATGACATTTAGGCGAGGACCTGTTTAAGATCCTAATACACTGACACTCTTGAAATAAAATCCTTTTCTGTAGGTGAACTTAAAATACATCCTGGTATGACATAGGAGAATGATCTGAATGCTTTTCTGTGCCTAGAATAAAATAATATGTTATGTGGGGAAAATAAAAATAATCACCTTTAAAAATGCATTCCTTTAAGCATTTATTTTCAAAGAAATAATGTTCTGTTATGATCCACAATATTTTCATTGTGGTAAAATTCATTGTGCTCTCATTTTTTAGTCATTGTCATGAATCAAAATTTGACTTAAGGCCTAATATCAAAAAGTGTACCTGTCCTGTAATGTGTTGGTCATCCTGTCTAATTAAATCTGCTCTAGGTAAAATCTGATCTGTTTGACCACTCTTCAATATCTCCCCATTGCTTGAGGAATAAAGCCCAAGTTCAAGAATCTTCAAGATATATTATCTACTTTTCCCTATTTATTCTTCAAAATTCACCATATCCATCACCTCACATCATTTTCACCCATGACTCTTTTACTAAGGAAGCTCTTCCTTCTTCTGACTAATGGACATTTTAATGCAATTATTGTAATATAAATACTTTGTTTCTAGCAAAACAACATGTATTTCTCATTCTACAATTCAAATGGGATTGTGTTAGAAACAAAAATTTCCGCTTTTCATAACTCCTAGGTCCCCTCAAATCTTGATCCTCTGAGCAAAGTGCAAAATGAAAATATGGTACCCATTTTCAAAAAAAAAAAAAAAACAGGAAAAAAAACGAGCAGGAAAAATGTTGTTATTGGTATTAAAATATGAAAGGTTTTTCTTTTCTCCCCGCCTTCTTCTGGTGTTATTTTATTTGTAATTTAATGCTATTTATGTCTAGAAAAATTAAAATTTAAATCTTTTTTAAATATTTTTTTTAGTTGTAGTTGAATATAATACCTTTATTTCACTTATTTATTTTTATGTGGTGTTGAGGATCGAGCCCAGTGCCTCACGTATGCCTGGCGAGCACGCTACCACTTGAGCCATATCCCCAGCCCTAAAATTCAAATCTTTAGCATGAATCTTAACATTCATTTTATATCACACAATGACAATAATGAATGCACATACATAATCACTTACATATTTCCAGTATAATTATATAATAATTTCCATAAATTAATAATTAGTCTCCAGATCATGACTCTAAATCTTACAGCTAAGCAAGGTACTATATTAGGCATATAATAATAACCATGCTTTTATAGCTGTTTTCACTGGAGTTATTAACTACCTTTTTTGCTTGATTTTTTCTCTTAACTCTCAAATCTACAATATAATTTTTCTTAACTTAGAAGTTAATCAGTATATATATATATATATATATATATATATATATATATATATTTTTTTTTTTTTTTCCCCTATTTGGGCTCTCAATTTATAGTTTTCTAGATTTGTTCTACATATCTCTAAACTTCCTACTAACATTGGAATTCTCTTCTTCCTCCACATTAAATCATTTGTTTCCTGGGTACCTTCCCTACCTACGTTTTGAGGGGAAATTATATATTTGAATTATAGTACAATGAAGACACCAGTAAGTTCTCCAGAATAGAAGCATAGATGGTCAATATCCTGAGACCTTGCCTGGCTGAAAATACCTTTTCTCTAACTCCCCAAAGTGATGGGTAATTAGGGTTAAAGGATTTAAGTAGAAATAATTTCTGTCTGGACATTGAGAACAAAATTTCATGCCTTATAACTTCAGATGTTAAAGTCAGAAATACAAGCCTTGCTTCATACCAGGTGTTAATATATGATAAATTAATTTCTCTCCGAAAACAATTAGTATCACAGGATTTTTGTTTTTCAGTATTTTAAAGATGTTCCTCTAATATCTTCTTGCCTGCATTACATTCAACAATAAATATGTGTATACATACACACACACACACACACACACACACTGAGTTGCTTGGGGCCTTTTTAAATTGTTGAGGCTGGCTTTGAACTCAAAATCCTTTTGCTTCAGCCTTCCAAACCACTGGGAGTGCCACAGTCTGGCTGGGCACAAAATAACCGAGCCGCCACGAGGCACTTGTAGGTTCAAAACAGGAACTCCTTTATTATCCGAACTCCCCTGAATGCCATGTCCCTTCCAGGAACACCACCAACCGGAAATCTCACCACCAGAACTTCACCAACCAATGCGAACTCTTCAGGAATCCCCACTAGAGCTCAACCAGAACTCAACGGGAACTCCGTGAGAACTCAAAAGTCATCATCTTAATGGCTCGCTGGCGTCACCTCTCAACCACTACTTCTGGCAAAAATGCCATGCATCATCCCGACTAGGCTGTGGCCCTCAACATGGGAGTACAAGCCTGTGCCACCATACCTGGCCCAGGTCACTTTTTAAAAAAAAATTATCATTGCTTTTGAGATGTTTGATTTGGATGGGATACTTATTTAAAAAAAAAATATGTCTATGGCTTAGGATTTATTGAGATTTGTGGATTTGTGAGTTTTTAGTATGTACAAAACTTGGAAAATGTTCATCTACTATTTCTTCAAATGTGTTGTGTTCTTCCTTGCTCCTTTCAGAAATTCTAATTAGATGAGTTTTGAGTCACTATAAGTTGTCCTGCCTCTTATTCCTTATACAATATTTTTTTTCATTTTTTCTTCTGTGCTTAATTTTAGATAGTTTCTATTGGTCTATCTTCAGATTTTGGATTTTCTGATCTCTGCTTCTGCCATGTATAATCTATTAATTTCAAGTGTATTTTTCATCTCAAATATTTTAGTTTTCATTTTGGGGGATTTGTTCTGGAACTTTTCTGTATCTATCTGTGTGTCCTTAACTTTTCAAACATGTGGAATACATTTATAATAAAAACCTTAACACTCTTGCCTGTTAGTTCTAATGTGCAAGTTAGTTTTGGGTCCATTTTGGTTTATTTTTCTTTGCATTATAAGTCTTTCTTTCCTCTTTCTTTTCATGTCTGTTAATTTTTTATTGGTTGCATCCCGTGTGACTGTTACCTGGTAGGATGCTGGTTGTTTTCATTGCTGTAAGTAGTCTTAGTCTTTGTTCTGGGATGTGGTTTAGTTACTATTTATGTGTTTATTTACTTATTTTGAGATATCAGGGACCAAATTCAGGGCCTTGATCATCCTAACCAAGCACTGAGCTATACTCCCAAACCCTCTCTAGTTTAATTAATCATTCTGTTTCTTGTTTTTAAGCAGTTGTTAATTAGACCAGAACTAAGTATGGGGACTAACTACCACTCACTACTGCAAGACGCTTCTGAGTCCTGAGTCCATGACCAAACTTGAACTTTTCCCTATGGTGGGAACAGGCACCATGCCCAGTACTGTTACATCTAACTTTTTCAGGTGATTCTTTCCTAGTTTCAGATTGCTACTGAAGGCCTATGTGTCAAGCAGTACTTAGATGAACACTTGAGGTGCACCCTTGTAGATACCCTCCCCTTGAATCTCACTGGATTGTTCTCCCCAGACCCTCAGTTCCTTTCTCCCACTCAGGGAGTCTTCTGGGGTCTACCTCAGTTCCTTTTCCATCTGCCACAGAATCCCCTCAAGGCAGTAGCCAGGTTTATGATGGGGTTCCTCTCATTTGGCAATTTGGGGATCATTGTCTTTCATTGCCTGATGTACATTGTATTGTCATCTATTTTTTTCCATATATTTTGCCCTTGTTTTGGTAGTTCAAAGCAGGAGGATTAATCTTTTCTTTATTTCTGCATCTTAACCAGTATTGGAAATCCCTCCAATCAGCTCTAGTGTTTTTCATTCCAAAGAAATTATCTAACTGTTCTCCCTTTTCCTTCCTCTCTTCCTTTCTTCCTCTTATAATAGTGGATTAACTTGTCTCTGTATCAACTCTTTTTCCTGCTTCTTACAAAGGACATTTATTATTTTATTGGTATTTTTCTTTCATTTGGATATTATCCTATGATATATAATGACCCTTAAATGTTAGTTCATATGTATTATCAGGCCACTGTAATATTTTGCGTTGACATAATCCTACTCTAAAATTTCATTGAGAAACTTCAAAATGTGATGAATATAAATTTTTCTTTCCCAAAGAGAATTTTCCAAATCTCCTGGCTGAAACGGAATACCAGGATTCTAAGACACACAAAAAAGGAGGCTATGAAAAAAAGGGAGCATTCAGGATTCCTTACATGAATTTATACTTAGTTTCCATTTTTCAGTACACCTTCTGGCTCTGGTGACCTAGTGTTCAGAGACACTTTGTTTCAACTACTCCTAGGAATAAAATTTCATGGCTAAGTAGGTGAAGAAAAGTCTGGCCTTTCTAAATAATCCATTATAAAGTCTTTCCACCAAACCTGTTTACAGATTTACTTAATAACTTGAATTTAGAAGTCCTCCATATTCCTAATTCTTGATTTATGCAGCAGAATATGGATTCAAAGTCAAAATTCTTGAGGCTTTTTCAGATTCTTCCAGGGAGACCAATTTGCTTCCTAATGGTTTCTGGCCTGCTGGCTTAGTCTTAGCTTTCTTTGGTGAGCTAATCCATTAACACTCATTAGTTAACTTTCAACATATGGCTAAGGTATTTAGTCAACTCAAATGTCAACATTTTTACTCCAAGGATTAATGCCTATCTTAGCCTGTTTGGGCTGCTTAAACAAAATACCATAAAATGGGAAATTTATAAGCAACAGAAATTTACTTATGATAGTTCTGGGGACTAAGAAGACCAAGAACAATGTATCTGCCATTTTATATCTGGAGAGGACTCTTTCTCTGATTCAAGGATGGTATTTTTTAAGTATCTTAAGTTGGGGGAAGGAGCTACACAGCTCTCTGGAACCTCTTTTGTAAAGAACTAATCCCATTAGGGAGAGTTCCATGATCATGACCTATTCACCTCTCAAATATTCTATCTCCTAATAGTATTACACTGGTGATCATGTTTCAATTTATAAATTCTGGGGAATCACAACATTCATAGAGTGCCTGTTTCGGGCAATATAGAAATATAGATTCCTATATTGAAATCTGTGTTAACACATTGGGAAAGAACAGAGATAACTACCTGGAATGGATTGACCATAATTGACTTGAACTAATAGCTCAATTTTCAGCTCTCACCTCTGACATGTCTTAACCAGGAAAGTTTACTATGTTGAAAGTCATCCAACTCTCTTTTTTCTTTCATGAGTATATGAGAAAATATACTTCTCAGCATCTGTATATTTCTTGACAGTGGAATGTGAAGTGCATGATATATGAAACATGGAAACTGAGGTAGTAAAAGAACTTGAGTTAATTCTCCAGCCTCTGTCTTTTCCCTATGTAGAACAGCAGGTGGTCAGTACCTCACAGAATGGATATCTGAATGTCTGAATGACCATATGGAACAAAGCACCTACAAAAAACTACAGGGCACCTTGCATGAGAAACATAATGTTATAGGTAAGCCTTGGGATTTGGAGGTTGTTTTATGTATAGCTTAAGTAGCGTCTATGTTGAATCATACTCTAACTCCCAAAGAAGTGGTTGAGTATCTACAGCATCTTTATTTATCTTGTTATACGAGAAATAATTGCCTATATTAAAGTGCTATTTTTCTCTAAAAGCTTTTTGAAGGCAGAGGTAATGTCATGTAGCCATAGTTACTCATACATTGGCTAAATAGATGAATGTCAGGGTTTAATTTTTTTAGGTAATATATTGAGTGTAATTGATGCTTATAATTACAACAAACATATGGATTGAAATAATGCAAATATTTTAGCAGTTAAAGCTAAATACAATAATATAATGGCATTTGTGTATAGTAACTGGGGGAAAATCCCTAACTTTTTTTTTTTTTTGGTTCTTCTAATTCATTTATGTAGGAAGGACTTATTGTACACCTAATAATAATATGCTGTGCTTCTACACAGGATATGGTCCTAAGAACACAAGAGAGGAACTGCATTCAATTCTAGGACTGATAACCTTATCTTGGATTTTGGGGGGAAATTGCTTAATAGAATTTATTAAAAAATGTATTGCCATTTCGGTTCAATACTTGCTAGAATTATTTTAAATGATATTTTCTGTATTGGATAGATTGTGCCTATACAAAATTGTATTTATCAATAGCTAGTTGTTAAAACACTAAATTAGGATAAAGGTCTAAATAGATTAGCTCCAAAACTTTACATGGCAGAATTTTTCCTTGTTTTCTTCTATTCTTCTTTTTTTCTATTCCTTGGAAGTTGATTCTTACTCCAATAAAAGACCCATTCATTCCTCAACCAGTATGCTTACTGTCTGGCTGACAAATTTTGACAATCAGACTGCTTCAATGGTTTATTTGTTTTGTATACAGAATTGTATCTCCTTGAGAACAGAGTGAATATCACACCATATCTTTTTCAGTGACTGATTTGGCAGAAATAGTTTCTAAGGCCAGTGTAAATATTCAATAAGCATCTCAATACATAGTTGGCTTATAACTTCTCTCGAATATATGAGCCCAGAAAAGTCTTCATTAAACTAATCTCTTTCTCATAATTTCTTATATTATTTTTATACATTCAATAGTTATTAAGTACACACTATGTGCAGACCACTTTTGGGGGAACACAAAAGGGAAAAAAGTAAAGGAAAAAAATCTTTTTTCATGGAGCTTGCAATTCTAGAATACAAAGATTAGACTGAGACCTGAACTATAGGTAAAAAAATAAAAAGAAAGAAAGAAAAGTGCTGGCAATGTAGCTCAGTGGTAGAGTGTTTGCCTAGCATGTGTGAGGCATTGGGTTCGATCCTCAGCACCCATAAAAGAACAAATAAAGAATGTTGGGAGCACGATATTCCCTTAAAAACAGAAAGAAATGTAAAAAAATGCCAGGGAACAATAATAATAATATTGTTGGGGGTTAGCAATGATGGAAGAATGTGATGGACATCATTATCCAAAGTACATGTATGAAGACATGAATTGGTGTGAACATACTTTATATACAGAGATATGAAAAATTGTTCTACATGTGTGATAAGAATTGTGATGCATTCTGCTGTCGTGTATTTTAAAAATAAAACCAATAAAGAATAATAATAATAATAATAATAATAATAATAATATTGCTGATGAGAAGGATGACAACTTTTTTTTTGGTACTGAGGATTGAACCCTGGAATGCTTTACCAATATGCCACATCCTAAATCCCTTCTATTTTTTATTTTGAGACAGGGTCTCACTAAGATGCCTAGGGTCTTGTTAAGTTACTGAGGCTGGCTTGGACCTTGCAACCCTCCTACCTTTGCCTGCTGGGGTTACAGGCATGTGCCAACCTAACAATGAATGGAGTTAATGACAATTTCCATAGTTTAAAACTTTTAAGTCTTACAATATGAATGGATATCTAATAGACTCAGTAAAATACTGAACATCATCTTGTCATAGAAAGTTGTGGTTTATTTTCCTGGGAATGTTTAACTGCCTTGTCTTTTGTTCTACCTTTAAAAATCATGGTGATAATAGGTGATACATAACTACTCATGAGTAATTCTTGTAAAATACACTCTAAACAATGTTTAAAATGCATCGGCACATATATGTATGTGTATATATATATTCACTGTATCTCTCTACATATATCCATTCACCGATGAAAGCTAAATAATTAAAATGATTAAAGTGACATCAGATGATTTAGTGTTAGATTTAGAAATGGAATTCACATTTTCTTAAAAATTTCAGTAGTACATCAAGAATAACTTGCACAAAATTGAGAAGGTGCTTCCGAAATATTGCATTCCATTTCTTTAATATTATGATATAAATATTCAAGATATAAGTTTCTATAGTGTCTGCTATTCATTTAACCTGACTTCAATTGAACACATCTAGAAGAATAAATTCAGGGATATTTCTCTTCAATTATTATATTTCTGCATGATTTGGTGATGTGTCTTTTGGGCTGTACGATTAAAACTTCGGTGATCCAATGTTTGTTTTCTACCTGTTGATTTATGGACTGATCTGACCCAAGTCACATAACTTCCCACTTGGTTTCCTCACCTGCAAACCAGAGATAAGAAGAGCTTCCTGCTGTTACCATTAGGATACAAGTGTGATGAGCTCTAAAGCCTTGGTTTACAGAAGAATCAAGGCATGCTAAGACTGTATCACAAGGCGTAGTAACTAGCTGATCAGGCACATGAAGTACTTGCCCTCTACTGCCAAAGCAATTTATCCCACAAGGTACAACTGTTCTTTAACGCCTGACGTTTTCTCAAAGTTTAAAGTCAAGTCATCCATTATGTTCTGCTGGGTTCTCACTCTCATCCATTGTCTCATGGTCTGAAGTTTCAAAGTCAGGGATAGAAATAAAGAGAAGACAGCTGCATGGACAGGAAGGTTGCTGTGATTTCTATCCCCTTCAGGCCTTTCTCTGTCTCAACACCATTCTGTATTCATCACCTATAAGTCTCTATATTCAAAGAGATAGTAAAATATAAAAGCATATAACAGGTGTCAACAACGTAAAGAGTGATTGGCAAGGTATGTGATTAAAGCCCATGTTTCTTTAGGGAGATTAGATTCAAATGGGGAAAAAGTTGTAATATAAATTGGCAGCAAATTGCTCAGAAATATATGCTAAGGCTCTGATGTATTATTAGGCATATCTGATAGATATGAAGGATTAACCATATTTCTAACATCTGGTTTAATCCCATGGTGTTAGAGCCGCTCACATTGTCCATATGTACCTTTCCATCTTTTCTATGGCTACCTTTTCCTATCTCTAGAAATATATTTGAGATTGTCTCAACTTTCCAGTTTGAACATTAAATTAAGATTATTTAAAAATTTACCTTTAATTACTATCACTTTCTTTTTCACAAGTTTCTAAAACAGTGATAGCAGAAAGGAGCAGACTTCACACCTTCCTTTTATTACAAGTATTTTAACACTCGAATTTCTCTCTGGAAATGAAATGTGAAAAGCATAGACAATAAACTACCTAAAATATATCTTTAAAAATCAACAGAAAGCCCTAAATGTAATATAAATAAGAAATTTAATTAAATAATAGACATTTCAGTTTGAAAATGCTTGGGTGGAACTACATAGAAAACACAAAGAAATGATAAGGTACTTATGATTGTATGGAGAAGACTCTTTCATGAACTAGCTATAAAAGCAAGCTGATACACATGTGCTGCATTGGTGGTCCTAACACCAGTTTTTCTATTGGTGTAGTTTTCTGAAATAGCAAATACCTCTTGGTAAACAAAGTAAATCTTCTGTTGATTTTCATAAAGTTTGCTTTCCCCCAAATTATAGTGATATATATATATATATATATATAAAACCATGTAAAGAGATTTTTATTATACATTGATGGTGTTGGTGTGAGACCAAAACAAACCCAACAACAACAAAAAAAGCACTCCTAGACCTACTTTTCAATTTTTTTAAAAAAAATATATGATTATCCAGTGGATATTTCAGAAGGTGGCCATGATATAGGAACACATCTTTGTTATGGAGTACTGTCCTCAGATCTAGCTTCCCTTACTCACTTCTCTACTAAATATCAGAAGTACTTACAACTATTGTAAAATCACCCATGCAGAAATACTTCCAAAATGCCCCCTAGGAAACAACAATGTCCCACTGACACTGAATTTTGTGAAAGATAAAATTTACACAATGTTTGCATGTGCTCCCGTTCATTTCTCAACCCAATGAATCTAGCTTTAGCCTTCACCATTCCTATGTAGCATTCTGCTTTATGACATATCATATTCAATCATTCATTGTTTTGTTGCTACACATTAGAGCTGTTTTCAAATGCTGTGAAAATACCATTATAAGTTTTTCTTTTTTAATTTTTTTAATTCATCTCAGGAGTTTCAGTATTGAAAGAAATGGAATTTCTGAAGTATAGGGGAAGGTGCATGTCTACGTTTAATATTAGTTCTCAAGTCATTTTCAGAAGTGACTCTACCATTGTAAACCTCTATAGAAAATTATGAGTTGCTTCACATGGCCATCATCATCTAGTGTTTTCCATGTAGTCATGTCTCATTGTAGCTTTAATTTGAATTTGCTTGATGACTAATGATTTAAAGAGTGTTTCAATGTACTTCTTGGTCACTTGTATATTTTCTTATACAGAATTTATTTTCAAGACTACACTCATTTTAAATGGGATTATTTTATTATTTCTCTTTTAGGCCAATGATTTCTTTTTCTATTCTTGACACAAGTGTGATAACTGCATTTATAAAGAGTATTTTCCATAATCTGGCTTGACTTTAACTTTCTTTTACAAATTTATTTATTTAAGGCTGTACAACCTGCTGTTTTGAAATACATATACTTAGTGAATTAATACTAAGCTAAAGAAATAAGCCTATCTATACATTCTATGTTTATCTAATTTTGTGTGTGGTAAGAACACTTAAATTCTACTCTCTCAGCAAATTTTCAGTATACTATAATATGTTATTAGCTCCAGCCCATACAATAGCTCTCTAGACTTCATCCTGCACAACCACAAGTTTGTACCCTTTGACCTACTTCTCCCCCATTTCCTCCCTCTTCTGTAATGATTGTTCTACTGTCTATTTCTATATATTTAATTTCTTTTTTTGTTTTTCCACATATAAGTGAGATCATGTAATGCTTCCCCTCCCTTTGGTTTATTTCAGTTACCATAATGTCCTATAAGTTCATCTATTTTGCCATAAACTGTAGCTTTGCTTTCTTTTTAGGGAGAAATAATATTCCATTTAAATATTACCACAATTTCTTTAAAAAATTATCCACCAACTTAGGATACTTCCACATCTCAGTTACTTGAATGAGGCTACAATTGACATGGGAGCTCACATATATCTATGACATACCATTTTTATTTCTGCTAGGTGTGTATCCAGAAATGGGATTATATAATCTGGATCATTTAATGGTTCCATTGTGAATTATTAGAAGAACCACTGTACTGTTTTCCATAGTATCTGAGCCAATTTACACTTTCACCAACAGTATACAAGGATTCCTTTTCTCTATGCCCTCACCAATACTTATTAGCTTATTTTTTGAGTAATGGCCATCTAAAGAGATCTGAGGTGGTAGCTTATTTTGGTGCTGATTTGCCTTCCCTTGATGATTTATAATATTGAGCATCTTTTTGTATACATTTTGGCCATTTGTATGTCTCCTTTGACAAAGAGCTTATGAAGGTCCTGTGCAAGGTTTTTAACTGGGTTACTTACTTTTTTGCTCTTAAATTATTGTATATTTCTCTTATAATTTTGTATATTAATGCCTTATTGAATACATAGTTTGCACATGTCTCCTACCAATTCATACATAGACTGCCTTTCATTCTTTGATTTTTTTTCTGTGCAAAAGCTTTTTGGTTTGATGTAGTCCTACTTCTCTGTTTTTGCTTTTGTTGCCTAAACTTTAGGAGTATTAGAAAAAAAAAGCCTACTAAAGTCAATATCAAGGAAGCTTTCCTTTATGCTTTATTATATGACTTCAGGTGCTATGTTTAAATTATCAATTTCATTTTGAGTAGTTTTCTTGTGGATATCATAGGATAAGTGTCTGGTTTGATTCTTCTGCATGTAGATATCATTTATTCAACCATTTTTTGAAGAAATTCTTCCTTCTCCATTGTGTTTTCTTGGTGATCTTGTCAAAATTTAGTTGATGTCATTTGTTTGAATTGATTTTTAAGTTTTATATTTCATTCAATTGATCACTGCATTTGTTTCCATGTCAGTACCATACTGTTTTAATTACTGCCGTTGACAGCTTAATTTGCAGGTGGAGAGCATTTTACCTTTAAATTTTCTATTTTCAAGATTGTTTAGCCATTCAGAATCTTTTGTGGTTCCATATAAATTTTAGAGTCTTTTTTTTTCTATGAAAAATAAGTGGAATTTTGATAGAAATTGTGTTGAACTTGCACAGCACTTCAGTGTGAACATTTTATAGTGTTAATTCTATTTATTCATGAACATGGGATGTCTACCCATTTATATGCAACTTCTTGAATTTCTCTCATCAGTATTTCATAGTTCTTCACAATGTTATATTTTTATAACATCTCATTTTTTCAATTAAAGTGCATATTTTATTATTAAGATAAATATAGCACTTTTATTTCCTAAGTAATTCCCTAGGTATTTCTATGGAAATATAGTGGATATCATGTTAGCACTCTATTTCCTATGTGAATATGACTTCCCCAATGGTTAAGTAAAGAGACTTTTCTTTCCTTATTGTGTTTGCTTGATGGCCATGCTACTTATTTATGATATCTTTCCTGATCCAAAAGCACTGAAGAAAATCTGTCATTTTATAAAGTCATATTATTTTAGTTTTCACTTGAGGACTATTTCAATTTGATTTAATAATTGCATATGGTGTAAGTTTAGATTCAGAAGCCTTACTTTTTCATTCAGATATCCAGTTGTTACAGTAATGTTATTGGAAAAGCTCTTACTTTTCTCCAATGAATTAAGCTGTCAGATTTGAGGGAAAAATAATAAACAGAAGTGTGGCTCTATTCTTCTCTGCTCTACTGATCTATTTGTCTATTTCAGTGATGATTTCTCATTCTCTTAATCACTATACATTTATAAGTAGTTTTTAAAAGCTACAATTATCCTTGGAAGAAAATTCTGAAGAAGAAGATTAAAATTGAAAGACTCAAATTTTGTTGAAATTTCAATGGCTTAAGTCATCAATATGCTTCCAGTTACAAAATCCAATGGGTCCTTTTTAGGAATATCTTATTTCTTCTTTTTATTTTTTTAACACTATTTTGGAATTACATAATAGTAGTCAAATAGTAAGATAGTCCCTGAATACATTACACACAGTTTTCTTCCATAAATATTAAAATTCACCAATGAATCATCTGCACTGGTAATTTCTTTATTGAAAAGTTTTAAACTACTACTTAAATTTCTCCCACAAAAGTAGAATGATTCAATTCATTAGTTTCTTTCTGAGTGAGTTTTAACTGGTTGTGTCATTAAAGGAATAGGAATAGATGTAAGGTCCATTTAAGTTGTCCTGTTAATGGTATTGAGATTTTCATAATTTTCTTGTCTCATCCTTTTGAGGTCTACTGGGTTATAATGATGTCCTTCCTTTCATTTTTGTTGATAGTTTATGTCTTCTCTCTTATTTAGTAGTCAGCATGGCTAAAGGAATACCTATTGATTTTTTTCAAGAGAACAACTTTGGTTACATTGATGTACTGTATTGTTTTACTGTTTTCTGTGCCTTTGATTTATGCTTTTATTTTCTTCAATCAGATTGTTAAAGGTTAGAATTCCTATTTGAGACTCTTCTTTTATAATATGAACATTTATTGCTATAAATATCCCTGTAATCACTTTTTTGTCTACATATCAAAATTTTTGATATGGTTATATTTTCATTTTCATTCAGTTTTTTAATAATATCCCCTTATCTTTTCTTTGATTTATGTATTACTATGAAATTTATTGTTTAATTTTAAAACATTTTGGAATTTCCACCTCTTTGTGTTGTTATTATTTTTTGATTGTTATTATTCTAGGGCACTCTTTTATGGTTTCTATTGTTTTAAGATTTTAAACTTGTTTATTTTTTGATTGATACCTAACATTTGCAAACATTCAGGAGGTATAATATGATGTTTCAATTCACTAATATAGGTTAATGATCACTCAGGGCAATTAGCACATCTAACACCTGAAAATTTTATCATTCCCTTCTAAATTAATCGGTTCTATTTTTTTTTTAAATTTAAACTTTGTTTAATTTATCCACTTAGGCATTTTATTTTAACTTTCTAAAGAGTGTAAGTTGACATTTTGCATAGCATGTGTTAGGAATAGATACTCAGTATTTAAATGTACAACTGTATTTATCCCCTTTATAACCAACACTTCTCTGTGCTTAAACATTGACCTAGTGTCTCTTTTATTTTGAGATATGTAATGCATTACTTTCTACTATATTTACCTTGCTTTTCTATACATAGAACAACAAAGTTTAGATTTTGCTTTATCATGGATTGTATAGTTCATCTTGGAGAATGTTCTATGTGCATTCAAAACTGTGTATTCTGAATTTAGATAAAGTCTGTTCATAGATTTTTTCAAGTCTTTTTTTCCTGTTGACTTTGTTACTACTTTGTTTATTAATTGCTGAGAAAAGAGTGTTGAAGTCTCCAATTATAATCTTGTATTTCTCTATCAAGTTTACTGATACTTTGCTTGGCTGTGTTAAGCCGACTGAGAGCTTGCCTCTCAGTTACATAGGGTGAATGTGTGTGTGCCTGTGTGATTACTTTTAGCACTTCTTTCAATTTTAATGATTTTTATCACTTGGCTAAAATCACCTATCTGCTTTTACATGGTGTCTACCTTTTTCATGAACACATTTAATATATTAATAAGTCATTTTTTGTTTCTTATCAGATAGTTCCAACCTCTGTAACATATTTAAGTCTCACTCTGTCAATTGGTTTGTTTCTTAACTGTTTCAATGTTTTTCTTTTTTTTCTTATATGCATCACACATTTTTAAGTGGTATTGCTTAATAGCAATTGAGATAGACAAATCATATGTTTGGAAATGTCCCATTTTACTATTAGGCATGGATATGGGAGGAATCAATTAATCTAGTCAGAAGCTGATTTGAATTTGATGTAGGTTAATGCTTAGTTACCTTTAACATGGCGCAGTTTTTAAATGTTTTTCAGATGTTTTCTGTTGAAGGTGGAGGCTGCTTCTCCAGACTCTCATCTGCTTTTTATGCAGATTGTCTTAAAGTCCCTTAGCAGTTTGACACATTTCACTCATATTTCATGTTTTATCTCAAAGTTAGCTATTCTATAATTCTTTTTCTACCTCCTTCAGGCAAATTTAAGTGGCTGTACTATAGTCTAAATTGAAAATCAGATATCATTGTTTTTCACATGACTTCCCTATACCATATACATCATTTCAATCTAGAAAGTAGCCTGAAACAAAGTTGTAAAATTTAAAAGAAGTGTTTCACTAAAACCTTTGTAAGATATAGAGAAGGAGGCAATACACATTAAGGCTTTATGCTTTTTAGAATGTGACTTAGATGATTCATTGACTTCTGTTAAGTTGGTGCAAACACACAGTGGTCCTTCAAGCTCTATTTCTATTCATTAATTCAATGGTCAATGTGTTTAACCTTTTCACATGTTTCCCAAATTTCAACAATTTTATATAATTTACTTTTAAATTTCTAATTCATTATTTAAAAATCAAGTTGATAAATTTCGTACTCCTGTATCATAATTTTCCTTTGTTTCATTCTTTATAGCTTTGACAAATTTACACCTCAGGATTGTATTAATATTACTGAGACTTTAATTACTGAGAAATAATATTTTGATAGTTTTTCTGCTTTTTCTTATTCATGGTGTTTTAACATAATATTTTCTAAAAATTTTCATTTTGCATATTTGTGTTCAGAAGGCTTTATTTGTGGATTTTTTTTTTCTCTTTTGACACTGGGGATAGAACCCACGAATGCTTACCCACTGAGTCATATCCCCAGCCATTTTTTTTTTTAATTTTGAGACAGGGTCTTGCCAATTTGCTTAAAGCCTTACTAAACTGCTAAGGCTGGCTTTGAAATTGCAATCTTCCTGCTTCAGCTTCCCAAGTGGCTGGGACTACAGGTGTGTGATACTACACCTGGACCTATTTGTGGAATTTTTTTAAGGTAAGAGGCTGCTTCTGTCAAAAACCATGTTCTCTAATGCATTGCTACAGAACCTGGAGGTCTTTGAGGGTCCAGGCATCACAAATGGTCTTCAGTAACAACATTTTACTTTGACTAGGTACAATGGACATATTTCAGTCTCTTAGAATTAAAAAAAATGATTTTATAAAATATCCAAAGGAAGTCCCCACCAAATCAGTGCATACTTATGACTCTTTTTCAACCTCTTTTTTTCACATTTGGATCCTGATGATTTACCTATACTTTTGCAAATTTAATTATCCATTAGAAAGGATTTGAATATAGTGTGTCATTTCTTGCTGATTTTCAGGGAGACTATTTTAAAATATCTATTTCAACTTATTTCCAGAAACAGAAGCCCTAATTCAGTTTTCACACACTGCATGCTTTTATTTCTAGTATTCTGCCACACTTTCCATGGTCATTAATGCTTTTCATTTGTTTTATTTAATGCATAGTGTTTTTGTCCTTATCTAACCAAATCAATAAGGACCTTTGGAAAATGTTGTTTGTCCTTCTTCCCTTGAAACATTCTTTTCTATTTTTTTACCACAATTTATTTCTCATCATTTTTATAGGCATCTAAAATGAATGTG
Organism: Marmota monax; assembly: GCF_021218885.2. NCBI lineage: Eukaryota > Metazoa > Chordata > Mammalia > Rodentia > Sciuridae > Marmota > Marmota monax. Next base: position 795,588 of record NW_026695197.1, on the reverse strand, counting down.
ATAGATTTTTAGTGTGATAGATAGGTGTGGACCTATCCATGAGTCCACACTCATTGCTACATAACTTTGTAGCCCTCTTCCATATGGGTAGGCTGAACTGCACCATCTTTCAACTTGGTACTCCATCACATGACTTGCTTTGGCCAGTAGAATGTTATGACATGAGAAAAGCAGAGGCTGGAAATTGGTTTTTACATTGACTTACTCTCTTGGGTTTCTGCTATTGCCAAAGAGGCATAGCTGGGTTACCAACTGGGCCTAGGAGAATAGTGAAAAACACATAATAACCATCCCATAAACACATGAATATGACCAACCCTAGTTATGATTAGCTACCTCAAGACAGCTGTGGGTATAGATGGTTCTAGTCAATGCCCTTTTAGAATATGATAGCATACCTTGAGTTCATACAGCAGAATGAAGAATAGGATGATATGCATTTTAGTTTAAGAGTGTGGCCTTCCAGTTGACTTACTACAGGAAGGATTCTTGTTCCCCCTACCTGTCTTCTTACACATTGAGAGAATATCCAGACCTGTCTCCTATAGACTATGAGTCTATGCTTAAGTAGATCAACTTTCAATGTTGTCTTTAATTGACTTTGTCAGGTTTTTTGAGGAAAACTTTGGGCTTGTAATTTCTAGTAGCAAATAAATCATTTTCCTTCAGCTTATAGCTGCATTTATTAGGTGAATAAACCTGCTGAATTGATCCCCCACTTTTCTTTACATAAGTACATTGAGGTTCTCAATTCCCTGTGTTCTTTCTCTATAGGGTTGACACATGCTTGGAGGAAGAAGACCTACAAGCACTTAAAGAGTCTCTACCCATGTCCCTGAATCTCCTTCTCCAGATGCTCTAGTGGATGTGATTATTTTGGGGAGAATGGTACAGGTTCACAAACCAAGGTGTGACGGAACATCCAAAAATTGTGTTTTCCAAAGAATCAATGTTTTAACTATATAGCCAATAGAAGATGTGCTGAACCTGTCCAAACTACTCATGACTATAAAGCAAGTAAGATTTTCTTAACTGCAAGGGCACACTTTTGCTTCAAGCAGATACCTGAAGTCCACTGACAAGATTAATGTGTATGTCACTGGTCTTAGGGATTTCACAGGGACACATTACCAGTAACCCAGGGGAAGAGACCTTTGGAATCCATGGGTATATCTTTGTTTGATGCTATTGACTTGTTGGAGAGCATTATTCCAAATACAGGAGCCAGACACATGTTGTCTACTGGTGGTCCCCCCACCCATGGGCCTTACATGAGGGAGATGAATTAAAGATTTCTATTAATTTTTGGTATGATCTGGAGAAAGAGCATGTATATTCATGAAAAGAAACTAAGCACTATGAGATGCTTGATGAATGAACTTCTATAAAAGACTCCATATTACCTTAATATTTATTCTTGCAGCTTTGACCAAATTGGACTTTTGGAGATTAAATGTTCAAATATTACTGGAGACCATATTGTGATGAGAAATATTTTCAACATTTCTCTTTCCAAGTAGATACCCCAAAGAATTTTTTGTAAAGATTTTAATATAGGGTTCCAAATGGCATTTGGTACACTTTGGAAGTAAAAATCTCTAGAAATCCAAAGATTCTTGGAGCTCTTGGTCCTAGCATAGGTAATTCTGAAATAGGGAAGGACCATGTGTGTCAAAAAATGAACGGGGTATCAGTGGCACGAGTCAATGGAAAATCTGTGGCCTGGATCCCATATCTATGTTCAAAATCTCCTTTGAAGTAATCCATCAGCACAATCCTCCAATCCCCCAGGAAGACCAAGGTGCCATTGAGTTTGTCACATTGTCTCAACACTATAGCACCCAGAGATGCATCCACATGACCATCTTTGCATGAAACTGGGCAGATGCAGCCAGCTAGGGCACATAGGATGTTGCAGCATCCTTGAAGGAATAGTTTGAAGTGCTCTGAGCAGAGTCAGAGGGTACCAACATGTTCTGGTTGTTGGACCAGCAATGAAGTGCCTATTTCTTTTAGGTTATGAATTCCTTTTCCGTATATTTTGTTAGGTTCATTCTTAGATTTCAGTTTCTTTCATATTTAACAACATTCCTGATTACAGACATCACTTTCTCCTCAGAATTTGATCAAGTCCCTCATCATGATCCAGTCCTTTTTTTACTCCTATTCTCTCTGGGTCTCCAGAGCCAGTACTTTTAGTAGAAGCATTTTAACTGACAGCCTTTAAATGGTGGAATTTAAAAAAAAAAAAAAAAACAAATTGTCATTTATCTTGGAGATAGCACAGCCCAGTGGTTCCACTAGGTTTGTAACACTGTCTCAACACAATAGCACCCAGAGATACAACCACATGACCATCTTTGCATGAAACTGGGCAGATGCAATCAGCTCAGGCACATGGCATCAGGGACATGACCAAGTACAAAATTTTAAGCACCTTCTGCATCCACCCCTGAATGATGCTCAAGAAATTCTTCAAGTATGCTTCCTTATATCAGCATGGAACGTGGAGGTAGTTAGGCTCAATTCCCATTATCCAGGTGAATTTATCTCAAGGCACAAAATAACCTGTATGCATACAGATAAGAAATGGGAATACTCACCCAGTTGACATTAGCCTGCAGGTGGTCATGAACCATTTGGGGAAGTTGGGTGTCTCCAGTGCCATTAAGCTGAGAATGTGACTTAAAAATTTAAGAAAACACTGTAAGATAGTGCTCATAATTGCTTATGAAGGCTCAATAACATTCCTTTCACTTTTCTGGAAGATATTAAGTAAATAATAAATTGAAAATTTTATATATAAAAGACATTTTGCTATTTTTTTAACCCAAGCAAAATAAGTTAAAACTTATAGAAAAGGCCCAGTGGCCCGCGGAGGGGCAGAGCTGCCAACCACTCCTGCAAGGTAGGCGGGCCTGTGACCCACCAGAAGAACAGTAGCAGCGGCCTGCTGAGAGGCAGAGCCGCCCCCCCCCCCGCGCCTGCAAGGTAGGCGGAACTGTGACCACCAACAGAACAGGCCAGACCTGCAACCGACAAACAGAACAGGCCCAGTGGCCTGCGGAAGGGTAGAGCTGCCCACCCGCGCCTGTAAGGTAGGCGGACCTGCGACCCACCAGCAGAACAGCCCCAGAGGCCTGCAGAGGGGCAGTGCCGCTGCCTGCTCCTGCAAGGTAGGCGGACCTGCTACCGACCGGCAGAACAGGCCCAGCGGCCTGCCGGCGTGGTAGGCACATTGCCCCAATTGGAGGAGGGGCAGAGCCGCCGCCCGCGCCTGCAAGGGAGATTTTGCAACTATACAAGACCAATACAAATATATAGGGGAAAAATTCAATAGCACAAAGTTTCACCAAGCAGAAAGAAACACGAACAGTATGAAGAGACAAGGAAAGAAAGGACCACAAGCAATGCAGGTCAACTCAACGTTACAAGAGGTAATAGCTGCAGCAGATGGAATGTCAGATAAAGAATTCAGGATATACATGCTTCAGATGATCTGGAGTCTCAAGGAAGACATCAGACAGCAAAATCAGACAATGAAAGATCACTTCAACAATGAATTACATAAACAAATCCAAGAAGCAAAAGATCAACTATACAGGGAGATAGAGGTTATAAAAAACAAACAAACAGAAATCCTAGAAATGCAGGAAGCAATAAACCAACTTAAAAACTCAATTGAGAATACTACCAGCAGAGTAGAACACTTAGAAGATAGAACATCAGACAATGAAGATAAAGTATTTCAACTTGAAAAGAACATAGACAGCTCAGCAAGACTGTTAAGAAACCATGAGCAGAACATCCAAGAAATATGGGATAACATCAAGAGACCAAATTTAAGAGTCATTGGGATACAGGAAGGGACAGAGTTTCAAACCAAAGGAATGAGCAATCTATTCAATGAAATAATACGAGAAAACTTACCTGACTTCAAGAATGAGACAGAATCCCAAATCCTAGAAGCCTACAGGACGCCGAATGTGCAAAATCATAAGAGATCCACACCTTGACACATTATAATGAAGATGCCCAACATACAGAATAAGGAGAGAATTTTAAAAGCTACAAGAGAAAGGAAGCAGATTACATTTAGGGGTAAGCCAATCAGGATAACAGCTGATCTTTCAACACAGACTCTGAAAGCTAGAAGATCCTGGAATGACATATATCAAACACTGAAAGAAAATGGGTTCCAACCAAGAATTGTGTATCCAGCGAAATTAAGCTTCAGGATGGAAGATGAAATTAAAACCTTCCACGATAAACAAAAGTTAAAAGAATTTGCAGCTAGAAAACCATCTCTTCTAAACATCCTTGGCAAAACATTACAGGAGGAGGAAATGGAAAATAACAATGAAAACCAACAGTGGGAGGTAGGACAGTAAAGAGGGGAAATAATCAAAGAGGAAAACAAACCATGTTTAGTAACATAAATAAACAAATATGGCTGGAAGAACAACCCATATCTCAATAATAACCCTAAATGTTAATGGCTTAAACTCACCAATTAAGAGACACAGGCTAGTAGAATGGATCACAAAACAAGACCCAACAATATGCTGCCTACAGGAGACGCATTTGATAGGAAAAGACATACATAGGCTGAAGGTGAAAGGTTGGGAAAAATCATATCACTCATATGGACTTTGGAAACAAGCAGGTGTGTCCATACTCATATCAAATAAAATAGATTTCAAACCCAAGTTAATCAAAAGGGATAAAGAGGGACACTACATACTGCTTAAGGGAACCATACACCAACAAGACATAACAATCATAAATATATATGCCCCTAACAATGGTGCAGCTATGTTCATCAAACAAACTCTTCTCAAGTTCAAGAGTCTAATAGACCACCATACAATAATCATGGGAGACTTCAACACACCTCTTTCACCAATGGACAGATCTTCCAAACAAAAGTTGAATAAGGAAACTATAGAACTCAATTACACAATTAATAACCTAGACTTAATTGACATATATAGAATATACTACCCAACATCAAGCAGTTACACTTTTTTCTCAGCAGCACATGGATCCCTCTCAAAAATAGATCACATATTATGTCACAGGGCAACTCTTAGACAATATAAAGGATTAGAGATAATACCATGCATCTTATCTGATCATAATGGAATGAAACTGAAAATCAACGATAAAAGAAGGAAGGAAAAAGCATACATCACTTGGAGAATGAACAATAGGTTACTGAATGATCAATGGGTTATAGAAGACATCAAGGAGGAAATTAAAAAATTCTTAGAGATAAATGAAAACACAGACACAACATATCGGAATCTATGGGACACATTGAAAGCAGATCTAAGAGGAAAATTCATTGCGTGGAGTTCATTCCTTAAAAAAAGAAAAAAACAACAAATAAATGATCTCATACTTCATCTCAAAATCCTAGAAAAAGAAGAGCAAAACAACAGCAAAAGAAGTAGAAGGCAAGAAATAATGAAAATCAGAGCTGAAATTAATGAAATCGAAACAAAAGAAACAAATTGAAAAAATTGACAAAACTAAAAGTTGGTTCTTTGAAAAAATAAACAAAATCGACAGACCCTTAGCCATGCTAGCAAAAAGAAGAAGAGAGAGAACTCAAATTACTAGCATACGGGATGAAAAAGGCAATATCAGAACAGACACTTCAGAAATACAGAAGATAATCAAAAATTATTTTGAATCCTTATACTCCAATAAATTAGAAGATAGTGAAGGCATAGATAAATTTCTTAAGTCATATGATCTGCCCAGATTGAGTCAGGAGGATATAGACAACCTAAACAGACCAATATCAATGGAGGAAATAGAAGAACCCATAAAAAGATTACCAACTAAGAAAAGCCCAGGACCTGATGGGTATACAGCAGAGTTTTACAAAACCTTTAAAGAGGAACTAATACCAATACTTTTCAAGCTACTTCAGGAAATAGAAAAAGAGGGAGAACTTCCAAATTCATTCTACAAGGCCAACATCACCCTGATACCTAAACCAGACAAAGACACTTCAAAGAAAGAAAACTACAGACCAATATCTCTAATGAACCTAGATGCAGAAATCCTCAATAAAATTCTGGCGAATTGGATACAAAAACATATCAAAAAAATTGTGCACCAGGATCAAGTAGGATTCATCCCTGGGATGCAAGGCTGGTTCAATATACGGAAATCAATAAATGTTATTCACCACATCAATAGACTTAAAAATAAGAACCATATGATCATCTTGATAGATGCGGAAAAAGCATTCGACAAAGTACAACATCCCTTTATGTTCAAAACTCTAGAAAAACTAGGGATAACAGGAACATACCTCAATATTGTAAAAGCAATCTATGCTAAGCCTCAGGCTAGCATCATTCTGAATGGAGAAAAATTGAAGGCATTCCCTCTAAAATCTGGAACAAGACAGGGATGCCCTCTCTCACCACTTCTGTTCAACATAGTTCTCGAAACACTGGACAGAGCAATTAGACAGATGAAAGAAATTAAAGGCATAAAAATAGGAAAAGAAGAACTTAAATTATCACTATTTGCTGATGACATGATTCTATACCTAGCAGACCCAAAAGGGTCTACAAAGAAACTATTAGAGCTAATGCATGAATTCAGCAAAGTGGCAGGATATAAAATCAACACGCACAAATCAAAGGCATTCCTGTATATCAGCGACAAATCCTCTGAAATGGAAATGAGGACAACCACTCCATTCACAATATCTTCAAAAAAAAATAAAATACTTGGGAATCAACCTAACAAAAGAGGTGAAAGACTTATACAATGAAAACTACAGAACCCTAAAGAGAGAAATAGAAGAAGATCTTAGAAGATGGAAAAATATACCCTGTTTATGCATAGGTAGAACTAACATCATCAAAATGGCGATATTACCAAAAGTTCTCTATAGGTTTAATGCAATGCCAATCAAAATCCCAACGGCATTTCTTGTAGAAATAGAGAAAGCAATCATGAAATTCATATGGAAAAATAAAAGACCCAGAATAGCAAAAACAATGCTAAGCAGGAAGTGTGAATCAGCCGGTATAGCGATACCAGACTTCAAACTATACTACAGAGCAATAGTAACAAAAATAGCATGGTACTGGTACCAAAACAGGCGGGTGGACCAATGGTACAGAATAGAGGACACAGAAACCAATCCACAAAACTACAACTATCTTATATTTGATAAAGGGGCTAAAAGCATGCAATGGAGGAAGGATAGCATCTTCAACAAATGGTGCTGGGAAAACTGGAAATCCATGTGCAACAAAATGAAACTGAATCCCTTTCTCTCGCCATGCACAAAAGTGAATTCAAAATGGATCAAGGAGCTTGATATCAAATCAGAGACACGCTGTCTGATAGAAGAAAAAGTTGGCTACGATCTACATACTGTGGGGTCGGGCTCCAAATTCCTCAATAGGACACCCATAGCACAAAAGTTAATAACTAGAATCAACAAATGGGACTTACTCAAACTAAAAAGTTTTTTCTCAGCAAAAGAAACAATAAGAGAGGTAAATAGGGAGCCTACATACTGGGAACAAATCTTTACTCCTCACACTTCAGATAGAGCCCTAATATCCAGAGTATACAAAGAACTCAAAAAATTAGACAATAAAATAACAAACAACCCAATCAACAAATGGGCCAAGGACCTGAACAGACACTTCTTAGAGGAGGACATACAATCAATCAACAAGTACATGAAAAAATGCTCACCATCTCTAGCAGTCAGAGAAATGCAAATCAAAACCACCCTAAGATACCATCTCACTCCAGTAAGATTGGCAGCCATTATGAAGTCAAACAACAAGTGCTGGTGAGGATGTGGGGAAAAGGGTACACTTGTACATTGCTGGTGGGACTGCAAATCGGTGCAGCCAATTTGGAAAGCAGTATGGAGATTTCTTGGAAAGCTTGGAATGGAGCCACCATTTGACCCAGCTATTCCCCTTCTCGGTCTATTCCCTAAAGACCTAAAAAGAGCATGCTACAGGGACACTGCTACATCGATGTTCATAGCAGCACAATTCACAATAGCAAGACTGTGGAACCAACCTAGATGCCCTTCAGTAGACGAATGGATAAAAAAAATGTGGCATTTATACACAATGGAGTATTACTCTGCATTAAAAAATGGCAAAATCATAGAATTTGCAGGGAAATGGATGGCATTAGAGCAGATTATGCTAAGTGAAGCTAGCCAATCCCTAAAAAACAAATGCCAAATGTCTTCTTTGATATAAGGAGAGTAACTAAGAACAGAGTAGGAACGAAGAGCGTGAGAAGAAGATTAACATTAAACAGGGATGAGAGATGGGAGGGAAAGGGAGAGAGAAGGGAAATTGCATGGAAATGGAAGGAGACCCTCAGGGTTATACAAAAGTACATACAAGAGGAAGTGAGGAAAAAGGGAAAAATAATACAAGGGGGACAAATGAATGACAGTAGAGGGGGCAGAGAGAGAAGAGGGGAGGGGAGGTGAGGGGAGGGGGGATAGTAGAGGATAGGAAAGGTAGCAGAACATGACAGTCACTAGTATGGCAATATGTAAATTAATGGATGTGTAACTGATGTGATCCTGCAATCTGTATATGGGGTAAAAATGGGATCTCATAACCCACTTGAATCAAAGGTTGACATATGATATATCAAGAACTATGTAATGTTTTGAATAACCAACTATAAAAAATTTAAAAAAAAAGAAAGTTAGATTAAAGGTCAGTTCTAATAATAAAAAAAAACTTATAGTCATACAGGAGAAAAATGTTATTTTAGTATGACACAAAGTTTTAGGATGGCTTATTATCCACAAAACTGATACAAGTCGGTAGTTTAGAGAAAGAAAATTTTATTAAATAGCGATTTAATTAATTAATGTATTAATTACATTGAATCAAATTGAATTAATAGAGAGATAATACAATAATCATAAATAGGTTCTTTAGTGTGGATATGAGTTGCAAATTCAAATACCTATAAGGATGAAGAGATATTATAAATAACCTATATTTCTAGTATTTGAAAAGTCAGTAGTAAAAAAAAAAATACCAGCACTAGAAATATCATCTTTACTCTTCTTTAAGTATGATGTATTAATAAGACAAAGCATGTATGCTTTGGAATTTTATATCTAAAATTCAAAATGGAAAATATATACTTGACAATTATTTATTTTCTTTTATGATTTATTTTTCAGTTATAACTAGAGACCTAGCAAATGAAATAGAAAAAGAGGGAACACTTCCAAACACATTGTATGAGGTCAATATCACCCTGATTCCAAAACCAAACAAAGGCACATCAAGAAAGAAAACTTCCGACCAATATTTCTAATAAATATAGATGCAAAAATTCTCAATAAAATTCTGGCACATCGAATACAAAAACATGTCAAAAATATAGTGCATCATGATCAAGTAGGGTTCATTCCAGGAATGCAAGGTTGGTTCAGCATATGGAGGTCAATAAATGTAATTCATCACATTAATAAATTCAAAGATATACATCATATGATCATCTCAATAGATGCTGAGAACGTATTTGATAAAATACAGCATTCCTTCCTGTTCAAAACGCGAGAAAAACTAAGGATAACAGGAACATACCTCAACATCATAAAGGCTATCTATGCTAAGCCCCAGGCCAACATCATTCTAAATGGAGAAAAATTAAAAGCATTCCCTCTAAAACCTGGAACAAGACAATGCCCTCTGTCACCACTTCTATTTAACATAGTTCTTGAAACTCTAGCCAGAGCAATCAGACAGATGAAAGAAATTAAAGGGATGTGGATAGGAAAAGAAGAACTCAAATTATCATGATTTGCAGATGATATTATTCTATACCTAGAAGACCCAAAACATTCCACCAGAAATCTCCTAGAACTAATAAATAAATTGAGCAAAGTAGCTGGATATAAAATCAACACCCTTAAATCAAAGGCATTTCTTTACATCAGTGAAAAATCCACCGAAAGTGAAACTAGTGAAACCACCCCATTTACAATAGCCTCAATAAAAATAAAACATTTGGGAATAAATTTAACAAAAGAGATGAAAGACCTCTACAATGAAAACTAACATGTTTAAAAAAAAATAAGAAGAGCTTAGAAGATGGAAAGATCTACCTCGTTCTTGGATAGGCAGAATTAATGTTGGAAAAATGACCATACTACTAAAATCAGTATACAGATTCAATGCAATCCCAATCAAAATCCTAATGGCATTCCTTATAGAAATAGAAAAAGCAATCATGAAATTCATCTGGTAAAATAAGAAATCCCAAATAGCCAAAGCAATCCTTAGCAAGAAGAGTGAAGCTGGTGGCATTACTATTCCAGACCTAAAACTGTACTACAGAGAATTAGTAATAAAAACAGCATGGTATTGGCAACAAAATAGAACTGAAGACCAATGGTACAGAGTAAAGAACACAGAGTGTAGCCCACATAACTGCAGTTATCTTATATTAGACAAAGGCACCTCTTTGTGCCTCTTCAACAAGTATTTTTTCCCAACAAAAGCTGGGAAAACTGGAAATCCACATGTAAAAAATGGAATTAAACCTCTATTTCTCACCATGCACAAAACTCAAATCAAAGTGGATCAAGGACCTAGGAATTAAACCAGCAACCTTGTGCATAATGGAAGAAAAAGTAGGCCCAAATGCCCATCATGTTGGATTAGGCCCCAACTTTCTTAATAAAAATCCAGTAGCTCAAGATTTAAAGCCAAGTATCAATAAATGGGATGGATTCAAACTAAAAAGCTTCTTCTCAAAGAAACAATTAGTGAGGTGAATAAAGGACCTAAAGAATGGGAGTAAATCTTTACCACAAGCACATGAGATACAGCACTAATCTCTAGGATATATAAAGAATACAAAAAACTTAACACCAAAACAATAAATAACCCAATCAATAAATGGGCCAAGGAACTGAATAGACACTTATCAAAAGAGGATATACAATCAATCAACAAACATGTGAAAAAACATTCAACATCTCTAGCAATTAGAGAAATGTGAATCAAAACTAAGATTTCATCTCACTCCAGACAGAATGGCAGCTATTAAGAATACAAATAACAATAAGGGTTGGCAAGGATGTGAAGGAAAATGCACATTCATACATTGCTGGTGGGACTGCTATTTTGTGAAGCAGTATGGAAATTCCTTGGAAAACTTGTAATGGAACCACCATTTGACCTATTTATCCTACTCCTCTGTTTACACCCAAAGGACTTAAAAACAGCACACTACAGGGACACAGCCACATCCATATTTATAACAGCACAATTCACAATAGCTAAACTGTGGAACCAATCTAGATGCCTGTCATTAGATGAATGGATAAAGAAAATGTAATATATATACACAATGAAATATTACTCAGCATTAAAAGAGAATAAAATCATGGCATTTGCAGGTAAAAGCATGAAGTTGGAGAAGATAATGCTAAGTGAAGCAAGCCAATGGTGGAGAAGTATGAGAGGAATAGAGGAACTTTAGATAGGGCAAAGGGAAGGGAGGGGAAAGGAGGGGGCAAAGGGGTAGGAATGATAATGGAATGAACTTGACGTCATCACCCTAAGTTTACATATGAAGACACAACTAGTATAAAAATACTTTGTGTACAATCAATGACTTGAAAAATTGTGCTCTATATGTATAATAGGAAATGAATTGCATTCTGCCATCATGTATAACAAATTAGAATAAATAAAAATATTAAAACATTGATTTTAATTTTTATATCAAATGTCATAATTGACTGTGAGAAAATTATCTGTATTCTTTCTTACTCAATTTAACCGATTCATGAGTGAATATTTCTCAATAGCTAAAATACATGTCATTTCTTGATTTTATACTTCTTACAATTTCCATGCCTAAAATGTTCAGACTGTCACTACAACAGAAGAAATTAGTGGTAGTAGTGGCCTTCTTAATGTCTAATTTCTAATTAACTCAACAGAAGGATTTTGTTTTTAACCATACGTTGTTGTATCAATCCATATATATATTGTCAATAAGTTGAGCTACAGTAAGTATTTTTAGAGATGCATAACTGCTAATGTTTGCTACACTTATTTTGTGTTATATTCAGTAGAGCTTAATTTATATAGTTAAAAGAAGCAAATAATTTTTCTTTTAATTTTTTTCCTTTTAGTTGTCAATGGACCTTTACTTTATTTATTTATATGTGGTGCTGAGAATCAAATCCAGTACCTCACACATGCAAGGCAAGCACTCTATCACTGAGCCACAACCCCAGCTCTGAAGAAAAATATTTTGACAGTATTTTTAAAATAAATAATAAACTTATAACAATATAAGCCTTACAAAAAAAAAGGTTTAAAAAAATCAACAAAGCAGGACTGGAGATGTAGCTCAGTGGTAGAGCAATTGCCTGGCATGTGTGAAGCCATGGATTCAATTTCCAGTACCAGAAAGAAAAAAAAATCAATAAAATGCAAAAACAAACCCTGTTGAAATTTGGCTTTTTATTAGTTCACTGAAATTTTCATTAGTGAATCACCTTGCATTTTGGTTGCTTGTTTTGGTTGTTGCTATTGCCTTGGATTTTACCCAAGGCCTGCACATGCTAGGCAAGTGCTCCACCACTGAGCTATGTCCCTGGACCTCTTTGTTATTTTTTCTTGGAGATGGCAACTCTTTTGGCTTATCCTAATCATCCCACTTTTAACAGATATCATACAAATATATTAATCTCCTTGTACTTCTGTTAAAAAAGAAACAATAGCACAAACCATAATAGCACACTGCACCTAACATTTGAAAAGACCTGGCAAAACACCACTTTAGTAAAACATCTGCTATTCAGCACCTCCTGAGTATTGCCAAGTATAAGGCTAGTATTGACACATTTTTAAAAACTTTCTACAAAAACTCAGAAGTTGGGATTTTGGTATGTAACTTCTGAATTTTAAAATAATTCAAATTTTTGAAAATGAAAACAAAACACTGTAGGATAAATGATACATCTCTATGACTTGAGAACTCCAAGTGAGCAGTCTTGACTTCTGGTACAGATACTTTTTTTTTTTTAATTATGATACATTGGGCTTTTAACTGGTAATTGTGAGAAAATAAGTTTTCTTCTGTTGTTTTCTTCCTGAGCAGATAAATTTCATAAGCTAAAGTAAGTATAAAGCTTTATGGATATACAGCAACTTAAAAAAATAAGGTGACTTTTCTCTAAAATAGACTGTTGATCCATAACTTAAAATCATTTGCAAGCATAAAGAAAATCTTTATTTTTTTTTAAATCAGACCCTTAACAATGATATTGAATAATGGGAGAATCATTGCATTCTTCATTTACAAGTGAATTAGCATAACAAAGCCTATTAATGTGAGCATTCAGAAGGCTCTGATTAATACATTAATCCTTATATTTTACAGTGGGACTTATTTTTATCAATAATTTAGGAAAATTCACGTTTTTCCCCTTCGAAATATTAACTCTTCAGGTACTATCATTTTACCCAGTAAATTTCAGGCCTGAAGAAGGATGGAGCCCTTGCTAGAAAGAGTTCCAGTGCAGGGAGAGGGATTAGGTCCTAAACTGCACTTGAAGGCTTGTATTTTCCATGGCCATTGCTTCAATAAGATATTCATTCTATAACCAAACTTTTACTATCTTCCTCTCACCCAGTTACTTGCTGAATGGGTTCTAAAAGTCTCTTTAATTAGATTCCTATAGCCAGACCTGTTGGTGCATGCCTATAATCCCAGCTGCTCAAGAGGCTGAGGCAGGAGGATTACAAGTTCAAAGCCAGTCTCAGCAATTTATAGAAGCCCTAATCAACTTAGAAAGACCCTGTCTCAAAAAAAAATAATTAATTAATTAATTAATTAATTAAATTAAATAAAAAGGACTGTAGATGTGTCTCAGTGGTTAAGTGCCCCTGGGTTCAATCTCTGGTAGTAGTAATAATAAAAATAGTAATAATAAAAATAATAATAATGCCTATAGTTTTCCTTTCATGGTAATGAAAGAATTTAGTAAGGACTCATTAACTGTGTGGTCATACAAAGGATACTCAAAAGTTTCAGTTTGGGTGGGATAATTGTATAGTTCAGAATTTGGGCTTTTCCTTTTTTTTGCAAATTTCATTGGGAAATGATACATTTTTGATGGAATCCAATATTTACACAGTGTTGATGTATTCAATTCCTTATTGTCACTAACAAATATTTTTGCTAATTTAGTCTATTTTGGCACTTTATATCATCTTTAAATGTATGAATTTGAAATGGCAAAACTGGAAAAGCAAATATTGTCAATTTTTATAAAATCCTAGCCAATTGACCCAACAAGAAATTCAATCCACTTTCCTTTGGCTATTGCTTTCCTGTCCTCAGGGTCACAAAATCATTTAGGAAACTTGTCCAGATATGGAAGAACTATGCGGATCGCTGCAAGGCACACCACCTCAATGATGGTGCTTTGGTTCTAGAAGCCAGTCCTCCAGCAGACCTTGAAGACAACAGAATTCACCCAGAAGCAAAGGCCTTCTAAGTACTATCTCCTCCTATTCCCATTTACCATACTCTAAACCTGAGTTCCTTGAGCATTTATCTCACTCAGGAGTCAGGCAGTCAAAAACTAAAGCCTAGAAAACAGATTGTCTGAAAACAGCTTGTATTTTAGCCTAACAACAGAAATTCTTTCAGGGAAGGATGCACAATTCTTGCTGAATTGGCTAAAACAAACTCAAATTATTATCTCCAGAATTTTCCCATTGCATTAATTCTGTTCTTTCAATTGTAGATTTCATAGCAGTAATGATAATGCCATGTAGTGGTTAATATCACATAAACTAGATAAAAGTAGGCTGCTGAACCAAAATATCCCAAACAGAAAACTTTTTCACAAAAGCCACATACCAATATTTAATTTGGTCACAAACTCACATTTAAGCAAGAAAGTTTTAGGATTTGAGTCTGACTTAGAATTGGCAGAATCTCATTCTTGCCAGGTTATTGATTTTTGTATGTTTGGATGAAACATCTAATTCCATGGTTGTCCATCTATAAATTGTGACCATGAAAGTGCTCTGTTTATCTACATACCATGCTATTTTTACCTTAGGTCTGAAAATATAATATAACCCATGTGTGGTATTATTTTTTGAAAGTTTATAAATTCTTTTGTGATTTGTAAAATTCAAATTTGCTTCAGAGCATTAATAAATGCCTGATAAGTTTCTTCATTACATATTTAAAAAAATCAGTAAATAGAGTGAAATTATTATGCTGGGAGTAATATTTGTCTGGAAATTTTGGGATATTTAAATTCGGTATTCAAGGGGGTCAGGAAGGTCAAATGATTCTACTGCAACACTTTTTAAAAAGCCATAAAGCTACTGAATGAAATCAGATTTTCAAAGGCATAAAAGAACTGTGAAAGCAAGGATGACTAGGTGACTTACGATTACTGAGAAGATAGAATTACTCCAAGTGAGCTGAGGATTAAAAGGTGGGTTAGCTCTGTGGTCATTTGCTGATACTGAATTTGGCTTTAGGTTCAGCCTTAGCCTGGGGACAAGGGGGCTTTCTCAGCCAAAAGGAAAGAGAAAAACCAGAAATCGGTCTTTCTCAGGAAAGTATGGGAGCCTGAAGAGCTCCATTGAACTCTTCTTAAAGTTAGAGTGAATCTCCTTCAATTATTCAATAACCAAGGGACAATAAAATGAAGGAGTGTGTCTTTCCATATGCAATTAGAAATACCCATAAAACATTTCTCAAATTTTCAAGCTGTTTAGGACAAGAGGCTAGAGAGTGGAACTTATAACCTTTGATGCTGCAAATAATCTCCTAGTATCATTTTAGGGTTTAGGAGACATATATCCTGGAAGGGCTTCAAGACAGAGATAGACTGAGTTTTACTAAAACTATCATCCAGAGCCTAGCCAGTACAATCCCTGACTGGACTCAAGCCTCAGCCATGCTATTGCCTAACCATAAAAGGGAGTTATCCTCTGGATTAGAAGACAATACCATCTGAACCCTCTAAGATTCTTCTAGGCACAAGTTCTCATATAGTATAAAAAGTGAATACAATTCATAATGGGAAACCAAAGACAACATATGATCCAGGCACATTTTGCAAAGCCACGGGGAAACATTCTAAGATATTGATTGTTAGCAATTTCCTCATTGGGTTAACATTACAGAGTATATTTACTCAAACTAAGATGACTGTGATGTCACTGGGTGATATAATCTAATAGACCATCATTATGTATGTGGTCCATCGGTGACCAAAACATTGTTATGACTCATGACTATAAATAGCAGAGATTTTAAATAATTTATAATTCATGTGTTCCAAAAATTGAGGAAGAATTTAATAATATGGGAGAAGGGATTGATAAATTCACTCCTGAAATTATTTGCTGGGTTTTACTGGTTCAAAGAAAAAAGAGAGAGAGGGACAAGAGGAACATAAGGAGACCCTATCCTTCATCTTGTCCAGTTGTATAAGAACATTTGCTGAGTAATGTCTATCCCCATCTGCAAATACTGTTCAACTTTCTCCATCCTCTCTTTGCCTCTATGGAAGCCAGGAGTTGAGGTGTAACGTATAGTGAGTACCACCTGGTGTCCACTGAATTCTGGCTTCCCCTCAGGTTTAACCAATAAGAGGCTCCTGTAGGATAGTGTACTTCGTGATATTTTTTTCATGATTGCCACATACCATTTGCAACAAAATTTAATTTTAATATAATTTAAAATTTAATTTAACTTCATCTAATGCCTCAATTGCAACAGTGAAAAACTAGATTTCATTAACCATTCAATTCTAGTTGTCATAGTGGGTTCTCCCTATTGCAGCTTCAGGTTGCTTCGTCATTCTTTAAACACTGCCCACAACATTGGGCACCTGACTGACAGATCTGAATCACTAAGAAAAGGATGACTCTATATGCCATTGGGTAGTTATCTAGGACCCTGTGATATTACATTTTTGACCTTCAAATGAAGAATAGAAGTATAGTAGCCTGTATTCAAAGTAATCTGTGTAAAGAATAAATCTGATTTTTAAAATTCTCCTATTTTAACTCCTTCAGAGTGCTCATCGTAATTCTGGCAAGACTAAATTTAAACACATTTCCAGACTAAATTTAAACCTATTTCCTTTATACTTTGAAATAGTCATAACCAATTACTACCCAGATCTCTAGAGTTATTTTCCCATCTTTTCCATATTAATTATTCTAAACTATATCTAACTTACCACCTCAATGTCTTGGAACAAGTTTTTATCTCTAGACAAAATGTTTTCAAATCCTATTTCTGGATAATTTCTATTTGTCCTTCAAAGGTCAACTCAAACTCCACTTGCTCCAGGAAGTCTTCCACTGCCCTCTGCTCCTTAACATCTATTTATTTTTACATAGGATCCTGTGTACATGGCTATTATAGCATCCATTACTCTGTCAGATTTAGTTTATTGTCTATATTTTTACTAGCTTGTAAGTTCCTTGCATTGGGGAACTGCATCTTATTTGAATTATCAGTGCTTAGCAAAGTTAACTGTCATACAAGAACAGTTTCATAGATGTTGAGTAAATGAACAAATAAAAAAGGGACTTGTATATTGCTTTAATTTCTGACTGTATGAAAATGGATCAATCCTCCTTCACAAGTTTCATGAGCAAAGTTCAACCTCAAGGCATCTGAACCTTTCTTTGTCCAAGTTTGTCCAGATTTCTCAGAAATTAAGTACAAGCTTACTACATTCAGAAGCTCTGACTTATTTGTGAAAAGAGTCTACCCTGAACTCTCATCTCTTTCCCTTACTATTGAATTAGACTGACAACTTAAATGTAAACTAAAGATAATTTTCCTCTATATTTAGCTTTTTAAAGGAAAAACCCTGTCATAGATAAGCCTTCTAAAGAACAGGGTCTGAGGCTGGGATTGGACTGATGGAGGTATGCTCTCAATAACAATAATTTTGAGGAAGCAAGGGAAGAAAAACTGGGCACAGGTGAGGTTAAATGAGTCACAGTGGAAATAATGGCTTCAGTTTTCACACAGGGAGCTCTTCACCTCCAGAAGCCTTTCAGAGAAACTCAAATCCTGGCAAGGGCCTCAGGTGTTACTGCAGTATTGTCCAGTCACTGGCTGCCAACTTCACTGGAGGCAGAGTCTAACCTTAGGTGGGGAAGCTTCTTCTGCTTAGAACAACTTCCACAATGACATGCACCCCTGAGCTGCAAGAATCAACCTCCCCAGCAGTCAGGGGATTTGTATGATAAGCCACAGCATCAAGGACCTGTCAACTGTCAAGATGCTTTAATCCACAAGCTTCCTAGTATGTCCACTCCATCTTGGAGCATCTCTTTCAGGATTTTGATTGGTTGTTTGACTTGGAAAAATTTAAAAGAAGGAAGCACGATAAACTATGGGTCCCGTTAGTGCTTCTGGTTTTCAAGTTTGGAGACATGCTATTTCAGATTCTTCACACCCTTGATTGGAACCTATGCCAATCTGGTGTGCCACAAAAGCCTTTAATGTTAAGGGTTCTGAACCTTGAAAACAGATTTCATTCTCAGGTGGTTTTAAAGAAGTCTTATCACTTTGCCATACTTCAGTTTTTTTTTTGTTTGTTTGTTTGTTTTTTGTTTTGGCACCCAGGATTGAACTCGGGGGCACTCTACATCCCCAGCCCTGTTTTGTATTTTATTTAGAGACAGGGTCTCACTGAGTTTCTTAGCACCTTGATTTTGCTGGGAATGGCTTTGAACTTGCCATGCTCTTGTCTCCGCCTCCCAAGACACTGGGATTACAGGTGTACACCACTGAAAAATTTTTAATAAATAAAATATTAAATGCTTGCTATTTTATATCCTCTCTCAATCCATTCCCTTTTTCCTTTTCAAGACCAATTTCATCCTAAATTGGAGGCCTTATATATGTTTATTAGGGTGCTCATATAACACATAAGAAATTAGTATCCAGAATAAATTTTACATCAACAAGCAAAAGAGACAAACTACTCAAGAGAAAGAGGAAAGGTGAAAAGGAGAGTAATGGAAAAATAACCCAAATTGCCAATAAACCTATTAAACATGCTCAAAGTACTAGTCAGGGAATTATATATTAAATGTATAATGCAATTTCATTTTATATCTATCAGGTTGTCAAAAATTAATGAGTCCCTCACACTTGTTTTTTATCTCTTTTTCCCATTGATGCATTTGGACTGTGAATTAAACCTATTTGGACTTTTTTATGACACTCTTTTGTATTAAAGAAACCCTATTTCTCTGAAGTCATGCTAGTCTAAATAAAAGACACATAGTCATTGATTTTTGTTTCTTTAAAAAATATATACATATATAAATATATATATATATATAGAGAGAGAGAGATTAACAAGACTGCAAGGCCTTTATTTGTAAAAAGTTGTCATTTTACTTCAAAGGATTTTCTTTTTCTACATCTCTCTTTTTAAGTCATAAAATATTTCAAATAATTGTGACATATAGGCAAGTATATATGTTGTTGGTCCATGTTTTTTTAAATTAGTAGGTGAATGCTTTTCTCATTATGTTTTGCTGCTGGATGATACTGATATGATCCCTTGGTTGATTTTTCCTCTTTTGCTTTAAATTGAAGATTAGTTCATAGTTCCTCATTTAACATGAAGTTATTCCCCCAAAATATACCTCTCGTTTTTGTTATTTAAAATGGGACACCCAGGTACTTTGGTTAGATAGAATTATTTTCATAGTGAGGCACAAGAAGAATCCAAATGGAATTCAGAATTCAGAGGTAGCTACTGAATCCACTTTTGGTGTTACTTCAAAGTCATTACATCCAAAAGAGCCTGGAGAAAATTTAGTTAATGACAAAGCATCCCCCGTAGGTTGAGTTTGAATTGCGTCTGTATCACTGCCACTATAAATATTAAACCACAGTCACAGAGGATTACATTTGTCTACAGTCAGTACACTTACAAGATGCAGACATTGACCTTAAATATCCAACAATCACCTTTGCAAGGAAGCCAATACTACCACTGGGATTCTATGATTTGTTTTGAGAAACATATGTAGAGCTTGGTTTTCTGGTCTGCTGCATCCATATCAACATCAGGACACCTACTTTTGTTTTAATAATCCAACCTCTCAGCCTCATCTCTTCTAATATTGACCTTTGCTCAACTAACCATAACTACTAATAAAATCCTCCTTGGCTGTCCCATCGCTGTCTTATAATATAAATTAAAAGGACAGCATTCTAGAACCCTATTAAATCAATAGCTGTTGAAAGTCAAAATGTCAAATGAATGAGAAATAGGGTTATATAAAGTTGGGGATAGAGGAGAGAGATTACCAAGCTACAAAATTAAAGAGAAAGCCAAAGTTTTAAAATTAGTTGGCTAATGCACTATCCTGATATACAACAAAATAAAACAGAGTAGCATCAGTATTTAAAGTATTTTTTATTCACATTAAGAATGCAAAATTCTTAAATCTGTAGTGATTTGAGTATATTGAATCCTTTATTATAATAAAATATTTCCCTAGAATATCAGTTTTACTGTTTTATTTTTTAAGGAAATATTCTTTCTTCCCATAATTCTACTCATTTTAAGTTTGTATTTTGAGCAATTTGTTTTAAATTGTGTAGTATAAGTTACTGACTTCATGATGCAAGAAAGTTTTATAAATCTCCTTGGTTTATAAAACAATATTCTGCTTTTTTGTTTGTACCAGTATTTATAGACATAAGTAATATTAGTTCATTTTTGTTTAAGCTTCATACTTTATTGATAATAAAGTCATTGTTCAGAGAAATTACATAACTTGCTGATGTTCATTAAACTACGTAGTGTTTCAGAATTCTAAACTGAGGTTTAACTCTATCCTGTACCATATCTCCAGATCAAATGTACTCTAATATGGAGAGTAGGGTGTGGGCAATGGCACTACTGTGGCACCTATTTCCCTTGTCATTTGAGACATTTCACATTGAATCTCATAGAGACTAAGAGAGAACTTGAATAGTTTCTGCCTTGACCCTAAATGGCACCAGAAATGGTCCATATTCATTAATCACCAGCATAATTCTTCTCCTTCTCCTTATCTAGTAGTGTTTTTCAGTTGCCTAGAAATTATAAGATCTTAATCCTCAGTTCTCAGGAAATCATAAGGGGGAAAAAGAAATAAAAGCCAAAATGAAGATGCACATGGCTGAATGTAGCTTTTCCAGTTGATTTATCTCTTTTACTCTCTATTCTTACTTTGTTTCATTTTGGTTGGTTTTATTTGGCCATTTCCATGTCATTGGTAGTGATTGTACAATTTCTCTGTCTTTTCTGTGGACGGCGGAATATCTGCATGTTACTTTAAGTTACCTCACATTAACAACAGTTTTCAAACCCCTGTGCCAAGCTTTTTTCCATTAGATTACCAGCTATTTAACATGAGAGAGTCATCAATGGCCAGATTGTTCAGGGATGGGATTCATAAAACAAAATATGGAAACTAATAGAAGGACATTGATTCCTGGTCCCATCCAAAGATAGGTCACAAATTAAGTAATAAAGCACACGTTGCGGCTCATGACATTTCATTTCTGTGGACCTGTAGTTAGTAATGCATAAACCATAGGCAGATGCATAAATCTTATACTCTATCTCGATAGGAAACCATATCAAACCAAACAATTTGATCTTTATTGCTATTCTACCTTACCTGTTATAAAAATTTGTATTGCCAATAAATTAAGCTAAAAAAGCAACAAAGAAGATCAATTGGACCTTGTGGTGATTTTGTTCAAAACCAGTATCTATTTTGTTCTTTTGGTTTATTATGTCTCAGTACCTGCTTTGTCTCTCTAAATTCTGGCCCTAATACTTTCAACTGTTTATATAACAACGATTAACAGTGGTTCTTCCAATCTTCCTCTGTCTAACCTACATTTCTTTGTATACGTTGGTATTGAGGACTTTGAGGTCTTCAGAGAAATATTAATGGTTGTACATTCTCACACAATGTCTTTGCTTCTCCCAGGCAGATAAATTCAGGGGTTAAAGTGGGTACCCTTCCAAGCGGAAAGAAAAAAGTTCACACACAAACACACACACACACACACACACACACACACACACACAGGCTTGATAAAACATTGCATATTAGCAGCTTTTAGGAGGTGTAAGATACATATCTGAAAATATGTAGGAGACATAAAATGAATGGAATTGTTGTTGTTGTTGTTGTTTTAAGAGTGTAATTAATCTTGAAAAAGATGGGAAAAAGTTTTTCAAGTGAATTGGTGAAGATTTAGTATCTGAGGTCTAGGAACAACCTCTCTGACTCAAATACTGAATCTGTACCAATATCAGTGTGATCTTAAGGAATTATTCAGCATCTTTACAAATCAGCTTTTTTATCTATAAAATAAGAAAAATATATATGGCTGTTGTGGGGATTACATTTATTGTGTTAAAATATCTAAAGTACTTTGAGCAGTTCCTGCCATATAGTTAAGGCCTATATAATATTTTGTTATTACAATAATCATTATCATTTATTGTTGTTAGTCACTTAACAAACATGCAATGCATCAATCCCATTCCACATGCAAGGCATGGTAAAACTCAAACCAGGAGAATAGAAAAACATAAGACAAATATGTGCCTTCTATGTGTTTAGGACACATGAGCCTTATACTAACAGTGGCGAGAAGGCAGGCAGATACTAGGGACTACAGGGGAAAGAGAACAGTTACTCTTCTCAGATAGGGAAGAAAGTTTCCCCTTTAACGGAGTCCTAAAAATCAATAGAAGTTTCCCAGACAGAAAAGTGGCTAGGAGAGACTATCAATGTAAAAACTGGCTTGTTCTCCTAGAAGAAATTGTTTTGTTTATGACCTGAAGATTGAGTAGAGATTCCCCTCTCTGTATGCAGGTTCCAAATTCAAGGATTCAACCAACCATAGGCTGAAACTATTTTTCTAAAAATTGCATCTGTGTTGTACATGCATTATTTTCATTATTCACTAAACAATACAGTATACATGCAATTTATATAGCACCTATGTTGGTATTATAAATAATCCTGAGGTGATTTAAAGTATACAAGAGGTTTTTCATAGGTTACATGCAAGTACTCCAGGATTTTATTTAAGGCACTTGAGCATCCACAGATTTGGGTATCCACAAAGGGTCCTGGAATCAATCCTTCGTGGATACCAAGAGACAACAGTAGTTTGATTCTAAACAAGGGTGTATGAGGAGTAAATGCCATCAAAAGATAGCAGGCACCAAATAATCAAGGGCTTCTTAATGACCACTCATTAATATAGTATTTATGCTTAGATGCTGAGAAATTTTTCAAGACATTTAGTAAGGCCTGGACAAAGTAGTGGATCATCAACTGTTTCTCTCTCTCTCTCTCTCTCTCTCTCTCTCTCTCTCTCTCTCTCTCTCTCTCTCACACACACACACACACACACACCCCAACGCAGTCCATGACTTTTATTCTTCTAATAATAAACAGATATGTCTACAATTCAAAGAACACTGCAGTATAGCATTTTAGTTTTGTGTTTATATAATTTGAAATACCTAAGAAGAATTATTCAAATAACCAAATTATTTCAGTTCTATAGTCACAGAAACCAGACTAATAAAGTAACAAAAAAGAATCCCTGTCATCCTTTGATTTTAATTTTATAAACAGGAAGAAAGACAAGGGGAAAAAAAGGGCATAAGAAGTAAAGATAAGAGAGTTGGAGGAAGGGAAAGAGATATAGGGAGGGGGGATAAGAAGCGAAACAAAGAAAGAAAATCAATATAGGTTTACAAAGCTAATACAATTCAACTGAAAAGGGAAACAGAACTTATGGAATGAGATCTTCTTGAGAATAGCCAGAAAAAAAAAAAAGGAGATTTCCTTATAATGTTATTACAGTGCAGACTTTCCATCTAATGATCAGGATACCAAAGGATGATTTCAAACCTGTGATTCTTCCGTACAATTAATCCTCTAATTTCATTTTATCTTCAAAGAAAAACATCTTGGCCTACAAATATAATACAAGAATACTATGTGAATTTTACTTGTATCTCCCAACTTCTAGTGGACACACATAAGCAACATCTACCACTCTGCCATTTGAATAGCCAAAATCGATATCTTAGTACATTAAAAGAAATAACCAAACTGATGAAAATGCTGTCTCATTTCATGATCCTTGCCCCTATTCAGAAAGATCAAATCAGCCTGATTAAACTCCCATTTCTTTCTTATAATCTCCAACTTCTTGCAAAACCTTTTCCTCTCCTTTCCTTTAACCTCCTTCATTACTAACCTCTTCAGATGACTTTGTGTAACCCTTAGCAGGATGTGTCAAAATGGAAGCATTGAAGTGCAACTGTGCGGTGTTTCTAAGAGAACTCATCTGACACAGCTAATCAGAAGTCGTTGGTCCACAGGATGAGTGGCATTTTAAACCAGTCATTGAGCACAAAGGAAACGCTCTGCTAAAACATCATTTAAAAATTATAGTGCATGGTCGGTGGTTGATAAGAGAGAGTTGAGGTTTACTTTTTCCTAAATGAGAGGTCTTTTACTACTTAGATGGCAAGCATTTTTTTGTAACAGTTGTTGAAGCATATGAAATGTCCTCCTGTCTGGTAAAAACTTTCTGTGGAAACTAAATCGATTGACTGGATGTAGCCATATTAGTCTGGCTACATGACTAGATAATCTGTAAAATGTAAACAGTAACTAAGACCAGAGCAAGCTGATAAAATAGAGTCCATCAGAACAATTTATCTGGAAAAACACAAAAATGTATCTGGGAGTTCCTTCTCTCATATGTATACCAAACACAGGATATGGAATATAAACACAGAATCAAAAATGATGGAGAAAATAGAAGATCTTATCACTGTATAACTCCCAAAACTTTTCAACACACACAGCTTAGCAGACATATCCCAGGGCCCAATGACACTGGGTCATTTATCTATGTAATTGAAGACCATGCTGATAATATTCTTATCAAGTTCTTACAAACATTTGTACTGCTATTAAGAATCATTATCACATTCTGTAATAGTAATAATAGTTGACATATTTTGAATGACAAAACAAGGGGGGAGTTTAGATATTCGGGGTATGTTTTTGTTTGTTTAATACTTTGTGACATTTGCTTACTATTTCATCCTTGAGTTTACAAGGTCAGCCCTCCATGGGAATCTTCTTAATTCCTCCTGAGAAGAGTGAATGTAATGTGCACATTGTCACTAGAAAGGAAGAGAGAGACCTGATTTTGTCAGCCTGGATGATCCTGCTGGATTTCCTTCAAGTGAGATAATTAAAAGAGAGAAGTAATATTAATCACACTGACATGGCAAGAATGCATTTACCCTAAGCAGAATGTAATTTTAAGTATCAAGATTCATCCACAAATGCTCTCCGGTCATTATAAAAGTATTATCTAAACAAAGTGTTTTACTGTCAAATAAGCATTGATCAAGACCAGAATTGAATGGATTCATGAACCTTTATCGGGGGAGAAAGATTTTTCAAAAGTGGACACTTAAGAAAAAATATTGATGCTGAGGTCATTCCAATAAGTTGTAAAGGTTTTTCTAATCATTACACTTTTTAGGTTCGAAGTAGAAAATTCTTCTTCAAATTTAGCAAAGAACACAAACTTTCAGGTAAACTTGGGCAGTTAGGTGATTTAAAATATCTTTTGAAACATAGTCCTTAAGTTGAAACTTCAAAGGGTCTCTAAACTCAGGAAACTTATTCTAGTCTTGCCATATTACTGATATTTCCTCTAAAATAAGGTACTGTTTAGTGCTCTCCTTTGCTTATCTGATACATCCTTCAGACCAGGAGAAATCACTTAAGGTTGTTTACTCCATATGATTCTACCTTTGTTACAGGATAGGATGAGACAGCTTCTGAATAGACTCACACTCCTCATTGTTTCTTGTATCCAACCAGTTGGGAAAAATGTATTTTTGATTGATTGATTGGTTGGTTGGTTGGTTGGCAGCTGAGATTGAGCCGCATCCACAGCCTGTTTTTATTTTTTATTTTTAAATTGGGTCTTGCAAAGTTGCTTAGGTCCTCTCTAAATTGCTGTGGCTGGCTTTGATTTTGCAATCCTCCAGCCTCAGCCTCCCTAGCTGTTGGGATTACACTCGTATACTATCTGGCTAAAACACATTTATATTTTAATTATTTTCAGAAATAATCTTGAAATGACTTATTTGGCTTTCAGAGATTTAAAAACAGCCTTCCTTTTTCTACCTTTTAACTAAAATGTATTTAAATAAAGTCATTTTTAGAAAATGTTAGGAAAAATAGGAATTCTGGGATATCTCAAATTGCCAACTGAACTTAAAAGAGTAGTTTATGAAAGCATTTAAATATTCTTGAAGTTATTTCGAATTGTCTTAATTTTTTTAGAAAGTGGTTCTATTAGTTTTTCTTTGTCCTTTCTTTGTAAATAATAGAAGTAAAGCAAGATTTTGAGATATCCTGTCCCCTGTACAATTAGACTCTATAAACAATTCTCCATCTCAGAGTCCATGTTAATGTACAATTTTTTAAATATTTTGTTTTAGTTGTAGTTGGACACAATACCTTTATTTTATTTTTATGTGGTGCAGAGGACTGAATCCAGTGCCCTGCACATGCTAGGTGAGTGCTCTATCGCTGAGCCACAACCCCAGCCCCAATATGCAATTATTATTGCAAAGGGTACGCAATATATACATCCATACACAAAGGAGATTTTATGCCATAATCAGAGAGAGACGGTAGGTCTCTAACTTTGAACTATTACAAGGTCACAATAGATCTTAGACTGTTTCATAAGTAGCAAAATAGGCTCTCCATCTCAAAAATTCCCAGAAAAGTACAGGGTAAGGAAGAGTAGGCTCTAGTACACATTCAGATTTTATTTAATTTTTTAAATATTTTTTGTAGTTGTAGATGGACACAAAATATCTTTATTTTTATTTATTTATTTTTATGTGGTGCTGAGGATCGAGCCCAGGGCCTCACCCATGCAAGGCAAGCGCTCTACCACTGAGCTACCCCAGCCCCCACATTCAGATTTTAAAACAGCACATAATAACAGGCAAGAGTATTTTAATGACATATTGTGTTTCAATCCATTCATTTGCTTTTTCAGTCTTTCACTTACCAGGCAATATGCAAATGATGGGATACAAATGAGAATAAAATATTGCCTCATCCTCAAAACCATTATCTAGTAATCTAAGAAACAAATTATGTGGAGTTAAGCGAACTATTAAAATTCAATATAATCACAATAAATTTTACAACAGCAATCTTTTTATCCTCTGCCCATAGCTTAAAACTGAACTCCATATGCCAGAGAGAATATTTACTTAAAGAATCTTAAAGTAAGTCAGTGAGTGACTTATCCACAAATCAAGACCAAATAACAAAATGGAAATAAAACAAAATCTATTAAAGATCAAGCTAAATTATCTCATTTGTTCATCCTATTTATGTACCTGTTGATAATCCAGACTATTTGCCTCTGGGAGAGTAATACCAGCTTCATACTGTTAAGTAACAAGTTCATTTTCAAAGGATTATAAAATGTCCACAGGATACTAATGGAGAACAAGGACTTGAGGGTCATTTCCCCAAACTTCGCCCTCTCTCAGCAGGAAG
This sequence comes from Marmota monax, assembly GCF_021218885.2. Classification (NCBI taxonomy): domain Eukaryota; kingdom Metazoa; phylum Chordata; class Mammalia; order Rodentia; family Sciuridae; genus Marmota; species Marmota monax. The sequence goes on along the minus strand of NW_026695197.1, from coordinate 767,842 downwards.
TTCCTTAGAGATGTCATCAAAATGGAAAATAGAAATTGACAGTGAGGAAATTTAACAGTGATCCACTGTATACTTTGAATAAAGCCCTTGCCACTCTGCCATTGCAACTTATCTTTAAAATGGATGTGTTTCTTTGTCTTCCTCTCTCCTTCTTCCTCTTTCCTAATTTGGGGATGGGAAAGACAGGATTACCTTTCTTCCCCATCCTAGGCAGAGTTTTCTGTCCTTGAGCATACACCCACCACAGAAAGGAGGTAATTCAGACTTGGGGATGGCACTTGCCAATGTGAATGTAGCCCTTATGATTAAAAAAAGGAACAAGTATGGCAGACAGCATCTAGCTTCCTGCCACATTTATGGTTCAATGGAAATATAGTTATTAAATGCCTACCAGATGTGTGCATTATATTGTATTCTTCCAAGTACATAAAATGTTAAAGTAATAAAGGGTTATAGACCCTGTTCTGTTTGACAAGAATTCCAGTTTTAATATTAACAAACAATGCTATGTTTTACCCCCATTTTAATCTAATATTAAAAAGTCATGAAGTGAAAAACTCAGACATATCCTGTGAATAATATTAAACTAATGTTGATTCTTCTGCCCAATGAACTGAAGATCCTAATGGGTGGTGAAAGCTTATTGGAATATTGAAGTTTTCTGGGATGGATGAATGCAGATATAGATAGATACATAATATATGTAAGAGGTCTACACTGATGGAGTATTCCTAAAACAATGGACAAGTATGTGCCTTTCATCAAGGGGCAGGCTGTGCCTCCTTTCCAAGGCACTTGCTCCTGAAGCACTGTCACTGTACGCGTGTGTGTCTGAGCAGATGGTTCCTGCTGCTTTTCACTACCTATTTGCTAATCTAATGGGTTAGTTCTCATTTTCATGAGTGCGGTCGATGCAGGGTGTAGCGCCCTGAAAGACTGTGGAATGTTATAGAATTTATGTCAATTTATAGGTCATTTTATGCTAGTGGGAATTTTAGAATATATTATGATATGTATTCATATTTGAAAGAATTTAGAATGCCATTTTCACGGCTTCATGCAAAATAGTATCTTCTGGCCTCATTATGTCTCATACCAAAATTTGAATGCCATGATCCTAGCGTTTGGCTTCTGTTAAAAGTCTAAGTTAAAAAGGCCACATTGGTCAAAATTTATTTTGCCTCTTCCTTAAAATGTCATCTTTATCTTGTCTCTCAAGGTCTTTCTAAAACTAGAAACTTGACCAAAATTTTCATTATTAGCCTGCTGGTTTGATCACTGATACACTGTGATAGCATCACATTTAGTTTTATTAATTCTTTGGGGGGGATGGAATATACAGTGTCCTCATCCATATCACCAAATAAATTAGGCATTTATCCGGTAAAGTGAGACCAGTAGGGGAAAAATACTAATTGAAAACAAAAAAATCTTCCTTAACTAATACCCAACACCCTCAACTAACTAGATGTGTGACCTTGAGAATTTGCTTATCCTACTGTTTCATTTTTTCTGTTCAGAGGTTATAGCACCTATCTTGATTATCCCAAAGTATAGATAATCAAATGAAAAACAATAAAATCTAGTGGCCTGAAATTATGAAAACTTTATTGAGTGACTATTATCTGACAAGTGCTCTATTCATCAAGTTTTATATTTTTAACATGCAAATACCTTTGGTATATTTACCACAGCATGCTCCCAAATGTTTTAACTCCAAGGTTTATTGATAACTATTAAAGAAAGAAGAACACTTTCTCTGCCTAAATAAGTTTGGAGAAATTGTATTAAATCGAGTTAAACAAGTTCCTTTAAGTTACTTCTCAGAGCTTCATTAATATATTAATGTGCATTGAGAGTCTCCAAGATAATATAGTAAGCAGAATTTTCCCTTTGTATTTCAAGAGTATCTCTTAGTATTATTGTTCTTTGGATCAACTTTAGGAAAATTTTGTTTTATCACTAACCCAAACTAATTCTAATAAAACATAATCTACCTCAGGAGAATCTTCTAAGAAATGGAAGTGAATGGGGGGTAGGAATTACAAACCCATAAGCTCTCCACTGACTCACATTCAATAATCTACTTTCATTGTTGAGAATTTTATACTTTTTTCTAGTTTTAATTCTGGCTTAAAAAATAATGATCTTCTATAATTCCTGTATGATTTTCTTATCTTTCCTTTCTCTCATTCATTTTTCTCCTATAAGGAATATAGAACTAAAAGTGCTTTGAGAAATTAACATTCTTTCTTATCACAAACTCTTCAACTTATTTTCCATAAAATAAGCATGAGAAAGAGAGGGAGAGAAGTGGGGAGGACTATGTATTCATATCAGGAAGCTCTCAGGTCATAAAAATTGTGGAATAACCTAACCAATAAAAATTTGAATCATGGTGAACTAAAGATTAACCATATAAGGGTACTTTATTTTGCCATGAATTTAATTCTTTTAGGCAAACATGAAAGCAGGAGGAGAGAAAAACCACATGTACTGCTGTACAAAGGCTTCTGTCCTCCAGGATTCTGCCAAGGACACAGAGTGCACCTGGAGAATGCACTGGAATTGAAGCCAGCCCATACCTGTGAGCCACCCACTCCTGTATTGAGCTAACAAAGACAATTCCTATAGGCTTAGAAAAGAGAAATCACACAGCAAGGAAATTAAAGCAAATTAAAAAAAATAAACATAAGACAAAACAATAAAACACAAACAAGAAAATATGGGTATACATTTTCATGATTTTTGGATTTGTTAACAGATTTTTTAAATGACATCAAAATCATAAGCAACAAAAGAAAACAGATAATTGAACACCAAAAAATAATAAAATCTGTGCATCAAAAGGCACTATAAAAAAACTACAAAGGGAGAAAATTTTGTAAATCGTATATCTGAGAAGACTAATATAGAGAATATAAATTAAAAGCTTTAATTCACTAATAAAAAGAAAACCAAATTCAAAATGAATAATAATTCTTAACCAAGATTTCTCTAAAAATTGTATATAAAAAGCCAATAAGCATATAAAAATGATCAATATCATTATTCACTGAGAAATGCATATTCAAACCACAATGATAGTACTTCATACCCACTAGAATGGCTAGATTCAAAAAGACAAAAAACAACGAGTTTTGACAAGGCAATGGAAAAACTCGAAACTTTATACATTGCTGATGGAAGTATAAAGTGATACATTTCTTTTGGGAAACAGTCAGTTGCTTGAACATAATATTACCATATGATCTGGCAATTCCAGTTTTAACTATTATCCCAAGAGAAATTAATACACACACAGACAAAAACATGCACAGAAATGTACATCTTTGCATTATTCATAGTAGCCAAAAAGTAAAAACAAAGCAATGTCCATCAATAGACAAAAAGATAAAACAAAATGTACTATATCCATACAAATGAATATCATTTGAAACAGAAAGAAAGTAATCACACCTATCCATGCTTCCACCTGGATGAGCCTTGAAAACATTGCATCTAGAGGAAGAAGTCAGTGGTAAGGGTCTCATGTTTATTATATAATTCCATTTCTATTAATGTTCAGAATAGGCAAATCTATAGACACAAAATATCTATCAGTGGTTGTCTAGGAATGAGTGTGGACATGGGAATTGAGGGATAACAGCTAAGGAAGGTGAAGTTTTACTTTGGAATAAAGAAAATATTCTAAAATTGATCTTGGTGATGGATATACAACTCTATGAATATAGTAAAAATGATTGACTTGTAAATTTTAAATGGGGGAACAATATCGTATGTGACTTATAGAGTAATAACCCTATCAAAAATACTGATAAATCATCTAAGTTTTAAGAAAAAATATCACAAGAATACTGATATATTTTTAACTTCATGTAAATAGTATGTCTACCATGCTTTTTTCTATACAACATGCAGCACTGCCTCAGAGTACCAGAGTTATTCCGCCTGTCCATGTTTTATGCCCCCAAGTCACCTATGCTTCACTACTCCTGTGTTTCAGCAAGAGTTACTTGAACACAAGCATTGCAATACAATGGTGACAATTCCTTTTTGTTGTTGTTGTTTTGTTAAGAAAATATTTTTTTGTATTTTTTTATTCTAATTGGTTATATATACAGCAGAATGCATTACAATTCTTATTACACATATTTTTTCATATCTCTGGTTGTATACAAAGTATATTCACACCATTTGTGTCTTCATACATGTACTTAGGGTAATGATGTCCATCTCATTCCACCATCGTTTTTACACCCCTTGTTTCCTCCCTTCCCTTCCATCCCCTTTGCCCTATCTAGAGTTCATCTAATCTTCTCATGTTCCCCCTCCCAACCCAACTATGAATCATCCTTCTTATATCAGAGAAAACATTTGGCATTTGGTTTTTGGAGATTGGCTAACTTCACTTAGCCTTATATTCTCCAACTCCATTCATTTACCTACAAATGTCATGATTTTATTCTCTTTTATTACTGAGTAATATTCCGTTATGTATATATACCACATTTTTTTTTATCCATTCATCTACTGATGGGCATCTAGGTTGGTTCTGCAGTTTAGCTTTTAGCCTTTTCCCTACATCCTTGCCAACACTTATTGTTGTTTGTATTCTTAATAGTTGCCATTCTGACTGGAGTGAGATGAAATCTTAGAGTAGTTTTGATTTGCATTTCTCTAATAGTTACAGATGTTGAACATTTTTTCCATATATTTGTTGATTGATTGTATATCACCTTCTGAGAAGTGTTTGTTCAGTTCCTTGGGCCATTTATTGATTGGGTTATTTGTTTTTTTTGGTGTTTAGCTTTTTGAGTTCTTTATATACCCTAGAGATTAGTGCTCTATCTGATGTACAAGTGGTAAAAATTTGCTCCCAAGCTGTAGGCTCTCTATTCACCTCAGTGATTGTTTCTTTTGCTGAGAAGAAGCTTTTTAGCTTGAATCTATCTCATTTATTAATACTTTATTTTAATTCTTGTGCTATAGAAGTATTATTAAGGAAGTAGGGGCATAATCTGATATGATGGAGATTTGGGCCTACTTGTTCTTCTATTAGACACAGGGTCTCTGGTTTAATTCCTAGGTCCTTGATCCACTTTGACGAGTTCTGTGCAAGGTGAGAAATAGGGGTTTAATTTCATTTTGCTGCATATGGATTTCCAGTTTTCTCAGCACCATATACATAGAAGACCCAAAAAATTCCACCAGAAAACTTCAAGTAGTAATAAATGAATTCAGCAAAGTAGCTGGATACAAAATCAACACCCATAAATCAAACACATTTCTGTATATCTGTGACAAATACTCTGAAAGGGAAATGGGGAAAACTACCTCATTTACAATAGCTCAAAAAATAAAAATAAAATACTTGGGAACCAATCTAACAGAAGAAATGAAAGTCCTTTTTAAAGAAAACTACAGAATACTAAAAAACTAAATTAAAGAAGACCTTAGAGGATGGAAAGATCTTTTTCTTAGATAGGCAGAATTAATATTGTCAAAATGACCATACTACCAAAAGCATTATACAGATTTAATGCAATTCCAATCAAAATCCCAAAGACATTCTTCACAGAAACAGAAAAACCTGTCATGAAAATCATCTGGAAAAATAAGAGACCTAGAATAGCCAAAGCAATCTTTAACAAGAAGAGTGAAGCAGGTGTCATAACTATACCAGACCTTAAACTATACTAAAGAGCAATAGTAACAAAGATAGCATGGTATTGGCACCAAAATAGACTGGTAGACCAATGGTACAGAATAGAGGACACAGAGACTAACCACATAATTACATTTAGAGAAATTATTATATTAGAGAAAGGTTCCAAAGTCATGACAGTTCTTTTGATAACTTAGATGGCTACTAAGTGAGTGATGCGTGGGTAGCATATACAGCGTAGATATAGTGGATATGCTAGAGAAAAGGAGGATTTATGTCCTGTTTGAGACAAAGCTGGATGATTCAGAATTTTATCTTGCCACTCAGAACAGTATGCATTTTAAAACATGGATTGTTTATTTTCTGAAATTTTTCCATTTAATAATTTTGGTAATTAAAACCACTCAAAGTGAAATACTTGATTAAGGGGGACTAATAAATATACAATTGGAAATTATAGTTGAAATAGATTTTATAGAGAAAATTATAACAAATTTTATATTAGAAATGAAGAAAAATTCAAACTCAACCATTTAAACTTCCAGTTAGGAAGCTAAAAGACAAGTGAAATTTAATTCAAAATTTGAATACAAGGAAATAATATTGAAAAGAGTATCAATCAAACTGGACATATCTGTGATCTAGCTACTGAGGAAGTAGAGGCAGGAGGATCATGAATTTGAGGCCAGCCTGGGCAACATAGCAAGTGGTCTCAAAACAAAACAACTCAACCCAAGAAATTAAGAGTGTAAATCAGTGAAATATAAAATGTAGAACCACGAGGAAAACCAAATATGGCTGTTTCAAAGAAAACATTATGAAGGATTACCCTTCACCTACATTGATTAAACATACCGAACAAAAGACAAACATGGCTTCAGCTCTTATTCAGACACCATGAAAAAACCTACAAAGGGAGAAAACATTTGCAAATCATATATCTGACAAGACTAATATATCAAATACAAATATTACCAATATCAAAACAAAAAACAAACATTGCTTCAGCTTCTAGAGTCAATGAAATGAAAACATGAAATACAATGAACAACTTTTTGCCAACAAAGTCACCAACTTTGTTTCAATGTTAATGTTCTAAAAATCAAAAATTATCAAAACTAACCTAATTGTAACCAAAAAGTTTGAATTGCCTTACATACATAAAAAAGTGGTAATTATAAAGTCTTCCCATGAATGAAGCTCCAAACCAAGATGATGGCAATCATGATTTCTAGAAAACATTTATGGGGGAATTAATATCAGTTATACACAGTCTCTTCAATAACTAAAGGAGGAAGGAACACTTCCTAGTTGACTTCATGAAGCAGGAATTATGATGAAACCAAATTGAAGAAAGACAGAATAAGAAAAGAAAATTACAGTCCTCTTATGAATCTTCATCCTAAAATTTTTAAAAAATATAGTGACATCCAACAATATAGTAAAAAGATAATGCTGTGTTATATATTTGAGTTTATCTCAAAATGTAAAGTTGGTTTAATAGAAATCTGACTAAAGATGTTAAGAGAATAAAGGAGGAAAGCCATGAGATCATTTCAATAGATTCAGAAAAAGCATTTGACAAAATTCAAAATACAGTCTTAATGAAAGCACCTATAATACCAAAACTGAAAGAAACTTCCTCAATCTAGTAAATCTTATATATGATTTTTACAAAATTACAACGAAGACAGATACAAAAGAATTCATTCTGCATGGTTTCATTCTCATAAATTGTTGACCACAAAAAATTATCTGTGGTAATAAAAACCAAAATAGTAATAATTTAGGGTATTATGAGGAGTCATTGGATTCAAACTTTTTAGATTGAGAAATGTTGTGTACTTGGTTTGCAGGTGTTGTTTCAGAATGTACACATCTGTCAAAACCCATCAAGGTTTTGGTTTAGGCTCTCCATCTTTTACTGTATGTAAATTTCACACTAATAATTCAAAAAATCATAATGTTATTACTCAGCCAAAAAGAATGACTTTATGGCATTTCCCAGTGAGAGGAGGGAACTAAAGACCATGATGCTGAGTGGAATAAGCCATTTTCCAAAAGTCCAAGGTTGAATGTTTTCTCCCACATGCAGAAACTAATCCAAAACAAGGAGGGGTGGGATAAAAAAGAAAGAAAGATCAGTGGAGTATACAAATAGGAATGAGAAAAAAAGGTAGGAGCTATGGGACTGGGAAAGACACTGGAATGAATCTGACCTAAATTTCCTGTGTACATATATGAACATATCACAGTGAATTTCACCAAAGGACACTAATGAAATAAAAAACAAAAAACACTGTGAGTAAATAGCAGAAAGATCAGTAGAGTAGAGGAAGGGAACAGGGGAGGGAAAAGTGAAGTCCTGAGGACTGAAATAGACCAAATTATATTCCATGTTTTATAATTATAACAAAATGAGTTTATTGTTATATATAACTAAAAGAAACAATAAGTAGAATGAATCAGACATTATTGCCCTCTGTGCATATGTGACTACACGACCCACATGATTCTACTTCATGTACAACCTGAAGGATGAGAAGTTATATTCCATTTATGTATTATATGTCAAAGTGCATTTTACTGCCATGTATAATTAATTCGAACAAATTAAAAAAATATAAAGAACATGAAGAAAAAAATCTATGATATCAGAGAATAGGTTGCTTAAATTACTCCTTCTACTAAGTGACTGTGTCTTCTTTCCATGAAAGAAGGAAGCAATTGATGTTAGAGATCATTGTTTTTCTGTATTTTCTTAAAGGGCAGGGCACAATTGTGTTCTTCAGGTTTTTCATGTGCATAATCTTTACATAGCTTATTATTTTATTGTAATTTTGGGTGAAACGCTTTGATTACATAATATACCATACTATACTTTAGCAATCAATAAAATCCCATAAAGTTAAATTCTTTTTTTGAATGTGAAAACCAATATCTATATCTATTATCTACCTATGTTTGACTGACTTGGATCTGGCCTATACATCAAGATGTGAGCAACTATTGATATTGAAATTCAAAAGGTATTCTATGCTATAAATTATTTTACCTTATACTTAATTAATGGTATTTATCATACATACCTTTACACACACACACATACACGTCACACATACATGTGCTTCATTACATTAATTTAGTTTACCTTTAAAGTTGCTTTCCATAAATAATCCAAGATGAGATGAAAGTAAGAGCAATTTAGGTTTTGTGAAACCATAGAGAAATTAGGAAATATTTTTTAAAAAGGTATGTATCTCAGAAAAATAAATACCACCAAGTTTTTGTTTAGGATCACCATATTTTACTGCATGTGAATTCTGCATTAATAATTCAAACATTTATAATGTTTTGAAAAAAAATGTATCTAAGTAGGATGTGTTAGCTTTTCATTTGTGTGACCAGAAATATCTAAGAAGAACGACTTAGAGGAGGAAAGGGTTATCATGGCTTACAGTTTCAAGGGATTCTGTGCCTGATTGGCCAGTTCCACTTCTTTGGGGCTGAGATGAGGCAGCGGAAGGGCATAGCAGAGGGAAATCTGCACAGCTCATGGCATCCAGAAAGCAAAGGAAGAAAGAGACAGGGGCAGAAAGCATAAGATTCAACCCTTCTGGGGTACAACCCTCGTGATGAGATCAGCTATCCATGGATTCATCTCATTTAGATGAGGTCAGAGACCTCATGATCCAGTCATTGCCTGAAAGTCCCACCTCTCAAACTTGCTTTTATTGGAGATTCTTTTCAACACATGAGTTTTGGGGGTACAGGATAGATCCAAAGCATAACAAGGACTTTGTAAGATATTAGGATTATTATCATAGGTAAAGATGACATATAAATAGGGTAAACTCTAGTGTAGGGGTGGTATTTTTAAGTGATTCAAGTAATGTAAAAGAAATTTCATGAAAAAGAAGTCTTATTAATAGAAATATTAATAATCAGCCTGGGTAAAACTGGAAAATCAGGCATGCTGATGGAAATTTTGGAAATCCTGAACTCAAGTGTGAGAATTATATTGGACAGATGTTGGGACCCTCCTAGGCACGGACTAATAAATGAAGATTAATTTATCTTGTTAAGAAATTCTAGCAGCAAGTCAGAATAGTTGTACCAGAATCCTTGAATGACATGTTAAAACTTCTTTTGGTCATGGCAGTAGAAAACAGTGAGGAAAAGTAGGCACAGCATACAAATGTGTCTTCTTGGGCACTAATGGAATATTAAGAGGAACAGAAGAAGAGCAAATGTATACAGTGGCCAGTGGCAGCAGAGCCACAAAATCGTACAGAATTGTTTTAGTCATGCAGCATTATTTTTTATTCCAAGAGCCCTGATTTCTCCTCCTGTGAAATCTTGATCTCTGTCCATGCATTTACTAGAACTGTGTGAGAAACTAATTCCCATTGCCTGCTGATTTGAGAATAAGTGCAAGTTTAGGAAAGGTTTTCATCTTACCAATTTCCCCCTGCTATGCTCTATGGAGGGCTTCTGGCCTGGGCATCATAACCTCACTTAGAGATCTGCATGAGGTGTTCAGTTTCTCTGGGGGGTGGTGTAGGAAGGTGCAAAGAGTCAATTTATGACACTTTTATGCTCCTAAAAGATCACAGTCAGCCCTGTTTGACTTTTATGTACCCAGTGGGAGAGTAAAGGGGATAATATTCAGGAATACTTTGCATTTAAATGATTCCTTTATTCACAGAGATTTACAAATGCTATATCATTAAACAAGATTCCCTTTGAGAAACATTAGAAGTAAGTACAAAATTCTAATGCCTGTTTCACAGTGGGACAGTATTATGTGGTTCTGGAAGATAGGCCTAGAGAATGTCATCCAAAGCAATACACACTAATCAATATGTAACAATAACAACAACTTACATAGCTTTAGTTCTGCCTCTCTCATTAATTCTGTAATTTTCCAAAAATTCTAGAGCTCTTTGAAACTACTTGTTTTTATTTTCTTTTTTTTTTTTTTAATTTTTAGTTCTTGGCAGACACAACATCTTTGTTGGTATGTGGTGCTGAGTATCGAACCCGGGCCGCAAGCATGCCAGGCGAGCGCGCTACCGCTTGAGCCACATCCCCAGCCCGTTGTTTTTATTTTCTGAATGGGGCTAATAATAGCTTATTCTTCTATCTCATAAATTGTTATGAACATCAAACTATAAAACATATCTGGAAATAGATAGTGGAATATGATACAAATGTAAGGACGAATGAAGCACTTGAAAAATCACTTTTTCTATAGTGGGCCTCCAGTACAATATGGTGCATTATTGTTTGGGGGTAGTGATGTTTCAAGGAATTGCACATAGTAACAAGCTTTAAATTTAAAATATGTGATTTTTTAATATAAAGACATATTTTGATCATTCATTTTGTTTTAAAAATAAGGATGCCAAATACCAAGGCATTCATCTAGATTGCTAAATAATAACATGGATAGTTAATGACAAGTTTTGAATTAGATTCTAAATGTGTTTAGAATTTGGTACTTAGCACTTTTTAAACTCTAGTTTAGGGGTGGTATTTTTAAGTGATTCAAGTGATGTAAAGAAATTTCATGAGAAAGAAGTATTATTAGCTTAAAGTATCAGCTCAAAATAACAAGTGACAGAACAAAACAAGTAAATAAACGTTCTTGCTCTAATGGAAGGAATTATAAAAAGAAATATGTGTGTGTATGTGTACAAATATGTGAAGACAGTTATAATTTTTTAAAATAGAAGCATGAATTTCAAAATAGAAGTTCAGGAAAAATTTATTAAAAACTTAAAGATCCTACGTAGTATAGTTGTAGAAGAAGGGACTATTTTTCAGTAAAATTGTTTTGTTTAGACTCAGCTAATTACAATTTTTGAAAATCTAATTGAGATTGAGCCTAAACATATATATATATATATATATATATATATATATATATATATATATAGTATTAAATAAGAACTCAGGCTGTCAAGACAGTGGCAACATATTTACATGTAACCTATTTATTGATGCCATTATTGATAAGAGTCTTAATAGCACTAACTTGCATGCTCAATTTAGGCAACTTTGCTTAGGGAAGCAGAATTTTGGTGGTGCACTTCAAGTTAAGCACTTAGGACTGAAAATCATAAAAATTCATTCATTCTTAAAAGTCTGTAATTCAAATTTTTAACATTTTAAAATTGGCCACATCTGCTTTCAAATTACACAGAATAGGCCACTTAGCTAGCTGAGCAAAGGCCAAAGAGGATGGAGGACTCAAGGCTCTCAGATTTGGAAAACAGAATGATTGTCCTTCATCGAATTCAGTTAGAATTCTTAAGCGTGAGTTAGGTAGGAGGAAAGCAGGAAGACTTGCCAGCAATCAGAATTAAAAATGTCCACAGCATAATTGAGGAATTGTAAATTTGACTTTGAAATCCTTGATGAAAAGGCACTATAGGAAACATAATTATTAGCATACTGTTTAATGTTTTAATTGGATGCAGTTTGCTCTGCTGTGCCAAAGTGATTTTTGAAGTTGATTGCGTTTTTTGCCTCCCTTCCTATTCTTTAAAGCTCAGCCAACCTTAGTAAGAGAAAAAGGAGGTAGAATACATAAAAGAAGGAGAAAGCTAATGATTTAAGAATGTGTGGTTTTCCCTCACAAGAAACATCACTCTTTAACTTTCCCATTTGGGGGCAACATTCATTCTTTCATAGAGAGAATATTGTATTAGGCAGCAAATCATTATGGTCTTGGGTATTTAGGGGAATTCTGTTTGTTGTATTAAATTATCCTGGCATCTGTACAATACTCTACTAGCTTTGATTATAAAGGCCTTTAATCATTGATCTCAGTTATTTGTTAAGTGTGGCTTTCACTGTGTTAACATAAGCCAAATTGTGGGTTATATCTTAAAGAGCAGAAAAGTCAAAATATCAATGAGATATGATTTTATTTCATTCAATTGGATATTTATCATTATAGAAAATCTAAAATATTTCCCCAAAAACTTTTTTTTATAAGCGTATTATTTTCACTGGCCGAGTATTTTTTTTTTTATTACACAAAAGCAAAATAAAGTCAGTAAAGTCTTACCACTTTTCTCTTTCAGCCATGTGGATTATTCTTTGCAAATCACTCAGGAAAAAAAAATAGTCTCAATTCATGTGAGGTTTCTTTGATCTTCATGTAAATAAATAGGCTGCCTTCCTCTCCTAGCGATCTTTTTTGAATATGATTTCTTTCATCAAGTAGTTTGTCTCATCCCTCTGAACATCAAGGTAGTTTGCTTCAGATCTTCAAGCAGACATTTCCTACACATTTACAGGAAATATATTAAACACTATCAATGGCAAAACTTCCTCTCCACTTTCCAGGAAGACAGGGAAGGAGATGACTGACATGTTCTGTCGCACACCAAATGGTAGGAGGCACGTCCTACATTGTAGTCATAATATTCTAGGCAAACATCAAGCATTCCCTTCCCTGGAGGGAAACAAGGAAACCTGTAATGCTGAGAAAGTCGAGCTAGCTTGTCAGAACCTGGGAAGAAAATCAGGAACAGATGACAAAAGAGAATATGGACCATAAGGGCTCATGACAATTTCAAGACTCCATGTTTATTACAATGAGAGTTTAGACAAGAAATGTTGATGAAATCATTCCAAATGTTAGACATAGCATTGGTTTAGTTTGAGAGGGTCAAGGAAAGTTTGATCTGTTTCTTATTTTTCCAAACTACCTCTAATTTGCCTAGGGACTTTAACTCCCAGTTGTCTCAGCAACTTATGATCTTGGCACTGTGTGAAATCCATTTTTTCTGGTCTTTGAAAGGTGACAGATTTCATACTGAATGAACCAATCAGCCAGCTGTGAAGACAATTTTCCTAGCTTCAGCAAACGGGATACCTTTGTTATATTTTTTTCCCAGGAATTGCAGATTTTGTTAATTGACTCTAAACAAGGATATGGAGCAATGGAATTTACATGTACTGATCCTTCAATTATAAGTTGGTAGTCTTATTATTTGACTCATCAATAATCACATGACAATTATGATCTTTCATGTGCTCAGCACTTCGTCTCTTTCAAAGGGATTCATTGTTGCAGGCATTTCTTGGGTACCTACAGCTGGAAGCAAGGCTCCATAGGATGAAAAAGATTCTGGGGACTTTGTTCCTGATCTAAAGGCATCCTCATTGTAAATGATAATTATATGTCACAAAAACTGTTAGCCAAGGGAGGTGCCATATTCATTAGAGAGTTTTATTTTTTTAAAGCACTGTCAAAGATCAATCATTCAAAGACATAACATTATTTTCAGTTTTTATGAGTACAGACAGATTCATAGAGGCTTTATTTGATGTAAGTTTGATAAATAGAATGTGTCTACATAGGTAGATATCAGAGATATAGGAAATGGAAATGGTTTCAGTATAAAAATTGGATGTTTGTATCACAAATAAATATCTCTAGCAAATGGAATATTGCTTTCATGGGCATATATGTTAAAAAGAAGTATTTTAGCTGAATGTGGTGGAGCATGCCTGTAATCCCAGTGGCTGGGGAGTCTGAGGCAGGAGGATTGCAAGTTCAAAGCCAGCTTTAGCAACTTAGTGAGGCCCTATTCAACTCAGTGAGATCCTGCCTCTAAATAAAATATTTAAAAAAGGGATGGAAATGTGGGTTGAGTGCCCCTAGTTTTAATCCCTGGTACCAGAAAGAAGCATTTTTACATATATGTTTTGTAGCATTAGAAAATCAGTGCAGCATACTAGCTAGGACCTCATGTCTGGTGTCAGAGACCTGAGTTTAGATCTTTGCTCAGCATTGCTAGTTGTGTAGCCCTGGACTCCTTGACTTTGGGCAAGCTTTAGTTTGCATAGTTACAAAATAGTGATTATAATAAGGTTTGGTTATTATTAGAAAATAGATTAAATAATACTGTAAAGTATTTCATAGCTATTGAACATAATGCAAAATCAGTAATTGTTATCCAGTTAACTACCTAAAACTACCATGATAAAATCTTTGCTGTGAAGGTTTGATATGATTTAGAACTTGTGTCCTCAAACTTTTAATCTCTAGATGATTCTAGTATAATAATTCAGTACTATTTAACTTTATATTCTCCATATTCTTAGTTATAAAGAGTCATGATGTCCCCAAGACTTTATCTAGAATCCCCTCCTCTGAAAAGGGTTAAAGTTTCCCTTCCTAAGCAGAAAGACTGTATCTAGAAAAAGCATTCATACATTTGCTAGAGGGAAGAGTTATTGTTCTTTTGTCCAAAATTTTGAAAGTCAGAAAGGGAAAAGACCAAAATTAAAATCTGAAGAATGGGTTTATGAGTTGTCTTTATATCAATCTGTGATTAATATTTCTCATACAGTCTATTTTGCCTATGTTCTGGGAAGCACTCATCTATTCATGCATCCCCCCCCACTCATTTATTAGTACATTTAAAAATACTGAGTATCTTTTATATGCATAAAGTTACTTATTTTAAGTAGCTTAATTACTAATTAATCAAACAGCAGGTATCATTTGTTAAAGATCAAATTGCACCGGGAACCTAATCAAATGATCAAAGCAAAAATCATTGTGATGATACCTTCATATTATTGTATTTATTAAAGTTATGGGATGAGACCAGGTGTAGTGGCACCCATCTATAATCCCAACAACTCTGAAGACTAAGGTAGGAGGATTGCAAGTTCAAAACCATCCTCAGCAATTTAACCAGGCCCTAAGGAACTCAGCGAGACAATATCTGTAAATAAAACACACAAACACACACACACACACACACACACGGATAGGGATATGGCTCGGTGATTAAGCTCCCCTGTGTTCATTGCCCAGTTACCCCACCCTCCCAGAAAATTATGGGATGCAACAAAAGATATTTTATTTCATAAAATTCTTTTGATTTTGACTCTTCCTAACTGAGGAAAAAGAGAAGACCTTCAGTACTTCTGGTTCTTTAGGCAACTTTCCATAAATTTACTTGTTTCTCTCTGTTCAAATTCCAGGTCATTGGAGTCTAGATTTCTGCTCTAGTCATTACTTTCACAGACCTCTGCCATTCCAGATCATCAGTTTCAATCTTTGAAATTACTTCAACATAGAAATTTTCTCCTCTACTCAAAATTGCAACAATTCTAATTGAAGAAGTTTCACTTCACTCCTGAATAATTTCACCCTTTGAGGTCACCAAGCCTTAATGAATTATCACTTTCTTCTAAAACAGTGAATGATATGGTACTATTATTTTAAAAACTGCAAATTAGAGCTGTGTCTTTCACATCATAATATGTTTTCATACTCCTCTACTAACCCCTCCTGTGCACTAATGTGATTTAATCCTTCACCAGGACTTTCAACCCACAACACTTACTTAATTCATCTATTATTTGTATGTTCTCTTATGTTTACATTCCAAATAAACTGTCATTAAAAAATAAACTTTATATGTATCCTGTTGTTACTAAAAGCTTCTTTAATTATTTGAATCCACCTGTGTCACTCAACATTGGTTCATTTGGAGGAAATTAAGTATTCCTTACTGGCCACTTGAATCACACAATTCTAGAACAAGAATGCTGTAGTTGTAACCATTTGCAAATTTATGATACCAATGTTGACTCCTAACTAAATTCTTTTGGAGACTTACACTTAATGTCATGCCACAATAATCATTTCTTCAAAAAAATTGAAATGTAAATCCAGGCATGGTGGTGAATGCATGTAACCCCAGCAACTTGGGAGGCTAAGACATGAGGATCAAGAAGTTGAGGCCAGCCTTGGGAACTTAACACCAAGACTCTGTCTCAAAATAAAAATAAATAAATAAATAAATAGGACCAGTGATATATATCAATGGTGAAATTCCCCTTGGTTTAATATCAGTACAGAAAAAAAAAAAAACAAATTGGAATGAAATTCCCAAGATATCTGGGGGAACCTCCAATATTAAGTGATAATACATTGGTTTAAAAGCTGTAAATATATGGTTGAAAAATTTCCTACCTTCTGGTTTTTAGTACATTTTTATAACATCAAGAAAACATGCATTTATCCAATCACCTTTCATTCTTCAACTGTTTCCTGAGTGACTTACCATATATTAGTTGCTCTAATAAACTTGAGATATATTGGGGATAAGAACATACAAATATAACTGCCTTCACAAGTCTATATTCTAGAAAATAGAAATGAACAGTATATTTAAGCATAATAAATAAACAAATTATTTTGAATACTAAAATGTATTAAAATCCACAGAAAAAGGGAGCAATGGTGCAGGGTAATGTGACTCAGGAGTGCAGAGGGTGCAGTGGAAGCTAATTATAATTTAAAAACTAGTTATCATTAAAGGCCTCATGGAGAAAGTAACATTTAAGCAAAACTAGAAGGAGACAGGGGTTGAGTCATGCAGATATCTGACTAAGGACAATTCTAGGCAGAGAGAACATCTCAAAGGGGCCTTAATGTCAGAGTTTCCCTCATGGGCTCAAAGAACAGTGTAGAGTCCAGTGTTTAACACACAAATTAACAAAAATGAAACAAAGAAAGAAGAACAAAAGGGGGAAAAAGGATCAGTAGCTGATGGTTCAGAGAAGAAAAATTGATCAGATTTTGTAAAATTATATTGGCAGCCTTTGTTATATTACATGGCATAGATTGTCATTTTGAAAATAATGACAGTCCTAATACTCTAGCAGCCATGCAGGTGGATGGACATGAGGACTTTTGCTCAAAAGTGAGTGACTTCAGTGGTGCCCAGAGGCTCAGGAGGCTGAGGCAGAAGGATCACATGCTCAAACCCAGCCTCAGGCAACTTAGAAGCCCTAAGCAATTTAAATAAAATATAAAATATATTTTTAAAAAAGTTTGTTGAAGTGGCTTTGTGGTTATATGCCCCTGAGTTCAATCCCTGGTACCAAAAAAAAAGAAAAATGAAAAAAGAAAAAAATAGTCCCAAATTGGGTGACTTGTTATTCTAGTGACTGCTGTTTTATGGTTCCGTCTATTATTGGATTTCTCTTTTTTTCTCTCTTATAATTCTTTTTCTTCTCTGAAGGGCTATACACTTTGTTTCTACAACTACATATCATTATTCTTCTTTATGATTTAATGTCATATTGTGTAAAATTATTTGAGAAAAACTGATTCAATCAGTCATCATTTGATGTGGCATATGCCTATTGGACAGATCTCATAAGTCAGTGGATTTCTGCAAGTTCAGCTGATCAATGTTACTTATAGTCAAGGTCCTGATCTTTAAGATGTCCAGTGTCCCAGAGCTTCAAATTGAATAGAAAAGACCACTTTTGAACAGTCTTCTGAGAACAAATCTGAGAATGTGGCCATTACTTGGAGTTCCACAAACTCTTCTTTGTCATAAACAATTAAATCACTTTTGATATATTATCCTCTGAAATAATTTGCTACTTGTGCCTGCTACTCCTGACAATATACACCTTTTATTTTCTCCAGTTACCTTAGAAATGTGTCTATGAAACCTGCCTCAGTTTGAATGTAACCTTTGGGGTTTTAGAGGACTGTCTTATTGATCACATAGATCCTCTTCCACAATTTTAACACAGGAGGCCCTGCTTTTTCTGTTGAGTGACATTCTTCTTGTGATGACTGAGGACAGAATTTCTGATTTCCTCTGTCAACTTTTCGACTCAGTATTCTAAATTCACTCCTAGGATTTCTTTGTTCATGGACACATGGGGAAAATGGACTCTTCTCCAAGACAAAATCTTCACCATGAACTTTTTACTCAATCCTCCATTCTTCACAAGGGACCATCTTATTCATATGGTCACTACCTTTTCTTTGCCCCAGTTTTCTTTCTTCCTTCCTCCCTTCTTTCTTTCTTTCTGTTTTCCTTTCTTTCTTTTCTTAAATCACCTACCAGTTCCTATCTACTCACAAACCCAGACCACTGGATTCAGATGTCTCTATAACTAGTGTCTTTGTATTATTGCTGGATTTTTTTCCCTTCAAGGATTGGATGTTG
Organism: Marmota monax; assembly: GCF_021218885.2. Taxonomy (NCBI): domain Eukaryota; kingdom Metazoa; phylum Chordata; class Mammalia; order Rodentia; family Sciuridae; genus Marmota; species Marmota monax. The sequence goes on along the minus strand of NW_026695197.1, from coordinate 749,158 downwards.
ATTGATGTTAGGGACAAAAAAAAGTAACTTTAGCTTTGATATGGTATATTTTGTGGAAATTTCTGTTTTTGTTTTTTTTTTCATAATGCACTGTCTGAACATTAATTGGCACTCATTTTATAGGTTGTTAAATATCTTGCTCGGGTCACATTGCAAATAGTAGCTGTTTTATAGTATTTCCTCCCACACTAAAAGTGGATAGTAAAAATGATCATTTTAAGGAAATGCCTTTGGTTACTCCTCAGTATATTGTAGATGATTATCATGATAGGAGACCAATGTCAGTGGTCTTGTTCCTATCTTTCATCTTAGTTACTTTTGAACAATAAGGAAGGAACAATGTAATAATAAAATTATTCTGCTGAACAGTTTTGACTATGGCAAAGGATTAATGTTGATATATTATTATTACTTATTATTGTTCTCATTAATATTATCACTGCAAGCAATAATAAATGCTATCGCAAAATCTATATTGTTAATAATATTCTTTTCTTTATTAGTGTTTTTCTAATGTATTGAAAACTCCTTATAAACTCTAAGGGAGTCAACTTCATAGTGTTTACAAAGTAAACTTTCTACTAAGTAAAAGGGTTTCACCACTGAGTCTTAATATTTAATATCTCATTCTTTTACAACACACTTACAATCCTAGTTCTTTTAGTGTTTCAGTTTCATTGCAGTGACCACAATTTCCCCTTCCAAGATAATGAGTTTTCTCCAAGTCTTGGCCATATGCCCTTTGTTTTAATCTAAGACTAAGAGAATATTTAAACATTTTCTATTAGTTACCCCAATCTTCCCAGTACAGCTCTAATACTATACATACAAGATTACATTCATAGCAAATGATGGTATACATCATTAGTTTCTGCTGATAAATCCAGGTTAAATCTTAACAATTTGGCTGGATGTTCTGGTTATCTACTGTTACCTAATACTGGAAAAACAACTCACCTAAAACTTATAGAATAAAATAAACATCTGTTATGCTCATGAACTCTGGGTGTCAGAAATTTGGACTCTGTCAATTTGGGATGATTTGTCTTTATTCTACTGTGTATGGGGTCTCATTTGGAAGATTCCATGTTTGGCTTCACTAGTCATCTGGAAACCCATTCACTCACATGTTCAGTGGAAGAGGAAAGAAATTAAAATATCATTTAGTTAGTACTTTTTTCTAAATTTAGGCGGGGGGCTTTATGTTAATCATGTTGTTTGTTGCTTAAAATATGAGATTCAACTTAAATTTACAGATTGAAGTTGAATTTCATATTTGAGAAATTTCAAAGGATTGCCTCCTATTTCCAAGGTCACTTCTATGAAATGGTGGACACAGTTTTAGCTCTTTCTAGTTCAACTGCTCTTCCAGTCTCTAGGGGCAACTTACCTCATGAATTGTATGTTTAGCTTTTCTCAATACAGTTTTCTTCCTTCATTTTCTCTCTCATGCCCATCTTCAGTCTATTCTCTTTAGTGCTCCTACTTGTAGAGCCCATAAAATTTCCATTATAAAACTTATATTATTTTCAATTGCTTCTTTAAAGATTTTTATCCACCAGGTTATGGACACATTGAAGGTAGAGATCATATCTTGTTAATCTATCAAAAAGTCTGGTAAGGGGTTATTGCTCAATCATATCTGTTGAATAATTTTTAGAAGGAATATAATATTGTTGATTCTTTTTAACATATAACATCTAAAAATTCTTGGCCATTCTGCTTTCAAATGCCTGTCTTCATACAGTTTTTGTACTAATTTGGTAATGTAAACATATTTTGTGGAAATGTTAGCAATGATATGCATAATGTCTTTTGAATTTGAAGTGTTAATCAAAACTGAACATAAGCGTTTTTGATAGCGTCAAAATGTAAGCAAAAGGCTTTGAATTTAAGTTTGTTTAAAATATTGGGAGCAAACTTGTAAATATTATGACTATATTGGGAATGCCTTTTGAAAAAAAATACTATATTTATTTTAACTCACATTTAAAGTAAACAATGATATCCTTCTGTGGGAAAACTAGTTTTTGTCATTAATGCCATTTATACTTTGGCTCAACAATAGTATGCAATATTCTGTATTTCACTACCAAGTTTATTTTATTCTCTTTAATTTGAATGTATCTGCTATTTCATAGATTAAAAAAAATTCTACTCTGAGCACTTTTCAGTGCTCAAAGTAGAATTTTTTTTTTAAAACCACTAAGCTTATAAGTCATATAAAGAAACTGTAAAGAGTATGATAATATAGAACCAGAAATTCAGATGGGTCCAATTTTGCACTAAAGAAATGTCCCTAATGTTTTAAAAGATGTAGTACATGCCATAAAAGTTTAGCCTACTAAATTGTTTTATGAAATTACCTAATGATCATAATACAATCTTGTATCCTCTTAAAACCTCAAAATTATCAAATGTGTGGCATAAAAATCTCAGAGGAACATAGTCAGACATTCTCTCACAATTGTACAATGTTCTTACGTCATGAGGCACAATCAAGATCAAAGCCCCTTCCACTGACATGGACATATGTTTCCACAAATTTAGACATAGAAACCACTGACAGGCTAGTTCAGAACACTGCTATTTTCTGATTTCCACTGACCCACGTCTTGTTTGGCTGCACAGGTTTCTGAAGATTGTACAAGTTTAAACTTTTGCCAAAATACCACCAAAAATAAATAAATAAATAAATAAATAAATAAGAATAGGCTCTGATAGTAACTACCCAGTATTGGCTTTTGTGACTAGATTCTGGGAATCATAAAAAAATAAAAAAAGAAAGAAAGAAAAAGAAAACCAAATGGGGTCAGTTCCCAGCTGGAATTAAAATTGCAGCCAATTCAAGGTAGAGTGTGGTGTTTTCCCAGACTCCAAGTCTGACCAGGTTGAATAATTATTCGATCCATTCATTAGTCCTTGGATCAAAAGGATATTGCCAAATCTTATCACTGCTGTAAAGAAATCATGTGCAAATGATTCCTGACAGGTTTTCATCTGCTGATACACAGAAAGCTTGAAATATAAAGTACTCAGATAAATTGAGTGGAACTAGTCCAAGCATAGTTTAAGTGACACTTATAGTTAAGAGGGGGGAGTGGAATGGAAAATAAAATTTTTGAGGATAACATGATATGTTTAAATCTATGTTTTATTTTTTTTCACTGTCAAAAAAGCATAAAGGAACCAATAAGAAATTCAACACAACAGGTCATAACTATACAATCTATTATTGAGTGATAATTACATACATTACACAGGAAAAGTATGTGTTTTTCTTTAAGTGATTGAGAATTACAAAATTCCATAAATTAACCAAGTAATATTGATATTAAGGGAAATGATAAAATGGCAAAGCTATTTCATTTTTTTAAATAGTTTTGTCATTTTATAAGTAACTAGAGACTTAATACTTTATTCAAGTTATATTTTATCTGATGATAATTCCAATTCTTGGAAAGGCGTTTATTTGCAACTAGTAGAAATTGGAATGCTTGTAAATATATACCCAAATGATTTGCTATTATTCCTTCTCTCCTATAGTTGATGACTTCTCTTTCCCTACTCATATCTAATGCCTATTAATTTTATTTTATTTTTTGAAACACTGATTCCCTCTGACAATTCATGAGACCCTACTCTTCATCATTTTTAATTTTGCAGTCTTCCATCAGTCTGCTACTTGTGAAGACTATTAGACTAATAACGACTTTGGTATCAGCTTCATAGACAAAGTTATTTTATTTGTGTGCACTGTATGGATGTGTGTGTTGGTGGCCATAAAATTGTTTTAGCCTTTCATCACAGAATGGGTGAATGGAGGAATATCCTTCAGATTAATAGAAGATATTTGTTTCTTTTTAAAACAGCCTCATTGTCACAACAGCAATAACTCATTATTAATAAAAAATACCTTGTCCAAAACTGCCAGCCATTAGTCCTATAACTCTCCGAAGACAAATTCATAAACCTCTTGATCAGATATTTATATAACCATTTAGCTTTTTTGTTTTAAGGAAATTATATGCATGCTATTTTGTACCCTTTGAAAACTTAGTCTAGGAAGAATCCATTAGCTTCATCACACACAGAAGTTTGTGTCTAGAAAAAAATAGGATTTCTTTGAAGTAGAAAAGTAAAGTTCTAATAAGTCCAATCTAATAGCTATGTACTATTTTCTTCTAGTCTTGCCCAAGAGAAGGAAATAACATTCATATAGTGAATTACTGGTTTTAGGCTGTCACTGCTCCTTGGGTTGCTGATCCACATACTGACACCATGAAAAGAACATTGGAATTATAATAAGGACACACAACGTGTTTTCTAGTCCTTACCTAGCTACTAAAAATAATCAGCTAACCCCAATTTATAAAATCATTACTATGTAATAGGCACAGTTCTAAGCAATTTACATATGTTACAGGAGGACATTTAAAAGCATTCATTTGTAATAATACCATTCCAATCATTAAAGCATTTAGTTATACTTTGGAATGTCCAAAAATATTCCCTTTTTCCACCTACCCCCAAATGAGATGATTAAGTATTGATCTCATCATGGGAAGAGAAATCTTGAACTATGCAGTCTCAGGATATTATTCAAAATATTGCTCACAAAATACAAAGATCAAGAGTCATTTTAACTTTCTTTTGTACCACCCTTGTATTGTCCATCTTTATGGTCAGACAATGGACACCTCACACATAAGCTCATATTAGCACACAAATTAGGAAGAGGAGAAGACACCATAGGGATGCCAAGTTGGCCTTTTTTAAAAAAATCAGGAAAATAATAGGTTACATTCAAATGTCATTGATCTGATTTCCACTTATATCTTATTGGTCATATTTGAAACATAAGTCAGTTCTAGGCACAAGAGAATCCATACAAATAATAGATTTTAATTAAGAAAATGGATAACCTGAATTTCACTGAACTTTTATTATAACAAAGAAGTATACAATGAATATTGTATAAGAAATTAATACAGCATGGTATATTATAGAAATGAAAAATGCAAATAGAAAACTTGAATTTTAGCTTTAAAGCCAAATTATGAGACAGGAAAAAAATAATTTGGGTTCCAACAGTGCATATGTGTGTGTGTGTGTGTGTGAGAGAGAGAGAGAGAGAGAGAGAGAGAGAGAGAGGGAGAGAGAGAGAGAGAATGTATGTGCATGTGCAAACTTTTAGAATAGATAAAAAGATTTCCTGAAATGAGGAATAGAAAAGAGGAGAATTACATGATTGAAAAACTTTAAGCATCAGAGAATTATTATCTTTCACCAACACAAAGGAGCTTTTTATAAGTCACTAGCAAACCCACATAGTAAGAAGCTATCAATATCCCTGCTACCTACTGAGAGACAATGTGTTGTCAAAGACTAACCAATTGTCTGCATTATCAAATAGGATTGTCATATTGGGGGACCTGAAAATTTTTCAGATCTCTATTATGCCAATTCCATAGGAGTTACTCTCCATTAATATTTTAGGGCATACAGATCCAGATGGGTGAGTCTATGAAGAGAAGACCCCAACATATGGTGAGTGTGGAATTAGATTAAATCAGCTAAAAGATTAAATCCAGTAAAGGAAGTAAAGCCTGAGAATTATAAAACTAACCTTGTCAAAGTCAAAGACCTGAGCATTCAGAGTGAAGGTTAGCAACCACAATTTACTCTTACATCTAAACATGAAGCTACACATGCAAACTCTTCTATAAATGTGGTTGAAACAGAGGATTTCAAAAAACTTCTTCTAATTCCACCAAAGTGTTATGTTCACAATATCTTAGGTTGAATGGTACAGTTCTGCATGGAAAAGAGACCACGGACACTGATAATAAGGAACAAAGATATTTGACTAACCCCTAAATAGAGATTTTCACCAATGCCCTTCTACATGCAATAAGTATAATTGCAATGACAAGATCCACAATCACTTGAGAAATTTCTGCAAAATTATAATTACTCTGTCATTTTAAAACACAGTAATATGGAACTGAATTGTTATGTAGAATTTGTGGTCAAAAATAACATTCTCTTCCATATTGTATATTCTTGAATTCTTTTACAAATGGAAACAGCAGGAGAAATAATTTACTATCATTTTCTGGGTCTTGGTTGAGGATTAGGATAAAGACTATTGGCATTTTCTTTGGTACTGACGTGGAAATTGATCTTTCCTCAAATTTAATGTCACTATAAGAGCTGGGGTATACCTCAATGGAAGAGAATTTACCCCTCCAAGTCCAAGGTCTTGCATTCAATCCCAATTCAAAAAAAATTGAAGTTGCTCATAAATATGGGAGTACACAACTTTTTTGATCCCCTTTTATCATTTTTCACATATCTTTAAATCCTTAGTAAGTAACTAATTATTCAAAATACTTGAAAACACAGCCTCCAAACCAAGTATTTTTTTTTAGATATAACAATCAGAAGAGTTTATTGACATTGGAAATTTTAAAACATTTAGTGATATTCTAAGTCACAGATATTACAGTTGTTCAGTTTAGTACAATAAAAAAAGTCAATAAGTGAGTATTTTGCCCTTGACTTCTTTATTAAGCTAACAAACCAACAAGCACAAATGCTGATCTATTCATGGAACATGTCTGCACTCAAGCAGCTAAGGGTAAAAACTGAGTTTGTAAGGCTTTTTTTCTTCTTCTTTATTTTCATAGAGGTCATTCAAAATCTACAAAGATTGTTTACAACAGAGAACCTTGTTGCAATTGAAATAAATGATCTTAGTATGACAAGGTAAAAACTGTTCATTTACGTTATATATTTCAATCAGTTTAAGTTCAGCACTGGAGTTTTTCTTGAAAAATATTTGACATTCCTTCTTATATAAAATATGTGACATTAAAAGCAAGGTTTTTTTTCAGGAATCTATTTTTCAAGCAAAGACAGCCTACTACCTAAAAAGATGACATAAAATTCAGTGACAAAAGACTTTTCCATGTTCTCTTCCTAACTAAAATGCAGTGAGATTTTGGTACAGCCATGAGCAATCTTTTGACTACATTGATCCATCAAGAATTCTGGAACCAGTTAACTTAATTTCCCAAATCTGTAGATTAACACAAAATTATTGAAAATATGAACTAAAAAAAAAGAGAAATACAGTGGTATACCATTTGATCTACTAAACAAAATCAAGTTCCTGCTTCTCTCAAATGGTTTGGTACCAAGTAGGATACTGGCCTCATTGAAAACATAATGTTGAAATCAATGAATAATGAATCAATGAATTAACTCATAGAACCTTCACAATGACTAGAACAAGTAGGATATTATCACTATCTTCCTGTTATAAATGAGGAGATTGAGACTCACAGATCAAACAGCCTGAGCAGTAGGCTTTGAATTTGAATTGAGATAGTTTTCCTAATCATTACATTTTCTTCATGGTACACTGGTTTGGGCAACCATGTTTAATTATATTTGATTATACTTTGAGCCCTTGAGTTTTCTTATTGAGACATAATAATTTAGAGTTTCAAGTGAAATAATACTTGAACATGAAAAATTTCATACACACTCTTAGGCAAACTATAAATTCATTCAAGTAGACTGTGTTCCCTCTCATTCATCCCCATAGTAACTTCTCTAAGTGGCTAGTGCCCTTATGCTTCCTTTTCACTTCTCAAAGGCACTTTTCTAAAGCACCCCACACCCAAATTCTCACACATCAAAAACCATAGCCTCCTGATAAATCCTAGCTCTCAGGGATGCCACCTTCACAAGAGAACAAGAGCTACAGCCAAATACCTGAGGGGCTGTGTAATGGAGTTTAAGTCAGGTGATGTTTTAGTTATATTTTGCTATAACAAAGCAACTGAGGCTAAATAATATATAAATAAAAAGTTTTATTTTTTCCTTCATAGTTTTGAAAGTTGATGATTCAAGATTCAGTGGCCCCCAATTGGCCTCTGTTGATACCTCCATTGACTGTATCACATCATGGAAGATGGCATCATTATGGGAATGCTTTCCAGAGGGAAAGATCATAAGGTAAACCAGAAACACAGAGAGTGGGAAAAAGCCAGTCTTGCTTTTTTGTAACAATTCTCTTAAAAGATCCAGGAAAAGATTCAAGGGATCCAGGAAAACTACATTCAAATTCTTTGAAAGACAGTATCCTTAAGATCAGTACCTTGTACCAGGCTCTGTCTCTTAAAGCCTCACCAACTTCCAACACTGCCACTCTGGGAACCAAGTATGCAGCACAGGAATATTTGGGGACACCCTCAATAGCATAGAGTCAGATATATTCGACATGGTCCTGAATTAAGGGGTGTAACATTAAAGTGGTAGAAATTACTAAAACTATATTTGAGCTCAAAACAAAAATAAATGTCTAAGCCAGGGCTGACAGCAGGTGATGGGCTGATATACTCTGTCACTGAGGGCATTCAAACTGGCTTGATGTCCCCTTGGCAGGTATATTGTAGAAATAACTCAGGAATTCAAAGGGAGCCTAGATTAGATGACCTTTGCAACCCCTCCAAACATTGAATATCCCTTCTTAGTAGCAAAATAATTATTTTTTTCCATTGTACATTTTTTTTTCACTTATGCTTGATACTTACAAACAACACAAGAATTGTGAACTTTCTAAGTTGGAAGAAAAATAAAATTAAATCTCTAGGAAAAAGAAAAGAAACTAAAATCTTAACACTTTACAATGTTCATCATGGGAACAGTTCAGTGCTGGCCTTTGCCACTTGTGTTGGTTTATTTATGTCCTGGTACTGTTATCATTATGGTAAGTATTCAAACTATGGTGCCTTAAATACTAGTTGATACCTTACCACATTTTATTTTTAAAACTGTGTTCCTTTTCTTGCTAAGAATGTGATATGAGAAAAATAGGCTACAGTAGACTGTCCCAACACAACATGGGTTTGTTCTATACCAATAAAGTTAAAGAGGAAGAAATGGGAGGAGTAACAATCAATATCATTTCTTTTATTTCACTTATGGAATTTTTGAAAAAAAAAATTTAGTTGTATGTGAACACAATACCTTTATTTTGTTTATTTATTTTTACACAGTGCTGAGAATTGAACCCAGGGCCTCACATGTGATAGGCAAACACTCTACAACTGAACTAAAACCACAGTCCCTTATATGAATTTCTTTACAAGAGTATTTAGTCCCAAATATCAAAGAAACAGGAGAGAAAAGTAAAATAAATTTGACTTAATTCGTGCCCACCCAATTATTACCATTATATTTTTAACTTGTTTTTATTGAGAACTTATATTTGGAAAACTTTTTCTTTAGTGGGTAAGGTGACTTTTATACATCTTTGCTGAATCATACACAAAATGACTCAGTTTTTCATTTATTAGTAATATTAAATGATTTTTACTGATTGGATTTGTACTGACTGTCTTCATCTCTTTAGGCTGCCATAACAGAATACCATAGGCTGGATAACTTATAAACAGAAATTATTTCTCGGTGTTGGAGACTAAAAAGTCCTAGATCAAAGACTAGGTTTCCTGCCAGATCAGAATTCACTTCCTGGCCCATAGATGGCTGCCTTCACTATGTTCTTAGTTGGTGGAATGGGAAAGGGGTTTTCTGGGGCTAGTTTTATGTGGGCACTAAACCTATTCATGAGAACTCTTCCCTCATGTCATAATCACCGCCCAGAGGTTCTTTCTCTTCCTAACTCCATTTTAGGATTTGGGTTTTAACACATGAATTTCAAGGGGATACATTCAGTCTACAGCACAACCAAATTAGAGGCAAGAAAAACAAATTATCTAGCTATTTTAAAATGCCTTCCTTACTAGTAAATATTTCACAAAATATAAATTTTACATAAATTGGGTGTGGTGGTGAACACCTGTAATCCCAGTAACTCGGGAGGCTGAGACAGGGGGATTGTAAATTCAAGGCCAGTCTCAGCAACTTAGTGAAGCCCTGTCTCAAAATAAAAAATAAATTTAAAAGGGAGCTGAAGATATAGCTGGGTAGTAGAACACTCCTGGGTTCAATCCCTAATACAAAAACAGAAAACTACCTAAAGGTAGCTAAAGTTTTGGAGAAAGGTTTTATTGTCCAGAAATACATTGTTAATATAAATGTATAGATTCTCTTTGAGATGATGCGGCAGAGAATGGGGTCTGTTATCACTTGGATATGAAGTGTCCCTTAGAAGTTCATGTATAAGACAATGAATGAAGGTTTAGAGGTAAAATGATTGGGTTATGAAAGCCTTAGTGGATTAATCCCCTAATAGGGTTAACTAAGTAGTAACTGAAGGCCAATAGAGTGTGGCTAGAAGAGGTTGGTTTGGGGAAGTATCTTTGGGATATATATTTTGTCCCTGGCAAGTGATATCTCTCTCTCTCTCTCTCTCTCTCTCTCTCTCTCTCTCTCTCTCTCCTGGCCATGTCTTGAGTTGCTTCCCTCCACCACACTCTTCTGCCATGATGTTCAGCTTCACCTCAAGCCCTAAAGAATACAACCATCTGTCTATGGACTGATACTTCTGAAACCATGAGCCTTCAAATAAACTTTTCTTCCTTTGATTGCTCCTGTTAGGTTTTTTAGTCACAGCAATGAAAAAGCTGATTAAAACAGGATCTCTTGACCACCTCTTCTACTTTTTGAGTCTCAATTCCCACATATTTTCATAAAGAAGACTTCTCAAACCTTCCTCAGAATTCCAGATGAGATTATGTCTCCACCTTATGCTTCGGCAACACCTTATATTTTTCATTTCCTGTCATCAATTATGTTTTGGAATCCTTTCTTCCCTGCCAGCCATAAAAGCTGAGAACACAGTTTTCTTGCTCATTGCTCATCTCCTCCTGTACAGTCTTCCCTTGGTATCTGGGTATCTGAGTGAGCCAAAGACTTCAGGGATACCAAATCCATGGACACTCAAGTCTGTAAGATGGAGTAGTTTTTGCATCTAACCTACGTACATCCTCTCATAAACTTTAAATCATCTCTTGATTACTCTTAATTCCTAATACAATGTGATTCTATTAATTAATATAATTGCAATTATAACATTGTGTTCTTATACTGTATTGTTTGTACAATAATGTCAAGGAAAAGTCAATCCATGCTCAGTAGAGATTTTTTTTTCCTTTTTCGTATTACAGTATTTGAAGTCCACAGTTGGTTAAATTTGAGGATGTGGAACCCACAGATGCAAAGGGCCTGCAAGAGTACACACTTGAAGTGACCTGGTGAATGGATGCCTGGTCGAGACAAGTTTCTGTATCATGGGGATGCAGAGAAAGGCACTCTGTATTAAAATTGAAGACTGTGTAAGTCTTGGAATTTTGTTCATAATGAAGGAAGCTAAAAGCTATGTCTCTAAGCACAGGTCACTTTGGACACTCTTCCACTGGTAGGAAAAAATAAAACTATTTGCCAGGAAAAAAATTAATGCCCTGTGTCATAAATATTATCATGCTACTTAAAGAATGTGTTGATAAAACTTTCTATAATCAGAATGCCTGCCTCATGACATCAAATCTCAGAAAATGCATTTTGATTTTTTTTTTCTACTTACCATCTTTTATGCCACCCTTTGCAGTGACAGAAGGATATTTCTTTCTAAGTTCATGGGAGAGCTTCCAGCAATCTCAGTCCAGTGTTTGCATATTTTCAGAGGAAACATGTTGTTCTCCATGAACTTGGCAAAAACTTCAATAACTTTCAAATAGTACTTTGGAGAAAGAAATATGTAGAAGCTTTCTCTTCCAATGAGCATTACAAAGAAACTAACAAGCTTTTCTTCTTAGGTTCAAAACATTAATGAACTTTGGAGCAAACACAAAAACATTCATGAGCACCTTTCCCTGAATCCTGTCAATATAAAGTCATTTCTGGCATTCCTCTCTTACATTTCATCAGGGTTTCCCGATGCCAAATGTTCTAAAGGACAATGGCAGTTTCTGGGCTTCATTTTCATAGCATTCAAACAACATCATCTCTAAAAGTGACCTTTCCTCTTGCACAATTGCCACATCTTTTAATCTGCAAACAGAGAATTCAATGATTCAGCAAAAGCACATTGAATACTTTTTATGAACCAGTTACTCTGCTAAATCTTGAATTTAAAAAAAAAAAAAAAGGAAGAAGGCAAGGTCATTCCTATCTCACAGAAAAAGACATATAAATCTATAATTGCAGTGCAATAAGATAAATGTCACGATCAAGGCATGGGTGGCATTTAAGGACTGGCAGCAGTATGAAGGAAAAAGAGATGTCATTACAAAAAGTCTTGTCAGTTTCCCACCTCCAGAATTACCTCTGAAATGATGTGGCTTTTTTATAAGGGAGGAGTTGTTTGTCTTATTAATAAACATTTCAGGTACATTCAAAAGATCCATACCTCTCCTCTCCAGCACTCAGTTTTCTGGAGAGTTTTGCTTGCTTCCCTTTGTGGTCTTGGGGATTGAACCCAGGGTTTCACAGATGCTTTGTAAGTGCTTCAGTACTGAGCTGTACTCCTAGTTCCAGGATTTTGAAGCTTTAATCCCACCTGGGCAACTTTAGCCAGAGCACTATATTGACTGAGCTCTTGTTCCTTGATTTTGCCTGCCCACCAAGCAGGAATGCTGAGATCCAGAGGTAGGATGACTCTTCTCCCTTCTTTGGATTAAATTTGGTGGTCTGGTCCATGCTAAGCTACTGTTAGCTTTGCTCTATTTTAGTTCTTCTTTTTAGGTCAAATGCAACCTAAAAAAATCCAGAACTGTTACTTTGAACAGATTCCTTTGAAATTGTTCCTTTATGTGCTTTCCCTAGCCTCTAAGCATTGGCTTTGTACCAAGACCTATCTTCTCTTTCCATGTATAATGATTTACTTGGTTGAACATCTGCCATGATTTCTGATTTGTAAACTCTGCAAGACATTGAGCCTCTCTGATTATTGCACACACTCCTCAGAACACACCAGATTTGGAGGTTTTGGAGGAAGCATTTCCAGTTTCAGGAAGCATCATGTTCACACTCAAGCATCAAAACATAATTATGAGCAAAAAACTGTAATTATGGCTGCCTTAAAATCAGACATGGTAACCAGAAGTGTGTATGGACAAATTATTTTATAATAATAATAACAACAATAATAATAATAATTCCAATCGAATGAATGTAGTCATGAGGCTAAAATGAGATCTACCATGCCATATTATTCTCTTTATTTCATTTGAACGCATAAAAGACCATATACTGCTAAGACAGCACCATGATGTTTTAACTATTTTTTTAAATTTTCCCTTTATTTTGTGATCCAGAATTCCCCTATTTAGTGGTTTCATGCTTACATATTAATTTCAGTACATTTTAAATTATAATTAAACTTTTACTTATTTTAGATAAAAAGTAATCTAACCCCAAAGCAAAAACCTTTGCTTTTCCATTTTGATGAACACTTTACTTGAGGATGTGGTAAGAATGGGAAATCTGACCACTATTTTTCTTTGTATATTTCTGACCTATTTGTCCTGAGTTTCATATCTTGACCCTCTTCTCGCTACACTCCCATGCCAACCAACTCCCAACCTCTTTTTAGTTTCCCAAATTGCCCAGAATAAAATTTATCCTAACAAGTCTTCCCAGCAGTAAGTAGCAATCCACTCTGTGTTTTCTTTCTTTCTATTGTATCTGATTTATTTATTAAATCAACCACCATGAATTTGGTAGCTGCTACATGTTAGGTACTATTCAGGTGCTAAGAACTAACAGCTCCAGCCCTCCCGGAACACATAGTTTAATGGAAGGAGGAGACAGCAAACAAATGAACAAAATCACTGAACAACAGCAGGTCTGATAAGTGCTAGAAGCAACAACCACCAGCAATTGGTTAGTGGGGTAGATTATGTGACAGAGTGTGAGAGCTTATCATAATGCATTCCTCTTTAGTAGATAAATTTTTAACTTCACATGTAATCATAAACTGACTTATCATTCAGTTAACTCAATACTCTTGAACCTGAGCTACATTCCCTTCTTAGTACAAGACTAGCTTAAATCTAAAACAGTGTAGGCTGTAGTAAAAATACGTCTACATTTTATACTCACTCAAATGTTTCATTATGAAAAAGATGTCTATGAGCAAGTTATTAATTTAAAATAGTGCAATTCAATTACTTCATGCTATGGGAAGAAATTTGGAATTTTAAAAAAATGGTATTTTATAAAATTTAACAAAAACTTAAATTCATCCAGCTTTCTGTTAATTTATTTAAGATGTGGGGGAATGCAATGTTCAAAGTCTTAAAATCCTAATTAATCATTTTGAAGTTGATTGATTGATTGATTGATTGATGCCAGGGATTGAATCCAGGGCATCTAACCACTAAGCCACATCCCTAGTCCTTTTTTAAAATATTTGTTTTAGAGACAGAGTCTAAGTTGTTTAGGGACTTGCTAAACTGCTGAGGCTGGCTTTGAACTAGCGATCCTCCTGCCTCTACTTCCTGACCCTCTGAGATTACAGGCCTGTGTCACTACCCCTGGCTGCATTGAATTCTTACAAGAATTAAACCAAGCCTGATAATTTGTTTTGTTGTTGTTGTTTTGTTTGTTTATTTTGTTTTGTTTTGGGAGTGGGTATTGAACCTGGAGGCACTTTACCTTTGACCCACATCCCCCAGTCTTTTTCATTTTTTATTTTGAGACAGAATCTCACTAAATTGCTGAGGGTTTCACTAAGTTGCTGAGGCTTGTCTCAAACTGGTTAACCTCCTGCCTCAGCTTCTCTGTTTGCAGAGATTACACACTTGTGCCCCCACTCCTGAATCAAGCCTGATAAATTTTTGATATACTTAACTATGATAATAGAAGTCCTATAACATTTACAAACAATGTTGCAAAGATTCACCTATATTTTACTACCTGATATAAGTTCAATTTAACAATTGGCCTTTATGTTTCCTGATTGGCTGGTTGATCTATTTTCCAGAGGTTAAAGCAAAGAATGCCATTCTGATTTTATTATAAAAAGATTTGCCCTTCTGAACATACCTAGCACCTACATTTTGGTATCTAATTTCCATTCCTCACTAAAAGGAATCAGAAATTCTTAAAATTGAAACAAGAGAAAACCCAAAAAAAGTCTCTAGCTTCATTTGCTTTTAGTTACTTGCTTACAGTGGACTTTAAAAATCATTCATTTTGTAAGTTCCACAGATGCACAATTTATTGTTGGTCTCCCACTGGCTTTGCTGTAAATAACAACTCTAATGTTTGGGTCATAATCATATTGGTTGCCTGGGTTACTTGCAGGGATTTGAAGGCCACTGTTGTTGAAGCCTTTGACTTTTAACTTGGGCCTGCACAAGTGTCCAACAGGAGATCATTGTGTCAGGAGACTGAAAACTCCAACCATGCTAATACTCCAATCATGCTAATACTGCTCTTTTCTGAACATGTATCCCATGAAGAGCCATAAAGTTGATCATGCATGCAGAGACCACTAGCTAATTCACCTTCAATATCCTGCCCCCCTCCACACACACACACACACACACACACACACACACCTTAAATCACTCTACTTTTTTATCACATAAATATCACTAAACTCTGCCCTCAGAGATGTGTATTTGAGAATTGGGTCTCTGCCTCCAAGTGTGGCCACTTTTTCTTTTTTGCAAAACTTGTCTTTGAGATTGGCATATCCCACAGTGAACAAAATGGGCCTGGTTTGGTAATAAATTGATTGATTTTATGACAAAGATACAGGGAAGGTATATAGGTCAGAAAATAATAAATTATGCTAAAATTTATATACAAAGAAAAGGCAAAAGAACACAGGAACTAGCTTAAGGAGGCTAAATCTGGGTAAATGTAAGTGTACTTCAAAAGAAGTAAAGATAATATTGGGTTACAACCACTTTCTCAGAACAGAATGCCAACTAAGAGATATAGAAATAAAATGGATCAAGAAAAATCACCATTTTGCAGCTATATTATACTAAATATTCATTGATGCAAAATTATTAATAGCTACCAAATTAAGGGGGATGGATGGATTTGAAATTGAGCAGCCTATCTAGATAATCTCAAAATATCACCCCATGAATTTCTGCTAGCAAAGTTAGCCCATTCATTGGTAAGAAATGCATTTCTCTGTCACATTCACACCCAAGACTATAAGATTTAAGTTAGTCATGAAATGCAGGTTTAAACATTTTACATAGATCAACAGCTATGCCTGACACACTAAAGGATAAGCAAATAGCATGCATAAAAAGAAACACATTTTACAGTACTTCAGGAAAACACAAAGATAGTAATAAGCAATGAATTGATTAAAGTAAATCTGGTTTTGCTAATGAAATCTTGCCTTCATTTTCAAGGTTTCTAGTTGTATAAAAAAGACTCATATGGATCTCATTATTCTGAGTCAAGTTTGCTATATAGTAGTATTGTAAATGAAAAGCCAATATAAACAATAAATTGTTTCTGTATATAAACTTTCTGCAGTCAACCTGCCATTTTCATCTTAGTTGGTTTTGTATTAATTACCACAAACTTGACCATTAATGCTGTCAGATGATTATTTGACAATGAAATTGTCCTGGTTTCCCTCCTACTTCTGTCTGCCTCTATCCCCTCTCTCCCTTGCCTGTAAATGTGAGAGAGCCTCATGACTGTCTTAGTCATTCTCCTTGTTTTACTCTATCTACTCTCCTCTTCACCCATCCTCATTCATGCAAGTGACTTGGGTCACCACTGACATGCAGATGCCTCACATCTTTTTATTCTGATTACCAGTACCAGTCCTTTTTTGTGTGAGGTCTGACTTTGTATGTTCAGTTGTTTATGTAAAAGCTATTTTTGCATCTCCCCAAGGAGACTGATCTCTATTTTTACTCTGAAGCCAGCTTTTCAGGAGGTGTCCTCATTCCTGTGACTAGTACCACTTCCACCTCCACCTCTCCATCAACTCAGTCTCTGCTCTAACATAGCCTTCTGATTAGCCTGCTCTCATCCACCTGGGCATCTCTTCTTTCCACTAAGCACATAGAAGCCAGATAACATAATCCTGCACTCCAAATTTTAATGCAGGGTCTGCTTTCTAATGTTGTCAGAATGAAATTGCCTATTCCTACCTCTACTTCTCTCCTTCTCTTTCAAACTCTGCTACTCTAACTTTCAAATTATCAGTGGATGCTTGGTAACCCCCTGCCCTTTTTTCAACACAGGATCCTGTCTCCAGTCTGAAGGAATTCCTCCCGGACTTCCTGAGGGTGATAAGTAATTCTGGATTCTCCAAGTACCCGATGTACCTTTTCTTGACAAAACTTCCAAAAAAAAAAAAAATCAATTTAACATATGGGACAATTTGATTATCTTTCTTCACCTTTAGATTCTAAGCTCCATGAGAGCAGAGAAAATGCCTGTTTTTAATCACCATTGTGTCTTCACACACAACAGGGCGCCCAGCACATGTTAGTCACTCAATAACTACCTACTGAGTAAATGAATGATTGAGTGATCCACCTCCCTTTCTCAAGCAGTCAGCCTCATTTACATATGTATTAGAATGAGGCCCAAACTGAGAAGTGATATGAAAACAGGTGGGATATCTGGCAGAAAGACTATTGCTAGGGGCATTCAGCTACACTGAATTGAAAACCATCAAATTTTATTTCCACAAAGGATAATGTCTCCCAAGACATTTCCTTTAGTAAGTGAAAAAACCACAACGCACTGGCCTGCTCTGAGTGCCATCATAAGATTTATTTCCAGAAACTTTTGTAATAAGATAAAATATGACAGGCACTATGCTGTTGATGTATATAATTAAATTCTCCTAATGAATTATTAATTACCCAATTTCACAGATAAGAGAGCTGGCTAGTAACTATCCCATGTTCTCTCACCATTAAACAGCATCTTGCTTATGTTTGCCAAGGTCCCAAAGCATGCTCTCAACGATTACACAAAAATAGTCAATTCTTTTCATGTCCTACAACTCTACTGCGTCCTCAGGTGTCTCCTAAAATATAAACCTATTTGATCACCAATTGTCTTATTCAGCACACCAATTCACCAATGCCCTATCTAGTTCCACCTTACATTTGTGCTGTCTTTCAACTCTTGAAGGTGTGCCCTTGGAACTCAAGTCCATTGCAAAACACAGTCTGCTACAACAGTGTCCTCTCCTCAAATCCTGGCTGAAACCCTAGGTTCCCGATGGATGCTTTTCTTTTCCCCACTTAAATGTGCGTGTGTGTGTGTGTGTGTGTGTGTGTGTAAGAGAGAGAGGACAGACAGATAGACACAGACAGAGAGATGGAAAGCAGCCAACCTCTTTTGTTATTCAGGAAGGGGAGCTAAAGTGGAAGTTGAAAATGAGATTCAGCTCCAGTCCTTCCAATTAAGTTTAAATATTGTGTATAAAAAAAGAGAGAGAAACCGTGGAAAGGAGCTTAAGATTCATTTGTTGGCTACTTCATTTTTCACAAAAGTACAAAAAAAAATGTGATACTTGATAATTTAAGTAAATCCTAACGGCAGAATTGGGATTAAAATTCTCATGTGCTAACTAATAAAGGGTTAAGATAATATGGAAACTTCAAAAAATCATGTTATATTAAAGGCTTAATGACTTCTATCTTGTGTATTTTCTTTCTTGTAACCAAACTGCCTTCCACATACACTGATTCTTAAAAAAATAAATAGATCAGTTTAGCTTGTGACACCATCAGTTTGAGATCCAAAGCCTATCATTATGTAAATTTTCATATGCTCCTAGAGACCAGACTGATTTTTTTTTTTTGCTGCTGTTGTTGATTTTTACTCTGATCGTCTCTGTATTTAATCAGAGCCATAGAATAATGAAGCAGATTTAACTGACTTTTTTCTTTTCTTCATGTTTCCTAACCCATAAACAAGATATCTTTCTGGATACAGAAACACAAATGTGTTCTTATTTTTATCTTTAAACCAAACAATACAGAATCCTAGACTATTTCAAGTTTTTATATATTCCCATATTCTTCCATTTCAAGGATGAGTGAAATATTCTGACCTTTACATTTGATAATAGCACTGATTAACATATGATTAACATTAAAATATAATTAGTAAATTTTGGGGGGGGCTGGTTATTGGTTGTGGTAAGTTTTCATAAGTTTTTCATTCTCCCATAGGACGATTTTTGACATAAACACCATGATATATTGAGGAAATCTGAGAAAGCCAACTGGCCACACAGGTGTTGAATACATAAATTCCCTTCTCATTTGTAACAACTCAAATGAAATCATTTCACCATGACCTGAAAGAATTTAAAACTACAAGCCTCATATTGTGAAGAGTGATGTTCAGTTTGGAATGTTGATTTCTTGAAGCCTAGTCTATTGAGAAGGTTCAAACTGATACTCAATGGTGTTGCCAACCCTTGACATTATTTATTCAATGTACATATTTGGGGCCTTTTCTGTAATTTAGTCAGTGTTTCAAATGACACCAAGAGTCATGGATACGGTCTAAAATCCACAGTCTAGTAGGTGAGCTAAATAGTCAAGCTGGGAGAAACCAGAAAGGAAATAAGCACTTTCTTCAGCTCCTAAAGGAAAAAGGGAAATAAAAGAAGAGGGTGAGAAGGAAAGACAGGGAAAAACAGACTCAAGACTCAGTGATGTTACAGCACAATGAGAAAAACTGCACTATGGTATCTGTGAGTTTCATGATGGAGCCTTAGATTGTGTGTGTGTGTGTGTGTGTGTGTGTTTTCTCAGTTCTTATATAACCTAGCAAGAAAACTAAAAAGTGACAAGATGTTCAGTAACTTTGTTAAGTTAAAACATCATTGCTGGGAAGAATATTTTTTACCTTTGACCAAACAGACACTGTTTGCTGAGTGATTGAGCACAGGTGTCTCTCTGTTCCTTAATTGACAGTTTGGGGGCACACAAGTGAGCTCACTCCAAGAAAGGGGTCATATTGTCACTGGGGTGACTGGCTCCCTGGCCTATTTTCTGATATATTTTGCAATGCCTAAAATCATGCCTAAATCAGAGAATTTGAAGTCAAGTGTCTGTAGCATTATATCAGTTGAAAAGCTTTCTATATAATTTTTATTTTCCGAAAAGAAAAATGTATATATTTCACCTCCAGCTAGTATTTAGATCCTGTCATCCTTCCCTTTCCCTAAGGACTTATCATTTTTTCCATTCACATTCCTGGGGTTGAGAATATATTAATTCAAAATACATTAAAGATATATTTTTTCTCTGATTTCATAAATATAAAAATGTCATTTCATTGGATAACAAACTTATAGTTTTTCAGCAGATATACTCATGCACAAATGTGTAAAGTCCTTCCTTCTTCAAATCTTCTTAATAAGCTATACATTTATTAAGAATTTAGATTCATTATGGATTTATTTTCCATCTGCAAGGGTCATATGAGAGTATTTGGTCAAAGCCCTTATTTTATGAGGAAATTTAGATCTAGAGAAAATGTGATAATAAACCAAGATTTCTATAGTCAATAGGTCAGAGGTAAGATATATTTCTGTACCCACTGTATGTTTGAATCTGCCACCATACAAGCATTAGTAATGCCAACCTTAAAACTTTAATTCCCTTCATAAAAATATGCCATCATTGTGATTGTTTTGAAAACGCAAATTTGAAAAATATAAACATAAAAAAAATAAAGAAAACACAAAAGTGTTAGAACCAAACTGACATTTTAGGAATAATTTGGGCAAAACACAAAGTTCACACTTGCTTATGCATGATTTCACCCTTGAGAAGTACTAGCTGGCATAGAAATCAGCACAGACCTGAGCCCAGCCATATAGGAATACATGAAATGCACACACCTTAGATATAACCAGCTACCTCAGCCTATTATGTGTCTTATGAACCACACTCATTGTGTTAGTCAGCAGAAAACTCCTCAACGATATTTTTTTCCAATTACTAAAACATCATGATACATGGTGAAAGGATTTGGTAAATGTAATTGAGATGATTAAATACTGACCTAAGTAAGGAAGATTTATCCTGAATCATGTAAATGCACCAAATCTAATCATATGAGCCTTTAAAATCAGAGAACTTTGTCTAGCCAGAGTCAGAGACACAGAACAGAGCAGAGGTTGGAGAGATTCCAGGTTTTGGAAGGTTTGATGCAAGTTACTGGTTCTGAGAGGCAGAGACCAGGTACAAGGACTTGAAAGGCCTATAGGAGCTAAGCATGTGTTCCTCTAACAGCCAGTAAGGAAATAGATACCTCAACCTGGATGCCCAAAGAACTGAATTCAGCAACAAATGGAAGAGTTTCCAAATGGGATTGTTTCTCAGTGTCTCCATAAAAGAAACACCCCAGTAGACTAAGGTACTTCAAAAGCTCAGAGCAGAGAACCAGCTGAACCACACTGTGCCCAGACCTCTGACTCATGGAAACTGCAAAATCTGTGATAATTTGTTCCAGTAAAAAGGTAAAACTAATCCAGATCGAGTAACTCTTGTAATTCTTATCTAAAATAATTAGGACCAGAACTGTTACAGATTATTTTTTATTTTGAAAATATTTGCATATACATAGTGAAATGTTTTTTAGAATGTGACCAAAGCTAAGCATGAAATTCACATATGTTTCATATATATCTTATATAGATTGAAGAAAATTTTATGAAATATTTTTAATATGTCTTTATTTTTATAGCAACCTCACATATGAGGTCAGGTGTAGAATTTTCAATTAGTGGTGTCAGGTCTGCATTTAAAAGGTTTTGGATTTTGAAGTACTTCAGATTTTAAATTGGGGGGTTAGGGGTGTCTTCCTATACACCCTTCCACATTTGGTGGGACTATTTACCATCTGATTTCAGAGAACTTCTCCATATAGCATTTTATAACAACTCACTGTCACCACTCTAATATCCTCCTTCACAAACAAACTTGAGATCTTTTTCAAGGTAAAGTGCCATATTCATTGAGTGTTTATGTATTTCTTAACCTTTTAACACATGCAAAACTGCACCAAACTTTTTATTAAATTCCTATCTTTTTGTGTGTATTACTGGTGAAGTTTTTGAATTTATGTCCAAATCAATTTTTTTCATAAATTTTTAGGGTATTATTGCAGAATTTTGCAAAATATGGTTTAAGAAATGTATGTTTTTCTGTTTCTATAACCAGAAGATCAGATTAGATATAGATAAAGATATGCATATGGATATGAATATAACTTCCAGGTTCTATCTCCTCTATCTGGGAAATGTGTCCATTGGATAAAGTTATGCACGACTAATTTTAAAATAAAAGTTATCTATGCAATGTATCTTGACCCTAAAGCTTCATGGATCCTAATCCTATGAAGCAACATACTTTTGCTAATTCTCCTGGAAAGTACTATTTATAATTCATATGTCTATAAAATATGATATCTTAGAAGAGCTGTAATATATAGATGTCTTCCATGACACCTGTATTATCCATGTGCAGACTCAGCTCACCATATAATATTTTAATTGCCCACTTTTATTCTTAGCTCCCTGAAGGATTTTTAGATTTAAGAAAAAATGCACATATCTGTTCTATTTTCTGCCTATCACTATATCAACCCATAACAGATATCCCAATCAACATGCATTGAATGAAAATTGAATAAATAATTGAAAAAATAAACAACAGATCAACCATTTTTGTTCTTATATTCTCACAATGTGTATAGCTGAGTGAATATAGTCATTTCACTTAAATTGCTAAAGTATTTAAATAAAATTACCTTCTATGCAGATTTTAGCATTCCTACACACACAAAAAAAATGCACCTAATTTTAGTAATTTCAATATGTGATTTCAGGCTACACAAGGAGTGAAATAATCATTGAGATAGAATATCGAATTAGAAATGTTCCTTATCTCCTTAGGTCAGAACCCATGTATATTATTTTCTAAAGCTTTATAATTGGTAAACATTGTTTAAAGATAAAATTAGCTTCCTAATTTGGCTTAGTGTCTCTTCTAAGGTGGCTGTGATGATAATGAGGCATACCTCAATTTATGAGCAATCTAGGCAGGATAGGTTACTCAACCTGCAAATTACTTGCAAAATGTATGAAATGTTTATACCTCTAGTTGAAAATACTGTATTGAAATGTTTTTTGGGGTCACATTAAAAATGATTGAGTGGTTTTAAAAATCTGTTGTCCTTATCATTTGCTGCAGGAGAAAATAAGTGAGATAAACAGTTTTTGCAAGTGGTTTTTGGTGTCAACACGATTACAGGCCAAAGGCGAGAGGAAAATGGAGCATAGCATAAAAGAGAGAACAGTCTAATTTTCATATCCCTAAAGTAGTTTTAACTATGATTTCAAAAGTACCTCTTTATGCAAGTAGACAATACTTTTAACTGTGTTTGTTTTAATTGCATCTTCAGAGAGTCACAAATCGAGAATTTGGTGAGCCAAGAGTCAGGATGTTTAATAAGGATGAGCCTCTATTTCTGGAGAATTTATAATCTAGGTAGTAATGGACAGAACCAGTCTAGGACAAACAATACCCAAGAAAGGACAGGTTATGATGGGGAGCTAACAGAGTGGCACAGAAGCTGATCAAGAATAATGGATTTGAAAGCAGAGACAGAATATTGTGGACTGGAATATCTGAAAGAACACTCTGCTAGGAGATCTCTTTGCTCAGATAAAAACCATGAAGTCAATGGCTTGTGACTTGGGCAACTGTTCACTGGGAACCCAAGTGAGTCAGTTAGCTTACTTTGCATACACCAAACAACCAGCAGCTCATAAAAACAAAACAAAACCAAAAAACCAAACAACAACAACAACAAAACTTTTAGCCATTACTGACCTTGATTAGAATCAAGGCTGGAGCCAAGGAAAGAAAAAAAGGGTTCGTGGGTTTCAATTGCCTCTTTCTCCAAGTCCTGGTTGAGGGCAAAGCTGTGATCTTCCTGGAGTGCAGGAAATACATGTGGCCTTCTTAAGTATAAGAGAGCAATAACCATAAATAAGTGAAAACATATATATACCTGCAAGCAAATTGAGGTGCACAGATGGCACAAGAGAACCTTTCTATAGGTCTTGAGCCAGACCCCATTACTCTCTGTTTCATATAATGGCCTTGTGCAGTAACTGTGGACCATCACGCTGCACAGATGGAAGAGAGAGTTAGAGGGCTATTGAACATGTGAATTTTCCCAGTGTGTCACAATTACAGAAACATCTGTGCTAAATATTTTCAAGCTGATCCACTATAAAAATTGGCAATGTTCAATAGCACTCAATGTCTTCCCTTTCCCTAGTGGGAAGGCAGTCTAATGATTGCATTTGGGACTACAGCATAAGGCATGTACCTATGCTGATTGCTTGCTGTTTAATGCAGCCTCATTTGCATTATGCTGTTTTTAATGTTCTTTCTTTATCCCTCCTCCTTTCTTTTTCGCTTGCAAATGTAAACTGAAAGGGAAATCAAACCATTTACTGCACTTGTCATTGAAATGTTTCCCAGGGCTCCGTTAATGGAATCACTTGGGCAGGGGCAAGGAAAAGGAGAGCAATAAGGTCTCTTGACAGTAATTGTAGACTGTGCTGCCTGTTAATTCTGATTATATTGAAAAGGGTGATTGGCTGCTTCTGCATTTGCTCACAAACTGCTACTTCATCATAGGAATTGACTAAGCAAAGCCAAGTTCATAGCATTTTTGTTTTATACAGCTTGAACCTTCAGAAAGCTTGCAGTCTTAGGTAGTGCTTTGTAAACTGTAATGTACATATGAATTGCCTGGGGTTCTTACAAAATGATGATTTTGATTCTGCATGTCTTGGATGGGACCCAAGAGTCTGCATTTCTAAAAAGCTCCCAGGTGGTGCCCGTGCTGTTGGTTTAAGGACAACACTTTACATGGCAAAATTTTAGGCTCGCCCAACACAAGACAAAAATAGTAAATGGAACATTTGTTATTTTCACTGACCAGAAATTTCAAATGTTCTGTTAAAATTATTAATTGGAAGGACACATGGAACCATGGGTTCCTGTATATGGGAAATGAAATTCAACCCAGTGGAAAAAGTAAAATCAAACTTAAGTTTAAACTATCAAAAACTGCCAACTAACTTCTAATGAACGGCTTTCTACTGGAATCATCCAAAGAAGGCTACTGCTCCACTTTAACCAATCATATTTTCTTCACCTTATTCCTGCATTCACCCTATGTAAGTCTTGCCCCATGCCCTAAGAAGGCCACAAAACTGCCTGCACTCTTGAAATCAGCCAAGGCCTAGACACATTGGGACATATATCATTTAAATTACAAAGTACTTATGCTGGGTTTTTTAGGAAAAGCCTCCAGAATGCACTCAATGATGACTTGAAACCAGCTTTTCAAGAATGGGCTCAAAAGAGCCCAGTGTGGTGGTGCATAGACCAGTCAATGACCTTTGGATGTTATGAACTCAAAATCCCCCACTGTCAACCACCCACATAAACATATAAGTGCACCAGAAAAGAAACATGTGATCTATGAAGAGGCATGGTGACTGTCTACCCTGAGCAAAAATCCCTAAAACTGTCCACTTCTTGCCACCTGATCAAGAAGCAATATTTTATAAAATCCTTTGCTATAAGCCTTTCAGTGAGACAGACTAGAGCTCATTTTTCAGCTATCCTTGCGGGTTCACTGGCAATATAGTTTTTTGTTTGTTTTGCAAAAAATGCTACCATTGCTTCTATGTGAGTTGGGTAGTAAGCCCTTGCTGAATATCAGTCTTAGTTGCCTGATTTATGAATCCTTACCAGCACAAATAAACTCTAATATCCTTTGGGCCTCAGTTTATCTCTTAACACTAAATGTTACAGTTATGTAGCAGTATAGGCCTTTAACAAAAGCAGAAACAAAAACTACTGAGAGATCCCTGCAACACAAGAATGTCCATTTTCAATGTGGTGCAGATTTCACTTATCACTTGCCATTTCCCAAGCCTGTATTATGTACCTACTAGATGTTAGCATTCTGTTCTGAAACTCAACATCAATTAAAGAAGACAGGCATATAATTAAATCGTTGCAGTCAATCTGGAAAGGACCAAAAAAGTGGTAGCATGGAATAGAGGAACTGAGTATGAGTTTAGGAATCAGACAGATGGGCTGTTCCACTGAGAGTATGCAACTCTGTGCTAGTTACTTAACTGTTATGAGACTACGTTCTCATCAATAAAGAGAATAAAATAAACTTATTCTCAGAGTCATTATGTTGAAAATACACAGCATAGTACTTATTATATACTAGTTATTTTCTAAAAGTTAATCAACTCCCCACCACATTTTGTTATAAAAAACAAGGCCTCATAGTAGAATGGTGATATTTGCTATGAAATTGAATAAGATGATTCCATCCCTAAGGCACTGACAAGAGATAAAAAAAAAGCACAGGTGAATATTAAAATGTTGTGTAAAATAGAATTTCTGTTAAATTTCACAAGATAAATTTTAAGAAAGCATTATAGAAATAAAGGGAACTGACTCTTATAGCATTTGAGTTGAAGTTTAATTGATAGGCAGGCTTTAGATTGTGAGAAGGAAAGGAGCATTTCTTTCAGGCAGATGCAAAAACAGAAACACTGTCAGGCAATAGTGGAAATGGTAGGGAAGAGGAAAAGCTACATGAATGGAAGTAGTAGGACATCAAGATGCAGAGGGAATGAGAGAGAGAGCTTGAGAGCTGGAAGTGTATTCCACAGGCTTGGGATTAGTAACACTCATTTAGAACGAGAGTAGGTTCAATACATATGTTAAGTTTGGCAGCATTATGTGTAAGAGTCTAAAGCAGAGACTCAGGAAAGACAGCTAAGAAGCAAGGATTCTTGTCTGAGTTGGGAGATGTTGAAAGGGCAATTTCAGAAGGAGAATTGAAAAGGAAGAAAATGGGTATGAGACAGACAGATAAATTGGACAGGATTTGGTGATTGTTTTGAAAGGGAAAAGTCAGCTAAGACTTCAGTTTTCCGAATAAGGTGACTAGGAGTACAGTGTTACCATTTTTAAAATACAGTAAATTTAGGAGTTTGGATCATAGATAATGGCAAAGAAATGCCCATTATAACTATGGAGCCAGAGCTTGGAGAAGCTCACTTGGATAAATATGTTGAAGCTCAAACTACATTGAAAGAAGACCTAGAACATTTTCTTAGGGAATATACCCATGCGTAGGTAAGTGTGAGACAAAGCAGAAAGGCAAAAGGAGAGATTCTACCGAAGAGACAGGAGAGAAGGAAAACCCTCACAGGTAAGAAGATATTAGAAAAAGCACAAGGTAAGTTGAGTGGGTTAGTGGAGGACTTACGGGTTAATGATGGGTAGAGACGGGCAGATCTGGAGGTAGGCCAACTCTTTAGTTGGTAGAACATACCAATGGCATATCTTAAAGTTATATGTGCATAACATGCAATTGTCACTTAGAAAATGTATTGAATTCAAAGTGGACTCAATAGCTGTTGAAGGTTCCAATAAGCCTACATTCATTTCCCAACCATTCTTCATACTGTACTGTCACTAGTTATACTGAGAAGATGTTTGTCTTAAGATAGTGTGCAGAACTCTTCCTCTTTCTTCATTAAGTAACATAATTAACCTCTTAGATACTTATATTCCAAATAGAGAAAATATACTATGTTTAGTTATCTCTTATTTCCATAGTCAATTCAATTTTTCCTCCCTCCCGCGCCCCCCTCTCTCTATTTACTTCCTCCTTTCCCATTGTCATTGAGTATAAGATACAATTTAAAAATAAGAAAGTTGTACAACAGAAAACTGTATAAAATTCTGCCCTAGCACCATTATTTAACTGAATCCTAATTTTATCATAAAAACAAATGCTTAAAATGTTATACTGCATTGAACAATCTCATAAGAATGACCAAAGAAAGATCCACATAATATGAAGAAGAGTGGCCCGGTTAAAAAGCATTTCCTATGCATGCCATACATAATGCTAGCTATTAACAAATCTGACCTCAGCTACTTTTGCAGCAACATAGAAAAGTAGATACTTTCATCCCCATTTGACAATTGAGACAGCAAAAGTTCATGAGGCTTGAGTAGCACAGCTATTATATTGAAGGACCAAGACGAAAACAAAATCTTTCTCACATGGCAGTCCCAAAGTTTTTCACTATGTTGTAACATAGACCTTTCACTTTACAGCAACCAGCGTACCAGAATTTTGTCCTCTACCAAGGACTCTGAAAGATAAAGTGATGTTCCTTTTAACAACAGCAGAGTACAAACAGGGCAAGTTGCATTACTGCCAGTAGCAGAGAACATAAGTCTGTATTACAGGTAGACTAGAATGCAAATCCGATGCAAATTTTAAGACTATTGTTAGAAAATAAAGAAGATAACGAGAAGTACCTCATGCAGAGCAATGTTATGATGGATTTTCAGATAAATCCTTGAAGGTATAAATACTACAAAGTAGTCCAACTCCCCCCCCCCCCCAAAAAAAATCCCTGTTCTACAACACTTACAACCACTGAAATGAAATGAAATAATACACCCACAATTAGAGGAACCTTAGAAAATGTTAACCATACTTTTCAGTTAAAGGTTTTCCAAGGAAGAAAGAATGCTTTTACACAACAGGTCATATTGGAGAATTCTAATTTTATTTATTTTTCTTTGGGGTTTCCAATAGCCAAACCATGTGTGTGTGTGTCTGTGTGAGTATGTGTGTGTATGTGTCAAGAGAAAGGTAGAGAAAGAAAAGATAATGTGTTAAAATACAGAGTTCTAGTGTTTGTTGTCTAATCTTTTTATATAACTTTTTAGTTGTAGATGGATACAATACCTTTATTTAATTTATGTATTTTTATGTGGTGCTGAGGATTAAACCCAGTGCCTCACCCATGCAAGGCAAGTGCTCTACCACTGAGCTATAACCCCAGCCCCCTTGATGTATAATCTTGAGAAAATATATGTAAAATATTTTTTTATAATACAAACTTTTGTACAGATGAAGGAATCAGTATGACTATTTGGTTTTCTACACGGCACATCACCAGAATTCTTACCCCTACACACTTTGGAAATTAAAAATGAATGTAAAGGACTGGTTCCATCATAATTAAGATTTGTTGAAAGTAAAAAGGCAAGTACTCAACATCAGACAGAGTCAGAAAATTAAGAATTAAAGATTCTGAGGGCAAATTTTGAGTCTGTAGGATTTTTAGAAGAAATGTTGAAGAAAACAAAAGTCAGATGTGAGTTATAGCAGTAAAGACAGATTTTATTCAGGAAACATTTCAATGAGAGGAAAGAGACCTCAGTGGACAACTACGTTTCATTCCTAATGCAGTAAGGACAAGTC
Source organism: Marmota monax (assembly GCF_021218885.2). NCBI lineage: Eukaryota > Metazoa > Chordata > Mammalia > Rodentia > Sciuridae > Marmota > Marmota monax. Next base: position 719,800 of record NW_026695197.1, on the reverse strand, counting down.
AGGATTTATAGCCAAAGAGCAGGAAGGTTGGCTGATGGATAGAAGTTTACTAACAGGCGCCATCATTAGTAGAGGGATTTCTAGCTAAATCTACCTAACAGGATTCCTGCTGAAGAAAGACTTGGAAGGTCAGATATCATTTGGGCATGGTGTGGGTTGAGGAGTTTGATCATATTTCAAAAGAGATCAGGTATATAAGGTGGAGGATTTTCTATAACTTGACTTATGAACTTTGCTGACAGGGTGATACAAGGGCTAATGTGGAAGTCCAAGGTCAAAACCTAATTGAGAAAAGGGATCAAAGGTACCTGACTTAGGTTTAGTCAGGAGAAAGTCTTTGTCAGAGGTGAAGCATATTGAAGCTGAACAGCTCAGGGAAATTTGACATCTGCTAGTAGGAAAATCCTCAGTGTGGATAATGCAGAGAGCAGATGGCAAGGAATAGGTAAGAAAAAATAGTAAGCAATGCAATTGGGTGGATAGACAGACTTGAAGACATGAATAAATGGAAGTGTCAAGAATTAAGTTTGAGAATATAACCACTACAAGAAGAGCAAGAATACAATATTCTTGAAGTCTATCTCACTGGAAAACAATAATGAACAATGTAATATTTAGATTTTTAAAATCTGACAGATCTCTTTTAATCACCAGTAATCATAGTAAATCTGAGAAATATACATAGCATAACACATTTAGCACACTCTGTGCTCTTAAAGGAAAATCAGTTCTCTCCTTGAACTCCCACATTTCTTTTAGATGTGTTATAAGTGTTCTATTATGTAGATTTTTATTTTGCCACCTTATTCTAAATAAATTATCTACCACTTTTGTAAGTATATATTAATATATTTAATATTAAACATTTAATAATAATAGGCCTACCTCTAAATTTTCTAGAACTAATCTAAGAAGCAAACTATAATTTTTAGGGCATGCCAAGTGTATTTTTCCATTTACAATGTAATCTATCCAGTAGTTCTTTAGGTCATAGATAGAACTTGACCATCTAAAATTTCAACGGCTACTTCATCTTCCCTAATTTCTCTTAAATGTCTCCAGTGTACTGTGCCCTCCTTAGAACATATTTGCTTGAATATTATTGGAAGACTTCACTGTGCATGAGAAACTTTGTTTTCATGCAAGAATAAAAATGAAATTAGAACAAACCTCTGCCACAAGAAGCATTCTCACGTTGTTTCACTCTGTAAGGAAAAAAAGAGTGGCCGTATGGCCTCCTCTTTCATATGAATCATATGAACAAAAGCTCGCTCAGCATACATAGACAGAAAACACTTTTTTTTTTAAATACCTCTTCCATTGGGCTATATATGTTGCTTACCACAGTAGCCTGTGTTAAAAATATAATTTGAAAGTCCAAGTACTCCCATTTAGAATTAAAGATAATTTTGTTTACAGGAAAAAATAGAATTACTTTTTAATACTCTTTAGGAATCAGGCAGTCATGTTACACAGAAGAAAATGGACAAAACCATACATTCTAGCAATTCCAAATGTTAAAATGTTTGGCATGGTTTGAATCCTACCAGATTTAAGGCGAATGTAGAATATTGTGGGGTTTTGTATTAAAGAGAGAGCAGATGTCTTATTCTCCAGAGAACAGTGAGTCCAAAGCCAGCCTCAGCAACTTTGAGACTCAGTGAGACCCTGTGTCTAAATACAATCCAAAAAAGGGCTGAGGATGTGGCTCAGTGGTTCAGTGCCTCTGGATTCAATTTTCCCGGGGTGGAGGGGAGACATGGATGTTTTTAAATCTTAGAATCAATAGGAAAAAGTCAGCAATCTCTATGCATATACAAATGTTTACAAAAGGAAAAGAAATATAATTAAAATATTTCCAAGCCAATTCACCAATTCCTGGTGACCAGCCGTCTTCTAATACCTGTCTTCAAGTTTTTCTTTTTCTACCAACGTAACAACTGCCAACTTGTCAGATGATGCAGCTTTTTCTTTCCCATGGCAACAGATTCCATGCCCTGAGTGACAGGATTTCCATATTGACAACTAGAAAATGTCCCAAATAACTCTGAGAAGCACCTGGAGTTTAATTTCACATCTTAACATCCAGAAGGAGTCTTTTTTATTATTTCTCACATGTTAAAGTGAAGTTATTTATATACCTCACAACTGATGGTGTGATGACAGCCAAGCTAAGCAGAGAGTATTTGAAAGATTCAATAAACTTAGCATCCCTGGAAATGGTAAACTAATGTCTTTCAGAATATTTGAATGATCTTCCTAAAATAGCTAGGAATTTTAAGACATACTTGCATTTCATAACAGCATCTAGTCTCCTTAACAACAAGAAAGGTAAGAAAGGAATAATGTGCCATAAAAGACCTGGAGCTTTCCATGTCAAAGTATAAGTAAATGCTAGAGAACAAGTGAAAAATAATGTATTTCTGCTGCAGAATAGGTATCTTTTAACAAAAGAGAAAGAACCATATTTCTTTCTCCCTAATGGCAACTCTTTATCACTAAAAATAGCACACTGAAAACTGACAAAGTGGAGTGTTTTTGAATAAGTCTGAATTATAGATAGTGACCTGAATAGGAGCCATGAACATTATTTAAAATCATGCACATTGGCAGTCCCTGTCAGGAATATCGTAATTCCCTCAGTTGTCTAATTGTGTGTGTATGTGTGTGTGTGCGTGCGTGTGCGCACGCGTGCACACACACACACATATACAATTTTATTTGAGAGGTATGATTTTTCTGGTTTTATCATACAATTTAAAATCCTGTTTTCTATCTAGTGAAGTAGATTTCTCTTCAGATTTTGCATTAGATTTTTCCAAAACTAGAAATTAATAATACTATGACAGATTTTCATAAAACTGGAAATTAATATCCTTTCTTTATACAATTCCCATGTATAGCACAAGTCTTCTTTCTCTTCCATCTTGCTTTAAAAAAAAGAAAAAGAAAAACTAAACAATATGCATTTGTCATATAACAACTTTTACCCATTTCTTATTTACAGCATCAAAGGTTTTCTGACCAAGAGTGTGTTTTGTTCTTAGATCAAAGGTTAACCTGCAAGTGTTTTTTGATTACTTGATACTGGCTGAAGACCTCATTGAAAGGTTCAACAAAATATACTGACCTCTCACCTTTTGCCAAAATTAATGCTTATGCCCTCCCTCTTTTCTACTGACTGAACTTGGAATGCCCCTCACAGAATTCTGCTGGCTACTAGAGCTGGATGTACAACTGGGTTGCTTCTCTTTCATCTCTCAGAAATCAGGAGCAGGAGAGATGCTGGAGAGGCTAAGTCCATGAAATTGCACCAGTGGCACAGATCATAGCTAATCTTGTACAAAAAAGAAACCAAATTTTCAATATTTCTCCCCCAGTGGTTATAAAACATTGGTGAGTTATGATTTTTCTTTTAACAATCTTAAGAATTTAGTAGAGTTTTCTCATGGTGGCAGAAGATCAGTTTCACCTTACTTTAAAATTAATAACAGTAGGAATAATGGTATTGCCATGCTCTCTATTTGGTTCCCCATTTCTATGTAGGTAACTTCTGGCATCTGGTTGGTAGAGCCCAGGGATGCTGCTAAACTTCCTTCAGTGCACAGGAGATTCTCTCACTGCAAGGGATTAGCAGGCCTCAAATGTCAGTAGTGCTGACTTTTTAAGAAATCTTACTTTAAACTAACTGATATGTGGTGCCTGGGGAAAATTTTACACATTCTTTCTTTTTGCTCTTTTTCATGACTTCATCCTGCAGTGCCCTTTCCTCCCCTGCCTGTCACCTCTACTCCTTGGAATCCTATTCATCTCTCCAGGCACAACTCAAGATGCACTCAAAAGCAAGTATTGGGTTTTTATATAGCCTGGAATGTTCCAACAAACTCCATCTCTAATTAGATATTAAGTTCCAAGAAAAGCCATATGTTTTCTTTTTCTTTGGGGTGGAATAATTTATAAATAGCAACTTTAATGATTGAAATGGATTGATTTAAAACTGGACTTCTATGCTGTATAAATAGACCTTTATTTTCCAAATAGCCTAATAATTCTGTACTTGGTGTTCTTTTTTAGCAGGGAGTTGGGGGGTAAGTGGAGTAAGTATTAAAGGAGAAACAACTCTATCCTTCCAAAATTGGAGAAGAGAATATGCATTCTGTCTCTCATCCCATGCTTCTTGGATGACATTGTAGCATATTCCTTACAATTTTATATAATTGAATTTTATGTATAATTCAATAAGATTTTATATAGTTTCTTCATGCACCTAAAGGCATACGTGCCTCAATTTCTTTGTTGGTGACCTAATTTGCAAAATTCTGTATATATGTAGCAAAATACTTTAAATATAATTAGCCCAACTCTATTACTTGAAGATACTTAAGCTCATAATTAATTATAAATTCATAATTATAGCAGACCTAAATACTGCTTATTTTGTACTAATCATTTTTATACAATGTTAGTACTATTATCATATTCTTTTAACAAAAAAATTAGAGGCAAAGGTTTTAAATAACTTATCAAAGGACTTACAGATAGATTGTTGTATACAACTCAAGCCATAGATCCCCAATATTTATGCTTTACACCTGTCTACTATGTTGCTGCTCCATCAAAATTTTGCTAATGTTCACAAGACAGGAGAAAAACTAGAATAAAATAAAATCATATCTTCTCTCTCCAAAGAGTATTCATACTACTCTGTAGCACTATCTCTGTTTATCAGAAAAAAAAATCCCTGAAAAAGGAGAATCAATTTTTTTTCTCAAAAAACAAAAGCTATACAGAATCAAACACATTGGCAAAATAAACCATATTTTTATTTATCAATTTTACCCCTAAAATTGTTGATCTCTAAAATTGTAAAGGATAGTCAGTTAACATAAAATAGTAAGAGAATTATTTTCCAAATGTATATGTCCCATATGGTAAACATTATTTACTTGGCATATACAAAGTTCAAGAAGACAAACATATATCTGAAATGTCAATTTCTGGATTAAATTTATAAAAAATTATTCATCCTTTAAGACTATGAGGCAGATCACTGTCCAGCAGTTAATATAGTCAGAATACTCATGAGAAGCACTTTTATCTGTTGAATAATACAATTAAAGAGCTTTTTTTCCATTTGTAAAAATTTGCTATTGGAAGACCCTTTTAAATCCATTTTGTAGCCATTTCTTAAAGTTATTTCCTTAAAGCACCTAGTTCTATAGCAATATTCGTGATAAAATACATTCCCAAATAAAAAAAAATAGTCAATTCTATAAGTCTCATCTTTTGAAGAATTAATTTGTACATGGGAAAGAGTCTATTGGAAGATGACTGGATAAAGAAAATTGTATACAAATATTCAGTGGAATATTATTAAGCCATAAAAGTAGAAATCCTGGTCTTTGAAACACAGGGATGAACCTAGAAGGCATTATGTTAAGTGAAATACCCCAGACACAGAAGCAAAACACTGTCTGATCTCATTTATATGTGAAATCTAAGTCAAATAAATCCATCCTTCTACCAGATAAAGGAAGCCCCACTGCAGGATTAAGAGATACCAAAAATTAAAAGATTTCTGGTTGTGTCAATGAGAGTGTGTCTAGGAATGATTGGCATGTGGAATAGCACTTAGTGGAGACCCTCCCTAAGTATGGGCAGCACCATCCACTAAGATGGAGGCTTGGATGGAATACAGGTTGGAAGAACAGGGAAGCATCAACAGATGCAAGCTCCATTCTTTTTGAATGTGTTCTTGATTGCTGCTGTGATCACCTGAGGATATCAGACTCACTCCTTCACTATTTTTCAAAGCAGACTCTGCCAGTAATTCTCCAGGGAGTTTCCAGAAGCCTTCACTCTCAGTCTCTGACTGAGATAACATTGTTGATTCCTCTTGTTCTGTGGGTTCAGCATCTTGGACTGAGCAGCTACTGGCTCCTCCAGATCTCCAGCCTGCAGACAGCCATTGTATACTATCCAGGTTCTGGTTGTGTAAGCCAATCTAATAAATCTCTTTTTATAATCCTACCTGCATTGGTTCTTTTCCTGTAGGGAAATATGACTAATACACATATGATTCCCTAAATATTTATAAAAATCATTGGAACACGATTAAAGAAATATATTTCTATTTATCACTGTAACCCAATGCTAGGTACAAAATAGAGAGCACACATTGTACAGGCTAACCAGGGAATATCCTAAGAAGACAGACAGTGTCATTTTAATAATGTTAATTCCAGGTATTTTACTTTTTAATAGTGTCATAAGATTTTCTTAATTCCTTATTTTAAAAGTATCTTTAAAACAGGAAGGTAAAAAATAGTAGCTATCACAGAAAATTAAGTAGAAAAAGCCATAGTGGGGGATGATTTCAAATGGTAAGTATGGATCTACAATCATATTGAAAATACCCAAACAACAAGAAAATAGATATGTTTATACTAATTCTTGCTTGCTTGCTAATACAGCATAAAATTATTTTAATATAATATCATTTCTCCCTGTCACCACCTAGTTCCACATCAATGTATATAACCCTTGCTAATTATTCTTATTTGGGTTTAGTATTTAGAAAGATTTTGGTCGAAAATTTTATACTCAATTGCATTTCACCTTTTTGATTCTCACCTTTTATTTAAGTGAAAAGGGAAGCCAAGATTGTTGAGCAATTGACCTGGTTTTCAAAGGATTAGGAAAACTCTGGTCCTCTTTAACTAGAATCTATAGGGAGAGGGAGAGAGAGAGAGAGAGAGAGAGAGAGAGAGAGGGCAGGCGAGCGCTTTAGAAAATGAACACTTACTTGCAATAAATATTTCTAGGAGAGAATGTACACAAAACCATGATCTGCTATTTTTCCCTCAAGATTCAGTTGGTGCAATGGAGAATAATAAGAATAGGACCCCAAAATGTCTGGTTTAAATTCTCCCCTACCTCTGTGATGTGGGCAAATTATTTAACTTCTCTGAGCCTCCAGTTCTGGGAGCTATCAAAATAAAATCTTTCTGTCCCATTTAGGTAGTCTCTCAAGTAGCAGGGTACTGAAAAAAATGGGGCAAGAAACAAAATTTTGTATTAGTTTTTAAATAAGCATTGTGTAACTACATGCCAGCCATAGTCTAGCAACTTCACAAAGGATGGTGCACATAATCCTTAATTGGGGACCTATGTACTACTATGACCAACATTATATTAGTGAAGAAGTCTGGGCACAGAGAGTCCAATGATAGGAACTGGGATAGAATATAGGCAGAGGCTATGCACTAAACCACTAGGAACTACTGACCCAGAGTAGTCAAAGAAACTTGAAAAACACATTTAAATATGTTTCTTTGCAATAGGGAATGGTGAATTTTTAACACACTGAATTGCCTTATTGAATCTCAAGAAATGTGCATGATAATTAGAGTTTCCCAGACAGTTTGATTGCAGAATTGAAATTATATATATATATATATATATATATATATATATATATATATATATATATATATAATTTTTTTCAAGACTTCTCTTTTAGGAATTGTGATCCTTGGGATAAGCCTCAGGAGGAACTACTTTAAAAATAAAATAACAGCTTAAATTATATAGATTTGGTTTCCATAAAAAGGTTTCATTAAGAGATTAGAAAACAGGTATAAATGACTTAAATTCAAAAATGCTAAATGTCAGTTCTACCCAAATTACCCTGAAAGAAGTAGAAAGTCTATTTAGATTTCTTAATTTTTAATTGTTTTCATTTAGATTATTTTTAATTAAACAATAGAAAAACCATTTCTTTTAGCCTTGGTATATGCAATTAAAAAGCTGTCTGCTTAAACTTGTTTAAGATTCCAGGGCACTTTTTTGCAATTCTGAGTACTGTTATCCACTTTGAATAATTGTTTCCCTCCCACCTAACTCCCTTTAGAATGTCAGTTGAAAGAGATATTTCTGTTGTAAACCATTATCGTTATTGTTCTTATTAGGCAATTGATCCATTAACTTTCAAAGGTGATGCATTTCAATACTGGATAAAATATTTGCTTTTATATAATCTCATTAAGAGATCTCTGGAGTCTTCTGAATAGTATGATCTACATGAACACTGAATTAATAACTGCAAGTGCTACTAGGCTTAACTGAGAAAATAACAGACAACACACCATTGTAATTACAAACATGTTCATAATCCTTTAGAGTCTACAAAGTGCCTTCTCAAATTTTATCCACAATCTTCATGAAATAGGAGAAGCAAATTGTCCTAATTTTCTAAGACAACAAATTTGGACTCCAGAAAATAAAAAATGCATAGAAATTCATTGAAATAGTAATTGACAAAAATAAGATGTAGTTTAGTCTAAATTTTTTAAACTTAATGCTTTTAATTGAATAATAAGTTTTAATTGAATTTTATGTTTGAAAACGTGTAAATAATACAAATATTTAAAAAATGATGGATGAAAATTATTCACATATCTTTTTTTTAAAATTTTGTTTTGTTTTGTTTGGGAGGGGATATCAGGAATTGAATTCAGGGGCACTCAATCACCGAACCACATCCCCAGCCCTTTTTGTATTTTATTTAGAGACAGGGTCTCCCTGAGTTGCTTAGCACCTCACTGTTGCTGATGCTGGCTTTGAACTCATGATCCTCCTGCCTCAGCCTCCTGAGCTGCTGGGATTACAGGGATACACCAATACACCCGGTGAATTCACATATCTTATTTCCTTTTCTTACTGTGTTTAAATAAACAGATTGTGGTAAGAGGATATTTTCTAACTTTGTAGTGTGCATTGGGTTGAAGCCATTCTGGAAAGGGGTTTTAATCTTTTCTTTAGTTTTAAAAAAAAATGTATTCCCCTAGATTCATAGGTCGAATTCCTAATACACAGCTTAAAAGAATGTATACCTGAATGAATGAACGAATGAATAAATGAGAGAAATGCAGGAAAGAGCAATAAAATAAAGTGTACAAATACACCTGCTTTGTCCTAAAATGGGAAATGCTTTCAGTCCCCACTATTCTCCTCTTCCTTCTAGTGCTTCACCCCATCCCACACACCCCAGTTCCACTCAATGTCAACCTCCCCCACAAGAGTTTGCTTCCCAGCTTTGTGAGAGCCTAGCTTAATAACACAGAGTGTAGAGAATCAATATCAACACACCAGGCTATTGTGCTTGCTCCGTTGTCATGTGTGACGTTTTAGTGCAAAAGAAGCCATTTCCGTGCCAGCTGTATTTGTAGCTATTAGTGAAATGGACTCTCCTTCAGGGAATTCAGAGGAAAGGGCACTTAATGAAGATTTGAGCCTATCCAATCCACAGTTCTTAAACAAGCTCTTGGCAGTACGCTTCATTGTGTTGCCATGGCAAGCTGTATGATATTTCCTCATTAAACAAATGTATTTTTCTCAAGAGCTTGGGTTACTTTTTAGTAGATGAAAAGAGTGGCAAACAGTGCTTTCCATTTTCATCCCCATGATCAATCATCATAAATCTCTTTACCATGAATGCCAATGCAAATTAAAAATACATAACGATGCTCAGTACCACAGGTAGCATGAGCTAGTCAGGTGATTATAAATAAGTAGAATTCCAAAAAGAACCTAGCCAGAGAGATAGTAAATAGGATCTTATTTACACATCAAGTGCTGGCATTTTGAAAGCACACTGTTTCACAAATGAAACTCTACTCTTTATATCTTATACGGGGGTTACTCTGTTGCTAGAATATGAGGCTGGTTCTGAGGGCCTGTCTGGCACCTAATCGCCTGAATGCAGAGCATGGCTTCACCCAGTGGAGACATCATAAACCTTCAGCAAGCCATCTCAGCTTTACTAGCCTCAATTTTCCCATAACCTAGCTGTAATAATAAGTAGGGCATTGAACTTTTCTGTAATCCTGCCTCTGTGATATCAGAATCAGATATCTTCAAGAAATAAGATTAAGGTGCGGCCATGGGAGGAAAAATCTTGATTTATTTGAATGGGAAAAAATAATCATTATAAATGAGACTGTCAAGGAATTACAGACATTGTATTGCAAGGAACTGTATACATAGAAGTCACCCAGAAGAAAGGAAGAGTCTAAGGAGAAGATTGCCAGATAGATGTTTTGTTTGTTTTAATGTAATTTTTTAAATTTATCTATGACAGCATTACAATTCTTATTACATATATAGAGCACAATTTTTCGTATCTCTGGTTGTATACATAGTATCATTACTGTCCAAAGTACATTTATGAAGATATGAATTGTTTTGCTTTGTGATGAATATAGAAAGAGTGATTAAAATGTCAGGGAGTAAGAACAAAGGGAAGGGAAAGTTGTCTGTAGTTGAATCTCAGAGGAATGTGGATCATGTATGACTAAAAGAGTATTAAGCACAGAGAAAACGGAATGTTTTTAAAGACAAATAACCGTGAGCCTTCCCTACGTTGGTAAAATCGGTTAGCTCTTATAAGCTCATGGTTTGTTCTCTAGCTCCTAGCCCTTCAGGCTGCCCCAACCAATATGGTCAGACTCTTCTACAGCTCCTCTCACCCTCATTATGCAAGATTGAAGTTGGATGGAGTGAAGGAACTGAGCAGGAGTGTGTTGTTCAACAAAATGGGGCTCCAGGTGGTCCAGTGAGAGGCTGAAGGGGATCAACTCTTCCTTTTCTGCTTGTTAGCTGTCAGTTTTGGTTTTATTTTTAGACATTGCATTTAACATTAACCTCAACAAACCATTAGAGAGCTTTGGGCTATTCCTTGCAAGGATCCCAGCACTCCACACTGGTCACAATTTCCTATTTATTTTGTGTCTCATGGCACTAAGCTGACACTGGTCACAATTTCCTATTTATTTTGTGTCTCATGGCACTAAGCTGCCAATGTCTCTCTTCTTCTTCTTGTACCTCTAGTAACTGATGTCTTCATTCTTTACATCAGACTTCCAACTGAATTCCTTGTATCATTGAGCTCACAGTATTTTTTTTATGTAAGAAAGACTTTTAGTGTTTTATACTATTTTAATTCAACTCACTGAAGTTAGAAATTCAAAATCCTACTTTGTCAGAAACTGAAGGGTACCTTGCAAATTCTATGGAACTTATAAAATTCAGCCTAAAAAGCTAGAAATGCAATGGTCTTTAAAGGGACTTAGAATACTACTTAGTGACATATACAAAGATAGCTAAACAATTCAAGCATTTAAAAGAAAACCATGAATAAAATAAAGTTTAGATTATTTTTTAAGAATTTTGGCGATCTGATAAAAAGCTTTCTCAAGTATTAAGATTTTTTTTTAATCCAAGAAATTAACTTTTAACATGGTACAATTTGAATTTGGATAAATATCCATAATATGTGTAAATAAACTTAGCAAGATTTTTAACAAATCATGGTTCTAAATCAGTCACTCAACAACATATTTTAAATTGTATTTATAAGGCTGCCATTCAAACATGTCAAATACTATTAAATTTCATATTTACAAAAAAGTGATGTCTAGATTCCATCCCAAGATAAAAAATAATCTATTTCTCTTCAAATACGTATGCATTTTATTTTACCTTCCTCCTTCTAGAGTTTAAAGTTGCATACACACTGAAAAGCATGCACATATGCAAAGGCTACATATGGCCAAGAATTTTGGCCGGTCATGGTTTCCACACTTCAGAAAGGTAGCTCATTTCTTATTTCTTAAAATTAAGTCAGATGTTATCCCAAATATTTTGGAGTATTGTCTTTTCATCATTGTTTTGAATGGATTCTTACTGGCAACCCTGATTAGATAGAACAAGCTCTATTTGAAGCAGTTGCGTCAAGTGTTACATAAAACCATGAGTCATATAGTCCTGACTCCTTTTTATAAATGCACATATCACCTATCCTCTCTCTATCTACTCAAAAAGTCTGTACCTATTACCAAGGATGACAACTAAGTTTAGATTTCGTATTTGTTTGTTCCTTGAATATATATAATGAACATTCACATTATATTTTAAATATATTTTGTATTATATATTTATTATATATATCTTGTATATTTAAAAAATAATGTTAAAATATTTGGTTTAATAAAATAAAATATTTGATAAAATAGTAAAACATGCAGTATCTTTCTGACTGCTTCAAAGAATGTTAAACTCTATGGAATTCTGCATTGGTCCTATCTGTTTACTTTTCAGAACCACACAACTAACATGGACATTAAGATTTAAAGGAACCATTCCTAGAGTGAAAGTTATGGTCAATAAGTTGATGACTCACAATTCTTTTACTTCAGGCCAGAACTACTTTCTATGATTTTGACCCTATGAACTATGTAGTCAATATTTCAACTTGGATGTCTTTTAGTACCTCAAATAAAACTTACCTAAAAACTGAATTTGTTACCCTAGCTTTATATGGCCACCTTAAGGGTTCTCAATTCAACTTCACTAGTATTCACCCACATGCTTAAGCTAGTAGCTGCACCCATTTTTCCAAATAGCTGTCCTGCCTTTCCTATTCATGCATGAACAATCACATGATCATGTATATTTTAAATATACAATTATCTTTCTCATTCTATTGAAACTGGTCTTTCAGTTTCAACTCTTGCTTCCTGAAATTAATATCCCTTATAGTATCAAATAATTTTTTAAAAGGATAAATCTATTCATAAAAGTGCCAGGGTAGATTGCAAAGGTCCTTCATTGCAATTAAAAAAAAAAAAGTGGAATCTATTTTTTCAACACTTGAATTTGGGCTGCTCATGTGACTTATTTTAGCTAAGGAACATTGATAAGCCTGACAACAGAATCTTTAAAGGTTCTTACAACATTGATTATGGCTTCTTACAGCTCTTATAAAACTTTCACCACCATATGAGAAAGTTCAGTTTAGTCTGCTGAAAGGTAGGGGAACATATGTAATATAAACAATTCATCTCTGTGCAGATCTCTTAGTCCAATCAGTCTGTACCCACTCTTATCAGCTAACCAAAGATACAGAGTAAGACCCGTGGAGACCAAGAAAAATACTTCCTTATTGAGGACAGACAAAATTGTCAATCTACCAAGTTGTGAGCTAAACAATTGCTCTAAAAAAACAAGCATTAAGTTGTGAGATGGTTAGTTTCTCATTAAAATATTAATGATAAAATTTCCTCTAATAAAACTTATCAATCCTATCTCATTACCCTAAAAATACATTGCAGAGTTATGGGAAAAAGTAAGGAAAGAAAGTATAGCTGAAAAGTATGCAAAGAGAGGCTGGGTTTGTTGCTGAACAGTAGAGCACTTGCCTCCTATGTGTGAGGCATTGGGTTTGATCCTCAGCACCACATAAAAATAAATAAACAAAATAAAAGTTGTTGAGAGCCACAGCCGAAAGGGGCCCCAGCAAACTTCCAGCTGCCAGCAAACTTCCAGCTGCCAGCTGATGATTGGCTCACAGCGGCCCCAGCAACTTCTAGCTGCCAACTGATTGGCTCCTCTGTGGTGATGCTCATTGGGCTGTTTCCCTACCCTTTCAGACCATGGAGCTGCTCATTGGGGGACATTTTTTGGCTCCGCCCACAAGACCCAGCCAATCGGCCTCAAGAGCAGGAGGAGTGGGGGAGGTTGAGAGGCTTGTGGGAAGCTGGTGGTGGCAGTTGGGCTCTGAGGGTTTTTCCTGAGGAGCTGTGTGGTGTGGTGTGAGTGTTCTAAAAATAAAGTTCGTTCCTTTTGACAAGTGGCTCCTGAATTGTGCCCAGCCAGACTGCGGCATTTAACTTGAACTGAAGGCTTTGGACTAAGCAAACAAGATAGGAACGTCCACAATGGCAATGTGCCAACTGGCAGAGTCCCTGGGCTTTTCTTTTCTATTCTTTTTAAATCTTCACCATGATGGTTCCATTGTGGTATATTTAACAACTCCTCCTTAAAAAGCCATGGGCTACATTTTTGTATTGTATCAACATATGCCCTGACTGCTCTTGATTTTACTGGGATGCCTCCTTCCCCTAACAATTACTTAACACTCTTTCGGTTTGTTTTTTACTAATTTCTGATCCCGAATTTCTACTATAATACAACCCAACAAGATGACACCAAACAAAGCCAAGACAGAATGAAACAAAAATGGAACAACACAAAATCATTATAGCCTTTCTATCCTCCTGACATGTCCATCCGTCCTTTCTCCCTATCTGTTCCTCCGACACAAATAGTTTTTCCTCAGATGTGAGCGGTTTTTCTTCCGTCTCACTCATCTCCAGGGACAGCCAACTTAAAACAAAAGAGAAACAAAACAAAAGAAGAATCTTAAAATGGCTACCCACTTATTGGGAAGGGGTATATATTCCCCAAAGATAAACTTAAAATAACCCTTTTTACTCTAAACTTTTTAAAAAATGCCACAGTCTGGCTGGGCACAATTCAGGAGCCACTTGTCAAAAGAAATGAACTTTATTTTTAGAGCACTCATACCACACCACACAGCTCCTCAGGAAAAACCCTCAGAGCCCAACTGCCACCACCAGCTTCCCACAAGCCTCTCAACCTCCCCCACTCCTCCTGCTCTTGAGGCCGATTGGCTGGGTCGTGTGGGCAGAGCCAAAAAATGTCCCCCAATGAGCAGCTCCGTGGTCTGAAAGGGTGGGGAAACAGCCCAATGAGCATCACCACAGAGGAGCCAATCAGTTGGCAGCTAGAAGTTGCTGGGGCTGCTGTGAGCCAATCATCAGCTGGCAGCTGGAAGTTTGCTGGCAGCTGGAAGTTTGCTGGGGCCCCTTTCAGCTGTGGCTCTCAACAAAAGGTATTGTGTCCATCTACAACCAAAAGAATTTATAAAAAAAATGCAAAGAAATAATAACTGAAAAATTCCTCAAATTGCAACAGATATAAGACTACAGATTTAAGAAGCCTCAAACGTAATGAAGTCTATAGAAATTTATACAAAGAAACATAGCCAAAATTCTGAAATATAAAGACAAAGAAAAATTTTTGAAAGTAATAAAAACTAATGAAATCACCTAGAGAGGGGGAGTTTTCTCAATGAAAGAGGATTTCTTATCAGGAAAAAAATTAAGATCCAAAGGAACATAACATTTTCAAGTATAAAAAGGGAATTTTAAACGGAATACTTATGTTCCATGAAAATACTCTTCAGAGATAAGGGAAATATACAGACTTCCTCAGATTAAGGTAATTTAAAATAATCCTTCACCAGCAGATCAATCCTGAAATAATGGGCTAGACAAAAGTTTTCAATAAAAAATTAATAAATAAAGACACTTTTTAACATAAAAAAACATGGTAGGTAAAAATGTGAATGAACAGAATACATCCACCTTCTCTTGAGTTTGTTCTTGTTGTTGTTGTTGTTGAGGAGGAGTGAACTAAAAAGTAGAATGCTTTTGGTATGGTTCTAAATGTATGTGGAAGGAATAAATAAGATAATAATAAGTGTGAAAGGGCAGGGAGACATAGAAAGAGGTTTCTACACTTCATTTAAACTGGTAAAATTGTGCCACAAGGTTATCATTATTATTGATGTATATATGATTCACTGAAAGCAACCACTTAGTCAGTTTTACAAAGCAATGCACTAAAAAGAATCCTTTAGAAAAATCGAAATGTGCTTCTGATATGTGTTTATATAAATCCTTTGAGGCAGGAAATTTAAATAAACAAAAATATAAGAAAAATTTAAACCATAATAAATAAAATATTACATTAAATATGAATGTCTAAGCATATTAATTAAAAAGCAGCGATTAGGAGAATAGATGAATAATTAAGATCTAACTAAATATAATAAAGAAACCTTATTTCAAATATAATAATATAGGTAGTTTTCAAATGAAGGGAAGGAAAAATATGTATCTTTCAAATATTAATGAAAAGAGAGCAGGAGAGTTAAACAACTACCAGACAGATGAGACTTCAAACCATACAAAATTTCCAGAACAGAAAAGTACATTATAATGGTAAATGGAAAAAATCAACTAAGAAAACAAAGCAATTTTAAATAACTATGCACACACAAAAGAGCAGCAAAATATATGAAGCCAAATGATAGATCTAAAAAGAGAAATAAAGTATATTTGTATGATTTGTAGTATATATTCATAAATATTGTTGGTGACTTGCACATCCCTTTTAATACATAGACTAATTAGGCAGAAAATTAACAAGGATATAGAAGAAAGTCAATGATATCATCAACCAACAGAATTGACATGTATAGACTACTCAACAACATAATGACATTCTTGTTAAGAGCTCAAAAAAACATATGCCAAGGTAAGCCATATTTTATATTTTGCCAGAGCAAATCTCAGCAAATTTATAGAATTTGAACTCATACAAAGTATATCATCTGATTAAAATAAAATCAATCTAAAAATCAATAACAAAAGGGTAAGGATAAAATATCCAAACAGTAATACTAAAGAAAATTCTTCTAAAATATCACAGACCATAGAAAGTATCAAGGGATATAAAAAATACATGTAGCCAAATAAAAGTACACATATCAAATTTGTGGATGCAGCTAAAGCAGTACTGAGAGAAAAATTTATAGCACTAAAATGCATGGGAAAGGAAGGAAATTCTTAAATCAATAATTCAAGTTCTGTAGGAACTTGAAAAAAAAAAAAACAAAGTAAATCAAAACATGCAGAGGGGATAAATAATCTTAATAAGAGTAGATGTCAATAAAATCAATAGTGAAAATCAAGGAGGAAAAATTTACAGAGATCAATTGAAGTAGCAAACTGCTAGGAAAATAAAAAAAGTTAAGAAGAGATAAGCTATTGATCTAAGAAATGAAACAAGACATATCAGTACAGACTCTGCAGATATCAAGATGACAAAAAGTCATATTGATGAAAAACTCTATCCCCAAAATTCAAAAACCTTAGATGAAATAGATCCATTCTTCAAACAGTAGCAACAATTATAACTCCAAAAATATAAAATACTTTGTTAGTATGGTCCAATAATTATAACGGAAATTGAATTCATAATTTTAAAACTCTCAAATAAGAAAGCTCTAGTTTAGTATAGTTTCCCTAGAGAATTTTCCTAATGTTTACACAAAAATTGACACCAACTTTATAAAATTTCTCTCAAAAGATGGAAGAGAAAAGAAATTCATTGTATATAATTGCTAAGAGCCATAGCCCAGTAGGAATGATGCATAGGCATTTTTGGTTGAAAGGTGACCCCAGCAAGCCATTGAGATGATAATGATTATGTTAAGATGTGCATTCAGTTGGAGATTAGACCCCTGCTGTCTGCCTAGGCCTGCTACTTTGGAGCTCTGTGGGACTCCAGGAGAGTTCCCATTGGTTGGGAAGTACGGTAGGAGGGATTTCCAGAGGAGGGATTTCCTGTTGGTGTAGTGTGTCCTGGGAGAAGGCCGCATGCGTGGCATTCACGGGAGTTTTGGAAATAAAGTTTGTTCCTGCTTGAGTGGCTTGTGATTTTGTGCCCAGCCAGACTGCGGCATATAATGGTAGCCTGAAACCACAACTAATAAATGGAAGTATGAATAAAAGCTGAGAAGAAAGAGATGACAACTAGTGTCTTTCATGAATATCATATAAAAATCCTTAACAAAATATTAGCATATAGAATTCAGAAATATTGAAAAATATTATATTCATGACCAAGTAAATTTTATGCCAGGGATGCAAGATCCATTCAATATTCAAAAAATTAATCATTGTAATGCTCCATATTAACAGGCCTAAGAAGGGACATGCTGTTACTATATGAGTTCAGAAAAACTATCTGAGAAATCCCAGTATCCATTATTTAGGTTAAAATCTCTCAAAAATATAGTAGTAAAAGGGAAGGTCCTCAACTTGACAAAGAAAATCTATGAAATACCTATAGATAACAATACACGTAACCATGAAAAATTGACTACATTTTCCTCCAGGATTAAAAATGGTGTGGGGATGTCCATATTTACTGCTTTCATTTGACAGAGTGCTGTAAGTTTTATCCATTGCAGTAAAATAAAAAAGGCATTTATTTTTATCTGTAATGAAACAGTGTCACTAAAATAAAAAGAATACCATGTCACTTAAAACCACTGAGGGAAAAATAAAGAAAGAAATTATTAAGTATAAATCTAAAACATATATGGTATTTGTTTGCTAAACATTACAAAATACTTATAAAAGAAGGGAAACTTGATCCAAACAAATAGAGACACACAATGGGTCCATTGCTTAGAAGATTCAACATAGTAATGATGTAAATGCTTTCCAAATATGTATTCAGGCTTATTGCAATCCTCTCAAAATCTTAACAAGATACTCCATAAATTCAGATAGATTATTTTAAAATTTTAATGAAAATGCAAATGTAAGTGAATAGCGAAAATTTAAGCAGATTAGAGAAGGAGTAGACTTACTGCATTCAAGGGCCATTGTGTAACTATAGTTATCAAAACAATTATTTTATTAGCTGAGTTGTAAATACATGGTCAATGGAACAAAACTTAGGGAAATCTAACTATACAAGTATTCTAAACTGATTCTTGAAAAAAGTATAAGATTAAGTCAATCAAAAAGAGAACTTTTTCCACCAATAATATTGGAGTAATTACATATCTCTAGAGTAAGTGAACATCAGCCCAAGTTTTTTATACTATCTGAAAATTTACTCAATGGACCTTTTATGTACGCATTTACAAATGTCTTAATCTCCCTTTACAAAGCCCATCTCTGCATTTTCTCTTTTTATCACTACCCTCACTAAATTGGTTAATTAATACATCTTTTATAATTAAAATAAAAGATCAACTCAGGTCAATTTCTGTGCTTTTTGTTGCAAAGCATGACCTCCATGCACTCAGAATAACTTCAAGCAACTTTTAAAAGAAAAACAAATAACCACACTTACTGGAACTTACCAATTCTATGTCTGGGATGGTGTGGAAGCAGCTGGAGAATTCAATGAGCCTGAATGAATGCTCTGAGATGTACATTCATTTGGTCCTGTTGCCACACCTGAGGATGGAAATCTCTATGTGCCTCTTGTCTTCTTATTTCTTCAAGAAAAGTTTTTGCCTGAATTAACGTCTAGGAAAGTTCTGCTTGTGAGTGTCTAGTGAGTCATGTGGAATCAGGGAGCTCTAGATTGAGCTGTGGAATTCATTATCCTGGTTCATTATTCATGGCTGTATGGATCTTCTTTTCCTTTATTATATTTTACTACATGCTCTCATTCCATCTGTCCACTTATGGTAGCTTTTAAAAAGTTTTATTTCATTTTTAATTGGCACACAACAGTTGAATACATCGATGGGATATGTGTATACATTATGTAACAATCAAATCTGAAAGATTAGCACATCAAATACCACAAATATTTATCATTTCTTTGTGGTAAAAACTCAAAATCTTATTTTCTAGCTATTTTGAAATAAAACATATATCATTATACCTTATAATTAATCTTCTATGCAATAGAACATGTGAACTTTTCCCTGCTGTCTAAATGTAACTTTGTACCCATTTACCATCCTCTCCCCATCATCCTTCCCCTCCCCAGTCTCTGGTAATTGCTGTTCTACTCTATTTCTGTGAGTTTGACTATTTTAGATTCTACCTATGCTGAAATGATTCAGTATTGTCTTTCTGTGTCTGCCTTATTTCACTTAAGATCCTCCAGGTCCATCAATGTCACAAATGGTGAGACTTCATCTTTGTGTGACCAAACCGTATTCCATCTTGTATATACTTAAAACATTTTCTTCGGCCATTCATTGATTGATGGGCATTTAAGTTGATTTTATTTATTGACTATTGTGAAATATGATGCAGTAAATAGGAAAGTTCAGCTCTTTCTTCAACATACCGATTTCATTTACTTTGAGTGTATACCCAGTAGTGGGGTTGTGTGATCGCAAGGTAGTTCTATTTTTAATTTTTGAGAAAGATCTATACTATTTTCCATAATGTCTGTACAAATTTACATTCCTACCAAATGTGTGTAAGAATTCTTCTTTCTTCACATTCTTGCCAACATTTTTTTTTAACTTTTGTCTTTTAGATAATTGCCATTACAACTGGAGTGAAATGATATGACATTGTAATTTTGATTTGCAATTCCCTGATAGTTAGTAATGTTGAGAATTTTTTCATGTACTTGCTGGCCATTTTTATTTTTTGCTTGCGAATTAGCTCTTCATTGTTTTACCTATTTTGGATTGAATTATTATTA
Source organism: Marmota monax (assembly GCF_021218885.2). Lineage (NCBI taxonomy): Eukaryota > Metazoa > Chordata > Mammalia > Rodentia > Sciuridae > Marmota > Marmota monax. The sequence continues at coordinate 699,616 of NW_026695197.1, read as the reverse complement.
TTACGCCCTACTGAGTTGTTTTGGGTTCCTCATATATTCTAGATATTGGCCCATTATCAGATGTATAGTTTGCACATATTTTCTCACATACCACAGGTTATATCTTTACTCTTTGATTGTTTCATCTGCTGTGCAGAAGCTTTTTTGTTTGATAAAATCTTATTTATCTATTTTTAAAAATTTGTTGACTGTGCTTTGGGGGTCCTTTACAAAAATTCTTGCCTAGTCGAATGTCCTCAAGCATTTCTCTATGTGTTCTACTAGTGGTTGCATAGTGTCAAGTCTCACATTTAAGTTTTTAATCCAATTTGAGGTTTGTTTTTTTTTAACTAGTGAAAGATTGGGATCTATTTTCATGCTCCTGCATGTAAATATTCAGTTTTCCAGCACCATTCTTTCCCTACAGCATGTTCTTGTCCCCTTTATCAAAAATCAGTTTGCTGTAAATGTTTTGGTTTGTTTCTGAGGTTTTTATTTTGTTCCATTCACAGGTGTGCCTCTTTTTATGCCAAAGCTCTGCTATTTTGATTATGATAGCTTTGTGGTATATTTTGAAATCAGGAGGTATTATTTCTCCAGCTTTGCTACTTTTTCTAAAGATTTCTTTGGCTATTGGAGGTCAGTAGCACTTCCATCTGAATTTTATGATTAGTTTTCCTAGTTCTGTGAAGAATGTCATTGAAGGGATTCATTGAACATGTAGATTGCTTTGTGTCGAATGCACATTTTAATTATTCCAATTCTTCCAGCATATTAATATTGGAGATTGTTTCATTGCTTTATGCCCTCTTCAAATTCTTTCCTCAAGACTTTGCAGTATTATTGTAAAAATCTTTCACCTCTTGGTTAAATTTATTCCTATGTATTTTGTTGTAGCTATTGTAAAAAGGATTCCTCTCTTGATTTATCAGAAAGTTTGCTAGGGGTATGTAGAAATGTCATTTGATTTCTGTATGTTGATTTTGTAATCTACATCTTTACCAAATTTATTTATTAGTTCTAAGAGTTTTTGGTGGAATCTTTAGATTTCTATGTATAATGTCATGTCATCAGAATATAAAAAATAGGCATTCCTGTCGTATTCTGGATCTTGGAGGAATAGCTTTCAACTTTTTTTCCATTCAGTATGATTTTAGCTGTGGGTTTGTCATATATGACCTTTATTAGGTTGAGGTATATTTCTTCTACACCAAATTTGTTGAAAGTTTTAAATTAGCCCAGCTCTCAATGAATATTTCCCTTTTTAATTTTGTTTTCAATGCTCTGTGAATTCACACTTTATGATCCAAAACATTACTTGTAGTTGATTGCACACATCTCTGAACTATAGAAGCTACTTTGCTTTCATTGCCTTTTAATTCCATAAATGTTCTAGTTCAATTTATGTTCCATTGATCTTTTCTTTTTATCCTTAAATAAAAATCAGGTTCATTTCTACTACTGGAACTAACATGACTAAAAATATGTATTCTTACACTCTCCGTGTGGTATTGGCCCTTACATTGGATAAACTTGTAACAAAACATAGCTTATATACTCAATGCCTACTTAGACATCCTGAGACATATGCAGCATGTCTACTAGAATCTGGCCATCACTATATTACATGGGTAGTTATTATTTATTTGTATCCTAACTTCATTTAATACCTTGATTTGTATCCTTCTTTAAAAAAAGATATGTAAAAGTGCCATACACCTTTTCTTTAAAGTAATAGAAGATAGCTGGAAAATATTGAAATATATTTCTGGGGAATTCAGAAAACACTTCTTTGGACTGAATAACTTCATATTTCTCAATTTATAGTCCATGATTGAAGATTTTTCTCCTTTTATTTTTACCTGAATCAATTTTTTTTGTTTTTCCTGTTTTTGTCCTCATGAAAACATATTAACACCATAGTATAATGAAATATTTTGAATTCTTGAACAAAGAATTCCAATTCTGTTAGATTCTTGCCTAGCATGAATTAGCTTTCTGACCTTGAATCAAGTTTCTAAAACTGTCTGAGCCTCACTTTACTCAACTATAATTGATTATAATAATATTTATATGTATTTGAACATTATAATTTAATACAGTGAATAGCAGGTGTCCAATGAATGATAGCTCTTATAGTTCTTGATCTTATAAAATGAATAAAACAATTTGGTTACCAAATAAGAATATCTACTACTTAAGTCATTTTACACAATTTAAAAATCAGATATATGCAATAAGATTTCAAAATTCATTCATGCTACTGCTCTGTTATGCAGAGAACATGTAACCACTTTATTTTGACTATAACTAATGTAATCCTGCAAAGCTATTTCATGACATGTCTGAACTGATCCAGACAGTAGACAAAATATTCCTGGGTGGGTTTAACTATTAAACATTTGCTCTTTTTTTTTTTTTTTTTTTTTTTTTTTGAACTCTTGTTTTTCCTTCAGTAATTCACAGCTCCTTTGTAGTTCTTCCTTTGTGGTCTCCTTGGCTACTTCCTCTTTGACCACTCACCTATTAAATGATGGCTCTTCAAGACTCAGTTCTTAGCTTCTTTTCTTCTTATTCTGTACTTTCTTCCAATTCCATGTACTTAGCTTAGCATTACTGACCATTCTCAATGGAGTTCCTCAAATGTTTTCTCCTACCCTGGAGCCTAGATCCTTAATATTTTTTACTTGAAACTTAATCTGCATATTTCCTACATACCTCAGTGTAGAATGTCCATTGACCTAACCTATGCTCTTTTTTTCTCCAAGCTCTGCTGCCCCCACCCCCCAATTTGGAAAATCACACCAAATGGTACTCAATAGCTTCTGTCATAAAAAGGAGAATCATTCTTGATGTGTCACTGTCTTGCAACATCTACATCAAATCAATTGCCAAATTTGCTTCTAATTCCTGTGCTGTTTTCACAGTCCAATCTGTCTTATTCTCTCACATAGATTATTGTAAAGGGTTACATTCCCTCCAACTATTTTAAAGGAATGTTTGTGATTGAATTTTTAAACATTAAGTCTATGCTTTGGTGTAGGAGAATAATTACACAATAAAAAATTCAAGGTTTTTGGTTTTGCTTGTTTTTAAAACATAAAAGACCTCTCCATTTTCTGTTTCATGTGGAGCCAAGATTTCTGCATCAGATGTCAGCCTGTGAGGAAAGGAATGAAGTTTCTCCTATTGTCCTTTGGGTGAGTGGGCTTGTCCTCCCTAAAATACCAAAACATATGTCATTAGAAATCATGAGTGTAATTTCTCTTTCAGCACCATTGATTTTGTAATGTGGGAAATTCTTGGCAGGTTTTGGCAATAGCACATCTATCAAATCTAATTTTTATGAGATTAGGAGTTTTTCTTTGTTATGAATCTTGAGAAACAATTGAAAGGATATAAATTATGAACTATTAGCCAGTGCAATGCTAATCCAAAAGCATATGTTTGCAGTTTTATCAACATATTATATTTAGAATCTCCATCAAAATTTTTATAAAAGAGAAATTCAGTCTATAACAGAGAATGATTGTTTGGCTAAATTGTTTTCCACACAACTGACTTAAATTGAACTGACTAATTCAGTGTCACGTCATTCCTGCTGGTTTGATAATAGCTAATGCCCAAATAGCATTTCTTTATGTTAGTTGCTCTCTCAAGCACCTTATGCACATTAACTTATTTAATCATCACAAAAACCTCATGAAGTGAGTACTAGTTTTACTTTCATTTCACAAAATAGAAAACTGGCATAAAAAGTAGATTCATGATTTTAAGGATAAACTGTTAATATGTGGCATAACTGGAATTCAGAACAAGCCTGTCTGGCCTAAGAGCCCAAGAATTTACACAAAATGTTGCACTCTTGATACAACTACATTTTCTGTGTCTTTCACAGGAATTTACATGTCACTTTTGCTAACATTTGGGCTTAAATACATACTTCCTAAAACATAAGTGTTTCTAGTATAAAATTGATTTGATTTGCAGATATTACAGTACAGAGTTTATGCCTTCCCATAGGCGCCATAACTTTATTTTCTGCAGAGCTGTCAGTTACTCAGCATTATTTTTAACATGCCTTAAGGGGAGCTAGAATGAAAAATCTAAATCTATATATCTATGCATTTTATTTCTTGTTTTTACTTTAAGTCAGACAAATATCAAATCTATAGCATTTCTTTAAATTACTAGAATTTAAACAATTTTATTTTTCCCAGTCTTTGAAAATTCCATCCTTAGAAAGGAAATATTATTGAATCAATGGTTTGAGCTAATGAATAGAAGTGGTATCTTTTGGCCATGCTGAGAATTGACAACTGAATCAGGGAAATTAGAAAAACCACATGTTCTACCCAAAATATAGCGAATCAGCTAATGGCATCTTCAGTGTTCTAAAACTGCATTGTTTAAAACTCAAATAATAAATTAATTGAAATACAAATATATTGTCTGCAACCTCTATAATAATTCTATCTAGGAAGTTGAATAATTATGAATATCTAGACTAATCATCATTGTTTACATAGGAAATGAAAATAGATTATCATAAGAAATTATCTGGTAACTGACTTAAATGTATGATTAAGTGGGTACTATAGCCATAGATACTGTTCTATGGGCAAGGTTATATGAATATTCTTAGACATCTAAGGGAAATGAATAGATGCTCTTCTGTACCAGCCTCTTTCTCCTGCATTAAATGCCTGTAGACGGCTTTAATAAAATATTTAAAATTATGTTCCAGTGACTGTGAGTTAGAAGACATCAAATTCATCTATTTGCAGAGTGATCAAAATCAGTTCTCATGTAGCATGAAAAGACACAATATAGGAGATCTTTCAACTGTTTAAATGTTGTTATTGGGGTTTAGGGGACAAATGATTAATAATAGATGGAATAGAAAAATCAAAGTTCGGTCTCTTTTAAATATCTTAATGGAATGGCTTCTGAAGTTAATGTTTAATAACTGCTATAATAAGCCAACTATCTTTATAATAATTTTATCAAGATTAATATAGTCTCTCAGCAGTCCTGGGCCATTGGATCTCCAGGCCTGTGATCTCCATGTAAATGCTTAAATTTTAGCCTTCATAAAAGATTTGGGGAACTGAAGATAAAGTACAATATGATAAAGATCAGATAAACTCTTTGGAGGTAGAGAATGAGATACCCAGAAGGTTGAGTATGAAAGAATTCAGGGAAAAAAATAAGACAAAATAAAAGAGCACTTAGAAGCCTCAGAGTTCTCCCCACATTTTACAGTAACAATTCTGTGTTGCCTTACAGTGTAAAGAGTGAGGAAAAACAAATATCACAGGAAAATATGAGTAGGGAGTGTAGTAGACACTAAGGAAGAGAAATGATATACCACTTAGAAATTCTCAACTTCAGTTCCTCTTCAATTTTTTTATTAACCACCTGACTTCAGTGAGTAATCTAAAAAAAATTGTTGTGCATATAAATGGCAAATTAAAAATTATTTTAATAGATTTTCATATTAAACAAAGCTATAAAATATAGTGTTCTATCTATGTGGGTATGTTAGGATCCTACCAGGATAGTCATTCACTAGTTATATGTCCTATTTCATGACAAAATTCTAGAACACCAGAGAAAGAATAAAATAATAAAATTTATAATTAGGAGTTACCTAGTATCTTTTTAAAGATTGAAACTATAAGTGGTACATGATAATAATTCGGAAATATTTTGGCTCTGCTTCTTGAAACAGGTAAGAAACAAGAAATAAAGATAGGGAAAGAGGGCTGGGGATATAGCTCAGTTGGTAGATTGCTTGCCTTGCATGCACAAGGCCCTTTGTCCAATCCCCAGCACCACAAAAAAAAAAAAAAAAAAAAAAGAGAGAGAGAGAGAGAGAAAGAGAATGAAAAAAAGAAAGGAACAAGGGATAAAGTAGGAACATCAAGTTTTACTGTAGCTAAAAGCAAGGATATTTGAAATCTGACATAGAATTAAGTCCCAGATTCAGAACTCTTAGTTCGTGAACCTGAGCAAAGTTAATTAATCTCTCTGTGCTTTAGCATTCCAATCCATAAATTGTAAATGAAATATAGCATGTTCCTAGGTGATCACAGAATGTCTGCCATATCAGAGGTCTCATTCACTCTTTTTGTAACCTTTATTTCCTGCTCTCAGGACATCTCTACCCCTTCTCCCCTTACCTGCACACACTAATAATCCTCTTTGCATGTTTGGAATTAGGGCATCCCCAATGGCACAGTCTAGAAGGGCCAGTCACATTTCCTTCTATGTCACTGATACATCCCCTGGCTCTGTCTAATTCCTTGGACCTATAAATCAGCATATATGAATTTTTTTCAAGGAATTAAAAAAATAACTCTCTGATTAGACAACTGTTGAACTAATGAGGTTAAGCGACACTCGATCTTATTTTTCCCCACTATAACATTATTATAATTGTCCTAATAGATATATTTGTGACTCTGGTACAGGACTCCCTTCCCATCTGGAATTCTGCAAGAATAATGTTACCCTATAGTAGCAAATGTATAATCTTTCTCTAGAGGTCAACATAAACTTTTGTCTCTTGTCAAAGGGCAACCCCACAGTATGCTTCTCCCATTACACCCTCGCCTGCCTCAGGTTGTAGCACATGGTCTTTTCAAATGAAGGTTTTCTTCCATTCCCAGAGGATTCTTAATCAGTTTTTTTTTTTTTTTTTTACAGTCCAGATTCCCCAGGAGCCAGTTTGAAACTGTTGATCTCTTCCTTTCCTGCTTATTCTTTGTTAGCAAATATCGTGCTTTTACCATCCTCAAATAACTTTATGAGAATTGAGCTTTTCAGTTTTCCAAGTTTTAGGGGAAGGCAAAAACAAAATCCACTTCAGAAAGACCCCAGAAATGCACATTCTGCATATATATAGTTACTTTAAAAGTCCAACCCTACATCAGTGATGTGTCAGAAAAGAAGAAATTCTCTTAGTGCTCTCAGGACTTTTGTGTAACAATATGCCATCAGTTAGTTTAGAAATTAAGAAATCTCATTCTTAAGGCTTTTATTATTCCTGATTCTTGATCTTTGCTCTCTGTTTCAAGATAATTAGGTTGGAATTGGGAAACGACAAATGAATCTTTAATTAGTAAATCAGCCACATTCTCACACAAGTGAAATGGAACTAAACGTTACCTAGATGCAAAAATGTGGGAGGAGACTACACACTGATCCAGATAATATGCCCTCAGGAATAGTTAAAGTATGATAAATTATTTAAAAAGCTATATGAAAAACATTCTCAAAATTAACTTCATCTTCTTAATTAAATAATACTTTCAGGTAGAAACAGTGTTATATACCTCCACACACTTGCCATGGTAAGTAAATTACAAGCACCAGATATATTCTTCTCCATTAACTCCTGAGCCTGGCATTGTGGCACAGGCCTACAATCCCAAACACTCCAGGGACTGAGGCAGGAGGATCACCAATTGGAGGCCAGCCTCAGCAATTTAGCAAAGCCCTCTCTCAAAATAAAAAAAAAAAAAAAAATGGAAACGGTAGGGGCTGCCACACAGCAGTAAAATGAATTTAAGCCCTAGTACCAAAAATAAATAAATTAATTAACTTGTCTTTATTAACAGGATAGTTAAGTTATAATCTACACTTGAGTTTGCTTTATTAGTGGAAACTTTTTCTATGAGCCCAAATAGGCTACATAATGATACAGAACAAGGAACCCTCATTTCTCAGGGTTTTATAACAATAAAGACAGGAAAGACACGGCCTATTACAAGTCTATCAATGGATGTCATGGCTCTGATCTGTGTTATCTTCTCCCTAGGATGGAGGCCACTGTCCCGGCTTCTAGGTAGCATGTTACCAGTTTGTGACAGGATGAAAAGCATTATACAATGCATGCTTGCCTTAAAGCTTCTGCCAAGAATGACTTGTATTACGTTAACTGTCATATCTGGAACCAGGGCAATCCCACAGTCACACATGAGCTCTGTAGGATGGGGATGCATCTTAGATTGGGTTCCCCAAAGCACACTCTACGATAAGGATTCCTATGCAAGTAGTTAATTAAGAATAAATTGGCTGGAAGCCTATTTCTAGTGAAGAAAGGAGGACACAGAAGGGGAATACAGTCAGGCATGACAGCTCTGAGGAAGAAGGGCAGGGAGATTAGGCCTCAGCCCCACACCACAAGGGAACTCTGATGCACAGGTTACTCTTCTCACTGGATTTGAGGATGATGGGTAGTCACATTCTTTCACCCCACATGCATTAGTTCAGGCTTCAGGAGAGGTACCTTGAGCTCTCTAAGCTGGTGAGGCTAGTGTGTTTTCAGGAGCAGGGGATAGTACCCCCAATTGCAATTTCAGGTGTTGTCCTCAGACAGCACCTAAGAGGTGTGAGGGGCAGCACTCAGAAAGGTAAAATGGGTCCTAAAGAAATATCCAAGGAAGCATAGCACTTTAATTAAGTGCTAGAAATATACAAAATCATCCTGTTGAAGAATTAAAGGGAAGGTTATTAAGTGTGAGTGAATGGCAAGCTACTGGAGTCAGCATAGAATCACAAATATTTTTCTTCCCCAGAGGCAGTTGAACATTGCAATAATCCCATCCAGTCCTTGCTATGAGTTCAAAGAACAAGATCCCTGAATGATGCCTGGGACACAAAATACAATAATAACCAATATAATTGGATATTGGAGTCTTGCAATTTCTTCCATTTGTCATCATTCACATATCCCTTTCTGATTGTGGGTCCTTTGAGTCTGAAAGTTTCTTTCCTAATGGAAAGTGAAGCCCAGCCTCTTTTTTCCAAGCCACTGGTTTCTGAACCACCTGCAAGTTTCTCTTGGATTCATTATAAGCCACTCAGGGGTTTTAGCTAAGGGTATGGTGGGAAAACTCTTGATTTTTTCTTTGTCTGAGGTTCTCACTCAAAGGGCCCCTCAGTTTTCTTGTACTGATTAGATGAAGATCAACAGCACAGTTCAATTCTGCAAGTCCCAGAATTTCTTAACTCTCAAAATGTTCATTTATTCCTGTTTGTAAACAGAACAATTTTTTTTTATTTTTTATTTCTTAGGTCATTTCTTTGTTGCATAGCTTTTTTACAAAAGCATCTAATAGAAACTAACATGTTACAAGCAGTCTCTTTTCCAACTCTTTTTTAACCTAACATAATAAGCTCATTAGGGACATTATCTTTCACTTTATTGCAAATAATACTTTTCTACCAAAATCTTTTCCATAGTGTAATGTTAATAACCATTTCCCTAGCATGAGGTAACATGTTTTTCACAAAGCCCAATTTCTAAAGCCAGTGCCACATAATATAGATTTTTTATGTTTGTTGTTGCAGCATCCCATTTCTATTATTGTGTTCTGCATTTTTAAGGATAAGTAGATTTACAGTACAGTTACAAATGAGCCCCAAATCTCAACATTTTACAATAAAAATGTATACTTATTTTTTGTGCACCTTTGGTTAGCTGATGATCTGATCCATTTTTTTTCTTCAATTCAAGGTACTGAAAATGGTTCATTTGGTTAACATTCATGATCCATTGACTGACCCAAATAGTATGGCTTTGCCTCAGTTCAACAAAGCAGGAAGACATAGTTTCCACAGGTCTTAGCACATAGAGTGAGGAGATCCCTAATTATGGTAGACAGTATAATTATCACATCTTGCAGGCCCAAATCCATTAAGTAGCTCAGGATTCACTTATTGTGTCTCCTAGGTCACATTGGGGACATGATTTTGAAGAAGTGGAAAAAAAATCAGTATGCCAGGCACCCTTCTGCTACTGGCTACAGAGGCTTCAAAAAAATATGTTATATCCATGGATCCTACGGACTTTCATTATAAAATTGCCTAGTGGATCCTTGTGAGTCCAACCCTGCTATCTGCATCATGCTCTGCCACATCTTTCATAATGAGCTCCACTCTACTTGATTTTCCATAAAGAAGTCGGCTTTTACTATGGTGATAGCAACCTCTGTGAGTTACAGAGCAGTGTTCTGTAGCCACGGAAACAAGGCTTACCAGGATTTTGCTTTTGCATAAAAGGAAAATTTCAAATATCACATTTATGTTGGTCAGTTCCATACAAATCAATGTGTTCTCTTTCTTTTCACATGCCCATAATCTGCCTTTCCAATCACATTGCACCCCTATCACAAATCAGAACCTGACTTTATAAATTTATAAGAAATGAAGATAATATATATTCTTCTTTCTCTCACATGGAATAAGCAATATCAGAGACTTATTTTTTTCTCTCAAGGAATATTAATCTTAACAATGTACAGTTTGACCTGTATGAGTCAGCACCTTGAAAGGCCTCATTGTATTCAGCACCATTTTCATTCCCCAGAAGAGCTCAGAAAATTAATATTCAGATGATGAAATAAGAACAATCTTCAGAACCATTGTACTAAACCACTTATGTGTTGGATTTTTAAATATTATTGAACCAACAGGCTTCTCTCTCTGCATTTCAGTATGTGACTATCCTTTACCCTTTGAAAATAAGTACTTCACTATTATCTATCATCAAATAGATATGATGCTTTGTTCTCCAATCCTTGCTCCCTATCCCCTTCACCTGAATTGCAGATTGCATAAGAAATCTTCAAATAGGTGAGGAAAGGAAGATATTTGGACACCACTTGATTCTTGAAAGTGGGCATGGATAGCAGAGTATAGCTACTTACAGGTTCTGGAAAGAAATGATATTCACAGTGGACCATGTCTTTCAAAGTAATAAAGTTTAAGTTTACACTTTATGTCCTTAAATTTAAAGAAAGATGGAAATCATTCTGATATATTTTCTTCAACCAAAGCCACAGGAGTTTGAAGATGAGGTGGATTAAATTTACAAACAAGGACATCAATGGGGAGCTTTCAGACATAAGGGAGAAATGGCAATTGTGAGACTTTCTTCTTCACCTACACAGAAAGAAAATGAGACCTTAAAACTAATTTTTATCGTCAGTGGAAACAAATGCTGAGGTGAAATCACAGATCCATCTGTAGTTGCCTGACCAAAATGTTCATGTTCTCCGGGTCTTATACATGGCATTAAACTAAATTTAGCATGCCTAGAAACATAATGTTACATAGAAAAGCGAATGAACTTGTGTCAAAATCCTGTACCAGCAGCATGTGCTCATGTATTTTAATGACTATTTCCCAGTAGAATTTATCAACTCCCAAGTTTACTTTTGAGCATATAAGCACGGTATTATTAGAATGCAAAAATGATTTCTTGCATGTATTTGAAGTTTTTACCTTTAATATAGATACAATAACAGCCCAATAATACTGCAAATTACCATGTGATTGATGTTTAATGTCTTCATGTCTTTTCAAAGCTCAGGATAAACTCTACAGATCATTAAAACTCATAGACTTTTATCCACGAAGAGTAAAACATTTAACAATTGAAACAGTCCTTGTGGAATTCAGATATTAGGACATGAGCAATGTTACTCTATTAAAATATTTTAAAGGATAAATTTCAATCTTTAAAATGTATTGTAATGTTGAAGTAGCATTCCACATAAATTAGGGCAGATGAGGTTTGCTGCAGTGGCCACCACCTGATTCCTACTGTCTTAAAACAGTTCTGTTTTTCTCTTATGACACATGACCATCATGAATTTACTAGGAGAATCTCTACCCAGTTTGCTCTCAGCCAAGGACACCAACTGATGGAAGATTCACTGACTGAAACTTTATTGGGCCTGGCAGAAAAAAAAATAGATTTGGAGAGTTTCATATTAGCAATGAAATGCTCTGGCAAAACTCATGGGCCAGAAATAGGCACAGAGTTCATCACCCACAATAATGCCAGGAATGCAGTCTCAGGATATGCCTTAAAGGAGGGAAACTTGAACTATTTGGAAAACTGTGCCAATAACTCCCAGGTGGACATCAAAGCCTTTAGCAAGAAGAATTTCATTGGATCAGTACTTAAAAAAATGATCTGGATAATGCAGTTCTGATTACAAAAAGTAAAGGGTCATAGTTTATTTTTTACTAGTTGATTAAACTCACACTGAATGGCATTATGCTGTTTAACAAATGAAATGTTACCTATACCTTGCTATGATAATCTGCTTGTCCTTTACTCACGTGGATGTTTAAGTTGTTCCTTGTTGATAGGAGAAAGCTGGGGAAAATAATTCTTTCAGGATTTTAGTACACCATTTTTTTGTGTGTGTTTGATATCTTTATGATGAATTGTATATTAAGCCTCTGTGTTACTCAACTTTCCATTACTGTAACAAAATATTTGAGATGATGAACTTAAAAATACAAAAGGTTTATTTTGGCTCTCAGTTTCAGAGCCTTTAGTCCATGATCAGTTGGTCCTGCTAATTTGGACCTGCAGCAAGACAATATATCATGGAGAGGAAAGGTACTCTTTGTCCATTAGGAAGCAGAAAGAGAGAAAGGAAAGACAGGGATCCTAATATCTCTTTCTCCTCCAATGATCTAATTTCCTTTCATTAGGACCCATTCCTACAGGTCCTATCACCTCCCCATAGTGCCACAGGCTGGTGATCCACCTTTTGGGTGACATTCAAGATCCAAACTGTAGTAGCATCAGAAAAGCCCAAATAGTCAGGAGACCTTGACAGAAATTAGAGAATAAAAATCAGACTCTACTCAGTTAAAAACTACTGAAATCAAATCCTTAAAATCATTGAAGAAATTATGCCTCCAATTGGATAGTTTACAGAGGGCATCTGGAACCTTTTTGGTCTAATATCCTTGTTCTATTAAAGAATCCTATAGTTAGGCACTGTCAGCTTGGAGAGCCCTGCATATCAATAGCAATTCAGTCTTTTCCCTTTGCACTTCATTCTGGCTCACAGCTGCTGTCTAGTTTTCTGTGTAAAACAGTTTATAGAGATTATTCTTTCCTCTTCTCACTCTCCTCTCTTCTGCTTTCTAACTGCAAACATCATGAAAGCCCAAAGGTAGCTAAAGAGAGAAATACATTAAGTATGATGCAACGTAAAAAATGTCTACATTTAGAGATTAACATGTATGATAGCTTAAAACTGGACACAATTGACATCACCCTGAGAAACATAGGGTGAAACTTATGCATATGAGTGAATATCTAAACTAAATAATTAACAAAAAAAGTAAAAGTCCGAAGGAGGGGAAAAAAAATAAAAACACTACTGGTATCAGAACCTGCTCAAAGCAAAATAAATTATTTGATCTAGAATGATTTAAAACTCATTTTAATGACTGTCATTTATTTCAAACCAGGAAACAGCACCAAGAGTTGAGCAAGCTAAATGTATACTTGGAGCTGTATTAAGATGTTTTGAAATAATGGGTAAATCTCTGAACAGATTCGGAAATTGCTGTGTAAAATTAATGTCTGCAAATGTCCATTGCTGGAGGAACAATGATAAGTGTTTTTCACTTTTTGACAACTCCTATGTTTGACGTTATCTACACTTTGATAGTAAGTCTCCTTTAAGTTTGTCAATTTTTTTTGTTGTTGTTGTTTTTAATCTTTGAGGCTTAATTAAGTGTTAACAGGGGGAGGCGGTGGTGTGGTGGTGCATATCTGTAATCCCAACAGCCAGGAAAGGCTAAGACAGCAGGATCCACCAGCCTCAGCAAAAGTGAGGTGGTAAGCAACTCAGTGAGACCTTGTTTCTCAATGAAATACAAAGTAGGGCTGGGGATGTGGCTCAGTATTCAAGTGCCCCAGAGTTCAATCCCTGGTACTTGTCCTCCCCCCCACCACCAAAAAAAAAAGAGGTAATAGGGGGAAAATAAATATTTACTACTATCAATGAGAGTTCTGTAGAAGTAATGAAATACCTATAAATGTTAAATATCTCCACACTTTCTGAGGACTTGCAACTTTTTTAAAGGAATACTATTTTAATCTTCCAAAAGTTTCACCTTGCTTCCTAATTGAAGGAGGTTGCCCTCTACTCCTGTGGGAAAGTCAGGAGCTAACCCTGCAGGAGGTGTAGTATTGAATGTACGGGCTTAGCAGAGGGACCTCTTCTTGCCAAAGATTGAAAAAGTAACACAAAAATTGGTGGGCTGTATAGAGATAAGAAGCTCAAGGTCAATAAGCCATATAAGATATGTGAAGTGTTAATCAAATAATGAAGTAAAGTCAGACATTGGTATCCACTGAAGGAACAGGAACCAGGAAAGTCACAAAGATGAGAGATGGAATCTTGGGAGTCACCTCTCTGCTGACTTCTATTAGCTCACAAGAATAGGACATAGCACTGAGATACTTCAAACCAAGCTTGCATACTATATGCCTTTTGGAAGAGGGCACTGTTCCTCCATTCACTGGAAACTGACACCTTAATAACCTACAGAACTAAGGGCATTGGCATATATCTGAAGTAATGTGTGTGTTCATTCCCTTGCCCTTCAGCGTAGTCACCTAGCTTGCAGGGGCAGCAGGTCATCCTGCTGATACAGACTCATCTTGCATCCTGCTAGCTCTGTATTGGTTTATAGATCCCAGTGCACTTCCACGGGGCTACATAGGGCACAACACTTCTATATACAGCCATGGAGAATGGTGACCTTAGCGTTACTCTACACATGAGCACATGAAGATGCTTTATTTAGTAGTATGGCAGCTTGAACATGAACAGAAAAAAGTCTAAATGTTCATGAACGGGGGTTAAAGAGTGAGAACTTTTTCCTCTTCCAGCTAAGTTTTATTAATTCTTTTACAGGACGACTTACTCTCGATGCATATTATGTTACATTATTTCACCCTAAAATTACTGCTACATTATCAATTCAAGTAGGATTGAGCACATGAAATATTAATAAGGTTACTACTCATCTAATTTTCAAAGGAATGGTTTATATATAGGGCATGAACATAGTCCCAGAATAGCTTTGGGCTTCTGTGCAGCAGAGAAGGACTCACAAAGCAGCAATATTATGACTCAGTCTATAATACAAATGTGACCACATAGAATTCTAATGAGAGGGGAAAGAATCTTTCCTTCTAAAATATATATGTTTAGACCAGATCAGAAGGGAAAATTGATAAATTGGGTGTGATTGATTCCCAAGCCCAACTAGGATGAAGATTGGACATCCACTCAGAGGACCTCAAGTTCAGATTCTGCAAAACAATTTTTCATTAACTTGGACAAAGTAATAATACTGAACTTCTTTGCATTAATAAAATGGAATGAGAATACAAATGTTGTCCTCACAGGGACCTTGTATCGAGCAAATAAAATTAAATATGTGATAAACAGTTCAAACACTAATAATTTGTAACTTTTACCGGTATTACAAGCATTATGGTATTCCTCTGTATAAAGTTTTATATTTTAATGTTTATTACCACCATTCAGACTTTTATCCAATCATCTAGCAACTACTTTTTGAACACTTCACTATACCCATAATCTTATGTTCTGGTAATTTATCCTTTACCCCTTCGTTAGAATTCTATGTGGTCACATTTGTGTTATAGACTTGAGTCATAATATTGCTGTTTTATTTAGAGCATTTTCCTGCCCACCTTGACCATACTGAAATATTTATACAAAAAACGTTATGGTTGGGTTGAGTCTTCTCTTGTGCATTGAGCACAGACTGTTCTATAGTCTCACCAGTAAGAAGTCCCTTAAGCAGATAATAGAAAGAATATAGGCTTTGAAGTAGGCAACACCTCGTTAGATCTATATTCATGACCTCAAGCTACTATTAGACTACTTGGATCAACGAATATGTGAAACTCAAAATATGACTGCTACTCAGCTTCCTGGGTTGAAGAACAGGAAACTGGGAGGCTGTCTATCCCTTAGATAGATTAGAGAAATCATCATTATGGCTGAGTCCCAGAGGAAGGTCTTGTTCTGAAGCTCCCTTTAGTATATCAATGACTTCAGGCAGAAAAGAATGAACCTGACCATAAGGATGATTTAAGACTAGTGTTCTGAAGGCTATGTGTTGGCTAGTTAAGAAATAACAGGCCCTCAGGACCACACATTTGTGGGAGGAAGATTTTATTATTGGTAAAGCCAGTTTTCAGTCACCTAAAGAGAGTAATAAGTCACTTATATTTGCATAGGCAGCCAACTTTCTTTAAATATAATTCTCTGATTATTATTAAGGTAAATTTACATTCCTGGGCACATTTTATTTGCATAAAGGGAAGAGGAAGTGATAACAATTTTGGATGTTAGTATAAAACAATTAAGAACTTGTCATAGGTAATCCACATGCCTAAGATTGATGTGGATAATTGAACATTTGAACAATCTGGTAACATCTTTACTTTATAATCACCAATAATGGAGACCTACATACCTGAATATTTAAGATGATAAGAAGTAATCAAAGATATGAATGCCATTTAAAAATTCTAAGTACTATTGGTGAAAAATTTAAGCCTTTAGAACATACATTTATAGTCCTTTTCAAAAGATGTGTGCCAAGTAAAACTTTCCTTTTTTTTTCAATGATTCTTCTTACTTGTCTCAAAAATTGCTATTTGCTTTAAATACTTTTCTGTGTTTATTTTCCAGTTTCTAATATCCTTTCTTTTGATGAACTATTGCTTCTGTCATTGAATTCACTTCTAAAAACTCTTTTCCTATATTTCAAAGGCTTTTTTTTCTAATATGCTGAGAACTTTATAAAATTTAGTATGTCCACATTTAAAAAGACTCAGTAAGAAACTTATTTATTTTAAACCTGAGAACTAATGAGCTTCATTTCAAGCACAGACATTTTAGAATTATTTAGGAAGATAAAGATTTTATTTCGGCTTCTATATTTTCCCTGAAATGTGAAGGTTCTTGGAAGTTTAAATTACTAAACACAGCAATTCTATATCTAAAGTTCTGCTCTATCTTTTATCATATTTTATTTTCAGATGTGTATGCCTATGATCTAAAAGCAATTAGCACTCTATTTTGAAGGCAGGAACCCAAACCAAGGAGCAGAGAATTTAAACAACTTAATGAAGTTTATGTAGTTAATTATAACAAGACTTTAGCTGGCACATGTAAACCCATCTCAGTCCTTAAAAGGTCCTAATCTGAATCTCTAGGACTGGGCTGGGCACAGAACAAAGAGAAAACAAACAAACAAAAAAAAACAGCAGTGCAAAGTCAAGTTTCCAAAATTAGTTTCTGCCTAATTTTATCATTCAGCAACATTCTATGGATTCTTTTCAAGTTCTCTGCCTTATCACCTACAAGAAGTCATAGCAATGGATAGATCCCAGGATTCTGACCTCTGTCTTACTTCCCTGGGCTGAATCAAAATGTCTGCAGTCTCTTAATCCCATTGCAGTCTGCCTACTGACCATGACTCAAACATTCCCCACATATCTGAGCTCCCTTCTAGGTTTCAATTCCAGGTAAAGTTTAAACCCTATGCAGGAATGAGAGTTCCAATTTTCCACTGTTATGCTAGTGCTGTTACCTCCCTAGGCAATGTCTGCAGTTGGTTTTGTGGTGATGGCCAGGTCAAGTAAATATAAGAAAGAAAGTTGAAAATGAAAATCTAATCATGTGCTTGATAAGTAGACAAGTTTGAAGTGAGTTTGGAATCTATCAAGGCTTAAGCATGAAATATGAGCACCATGATATATTCTTCAAGGATTTACCTGCTTTTGGGTTCATAGCTGTTAAATTTTTTAACATTTTGAGTTCAAATGTTAAGGTAAAATTTTATTAAAGCTACCAAATACTAGGCAGAGATTTGAAAAACACCCAGTTTTTCTGGCTTGTCACTGTACTTCAAGCAAACAATTTGGAATGGCCATTTGCACTCAAATGTCCAGGATGAAAATCCAATACAAATGGTGGATTGTGCATAAACTAGTATCCTAGAAATACTTAAAACAAAAACAACTGATAACAAGCCAAAGTGTAACATACTGCTTTTCTTTTGGTACATTCTTTTCCTTGGTAGATTTATTTGTTAACAACATGCTTTGTTTTGCTTAAGTTGGATAAGCCACAGAAGAAAAGGTAAGTTATTCACTAAACGTATAAACACCTCTGTCACAAAAGCACGCACACATGAATGTATGCATATGGATTGATAAACTAATTGAATTTTTTTTCTCTGAAATAATAACTTCAAGAGAAAATTTTCTTCCAAGAGATCTCTATTTCTCATAGGCATGTTTTAGGTAAATATTTAAGGAAAAAAGTGAGTTCTTCAGAAAACATTTCAGATCAAACTCACTTGCTAACAATCTCACATTAAGGACCCATAGTGCCACTTTTAACTGTGAAACATGTTTTATGTGGTATCTCCCTGAGCTACTTCCCAACCCCAATTTTACAGAAAAATGTTCTCACAGAAAGATCCAATTTATGCAGAGGCTTTCAAGAAACAAGCCTCTTGCCATGGTCCGTTTGTGAGTATGTTTATGAACAAACTGTAAAACTAATCTGTTTTCAAATTATTCTGAGAATTTAAAATCTTACAACCAACTGTCAGTTATATAGCTTCCTCTTCTCATACCCTTAGAAGCTTTGGAAGAGGAGATGGAAGCATCTTGCCAGGGTCAAAACTTAAATATTTATCATGATATTCATGATGGATAAAATCTATGAATTTAAAAGGTAACTTGAGTCTCTCAAAAAATGAAAATAGCAAATTGATTTGAAAATTTGGTTATCTGAAGTCACATATAACAAAAGAAATAGTGGTATTAAGATTTGGATCTGGATTGTGCTCTAAAGACTCCTATGCTGAAAGCTTGGTCCCAAATATAGCACTATTCAGAGGTGAGGCCCTTGAATTTTAATTGAATCATGATGACTCTGATCTTATAGTGGATTACTATATTGAGGGATTCATAGTTTGTATGAACTGCTAGGAGATGGTAGAAAGTGTAGAAGGTGGAAAGTAGTCGAAGGGACTCCTTGAGGACTACATCTTGTCTCAACCCCTCCTTTACCAGACCTAAGGGAACAGCTTTCCTCCACCATGACCTTCTGCCATCATCATCTTCTTTCTCACCTCAGACCCAAAGTAATGGAACCATCCATCTATGGACTGTAGCCTCTAAAACCATAAGATATATATATATATATATATATATATATATATATATATACACACACACACATATATATGTGTGTGTGTGTGTGTGTATATATATATGTTCTCTAAGTTGTTTTTCTCAGATATGTATTACACTTATGAGAGGCTGACTAATATAAGCTGTAATCTATATGTAGATTATAAATAACTAGTAATAAGTAATAATAGCAGAAAAGATAATTGAAAACATGAATGATTCTTTGCTTGCATTAATAATAATTATCTTGATAACATTCTTTTTTAAAAAAACAGGTCTTTAATTTCACCAAATGAATTTATTTTCCAAAGAATACAGAATATTTTTAATATAATGTTCAATAACTCAAATATTAATAGTGATTACATCCTTTAGACCCCAGATGGCTTTCTCTGAAGTGGAATGTACAAGAGTGAGAGCAAATTATTGCTATAAGAAATGAGAAGTAAATATTAGAAGTTGCATTACTATATTATCTTAAAGAGGAATTTGCTACTTGAGTTTAATTAGTATATTGACCTTGATGCTCCTACTGGGTTTATGTGTCAGAAATTCGCTTCCTCTATTCCCCAGTTTCATACTGGTAGTGCCCACCATGCTCCATCATTCTCCCTCAGTGTCACTGGGCATAATGCACTTTAGAAACGCCACAGTGTTAGTCAACTTTGTGTCATTACAATACCTGAGCTAATCAACTTAGGAAGAGAAAAGGTTTATTTTGGCTCACAGTTTTAGAGGTTTCAGTCCATGATCTGTTGGCCTGCATTGCTTTGGGCCTATGGTTGGGGCAGGAGTTGAGCAGCTTTGCTTAACTTATTGCAGGAAAGCAAAAGAGAGGAAGAGGAAGGGGCTGGGTTCCTATATCCCCTTCAAGGTCATGTTCCAAAGACCTAAAGTCTTCTCACTGAGCCTACCTCCTAAAGTGTTCAACACCTCCATATTATATCAAGCTGGGACCAAGCTATTAACAACCCATGGATCTTTGGGGGTTAATCCAGGTCCAAATTATAGTGCCAACTAATCAGAATTTATGATACTAGTAACCCAAATATTGGTATCACCAATGCTTGGAAATAAGAAAAAAAGTAATTATATAAAGTTATGCAAGGTTATATTTCAAATTCAGTTGTGGTCATTAGCATAGTATCTGGGTAGCAGACATTTTAGAGAAAAATTAACACAATTAATCTACCACTTCAAGGTAAGAGTAGTGCTTTCAAATTATGAGAAACTAATGGACTTTTTAAAATAGTTACCCATGCTATAGACAGAATACTTGGAAAAACAGTTATATGATTTTCATGGCTCTTAGTTATTAGTTGCTTAGTTATTACTTTCCAAAATTTACCTGAATGTCACCTGTGCATGTGTGATATGAAACCACTAAAAATCAGATTTTAAAATCTGCTTTAATAATTCTAACTGAGGGTTTTCTGTGGATCTTTACACCCATTTACTAAAAAAAATATAACCAGTTGACCCCTTCTAAATATTTTGAAAAAAATGATATAGAAGAGATAGAAATTTACAAGCTGATTTTCAACCAATCTTCTGCTTTATTTTCAGATAGATGATATCTAAAATGTTTGATAAGTATAGCTGATGACCTCTTCTACTTGGATTTCTGCATCTTTGCAAGTTTATATTTTTCCACTATGAGAGCCATGAAAATCAAATGAATTAAATTCACTTACAAAATATCAGAAATTTTGCCTTACTTATCACAAAGTTTTAGAGCAACATTTTATATAAAATAAAGTAAATCAAATTAATAGCACCTAATTGGCCATTATTAATTTTATTAAATATATTCTTTGTATAAAAATATTGACTGTAACATATAGAAACCAATTGTGTCATTGAATGTTTCTTAATTCATCTTTATTTCATGGTTTAGTTAGCTTTCTCGCTGCTATAACTTAAAGACCCAACCAGCACAATTGTAGAGGAGGAAGAGTTTATTTGAGGGCTCATGGTTTCAGAGGTCTTAGTCCATAGATAGCTCCATTGCACAGGGCTCAAGGTAAGTCTGAACATCATGGTGGGAGAGGGTGGAAGGAAGTGATCAGGAAACAAAGAGAGAGACTCCACTTTCTAGATGCAATCATATACACCAAAGCCACGCTCTAATTCCCACCTCCTCTAGCCACACCCTACCACTTCAGTTACCATTTGGTTAATCCATATTAGGGAATTAAATCACTGATTGGGTTACAACCCAATCATTTTTCTTTTGAACCTTCTTGCATTGTCTCACATGTGAGCTTTTGGGGGACACTTCACATCCAAACCATAATATCTCATATTTTAGCTTGTCTAATTCAGAGGGCCTTTATGCTTATAATATTACAAGAACATATACATGATTTTCAGATCTATATACATGCCTATATTTCAGGCTCAAATGATTTTATTAATGTAGTGCAATATCACAAGTGGTTGGCTATCACTTCTTTTTAGAATTCTGTTATGCATCTATCTGCACATGTAAAATTGAGAATGATTTTAATGCTAAAATAGAAAATGTTATTATTGAATAATGGAAAATAGTATTGAGAAAGGACATTGTATCAGGCATATTTCTGTAATATTTAGAAAAGAATTGATAAATTCTGAGAGAAATTTTGTACTGCATTATCCATTCCTAACATATCATTCACCTATATGCATTTATTCCAGTCATTTAATATCGTGCATCTCCTTTGTGGATAATACTGTTCCAGGTCTTCAGAATACAGCAGTGAACCCACCTGAGCCCCTAGGCTTGTAAAACTTGTATTCTGGGTCAGGAGATTCAGACCTAACTATAGAAACAAAGTAGATAGGGACCACCTCCATGTGATACAGAAGCATTTCAGCACTTTTGAAATCTGTACATCCATCTCAGTGGAATAGCTTCTTTGTATCTACTTGACATTCTATTTAGAAGTTTTAAAGAACACTTCAACTTTTTTAAAGCAGTTTAAAAATTGCATTCAGATGTTAAATGAATTACAGAATTTCCCAGTCACCTCTCAAGCTTAATCAGAACGGTTACTTTTATGTAGAACTTAAAAAAAAAAAAAAAGTAAAAAAGAGAGCTAGTTTTTGCAACTTTATACAAAAGTGAACTCTAATTCAGAATACCTATGCTCTCTTTTGTGAGAACTGATACATTCTTATCATACAACTTACATAGTTTTCTCCTCAGGAAAAAAACGAAATATTTAAAATTACTTCAAATTTGTGTTTTCTTCCATTTATTCCACAAACATATATTAGGCACTAACAATTATGGGCTGAGAATATCGAATTCCTGCTTTCTAGGACTTATACTATATTTGTGGAGATAGTAATGCAAATGGATAAAATAGATTAAAAAATGGAAAATCCAAATGTACATCTAGAGAGCTGAGTAAAACTGACTCACTCTCTATACTTTCACATAATTAAAGAATTTTTCCTTGTCAAGTTTCATCATTTTCATTAGAAAGTAAATCTGAGAAATAATGAAATGCACTAACTTCATAATTTATTTATTTACTGCAAACACTAACTCAAGTCATTCACAGATTTAATGAGGAACAAAAAGTGAGGAGATGGGTAGGTGGTTGAAACCCTTTACTTTGTTACCCTATGTTGATTTAATATGTTATGTTCATTCAGAAAAGATAGACATAACAAAATTAAAGAGTCTGTAGACTCTTACCTAACATTGATCTGAAGCTAAGAAAACTAAAATTTCTATCTGATTTTACCCATGGTCATTGGCACTGTTCACAAGATGACTAGTTCTCTTTTGTTCCTCTCTCTTACTTTTCTTTTTCTATTAGCCCTGTTCTCCAACATAATAGAATCCATTTACCAGCAGCACTGTAGGACAACATAACAAGAAAGTTTGAAAATTTTTACCACATCCAGCATATTCTTGAATATCTGTGAAGTCACACACAGAACTCTAGTTACTTTCTTTGTTTAATGTTTAAATTTATTTATTCTAATTTGTTATTCATGACAGCAGGATGCATTTCAATTCATAGTACACATATGCAGCACAATTTTTCATGTCTCTGGTTGTACACTAAGTAGAGTCACAGCACCATCTTTCCTACCCCTATGCAGCACTCTATTTTCTTGCTAGCCCTTTATTTTTCTCCAGTTGAGACAAATTACATGTGTCTTAATATTTCCTTTTGTCCTTGGATTAGGGACCTGGGGAACAAAGTACAGATCCTATAGGGTAAAGGAGGGTTGCTTTATTGTGCTCTCTCATAAACTGTACTAATGTTGTGGGGGGGGGGCATTATTTTATATAACTTTAGCTAAAGGAAAAAGAGAGAGAAATAGAGGTTTTCCATTAAAAGTAAATTTGGGCTAATATTGTAAAGTTTGCAGAGCATTCTATACATATTCTTTACATTGAAAAAGGTTAAAATAATTTCCTCGGTGAACATATTAAATATCAGAGAATGATATCAAAGAACAAAATAAAAAAATCTGCATATTATCCCTCAAAATATCTCATAATATTTGCAGAATTTCTGCAGACTACCAGCAAGAATTAATCCCCCAGTCTTTACTAAGGTACATTCAACCTACAGTTCTCTGTATTGACTAATAGCAGAAACAAAAACAAACTTTCAATACAATAATTACATGAATTCTATACTGTTTAAATAGCATATTTTATAAAAAGTGAAAATTTGAATCACATTTTTCAGAAGCCTGATATTGACCTAATTCCTCTAACACTGTTCTTGTTTCAAATGTATTAGGTGAACAAAGAATATGGACAAAGAATACAATATTGGGGTAAGTCTCCAGCAACTATCATATATTCCTCTGTATTTAAAAAATGTAGCCCATAATTGTTTTAAAATAATACAGTTGAGAATTAATATAAACAGACTTTTCCCTGAATCCTCTCATTTGGGTTTCCTGAGTTTCAGTGTCTTTAATTGTAAAATGATGGTACAAGTTCATATTCACAGAATGGTTTTGAGGATTTAGTATAATAATATTAAAAAAGAAAATATAAAGAAGTAAATAGATATCAATATAGTATCTACCCAATGAACACATTATTGGTATGTTTTTCTTCCAAATATTCTATTTTTTGTATTTTTACTTCTATATTCACATTAATTCTAAAAGTAAGCTCTGAATAATTTTTCCCGGAGCAGAATACCCTAGAACTGTCATTCAATAATCTTTAAACCAATATTTTTACATTTCTTGGAAAATTTAGCAAATAAAGCATTTTAAAGGCTTCATCATAAATGAGCTTATAGATTACACACACACACACACACACACACACCACATATATATATATATATATATATATATATATATATATATATATATATAAAATACATGTATATTAATCTATTTAAAGAGGAATAAAATACAGACTGTGGAATAATTTTAGAATAAAATATAAAAAAAATTATTTAACATTCTCCTTTCATTGTTCATTTATATTCTTCCAAAATGCCACTATGATATCGTAAACATGAAATATAGACTTCTTGTTTCTCAAGTCTTGTGCCATGTTGTTACCAATATCCACTTGAATCTTGTTTTACTATAGAGATCCAACAGTACCCAGAAGCTTCTCCCATTGGAGAACCATACAGATATCCCACAAAAGATGTTTCTCTTTAAAAGGTTGTCCATGATGGAATGCTGACTTGGTGGAACCTTACATGACATTCAGGGTCTTCTCTCATATGGTAAGGCATCCTCCAATAACACTGACAAGAGCAAGTTGAAGAAAGTCCATCACATCTGATGATTAGGTTGGTATATATAAATTTAGATGATACTTTTTTTTGGTGCTGGGGATTGAACCCAGGGCCTTGTACATGTGAGGCAAACACTCTACCAACTGAGATATGTCCCTAGCCCTAAATGATACTTAGTGTCTGACAATAATTTCCATGAACAGAGAGAAGAATTTACAGAGAAAGATTTTGCCCTTGTGGTACAATATTTAATCTCTCTTTCCCTAGACTTCCATTTAACATAAGGCTCCATATCTGAGCATAAGGTAATAATACAAGGAGTAGATAAAAAGATTGTGCATTTACAACATTTAGGAAAATAAATATAAGGCTAGAGGTACTGACCATTCATTTGAAAATAAAAGGAACAAGGGACTTATTAAAATCATTCTACAATATAAAAAAAAAGATAAGAAGACTTAAAGAGTCAATAAAGACCATGGTTTATAAAAATATGCTAAACCAGAAACAAAAGTAAAAAAACAGACGGAATCAGTATTGTTTTTTCTCTTTCTAAGGAAATATAGGAACACGTTTCCCATGAAGTGATTAAAATGCTTTGATATGACAATAAAAAATGAGTTGGAAAAATTTAAGAAATAAATAAAAATTACCATAACAGAATTTTAAAATAGATTAGAAATAGCAATGAACGAAGAAATATGATTTAGAAATATCTGATGAAGGAACAATATTTAAAAAGTTTTCCAGGATGTAGAGTAAAAGGTCACAAAAATGATAGAGGAGAAAAGAGAAAGTGATAATGAAGTGACAAAAGAGATCAGACACCCTAGATGGTCTATATTCCTGAAGAAGAATCAGAACAAATGGCAACAAACTAATAGTCACCAGAGAATAGGAGAAAAACCAAAAGCAAAACAAACAAAAACTCCTGGGCAGATAAGGTTGGAGAATGACGGTCAAAGAAGCACAAGATGGACCAGGCACAAAGAAGTAAAAGACAACATTGAAAGATTCTAGAGGTTGATGAAAGAAGAACCGTCAGGCTTCCATCAGGGGTGGTCCAGTCGCAAACAGGATGGTGATAAATTGTGATCTCGAGCACCAACCACAAGTGAATTACATTGAAGTAGGAACAGCTTCATAATAGATCATCAAGTGACAACGGTAGGTAGTAAAACATCACATCAGATAGTTTTCATAAATTATGTGTATATATAAGAGAAAGTTATACAATAATAGGAATAGTGATTTTTTGTAGTGATGAGTCATGACAGTACATCTTTCCTGTTTTGTTATATTTTGTCTGAACTTAGTGTATGTGTATATATATATATATATATATATATATATATATATATATATAGCATTTATATATATATTTTTGCAGATCATTTGTAAATGAGAATATATATATGTATATGTATGTGTATGTATACGTGTGTGTGTGTATATATATATATATATATACATATATATATATGTATTACATTTATTTCTTAAAATAGTCTGAGTATTAGGCAAATTTGCTTCATACAGGAGAGAACTATTTTAAATCCAATGGAGGACTGATAAAGATTGTAGGAAAGTGAAATGAGTTGGAAATGTGATAGGGTTAGCTCTTAGTGAGAGGAAAACCTTCAGGTGACTGTGGCCAGTGTCCCTTGGAATAATACGGGTGATTTTTTTCAAATTTCTATATTTTTTTGTTATTTTCTGTACTTCATTTGATAAAATACAGTAGTATTTATATCAGTTAAGTAAAAGAAACTGAATTAATTATAATAATCTGTATTAAACCTTTGCTTTACTACAAAATTCTTAAACTGTAAAATAATGTGAAGCTGTGTGTGTATGTGTATATACACAAATAGAGAGACAGACTAACATGGAGCCATTAAAAACTGAGACCAGCCTGGAGCAGTGGTACACACCTGTAATCACAGCAACTTCGCAGGCAGGGCAGGAGTTCATGAGTTCAAAGCCAGCCTCAGCAAAAGCAAGGAGCTAAGAACTCAGTGAGACCCCGTCTCTAAACAAAATACAAAATAGGGCTGGGGATGTGGCTTAGTGGTTCTAGTGACCCCGAGTTCAATTCCCGGCACCCCCCCCAACACCCCCCCCCCAAAAAAAAACCCCAAAACTGAGACCAGTTTTATGTAACAAGATTAATTTGAGAAAGAAAATGTTTCTCCAAACAAGTAACATTCCAGATCTGAAATGATTTGAATGATCCCCTTCACACATGTTATATCTATAGCCAACTGAGCTATAATGAAGTGCCATACCAGGCTGAGATTGACTGCAGTAGCATTTACTTACAGGTTCTATTCAGTGGGCAGCGTGTGATCACTGGAGCTCATTGGCTGTGACTGGTTGGGATGCAGTGGCTTGGTGATAAGTGTATATTCATTTTAGGTTACAATCTGTTTACACATCAAGCTAGACTCCTGAGTGCTATCTATGGAGGCTGCTCTGGGTCAAATTTTATCACTCAAGTACAAAGATAGATTCAGGTCAAACTAATTTCAGTTTAACTACACCAAACTTGCACAATTTGACAAAGAACGACAGATTTAAATACTGCCTCTGAAGCTCCCCAATTACTTGTTTTGGAATTTTTTAATAAAATCTCTTTACATATTTTTTCTTAGATGGGAGAAATTTATATTTAAAGGATTCCACAAATATCATCCCAGAATGTTTATAAACATGCCTTATCTTATGTACTTTGCTATTTTCTGTGATGCAAGTACACTTAGCAAGCTAATAAAAAGCACAAGGAACTTCAAAGCAATGATGTAAAAAGAGATATTTACAAATTCAGAAGCAGTCAAATCTCAGAATAATACAAATGGCCGCCAAAGTCCACTGTTACATAGTTTTAAAATCGTTCAGCTTTGTAGTTTGGTCTGTGGCATTGTAATTGGAAAAAGTCAACATCAAGATAAACTCAGCATCTATTTTCAGCCCATAATACAAGGAGTGAGTTCAAGAAACAATCAAATCATATTTCAAGTTTTGACGCTTTCCAACATGATGAAGACAGAATGAAAATCATAAGCTCCTTATTTGCTTATTTCTCTGAGCAAATTCAGTTATTAAGGGTGACTGACACATTGAGCAGTCCCTGAAAGAGTTGTTTAATTTGGAAAGGCAATGAAATTTTCAGAAGGGATCTGGAGGCTTTAATTTCTTTCCAATATTAAACATTCATATTTTTTTAATCAGGTGCTTTTTCATTGAAAGTCTGAAAGATTTACCTGAAAATTCCCATCTTATTCATTCTGAGAACCCAGGTTTTCATTTTCCTTTATACTGTTTCTTTTTTCCATTTATCCATTAAATTGTCATTGAGTAATTTAGTAAATGAGGAGAAACAATTTTCTAACTCAGAAATTATAGAATCAGTTACTGTTTCACTTATTTCATCTATCACCTTGTAATGAACAGCCATTCTAGGTTTTAAATGAGCTAGAGTATAGTATTGTAGTCTGCATGTTTCAAATTTTTTTTAATTTTTTATTGTTGGTTGTTCAAAACATTACATAGTTCTTGATATATCATATTTCACACTTTGATTCAAGTGGGTTATGAACTCCCATTTTTACCCCGTATACAGATTGCAGAATCAGATCAGTTACACATCCATTGATTTACATGTTGCCATACTAGTGTCTGTTGTATTCTGCATGTTTCAAATTTAGATCTAAAACTGAAAACAAGTTAATTCTATATCTAATCAAATGATTGAATATATTTTGTTTTCATAACAAATATTTTGTGATCTTTCTGGTAATTCATACTATCACATTGGTCTGGTCTGCAGTATGTTTGAATTATGCTAGATTTTTCCATATGTATCAAAAAAGATAATTAGAATGCATAGAGAGAATATACCACTGAGCATTGAGTGACTACAAATACATATGTTAACACCTTAAAAACCAAAGAAAAAATCAATATTTCTCTGGTAATTGTTCTATATTCTTTGATTTCCTTAGTCTTCTACTAAAGAATTGAATAATTTCTTGTAGGTTTATTGATAGGTAAAGGAAGGAGTAAAATATAATGAGAATCTGCCAACACACAGATATTTAACTCATCAATGACAATGTCAGTGGTAGACAAGTCAACATGAAAAGCCTGCAGACATCCATGCATGCATTTATGTAATTAAACTTCAACCCTATCCAACTCTTCTTTGTTCTTTTCATGAAATTTGATGCTACTAATGACTCATATTTTAGTCTTCCAAGGTTCCAAATTCAAATACATTGTGTCACATCATAAAGGAGAAAAATAGGAGGAGTGCTATTCACACCTAAATACAATATCAAGCAAATTCAGAAAACAAAACATCTTTAAGATGTCATACTTTATTATTTTTAAATTTTTTTAGTTGTAATTGGACACAATACCTTTATTTGTATTTATTTATTTTTATATGGTGCTGAGGATCAAACCCAGCACCTCGCACATGCTAGGTAAGCACTCTCTTGCTGAGCTACAACCCCAGCCCCAAGATGTCATACTTTAGAAAAACATAAATTACTACTTAGATACTCCTAGAGACTACACCAGAAAAAAAAAAAAAACAGGCTATAAGTTAGCGCAAATTTGAACAAGAGGAGGAGGAGAAGGAGGAAGTATGAACATAGAAATAGCATGTCAGTTTTTGGTTATCATGCTCATTCAAGAACTATATGACAACTCTGTCTTGTCGATTATATTTATTAATAGTAGTCTTATTTTAAAGTGCATAAAACTTCTGAAATTTCGCTTGTACTGGGAATCTGAAATATGAGTCTGCCAAGAGTTGTCATAATTGAAAGCAAAGTGAATATTAATATAGGTGTCATGCCTGTCTCTTTGAGAATAAGTGTGTTCACACAGGTTACAGAACAGCTATAGCAGGTGTGGCCTTTGATCTCTTGTAAGGGGAAATACATTTAAGCCTGTCTGTCAATTAAAATATGTATGAGATTTTGATGAGATAATTTTAAATAGCTGTAAGACATTCCTTTACATTATTTATTTACCATCAACAATGTGCCAGGCAGGATTTTATGCCAAGGATGCTGTGTTGAACAATTAGAAAGAAAGTAGCTACCCTTAAAGAAAGTAGTTTTTACTTTGGGAGGAAAGTAGACAATAAAATAAAAAGGAGTGATGCATTTAGAAAATATTGCATAGTGACTCGTGCCCTGAAGAAAACATATTAGAGCAATGATGAAGACTAATGGGGAAAGGGAAATTTTATCTGAAGTGATTAGATGTGGTCTTTAAGCTAGACATAAGAATAAGCCTCACTCCTTCCCTACTATGCTAATACTACACTTCATTGCCAAAGAGCATCATAGAAGGTTCTGACTTGCTTTTTTTTTTTTCTTTTGGAAGCATAGCAAATAAGTGAGTCGAATTGATATGTGATAACACAGAAACTCTATACTAAGCACTTTATAAGTTTTATTATATGTATATATATTTTGTCTAATCGATATCAGACTCACAGGAAGTAAATCTTATCATCATCATTTTTCAAAGAAGAAAACTGAGACCAGGGAGGGATGCAGTGACCTCTCCCAGGCTACATAAGTCAACACTGAGATTTGAACCCAAGGTCACATCTTAGGAATAAGCTCTTTCTGGTATTCCACATTCTTCACTCTATTCCATATGAATCATTACTCACAAGAGTTTGAAGAATAGATGTCGACTGGACACATAAAGATCTGCACTGTCATTTCCTATTTATTTTCAGTTCCTGGGTTTATTTGGAAAAGAGAACAAATAAAGAGTAGAAACAGAAATTTGTATTTTCTGAGTTTGGAAATTCCTATCAGTTGGATTTTCATGGGCAAAGTGTTGTTCTAGGTGTAGAGGAAGCATTTTATCACAAGTGTTTTCACCCATTGTTTTTGCAGTGCACCTGTTGCTACTCAGGTCCCTCTCCTGGGCCAATGCAATCACCCTGCAGGCAAGGTGGTGGTGGTTAACTTCTCCCAATTGTACTCCTTTCCAGACAGGTACTGTCTTGTTTGTCTAGGATTTTTATGCTCCCCCTTTCCAAGATGGTCCACAGCTAAGTCCTGAAGGATATAAGGATGCAGAGGTCAGCTGTCAGGCTTCAGGAGAGAACAACTCTGGAATGTCTCTCAAACTCCAGTGCTACCAACTTATTTGCTTGTTTTCTTTCTCTTCTTCTGGTCCTGCTATCGTATTTCCTTGTGGGCTTCTCCAAAGAGCACTCCCTCAATAAATCGCCACGGAAGAATTGCAGTTTCAGGCTCTGCTACTATAGAATCTAGACAGTCATTCAGCAAATAGTTATTCTACACTTGCTTTGTGCCAAGGAGTTTAGTAAGTTTTTGTTTGTTTGTTTGTTTGCTACTAGCAAAGTATCTGAAAAGAACAACTTAAGAGAAAGGAAAGTTTATTTTGTTTCATTATTTTGAGTTCATGCTCGGCCTACTCCATTGCTTAGAGCCCAAGATGAAGCAAAATATCATGAGGAAGGGGGTGGCAAAGAAAAGCTGCTCAGATCATGCTACCCAGGAAACAGAGTGCAAGGAGCCAGGGACAATATATTGTCCCCAAGGACACACCCCCAGAGACTTACTTCCTCCAACCATGTCCCACTTGCCAACAGTTACCTCCCAATAGACCATTTAATTATTATTCCATCAAATAGAATAATTCACTGAGAACAAACAAGAGATTATAGCTATCATAATCCAAATTTTTAACCTCTGGATATGGCTATATTGCCTAACACTTGAGTTATTGGGGATCATTCTGGATTCATACATAGCATAGCAACAGGTTTTGAGTGAAACCCCCAGGATTTTCATACCAACATCCTGTGGTTCTTTTTGTCTGAACTTTGGGATGAGAGAAGGGACAGTACATGGATAGCTAATGAAATTTGGAAGATGGTAGCAACGATACTCTATCATTCCATCAAAAATATGCCACAGGATAAAAGAGAACCTAGTTCTGCTTGGAATGGGAGAAAGGTGAGAGATCATGAAAGACTTTAAAAAGAAGATTCTCAATATAAAACAGAAATTCATTGAGTTGGTCAGGTGAGGTGGTACACGTCTGTAATCCGAGTGACTCAGGAGGGTAAGGATTCACAAGGCACCATCAGAAACTATAGTGAAACCCTGTGTCAAGTAAAATATTTAAAAAAAACAAAACAAAACTGTAGATGGAGCTCAGTGGTAAAATGCCCCTGAATTACCCCAGTACATACGTGGGTATATGTATGAATTCATTAGTTGATAAGTGTAGAAACAGGTTAAAGAAAAGAAAGACCTATTGAGAGAAGCTGAAACATAAAAGAACTAGATGAAGGGAATGAAAATATAAAAGATGAAGGGAACACCAAGTATTCTGGTGTGGCTAACCAGGTGTTCTTAGAAGAGACAGCAAAGATTTAACCAAAATTCTGTTAGTAAAGAGAGTATTTGCTGAAGAGTTTAAATGCTATGAAATAAAAATTGAAGGTGCTATAAAAATGCACAAACTATAAAGTAAACATGCAACCAATATATCTTCTGTGAATATAAGATAGTCCATTTGCATTTAATGCAATATTCGTCATGGTACAAGCTACATTTTTGAATGATGCTGGTGGCCACTGAGCCTGCTGCATCTTTACCATACGTCGAGAAGTTTGTCAGCATGGATCTAGAGTTAGATGCTTTCATGAAATTACCACAAATCATGTAGTTGCTAACTGGGCACAGTTCAAATTATCTGTCATGTCCAGTTATTTTTATAGTTGTCTGTACATCATTTGAACATATGAATCAGGCAATGATCTGATTTGCTCATTATGAAAGCTAAAAATAATCCATATGACCTGTAGTAAACCACTTATTTTAGTCATTAAATTATAACTGTTGTCTCATTGCTGTTTTTCATTCAAAGCAAGGTCAGTGCTGGGGGAAAAATTGTGAAGTATGTAATCCCCTCATTCTCCTGCTTGCTTCCAGTAGGCTGTGGTTAGGTGAGTAGCTGTTCTGAAATGTTCCATGTCCCTCTGCTTCACCAAAAACTAGCCCAGGCTTCATGAGCAGAAGTAAAGCTGTCAAATTGCCACTGGTGTATGAAGGACTGATGGGTCTTGAGGTTGTTTCCAGGGGCAAGTGGGATAAATGTGGCACAGTGAGTCACAGGGTGCTCTGAGAGAGGAAGGAGTTCATCACCCATGCTATTTCATATTCAAGACTTCCAGGGAAGTTCTGTAATTACTGTATTGAAGCTACCAAGAGGCTATTATCAGGTAAGTGTGCTTCATTTAGTGGATACACTTTTCCAAAAAGACCTTCCCAAAGGACCTAAAAATGGCATACTGTAGGGACACAGCCACATCAATGTTTATCGCAGCACAATTCACAATAGCTAAACTGTGGAGCCAACCTAGATGTCCTTCAGTGGATGAATGGATTAAAAAAATGTGGCATTTATACATAATGGAATATTACTCAGCACTACAAAAGAACAAATCAAGGCATTTGCAGGTAAATGGATGGTGTTAGAAAAGATTATGCTAAGTGAAGTTAACCAATCCCAAAACGACAAATGCCAAATGTTTTCTCTGATATAAGGGGAGAGACTCAAAGTGGGATCAGGAGGGAGAGCTTGGGAGGATGATTATTTCTAGATAGGGAAGAGGGGTGGGAGGGAAATGGAGGGGGAAGGGGAATAGCAAGGATGAGGGAATGTGATGGTCACCATTATACAAAATATATGTAAGAAGATTTGAAGTTGGTGTCAACATACCTTATATATAAACAGAGATATGAAAAATTGTGGTATATATGTGTATTAAGAATTATAATGCAAAAAAAAGAACGTGTATAATGGCATATTTTGGCGTGAACATACTTTATATACAGAGTCATGAAAACTTGTGCTGTAAATGGGTAATAATGAGTGTAATACATTCCACTATTGTCATGTATGTAAAAATAAATTTAAAAAAATAAAAATACCATACAACAAAAGGCAAATAGAAAAGTGGGGGTGGGGAGAAGGTGGAGGAAAAAGTCAGAGAATGGGAAGAATATTAAGCTAGTACCATGAGGAATGGTTGTCTACTCCCAGCTAAGTTCTGTATCAGACCTGTGATTTTATGTATGTCATACAATGTCTCCAAACCTCATTTTATGTTACCACATCCATGGTAACATAAATACTACCACCCATGTATCCTGACTCTTGAGCTGTTATAAGGATTAAATGAAATCAAAGACATTTATTTTGCATATTGGAAAGCACATGGAAAAAATGTTTTTATCCATCTAAGTTCTATCATAGTCATTTGGGGCTGCAATAACAAAGTGCCATCTGACTAGGTGGCTTAAACAATAAACATTTATTTCTCACAGTTCTGGATGTTGATGGACAGAGATCAGGGTGCCATTGCAGTCAGGTTCTTGGTGAGGGCCCTCTATCTGGTTTAGAGACGGACATCTTCTCAGAGTATCCTCAAAAGGCTGAGACAGTGCTCTGATCTCTTCATCCCCTTAATAGGGCACTAATGCCACTCAGGGGCTATGCCCTAAAGATCTAACATAATCCAAAAGACCCTACTTCTATATACCAGCACATTGAGAGCTTAAGCTTAAGCATATGAATTTAAGCAGACACAAACACTCAGTCCATAGTAGTTATGAGTGTGGGCCATGGTTCTTGTGCACAGAAGAACTTTCAGCCTGTAACGGAGCTGCATGCAATCAGGGCTGTACTCTGCCTGCCAGGCCATAGTCTAACAAAATCATGGGTCCCCCTGATGGAGGTTTATAAGGATCACCATTTAATTTGTTTAAAAAAAAAAAAAACTCCTTCCTATGTGTAAAAGGCAACTCCATATTTAAAATTTTCAGTGGGAGTTTGCATCCAAGTTGTGTTTTATCCAATGTTTATTTAAAGCAGCAGTGCTGTAATAATTCACATAAACATCCACATCTTTTTTTGGTGAAATGGTGCATCAACTTGAATATCCTATTCTTTTGTTCAGACGATGTTATCAGTACACCCAGAGGAAGAATGATAAGTAAAGCTTGTCCGTATGCAAATTAAAACAGAAATTGAATATTCTCTTCAGGTTAATCTCCAGCGTAAGTGTCTGAATCCTCCTCATGCAGCTATTCTCCGAGTGTCAGATATTAGAAGATTTTAATGCATCTCTCCCTCTCTCAAGTCTGTTTTATGTGATTCCAAATATCCTCATGACTTTTTTTGTTGTTGTTGTTTTGACAAGAGGAATAAAATGCACTTTATGGCCAAATCCATGTATGTTTTGGACTGCTTCACTCAGAGATGCTTGAGGGAACTTAATCAAGGGAGCTTTTATAGAGTTTAATACAGAAAATAAAGCTGAGAAAGTAAGCACTGAAAATAAATTACCTTGAAAATGGTGTAAATCCTCTTTATCTGTCTGTCTATATTTAATTTCTCTCATTTTCACATGAAAGAAGATGCTGCTTTGGAAAGAAGGATTGTATCTCAAGGTTTAACATACTTACTCTGATTCCCCAAGCAGTGGGATAATGTCATTGCTACGATAATTATGGATTTTTATTGTTCACCATCCGAGTCATTACTCCTGCCTCAGTTATTTTTAAATGTTTGCTGTAGAATTGCTCATATTTTCAGTAAATTGCCAATGTTTCTGAACCACACCATCTAGATTGCATGCACAAATTAGAAAGTGTGGACAGAAATAGTCGGTTGGAGTGTCCTACATTCACAAATAGATTGGCTAGTTGCTTTACTTTGAGAATTAAATGTAAGAGGCTGCAATGTTGATTGAGTTTGCATGTGATGAGGTCGAGAAGAAACAGTCTTTTGTTTTTTCCAGAAATAACTCCAACAATTCTCAATCTTACTTCTTCCTAAGTATTTTTGGCTTTTATTCTTCTTACCTGTAAGAGAAGTGCAGCTCTGGTTAAAATTCTGAAAATCCAGGAAAACTTTTTATCTCTGTCTTTCTTTCAGGGAAAAGGATTTTTTTTATAGAACTCTCACCAAATTATACCTCAGACAACTCACTAAAGTTCCACTGAGGTTTGGGAATAAAGCATTGTCACAGTATAGTCTTTTTTTTTCCCCCCATGATTTTACCTTACTTATTACTTTAAGCTTCAATTGATAACTTTATTGCAGTTAGGATCTGTGGATTGGAATCTACTTCCCTCTTTTCCTCTTCCAACAGTTCCAGCCTCGTTTTCCCAACTCCTAAAAACTCACCAGAGGACACAGTATTCGGATGAGAAACCCTTCCTCAGCTTTGGGACATGTGCTTATTAAATTTCATGCCACATAAAATGGCAAGGGAAGCAATTCAAGATACAAGCTCTTCCCTGAAACCGTCTTCATCAGGGAATAGTTCAGCACCATTGTTATAATTTACACTCCTGTCTTTACAAATCCCTTCTATATCATTTTCTGTTTAGTTTAAAGGCCTAATGTGAGTTCTGTTGAATTAGACCTGAATCCCTGGGCCATGGTGTGCTGCTCACATCTGCTCTAAGCACCACGTGGGAAAGCAACTGCCGCCATGTCAATAGAGCCCTATAAAGATTAATGGGGCACCTGAAAAGCAACAAGGACTTTGAGTGATTTCGGACTCCAGAAATCAATTTCCCTGAAAATGTCCTTGCTAATTTAACTTATAGTATTTGACACTCCTCTGGTGTAAAGCAAGCTGTAAGTATGAAAATCAGGGCTTTATTTTGTCACAGGGTATATGTTAATAAACACCGGCACACACATATTCTCCAGGTACCATGTAGACTTGTATGTGTGCATATGAACCAAAGGGCAAAACTGGTGCATTCAGATCAGACAAAATAAGGAAAGTTTCTGTTTTGCATAGTTTACTAGCATATTGTATGAACAACATTCTCAGCTGTATTCTTAGTATTTTGAACACTACTAGATTACTGAACAAAAACAACTTTAGAACCCCAGCAGAAAGAATTGT
Organism: Marmota monax; assembly: GCF_021218885.2. Lineage (NCBI taxonomy): Eukaryota > Metazoa > Chordata > Mammalia > Rodentia > Sciuridae > Marmota > Marmota monax. The sequence goes on along the minus strand of NW_026695197.1, from coordinate 662,823 downwards.
ATTACATTTTCACTCTATGTTGATAAAGGCATAATATAATAAAAACTCAAAGTCAGGGAGAAAAATCACTTGTGGAAATTCTTAAAAAGTATTTGAGTGATAGTTATGCAAATATTTTTAAATAGTCTAAGTAAATGTGGTAATTATTTGGAAACACTTATTGCTACTTTATTTGAATAAAATGAGGATATTGTGACTTGAGTTCTTCCAAAGTCCTTTTTAAAAAAATCTGTATTTAGGAGTATTTTATGTTCACTTGATAATAGTACCTGTGTTTAGTAACTGCTTCTTCTAATATTTGTGAAAACTTGTGGAGAGACAGTCTTAAATGAAAAAAAAAATGTTGATAAAAACAAAAGCAGCCAGGTAAAGCTTTTGAAGCAGTGTGGCCTCGCATGCTGCTGCCAACTCTTAATAAGTATACTTTTGAAGTCTCATTGATCCTTGATTTGAGTTCCCAGGTTTAGTAATAAAATATGACACACTTTCTCACTCCAGTGCAAGGCAATTTGCCACAAAAGAAAATGCAAAGTCGGGACTAGTGTAGGGCTGTGACCTGTTCAGAGAATTCATGAAGTTCGTCAAATCTGCCTATTGTAACTCAGAACTCCCCATTTTCTATTTCATTATGACTTGAGGCTCACAGAGTGTGCTTTAGTGGTTACAGTGCTGGGGAAGTAATGCAGTCCGATGCCTGGGCAAGTCTGTGAAAAGTATAGGATGCATCTTTGCAGGACTCAGTGTCTGCCCCTCCCTCTCCCTCCCCCCACCCCTCTCTAGTCTACCTTATCTGACATAAATACATTCACAGGATACGTTTCTCCTTGTTGCTGTTATCATTATGGCTCCTGTGTTCTATTCCACTGTACATATCCCAGTAGAATTGTTCCAAGCAACAACGGGCAAAGTTTCTTGACCTTTTTTGCTTCTCCAAAGGTTCACATGTCATAGGTCGACCCACAAAAGTAAATGAAAGTATTTTAAAGGAGGGAAAATAAAAAATATTTCAGAACAGTTAAATTTAGCAACTGCTGTCCTATTAGGAAAAGGTGGGTGAATGAATTGATTGTTAGAGCACAATAAAGTAAACCTTCACATGAAGAACAACCAGAAAGATACTGAACACTAAATAACAACAACAAAAAAATCAGAATATTCACAGCCAGATGTGGTGAGATTTAGGGAAGCAGATTTCACTGCCATGATGCGCATGAGAAAATGCAGCTGTTTCTTTGATACTAACACATCTGCTTAGCTGGGTCATTCCACGTCACATCCTCTTAGCTCACTGACATAAACAGTCAAGTAATTGTTATCAACTGTGCAAACGTGATTTGGGGATGAAAAAGCCCACTGCATACCACCCTGCTTTGTGTCAAGAAAATTGTGAGGTAAGCAGGTACAATGATTGATGCTCAGAGCCTGCTATTAGTGGAGGTTCAAAATTAGTTTGACATCCTTTCCCACTTCTCTTCAGAGCCCCAAACCACAGGTAGTTCTTCAGGTGGTATCACAAAGTCATATCACAACGTTTGTAGATAAACCAACTCAAAGTGGGAATTGCTGACAACAGAATATTTTGGTTTATGCCAGGCATAGTGGCCCATGCCTATAATCCCAGCAATTTTGGATTACAATTCCCAGATATCTGGAGGCTGAGGCAGCAGGATCACAAGTTCAAGGACAGCCTCAGCAACTTAGTGGGACTTTGTCTCAAAATAAAAAAAAAATTAAAAAGAGATGGATGTAACTCAATGGTAAAGAAGAACCCTGGAGTTCAATCCCCAGTACAGAAAAATTTTGTTCACTATAATATTTCTCTATTATGCTCATATTCTGCAAGGCAAAAAAAAAAGAAGATGAAAGAAGAAGAAGAAAATAAAGTTAATAAATATCTTGAATACTTGAATTATTCTGATTGCTATCAGATTTTTTAATTCTATAAAATTAATGTATTAAAAATTTTCCCATTCATACACAGGCAACTTTATATTTGTAATATATAGACACCAATTCAATATTACATGACCCATCCTTAAACATTTTTGCTCTGACACATAATAAGTAGATTTTTTTTCACCCCTGCCTTCTGGAGCACCTACAGTGAAAATCTAAATTAGAGAGGGAGAAAAAATAAGGCCTTAGGAAATATTCAGTGTTGGTTATGAAATGTTGTCATCTGAGCAACTGACAAGGCGGCAGATTTTTTTCCCTCTCTCCTTTTCTGGCAGCTTTCTGGGGGCAGAGGTCAGTGGATTCAAAGAAGGCTTACTATATGAAATAGAGTCAACTTCAACCCCTGGGAGAAATAATCACTTATTATGATGGCACTACAGGAAATGTGCCCAAGCAGACAGAGCAGCTTCTGATTTTTAATAACATATTTTTGTGATTGTTTTTACTAATACACTCTACTAGAGCTGAGATTTTGTTTGCATTATTTTTACTTTCACTCCTACTCGTACACAGCTGCCTTCAAGGGTCCTTCCACTCTCTGCAGTTGTTTAATGTAGATTCTGCACAGTGAGAATTAATAGGCTAGGAGATAAATGAATATTTGAGAAATGTTACAACAATCCATTGCAAGATAACTAGGTATCTCTTCTCTAGCCTTATGCTCTCATAGTAAACTATTCTGTCTTCTGATTCATTCATCATCCTTTTCCCAGTTTCTTTTCTATGCATACCCTTTAAGGTCTCAACAGGTTTCTCAGCAGGGAAGTGAAAGCAGGAAAATGGAGAGGTGAAGAAGAGGAAGAATAAGAGCACAGAGGTACACTGCATACCCCTCTGCCTTTCTGATGCTACAGGTCTCATTGTTTTGGGTGGCAAAGGTGTCTGTGTGTACAAAGGGTTTTCTCTGACCTGTGATTTGACTCTATCATTTCAAACATCCCTTACAGAACACAGAAGGAATAACAAACCCTTTCATCAATACTGTGGTTTCTCACCACAGTGATCTCAAAGGGGTTGAGGTGGTTTGCAGAGGGGAAGAATGTAGAACTGGGTAACTTGGTGCAAGCAGGTAGTCCTGCATCTATATGGAATGCATGGATAAAATGCTCATGAGTTTGATATGTATAACTTCCTTGCTATCATTTTACCTGTCCCTCCTGTATTTAAAATAATATTATAAAACAATATAAGAACTACTATATAATGCTTTTAATTAAAAAAAGAAATAATCTTTTTAAAATGTTATAAGAAACCAAATCACATAGATAAGTTGGTTTTGTTTGTGTGTTTTTCAGGAAAATGTCTCAAGGGTGAAAGTTAAAGGGTAAAATAATTTTCCAAAAGAAATATACTCAAATTTATCATCAACCCTATATAGAAGTGTATATGTGTATGTGTTTGAGCATTAAATATATATTAACACAGCAATCATATACTAGTAACTTAAAAATATGCATGAATTAGCAGTTGTAACTATGATTTCACTCACTTAATTTCATATTAGCAGCTAAAATTCATGAATCGTCTTAATATACTTGCATCTCTTTGTCTATGAGTTATTTGCTCATCTCTTTGATCTAGTTGCCTATTTGTATTTATTTCCATCTTTTTTTGAGAAAATTCCTCACAATACTTTGCTGTTTGGTGTTAAAAGTACACAGAATACTTTACCCTAGCAAAAACTTGTAGATCCAAGAAAAATATTGCAAAAATTAGAGAAAATCTTTCAACACTTTTCCCTGAAGTTCAACAGCTAATTTTGTATAAAAGGTACAGCTTTTCTAAATCCACAGACTCACAGAAGCTAATTAATAACATCTATCATTATATTTAGTAATACTGTGCTGGCCAGGCAGAGGTAAACACCTTATAGAGATCTCTAGCAAGCAATTTGGACACCGAGATAATTAAAGTAATTATATATTTATGCACAATGGAATCTTTGGTAGGAAATAAAATCAATTCAAGGTATTTTATCCAAAGGCATTTGGGTAGTTTTCACTACAAACTCATAATGAAAGTTTTCTCTTGAAATTCCAATACCTAAAATTTCTGAAGTATCAAAGATTGAGTGTTCCCTCCAAAATCTCTATAGTAGCTATACAGCAATACTTATTATACTAAATTTTGAAATTCATCTTTTTTTCGATAGCAAGTATATATACAATTTGAAAAATGAAGGTTTTTCTTAACTTACCTCACCCCCTTATGATTCCCAATATATTTGAATAGATGAAATTTGTATCGCATATCAGTCCCAAAACAACACACATCTATACACATTCATACTTTGGCATTATTATAAGATTATTCTACAATGAATTTATAAATTATGGCATCATTTTTAATATCAAAACAAATATAATAATACAATTTTAATTATTTCTTAACCTATAGGGATATAAAAACATTACACATATTTGTTCTCTCCAATTTCTTAAGATTTTTGCTTGCTAAATGAAAATTCAAATTGTATGTATGAATATATTTTGCTTCCACAAGGATTTGGTTTGAACATTTTAATAACTGTTATGCCTCCACTGGTGATTACCACTATCTATTATATCCATTTCACATAAGTTGATAGTATTTGAAGATTAAATTCAAGTTGCAGATACAAAAAGATGCCACCTAATTTTTTTTTTGCAGAGCTAACCACCATGCATTAAATATGAAATTTAAATCTTCTTTGAAGAAAAAAATTACTCACTGTAGACTGTGAGAAAATTCATTTCTAATGGCGAATTTATATCAGTCTACAGGGAACCCCCACTAAGGCACAGTTGACTAATGACTATCATTTTCAGTTGATTTCATTAGTATTTAAGTTATAGTGTAAAGTACATCCCCTTTGGTGCTCTGAAAGTCAATGATTTACATACATTTAGTGTGAAGCCTTTGCTTTGCATAATAGAAATGTGATTTAGTAGCTAAATGAAGATTTTTTCTTATGCCTACCTAGACCCACTTATTCAAAAATAAATATTAACTTTTAATAAAATAGCTTTTAATGCATTATTGCTACCCATTAAAATAAAACAAATGATGCTGTCAGCTGACCATCTTTATGCCAGGATAACACACAATTACAGCCTTCTTTTTATTGGAAGCATTTGATCATTTTCAACTGAGGGTGTAATTTTTATGAATTATATTCACTGCATACATAGTAAATGGGTGAGTCTCCGAGCCACAGAGTCAAAAGCAGGTATTATGCAAAGAAGGACAGATATTCCACTGAACTGCTTCATATAAGATAGAACATTTTATCTTCTGAGTTTAAAAAAAGAAAGAAAAAAATGCTGCTTGAAATTTTGGCCTTATATATGACTCCATTTTTGTGATATATGATATTGAGTCTAAGAAATATTAAAGGTGAAAAGAGCAAGTTATGGAATCAACTACAACACTCAAGACACCTTTCTGTGCTATGAGGCTTCCAGAAGAAAAAAAAAAAAAAGACTTTGTTCTTGAAATTAAGGAGAGGGACCAGATAAAAGCTGAGCATTTCCATAGGAAGCAATACAAGTCATTTTATGCCACAGGCCACACAAGCTACACATCAAAAAGTATTATGGGTGTTATGAGTGAAAGAGTTGGTAGAAAATGCTCTGCCTTGCTCATAGAAGTAAAAAGAATCAAAAGCTCGTATTGTAGTTTCCTTGAATATAAGCATTAACATTTGCAGAATTCATGCTGTACTAATTAAATGAGAAAAAAAATTAAATATGCTTTGAAAAACATTAAAGTTTTTATTTTAAACCAAATTCAAAGAAAAAATCAATATGCTTCATTTTCTGGGCACTTGATATTTTTACCATTCTATTTACTCTGGTAGAGAGATTTTCTTCATAAAATTATTCAGAACTGAAATTAATGCTTCTAACAGTCACTAATAATACTCGATCAAGAAAAATGCATTTGTAAAAATTCCTTTTGTTTTAACTAGGTCCTCCTTTCTGTGTTTTTAACCTATAATAAAGGAATAGACAAGAACCTCAAAGAAAATACATTTTTAAAAAATGATCCCTCAAATCAGATTCACTAAAAGCTCGTCTTTAAATTTTTAGTCCCTATTACAAATAAAATTATTGATTGGTCCAATCTCCTTTAATTTTCATCTTTAGTTTTAACACAGACACACATGATCAAATGGAGTAGAATATATTTAGTTAAGTTCATTGTTAACCTATCCATAAAATGAGGGTGAAACTTTCCTAACCTTCTCCCATCACACTCGAGCTACCTTCCAATTTTCTGATTTAAGTCCTTTATAGGACTATCATCTAATATATCTGTGCTTATTTACAGCTTCTAATCAGATCTCTGGGTAAAGTAATATTTCTGTGGGAATTATTTACTAAGGAATACAAGAAGCAAATATTTTAAATGAATGAAAAATTCAGTTTAAATATTAGGATTTAAAAAAATTCCACAAACTGTTTGCCTTAGGATACTTACATAAAGTTGCAAAGAATTTCTTATAATTTCCACAATTAACCATCAATGAAAATCTTATAGGATAATGAAATTCAAATATTCATATCAAGTCACTCACTACAATTGTCCCCAAATACACACTCATAATGTTCCCCTAATTATTTCAGAAAACCAACTTCATCTAAAGTCATTCTGGTTATGGTTCTGTTTGGAAAATGCTGGAATGTAACTTATAGAGTATTGGCCACAAATCACAATAAGCTGCAGCTACAGAGGCAAGCTATGTCTCTTGCCCCGTTAAACCCTAATCATTGAAAATCTTTAGCTTTAAAACTATTTATCTAATACAAACTGTCTTTGCTTTGGAGTGCAGACATACCTGAGAATTTTCAACTGATTTGCATATAAGATTGATTGATTCCGGGCTATTGAATTCTGCTTCAAAGAGAAGCTGTTCATAGAACAGAAAAAAATTGATGAGTGCTTATTGATATTCTACTTTATCATTTAGTCTAAATATGTTTACAGGTATCAATTAACAAACATCTTTATTTCTTTTCTTCTTAATATAGAAGAAACCAAATTTAACAGAGTTTCTGATGGAATTGGAGTTTAAATGAGGAAAGAAAGTGTTTTTCAATGACTATGAAATGAAAACCAGTTTATCAATATCATAAACTGACAAACAGTTATAGTTTTAAGACATCTAATGGTTTTCCCATAATGTCTAATAATTTCTAAGTAATTGTCTAGGGTCTCAGTCGAGGCATCAAAATTTGAAAACATAGCTCTAATTTTATTTTCTGATCTCCATTTTTTTCTCCCAGTTATGTGAAAAGAATATAATCTCTGATATAAAATGTTACAATGCTTTGGCTTACAAGGTGGAGAACAAAATAATTACTTGTTGCTTTTAAAAGTATTCAGAAAATTATGTTAATTGGAAAACAATTTTGGGTATACCAACATTAATGCCTAACAAAACTTATAGAATGTGATGATTTAAAATCACACTGATGAAGTTATTTGTTATTGTACCATGGTGGCTCAAGATTGCAAATATTTAAAGAGAAAATTAAGAATACTAATAATATAATTTCAAGCCATGGCTTTCTAGCCACACATTTGTATTTAGCAAAATATTATGATAACTTTTCCATGTCATTAAATATTTTTAGGAAATACGGTATGATGTCCAATGTTCTACTAAAAGGATTATCATTGCTCCATTAATCATTCTGTGATTGTTGACCATTCACATTAAAAAAAAGTATTTTAATTAATTCATAAATTTCATTTGATAGTATAACACATTCAGAATATAGTATGAAAAGAATGAGGAAGATTTCTACAAGACCCTTTGTCCTGCAAAGAACCCACTTCCTGATTTTTAATTCTGTCAAAAAGGTGAAGGCTTTTCTTAAACTTTTTTCTGTCCACATCCACTGCAAGTTCTGGTATTCTGGCTGATCTCAAGTATATACCAGAAGATAAAATGGACTGAAAAAAAAAAAAAAAAAGAAAAAGAAAAAAGAAAACCTGCTGAAGGATTTCAGGAGGATGGTGGAGCAGAGCTAGGCAGAGACACCACCCCACCCCCACCACCCCGGTCCCTCTCTAGTACAGAAAGGAGACAGTGAAAGAACAGCTGACTGGAGAGGGGGATGACAGAATAAATGCTCTAAGACCCAATATTTGACAGTCTGAGTCTTGAACAGACTTGAAGTTTGGTTACTGGAGCAGAAAATAAGGACAGAGTTTCCTTATCCCAAACACAGACCAGGGTGAGGTGGGAGGGAAAGAGCACATAAGCTCACATCCTTAACAATAGCTGGAAAGAAAAGCAGACCAAATTAAAATACAACAGGAACAGAGGAGTCAGTGAAGGGGATCAAGCAGATTAACTCACATTGTGGACTGAGAGCTGTGCAGGGCATGGCAGCCATTCTGTGAAGGGCACAGCTGGTCAACCTCCCTGGAAGAAATTAAATTAATACAGGATTTCCCCTCCTTCAGATAGCAACAAATAAAAACAAGGAGTACCTGAACAGCAAGGTGTCTCAATAATCCATTTAGAAGAAACTTGTAGAGGAATAGCTAGTAGCTGAAAGTTGCTAAAACATTCTCCCTCCCCCATGGACAAGGGGAGTAGGGTGGAGCTGGACATTTCTGGGAGGTGCTAACCTACAAGCACTCTACACAACTTCTATGGGACTGTCTCAGTCCTGGGCAGTGAAGGGGAGCAGCACTCACAGTTCACAACTTTGGGCAGTGGGATTTCAAACTCAGGTGGACTGGCTGAGTCTGTTTCTGGTCACAGGGACAGTGCCTCTGTGATTTTCAACAGTTAGTGGGATGCTTCTGCACCATAGATCACCCTCAGCAAATACATAACCACAGGTCTTATGCTTGCAGACAGTCCCTATGCTCTGGGCCACTTTGAAGAGGGTTCTGTGGAGGGGAGTCGGTGCATAATGACCTGCTGCCATCAGAGTGACAGCCCTTGGTTCTGCATCCTATGCTTCTGCACCAAATAGAGCCAGCAAATGCAAGATAGCATCCTATGAGCATCCAGCCTCAGCTCCCTGGGCTGACAAAGGAGAACCAGCTGGTGTGAGGTCCATAGCAACCAGGGGAGTAGCTACTATGTATCAGCATTGAAAAGTGATGGACATTCTCGAAAGGTCCCAAATCTTGATGAACTCCAAACCAGGAACACTCAATATTTTTTTTTCCATCTTGACATTGTTCACTATAAATAGATTGAACATCAATTTTGATTATATATTACTCTTCATTTTGATTCAATAGTTTTTACCCTAATATTCAATATTATGCCTTCAACCCATTTGATAGTATTTCTTCTCACGTTTTAAAGCATTTGATAAACTTATTCTATCCTGTTTTCCTTGGTAAGATTAACCCTTGCTCCTCTTGACATTTTTCCTCTTGTGTTACCTGCTGACTCAAATTTCCTCTATCCATCTTTTTGCCTCTTTTACTTTGTTTGTATTACTATTTTCTACCTTTTCCATTTTTTCACTTTTGCCCATTTTTTCATTCTTCCCTTTTTAGCCCCTATATACTGTTATTGAAATTTTATTAGGTTTAATAACTGATTTTTCAACCTATTCCAGAATATTATACCAAGTTTATACCTGGATTAGAGAAACTGGAGAAAACTATCAACAAGCTTTTGGTCTTTCCTAAGTTTGATTAGTATGTGGCTTTGCTCTGCAGTGGTTGTAGTAAATGGAGTTTAGTCTCTTCTCTCAAAGTGGTTTTGGTACTGGAAAGAGTAGCAACACACATTGAGTGAAAAGACTGATACCTGCATATTTGCCCTGTCAGGGACCTTAAGAGAAAGCAGATCATGAAATAGTCCCAGGCATAAAAGAAAAAGCAATATTCATGCCAATAGATGGGTAGTCATAAAAGCAGTATGAAAAAGCAAGGGAATAAACCACCCCAAGCAGGCCATAATACTTCAACCATTGAGAAGTGTCTCTTTAATTAGAGGAGAATCAAGTCCAAATGAAGCATTAGAAATAAGTCAAAAGGGCAGAAAATAAAAATCATTTCTCTATAATAACCTTTACTAGAAAAGGTCAAAATTCTTCCATCAAAAGACATAGATTGGCAGATGAATTAAAAGCAAAGACCCAACCACATGCTGTTTATGAGCTACTCTCCTTACAAGGACATCCATAGAGTGAAGGTGAAAGAATGGGAAAATATATACCATGCAAATGAAAACAAAAAGAAAAAATTTGCAAAGTTCATAGTTAAATGTCCAACCACCTAAAAGAAAATGTAAGGAACAAACTTAGAGAAAAAAATAACAAGAAATGAAAGAAAATTGCAATAAGAGGTAGAAATTCTTCAAAAGAAACTAATTGAAATCCTAGAAATGAAAAACTTGATAAATTGAACTAAAACTTTAGGGGAAAGCATCACCAATAGATTAGAACATTTTGAAGATAGTTTCTCAGGTCTTGAAGACAAAGTGTATATCTTGAAAATAAAGTCAACAGTAAAGAAAAAATGTTAAAAGACCATGACCAGAATATTCAAGAAATTTGGCATAACATTAAGAGACCTAATTTAAGAATCATTTGGGTATATGACTTTGAAATACAAACTAAAGGAATGTACAACCTTTTCAATTATAAAATATTAGAAAATTTTCCAAATCTTAAGAACCAGATGGAAATCCAAATATAAGAAGCATATAAAATCCCAAATAGGAAGAATCAAAAATGATCCTCTCCAAGACACATTATAATGAAAATGCCTAATATACAAAATAAGGATAGAATTTTTAAAGCCACAAATGAAAAAAGCAGCTCACATTTAGAGGTAAGCCAATTTGATTTTTTGTTGATTTCTCAACCCCAACCTAAAAGCAGAAGGGTTTGTATAATATATACTAAGCTTTGAAAAAAAATGTGTGCAACCAAGATTAATATATTCAGCAAAACTATCCTTCAGAATAAACTGAAATAAAATGAAAAAAAAGCAAACAGGGTTAACTACTCTCATATCAGACAAAGTAGACTTCAAGCAAAATCAGAAGAGAAAAAGAATGTCACTTCATACTGGTTAAGAGATTCATTCAAAAACAATGATTGTAAATATTTATACCCCAAACAACAGTGCATCTATGCATACAAAAATAATCCCTTCTCAATATAGAGAATCAAATAGACCATAATCAAATAATGGTGGGTGATTTCAATCAAATATGTCCACTGAATAGGTCATCCAGATATAAACTAAGTAAAGGGCTCTTCAGAACTACAAACGACTTTTAATCAAACTGACATCTTTAGAATGTTTTTTTTTGTACATCAAAAACTGAATTCACTTTCTTCTCAGTGGTACGTGAAACTTTCTCTAAAATAGATTATATTTTAGGCCACGAAGCAAGTCATAGCAAATATAAAAAAATAAAGATAATTTGGAATTCTATCAAATCAAATTGGAATGAAATTAGAAATTAACAATATAAAAAACAGAAAATATTCTAATCCCTTGAATGAGGAATGGATTGCAGAAGAAATCTAGAGAGAAATAAAACATTTCTTAGGAACAAATAAAAATAGAAATATAAGAAAATCTCGAGACAGTATGAAGGCAATTCTAAGAGGAAATTTTATAGCACTGAGTCCCTACATTAAAAAAAAAATACCAGGTAAATAATTTAATGTTATACCTCAATGCCTGAAGTAAAGAATAAATATCAAAATAAGTATAAGACAGGAAATAGTCAAAATCAGAGCCAAAATTAATAAAAGAATAAAAATACCAAGCATCAATGAAAAAAAAAGAATCAGATCAATTCTCCGAGTTGTAATGACAATCATTCTCAAATAATTCCATGAAATATAAAAAGAGGAAACACTGCCAAACTCATTCTATGAATTCAGTATCACCCTGGTATCAGACAAAGACACATCAAGAAAAAGAATACTTCAGACAAATATCCCTGATAAACATACAGGCAAACATCCTCATTTAAATATTGGCAAACTGCCTTCAAATATGTTATGAAGATAGAGTACCATGATCAAGTGGATTTCATCCCAATGATGTAAGATTGGTTTGTAATTCACCTTATAAATAAGGTTAAGGAATTGAGATTTTATCTTACTTCAGTCAGAATGGCAATTATCAAGAATACAAATAATAATAAATATTTGTAGGGATATGGCGGTTAACTACTCTCATATCAGAGAGAAGTTTTCATTTCTAGGATTTCATACGTTGTTGGTGGAACTGCAAATTAGCACAGCCACTCTGGAAAGCAGTATGGAGATTCAAAAATAAAAAAGGAGGAATGGAACCAATGTGTGAGCCAGTTATCCCACCCAAGAGTTTTTGGTTTGCATTTCTAAGTACGGAACACAAACACCAGTGATTAGAGCCTCAGGATTATCAGCAATGCCACACCTACAGTAAAGCATGTAGCACCAGAGAGAGAGAGAGAGAGAGAGATGTGAGTGAAAAAGGGAGCCTCCTCCACTTCTCAGATGTGTTCATTCAGATCTTACCTTCAGCACAGTTTGCTGAGCATAAGAATTGTTGATTCACTCTATTTCCAGGAACACAGCCATTCTAGAAAAGCTGGAAGGGGAGGGAGGCCTATGTTCTTCACTGTACCAATCAGAAGTGGGCTTTGCATCTCAGTGAGTTAAGTGATGGAGAGAAGATTAAGTCTTTTGACTCCTATTCCACAGAGTTGTAGTTCTTTCCAAGTTGTGGTACATTTTCTTGATTAAAATTGTTTTAATGGAACCAACATGTGACCCAGTTATCCTATTCATTTATTTCCTTCTGTAATTTGTGCCATAATGTTTGTTTTATGTCTCTAAAATGATGCCTGAAAGTTTTAAATGGTTATTTAAAAGTATAAATTTTCATTATTTTTGAAAGGATTGGGTCTGAGAGACCCCTTACCCTATAATGCCACAAGTGGAATACTTAACCTAGAGTTCTATGCAAGCAATATTTTCTTCAAAAATGAACACCAGCAGGGCATGGTGGCACAAACCTGTCATCTCAATGGCTCTGGAGGCTGAGGCAGGAGGATAGCAAGTTCAGAGCTAGCCTCAGCAACTTAGTGAGGCCCTGTGTCTAAATAAAATATAAAAAGGGCTTGGAATGTGGTTTAGTGGTAAAGTACCCCTGGGTTAAATTCTTGAAACAAAAAAATGAAGACAATTTCTTTATGATCAATGATACTGAACATTTTTTATGTGTTTGTTGATATTCTGTACAAATTCTTTAGAAAAATACCTATTTATGCCATTTGTCCATTTTAAAATTGGGCTATTTCATTTTTTTGTTTTTGTTATTGAGTTGTAAAAGTTATCAACATTCTGGATACTAGACATTTATGAAACACATATTTTGTAAGTACTATGTCACATTCTGTAATTTTAGACTTTCATTTTTCCCCAACATTATTATGGTATAATTTTACCTATTAGTCTTTACATTTTTGGTAATAGCTCTAGGAAATATGATAGTCATCTTTAATAACTGCTGTTAGGGAAGTAATATTGTACCACTGCAATGTAACATAGAATTTGATAGTAGAAATATTTTCATTTATTCCCTTCTATAATTTGTGCCATTATTATTTCTAAATATATATTTCAAATCAAATATATATCTTAGTATAAAACAATTTAATTGTAATATATAATAGTATATAAAATAGTTATAACCTATATATGTATATAACAATGTTATATTAAAAGATAGTTTTTAACAGTTCATTGTCTTTTAAATAGATAAAAAAATTAAATATCCTTATATTTATAATGTTGGGTGTTCTCTATTGCTTTCTGTGTCTCAAAGTTTCTTTCTAGTATAATTTTGTTAAGGCTAATGAACTTCAATATTTATTGTAGTCTAGATCTCCTGATGATCAGATTTTGCTCATTTGAAAATGTTTTTTATTTCATTAACATTTTTTGATGTGTGATTTTGCCATATAGATAATTCTAGATTGACTACAACTTGTTTTCCCAATCAGTACTCTATAACTCTGAGCCTATTGTCTTTTGAGTTGCACTGTTTCTGGTGAATAGTCATCAGTGATCATTATGATTTTCTTGTTTGAGCTATGATTATTTTTAATATATTTTTATTACATTTTAAGCAATTACAGCATTCCTTGATATGGTTATATTATGTTCCCTTACTTGTAATTTGTTAAACTTAAGATATTTTTAAATCAAATTTGAAAAATATTGGGGTATTATTTCTATGCAAGTGTGTGCTATTTTTCCTTCCTAAATTATTCTCATTTCCTCAAATGACACCACGTACTTATAAGAATTTCTGTTGTCTCAAAGTTTACTAAAGCTTCCCCTGCCTTTTTTTCCTCTGCCTTTCAGTCTTAATTATTTTCACTTCTCTCTTTGTTGACTTACTATTTGTTTTCTATGTCAACACTACTACTCAGCCTACTATTATTATGTATGGGAAATTATATTCTCAGTTATATTATTTAAACGTTGGCATTTATTTATCTATCTCGTTTGAAGTCCCTGTTTTCTAATACCAGTATTTTTACCTATGTTATCCTGGTTATAGTTACATTTTTCTAACTCTACATATATTTATTCACTTCTAATACCTTTATTTTATTTATTTATATTTATGTGGTGCTGAGAATTGAAGCCAGTGCCTCACACACACTAGGCAAGTGCAATACCACTGAGCTACAACTCTAGCCCTATTTATTTATTTTTAATGTAATCAAGAACATTGTGCATGTTTCATTGTGAAACATAGAATTTTGTCAACTTCCTATAAAAAAGTTGTATTTTCTTCTGACAAACAGTAAAATTTACTAGTATATCTATTTTATCCCATGGAGAACTAACTCTAGACTATCAAAGAATGGATTTAAGAAAAGGCCTTTACTTGGATAGATGTGGAATCTCTAACTTCAACCAAAGGCCTAGACTATTTAGCCTCATCTCCTGATTTGGAATGGTTATACCTCGAATGACTCCTATTACTACTTATATATAATGTCTTCTTTTTGTCCACAAGGTCTCCAGTAGCTGTCCTCTGCCAATGCCTAGAGTCTTTGTCTTAACAGGCAAAGGTAAGTATTTGGCCAACAGTTACAAGGGGATCACAACCAGGCATGGTGGTGAACACCTTAATCACAGCAGCTTGGGAGGCTGAGGCAGGAGGATTGCAAGTTCAAAGTCAGTCTTAGCGAGATGAGGCACTAAGCAATTCAGTGAGACCCTGTCTCTATATAAAATATAAAATAGGGATGGGGATGTGGTTCAGTGGTGGAGTTCTCCTGAGCTCAATCACTTTCTTCTCTAGTCTATATTCTCTTTTTAAGTATCCTATCTTGCAGTCAAGTCATCTCCACAACTCTGATTTTGGATGTCTTTTGTCTTCTGTTTAAGAAAACTATTGCACTGCATTTTGGTTCTTTCCTATGTGTCAATAACACAAAGTGCCCTAGGCTGAATGTTGGGGTTAAATGAATCTTGCTTCATAATTTTTTTCCTTCCTCAAGAACATGGGCAGGTAATGCTTGCTGTCAATTACTGAAAATAGACATTTTACACACTTATATGTGAATAAAAATTATCTTTTTAGTGTATAGCATATTAAATGTTATATATTATCATATATAATTATGTTAATGTTATATTTTTTCAATTTAAAATCTAATTTTCAGTATGATAATATATCTTCTAGTTACTTGATTATGTCTAGAACTAAAATTCCATGCTGAATTTTTTTTTTATTAAGAATCTTCCTAGTCATTTAGCACTACCTACTTCTATTGGGAGACAAATTTAGATTCAAAAATCTGAATTAAAAATATTTTCATTCTTTGTCCAACCAGTGTAGAAATTTAAGACATTTACTGAATATCCTGAAATTTGATATTGAAACTACTTTCTACCATAGTTTTCAGTTCAGTATCTTCAAACTTTATATCTCCTTTGTTTTATCATTTACTTCCTTAAAATCTTGTCTCAGATACACGAAAAAACCAGAATTGGCATAATAAATAATCATCTGTTTGGACAGATAATATTCTGATATTCAAATAATAAAATTATTTAAGAGTAGAGAATGAAAAAATGTGAGACAATAAATATAGTGCCACCAGGAAAACCAGCCAAAGTCAATATTTTAAGTGCCACAAAAGTTGAATAAGTTAATAATTTGCACAATTACCATAATCCAATTAAACTGGTAACAATTGAGAATGCATAAATAATTTACTAGTTTAGCTACCTTCTTGAGTAGTAAGTGTGGCAATAAGTCTTATACAAGTTACTCAATTATGCCTTGGACTGAAATTTCATACTGAAAGAATTGTTTTTTCCATTACTGATTTAATTTTTCCAGTGAAATAGCTTTAGGGTCACTGAAAATTTTAGTTTAATGATGGAGGCTATCTCCCTTGTGACATAGTGTTTTCTTACCAAAGAAATTAAAGTTCTCCAGAATTTTCTAAAGTCTTAAGGGAAATTCCTAAAAAGACTGATAGCCTTGGACCTTGGTCTTTCCGAGAGCAAAGTATATGGATTTTGTACTGTGGTTTATATTTCTAGGCCTAAATAACTATGCAATTATTTTGTAATTATAAGGCAATCATTTACTGGCAACTAGAAGTTTTTCATTTTTATGGTAATTCCAAGTATAACTACCATATAATTTGTAAGAAAGAAATAGCTGTGCAATTACTCTGTATTAGCACAGTAATTACCAAATATGTCCAGGCTTATTTGTGTCTTACAAAATAAAGATTCTCACACCTGCATACTACAATTGCATACCAGCTATGTATACTTTTCTTCATGTGGTCTCTCATAAAACAATAGGCAGATGGGTTGGTATTCATTTCATCATAGCATTGTATTAGGTTATCAGTTGAATATAGTATTTTGTCACAGATGCTTCCCTATGATTGCAGTTGAATTGCTCCATTGTAGAAATGTGGACTTAATCTCATAACTGTAAGAAAAAGGTTAGCTAATTAGACAAAGCAGGCATTTTGATGTCAAATAGATATGCAGTGGAATTCTACCTTGTCTTACTTTTTGGCACAGTGATTTAAATGAATTACTTAATTTTGTTGATCTGTAAAATAATACTTAGGAGTCTATAAATTTCAGAGATGCTCTCAGATGAAGTAGGCAATGTTCATAAATTATATATCAGGATGGTAGATTTACTGAGTCACAATTCATTTCATGAATATCTATGTGCCAGGCATGTCTCAGTCAGTGGGTGTAGTTACATCAGAAAAGCTTAGATAGACAAGTTGTCATAAAACTGCAGAATTAACTTCTCACAGTTTGGGAAATTGGGACGTGTAAGATCAGGGTAACAACATGGGTGGGTTCTGGTGAAAGCCCTCTTCCTGGTTGAAGATAGTCATGTCATTTCTGGGTCTTCCCAGGGAAGAGAGCAGAGAAATAGGAAGCAAAGCCTCTTGTGCCTCTTCTTACAAGGGTATGAATTCCAGTCATGAGTTCTCTACCGTGATAACTGAGCCCTCCACTTTCAAATATCACCACACTAGGGATTAGAATTTGACATATGATTTTGGAGGTGGGGAGAACAGCCAGTCCAGAGCAAGGTGTTATATTGGACACTAGATAATCATGGAAACAGCAGGCTTAAATCTTGGCCCCATGAAGCTTAAGATCTAATAGAACATATCCATTTTAATTGAATTATCAAACACCTAAATGTATAAATTTTAATGTTTTTATTGTACATTATAGTTACATGATAGTTGGGTTCATGTTGCCATACTCATGTATGTATGAAATTTAATTTGCCCCATTTCAGTCCCTAGTGTCTCTTCTTTCCCTCCTGTCATCCCTCTCCCTATTCCACTTCCTCATTGTAGTGGTCTTTTATTATTGTTATTTTTTATTAGTGATTATATATATTGAATTCACTGTGATATGTATATGTATATACATGGCCTAATTTTGTCAAATTCATTCCAAATTTTCCCACCTTTCCCATCCCTCCTCCCTCTCCCTCATCTCCTTCTACTCCACTGATCTCCCCTCTGTACTTCTATGATCATACACTCCCTCTTTTTCCCCCAGACTTTGCTGTAGCGTCACATAGGAGAAAAAATACTGGACCCTTGACTTTCTGAGTCTGGCTAATTTCACTTAACATAATGATCTCCATTTCCATCCAATTACCACCAAACACTATAATTTTATTCTTCCTTATGGTTTAGTAGAACTTCATTGTGTATCTATAGCATACTTTCTTTGTCCATATATCGATTGATGGGCATCTCAACTGATTTTATAACTTAGCTATTGTGAATTGATGTGCCAGTATCATTATAGGAGGATTTTTGTTCTTCTAGCTAAATACTGAGGAGTGAGATAACTGGATCACATGTCTAATCCTTTTGTTTGAGGAATCTCGATGCTGCTTTCCAAAGTGGTTGTACTAATTTTCAGTCCCACCAACATGCATTGCACATATTATTCCCCAACATCTTCAGCTGAATTTATTAGTTTTATGTTCCTAATAATTGTCATTCTAACTGGAATGAGATGAAATCTCAGTGTTGTTCTCATTTGCATTTCCCCAATTTCTAGGAATATTGGTTTCTTAATGTATTTGTTGGCCATATGTATTTCTTCTTTACAAGAGCTTTATTTGAAAAAGCCAAAAACTACCATAGTCCATGTGTCTGTATTGCCTACCATTCAGCAATCAGTATTACTCAGCAATAAAGAGGGACACACTATTTGATGCATACTGCAGCTTGGGTAAAATTACAAGGAAATCACACTCAGTAAAGAACTCCCCAAAGTTTTCTCAATATAAGATTCCATTTTTAGAATATTTTTGAAATGAAAAAACTATAGAAATTGAGAGTTTTGTTACTATTGCTCTGTAGTATAGTTTAATGTCTGGTATAGTGATGCCACCTGCTTACTCTTCCTGCTAAGGATTGCTTTAGCTATTCTAGGACTCTTATTTTTCCACATAAATTTCATGATTGCTTTTTCTATTTTTATGAAGAATGTCATTGGAATTTTTATTGGAATTGCATTAAATCTGTATAGTGCTTTTGGTAGTATGGTCATTTTGACAATATTAATTCTGCCTATCCAAGAGCAAGGTAGATCTTTCCATCTTCTACAGTTTCTTTGACTTCTTTCTTTAAGGTTCTGTAATTTTTGTTATATAGATCTTTCACTGCTTTCGTTAAGTTGATATCCAAGTATTTTATTGTTTTTGAGGCAATTGTAAATGGGGTAGTTTTTCTCGTTTCCCTTTCTGAGGATTTGTCACCAATATACAGAAATGTCTTTGATTTATGGGTGTTGATTTTATATCCTGCTATTTTGCTGAATTCATTTACTAGTTCTAGAAGTTTTCTGGTGAAACTTTTAGGGTCTTTTAGGTATAAAATCTTATCAGCAAATAGTGCCAATTTGAGTTATTCTTGTCCTATGTGTATCCCTTTAATTTCTTTCATCTGTCGAATTGCTCTGGCCAGTGTTTCAAGAACTATGTTAAATAGAAGTGATGAAAGAGGGCATCCCTGTCTTGTTCCAGTTTTCAGAGGGAATGCCTTTAATTTTTCTCCATTTAGAAAGATGTTGGCCTGGGGCTTAGCATAGATAGCCTTTATGATGTTGAGATATGTTCCTGTTATCCCTAGTTTTTCTAGTGTTTTGAACATAAAAGGATGTTGTATTTTGTCAAATGCATTTTCTGCATCTATTGAGATGATCATATGATTCTTATCTTTAAGTCTATTGATGTGATGAATTACATTTATTGATTTCCCTATGTTGAACCAACCTTGCATTCCTGGGATGAATCCCACTTGATCATGGTGCATGATCGTTTTATGTTTTTGTATTCGATTTGCCAGAATTTTATTGAGAATTTTTGCATCTATGTTCATTAGAAATATTGGTCTAAAGTTTTCTTTTTTTGATGTGTCTTTGCCTGGTTTTGGAATTAGAGTGATACTGGCCTCATAGAATGAGTTTGGGAGTGCTGCCTCTTTTTTTATTTCCTGAAATAAATTGAAAAGTATTGGTATTAGTTCTTCCTTAAAAGTCTTGTAGAACTTGGCTGTGGATCGATCCAGACCTGGGCTTTTCTTGGTTGATAGACTTTTAATGGCATCTGCTATTTTGTCACTGAAAATTGATCTGTTTAAATTGTGTACATCATCCTGATTCAATTTGGACAAATTATGATTTTAAAAATTTGTCAATGCCTTTGAAATTTTCTATTTTATTGGAGTACAAGTTTTTTCTAATTGTCTTCTGTATTTCTGTAGTTTCTGTTGTTATATTTACTTTTGTATCACGTATGTTAGTGATTTGAGTTTTTTCTCTACGTTAGCATGGCTAAGGGTCTGTTAATTTTATTTATTTTTTCAAAGAACCAACTTTTTCTTCTGTCAATTTTTTCAGTTTTTTCTTTTGTTCCAATTTCATTGATTTCAGCTCTGGTTTTATTTCCTGTCTTCTGCAGCTTTTGGTGTTTTTCTAGGGCTTTGAGATGTAATGTTCAGTCATTTATTTGTTGGCTTTTTCTTCTTTCAAGGAATGAACTTTCCTCTTAGAACTGCTGTCACAGTGTTCTAGAGATTTTTATATGTTGTATCTGTGTTCTCTTTCACCTCTAAAAATTTTAAATCTCCTCCTTGATTCTTCTGCAACCCATTGTTCATTCAGTAGCATATGATGTAGTCTCCAGGTGTTGGAGTGGATTTTATTTCTTATTTTATCATTAATTTCCAATTTCATTACATTATGATCTGATAGAATGCAGGGTAATTTCTCTACTGTTTTACATTTGCTAAGAGTTGCTTTGTGGCATAATATATGGTCTATTTTAGAGAAATATCCATGTGCTGCTGAGAAGAAAGTATATCCTCTCATTGAAGGATGAAATATTCTATATATGTCAGTTAAGTCTAAGTTATTGTTTGTATTATTAAGTTCCAAAAACAGCATGGTATGGTATTGGCACCAAAACAGACTGGCATACCAATGGTACAGAATAGAGGAGACAGAGACTAACACACAAAATTACAATTATCTTATATTAGACAAAGGTGCCAAAAACATGAATTGGAGAAAAGATAGCCTCTTCAACAAATGGTGCTGGGAAAACTGGAAATCCATATGCAACAAAATGAAATTAAATCCTTATCTCTCGGCATGCACAAAACTCAACTCAAAATGGATCAAGGACTTAGGAATAAAACCCAGAGACCCTGCATCTAATAGAAGAAAAAGTAGGCCCTAATCTCCATCATATGGGATTAGGCCCCAACTTCCTTAATAAGACTCCTGTGGCACAAGAATTAAGATCAATAGTCCATAAATGGGATGGACTCAAATTGTTTCTTCTCAGCAAAAGAAACAATTTGTGAGTCTACATCTTGGGAGCAAATCTTAACCCTTCACACATCAAATAGAGCATTAATCTCTAGGATATATAAAGAACTCAAAATGCTAAGCCCCCACCCCCCAAAAAACCCAAATAACCCAATCAATAAATGGGCCAAGGACTTGAACGGACACTTCTCAGAAGAGGATATACAATCAATCAACAAATATATGAAAAATTGTCTATCATCACTAGCAATTAGAGAAATGCAAATCAAAATCACTCTAAGATTTCATCTCACTCCAGTTAGAATGGCGGCTATCATGAAAACAAACAAGTGTTGGCGAGGATGTAGGGAAAAAGGTACACTCATACACTGCTGGTGGGACTGCAAATTGTGGCAGCCAATATGGAAAGCAGTATGGAGATTTCTTGGAAAATTGAGAATGGAACCACCATTTGACCCCCTATCCTTTTCCTTGGACTATACCCAAAGGACTTAAAAACAGCATACCACAGGGACATAGCCACATCCATGTTTATAGCAGCACAATTCACAACAGCTAACTGTGGAACCAACCTAGATGCCCTTCAATATATAAGTGGATAAAAAAAATGTGGCATATATACACAATGGAATATTACTCAGCATTAAAAGAGAATAAAATCAGGGCATTTGTAGGTAAATGGATGGCATTGGAGAAGATAATGCTAAGTGAAGTTAGCCAATCCAAAAAAAAACAAATGCCGAATGTTTTCTCTGATATAAGGAGGCCAATTTATAATGAGATAGGGAGAGGTAGCATGGAAGGAATAGATGAATTCTAGATAGGGCAGAGGGGTGGGAGGGGTTATAAATGATAGTGGAATGTGATGATCATTATTATCCAAAGAACATGTTTGAAGACATGAATTGGTGTGAATATACTTTGTATATAACCAGAGATATGAAAAATTGTGCTCTATATGTATAATAAGAATTGTATTGCATTCTGCTGTCATATATAAATTAAAAAATGGTGAAAAAAAACCCAGATTTTTTGTGGTTGCAAGGAGATGGGAGGAAAAGTGGCTGTGTTATAAACAGCAACAAAAAGCAAATTTGTCATCACAGAAATATTCAGTTATCTTACTGTGTTTATGGATATATGAACAAATAAATGTATCACAATTGTGTAAAACTAAACACACAAATACAACATGAGTACAAGTAAACTTGGGTAAAGGTTCATAAGATAAGTGGATTTGTCTGTATTAGTAACATAAGTGTGATGCTGTTCTTTGGTTTTCAGAATGTTAACAATTCTGAAAAAGTGGATAAAGACACAAGGGATCTCTGAATCATTTCTATTATAACTACACATAAATTTATTATTCGCACAACAAAAACAATTTAATTAAAAAATAATTTTTTAATTATAGACAATGTTACATTTTTATGAAAACTCCTCCCCACTAAAAAATCCTGTAATAACACAAAGGTAGAATGAGCTAAGAAAGGCTTGATAAAGAATAAAGCCTGTGACAGATGAAGCATGACGTATTCAAAGAAACAAAAATGATGCGCTTGTGTGTGTGTGTGTGTGTGTGTAGCAAAGAATGGGGAATTCAAAGTTCAAGATAAAATAAAGATATAATCGGAGGCACATCAAATGATCTGATGATGAACCTAAGTGACATCATCAGATTTCAGTTTGGAAATTATCATCATGACAAACACTATGTTTGAAGGGAATTAAATACAGAATTACTCATCTTGTTTCTCTTCCAAAATTTTTAAAAAAGCAAAAATAAAGGCATCTTAAACGTATACACTCATAAATTCTAATTGATTAGGATAGCAAACAGCAGCAGATGCCAAAACTTTTGACGTCTAGAAACATTGACAGATGATGGATTCAGTGAAAGGAAGTTTTCAGTTTCAACAACCTTCAATAGAGATGAGAATCTGTTCTCCAAGAGGCTCCTATCTTGCATTCTCCCGTAATAGGGAAGTTGTAGCTGCCCCAAGAAAGATCCTGGGGGCAACAATTGTTTATAATTTTATATAGAGAAAAGTTGGTTGATTTGGTTCCATTCTCATCCCAACCAGCAAGAACACTACTACATAAGCAGAGGCCCATATCCCTTGGGATACTCTGATAGCACACCTCCCACCTTTGCGTAGAACTTCAATTGACAGAAATTTGTTCCACTCTAATCCACCCATTCACCCTGGAAAGATATGCAAGAACAAAAAAGGAGAAAAGAGAACTACAAAGGAAAGAAAAGGTTAATTCAAAACAGCTAGTAAAAAAAAAAAAAACTAAACAAGTGGAAGATTTTAATTAAAATTATTAAAATTAGAGCAATTGTGTACAAAATGTTCTTCTTCCACATAGCATATCAAGTAGTGAGTGTATTGCAAATGTTGCAAATGTTTGGGTGGGGAATGACTTAACACTCTGACTGGAAACATTGACTCAGCAATAGATAATAATTTAAACACACACACACATACACACACACAAGGACACACATACAAGTGCATCATTTTTGTTTCTTTGAATATGTCATGCTTCGTCTGTCACAGGCTTTATTCTTTCTCAAGCCTTTCTTAGCTCATTCTACCTTTGTGTTATTACAGGATTTTTTAATGGGGAGGAGTTTTCATAAAAACTGCATAGGGAACTGGACATGCCGGTTTGTTTTTGGTTGGCCTGATTTTCACTGGCAGCAGATAATGCATCTGAACCGCAACTACTTTTGCTCTCAAAGTTCATGGGTTGGATGATTAATGATATGATCACCACAACTATCTAAAACCCCTCTCCCAATTGCCACATAAAATTCACATGATAATAAAAGACAAGCCCTCAACATACCCTTAAAAATTATAATCTATTATTGAACAGAAACCAATCCCCTGATACGGATGACAAGTTATTAGCAATGATCAGTGTAATAATTTTGAATATTTTTTTTAATGAGCGAAACAATTTTAAATGGAAAACATACATCTTAAAATTTGAATAAACTCCACTTGCAAGGATTTTATGAGAAGAGTGACACTATCATAATAGAATTTTTAAAATGTATATTCAATTTTATTCCCTATATATAACAACAGGCACAGAATAGGCAAAAGTGGGACTATATTCAGATTCTGGAGATCTATTTTTAAGGTCCCCCCGTTGCCTTTCATTAAGGTGCCAAGATGTTTTTTTGCATAGCTGGCAAAAAAATGAAATCTTTCATAATTTATTGAAATTCACTTAATGTTCTGTCAGCCATCACAATTTATTACAGTATTGTCCAGAAAAGCCAGAGTATAATAATAGGATACAATATGATATATTACAGAATAAGCCAAGTAAGGATGAGCCTCAATTAGACAGAAAAATGAGATTGTTTTAAGGATATAAAACTAAAACTGTGTCTCTACTTCATAATTTCTCAGCCCAAAGCCACCTAGAATTTTAAGCAAAAAAAAAGAATGCATTCTTTAAATGTACCATATAATTAATTGATAGGTAGCAAGTGTGATATTTCCTGGCGTTCAGGTTACTGCAAAAGCAGAGGCATTTCACTAGTACCCATCACTGTTGGCTAGCCTTGCTAAGCAAACCAGTTGAAAAGTGATGATGTGTTTTCAGAAGCATCTGAAAAATGTCCATACAGCCTAAACAAGCATATTCTGCTATCTAAAACACCAAAAAAAATTTTGGTTTTTATAAATGGAAAAGGAGAATTCTACCAGCTAGGAAACTCAAGTTACTAAAAAAAAATCACATTTTTGAAATTCATTCGAAGTACACTTGAAAGCAATATCAGGATACATGGTAGAGAGTTTCCATTAGAAGTAGCCTCTGTTACAAGAAATTTGCAGCCTAAAGAAAATTCAATTATCTCAATTACCTTCCCTTAAAAAATGTTCTTTGCCCTAAATTTGAAAAACTGAGTTATTCATTTCATACAGTAAGAGGAACTGAAGAAAATATAGAGAGAAAAACATGTATTAATGGTTTAAAGAAAAATTTGAGTAGTCATATGATAAATAATAATGACAGTGTGACAATTATGCTTTTAATATTCTTTACCAAATGTTCAGGGATGCTGTGCACATGTGTGTTTGCTTATCTGCTTAAACAGAAGTTAATCAATCTGAATTTTCAATGCCATTTCCAGAATGACATTAAGTTCATGAACTTCTGAAGAAATCCTTACACAAGACTTCTTTATAAATCATGTTGTATCATTGCCAAATAAATGGATTTACTGAATAAAAATATCTGTAATGATATTATGAAAAACAGGAAGTTTTATCATCTTGTATCTGGATATAAAATGCCATTCTTTAAAGTGACAATAGGTTTTCAATTTAGAAAATAATAAATTTATTTCAATACTTCAAAATTTTTATCTGGGACCCTAAAGTATTAAATCTGAAACAAGAGTCAGAGAAACGCATTTCACAGGAAATGGTCTGCTCATTGCAGGATTTCATCTCATTTTGTCCTTACATCACCTCAGAAAAAGACAATAAAGTATATTCTAGTAACTATACTACTTCAATATATACATTTTCCCGATAAACACAGCCATGTTTTCTCTCCACTCCCACCCCACCTGCAACTGTGTCATCTGGTTCTATGGTCACCTCTGTGCCTCAGCATTTTTGCTATCCTCAGAACACAGCAGGTGCATGATTCAATTTGAGTGCATTTTCTTGAGTCCCAGTTCAGAATGGGAGTATCATACCTTTAATAGAGATTATGCTGCTTAAATTGCTGCCAAACATTTGCATTTGCAACTAAAGCTTTGAATAGCTTAATCTACACACAGATAGACAAAAACTGGTGTGTATATTACCTTATCCTTCATTGCTCAGATCCTATTCCTCTGTTACCACAATTATAGATTTCAAGGAGCTGACGGTAAAATCTACTGGCAATGTCAGTGCAGTCATTTACAAATATTGTTGCAAATTTTGGAGTCATTCAAATCAGTGAATACTTAATTGTATCCAAATTTACATGATGAATGGGAAAACCTATTTGTACATCTCCTTGGATATAAGAATTGTCATAGAAAGAAACCTTGTTTAAAGTATTTGTTTCCAATGTAATACTCATTGTTTTTCTATACTGTGAAGTTTTCCAATGGTATGGTAAAGCAGTGGAAATTCAGGGATGGAAAGCAATGAATAAATAATAGAAACAAAAAAGCAGTAAAAAAAAATGTTGACAAAGGTAATGGCTTCATTAAGTTGTCTTAACTCATTGTAGCATAAATGCTAATTTCTTCCCTAAATGTTACCCTAATTCACACTGCTTCAGCCACTTTTTGGAATGAAATTAATGATAAAATAAAATATCAATGATAAAATTAAAAAAAAATAAAAGCTACTGTAACAAATGGAAACTAAATAATATAGAATTGAATGGTGAATGGATAGTAGAAGAAATCAAGGATAAAATAAAAAAATTTCTTAGAGGTAAATGAAAACATGGACACAACATATCAAAATCTCTGGGACACTATGAAGACAATACTAAGAGGAAAGTTTATTGCATTGAGTGGATTCATTAAAGGAATAAAAAGTCAACAATAAATGACCTAACACTACATCTCAAAGCCATAGAAGAAGAAGAACAAATCAACACCAAAAACAGTAAAAGACAGGAAATAATTAAAATCAGAGCTGAAATTAATGAAATTGAAACAAAAGAAACAATTGAAAAAATTGACAAAACAAAAAGCTGTTTCTTTGAAAAAATAAATAAAATACATATACCTCTGGCCTTCCTAATGAAGAGAAAACTCAAATTACTAAATACAAGGTGAAGAAGGAAATATCACAACAGACATGTCTGAAATACAAATGATAATTAGAAACTATTTTGAAAATTTATACTCTAATAAAATAGAAAATATCAAAGACATTGACAAATTTCTAGAGACATATGACCTACCCAACTGAATGAGGAGGTCATTCATGATTTAAACAGATCTCTTTCAAGTAATGAAATAGAAAACTCCATCAAAAGCCTACCAGGACCAGATGTATTCTCACCCAAGTTCTACACGACTTTCAAAGAAGAATTAACACTAATACTCAAAGTATTCCATGAAATAGAAAAGGAGGGAACACTTCCAAACTCATTCTGAGGCTAATATCACCCCGATACAAAAACTAGACAAAGACACATGGAGGACAGAAAATTTCAGACCAATATTACTAATGAACATAGATGCAAAAATTCTCAATAAAATTCTGACAAATCACATACAAAAACATATTTAAAAAGTAGTACACCACAATCAAGTGGGATTCATCCCAGGGATGCAGGGTTGGTTCAAAATATGGAAATCAATAAACGCAACCCATCATATTAACATGCTTAAAAACAAGAATCATATGATCATCTCAATAGATGCAGAAAAAGCATTTGACAAAATATAGCACACCTTCATGTTCAAAACACTAGAAAAACTAGGGATAGTAGGAATATACCTCAACATTGTAAAAGCTATATATGCTAAACCCAAGGCCAGCATCATTCTAAATGGAGAAAAATTTAAAGCATTCCCACTTAAAACTGGAATAAGGCAAGGATGTCCTTCACCACTTCTATTCAACAACTTCCTTGAAACTCTAGCCAGAGCAATTAGAAGAATGAAAGAAATTAAAGGGATACAAATAGGTAAAGAATTCAAACTATCACTATTTACTGATGACATGATTCTATATCTAAACAGGTAAAAAAAAAAAAAAGTTCCACCAGAAAACTTTTAGTACTAATAAATGAATTCAGCAAAGTAGCAGGATATAAAATCAACACGCATAAATCAATGCATTCTTATACATCAGTGGTGAATCCACTGAAAGAGAAATTAGAAAAACTACTCCATTCACAATAGCCACTAAATAAAATAAAATACCTGGGAATCAATCTAACAAAAAAGTTGAAAGACCACTAAAATGAAAATTACAGAACACTAAAGAAAGAAATTGAAGAACACCTCAGAAGATCTTCCATGCTCCTGGATAGGAAGAATTAATATTGTCATAATGGCCATACTACCTAAAGCAGTATACAGATTTAATGTAATTCCTATTAAAATCCCAAGGAAATTCTTCATAGAAATAGAAAAAGTAATCACGAAATTCATTAGGAAAAATAAGAGACCCAGATAGTTAAAGCAATCCTTAGGAAGAAAAGTAAAGCAGGAGGCATCACAATACCAGACCTTAAACTATACTACAGAGCTATAATAACAAAAATGGCATGGTATTGGCAACAAAATAGACTTGTAGATCAATGGTGCAGAATAGAGGACACAGAGACTAACCTACAAAAATACGGTTATCTCATACAAGACAAGGGTACCCAAAACATTCACTGGAGAAAAGATAGCCTCTTCAACAAATGCTGCTGGCAAAACTGGAAATTAAACCTCTATTTCTCACCCTGCACAAAAATCAATTCAAAGTGGATCAAAGACTTAGGCACTAGAACAGAGACCCTATGCCTAATAGAAGAAAAAATAGGCCATAATTTTCACAACATCAGCCTAGGATCTGACTTCCTTAACAAGACTCCTAAAGCACAAGAAGTAAAATCAAGAATCAATAAATGGGGTAGATTCAAATTAAACAGTTTCTTCTCAGCAAAGGAAACAATAATGTGAGGAGATAGCTTTCAGATTGGGAGAATTTTTTTTTTCTTGAGAGAGAGAATTTTTTTTAATGTTTATTTTTTAGTTTTCGGTGGACAAAACATCTTTGTATGTGGTGCTGAGGATCGAACCCGGGCCGCACGCATGCCAGGCGAGCACGCTACCGCTTGAGCCACATCCCCAGCCTGGGAGAAAATCTTATCACATGCACCTCCCATAAAGCATTAATCTCTAGGGTATAAAAGAACTCAAAAAAATAAATAATCCTTCAATAAATAGGTTAAGAAACTGAACAGACACTTCACAGAAGAAGAAATACAATTGATCAACAAATATATAAAGAAGTATTCAACATCTCTAGCAATTAGAGAAATATGAATCAAAACCACTCTAAGATTTCATCTAACTCCTGTCAGAATGGCAATCATCAAGAATACAAGCAACAATAAATATTGGCAAGAATGTGGTGAAAAAGGTACATTGCTGGTGGGACTACAAATTGGTGCAACCACTTTGGAAAGCAGTATGGAGATTCCTCAGAAAACTGGGAATGGAACCACCATTTGATCCAGCTATTCCACTCCTCAGCTTATCCCCAGAGATATTAAAGTCAGCATACTATAGTGATGCAGTCTCATCAATGCTTATAGCAGCTTAATTCATAATAGCTAGACTATGGAACCAACATAGGTGTCCCTCAATAGATGAATGGATTAAAAAAGTGGTATATATACTCAATGGAATATTACTCAGCTTTAGAGAAGAGAGAAATTATGGCATTTGCCAGTATATGGTTGGAGTTAAAGAATATCATGCTAAGCAAAATAAGCCAATTCTACAAAACCAAAGGCCAAATGTTTTCTCTAATATGCAGATGTTAATTCACAATAAGACAGGGGGCACTAGGGAAGAACAGCATTATCTTGGATTAGGTAGAGGGAGGGGAAGGAATGTGAGGATAGGAAAGATAGTAGAATGAAACAGACACATTACTGTATGTATATATGTGACTACATGACCAATATCATTCTGCAACATGTACACACTCAGAAAAATGAGAAATTATATTTCATCTGTGTATGATTTAAAAAAAAAAAAAGAAAATGATGAGTTCGCTGTACTGAAACTTGCAACTTCTGCCAATATAGTACCTGTGAATCATGCTGTGCTCAGTAAAAATGATATAATAAGTCCATAACTGAAATTAATTCACAAAATATAATGGTCTTCTACTAGCAGAAATGGAGTATTGTAGCTTTGCAAATGTATTCTAAATAAAAATAATTTAAAAATCAATTAAAAATTGTGAATTATTTCTTCCATCATTTTGTGCAACAGTTGGAGCTACCACATTCTACATGATTAATTCCCAAACTACAATTTGGGCACAGAGAGAAAAGGACATTGGTATTCTATAGTACTAGGAAATGATACTTCAGTATGCGAGAAGTTAGTACATTCATATTGGAGTGGAAATTGTTGATGTTATTCTTTCCTCTTACCTCCCTACTTCCATAACTTGAATCCTTCCTGATTCTAAAGTAGACTCTGTGTCCTGCACAAGTAGAAGCATGGCTCTAAACCTTCAAAGACTTGGACACAGTGCTTTTGGTTTGAGGACCAAAGCAATGATGTGGTCAAATATTTGCTTAGTACCTAATGTTGCTGGCCCTAGGAGAAGATGTCTAGAATTTCATACAGTGCCACACTGGTGCCATGTGCTGCATTTCAAGTGACAGAGGCACTGAGTGTTTTATAACTGAATTTATTTATTTTTCGCTTTGGTGAATGTTTCTGGTGGGGCTTCCTAAAAGCATGAGTCCTGGATCAGGGCCTGCTCTAGTGCAGATCTGCTAGGAAGCAATCAAGTTCCTATTAAGAGATAAGACACTGTGCAAGAATGATACATGTAGGCACAGTCAGGTTTTCCAGGATAAAGCAATTCTACCTCCCTGTTACAGGCCAAGGCCGGAGCCCATTCTCAAATGAGAAAGTAGAGCTTGTAGTAAAGGAATTATTAACAGAGGTATGAGCAAGATTTAGGGAAGTCACCAAGAGATATGCAGGTACTCCTAGGGCCGGCATTCATTTTCCTGAGGGAAAAGAGCAATAAGAACACATCAGCAGCAGCCACCAGTCTGAAATTCAAAGAGACAGAACAGTTACCCAATCCCCAACAAAGTGATTGCTGCCCATCACCCAGGATGGAGTCCAGGAACAAATGCCCCATCTCACTCTCCTTCATCTTTCAGGCTTGTCCCAATGACTCTCATTGGCCAAATCAACCAAAACCAGAGCAAAGGCTCAATAGGTACATTTCCAGTGGAGGACAGAGAATGGACCTGGGAATTGGGGTTTGGACCTGACAGGGAATAATCCCCACACAGCATGAACAAAAAGCACTCATTTGCTCTGCAGACAGAAGCAAGCAGCTCAAATACTCAGCCTGGACACCACCCCACCTTTAATCATCTGCTTTCCACATTTTAAAAATCTGTTTCTGAGATTTCAAAATGCATGTTTTAAGCCTTTCTTTAGGGAATTGGCAATCCTAACCGTGAAATCATTATGCAGTTGTTAGCACCAATGATAATTATTTTTGAGACATTATTTTATATTTCAAGAATCTTCTTAATAATTCTGAGATTTATAAGGTTGTTGTAATCTATGGATATGACCTATGCACAGTGAAATGAGTTCATCTACCTAGAGAGTTGACTGCCAAAAGTCAAGTCTCATTAGTTGACCAGATCATTTTATATATAAATCTGAACACCTGACTTGCAAACTCTCTACTCTGCCCATTTTAGCAGCTGCTTACTACCCTGCCTGCCTGTAACCATGCTCTGAATCTGTCTAGTGCAGTGGAGCAGAGCAGAGCTGCAGCAAGAAGAGATGCTCATTGGAGATACAGAGCTGTCATCAAATTCTGATGCTTCAGTAATATACTCTCCAATTTGGAGTTGGCAAAGCAGATCACAGAGGAAAATACAGGAGAGCAGATCGAGACAGTCTATCCATCCTTAAAAAGTCAGTGGGAAGGGAATAAGCTCTCACTCCTGAAAGAAATTGGAATTGGTGTTCTGGATTTTCTTTTTCTGATGATAGTTGGTTAGGTGAAAATAGGAACATGTATTTCAAAATATCCTGGTTAGAAGTAGAATTAACTTATCCCCCAAAAATGATTTTTAGGATAAGACGCAAACCATTGTGCCTGACTCCTTGGTGTGCCTTCCTGTCTCCCAGTCCTCCTTAGGACCTCAACCCTCTTCACTTAAAAAAGTTGAGAGACTCATTTGTACTCCAAGTCTAATCATTATCAGGTCTCATAATAAATTTTAATAATTTTTATGGGATCTGAAGAAATAAAAAATATTTATTTTTTTTTTCTATTTTATTTTAAACCAACAGATGTGTTGACAGTAAGTCATCTGACTACTGGATTTCCTGGTGCTTGTTTTACTATCTCTGAGCTTTCCAAAAAATGTATTCCAACTTGTCTATTAGACTGCTCCTAGGACTGCCCTCAGGCCACTCAATCAGGTATTTTGGGGAGTTGGCATCCCCCTACGGGCAACCTTGTCAATAAGCAATGATCTGGTCAACTAATGAGACTAATGAGATACCTACTTGCCTCTCGGACCTCAGGGTAGGAAACTTCCCCTAACAAAAATGGCACTGAGACTATTCGTAGTAGGATGTTTCTGGAAGTTGCATTTTTTAAAATCACTTATTATAATAGCACAAATTGACTAAAATACTACAAACGGAGTAATTTGTAAACAACAGAATTGTATTTTTCATGGTTCTGAAGGATGAGAAGCCTAAGATCAATGAAGAGCAGAAATAGTATCCCGAGAAGATCTGCTTTCTGGTTCTCAGTTGATGCCTTCTCATCCTGTCCTCTCATGGCCAAAAGGGCAAGAGAACTCTCAAGGGCCTCTTTTATAAGGGTATCCATGAAAGCAGAATGCTCATAATCCTATTACCCAATAGAGGCCCATCTCACTAAAATTCATCACATTGGGGATTAAGTTTCAAGAAATGATCTATTTGTTCAGGGGTGGGGGGCACCAACATTGAGGCCATCGCAGCCAGCCTCTTCCACTTCCTTGTCTTCCTTCAGCCTCTCCACAGCAGTGTCTCCAGGAAGGACTTCCTCAATGTGTCTTTGGAATTGTCAGCTTAAGACCCATTTCCAGGGATCTCGGCCAAACACAGCATTTCCTACAATAGGAAATAGTACCTCCAGCAAGAACCCCCACTCATTCCTCATACATTATGTCTCATTATTCAAGAAAACTGTTCGGTATGCATAAGCAATGACAAATTCATGATAACTGCCCAAATAAAATAGCATATCTTTGGAGACAGGTCATGGACATTATCTCCTCTTTAATGTGGTTAGGAAAAGATAAAGTCGGAAAGAAACTGAAAAATTAGTTCAAGCTGAAAACAAGCCCCCAGTTTAAAGCTGATGTTGATGTGTTTTCACCATAGGGGCTTGAGGGACACTGCTCAGGCTGTTCTCTATCAGTGGTTAGCCAAGAGGACTTCAGACAAAGGAAGGAAAATAACATTAATGCTGAGACCTCCTGCTTTGTCTGAAATTACTAGCAGTGAAGGTTGAGCCGGTAAGAGCTTTTAAAAGCATCTGTTCACCAAATCTTTTGAAAATTTCTGTAGAATTTCATATTCGACCAACAAATGATCTCTCTTCTGCACCCACTTCTGAAATAAAATCCTCGGCATGATTGCAGAAGCATCTTCACTTTGTACCCACTCAAGAGAGAAAGATTTTTGTCAACTCGGCCCCGAATAGAGCTTTATTTAACATCTTAATCCTAACATATCATACTTGCGATTGATTTCTGATTTCTTTTTTATTAAATAAAGACGTGCATATGGCTATATGCTTCCAGAAGGGAGTTTGCCACTTCCATCCAAATGTAATATAGCCTTTAATTACAGGAAGCTCTGTCAGTGCATAATAGAGAGCATTTGCTCTAGGGAATTCCAAACTACTTCTTATTCCTTGTCAGGGAGATAAGATAAATGAAGCGTTCCCAGCTTGCGGCTTCCTCTTTAAAACCTTTCAGAGACTGAAGGGCAGTTTAAAAAATTAACTCTCAGACTCTTTCCTCCTGATAGAAACTGCTTGCCTTCAGATATTTTATCATATTTGTCTTAGGTAATGTGGGATCGTGGAAAGAATCCCAGACTTTGAGTCAGAAGATTAAGGTTCAGATTCCAATTTTGTCATTTAATTGCTACAAGGAAAATTCTTAATTTCCTTACCTATAACATAAACATAAAAAGGACCAGTCTTCCTACTTAAAAAGGAGAAATATATATGCATATATATAAATAAGTATATATATATATATATATATATATATATACACACACACACACACACACACACACACACACATACATCTGTTCATATAAACTTAATAACAATTTATAATGAAATGTGAAAGAAAAATTTATTCCATAATAGCTACAGAAATGTAACAATCTAAGTGTTAATTTCAAAGAAATAACAGATACTGTGTACCCTCCTTGCCAGGCACAAGAAGTAGTCACATTGTTAATCAACAGAACAAAGGAGCCTTTTTCTTTCTTTAGTCTTGTAAATTTTACCCCCAATATTTCAACCTTTTGTGCTTTTGCTTTGCTAATTTGTTTGTCTTTGTTTTTCTTACTCCTGACAGAGAAAGAAAAATCACCTTCATGTTTACATACTAAGTCACAAACAAAACAAGAAGAGCACTTCAGACAGATCATGGATCTAATTGGGTTTGTCGAATCCAGAGATGTGCTTAGGAGGCAAATCTGATACTGTTTAGAAGACTAAACTTGAAGTGAGTACATTTCAATTTGATTTTTTTTTTTTGGGGGGGGGAGTGGGGGGGATGGGATTGATCAGCTTTCTAAAGTTTTCTAATACCCTTAACTTCCTTGCATTTGTTTTCTCATCTATAAAATATGAATGATATCCAGGTATCAGGAGTTGGGAGGATTAAATATAATCGCCCATATATCCCACGTGTCATCAATATCATTGTTACTTAGGAGTGGCATGAAGAATAATGAGAAACTTTTCTTTTCATTTAATGCTCCTTCTCCTACACAATCAGCAGCTCCCCTTTCTGTGCTTTCCTCAGGGGCATCTGTTGCTCCAATGCCCACATCTAATAAATCCTAAAATTCTTTTGTGCTCTATTCTAGTTTTCTCTCTGTGTATTTCCATTCCATTGCCCTGGTCAGGCCCTCATTGCTTCTGTTTTCATTGCATATTCTTTTTCGAGTAAACTACTATAATAGCCTTTCTGCTGTCCCTTTTTGCTTTTGTCTCAAATTTTAGGACAGATGACAAGTAAAAATGCATTGGAATTCATAAAGCATAGACTTGAACCCATGGCTCCTCTATGATCCTTTTATTAATTCCTATTACCTACATGATTTGTTCCAAATTTCTTTTAATGACTTTTCTAATTCAACCAAATTCTACTTCCCACTTGTTTTTATCCATTTAAGATCTTGCATTTCCCAGGAAACAGAAATCCCTTGTCATTTCCCACATCACTCTTTACATTCAACTACTTTCTCCTGTCATCTCTTCTCAGGGGAATACTCCTTCCCTTTTCCTGCCTTTGACTGTCCTAATGCCTGCCCAGGACAGAGCACAAATGCTGGTTCCCGTCTTCTGGACCCAATCCATATGAGAGATTGATCTCCATTTCTTCAACTCACACACAAAACTTCATTACAAAACTTTACTGACATTTCAATGATTTAACTGCCAATATTTTCTAAAATTACATATATATTTCTTTGCATATTACACATTTTTGCACATACATATCTACATGGATATATGCATGAGTGTATATGCATAGATATTCTTATGCATCACTATATCTGAGGATAGTTGTCATGAATTAAATTACCAATTTTATCTCCTGATACTACTGTGTCTTGACTAGGACAGATGGTCAGTAAAAAACCCTCGAAAGATGACAGTTGTACAGATTACTTGCAAATAGAAGAACTGAATTTTTTTTCTTTCTTTTTCTATGTGTTCAGATACCTTTTCCTAAATTTGCCCTCTCTGAGGAGGATGACATATTCCCAAATATTTTCATCTCTTTTTTAAAATTTAATTTTATTGGTGTGTCTTTCTTTGTTAACCCTGGCAAACAGAAAATGGAATTCACTGATCTATATTGTTTAGATAATGAATTCTAATATTTGAGCAAAAATTAATGGATCCGGTTATAATGACCCCTTCAAAAAGTGGTAACTTAAAGGGAAGACATCAGGGAAAGGAAGAAATGTCTGGAAATGTAGACCTTTAATGGCCCCCCTTATATCAGGCAATAGTCAACTACCTATTCTGCCTCCACATAAAATGTCCTAGGCTTGTGTACAAGGCAGGAAGATAAAGAGTCTATTCCTGGAGAAGAGAGAGACGTTAGTTGTCAATATCCAGACAGGCAGGCAGTATGTTCTAAGAGCTAGAGTATCTTTACAAAAACAGGCAACAGTTTATCCATCCTGAGATGGGACCCCGAGAAATGGTTGTCGGTGTGAAATTTGAATACAAAGGTGAACTTTAACCCCAAG
The DNA here is from genome assembly GCF_021218885.2 of Marmota monax. Classification (NCBI taxonomy): domain Eukaryota; kingdom Metazoa; phylum Chordata; class Mammalia; order Rodentia; family Sciuridae; genus Marmota; species Marmota monax. Next base: position 626,223 of record NW_026695197.1, on the reverse strand, counting down.
CTGACAAGGTAGTATTTTCTTTAGCACAACAGCCCATGCCTAAATTGAGTCTATTTGCTAATAAGTTCTAACTCTTCAGTCCTGAATTTGCTATTACAAGTGAGTTATCTTCCATCTAAAGGCTCGCCCTTAGCTGACCTCTCACTTGAATGAAGGTCAGCAGCATTATTTAAGAACATAAAACTCAAGCACCAAAGACTGGCCCTTCATGCGGGACTTCCGACTCCTGACAGAGTTGAATGGGAGCTGTTAAAATGGGTTCAAAGGCAGATTTTTGGATTTGTGCATTCAGGAATCCTTGATGTCCCTGGGCCTTTCTTCTAACCAGGTCCAACACTGCATTTAGATTTTCACATGTTCCTGCTGAGAAGGGACATTTTCCTCAAATGCACCTGGGGCCAGCGTGAGACTTTTGAAAGGCTGCTGCGCCAAGTCTCCAATTGATAGGTTTATTGAGACCATGTTATGTAGTAAGCTGCCACAGTCCAGCACTTTAAAACTCAATGATGTGTAAAGAATGCAAAGGCGGATAGTCCGTTATAAAGGCCATTAGCAATCCCTGCTTGGAGGGCTCCTCAAGCATGCTTCAAAGAGATGAAAGAAAACCCACTATACACAGACTTTGCACAGAAAACTTCAACAGGGAAATGCTTTTACTTTAGCAAAAGTATGCAGTATGATTGTGCTACAGTGAAGAGCCCCAATAGCAATGACAGTAATGTCAGTCAGTATCACAAATAGGTACCTCATAGGTACCAAGAAGATCTCGAAGTCCTTGCAGCATATAGACTCAGTATCTCTACAACTTCCATTTTTCTCATCAATAAAATGGGAATAATTGTCTTAAATCAATTCAGGCTGAGTAGCATAGACTGGGTGGCTTATGAACAATAGGAATTTATTTCTCACAGTTCTGGAGGCTGGAGAGTTCAAGATTAAGGGCCCAGAAGATTCTGTGTCTGTGAGGGCTCATTTCCTTATCCATAGATGGTTATCTTCTTACTTCTTATAATGTAACTCAACCATAGGGGCTTGCTAGTTCTCTGGAGACTTACAATGACACTAATACAATTCATAAGGGCTTCACCTTTAGGACCTATCTTTCTAGTACATCACACTGAACATCAGGTTTCAGCATGAGAATTTGTGAGAAGACATAAACATTTGGTCTATAGCAATAATACACTGTTCCTTCTTCGGAGAACTCTTGAATGAGACTCATTAGATGGTAAGTATAAAACTGGAGGATCTTGTGAACACTTAGTTGATATGAGTAATACCTTCTTACATAACAGAGCTTGCAATAGATTTATCCATACTCAGAAGATGGAGGAAGTGAATGAGGAGAACGGTAGATACCAATAATATCATACAGACTGGATGAAAAAAAATTAATAAAACTGGAGCTAGAAATGCCTTGTATTCATTTTATACATTACAGTTTTACAATTTTTGTATCATTTTATTTTTAGACTGTGATATAACATTAAGATAACATGGGTTTGTCATTCATAGTACTTAGAGATGTCCTAGTTGCATTAGGACAAAGTTTTTGTCCAGGTGGTTGTATAAAGCTTTGTGGCCTAGACAGAAAACAGCTGCTACATGTTTCTCATCTCTTCTGGTATGTGACTCTCTGCAGAAAATTACCTGAAGAAAATCCCCAGAAGTCTAAGAATTTTAAGATTCACTTAGATAATATTCTGGCTTTAGCCTTAAGAAGACTTTTTTTTTTTTTTTTAATTGAGGGAGTCACACACACACACACACACACAGAAACACACAGTTTTCCTTCTCTGGAATGCCAGCCACCATTTCAAGAGTTTTATTACTTCATTCATAATTAAAATCACATATTAAATGCCCGATTTTCCTGAACTGTGTTGAATCATCATACAAGTCACCTGAATGTAACTCAACAGTAAGAGAAAAATGGAACCCATTTTTATCTTTCAAAGGATATTCGAGTCTCTAAAAATTGGAGAATGTCATCTGGGATGGTTTACCATTATGTTCAAACCAGAAGGCAAAGATGCCTCATGTTGGAATGAGAGCCTGTGGCCAGATGTGCTCCTGACAGCGTTTCCTTTATTCTGCCAGCTCCATGCTGGGAGAGCGTCATTGTCATAGTTCTATACATCCTGCCCTTATACTCTGATTTCCTCTCTCAGAGAATCAAACCAAACTGGATGGTCCCTGCCTTTAAAAATAGCACAAGACAAAGCCTTTGATGTCTTTTATTATTGCTTTGGGCAGTTTGAGTAACCTAATTTTTTTCTTTCTTTTTTTTTTTTTTTTTTTTTGAATTTGGTAAATAACTCTTTCAAGGGTACTTCTGGAAGCTGAAAATATAAACCATAAAAACTGAAGTGAAGTCTGCAGAGCACAAGTGCAATGATTAAAAACACATTAAACACAACGTAGGTGGCACTGCCATTGTTTTATGATTTCTTTTACTCAAGTACCGTGTTTAAGAAACATAAAGGAGATGTACAATTATTTAATACGTAAAATAAACATTAAGCTATTTAAAGATGTAAATATTTGACAGAAAGTGAAAATGTTTGGGAACATTATGCATATTTGCTGATGCTGTATATATTTACATAGATTTATTTAATATGTGACCAGATTTAATATAGTTCACATCCAGGTTAAATTCGTTCTTTGAATTTTTATAAGCAGGCTACAAGTTTCCTAATTTATTTACGGTAGAAGGCTCCAGAACTATCAGAGCATTATATTGCCACAAGTCATACCACAGTCTACTCCCAAATGCTATCGTTAAACAAGTGCATTGTCATGTAATTTTTGAAAGGTAGAGCTTGTATTCTTGGTTGACCAGAGATGACTAATGTCAAGAAAAAAAACTTTCAGTAGTAGTAATTTTGAAGTAAAATGTCTTAAATTTATGTACAATAAATCTAATCAATGAAAAGCATAATTTAAGGATTTATGATTAATACAGTGCCTGATATACTACTTGTAAACACATACATGTTACAAATGATATCTTGACTAAAAGTTTAAATAGATCTACTCAAATTTCAATATCTTTTGTTAACCAACCTGTAAGTAAACAAGAGCCTTTTCCTTTCATCTTCCTAGGAGAAAATGTCCTAGGAACACAGACTCTCAACCTTTGGGTTCTGTTCTTTCTTATTCTTTTCTGGTTAACTCCTATTACTCCTTCAAGTATTAGTTCAATCATCACTCTCTTGAAGATTGCCTTTACATCCCTCACTATTTGAAAAGTCCCCCAGTCCCCCCAAACTCCCCTCTTTCTAATCCTTACTCAATGTAGCAGTCAGTTCAGCTGATGGCTGATCTACCTCTGTTATGGTTTGGATTTGTGATGTCCCCCAATAGTTCATGTGTGAGGCAATACAAGAAATTTCAGAGGTGAACTGATTAGATTATGAGAGCTTCAACCTATTTGGTAGATTAATCCATTGATAGATTAACTGGGGGGTAACTGTAGTCAAGTAGGGTGTGGTTGGAAAGGTAGGTCACTGTGCGGGTGCCTTTGATGTTTACATTTTTGTCCCTGCTGAGTAGAGCTCTCACTCTGCTTTCTGATTGGCATGTTGAGCTACTTTCCAGTGCCATGCCCTTGTGCCATGAAGGTCCACCTCAGTTCCAGCCCACGGTTATGAGAATGGCTGACTATGAACTGAACCTCTGAAGCCATAAGTAAAAATAAACTTTCTTCTTCTTTGTTCTCATCAGGTCTTTTGGTCACAGCAACAAAAAAGCTGACTTAAACAACCTTGAAATTATATCCAGAATATGACTACATTTCATAGCCTGTCATCTGAGCCATCCCCAATTTGTGCCCAGAATATGGACTAGGCTTCTCACTGGTCTCCCTGCTTACCTTCCCTCTTGACAGTCAAGAGTGATTGTTTTAAGATATATCAGACTACATCACTCCCACAGTTTCTCATCTTACCAGGATAAAAGCTAATGCCTTTGAAATGTGTTTGATGTCCCCACTTTTTCTATCCCTCACCCAACTCAGGACCTTTCCAATCATAGCTTCTCCTGTTACTCATTTCACCTCTACTTGATACACTTTTCTCCAGAATTTATCAATGTATTTTGCTTACTGCTATTCTACAAGTGGATATTTTTGCCTATTTTGTTCAATAAAACCAGATTTTTTTGTTTGTTTATTTTGTTGACTACTGTATGCCCAAAAGGGGAAGAGGCACACACAGTAAGTTCTCAATAAATATTGTTTTGAATGAAAAAAAAAAAAATCAACATACTTTTTTCTCAAGGCACTGGGCAGACATATCCCTGCCTTCATATTTCATGTGATGATTTATTTATTGTTTTCATTCCCTATACTTTGCTGACATAAGCAACAGAGCTCAGAGACCACTGACGTTTTGTCTATCTTGTATCCTCAATGTTCAATACATTAAAGGTCTAACATATGCGTTATATGCATTTATTTATTAAGTGATGAGAGTAGGATATGTTCTTTGTTATTTTTCTAATGTAATTGTGATATATTATTTCAAATTCTCATATTTTTGTGATTAGTAATATACTTGCTGCGTGATCTTGTAATATCTCCATGAAACAATTCAAATTTTAAGTTATTTGTCCTGCATAAGTACCTCATTTAAAAGATCTGTATTAGTTTGTCCTTACAATAGACAAAATTAGAAGATTTACTTACTTAAAAGCAGAATGAAATTTTGCAACTAATTCCCTATGCTGAACAAAAATATGCAACACGTTTCTTCACATGCACAGCATAAACAAAATGAGCATAATATAATCAGGAAAAGCAGCAGTGGCTTCTTTAAATTGGGAAGATCAATGCAGCCTAGACTTGTCTAAGTCTATTCCCTTATCAGCAGGTTTCTTGCTAGAAGCCATCAATTAAGGGGAATGTGCTATCTTTCCCCCTGGCCCAAGGCAGTTTCACTCATGAGTATCTGGCCCGGCCTGTGGTTGGGTGGACAAGAACTTGTTAACATATATACCCTTCCGATATAACATTGCCATCCTCTCACCAATTACATTTGGTTTAAGGGGACTTGAGGCTTCCCTTAAAAAACTCCAGAAAGAAAACTGCAGGTGCAAGAGTAAATGTAGTGATAACATATAGGCGTGACACATTTTCAGATCTCTTCCAAATGAGCCCTGGGCTATGAGTCTGTTTGTGGTTGATGGCCAGCATAGACAGCTGTGCTAGTCACGTTCTGCTGGGTTTGCACTGGGTCAGGCAAAATGGAAAATTCTGTAGAGTCCTTACATACTGTGTAATTAAAATAGAAATTTTATGTTTCAAGTTTGTTTAAACTTTCAACTTCTGAATTTTGAAAGAAAAGTATGTGATGGACCTTTTCCTTCTGTGGATCATCAATTTTCTGGAAAAAAATTATCTCAGGCTTAAATTAAATTTAGCAATGTAGACTAGCCTGAGGGAAGCGAGATAGAGACCCTAACACCATTACTAAATTATATCTTCTATGTGCCCTGGTTCTCATTTCTCATCCAGGTACTTCTCTTACAGTTGGTTCAGATTAGTTAATGAGTTTTCAGATAAAAGTATAGGCCATGTAACCTACATATTTCTCACTGAAAATATTTAAAAACAAACATAAATTGGTAATATAAAGCCTTTAGGCATAATACAGATTATTTTAATGATTTGTTCTTTCTCTGTGTTTCTTCTTCCCTAATTACCCAGCTCTAATATCTTCTGATATAACATTAATTTTTATCTATGTGGAAGGATGATATTAAGTAGGTGCGACCATCATACTTTTAGCAAACACTCAACAAAAAACATTGTAAATGAAGAAAAGATGGATAAATTAGTGAATATATTTGAATACATTTTTAGCCATCAAGCCTGAATCATATGACAGTTTTTTCCTTCTAAAGCATATATTCAATTAACACATATTTTTGAAAACCTATCCTAAGCACAAAGAATAGGCAAATTCCACACCCTAATGCAATGAACAAGTGAATAAATGCTAGTTTTTGAATTATCAATAGCTGTGAAACACATATGTAACACTTCTATAGTATTTACTCTGTTTATTATGATAAATAATTTGTTATCTTTATCTACCCAGTACCTATCATCAATCTATTCATTTTATTCCTCACCCCAACTCTTTATGGTAAGTATTCCAGGTAACCAAATTTATCACATATGCAGAAATGGAGGCACTGAGAATTTCTGCTATTTTTCTGAGATTTTATTCTCTGTAAATGTAGACTTGAGATTTTAATTCGGTCAGTCTGGACTGAGGGTCCACATTCTTAACTTTATGTGATTGCCTCTTTAAAGAATCACCAAGAATAAAAAAGTGACAAAGATAAAAGAAGCAGGATAATGTGATCAGTAGTTCTGGAAGAATAGTAGGAAATATAGCATCTGGTGTCTGCTATGGTTTGGATATGCGGTATCTGCCAAAAAGCTTCTGACAGGCACTGCAGGCACTTTCGAGGGTCAAATGATGATGAGAGCTGTACCCTCACAGTATGTCAGTCTATTTGTTGGATTAATAATTTGAATGAATTACTGGATGGTAACTGTAGGCAGATGGAGGTGGATAGAGGATGTCGGTCACTGGGGATGTGCCATCATGTGTGGTATGTTTGTCCCTGGTTCCTTGCTATCACTCTGCTCCCTGGCGGCCATGAGCTGAAAGCTTTTCTCTGCCACACCCTTCTGAAGTTCTGCCTCACTTGAAACCCAGAACAATGGAGCTAAGCGACCATGAACTGAGAACTCTGAGACCATGAGCTCAAAATAGACATTTCCTTCTTTCAGTTGTTCTTGTCGGGTATTTTGATCACAACGACAAATATGTGACTGACACAGTGTCAGCTATGGTGGTTTTAAAAACACGTCCACAAATACTTTGATATTCCTGTGAAGAGATGAAGCCTGATTTACTTCCCCCCACCTTAAGGTGAGGTTGGATTTAGTATACTAATAAGAATGTGCTGAATTTTAGGATTAATTATACACAGCACTGGGATTTCCAGTTTCTTCAACCACTCCTTCTGGGAAAAGTCAGCCACCAGATTAAAGACATTTGACCATCCTTGGAAGTTGTCCACATAGTGAGGTGAAGTCTTACAGACCACCAGCTTCACCCATGTCCAAATCACCTTGGAAGAGGGCTACCCTGGCTCCAGTCAAGCCTACAGATGACTACTTGCCCAAAAAATAACTAGATTGAAACTCTGAGAACCACCAAACTTAGCAGCTTCCAGATTCCTGGCCCATAAAAACTGTGTGAGATGGTTAAGTATTTTTGTTTTTTTATGCGACCAAGTTTAGAAAGACTTTTTACAGGACAGTCAAGAAATTGACTTTGGTGAGGTGAAACTTGACCAGCCTGAAGGACTAAACAAAGAAAATGTTTCAGGAATAAAATATCCTGCTATGAGAAAAAAGAAATATTGTACAAAAAGCATGTTTGTTGTGGTCAAGTTACAGTAAGTTGGCCTATTTAACTGGGCCAGAGACAAAGAAGAGAAGAGTACATTGGTGTTGACTGAGGTGAGAAGGTGAAGCTTCCATTGCATGGAGCTTTACATTCCACTATAGGGAATTCAGATCTCACACAGTCTTTAATATGAAATTGGGGAAATGGTTATGAATGGGAAGTAACTTTGATTAACTATGAAAGAAATGATTATGGCTGTCAGATGAAAAATAAAATGAAAGCAGAGCAAGAAAGCAGGTTCTTGGAGATTACACTCTAAGGTATTTTAATAACTGGGATGAGACAGGATGGTGGCTTTGACCAGGGTAGTTGTGCAAGTGGTTGGAAAAGAGCAGATTCAACATTTGAAGGTAGAGACTACAAGACACACAGATGGATTAGTCAAGGAACTATTACGTGGTTCTCTGGTAAATGAGCGATTTCAAAGTCCAATATTTCTAAGGGGTGGAAATATTTTGGAGGGCTCAAGAAATAGTAGTCATATTTGGACTATGTTGGCACATTCTTTTCCTTAAGCTTATCAAAAGAATTGAAAAATACAAAAATAAAACATTTGTTTTCTTTTACTATCCTAAGAATATATTATTATTATGGTGACATAAATATCACATTTATACACACACACACACACACACACATATATATATATATACATACACACATACACACATATATATATCATATTTATATATATACACATATATATGTATATAAACGTCACACTCTTATGAAATATGGTTTAAATGAAGAGAAAGATGTTAGGGAAATGTTTCTCTTGGGTTTGTCCTACATAGCAATGTGTGAAATTTGCTTACCCCTTCTTTGATATTAGAAATGGTGACTTCAGCAAAAGGACAACAGTATGGAATGAAAACAGACACTATTTCTGTGGGGCCCTGTATCCAGTAGGAGTGAACTCTTCCAGGTGAAGTCAGCTCTACAGGTAGCCATTGGAGAATAAGATCCTAGCCACTGTTCCATTCCATACCTGCTAACAATTGCATCAGTATGTGATTAATCTTTAAATACTAACAAAAATAACAACAAAAAAAGAAAAAGAAAACTTTACCCATCTAGACAAGAATGAGCATGGATGCTTCTACCTGGCAAACCTTTAGACATTTTTGGAGAGCCTGGAGTAACTTTAAGCAAGAAATATATACAGTTGTCTGTTTTGTTTTGGTTTTTGTTTTCATAGAAAAAAAGTCATTATATTTTCCATTTTAAAAATATCAAATGGGCATCTCAGGAAGTTCATGGTCCATATTCTTTGATCCTAATCCATTCTTCCCTTAATAATCATGGAAGAGAATATCTTGCTTGATCAAGGCTAACCTAGGTGAGGCACAGGAAGATCCTTAAGAGAGAGGTCTTTGATACATCAAATGAGTAGAAATGCAAGCTATCAAGTTATGGAAATTCTAAATTCTCAACATTTGCCAACATTAAAGGAATCCAACTTTGTCCTTGTCTATTAGAACAATCAATATATATTCTTTCTCACATCTCTTCTTCAGTCCCCTTAAAATAATTAGTCATGTAACCTTCTTTGGTATAGGAAAGGTAATTTGAAGTAACATCTATTGTTTCTAGACAAAAGTTGTACAAGCCAGTATATAATTCTTATACCCTCTTTTCCTCCCATGTTTATTATAAATATATGTGTCAAGATGGATCTTGACATTCTCTGAGTCCCTAGAGAATGATAATAAGCCCATGTCTTCCTCTTGCTCCTCAACGTAGCACATAGTTCCCGGGTTTAGCCTTTGAGATTTGAAAGTTGTTATTGCAGCATAACCCAGAGTAAGCTGACTGATATATGCAAACCTTAATCAATCAACACATGAGAAGGTATAAGGGACACTGTAGAACTAAAGAAGGCTTATAACAGATTTGAAACTATCCTAAAGTCCCAGATGACCAGGGGACTATGAGGAGTAAGGAAGCAACTTGTCTTTTTCCTTAAGAATGCTCATCTAACCACATTCATGCATTTATCTCAAGCAAGGCTGCCTGTTGTTCTAGGTTGCCAGAGCAGTCTCAAGAGAATTTCGAGAAGTGAATTGCCACATATCCAAGGATAAGTTAATGTGAACAACAGGACTCAGCTACTGGCTTCCAGATAGGAGTCTCTTGATTTTTCTTACACGAAGCAGGCTCTGTCACATTTAACAGAGGAAGACAGAGCATCCCATGTATTTGCATTTGTCATTGTTAAAGTGATACACATTTCACACTGTTGACATTACTGTTTTTTGTCAATGTATAATGCATACAGCTCCATGAACTAACTCTTCTCCCTCAAAGATTTAATTAAGTAAATCACATGCCATGACCCTCTTTCTATCTGCTTGATTAGTGTCCAGTAAAAAAATTGATTGTTGTAAAATCTCACACTGATTTATTTTTCCCCAGGGTCTACAGAGTGTATGTTTCCCCATATTCAGTATCTTTGTTGTTCAGGATGGTGGTGGGAATTTTGTGGGAATGCAAACAAAGAATTTGTACTGCTTAGCTATCCCTAGTGATTTCTCTCTTGTTGAATGTCAAAATATCATCCTCTTGTTTCTTACTAGTAACAATGTATCACTGGTCTTTTAGCCAAAATGTATTGTTGTTCCTTTTCCTTTATTCCAGAGACTATAGTATGATGAGTAAGAGTAACAACTCTGAAGCACAACTTCTGGTACTACTACCTACAAACTGTGTAACCTTGGGCATGTCACTTTAGTTTTCTATGCCTTATTCATCGGCTATAAAACAAGAATAATGCTAGTTTCTTTTTCATAATGTTACTGTAAATATTGTATGTGAACATATATAAAGTGCTTAGTATTGTGCCTAGAATTGTATATGTATGTAATAAATATTAACTTTTATTCTTTTATATTTAGCTTCTTGTTCTTACAGAGGAAAATCTGTTAATCATATTGTTATGGTTTGGATGAGAGGTGTTTCCCCAAAAGCTCACGTGTGAAACAAAGCAAAAAGGTTTGGAAGAGAAATTATTGGGTTATAGTCTTAACCTAATCAGTGAATGGATCCCTGATGGGATTAACTGAGTGGGAATGGAGGTAGGTGAGGTATAGCTGGAGGAAGTGGTTTGTTGGGGTCATGGCTATTGAGTATATGTTTTGTATCTGGAGAGTGGAGTCAGTCAGTCTCTCTCTCTCTCTCCCCCCTTCCCTCCCTCCTGATCATCATATGAGCTGCTTACATCTGCCATGCTCTTCTACTATGATGTTCTGCCTTACCTTGAGCCCCAAGGAATGGGGCCTGAAGTTTATGCATTGAGTCCCTCTGAAAGTATGAGCCCCCAAATAAACTTTTCCTCCTCTATAATTATTCTGGTTTAGTCTTTTAGTTGCAGTGGTGAAAAAGCTAACTAAAACACATATGTATTGTACTTGTGCTGGAGATGGAAAAAAAAAAAGGAAAAGAGGAATATCAGTATTTACAATTCATAGTTTTTCAAAAAGAATGTAAAATACATACACTCTTTGATCCTCTAAGAAACACACACACACACACACACAATTTATATTATCAAACTCTTTTCCCCAATAGGTTTTGTTGTTGTTGCTGTTGTTTTTAAACAACCAGGAACAGGGATTGAATTCAGGGACACTTGAACACTGAGCCACATCCCCAGCCCTATTTTGTATTTTATTTAGAGACAGGGTCTCACTGAGTTGCTTAGTGCCTCACTTTTGCTGAAGCTGGTTTGAACTCAAGATCTGCCAGCCTCAGCCTCCTGAGCCCCTGGGATTACAGGCATGTGCTACCATGCTTGGCTGCCCCCATAGTTTTATTGGTGCATTATAATCATATATAATGGTGGGATTTGTTATTATCTTTTCATACATGCACACAATGTAACAATATAATTTTACCAATATCATTCCCCAGTATTTCTCCCTTCCCTCCTCTTTCCTCTTCCTAGTCCCTTTCTTTAACTCTGCTGATCTCATTTCAATATTTATAAGATTCCTCCCCCGCATAAAATGGTTTTTTTCTTGTTTTTTTTTCCTACTTTCCACATGAAACATATAGTCCTTGACCTTGCGAGTTTGGTTTATTTTGCTTAACATCATGTTCTCAAGTTCTATCCATTTTCCTGTCAAGGACATATTTCATTTTTTCTTTATGGCTGAAAAAAACTCCTTTGCTTATATATACAGATATTCTTTATCCATTTATCCATTCATGGACACCTAGGCTGGATTCACAGTTATCAAGACCTTTTTGATGCTAAAAAAAGAAATACCTACTTGAGGTAGGGGACCCTATTTTTTTTTTTTTTTTTTTTTTTTTTTACTTTTCCATTCTCAGTCTCTAACTTAATCCAACATACATAGAAAAATAACTGCCAACTGGAAAATATGAATAAATGATTAAATAACTCCTCCATTTACTCTTCATATCTTAAAATCTCATTACAACATTAGGCCTCTGTGCCCTCAACTACACTTTAAAAGAAATTTCCAATTTTAGCTCCTCATTATATGGACAGCTTGATAAACATACAGATTTCCCACCCAAACTTGGCAAGATTTGATTTAGTCTGACTAAGATAGAACCTAAAAGTGAATCTATTTTATGAGCTCTGTTATGATTCAGATCTGAAATGTCCCTGAAAAAGTGCATGTTTTAGAAGGCGATCCCTAAAGCATCAAGTTTCAGAGGTGGGGCTTTTAGGCAATGATTAGGACTGTAATCTCAGCAGTGGTTTAATCCATTTATGCTATTATTAATTCATTGACAGTTGGATGGATTACTGAGTGGATAGTCAGGTGGGGTATGTCTGTAGGAGGTAAGCCACTGTAGTGATAGCCTTGGACATTGTCTGTCACTGGCCATTCACCAACACCCCACCCACCCGCCCATGCCCGATCCATTTCCACTAAGCAGCTACTTTCCCTGTCATCCCTTTCTGCCTCATCTTGGGTACAGAGCAACAAAGCCAGAGAACTATGGACTGAACATTTTGAAACCATGATCCAAAATAAACCCCCACCCCAAATTATTCTTCCTTTAATTAATTAATTTATTTAAATTAGGCATATATAACATATTTGTATGCACATAATTTCATCAGTTCCATTCCCCCAGTCTTCCTTGCCCTTCCCATCCTTTCCTGATCCCTTTCCCAAAGTTCTTTCTGTTTTTATGAGTTCCCCCTCCTCCCCCCACTCTCTGGTTGTTACGTATGAGAGAAAACATCCATCCCTTGACTTCCAGAGTGATTTATTTCCCTTAACATGACGTTCTTCAGTTCCACCAATTTTCCTGTAAATGACATAATTTCATTTTTAAGGACTGAATAAAACTCTATTGTGTATATATTCATCTATCCACATTTTCTTTATCCATTCATCTGTTAATGGACACCTAGGTCATTTCTTGGTTATTGCAAATTCACTGGTTTACCCAAAAATATGTATCAAGGATTTTAAAACTGATCAGCTGGTCAGTTTTATAAGTTACGGATCCATTAATATCAGAAGTTTAAATTTACATAGTATTCCCTCTTTATAATTTCATACATGTTCTGAGATCAAGGAGGGGTTAACTGCAAAAGACTCTTAGGCTTCCTTTTTTTTTTCTTTTTCTTCAGAGAAACCATCTACAGATAGAACTATGTGTTCCACTTAATGAGCCCTATATAAATTATCATCTTGCTAAAATTAGCTCTTAAAATCCAGCAGCTCTGCTGTACAACGCAGAGGAGAACAGTTTGAGGAGCCAAACTGTTATTTAGATGACTTGTCACCAACGGTTTATTCTTTCACTAATAACAAATTAGTCCATAGATTCAGACATTTGCCAAGTTTCAGTATTCGAAAGGCTGTAACTTATATAAAGCAGACATTTCCTTTGACACACGATTCATCACAAAATGTTGGGTATGAATCACAGCAATCTGTGACCAAATTCCTTGATGCCCCAACTTTTCAATGATTTGCCTTCTCAGGCTAAATTAACTAATTAATTTGGATAAAGTAGGAGGCAGAGTGGATCTAAGTTGCAATGTTCATGACTAACATAAAACTAAGTTGTTTTTTTGTGAGTTACTAGAATTTTTTATGCCAACAGAGATCATCCAAGGTCAAACAGCAAATATGTCCAGATTGAAAAAAAAAAAAAAGCAAATATATATCATTATCTTCATTACTCTTAGGAAAAAATAGTCTCTTAAATCTATATAATTCTGATTGACCTCTTGATAGCAAGTGAGAGAACCAACAAGCTGATCTAAAATATGCCACCTGCTATCTCTATCGCAAAGTCTGTTGGTTTCCTTCATGAAATTATTTGTAACTATTTTATTTACATTCTCATGTATTTCTACCAACCAGCCCACTAGAAATAAATATATATGTCTGTGTGTGTGCATATACATATCTAATATATATTTTGCTAAAGAAAACTTTCATTTTTTGCTTTTGTCCTCAACATTGACAATAGCATTTGACACAGGATAGCTATTCAAGAAATATTTGTTGAAAGAATCCATACCAGCTTACATGAAGGCAACGATATTCATGGCACTGTTGCAGGTACAGAAAGATATCATTTTAATGACTTTGTGAAACATCCATTAGCTTTATACTAGAAAAAATGAAAATTATAGTTCAGGAGGTTCTTGTAATTCACTCAATATCTCTTGGCTTCCAGCACAGTGTCCTTTGTGCTGTGCCACCCTGCCATGGAACATGTGACTTTGATTGAACTCTCAAAGCACTTTTAAAAACATTTTTCCCTATTTAACCAAAAATTGAACCCAGTGGTGGTTAACCCCTGAGCCACTCCCCCAGCTCTTCTTATTTTTTATTTTGAGACAGGGTTTCACTAAGTTGCTTCAGGCCTTGCTGAGTGGCTAAGGCTGGGTTTGAACTTGCAATCCTCCTGCCTCAACCTCCTCCGGAGTTGCTGGTATTACAGTCATACACCACTATACCCAGCTCTTTTCTCTATTTCTCACGAGTTTATAATCCACTTTGAACCTAGCAGGCAGCCATGTTGCATGCCAACAGCATACCATAAAACTTTAACGGAAGCAGATACTAATATAGTTGTTTCTGTTTTGTTGAAGCACAAATTAACAATATAAAAATCTCAATATACAAACCTTAAGAAAACAAGACTCTTTAATGAGGCAAATATTAGTCCTGCAGCCCTGGCTAAGACCCTGGTAAAAATCCACCCTCCATGGTGCACCCTTAGTCAGGTCCCAGACTCCTCAGCCTTTCCTAAGATAGCTGCTGATTCCTCAGGTTAACTTTACTCCAGTTTCCCTCGACTAGGCATCTAATTTCCACCTGGAAGGTTATAGTGGAAAATAAATAAGATTTGTAGAGAATTTTTAAAATCATTATTAAAAGTTTCTCAGCCATTTCCAGACACTTTCTGTACTGTGAGTTTCTCTTGTATCTTTCACATACTTTTGTTTTCCTCTTCTTGTGTATCCCTCTTCATATTTTCACAATTTGGACCTTTTATTGTTGGTGTTACTTCTTTCTTTCTCGCCTCTTCTTCCAGACTCTAGCTAGACCAAAAGTAATATCAAAACAGTAATAACACCTAACACTCTTTTCACACTTACATACCTGGCACTAATGCTAAGTGATTTGTTTGCATTCAAACTCTACCTTGTTCTAGTAGTCTCTGAGGTAGATACATATTGACTCCATTTTATATTGAAGGAAATAGACCCAGCAGCTAACATTGCCAAGTGGACTTCCACTATGTGGCCACTGTGTGGCCATTAAGGGAATAGCCAAAAATGGGCTCTTCTAGGAGGTAATCTGATGGCAACTAATAAAAATTGTTATTCCTCATCCTGTTTTAACCTCTATGTTTTGCTTTCTAACTTTATTAATTTCCCAACCATGGTACCAGCAGAAGAGTAAAAACTGGTCTTGCACAATCCAGCCCACCCTTACCCTTGATTAGGCTCATTCTATCATGGCAAAGAGGTCCAAGAGAGTGTTCCTGCATGGAAATTGTAATACCTGGTCTCAACCGCTTCATCTCTAAAATAAAAGGTTTCTAATATCTTCTTCCCTCTCTGAGCCTGTACCCTTCAAGCATGGGATGCTACAGCCATACAAACTACCAAACCTCTCACAACAAACATTTATGATACATAAAGCCATGACTGGTCACAATGCAACCCCCACCTACAGCCTGGAATACTTTTAATCCCTATTTCTACTGAAAGCTCGCTTCACCCTTCAAAATTCAACTCTCCTACTATCATGTTTTCTTCCAAAAATTCCTCGGTTCCCCACAGTGATCACTTAGTCCTTCCTCTACAATGGTCCCTGATGCACTTTTGCTCCATTGTGCAACATTGCTCTTCATGGATATTTAGTGTCTCCGTAGAAGCCATAAGCATTTCATAGACAGAGACCGTGCTTTCCCTTAGCTTCCTTTCCTAGATATTACTAAAGTCATAATTTGCACATACTTGTACTTCAGAAGCATTCAATTCATTTAGAAAACAGGCAGGAGTATCCACAAGCAGAGACTTTGCCTTCCTGATCTTTGCACCTTAGCATCCGGAAATCCACTATTTATGCTGACCAAAGACGAAATATTTGTCTCCATCACCTCAAAGATTTCAAGTAAACTAGTATGGCAAGTGATTTTCTAAGACAGACAAAATTAAGTTCTCTATTAATTAACACGAAGGACAGTGCTTTCTGAAGTTCACCATTTCTTAAAAGCATTAATTTTTAGTTATTTTGGGTTACTTTTTTCATTTGCAATTGTATTTCATCATATTTAAGGTAGAATGCAAATTAAGAAGTATTTAATATGAATGACTGCTGGACAGGACATAACTGTAAGCTGTTTTTAAACATCCTGTTCTCAAGACACCACTGAATTTCTCTTTCCCATCTCCCTTGTAACCAAGTGGGAATATATGACTGCATTTGGATATATGGAAGAAGGTGATGTAAATATATTCCAAGAATGCTCTTTGAAGCATCCGAGGAAGTAAATCCTGAGCATTATTCTCCCACTACTGAAATGTTGGAGGACACAGGGAGAAATGGTTAGTTACTGGGGGAGGAACTTTGTCCTGTTTGGACTTGATATGGTTAAAAATATGTTTTGGATGGGATTTTGTAATCTATATAGAAGATCTCCATAATCAGATTAGATGATCAATAAGGTTCTGGCCTCTGTGAGGCAGCCATGAGCTTAGCTATGAAGTAGCCTGAACACACAGTGTATGAAATCTAAAATCATTGCCATGGTCCCCCTGATTTCTGATGATCTGATTTTCTCTTTTCTTTTTATTTGTTCTTTTTAGTTAAAACATACACTACTGTTATATTTATGATATATTTATACAAACATGGAGTGATGACCCGATTCTCTCAGATGCTTCTTACTTTTTTTAAGGAGATAATTCCAAAGAATCCTGAGAGACTTGGCACAGGAATGTAGCTCCAGGGAAACGTTTTTTGACTTTCTTTTGTGGATCAGATGCCCATCTTTCCTGTTCTATTGCATTATGCATTCCCCACAATATTTACAGTACTTTTGGCTATTGTTATTCTATTTACTGACCCCCCACCTACAGACTAAGTTTTCTGATGTTAGATAATGTAGACTTTTTTTATTCTGTTTTGTTTACAAAATTCCTAGCATAATGCTTGTTTCACAATGGTCAATAAACCCTTGTGGAAGGAAGAAAAGAAGTGAGAAAACACACTTCAACAAAATGTCCAAACACAAAGATGCTTTTCTGAGCAGACCTACAGGGAGAAATTCCCTTCACCCAACCATATCCTTGTAATAATACATTCCACATCTCCCCATGCAGGAAAGGGGAGCCTGATCCACTGTCCTTCTGTTTCCACCTCTTACATCATTGTCTTAGTATGTGGGCGTGGAAAACTGCACGGGAATCAGCAGACAGTACATAATGCAGCTTACCCAGACCTCCAACACCCACGCAGAGGAGGGAGTGTGGGAAGAATCACAGCACAAACTTCCAGTTCCTGCCCATGTCTATATTAGAACTAGAGACAATTGACCATAGTTGAATGAGACATACATGCAGGATTTAGCAACACCCAGCTCATGCTCACATTTTGCAGGACAACATGAGTCATGAATATAGGATGTACAAAGTCCCATAATGTAAACTTTAAAATGAACCTAGGAAAAATGTCTGGGCTTTGTTAAGAGATTTGATCTCTCCATGTCTCATTTTTATACCCACCACTTTATTAAAACCAGACCACTAATCTTCTAAAATTCAATAATTTTATAAAATTTCACTAAAATATATTTATTTCACATGTAAGTCTTAAACATTTTTATAACAATTATGTAGAGAACTCTCATGGCTATGTTTGGTATGATATTTATAATTTAGACAGATCATAAACATGTTTCCATAATTAGTCAAAACATTGTTTTTCTATACTATGTGATCACTTCTCTCCTGACTTAGCAAGGTGAATAGTTGTGAAAAATCACGTGTGTCAGTGATTTCAGTTGGCAATTAAGTGTTCAAAACTATGTCTGCGGAACATGCAAGATCAGAGTCGATTTGCTCTCCGATTACTTGGAATGCCTTTATTTACCCCTGAAAAGAAAAACAAAATAAAAAATTCAACGCTGGTGGTAAACACCTTGAAAATGGGTAAGAAACATACCCACAGCTGCAGATCTACATGAGATTTACAGATATCAACCACTGAAAGGAGATTAAGGTGAGAGTCCTCTATTAATACCAAAGAACAGAGACCTGAAGGATTTTAGAAAGCAATAGTACTAATTTGCGTGGTGGATTGGGGTAAGAGTCCAGGAATGAAAGAAGATCAGCAGTTCAGAAAACAAGCATATGAACAATATTCCAGATGACAGAGGAGTAAAATAGAAATGAACAAGCCAGCCTCAATACAACCACAACATGAAGGTATTCCACATTGATAGAATGTGTAAAGAATTAAAAAAAAAACCTATAAAGACACAAAATAAAATGGTAAAATAAGTAGTGACAACCATGGTTGCTGGATGGGGCTGTGAGGAGCCAGCTGGCCACTCTCACTGTAGCGGTGTAAAATTGCTTAGAAGGCACTAGGTAGTGAGAGATTGCGGCCTGGCCAGAAACCAACATGTTTGATTGACCCTCAAAGATGTGGCAGTTCCTGCTCCCAAACAGTCTAAGATAAAACCCTTTGCTAGAATATATTGTCAGTTTTATTTCCTTCCCTGTGCATGCTTTAAGAAGCCATGTTATTGGTTTGGTATGCTACAGTTTCTGTGATTTCATTTCAACTGCTAATTGTTCCCTGGAGATTTGGGCCTTGTGTCTGGAATTTTACTGATTCCCAACAAAGGTTTATATTACATTTCCCAGTTAAGAACACTATAAGGATGATTTATACCCCCATCTGTCAGTACTTTCCACGTGACAGAGTAATTTCACTTACCTAATAGGTCTAATATCTCTTTCCTGATAGGCATTTCCTGCGGCTCTCTGTCACAAAGTTTTAATTTAATGCTAACAAGGAAAATCCATATTTTCTTTGTCTCTAGGTAACTACTGGTAGGTTTCTTTCTCCTCTCTTCTTTTTTTAAATAGGCACTTAAAAGATAGCCGATAAATGAGGGGAACATTTTTTTCCCTGACTTGAATGGCCAGTCTGAAAAATACTCCTATTTCTGGGTGCTTCCTTTTCTGTAATGATGTCTACATTATTCACTTATTTCTTTATCCTTTCCACATACATTCACTTATTTCTCCCACCTCCTGACAGAGGCCTACAGACAGAGAGCATAGATGATTAAGGCCTTTGTTGCTGATATCCAAGGACAAATGGTGAATGTTTAAACATATAACAAGATGATGTCAGATAGTGACCAGTGCTAGGAGAGGGTGTGAGAGAGAGAAAAAAAATAGCTACATTTTATGGAGAGGCCAGTGAAGACCTCTGAGGAGGTGACTGAGCTAAAGGATGACAAGAGGGAAGCTAGGGAAATGCATAGCATAAAAACCTTCTAGGCAATGCTAGCTTTGTCTGCAGAGTGACAACATTTTTCTTTAAAAAGAGAAATCTTACCAATGTTTTTCTAGATGAATGTGAAAAAGCAGATGTAGATCAAATATTTATCTAGATGAATAGAAATATAGAAGTGTTTGTTGATTTCTCCTATAATCCTCCAGCCAGAGGAATAATGTATCGCTGATTATTTTTTAATTCATGTGACTAAAATTGATTTTACTTCAAATTTATCTGATTATTGTCCAAACTATTTGAGTAAAATGAAATATCACCAAATAATAAAAATAATTGAGAATCGTTTTCCTTCTTAAACCAGGCCTTCTTGTTTTATTGGTTAGTTTTGCAAGGGGAATAGAGACAGGGGATGGTTTAAGCTTTATTAGGAATCTGTGAAACTGGAGGCTTAATCCAGGATGTTTGTAGAAGATGTTGACAATGACAATTGAGTATGCTAAAATGTTTATATTGTTTCATAGCAACAAATATATGAATCATACCTAAGCATATTGTCCTACCCATTAATAATAAAAGGCTGGATTAAAAAAAAAAAAAAAAAAAAAAAAAAAAAAAAAAACTTCAGTGGACCATTTGAAAAGGAATCATAGAACTTACAGAATAACACAAGGTGCACTGGTTTCTATAAATAATATGATCTATAAACCGCCATTGAATATTTCCTGCTGTACACCAACACAAATAACATGTTCAGAACCAAACATTTCTTTGACAATTAAAGTGGTTCTAGTATCTGCTTTACTTATCCTCATCAAGTTAACACCTTCCGCTCAACTACTCCAGATGCCCTTAAATGACTATCCTATCAGCAGCCACCCGTTGATGTTAATGCCCACCCCTTTTTTGGATAACTTCACTGACTTTATAAGTGGTATTCTGGTTTTGTTTATTTTGTTGTAGGTAGTTGCAGAATGTCTACATAGAAAGGAGTTAGAATAGGAATCCCTTTGGAAGGGTGAGGTTTGGCAAATGTCTTTAAGCTGCTTTTGTGTAAGAAGCACAAGGTGACGGGCAGTTTACCTGATCTCCTGTTGTCTTGAGGTAGAGGTTAGAGCACACCTCTGGAGAGGGGCTGTATTAGTGATCACTGCTTTGCTTTCTTCATACTCCCTTCCTGCTGTTCAGCCTCTGTATCCTGGGTACTTGTTTAGGCAGTTTTGCGGGGGGCTGTAACTAAAAGACCCAACCAGAACAACCATAAAGGAGAAAAAGTTTATTTGGGGGCTCACAGTTTCAGAGGTCTCAGTCCAGAGGCAGCTGGATCCATTGCCCAGGGCTCAAGGTGAGGCAGAACATTATGTTGGAAGAGTGTAGCAGAGGGAAGCAGCTCACATGCTGATTAGGAAGGAGAGGGAGACTCCACCCTCCAGATACAAAATATATACCCCAAAGGTACGCCCCAATGTCGGATCTCCTCCAGCCATAACTTACCTGCCCTCAGTTGCTACTCAGTTAATTCCATCAGTGAATTAATTCACTGATTTGGTTAAGGCTCTCATAGCCCAGTCATTTCACCTCTAAACCTTCTTGCACTGTCTCACACATAAGCTTTTGGGGGACACCTCACATCCAAACCATAACAATATTCCAGCCAACCTAAATTCCTGAATATCCCTTATTTTGTGTTCTTTTTTTTTTTCCTTTCTACATGGACTGCTTTTAATAAAAGTACTTTTAAATCCCTCAAATCTTACCTTTCTAGATCATGTCAATGACCTCTTGTTCTGTGAAGCCCTGTCTAAATCCACAGACAGGGACAGACTCCAAAATCTGCATTCCCATAGCAGAGGTATCTAACTTTTCCTCTCAAAACATTGTGAATTCTTTTATCTTTGTCTTGCCCCTTGGACTCTAAACTATTTAATAAGAACCTTCTTAATTTTATTCTTTCCCCACTCCTAAACCCTTGTATTGATTGTGAAACAAATAGTAAATTAAAATAGAAATTTTAAGTATGAATATTTATCAATATGTTATAAATTATACTAGATTTTATGAAGAGGCATCTAATACTAAATGAATACTCCTCACACAATGGGCACAAAATAGGGCGAAGTTTATCTGGCTTCCATGTATGGCCCCTCTCCTGTGCATAGGCTGGCCTTACTAGCAGGCACAAGGCCATCTCAACAGATGGGCTCCCGCAGTGGCAGCCAACAGATCATGTCCATCAATCATTTTTTCTGTAATCTCCATTCACTTGTGATCTCTTTGAAGTCTCTGTTCTTTTTAAACCCCAGAATCTGGGGTTAAGTAGTTAAATCTGGAACTGTGATATGACCGCAGTAAATGAGACTTTGAGAACTTAGGAGCTGTTATAAAATGAATTTAGTTGTCTATTCAATATATTTGGGAACAGGAAAGCCAAGAATTAAAATATATAATGCACTCCATGTATGATACGTTCACACAAGTATCTTGCATATTATTCAATATTAAGGCAATGTGTATTGCCTTGGCACCTTTTATTTAATGATCCTAGAATTCATCCTACTAAATGAGGCAACATGAATAACAGAGTAGCTAGGAGGCCAGGATGCCAAAAATTTGGGTCATCGCCCTGTTTCTGACTGGGAGGAAATAATCTATCATTTTTATAATAATTGACTTTAATTATAAAATCTTAAGAATTGGCTCCTACTTAAAAGAGAATTAAATACATAATCCACAGAGATGTATATGTCTGAATATGTGTATGTATTTTTACATATTAAAATATAATTCATGTAACCTTATTTAGCCTTAATTACTGCTTCCTAGTGTAACTTCTTGTTGTCACTAGACTCTGGGTCCCTGGAGCAAACATTCTATCTCATACAACTCACTTCTTCACAGCCATTCTTTTCCCAACTCCAGGAAATAATGTGCATGCTTTTAAAGAAATAAATGTGATGTCTTATACAGGCTTTGCAAGAAAGATGTGTTTCATTCATAACAGAAGCAATAATGGCATCAAGAATTTATTTTTATAAAATGCATCTAAACTACCCTATTTCTGAAAACTTCCATCATCACAGATACGCTTCTGCTCTATCAGCCTAGAAAACTTATTTCAGAATCAAGCCTTTCATGCACACTTTTTTTTTTTTTGAGAGAGAGAGAGAGAAAATACTTTAATATTTATTTTTAGTTTTCGGCGGACACAACATCTTTGTTTGTATGTGGTGCTGAGGATCGAAACCGGGTCGTATGCATGCCAGGCGAGCGCGCTACCACTTGAGCCACATCCCCAGCCCTCATGCACACTTTTTTGGTTCACCTAGAACACCAGTTCTCAATAAGTCTCTGTTCCAATTTCACTGCTGCCTGAATGAACTCCAATAAGAAAAAAACAAACAAACAAACTCATGGATAATCACTAAATTTGTTTATCTAATGAAGCAAGAGTCATTGTTCTGTTCAAGAAGCTCTCCATAAATCTTAGTGGTGTGAATAAGTGTTTTCAGAGGAAACCATTCAATGATTTTCTGAATAGCAAAACACCTATTGAGTGTAACAGTTCATTGCTAGCCATTAAGAATTCCACAAGTAATCAGAGCAACAGAAAAGTTTACTTTAGTTCTCTAAAATTTCCCAAAGTGATATATAATATATTCTAGTAAAGTGAACAGCAAAATATCTATAATGTACTTTAAGAAATAAAATTATGCATCTCCTATATTCCCTGTGAGTCCCTGACTGCACACATTTCCCTTCCAGCAGGAAATAAAGGCCAAATTATAGGTTCACACAGTCAAGACACACACACACACACACACACACGAACAAAATAACACAAGCTGGAAACAACAGCCTAAGAAGGAATCAAAACTATATGAGGGACATTTTATAAGCGTTAGTAAAAATGACCAAAAGATCTGAAGAAGAAGAAAAGATGATATAATACAGGAGAAACACATAATAATTAAATTAATTAAGCAGATATTTGGAAAGTAAGAAACAGATGAGAAAATTAATGCATAGGAAAAATGATCCAAAGAAATTATAGAAAATCAAGCAATAGGGAACAAAGCAATGGGAAACATGGAGGAGGCTAAGAGATTTGGAAAATAGATTGAAAGGTTTGTCATATATCTATTTGAAACTGCAGACACAGACAAGAAATATAATGGAAAAAGTAAAATCTTGTTCAAGAAGCCATCTTTTTGTAATATCTAAGATCATGCCATGATTTCCTTAGGCAAGCAGCTACAAAATTTATGACATCATTTAAGCCTTGGTATACTTTAATAAAAGCCACACATCTGTAGGTGTATTGGTGTTCTTCTAAAAGCTGAAATAGCTAGAGAACAGAGAAGCATAAAAATCTTTATTATATTCAGCAAAGAAGTGCTACATTTTATACTAAGTAGCACCTATCTGCTATTATTGTTGGAGGGAGAATTCAGTGGTAGTGGCTTTGCCATTATGAAGTCTGACCTGTAAGTCATACTACTCTAGCATACACCAAAAAATAAATAAATAACACTTAGTTGATTTCATTGGATTCATTCTGGGGGGAATCACAAAGTAAACTAATAAAAATGTATTCCACTATTCTATATATGAGCATCAAATCATTAACCGTGAGTAGTATAGAGAAGACTGCTATTTTGGCCACGAATTTTATTTCCAAAGTAAAAGTTTTCTTTCTTGTGATCCAGAACTCTAGAAGATTCCAGAGAAACATGTTGCGTGGAGTGAAGAACACCCAGGGGACAGACAAGGAAATACTGAACTTGATCCTCTAAGGTAAAAGGCATACCGTATATCAAGCAAATGTGGAGCATTTTACCATTTTAAACATGTGTGGAGTCTGCTCACCAAATCTTTTAAACACACTTTAAAATTGTAAGATTGTTTACTAATTCTTGGCTTTCACCCAGAATTTTACAATTCTGTGTCTAGCACTGTCCTGCCTGGCCTAATGTAGGGAGCATATCACCTTGGTTAAACATGAACTTCTGGGAGAAGCCAGCCCCTATATTACAATATATTTTTCCTCGCCAAGAGCGCACCTCTGTTTTCACTTGGCCATATCTATTAGCAGTTCAATCTCACCTCAAAGACGAACTCTAATAGGTAGTTTGCCCTGATCATGTCACATCTTTTGGCTAAACCAAGTGTCCTCTGCCTCTGTCTATAGCAAAATATCCAGACTACTGTTACCCTACTTCCCATGTTGTCTTGTATATGCCTGTTAACATTTGACTCAGCCACTGCTTTCCAAGTTGAAATTGGGTTTTATTCATCCTGTATCACCAGCACTGAGCATACTGCCTGTCCCCTAGTAAATATTAAAAATTGCACAGATAGATAAAATGCCAACTGATAAGCATTGGATTAGCCTTGGTTAGAGAGATGGATAAGAGGATGTGTGGGTAGATGGAAAGATGGAGGGAAGGAAAACTTCCATTGTCTTGTCTCATCCAATGAAATAATTTTTTTTGGGGGAAAAAAAAGCACTGTGTTCCCATTAGCCTAGAGTCTAATAGAAAGCACGTGTGCAATCTGATTTAAGACAAATTTTATTAATTCTTTTAGAGTCATAACAATAGCTGTTGTTTTTGTTGAAGTTGAAATGATGAATGAAATCCTAGGCCCTCCCCTTGCCAAAGTTACTTGCCAGTAGTACACAAGGACAAGTGCTGGCTTTTTCAAATCCTCATTTAGTTCTGCAGCTGCCTCAGACCAGGTTCTGGCACAATCACTTTCATCTGAGAAGTAAAGCCATCTTTTAAATTAGAGGGTGCAGTGAACTGAGCACCATACCCAGAGGACACGAGTGGAAATCATTTAGAGTTGCCCGATCTTTCCTTTCACTCAAAACCAACACAAAACAAGCTAGTTCAGCAAATTGAGGCTATAAATAATATACAGCACTTCATCATTTCAGTTACCTCTTTGTATAGCATCCAAGATGCCTACAGGCCTGAATGGAGTGGCCTTATTAGAACACCAAAGGGATGGGTAGCCCTAGCTGGCTAATCACAAAACTGCCAAATTGCTACATCAAACGACTATAATTCACTGAATAGGGCAAGTTATTAAAATTCCAGGCTCTCTCCTTGATGTGACCAGAATGACAATAGCAATATAGTCAGGCTTCCTTGCAAACAGCGAAACACTTTGGGAAAGGTATAGGTCCCATTATCTCCTGTATCTATTCTGTGGAAGCTACCCTCCAATAAATAAAAAGCATGATCAGTTTCGTGCCTTCTGTGATGTGACAGCATTTGTGCAGAAGAAAATGTTCCACTCCACAGAAAGCCCCCATAAAAGTTAAGGTCCTAATGTTTGATAAATCATAGCACAGAACTCTGCACTAAAATCACCTTACACAATTAAGAAAAGTGACAGTAAATTGGCTAATTAGCATAAGAGTGTACAAACACTGTTTTCTCTTTGGTGCCATTATTAAACATTCTAAATATAATCATTTCAAATGTAAAATTTACAAATTATTTTCTTTTTTTCTTATAATAAATCTTGGCACCCTTGTGACAAATGCTATAATCCTCACTCGGCAGAAAAGCCCTAAGCTAACATAAAATGAACTTTTTTTTTATGAAACGTATGAATCTAGAAGAGAGGCAATTGAATTAGTCTTGGCACAAGCCTACAACACACTTAGATTGGAAAATTATCAAATTTAACCCAATGAAACTCTGTTATGGTTTAATAAAAAGCAGTTAAAATAAGTTTTGAATTAATCTTTCTTCCTGATCATGGAAAAAATACAATTATGGCAAACATAAAACTCTATAACAATGATTAGAAAATTATTTTGTTCTGAAAACAAATTAGTGAGGATATTACCACCTGAAACCATAATTTGGTATCCGTTAATAATGACAGCCTTTCATTCTGCATAAGTCAGGTTGCAAAGGAAATATCTCAGCCTTGTTTTCTATCTGCACTGTGTCAGCTATGAAAAAAGGTGCTTTTGTTTACTAAAAAGATATTTGAACTAAAAAATTGAATGTCACTGCGAAAGTGGTAGTTGAATTTTTTTCCTAAGTTTTCTAATATAAATATAAATGAATAGACATTTATGTTTTGCAGACAGATGAAACAAATACATATAAAATTAAATATATGAAATAAATACACATAAAATTAATACTTAGATTTAGAAAGGCATTTTTAAATCTATTCATTATATACAAAGTCAACTCAGACTTGAGCTGGATTAAACCATTTCCTAAAGGTGGGAAACTCCTCAAGGTCAGGTGTTGTGGTTTAGATATGATCTGACTGTCTCCTGCAATACTCATATATTAGGAGCTTCATCCCCACACTGCTGAAAGAAGCAATTAATTCTCCTGAACTCTGGTTTGTGCTCCAGAGATGGTTATTACAAAAAGCAAGCCTGGTGCCTCTGTCTCAGGCTTCCTGTCTCACCATTTGATCTCTCCCTCTTGCAGAGGCTTCTCCCATTAAGCTATTTGCAGTGGTGGGATGCAGCCAGAAGGGTCTTCCCAAGAGACTATGCCAGGCTTTTTGGACTTTTAGGGTCAGAAATTTTGAGCTACATAAACCTCTTGTCTTATAAATCCCCCAGTCTCTGATATTTTGTTATAGTAGTGGAAAATGGGTCACTAAAACTGGCCTCTGAACAAAGATATCCAGGAACTTTGTATTTTATCTTTTTCATATTCCCCAGATAAAATACACATCATCAAACAAGAAACAAATTTCCAACCTGTGGGATGTTAATCTTATGGTTATTCCCAAGGGCTTGAAAACTCATTTGCATTTCACCTACATAAACTATATTTTAATTATTTAACCACTGGTTTATGCACTTGTATACTAATTCTTTTTAAATATTATTTAGAACACACGTTTACTAACAAAGACAAAGACAATTTACAAGCTAGATGATTCAATCCTGAAAAGTGACTACTCTATTCCAACTAAACTCTGAGCTTAAAGTATTGCCACTTTCAATCCTAACAAGCTTCTTTTAGGGGTAGTGAGAAGCAGAAATCACCCAAATAATTCTAAAGTTTATTTAGAAGAACATCCAAGAAGTTTTTAAAAATGAAAGCTAATATGGAAGAATTTGTCTTGAATATATTAACATTATAAAGAAGTAGTAACGTGTATAAAGTTCAGAAAGTGAGGCTTCCTTTCCTGGGTCTTAGACTTTAAGCCTGCTTCAAAACAACTTCCTCATCTCAAGATTAAAAAAAAAAAAGTCAGGTTACCTATTTTTTAGTTTTTTTTTTTTTTTTACTTTCTAATATTTGCTTCATTTACAATTTGTGGCTATGCATAGTATGAAAGGGAAATCTCACTACTTTAAAAAATATCTATGCAGTTATTTGAGTAATACATATATATTATCATTTGTTTCCCTGCTGATTAAAAATATCACCATTATCTTGTATAAATACCTATAATTGTATACTAATTGAATAATGGAATTACTATAATTTAATAGGAAATTGAATAAAAACTAACAATAATTGCACTTTTTAAGAATACATAAAGTAGCCGAGCATGGTGGTGCACACCTATAATTCCAACAGCTCGGGAGGCTAAAGCAGGAAGATGGCCAGTTCAAAGCCAGCCTTAGCAAAAGTGAGGCAATAAACAACTCAGTAAGACCCTGTCTCTAAATAAAAAAACAAAATAGGGCTGGGGATGTGGCTCAGTGATTGAGTGTCCCGGAGTTCAATCCCCAGTACTCAAAAATAAATAAATAAATAAACCTAAAAATAAATTAAAAAATAAACAAAATCTAGTCTCATTATAGAATTTTTTACAACTAAAGAATCTTCAATATCTTTTTAGCTTATTAAGTATAAAAGATTCAGAATAGAATATATAATACGAATCAAGTTTTATAAAATGTGTGTTTGTATTTTTATGCTACATAGAGAATAGACACCGAAATATTGTATTAGACTTTTCATTTCCCTCTTTTTTTCTTTTGGTCAGTCTTCTTAAGATTTATGCCTGTGGATATGTCTTTTTCCAACCTACCATATTTTAAATACACTCCCCAAATGAATGCCTTTGTGGTGACTGATGAGGCATTATGTACCCATACATTTTTATTAGACAAATGTCCTTCCTTCATCAACTCAAGTTCTCATAAATTTGAACAGTGCTACAGTGGTTTCTTTTTCTCTCTCTTTTAAACTATCAATTTGTGCATCTGAAAAGAAATTCTTAGACTCTTGAAGTATTAAATTAGGAATCTATATTTTTAGTTCTTGCATAGAGTAAATACCACTAAAAGTAAAAATGCTAATGATTTTAGAATTGATAGACTAAATTACTAGGATTAGCTTGGCCTCACAGTTTCTCATTTTTTCAATATCAGGTCATAGTTAAGTAGTGACCCCTTGCTTAGATTCTAGGCATTATTTGTTTTCCTAATCTATATAAGCAGATTGTTTAATAATTAAAAAAAAAACTTTCAGGAGATTTTACTTCACATAAATAACCACTTACAAAAACAGGAACATTCAATTTCCTAATTCTGTTTTGAGCAATATATTCAGGATTCACAAATCCAAAAATCTTAAATTCAATAATTTTCTCATTATAGCTTTCTATTTTTTAATAGAAATTAAATTAGCTTTCTACAATTGGATTTTGTCCCTAATACATCTAGTATTTAAAAACTAGTCTCTGTTCTAATTTTCCTTCCCTAAAGACCCTGGATTTTGCTATTCAACACTCACTCCCTGACAACATTCTTGTCTGTTAATTTTTTGTTTTTCTATTGTACCCTAGTGGGGAAAATCCCAGTTCTGAAAATTCAAACAGTATGATTTCTGAACTGCTATTCATGGGATATATGAGTGATCAGTTACAATCCTAAAAAAATTACACAAACTCAAAATTTAGAAGCATCACCAATGTATGTTTTCCAGTTCACATTGGACCTTCTGTACATGTTCATCCTGGGACCCTAATACCCTGCAAGGTGCCTTTAATCCTTTGATCTCTTTCAAACTCTCATACCCCCAAAGCACCTATTTGAACCATCTCCACTTCCATTTAATCTCCTACTCTACCAACTTCTGCTTCCTCACAGTAAATATCACAAACTGAATGACAAAACAAACACAAAAAAGGTCTCTACTTCTTCCTCTCACCTCACCTCCTCACTTACCAGTGTGTAGATTCAACATGCATCCCTCACTCTCATCAAAATTGTTTTCGTGCCTAAAGTGAATTGCTCTGGGATAAATCTCCTTTCATTCCTCTGTAAGGACCTGGTTATAATAAATATTCCTTCTTTCTTCTGCATCATAAGCATTGTAATCTTTAATTTTTTGCAATAAGCATTTAAACATGCTCAAGTCTCTTTATATACATTTTTTCTCTTTGCCAAAGTTTTCAAGAGATTCTCTAAATTCAGTTTTTTTCACTTCCTTTTCTTTGATTCACTCCTCAAATTTTGTAATCTAACTTCTTATCGATATTTCACTAAAGATGCCATTTGTAAGACCACCAATAATCTTGATTCTAAATCATATGTTCAAGGTTCAGTAGCAAAGCTATAATATACGCATACCTATTTTTTTTCTGTCACTTTTTGTAGTTCCAGCTTTTATCTGCCTCCCCAAGCAGGTTATGGAAACTCTAATATTACCTTGCCTTTAACTGGACATTAAAAATAAATTATCTGACCTGCCTTGTCTGATAGAAGACCTTCCTAATTTCAGAGGGGTTCTGCCCCATACCCTGGGAGAAAGAATGACTACTACACAGAGAGGCCAAGAAGAATCTGAATACAACTTATTGGGTTTACCCACCCAGTCCATTAGCAATCATGCCTATGCAAGGAAGTCTTCATAAAACCCTGTGACTAAAAGATCTGACCAGAACAACAATAAGGAAGAAAAGATGATTCGAGAGCTCACCATTTCAGAGTTCTTCCTCCATAGAAGCCGGCTCCATTCCTCTGAGCTCGAGGTGAGGCAGAACATCAAAGCAGAAGAGCGTGGCAGAGGGAAACAGAGACACAAACTAGAGCTCCAGATACAAAATATATACCCTATAGCCACGCCCCCCAAATAACCACTTCCTCCAACCACACCTTACCTGCCTCTTGTTACCACTCAATTAATCCCAGCTGGGATTAATTCACTGATTGGGTTAAGACTTTCACAATCCAATCATTTTGCATTGTCTCACATGTGAGCTTTTGGGGGCCACCTCACATCCAAACCATAACAAACCCCAAAGGACAGGGTTTGCAAAGTTTCCTGAGAGCTGGGCACTTGGACCTTCCAGTGCAGTAGACCTTCTGAAAGCTCCCATGCCCCTTCCCTCTTATCTCATCCTCTGCTTCTCTTCAATCTCTATCCTTTCTAATTGAGTTATGCAAATTACTCAGGCAAATCAGCCACAACTGAGGAGGAGGTCAGGCAAACTCCAATTTATAGCAAGTTTTTCTGATGTTCTAGAAGCCCTGACTACCAACTGCATCTGAAGTGGGAGGCAGTCTTGAGTACTGAACTAACCTGTGGCATCTGACACTCCTTCCAGGTCAACAGTTTCAGAACTAAATTAAATTAGAGGACACTGAAGTGGTATCAGATGCAGCATTGCTTGCTTGCTGGTGGAGAGAAATCCCCATCCTTCCAAGGTCTCAAGGTTTCTGTGCTGACCATGGTGTGAGAGCAGAGGGAAAACACTTTCTCCTTTCTGACACACACAGAAGCTTTGTCCCCTTTGGGGCTAAGATGCTGTTCTCCCCACATGTTGCTTTTTTTGTCTGATCTCTCTCTTACCATTTCACAGCATTCTCTTCTGCTTATTCTGTAAAATGCCATATTTCTCAGGATCGATCTCATCCAGATATGGTGCTAGGTTACAAGGCAATTCAGAGCACCTGTATAATGAAATTAAAAATAAGTCAAAAGATAAGAGATGTAATGCCCATGTTTGGTGAAAGGCTAGGCTGGGATCGTCTAGCTGACTGGAGATTTCTAACAGTGTTGTAATTAATCATCATCACTATTGAATATCGGATTGGTGACTTCAATGGTTCTTTTTCCCTCTGTTTTCAATGTAAAAATATGAAAGAAGTGTCACATGTATTTATTATATATTTTTTAAATTTTTATCAAACTAATTAATAATGAGATTGCTTGGACATATTCTACTTGCATTTACTTTTGCAAACAGATCCAGAGCCATGATTCTCAATTAGAGTTGGTGTAATACCCATTTGATTGGTATTGGTGTATCAGAATCATCTCCAAATACCACCTTCATAAGGAGACTTGGATCCTGTCTGTTATCATCAAGCATCTTTGTCATAGGAAGCCCACATTATAGAAAAGAACCAAATATCCATCACAGATATCAAGTTATGCTAGTCAGTTGACAACCACTGATTTAAAGTAAATACATTTATTGTTAGTAGTATGTAATTTCCAGTCAGAGAAATCATAACTAAATTGGTTTCTTCTCATTTTAAAAGGTAGACTTAATAACTTCTAGTTATAAAATTCAGTTTTTAAAGAAAAATCATCTTATAGGATGTGTTTATTGAATTACCAAGTTGTGGATCTGGAATCTATATTGTAGTTACCTATAATAGTAGCATCTAAATCTGATAAAACCTATAACTGTTCTTAGTGGTTAAATAATACATATGTATATGTATTATTTAACCACTTAGAACCACTTCAATTCAGGACACATCTATGTGCTAAGATCCATATTTAGCCTCATTTTACACAGAGAAAAATCAGTGCACAGAAAAGTTACCCAAGTGTTTAAACACCTAATAAGTGGTGGTGTTTATACCATGAACCCTAGTACTAGCATCTGCATTAACTAGTATTCCAATTTTCAACTATCCTTCCATATTTTTTATATTAAGAAACTGACCATAAAGTTTAAACAATTTCTTTGTAAAGTTTACCATCTCATTGTTTCCCATTTTAAATAGGTATACCATTGTGCTTAGTTTGTTGGTAAATATTACAACTCTAAAATGTGCTGCTAGTTTCTTTGGGGGCCCATTAGAGGAAGATTGAAATAATATGCATCTTAATAGACTCAAAGAGCTCATTCAACCTTAAATGCAGTATGGAGTATAACAATATGGTCTGATATTGTGAGTTCTTTCCACAATTATGTGGGTAGGAATCGGAGGGCTTTGTGATAATTCAATTTATTCAAGAAAAAACAAGTCTGATAGCCTTCTATTTGTATTAGAAAGGGAAAGATAATTATTTTATAGAAGATGTTTTTATAATTTAATTCGATAAAATCTATGTCAAGTGCCTTAATATTAGTCAGGCTTCTGTCCGGGATTGAGTAAAAGGCTATACAGAGAGACAACATTTGATAAAGTGGAAAGGTCACTGGTCTAAATATCAAGAATACAAGATCAACTCATTTATGAATAAACTCAGACATGGAGTAAGCTTTTTTTCTTTTTTTTTCCCCCCAAGCCTTTCTTTTCTTACAGGTGAAATGCATGAGGTACCTGGAGTATTAGAAGATTTAACACACTTCTGAACCATCTCCTCCATCATGAGAGGTGATGAGAAGGACAGCCATCACTTAGCTTTACCATCACATGACACACACAGAGCCCAGCAGAATTCCACATCAGCTCACAGGACACAATGCCAACTGCCAACACAGGAACTCAAGTGTTTGGAGGGAAATAAAAGTAATTTTAAGGCTTCCCCCAAGAATTGAATTGACATTGACTACTTAAACCTAGTCTAATCTATATCTAGCTTCCCTTGACTAATTTCAAAACCCCCCACTCATTTCTACTCATGTATTTCATTTACAATCATTGCAATCTTTCCAGGGCTCCTGGCCTGACTGAATTCTACATCCATATGGTAAAGTATTTTTGCTTTGGTATATGTGGTTATAGGGGAGATACCAGGCATGGATTAAGTATAAAGATATTGTCAATGTGAAGATCTGCTCTAATTCATCAGTTCTTTAGGCACTGAATGTGAAATTTAAATATACATTAGTACATTTGTGTTCTCCTTACTCTTTCTTTGTGAGAGTAATGTGGCTCGACTAGCAATTATGGTTGTGTGATTGATTGTAACTTGTCTGTGGCTCTCTGGGACCTTCCTGAAAATGAAATCGACCATCTTTGAGTGATAATGTCAGTGGGATAAAATGTGTCACTGGATAATGGTCTCCTGCTGCTGCATAAATGCCAAGGCAAGGCAAAGGTATTTATGGGGAAAAAGTTCATGCTAAGATTTTTATTTTCAATGCAAAAGAAACTGAATCTGTGGCCAGCTATTGATACTACAGCTTATGCTGGGTATAGGTTTAATGATTGTCTGTAATAGATGTTGAAGACAAGCTATGACAGTCCAGTGATTAATTCTTATGTAAATTCAAAATATGATTGGATTTTAACCTTGAGTTCTTGTGCATTTAAGAAAACTCTACAAATTACTTCCTCAAAAATGAAATACTTCCCTAACTATGATTTTTTTAACACTTCTCCAGATTTTCTTAGATTCTATTAGGCACTTTTAAGATCAATGCATTTTTATAATATAAAAGAAGTTGGCTAGATAATAATAAGATGTTTAGAATCTGTATTAACAAAATGAATTTTTAATGAAAGATAAAAATATAAATATGTCAACGGAACACTGCAATCTCTCAAGTAAACGTAAATTATGTTATCTATGCTATATCTTATATGGATGCACACATATTTTGCAAACATTTAATGAAAACTTCATAATTGTGATTCATTGAGGAGAAAGTCCAAAAAAAATTTAGTAAGAAGTCATATGTGATAATATTGAGTAGTATACTGGTCTTACGCAATTTTCCTTTCTTGAATCTGGCAAAAACATCATACTATTAGTTTTGCATTATACTACAACATTCTAAGATTGGATTTGCTCTGTAGGGAAAGCAGTACAATGAAATATAGCTCTATAACAGAGAATATATTGGCCAACCAGAAGTAATGTGTTAGTGTAGGTAGCACATTTCCTCAGAATACCCTAGGAGAAGAAATTGCCTTGAAGGGTGCTGATATAGTAGCCCGTTCTGAATCTTTTGCTGGTGGCAGTCATTAAAGAGGAAATTGATATAATTTGTAACCAAATATATATGGACATATTAAAAAAAACTATTTTTGTAAACTATCTGAAATAGGTTAGTGGAAGTTAAAAATAATGTTACCATACACACATACCCAGACCATGAAGATGCTGAATTTCAATACATCAACATTTTCAGCTTAGAAATCCAAGGTAGTTCAAGAGTCTGCCTTAACTACTCTGAGGGTGGATAGAAATGTGATAGAAAATGCTAATCTAATTTCTTTGATTTTGATTTTTTTTTATTTTTGTAAAGGCCATTCAGTATATGAATGCACGGACAAAGGAAAAAGCACAATATTTCCATGCTGATTTTGTTAGTCTGTCCTAATGTGTGTGATGCTGAAGATCCAATTGACAGTTTGCATACAGATACTTTTCCACTAACGAGGACAAAAAAAGAAAAAGAAAAAAAGTTTGCAAAAATTCAAAAATTATGTTTCGAAAATTTTCAAACATGAATAAAAACATTTTAGAAATCATTAGTGTTCTACTTATTATTTCAGTGAAAAATGAAAAATCCCACTCAGTTTTAGGCAGAAAGCCAAAATGTCTGTTAAAATAATTCATTGCCTATTTTTATTGGTGCATAATAATTATACATAATAGTGGAATCCCCTGTGACATATTTGTGTATTCACATAGCATTATTTGATTAATTTAATTCCTTAGTATCTTCTCTTGTCCTCTCTTCCCTACCCATGGTACCCTTCCTCTAAACTGCAGGTTTTCCCTCTATATTAATGAGATTTTTTTTCCTCCTCTCCTTTTTTTCTCTCTGCCTCCCATTTTTGAGAGAAAACATATGACCCTTGACTTTCTGATTCTGGCTTCTTTTGCTTAACATCATGCTCTCTAATACCATCCATTTTCTTGCAACTCTTATAATTTTATCTTTTTTATGGCTGAATAAAACTCCATTGTGCACACGTACAAACACACACCTACATACTTGTGATATATGTGTGTGTGTGTGTGTGTGTATATATATATATACACACACACACACACATACATACACATATATGTGTATATATATGTACTGCAACATTTTCTTTATCCATTCATCTGTGTCCACTTAGGCTGAATCATAACTTGACTATTGTGAGTTGTGCTCCTATAGGCAGTGGTATGCATATATCTATAGTATGCTGATTTTTAATTCTTTTGCAGTAAATATAGAGGAGTAGTATAGCTGGAATGGTGGTTCCATTCTTAGTCTCTTGAGGAACCTCCATACTGAATTAGGTAGTGATTGCACTAATCTACGTTCCCATCAAGAGGGTATAACCATTCCTTCTTTGGGGCATCCTCCCCAGCATTTATTGTTATTTGCATTTTCAATGGCTGCTAACTGGAGTGAGAGGAAATCTAGTGTAGTTTTGATTTGCATTTCCCTGATTAGTAAAGACACTGAATTTTTTTTTTCATACATTTGTTGGTCATTTGTACTTCCTCTTTTGAGAAATGTCTATTTAGATCATTTTCCCATTTATCAATTGGATTATTTGTGGTTTGGGTTTTTTTGGGGGGGAGTAACTTATTTGAGCACTTAATAAATTCTGAACATTATTACTCTGTCAGAAGAGTAATTGGCAAAGATTTTCCCTCATTCTGTAGGCTTTTTGTTCATGTTCTTAACTGTTTCCTTTGCTGTGCAAAAGCTTTCTAGTTTGTTGTGATCCCATTATGAATTCTTGATTGGCATTATTTCCTAAGTTTTACGATTCCAATTGAAGAAGTCATTGCCTGCATCTATACATTAGAGATTCCCTCCATATTTTCTGCTGGCAATTGAAAACTTTCTGGTCTTATTCCTATGTCTTTGATCTAGTTTGATCTGATTTTTGTGCAGGATAGAGATGAGAATATAGTTTTATTTATTTACATATGGATATCAAGTTTTCCCAGCATAATTTGTTAAAACAGACTTCCTTCACTCCAACATACATTTTTGACACTTTTGTCAAGGTTCAGATGTCAGGATCTGTGTGGGTTTTTCCTTGTGTATTCTATTCTAGCCTACTGACCTTCATGTTTGCTTTTATGCCAATACCATTCTGATTTTGTTAATATAGCTCTGCAGTATAATTTGAAATTTAGTATGATGCCTCCAGCGTTGCTCTTTTTGCTCAGAATTGCTTTAGCTCTACTAGGTCATTTATTCTTTCCTATGAATTTCAGGACTGTTTGTGGGTTTTTTGTTGTTACTTTTATTTCTGTGAAAAATGCCATGGTATTTTGGTGGGAAGTATTCCTGCCCTTTCTTTTTAATGGAGCAATTTGAGGAACATTGTAATTAATTTATCTTTAAAGCTCTTTTAGAATTCAGATATGAGTGACTCCATCTTGTCCTCAGCTTTTCCTTATTAGAAGACTTATTATTAATGCTACAATCTTATAGCCATTGGTGTGTTTAGATTTTCTATTTATTCTTACTTCAGATTTAGTCTAAATATATCAATCACTTTTTGTAACTTGGCCACTTTAACAATATTAATTCTGTTTATTCATGAATATGGGAGCTCTTTCCATCTTTTTATCTTGTAGTGTCTTCTTCTGGTTCCATTTTCAGTGTTCCATAATATTCCTTGTAGACGTGTTATTTCTACGTATTTAAGTTTTATAGATTTTTATTATTAGATACTTAATTTTTGAAGGTATTGCAAATGAAATTGTTTTCCTGATTTCCCTCTTAGCAAATTCATTATTAGGGTATAGAAATTCCATGGACTTTTGCATGTTAATTTTATATTCTGCTACTTTGCTGTATTTGTTTATCAACTTTGAAAGGTGGTGAAGATTTTTAGGATCTTCTAATATAGGAGTATATCTGCAAGTAGTGATAAGTTGACATCCTCTTGTCCTATTGGTATCCCTTTTATTTCCTTCTCTTGATTAATAGCTCTGGCTAAAATTTCAAATATTATAATAAATAGAAGGGCAAGAGTAAACATGGTTGTTTGTTCATTATATAAAAGAAATTCTTTCTGTTTTTCCCCATTCAGTCTGATGTTGGCTTGGGTTGTCACATATACTTTTTATGACGTCAAAGTATGTTCCCACTATCCCTAATTTCTTCTGGGTTTTTATTATGAATTGGTGATAAATTTCATTGAAGTCTTTTTCTGCATCTTTTGAAATGATCCTGTGAGTTTTATTGATGGTTCTATTTATGTGACATATCATGTTTATGGATTTTTTGTATGTTGAACCATCCTTGTATCCCTGGAATGAAAACAACCTGACCATGGTGTATAATCTTTATAATGCATTATTGGATTCAATCTGCTAATATTTTAGTAAGGATATTTGCATCTATATTCATCAAGGATATTAGACTGTAGTTTTTGGTATCAGAGCGATACTGAATTTGTAGAATGAGTTGAGAAGTATTCCCCCCTTTCTTTTTAATGGAGCAATTTGAGGAACAGTGGCATTAGTTTGTCTTTAAAGCTCTGTTGGAATTCAGATGTGAATCCATCTTGTCCTCAGCCTTTTCTTATTGGAAGACTTTTTATTAACGCTACAATCTTATTGCTATTGGTCTGTTTAGGTTTTCTATTTATTCTTACTTCAGTTTTGGTAGGTCATATGTGTCTAAAACTTTATCCATTTCTCCTAAATTTTCCAATTTATTTCAATGTAAGTTTTCAAAATAATCTGTGATGATTTTTTGGATATCAATGATGTCTGTTTTTATATCTCCTTTTTCTTTTGTAATTATAATGATCTGTGTTTTCTATTGAGTTCTTTTGTTCAGTTGGGCTAAAGTATTATCAATGTTGCTTTTACTTTCAAAGAACCAGCTTCTTGTTTCATTGATCTGTTTTATTGTTATTCAATTTTCTATTTCATTAATTTCACCACTAATCTTTATTTTCTTCCTTTTACTAAATTTGGAATTGCTTTGTTATTATTTTCTTGATTTTATTCTGTAGGCACTCATAGCTATAAACTTTCTGTTAGAACTGCCTTTGTAGTGGACCACAGGTTGTGGTATGCTGTATTTCTATTCTCATTTGATTCTAAAATGTTTTTAATTTCTCCTTGAGTTTCTCCAATGTACTACTCATCATTCAAAAGTCTACTGTTGAATCTCCATGGGCTTATCTTGTTTTTGTAGCTTCTATTGGTGTAGATTTTTTTTCTCAAGTTTTCATTGGTTCTTTTTAGTTTTACATAAAATTAGGATTCATTTTGACATAATTATAAAAGCATAACAATTCAACTCACACAGTTTCCCCCTTTTTCCCTCCCCCTATTCTCTTCCCTCTACTGAACTCTACCTATAAAAATCTACCTATCAACCTATAATATCTTTTTAAATTAGTGTCTTGTGGATATACATGATGGTGAAATTCACTTAGGTATATTCATATAAACACATAGGAGAATTAGGTCAGGTTCATTCCACTGTTCTTCCCTTATCCCATTCCTCCTCCCATCCTTCAATCCCCTTCATCTACTCCACTAATCTCCCTTCTACTTTGATGGAATCCACACACACTTTCTCTCTCTCTCTCTCTCTCTCTCTCTCTCTCAATCTCTCTCTCTCTCAATCTCTCTTTCTCTCTCTCAATTATTTTGGAGTAATTTCTGCATATAAAAGAATTGGGGTCTGGTTTATTTCATTTAGCATAATAGTCTCTGGTTTCATTCATTTGCCAGCAAAAGCCATAATTTTATTCTCCCTTATGGCTGAGTAATAATCCATTGTTTACATATACCACATTTTTTTATCCATTTATCTGTGAATTGCATCTGGTTCCATGGTTTTGCTGTCAGAAATTGTGCCATTAGAAACATTGATTTGAGTGTAAAGTGCCTTTACTAATTTCATGATGAGATGATTTATCTATTGATATTCAATGTATCTCTATTAAAAGAGGTATATTGAAATCACCCAGAATTATTGTACTGGGTTTTATCTGGACCTTCATGTTAAGTGGTCTTTAGGTAATTAGATATTCAGACATTTGGGACATAAATAATTGCAATAATCTAAACTTCTGGTTGGATTGGTCCATTTACCGGTTTATAGTGAACTTCATTGCTTCCTCTAATTTTGATTTGAAATCTGCTTTACCACATATGTTAGGACGTTCCCCTTCTTGCTTTTTTGTTATAATTTTATAGAATAATATTTTCCACCCTTTCATTTTCAGTCTGTTGGTGTCTTTGCCTATGAGGTGTGTTGTTTTGTTTAGTTTTGTTTTCAGACAACAGAGTTGGGTCTTGCATTATAAACTAATCTGCAGGCTGCATTTTTTAAATTGGAGAGTTGCTGTTATTAACATTCAGTGTTATTACAGAGAGATGTTTATTTCTTCCTGCTATTTTGATTCATTTCAAATATTCGATATGATTCAAATTCTCCTGTGCTTACCTATTCTTGTAATACAATTCTTTCCTGAGCTCTCTTGATTGTTATTTTCTTCTACTTTTGTGTCTGTGTCATTTAATTATCTTCTGCAATGCTGGCTTTGTAGTCAAGAATTCCTTTAGTTTATGCTTACTTGGAGACTTTTATTTCTTCTAAAATTCTGAAGGATAACTTTGATGGGTATAACAAACTTGGTTTGGTGTTCTTTTCTTTAGGGCTTGAAATACATTTTTTTCTAAGTCATCCTGCACTTAAAGGTTTCTTTTGAAAAAAATCTAAGGAATTCATATTGGTTTTCCTTTGAATGTGACTAATAGATTTTAAAATGCTTTCTTTCATCTGTAATTTTGGCATTTTAATTATAATGTGTCATGGAAAGATTCTCTATTGGTCTTGTCTATTTGAGTTTCTAAATACCTCCAATATCTGGATTTCTATCTCATTCCCAAGGTTTGAAAATTTTTAGGCTGTTAATTCAATGAAAATGTTATCAATGCCATTAGCCTACATCTCTGCACTTACTGAAGTTTCCAAGTCTTAAGTCTGTTCTTTTAATGTTTTCCCACAGTTCTTTGTATTCTTTTTTATTGTTCTAATTATTTATACATGACAGTAGAATGCATTTATGCACTTTGACACATCGTAAATAATAAAATATAATTTCTGATTTTTCTGTTGTACATGTTGTAGAATTACACCAGTCATGTAGTCAAATAGGTACATAAGGTAATACTGTCTGTTTCATTCTATTTTACTTCTAACTCCCATACACCCTCCCTTCCTTCGCTCCCCTCTATCTAATCTACAGTAACTCTTTTCCTCCCTAGCCCTGCAACCCTTTATTATGAATTAGCACCCTTATATCAGAGAAAACATTTGGCCTTTGGTATTTTGGGATTGGCTTATTTCACTTAGTATGATATTCTCCAGCTCCATCCATTTACCAGCAAATGTCATAATTTCATTCTTCTTTAAAGTGGAGTAATATTCCATCAAATATTTATACCACATTTTCTTTATCCATTAATCTGTTGAAGGGCACATTCTGATCATAAGTTGTATTATGTTTTTCTTTAATACTGACTGAATGTTCAAGGATAGCTCTTTTGTCTTCATGCTCTGAGATTGTCTTGTACCTATTCTAATCTATTGGAGAGAATTTCAAATAAAACTTTCACTTGATTTATTGAACTTTTCATTTCCAATATTTTTGTTTCTTTTTCAGAATCTCTTCACTGAAGTGTTTTTAATATCCTTTGTTTTCTCCCTAATTCATTCCCTAGAGCTTTTCTTTTAATTCACCAATCACTTTATCAATCAACTTAATGAATTGTTTGGGATTTCATTTATTTCAGTATCTTTGGATTCAGTTATTGTGAGTTGGAAAACATATGGAGATGTTTTGTTGGCTTGCTTCTTCATGTTTATGGAAGTTCTGTGCTGTGCATATATTTATTGTGATCAATCCTCTTCTTCTATTATGTAAGAGCTATATAATGAGCAGCTGTCTCTTTAAAATCTGCCCTGATCTGGAAATATATTTTGGCTTTAAAACATCCAATTGGTGTAATCAGGATGGTAATGTCAATTACAAATACCACTTTGAGAGGACAGAGTAACTTCCAATAACAATAAATACTTAATAACAAAACATATATCAACATATATTTAAAACTGTATTACTAATGAGCTCTACAACTCTATTAGTCAATGAGAAAAATGGGTAAGAAATAATGTAGAAAGGTTAAGTGTTAATTATAGAATATGTGATACTAAATTGTATTGGGTAAAGTGACAAAATAAGGAAAATGGAGGAAAGGGTGGGTGAGAGAATAGAGATAAAAGATTAAATGAGGAGAGAAGGAAAGATGAATGAAAAAGAAATGGAATGAAGATGAGATAGAAGAAAAGCAGTATCAAGAAAGAATCCAATTGACAAAACACTTACAACTAGATAGAACTCTAAAGAAACATGTAATGAGAGATGATACTAGAAACTACTGTACATAGAACAACTAATACAACAGCAATCATAAAAATATTCAGTATCTTTCTTGCTGAACTTTTTTTAATGACTTCCTTTGTCTCTAGGATTTTTACTTTAGCATACCCAGCTATGAAGTTGCTTGTGTGATGCAGTCATCACACTATTTGTTAGTTCTAAAGTTCTGACTCAAATCAAACTTGTTAGGGAAGTCTGCATGCTAAACTCTGCCCCCTCCTTGATCAGCAGCAAGCATGGGCAGAAGACTGACCATTTCAGAGTCAAGCTCTCCTTCAATGTGGCTGTGCTATTGGAACTGCAGATCAGAGTACAACTCTGGAGGTGCAAGTGGCCATCCCTTTTACCTAGGTAGCCCTTGGACTGATCTATATTGCACAATAGCCTTGTTCTGAGATCCTCAATCTGTGTACTGTGGGGGAGCTACACAAGAAGTACCAGATCACAGCCCAGATCTTCCATACCCTAGGATACGGAGGGCATAGGGCAAGTGGTGGGACCCAGAGCAGGATGCTGCAGGTTGCTGCTTTCCTTTCTGATCCATCCCAGTTTCACCACCTGTTGGTGTCAATCCTTATACAAGAATTCAGACCATGAGTTTTAAAAGAAAGCCCCTTTTATCTCCTCCTCTACTCTTCAGATCATAGATTGATAGCCATATTTCTTAGTCAGCTTTTTCACTGCTGAGACCAAACAACCTGACAAGAACAATTTTATGGGAGGAAAATTTATTGGGGGGCTACCAGTTTTAGAGGTCTCAGTCATTAGATGGTCAACTCCATTTCCCAGGGCATGAGATGAGGCAAAATGTCATAGAAGAAGGGCACGGTTTTGTTATGTGGGTGGAGACATGATATTAGAAAGCTGAGAGAGAGAGAGAGAGAGAGAAAGAGAGAGAGCACCAGTGAGATCTACTCAACAAGTATAAAATATGTATCCCAAAGGCATCTCCCTAAGAACCCACCTCCACCTACAACCTCCCTACCTATAGTAACCACCTAGTTAATCCCTTTCAAGGGACTTATGCACTAATTAAGTTAAATCTCTCATAACCCAATCATTTCACCTCTAAACTTTCTTGCATGGTCTCATGCAAGCTTTGGGGGGACACCTAAATCTAAACCATAACAAGGAGCTTCCCCCAGGATCCATGCCACAGAGTCACTCCTATTTTCAAATTGAGCCATGGCTTGGGTGCCCACTTCTTCACTGAAAAACAAACCACAGTGGCCATTGGGTCCTAGCTACTCAAAAAGAACATAACAAGAATATAAAAAGGAATTAAAAATAGAGAGGAGGGCTAGGGCTAGGGCTCAGTGGTAGAGCTCTTGCCTAGTATGAGTGAGGCACTGGGTTAGATACTCAGCACAACATAAATGTAAATAAGTAAAATAAAGGTATTGTGTCCATCTGTGTGTATATATATATATATATATATATATATATATATATATATATATATATATATATCACAAATACAAAATGTGAAAACTGCAGGGATTTCTAATCTCATCCTCAGGAAGTCTGAACACTTTTTATTCTGGTGCAGCTTCCTCAATTTCATTAACTCTGCGGGAAAATGCCTGAACTCTTCAACGCTAGTTCACTTCACAGTATCCGTGTTTTTTCTGCTCCATCGGTGAAGTTCCTGGACAATGGAGCCTGCTTTTCTTAAACTCACTGAGAGACTTCCTTTCCTACCACTGGGGGAGCTTCCCCTCCGGACTGA
Source organism: Marmota monax (assembly GCF_021218885.2). Lineage (NCBI taxonomy): Eukaryota > Metazoa > Chordata > Mammalia > Rodentia > Sciuridae > Marmota > Marmota monax. Next base: position 582,492 of record NW_026695197.1, on the reverse strand, counting down.
GTCACCCTGCACCAGCTGCAGCTATTCTTTTATTAATTCTCTTCCTATTCTAAGCCACTTCTAAAACCCGATAGGCCTGGTTATCCTTTCTGAATTGCCTTCCAGCATTTTCTCATGGCCATTCTACAGCGGCATGCCACAGCAGAACTCCTGTTTGATTCCGTTTCAGCGAGCAGCTACCATATGGTGGGTTCTTCTAGTTCACCATTTCCCAGAATCCCTCTGTCGCCTCTTTAGAATCTTACCTGAATGCTCCTATCTTACAGGATTTGAGTTTGGTAGGATCCCAGCCACAGCTGCTCATTATTTTGCCTTTATCTAATTATACTACCTACCACCCACGCATGCCTAAGTCTGAGTATCAGAACTTATGGTCATATATAAACTTTATTATTTAATTGGTTATTACTTCCTTCTCAAGATCATCTATTAGCATAAGAAACTTTACAAAAAGCCTGGATCAAAACAATCCACTGACTGAAGAGAGAGAAAATGCCTAGAGTTGTAGTAAACCCAATTTGGATTATACTGGTTCCAATATGAAAAATCCATATTTGTAGGTTAACATCATGTGTGGTGTTGGGCTAAATTATTGGCACAAATGCAAGGCAGGAGAAATGAAACAATTTGTGATTCAGATCTTAGTTTATATTGTTTAAAGTCAATCTCACAACCAAAGTTTGCCTTTCCATTACCATACTACTCTATCACTTATGTTTCATCTTTGAAGTTATCAATAATTGTCATGGGGAAAATTCTGTGAGGACTACCATTTTTGCTTAATTTCTATGTTGATATTTTATTGTTCTTAAATTTGAGTGAACAATTATCTATATGAAATAAAATGTTCAAATAAATGAAGAAAGTAATTGCACCTTTTTGACAGACACCTACCCACTTTTATGACCCCATCAAAGATGTTAAATTATGAATCAGAATAATCACATGATGTTAAAAGTGTAACTAATAATATAATCAAGTTCTGAAACAAGATAGAGTTTCATTGGTTTAAAGTGTTTTCTGGCTAGAAGATAAGGTCCTACAAAGATATATTGAATCTTTCAAACCAATAGTTGCATTTAAAATTATAACCTAAAGAACAGAATTAAAAAATAAAATGTGTCATTGAAATGTACTGACTTAATGCTAAAGTAATAGCATTGATACAAGTGCCATTCTTACCTACAGGTGAGATAGTTTCTAATTTGAGTGGTATGGTTGGAAAAATATAGGAAGGACATTGATCCATTAATGAGTCAATCACTCCTTTATGTCAAATATTTCCTGGTTTTTCCCCATTGTTTTATAACCCTTGGAATAAGAATAACTCTACAGAGAGCAGTATATTACATTTCAAAATTGGTTAAATTTTATCAAACATCTTCTTGTGTACATAAACTACTAAGAATAGCCCAGCAATCTTAAACCTTAGGAGATTGGTGTGAGAATTATTAAGGAAAACCTTTAATAACCCTTTCCCCCCCCCTTCCACCTCTCAAGAAAACCAGGGAAGATAAAAAATGGAGGGAGACACTGAGTCAGAAGGCAGTAGGACCACAGTTCAACCTCAGAACTACAACTTTTTCCATTAGCTAATCCTCCAAACATTTTCCATTCGCTGAGCTTTATTCTTAAATATATATACAGTCAACAAGAGCATTCTAAAACTGCAGGTAAAAAATCATGAGTTTTGCCTTTTCTAGACATTCCTTGATAAGAAATGTCTCTGAGATAAATATAAAGATAACAACATTATAGAGAACATAATGTCAAGAAGAAATGATCACTCAGCAAGTATTTTAAAATTCGTATTTTTGTAGAAAGATAGCTTATTAGGATATATTGTACTAAAAAGTCCCTGGTGTCTATTGACAGAGTACTTAATGTACTTAATGTCTTTTCAGCCTGGATAAAGGAAATTTTAATTAACATTCATAAAAACACAGGCTAATATTTAATAAACACTGACTTTCTACGAATCACTATTTTAAATTATTTTCGTGCTTTATTTTCTTGAGGCACAGATATTTGACATTTTCTATTAATTTCATTAAAGAATTTAAAAAATAAATAAAGCCTCATGCATCAACACCCCAATCTCTTTGTGATGTAAACTTGATAGGTCTTTTCCATTATAAAGATTTTCTGTTAGTTGTACCTTGTGCGGGTTTCTACACTTAAATTGCATATTCTAACACTTATGCTAAAGTCAAGCTGTTTCCATCTGTTTAGGCTACACATTGCATCACTTAGCAGTATAAAAAGAGCAGTTTTCTTACACTCCTGGGACAAAAATCACACCGAATTCATAAAAGATCCAACACATAAAAATTCATTTCCTGAGTGGAAGCAGGACAACGTCATGTAGCAAAAACTATTACTTTTTCATAGTGTTTATAATAAAGAAGTCAAGCAGCCCCATAGCCTTCAGGACTGGACACCTCATCACTTTGCTGGAGCTCATTCACTGTCAGTCACAGCATGTAGAGTTAATTTCCCTGAGCATTGTTTCACTGAGCACCAGAGGGACCCTGTCTGTGACTCTGTTCCACATGCTATGCTAAAGAAAATCCCCTCCCCACTTATATGTTCTCTGAATGGAATGACGGTTCTGGAATGATGGAGGACAATTCAACTGCCATCTCACTGGGACTCTTCTCTCCCCACATAAGCATCTAATGGGGACTGACAACAGTCTCCCGTCAGCGGCTGTCATCCTGCCAGTTCGGTTGGCTTCAAAATCCAAAGGTTATGGCTCCTGCAAGAATTTCAGCATTGTGATAGCTCCTCCAACACCTCGTGGATTTGTCACCTCTGAAGCTAGGTCATTCCAAGAGCAGTTTCTACAAGAATTGTGCCGCTGTGAAAACATGACATTGTGCATTTCTGTATGCACAGCAGTCCTGATGACTGTTATCTGCTGAATTGCAGGAGCTGAGGCTTATTAAAATTCCCAGGAATCATTCACTGGCAAAAGGCTATATTTAACCCTTTCGAAAGTATTTTTTCAGAACACCCTATTGTGGGTAAAATAATCTTTAGGTGGCAATAGAATGAGTATTTGGGAAGTGCATGCAATTTTTATTTGGCAAATTCTTACTCTTTCAGAACCTCATGTCATTTCTATTCTAGAACCATCTGACATTATCTTTGTTCCTCTGATCTTACAGAAGTAGATAATATAAAGAACCAGCTGACTATTCAAACACTGGTACGCTAATGTATTGTGACAGATTGAGAGATATTATGTAACTCATAATATTTTTTAAAGATTTGTTTTTCAAAGGTTCTACAGTACTCAATGCGTGTTTAAAAAATAAAAGGAGAGAAGGAAGAAGAAGACAGGAATAAAATAAGAAAGAAACAGATAAGGAAGAAGAGAGGGAGGTATTATACTATATGGTACTGGAACTAAACTGCTGGGTTTGAATTGCACTTTGTTTCTCGCCTGTGGGCAAGTTATTTAATCTCTAAGACCTCAGTTCATGTCCCAGCATATATAAATTTTGATGCTTCTTCTAACTCTATGTGAAAGCTTTTCGTCCCAGCTAGGAGCATCTTTTATTGAGAGAAGTAAATTTAATTTCTAAGTAAAGGTGATTTGTAGATTATTCCAATTATATAACAAAAATAAAAGAGAATCTTAAGTCCACATCAGCATGTAATTGGGACTGCTATATCAATAATTAGTGGTAATACCAATCAAAATTGGGAGAGAGTTAAATTGAAAAAAAAATTACTTGCCTTTTATTTTCAGTTAGTGAAAGTGAAATAACGGCAGAAAATTAGAAAAGATAAATATTAATATATATCTGTTGAAGTTAGTACCATATAGAAACATAAAATGTTTTATGTATTTTATGATTCAGAATAACTGAGTCTTCTTAAATCAAAGGAGAAATATAATTTAATATCTAACAGATTATACAGGAGAAATGGTAAGCATAACTTAAGGCAGTTATTAAAAGCATTAATCTGAGGGAGAAAGAAGAATCAATAAAGAGAACATGTTGAGCAAGGTGATGAGAAAAGAGGGAATTTTTATCCTTTTTCAAACAAAAACTTAAAATGTGAACTTAGTTATTGGGGTTGTCTACCTTAGTATCCTTCAACTATTCTGTCTCACCTCCTTTTTTTTTCCTTTTTTAAAGTTTGTTTATTTAAGGTATACATGAGAGTAGAGTGTATTTTGACATGTTATACATACATGGAGTATAACTTATTCTAATTAGGATCCCATTATTTTGGTAGTACAGGATGTGGAGTTTCACTGATTTTGATTCATATATGAACATTAGGAAAGTTACCTGATTCATTCCACTGTATTTCCTATTCCTACCTTCCCCTTCATTCCCCTTTGACTAATCCAATTAACTTCTATTCCCCACCCTGCCTTGTCAGGTGTTAGCAGCCCCATATCAAGGAGAATACTCACACTTTGCTTTTTTTGGCATTGGCTTATTTTACTTAGCATGATAGTCTCCAGTTCCATCCATTTATCAGAAAATTCCATAATTTCATTCTTCGTTATGGCTGAGTAATATTCCATTGTGTATAGATACCATATTTTCTTTATTCATCTATTGAAAGGCACCTAGGTTTGTACCATAGCTTAGCTATTGTGAGTTGAACTGCTATAAACATTGATGTGACTGTGTCACTATGGTATGCTGATTTTAATCCCTTTGGATTATACCAAGGAGGGTACAAACAGGTCAAATTGTGGTTCTCTTCCTAATTTTTTGAAGACTCTCCATGCTTCTTTCCAGAGTGGTTGCACTAATTTGCAGTCCCATCAACAATGTATGAGTGTATCCTTTTCCCCACATTCCGGCCAACATTTATTGTTGATAATATTGTTGATTGTTGCCATTCTGATTGGAGTGAGATGAAATCTCAGTATAGTATAAATTTACATTTCTCTGACTGCTAGATTTTTTCATATATTTGTAGACCATTCTTATTTCTTCGTCTGTGAAATTCTTCTGCAAAGGTCTTTGCCGATTTATTGACTGGGTCATTTGGTTTTTGTCTGTGTGTTTATGTGTTAAGTTTTTTGAGTTCTTTATATATCCTGAAGATTAACGCCCTATCTGAGGTGCAGGTGGCAAAGATTTTTCTCCTATTCAGTGGGCTCTTTTCATATTCTTGACTGTTTCCTTTGCTGTGAAGAAGCTTTTTAGTTTGATACCATCCCACTTATTGATTTTTTATTTTATTTCTTGTGCTTTAGGAGTCTTATTAAGAAAGTTGGTTTCTAAGTTGACATATGGAGAGTTGGGCCTACACTTTCTCCTAGTAGATATAAGGGTTTCTGGTCCAATGCCTAGTTCCTTGGATCACTTTGAGCTGAATTTTTGTGCAGGGTGAGAGATATGGGTTAAATTTCACTAGGCTACATATGGATTTCCAGTTTTCCCAGCACCACTTGTTGAAGAGACTATCTTTTACTCCAATGTATGTTTACAGTGCCTTTGTCTAGTACAAGATAACTGTATTTATGTGGGTTTGTCTCTGTGTCTTCTATTCTGTACCATTGGTCTTCATGTCTATTTGGTGTAACTCTGTAGTATAATTTGAAGTCCAGTATTGTGATGCCTCCTGCTTCACTTTCTTCACTTTTCTTGCTAAGGATTGCTTTGGCTATTCTAGGCATCTTATTTTTCCAGATGAATTTCATGATTTATTTTTCTATTTCTATGAACATCATTGGAATTTTGATGGGAATTGTGTTGAATCTGTATAGCACCTTTGGTGTTATGACCATTTTGACTGTATTAATTCTTCCTATCTAAGAGAATGAGAGGTCTTTCCATCTTCTAAGGTCTTCTTCAATTTCTTTTTTAGTGTTCTGCAGTTTTTATTATGGAGATCCTTCATCTCTTAGTTGTTTTTTTTTTTTTTTTTTTTTTTTGAGGCTATTGTGACTGGGATGATTTTCCCAATTTCTCTTTCAGCTGATTCATCGTTGGAGTATAGGAATGCAATTGATTTATGGGTGTTTTGTATCCTGCTACATTGCTGAATTTATTTATGAGTTCTTGACATTTTATGGTGGAGATTTTTGGATCTTCTAAATATAGAATCAGGTCATCAGCAAATAGGGATAGTTTGAGTTCTTCTTTTCTATTTGTATCCCTTTAATTTCTTTCTTTTGCCTAATTGCTCTGGCTAGAGTTCCAAGGAAAATATTGAATATAAGTGGTAAAATGGACATCCCTGTCTTATTCCAGTTATTAGAGAGAATGTTTTCAGTTATTTTCCATTTAGAATGATATTGGCCTTGGGCTTACCATATTAAGCTTTCACAATGTTGAGGGATATCCTACTATCCCTAGTTTTTCTAGTGTTTTGAAACATGTGTGGATGCTGTATTTTGTCAAGTGCCTTGTTTGCATCTATAGTATAATCATGTATTTCTTACCTTTAAGTCTATTGATGTGATAAAATAAGTTTATTAATTTTCATATGTTGAATCAACCTTGTATCCCTGGGATGGACCCCACTTGATCATAGTGTGCTACCTTTTAATATGTCTTTGTGTTTTGCCAGTATTTTATTAAAAATTTTTCCATCTATGTACATCAGGATGTTGGCCTGAAGCTTTCTTTCCTTGATGTGTCTTTGGTTTTGTAATCAGGATGATAATATTTTCATAGAATGAGTTATAAGGTTTCCCTCTTTTTCTATTTCATGGAATAATTTAAGGAGGATTGGTTTTAGTTCATCTTTGAAGGTCTGGTGGAACTTGGCTGAGAATAGGTCTGGTCCTAGCTTTTCTTTGTTGGGAAGCTGTCTCAAATCATTGATATTTGACTATGTGACTTTCTTGGGCAAATGAAATGTGTGTGCCGTGCCCAAGGTTAAGCATTTAGAGCACATCATCTTTCCATTCTACCCTTTGGTGAAGTGACCTTAATCTAAAAACATGGAAATGATTTGAGGATGTTTTCATTATATATCAAATAATATACTGTCATGTCTGTATCTGTATGAATTCTGCATTAAATATCAAAATGATGTTGCAACATAGTCAAGTCAGTATTACAACCTTAGTGATGTCAAACAGTAAACCCCATGTAGGGTATGTGGAATGTCCAGTGTGCTGAGTGGTTTTTCAAGTTGTGAAGAAATAAAAAGAAGACCTTGACACAGAATGAGTAATGAAACACCTTTGTTTTGCACTTTATTTCATAGGGTAGTTATGATATGATTTACTGAGTGTGATAAAGAAATTATGTTATGGGTTATCTATTGCTGTATACAAATTGTCCCAAAACTTAAGGGCTTAACACAACAACTTCCAAATATACTATTTTTGTCACACCTTTCAAAATACATCTTTTTTGTCAGGAAGGATTTATTCTGCTTGGAATACTCCAAATGAGCCCAAACAATGCATTCTTCTCTATTAATTCTCATAGTTCACTTGCACAATTTTACACCTATGTCAACCTCACTGGCATGATCATTGTGAAAAGAACAGCATTCAAAACCCAGGTCTCAGGCAGGCATGGTGGTGCATGCCTGTAATCCCAGTGGCTCAGGAGTCTGAGGAAGGAGGATCATGAGTTCAAAGCCAGCTTCAGCAAAAGCAAGGTGCTAAGCAACTCAATAAAACCCTGTCTCTAAATAAAATGCAAAAAAAAAAAAAAGTCTGGGATGTGGCTCAGTGGTCAAATGCCCCTGAATTCAATCTCTGGTACAAAAAAAAAAAAAAAAAAAAAATCCCAGGTCAGATCTTGAATGCTTTCATATTGTCAATTTGACTCTTAAAGGAAAACAATGAATCTTCAAACACAAGCAAACAATAAGAGACCAGGCCTTGTTAGTCTGAAGATGTCTTTTGGAAGAGTAATTTCAATAGAGTAAAGGAGAGAGAGAGAGAGAGAGAGAGAGAGAGAGAGAGAGAGAGAGACTAGACCACTCCTACATAATCCACAGGTCAAGTAACACAGAGATCAGTAATTACACCTTTACCTGCTGGTGCTCCAAAACAGATGCCTACTAAAGAGCAAGCATTTTTTTTTCACACCCTGAGGAAGCAATGAGCTGAAGGATGTCATATCTATTGTGTGGCAGATGTGCTTCCCCTCATCAGAAGCTCTATGGAACATTTTTTTTTTTCTACTTAGCAATTTTTCTATTTACTTCAATTTAAAGTTTGCAATACCTCATGAGATTAGCAAGCTTTTTCTTAAGGGAAGAAAATTAACATGCTTACAGAGCAGGTTTTTCTAAGCTATCACAGAACTAAGAGGCAGCTGGCAACTCCCCCTGAAACAAAGGCAACAGCAGCAGAAAGAGGGCCGGGAAGCACTTGAGAAAATCCTATATCACATTAGCACCTTTCCTCTTAAACACAGAAACCTCCAGCAGGAGACCCGACAACCATAAAGGTGACACTTGAAGAAAACTAAAAGAGGTGAGATCTCAGTAGGTTTTGCTTAAACTGTCTGTTTAATGCATATTTGACCCACACTAAAAGGAAAATATCAGGTTACCCTGACACAGTTTCTCCTGTTCCTTGAATTTTCATTGAAGAATTTGAGAAACATGCATCTCTTTATGATGGTGCAAAAAAAGTTTGGGTACAGTGCTCAGGCATTTAATAAACATAAGTTGCATTAAATATTTAATGATTAGCATTCTACATATTATTTCTTACTAATTTCCTAGCCCATTCCCCCTCAAAAAAAGAGAGAAAATAGAAAAAAGAAAAAAAGAATCTGTATATTTGCAAATAACATACTTTTATTTTACTCCTCTTCTCAATATGTCTACTTTTGTTAAAAAAAAAAAAAAAAAAAAAAAAAAAACTTTAAGCTTCTTGTCATTTTTAATGACATTTTTGACTGAGCAATTTTTTTTCTTATTTTCTGATTACTCACAATTTATAAACCAAAGCATTTGCCATTAATGTTTTTAGGCAGAAGATCCAAAGGTCACATATTAATATTGGTCCCTATTTGGAAGGAATAATGTGTGGCTAGAACATTTACACCAAGACATTTGCCTCATTAATGACATGTGAGGTGGAAGCAGAGACTTCTATATTATGGAATGCAATTATAAAGCAATTTTTTTGAGTATTTTCAAATATTGAAATGTAACCAACAATATGTAAAATCCACATTACATTTGGTTGAAACTCAAGTGATGTGTACACTAAAGTGAATTCCCACAAATTCTGTGTCGTAGGCAAAAATGAATTTTAAAAGCATGAAATTCCTTAATATAGTGCCACTAATTCATTGAAGAAATTGAAATAACCACATTATTATCTCTGATGATAGGAAAAATAAAATTATGAAAAAAACGTTCATATAAGACACAAAATTGTACTTTTCTTTACATGTGCTCTATAGTAAAAATACATCAGACAATTCTTAAGCTTAACAAAAGTTATATGTACTTTCCTAATATAAATGCATATTACATCAAAATTTATTCCTGAGGTCTGAAACTTCTGGAGAATTATTTCAATTTTTCTACATTGGACTATAAATGAGTGGATTGTTTTTCTTTTCCCATAGGCTAGGGTATTATGCAAGTATTTTTTTGAGAAAAATATGCATGCAACATTGCAATAGCCTAAACTGACTTATTGTGACTCTACTTTGAATATCTTTGAATGTTTTATTTTGAAGCTAAGTAGTCAAGGCTGTACCTTGTCATTCAAACTTCTATATGGTTATATTCAATATGTATCATTCAGGTTGATATTATAAACATTATTAAAATTGATATATTATATATTATATGACATATTTATATGATGCTAAGATAACAATGGACTTTACTTGACGTTATAATATAGATGTATAGAAATATTTTAAATATAGAGAAATTAACTAATCTTTGGAAAAGATTGACTTTAATGTCAGTCATATATTGATACATAGAAAAATCACCTCAAATTCAGTATGTTACCACAACTAAAAGCATTTATTTTCCTCACAAGTCTGCCATTTATGCAAGAATTATTGGGATGATTCATCTCTGCTCCCTGTGTCATTGATTGGTGTAGCTCAAAAATGAAAGCAGTTTAATGACAGGGGTTAAAATTTTCTAATGTACATGTTTGCAAACTAAATGCCTTAGGCCAGGCCTGGCCCACACAATCTACTTTTGTAAACAAAGTTTTATTGGAACATAGTCTTAACTCAATTGATTATGTATTATCCACAAGCATGTGTTTATATTATAGTTACTTTTGCACAACAGGAGACTTGAGTAGCGGTAACAAAGACTGTGTAGTCTACAAAGAAAATATTTTCTCTTTCTCTTTAAAGGAAAAAAAATGCTTCTGATATAAAGGTTCACTCACACATGTGAGGTGGTAGACATTAGCTGTAGACTAGAATCTCAGCTTAGATAAAAAAAAAAAAAAAATCCTAAATCAACCTGGTGTAGTGGCACATGCCTATAATCCCAGCTAATCCAGAGGCTGAGCAGGCAGATCACAGGTTAAAGCCAGCCTTGGGAATTTAGCAAGGCCCTAAGCAACTTAGTAAGACCCTGTCTCAAAATAAAAAAATAAAAATAAAGGGTGGGAGTGTTACTTGGGATGTGGCTCATTGGTAAAATGCCTCTGGGCTTAATTTCTAGTATCCAAAAAGAAAAAAAATCCCACATGATCCTAAATGTGTACCAGTTTGCTTTTCTCATGATGACATTCAAAAGCAAGCAACCCAAGAAACAAGAAATGGAAATAGCTAGATTCTTAAGATCTAGGAAGTAACATAACAGTCCAGATTCAAGAAAGTAGAGGCATACACACTCCTATCTCTTGAAAGGAGAAGTATCAATGAAAATCAATAAATGTAGGTTATGTATTAAACCATCATGAACTCATGATATTTTAAAGCTATATATTCAAAATACTTGTCGTAAATATTACTCAAATATTCTTTGAGTATTTATTGAGCCCTTAAAATGAAGACTACATCTATAAACAAATAAATATGGTTCATATTTAAATAAGCATATATTTAAGCATAGGTAAAAGGTGAATAATAATCATATAATTGAAAAAAAAATGATTATGATCATTTAGAGAATAATAACTTATAACAAGAGTGACTGGAAGGGTTATGAGTGTGGCTGTTTTGGTCAGGGAGGGCTTTGCTCCACTGATGACATTTTAGCTGACAAGAAATAGCCAAAAGGATAACTGCACATAGAGATAGAGCAAACATAAACACCATTTTTGAAAATGTAAACTTAGAATATTCAGAGGACAGAGGAAAGACAAGATTGACTAAAGTCTAATAGTAAAGAACCAAAACAGATTCTGCATCATAGAAGTGCATGGGAACCAGACCACTAGGATTTTACACTGTGCAATTTTATTCTAAGCTTACTGGGAAGTCCTTGCAGTGCTATAAGGGAGTGGCATACTCTGATCTCATTTTTTAAAATTTACATTGACTGCCATGGAGAAAGGATTATGGGCTTAGAGTGGGACAGATAAAGAGGGAAACTAATGAGGCTGTGAGGATTGTATCCAGGTAAAAGCAGAGACACCAACTGAAAATCAATTGCTAGAGTCAACGCAAAAGATGATGGTAACTTCTGCTAACTGATCTCCAACAAGATGAAAATATAATAAGAACAAATTTGAAAACAGGGTCTGAAAGGACTTGTGTGGAGCAAGCCCCCCACATGGGAAAAGAGGTGAGACTGGGTGGTCTATTACTACTGAAACTCAGGTTTGCTTACCTCTGAGCTATCCTGAGATTGGGGGATACTCATTCGTAGTTGGAAGAGCTGCACTCAAATGCATCTTCTCCAGAAGTTCAAAATCAACAAGTTAAAGTTGGTAGCAGACAGGATTCTTAGAAAACTCCTTGTTCTGGCTCTGAACCCAGTTTGGTATGTGAACTTTTTTGTGGGAGGCAGGGTACTAGAGATTGAACTCAGAGTCATTCTACAACTGAGTCACATCCCCAGCCCTATTTTGTATTTTATTTAGAGACAGGGTCTCATTGAGTTGCTTAGCATCTTGTTTTTGCTGAGGCTGGCTTTAAACTCATGATCCTCCTTCCTTAGCCTCCTGAACTGCTAGGATTACAGGTGTGCATCATCGTGCCTTGCCTGGAGTCTGAACTTTGACTCTTATTTACTGCAAATGAAGTTGTTCTCATGCTTAATGGAAGGACTCAGGGGATCACTGTCCCAAAGTGGGTGCCAGCAGCATCGCGGCACTGTGTGCTTCTCAGTGGAAAGATGAGAAAGCAGGGAATTTTGTTAAACTCTGCCTTTATGGAATAGAATCAGTTACTTGGGCTACACCTTGAGATACTAAACCCACCATAGAAAATGATCCAATGGGAGCACTCAAGGTAACTCCTTGGTTTTTCTTTGAACCAAATGCAAGATGTTGGTCTCACAAGATAAGGAAGAAAAAATTCAACAGACTTGATGTGTCAGTGAAGAGCGGGAGTTCAGTGAGGATGAGAATTCTATTTTCTCCGTGCCAAATATGAGTTAATGTTAGATACTAAAGTTGCTAATAGTAAGTGGAGAGAAATACTCAATTTGCAGAAGTTCTCAAGACTGAAGAAAAATAATTTTAATACCATCGTGGAAAATATTCTGTCTTCAAATATTCTCAACCAGTTGTGCTGGAAATAAGTTGTTGGAACAGGTAGGAAAAGTCAGGTGTGTGAACTCATTCCTGAATGAACATCTCTGGTGGTCTCTGCTCTCCAGAAGCACCCACCTTTAGAAAGAAAGGCACAGGTTCTTACCATTAGCTTCAGAAAGATAGCCCTGGGAAAAAAACAAAATAAACAAAAGCATTTGAGAATTTGGGAATTTTTTTTTAAACTCCATCCTGCCCTGGCATCTGGTTGAGAGGAATGAACAATACACCGAAAACCTTTATTAAAATTGACCAAAATTAGGTGACAAGGACACTAGCCATGTAGGATTCTAAGGAAAAATAGAAAATTCCCCCAAAGCAGAAACTACTTCTAATTACCTCAACTTTTTGTCAGGCCTGGGAGGGAAGGCAGATGAAGAAAACCAGAAAAATCTGCTTGTCTTCTGAAAGGAATTTGGACTTCGTAAAAGACAAGACCAACATGGAATGAATCTGTTTTAGTAAAAGGCAAGAAAGGGAAAAGAGAGAGACTTGTAGACTTTGTACGGCTCCATTCTATCCACTGTTCAGGTTTAGATGTGGTATACCCTGAAAGGTCACATGTGAGACAATGCAAGAAGGTTTGGAGGAGAAATGATTGGGTTATAGCCTTAGCTTAATCAGTGAGTTAATCCCTAATGGAATTAACTAAAGTTGGTAGAGTGTGGCTGGAGGAGGTGGGAATTGGGGCGTGGCTTTGGGTATACATTTGTACTGTGGAGTGGAGTTTCTCTCTGATTTCTGATCACCAATGTGTGTTGCTTCCCTCTGCCACCCTCTCCTATAGTGATGTTCTGCCTCACCTGGAGCCCGGAGGAATGGAGCCAGCCTTCTATGGACTAGGACCTCTAAAACCTTGAGCCCTTTTTCCTCCTTTAAAATTGTTCTGGTTGGGACTTTTATGTCATAGCAGAGAAAAATGACTAAAACATCCACTAAGTGTTCAAAATCCTTGGGCATATCTGCAGTTTCTCTTCTTTATTCAAGATGGAAGTGGGAAGAAGTCTTGTAGAACTGCAGGTAGAAATGGACACGTAGATTCATGTCCAACAGTCTCTGAAATCTTTCAAGGTTGTATACTCACGTTAAGTTGGAGATTTGTATAGAGTCCAGGGATATGACATATCAACTTTATCAATTTGTTATAAGATTAAAATTAGTAAATCCATGATCAAGTGTTCGAACATTCCCAAGCACTTAATAAATATGCACTTAGTTAATAATATCATTTCTATTTTAGAATTGCTGATGAGCTTGACCTCTATTATCCTTTCTGTTAACTTCTCAACAATGAAGTCAGCATTTACATGTAAAATCTGATGTCCTAGCCTGTGGGAATTTAAGCCTCTCTCCTCCACTAGGAAGTCTCTATAGAGCTGTTCTAACAAACCCTCACATTAAAAAGAAATGCATGGAGACAAGAATTTGCACAATAGAAGTCAGTTTGCACATGCGTGAATTCAGTCTTCCCTCCTTTCACTAACAGTGGACAGAACAAGTCCTGAAACAATGCATGTGGAACTTGACCCTGGATGCACTTCGACAACATTTCAAGCATTTTCAAAAAGACTCTTTTTCTGCTTCAAGATATCGCTCCAAATTTTGATGATGAACAGAGATGCCAATTTGCTTGCTTGGAGTTTAGTCTTCACATTTGCTGAGACGCAGCTAAATGAGATTTAGGAAGACACAATACAAATAGCCTTGCACAAAAGATTTCAAATCAAATGCCGCTGGTACCATATCCAGCTGTGGACAATGTGCCTTTTTACACTTCTGCCAACTCCACTCTTGCTTTTATAAAGAGGAAGGGAGTCCAGCTGCCCTAATTCATAGTTCCTCAGGCCTCACCCCAGGAATTTCTTTGCTCTGCCCAAGACTGAACATGACTTTAGGGCCCTGTACCAGTAGTCTGTAAGTGAGCATAAATAATAACCCTAGAGAGATCATCTTCAATAACCCAGGTGCCAGTAGGATTGGCTTTATGTGTAAGTGACATAGATGTTAGTCCATATTACATAATTTTAAAGAACCTAAAAATGACCTCAGAATTTCTCAAATCTCTTCCATGTATTGTTTTATAAGTTGAAGTCTTTATTGGTTTATAATTCTACATGTATTTTATGATATATTTTGTTTTTTAAATGACCTCTAAATAGCTTCTTCCACATATTTTCCAATCAGAAATTTTTCATTAAAAAAAAGGAACAGAAACTTAAGAGGCCACAGCTAAAGTATTATGTGAAATAAGCATGTACTTAAATTCATATAATAGTCATGTGTTAGTTAGCTTTCTGTCACTGTGACAACATACTTAGTCAGATTTTTTTAGAAGAGGTACAGTTTATTTGGGCTCACAGTCTCAGTCTCTGGACAGCTGGCTCCATTCATCAGGGCACAGGTGAGGCAGAACATCATGACCAAAGACTGGCAGAGGGAAGCAGCTCATGTGATGATCAGAAAGCAGAGAGAGAAAGAGGGAGGAGGGGAGGGAGAGACTCTACTCTTCAGACACAAAATACATACCCCAAAGACATGTCCCTAGGGAACCACCTCCTCCAGCCATACCCTACCTGCCTTCAAATATAACTCAGTTAATCTCAACAGGGGATTAATTCACTAATTGGGTCAAGACTCTCATAATCCAATCATTTCTCCTCTAAAACCTCCTACATTATCTCACACATGAGCTTTTGGAGAACACTTCACATACAAACCATAATGCCTGACATAACCAACTTAGTAAAGGAAAGGGTTTATTGTGGCTCACAATTTTAAGGATGTCAGGGCATGTTTGCTTGATGCTGTTGCTTTGGGCCTGTGGTAGCAGAGTCTATTACAGTAAAGAGCATATGGTGGGAGAGGTCTGCTTACCTCATGGCAACCCACGAAACAAAGAGAAAGGGGGCCATGATCCCAATATCCCTTTCAAGGGCATATCTCCTAATAACCTAACTTTCTTCCACCAGGACCCATCTCTTCAAGGTTCTGGTACCTCCCAATGATCCACTGGCTGAAGACAGAGCCTTTAACACATGAGCCTTTGGAGGACATTCAAAATCCACACCATAGAGATTATTATGTATATGAAATATTACATGTCATAAAATGCCACATATAGCATGTATGTCCATGTGTGTATACACACACACAATCAGTACATGTTATCAGGAACAAGGTACATGTGAAGGACAGAGATCATGTGTCTCTGGGCTGGGCAAAAGGACAACAGATCTCACATTGGAGGCTAAGAAAAGGAAGACCAGAGCCCCAAGAGGGGAGGTTAGAATTTCAGAAAACAGATTTTGGCCTTTGGCCTTTCTTTGACTATAAACAAGGATATTAAAAATTAAATCTTATTGTCAGGCACTTTCATATCAGACATGCTGTCTTATATAATTTGCCACAGTTTCATGCAATACGTGCACTATGCCTATTCTAACTTCACTGATAAGAAACTGAGGCTCAAAGAGATCATCCTTATGATAAGTAAATACAATATTTTCTGCCGTTTA
This sequence comes from Marmota monax, assembly GCF_021218885.2. Lineage (NCBI taxonomy): Eukaryota > Metazoa > Chordata > Mammalia > Rodentia > Sciuridae > Marmota > Marmota monax. The sequence continues at coordinate 566,328 of NW_026695197.1, read as the reverse complement.
TTGAGTGCCTTCATTGCACCAATGCTTCTCTATTATAATTTCTACAGTCACTCTATGAAAGTCGGAATCATTCTCATTTTTCTTATGAGAATATAAAAGCCTAAAATGTAAATAATTTGCCCAAGGCAAAACTAATAAGTAGCTGATTTGTGTTCATGTTCAAATTTTGTGAGTGAATTGAGTGCACTTTCCATTGTGGAGGAAACTCATTTAAACTTATCATATTTCCACAGAGGAAAATGCATTTATTTCCCTTACAGTCCCCAGAAAAGAAATTTACAGGTGGGAGCACTCTTTGTATTTTCCATTCCCTCATTCCCTCCCCTTAGGAAGAAAGGAGTGACTTATCTGTTTAGCTGAAATTATAGAGCACACAGTGTCAGGCCTTATGATCAGGCTGTTCTTGGTCTCATGCTCTCTCTTCTCTCTGGACTCTAAGCTCACAGGCAGAGGAATCACTGGAGCCAACGAGACTGCATGGTCACGTAGGGCCTTCTAAGATTCAGGATAAAGAAGTGAACATTCCTCTGACACCTATGGATGGTTCGGTGCCTGAGCAACACTGGGTCCTTCCTCATCGATAGTCTCATAACTGCAAAAGGAACTAGAGAATATGAACATATTCTAAATGTATAAATGAGCTATTTTACCTTGAGAAGAGACACAAAAATAGAAATCACTGCACTTAATGAAATAAACACAGAACCCACTACTGATCTGAGTGTGTAGCCAATATGCAATATATATTTATTAATTTTAACTCATTTGGATCTTGATATTTAGTCACCAGGAGAATCTCATGTTAAGAATAACAGTATCTAGCAGCAGGGGAATGCTTACTTTTTAAATCTTCTTCAACTGCAAAAGGAGAAGGGAAGATACCTTTAAAAAAATTTCATATATTTTTTTTCCTAAAGATAACTACAGTCTATCTAACTTAGAGAAGGTATAATGTCAACATTGATATAGAAATGATAAATGAATGAACAAAGCCCCAACCACCCTTCTTGGGACTCTGTCTTCCTTTCCTTAGCCCCATATACAGGACTTGCTCTCCTTCTCCAATTTTTTCCATCAAAGAGACATGGGACCTTTTTTCTTCCCTCTCTTCTTTTGACTAAAACACACTATCGGGGAAAAGGATATGCAGCCTCTCCCTAATAACCTGTACTGATATATATTTTATATATTGATCCAGACACATATATGCATGCATATGTTGTTTGACAGACCCTTTAGAATGACCCTCTCTGAAGCAGACATTTAGGCCACTTTGATACTTAGGACTTTTGAATCCTGAGTCAATAAAAGTGGGAGCTAAGGAGTAGGCAATCACATGGGTGTGTCTGCTTCAGGTGATGAGAAAATAGCTTTACACTGCCACCTTTTACCAGGGACTAAGGAAGCCATGGGTGCAATGTGGTTCTGGTATTGAAAAGTATCCCTGAAACACAGAAGCCTTTTCAAGTCAATTTCAACAAATGGATCATGCGTCTTTTCTAGCCTACATTCCTTTTTCTGTTTGCTAACTTTGGCTGCTTTTGTCATCAAATATTTTATTGCCTTCACTCCTACATAGATTTCAACAACTTCCCAAGTAAATTGCCAGGCTGCCTGTGCAACAGAGTGAGACAAAAGTCAATTTTATGTAGTGCTATGTTTTGGACCTATGTATCCTTCCAACATTTATATATTGAAACTTAAACCAGAAGGTGATAGTATTAAAAGCTGGGGCCTCTAAGAGGTGATTAGGTCATGAGGGTTCTGTCCCTACAAATGGTATTAATGCCCTTATAAATGAGGCTACGGAGAACTGTCTGGTCTCTTTTACACCTTTTGTTTCTTCTGCCAGGTGAGAATACAGCATTTTACCCTTTCCCCTACTCTCATCATATAAAGATGCAGCAAGAAGTTTCTTTCTTAGAGAATGAGAGCATCCCTCACCTGAGATAGAATCTACTGTTGCCTTGACCTTGGAATTTCCAGCTTCCAGAACTGTAAGACACAAATTTTTATTCTTTATAATCATCCAGTCTCAGGTATTTTGTTAAAGCAGGGGAAACAGACTAAAATACATTCTATTTGACCACCCACCTCCAGCCAACAAAGTAAGTTTATGAGGCAAAGAGAAAAGCTGGAGGCTGAAAGTAGATCAACTTTGCAATATTCTGCCAGAGCACTTCATCACTTAACGTGTCCCTGATGTTCCCTGTTATTTCAGCCCAATGAAAGGAAACTCAAGGATGTCACTTAGAACTTGATACCATATTTGAAATTACACACTATTAAAATTTAATAACTTGAGGAATAAAAAGAGTAGGAGCTTGGCTGTAATTACTGGTAGCACCAGAATGAAGGGCTGAACTTTGGGGAGTAATGGCACTTCCACTAACAGGCCAAGCGTTCATATTTGTCCTGTAAAAGACACTTGTTCTCTTATGCCAATGGGACTCCTGAGAATGTGAATGAAAGTGGGCTTTCAAGAACCCAGGATCAGGGGGAAGGCATAACTAGATCTTAAAAACAGAAATTGAGTAACTCCAGTGACTGAAAATTCCACAAAAGTGCCTGCAAGCAAGAGTTGGCTTAAAACACCCATTGAGGTCAGGGTAATCAAAGCAAAACCTATGGTGTCTATGTTGGAATTTGATAGCCCTCAGCCTTTCCTTTCTACAGGCTTCAAAAATCCAGATTTGCAAGACATCATTCCACGGTAAGTAATAAGAATAGCTGTTTTCTACTGCAGAATCCCTGCTGCTGGTAGATGACCCAAATTGTGGAGTAGAAGAATTTTGACTGAAGTTGAGTATTGTCTACATTATATTTCCAAGGTTAAGATGACTTAGAAACAATTCATTATCTGAAAATGACCGGTGGGCCTGGTTGAACCTAAGGAATTGAAGTGTAAATGGAATTGGAGTCCAAGTGTAAAAGTATTAAGTGACTATTACAAGAAAAGAGCAGCTTTGCTTTCCTGAACTAAGAGCCCACTTTTTTTTTTTTTTTTTTTGGTCTCAGGCTTTGATGCTAACAGTTTATTATTGTTCTTTTACTCAGGTGGCTCACAGAGGACCCACATAAAGGTGGACAAGACATGAGACCTCTGTAAAGGACAGGAAGATGTCAGGGTGTACAAGACTCCATTCCCAGGAAGAAATAAAAGCACAGGCAGTAGCTGTGGGCCTCATCTTGTTCGGGTTGAGTATTAACATGGAAAACAAGCAATGGTCTCTTCAATATAGACAAGGAGACATACAGTGAGAAAGGACAGAATTAGTTAAGGAATATCATGGAAGGTATCCACATTTTGAAAGAGACTGAAGTTTAAATGTCTCATCATATCACAGTGTGAATTAATGAGGTCATTATCACCCCATCTTTGAATCCAGCATCTATCTACACTTTATCTCTTGCAGGCAGCTGCAGAGCTAGAAAGGACAAATGGACAGTTCAATGTCAGGCAACACTGGTGATCGATCATAACGGAGTATATGGAATAAACAGGTAGATTGACATAAGCACAATCCCCATGCATCCCAGGAAAGTGCTCCCTGAAGAACGGAAATAGCCCAGAGAATGCCCTCTCTTCTCCCAAGTTGTAAAATTAGCAATCTTTTAGCTCTGGAAAAATATTTCGGACACAAATCAACTTAGGGGGTATAAGTCCAATATGTCAACTCCAAAACAGTTAGGCTGATCCTTGTCAGGGAGCTTCAGCCTGCCAACCACAGACTATCCTGCTGAGACTGAGGTCCTGCATCCAGTCTTCCCTCCTTGCCCAGCTTCCTGTGGATCTGTATTCTTGCCCAGCCCACCAATGCCATTTAGGTGTCTCCCGAACAACCTGCTACTTGCTAATCACAGAAGCTTCTCACATGGCAGTATGCGTCTGACAGGCTCAGATTCTGGCCACAGCTTCTGTGCCAGGCACACCTGGGGCCAGAACTGCATGCCTGTGACCATGGAGTCTTGCAGATTTGTATAAGTCTCCTCTAAAGACTGAATTGAAAAAGTTCAATTCTCTGTGATTTCTAGGGGGACAAAACCTAATCATATTTTTCCTGAACCAATTATCTTTCCACCAAGGAAGGAATCAGATTCATTGCCAGTGGGTCTAACATTTGCTGCCAAAAAAAAAAAAAAAATCTGTTTTTTTTCCTCCATGTAAGTCTTAAAAGCAAACCTTGATTTTTCTTTGCAGATTCAGATTCATTGATCATGTGACATTGTCAATTACACCCAATGCTTTTTTATACAATGACTGACATGGTACTTGATCTGATCCATTGAGTGGAGTGATCCTGTACTGTTAGACCTCTACAGTTCCACTGGTTTAGCTGTGATATGGTATGTACATTACTTAATCATAAATATAGCCACAGAGGCAGTTTATGGATTGTGTTTTGTATTGATGTTTTTAAATAACATTGGCTCTTTTCAAGACTTATTCTGAGGAATCAAAAGTTCTTCTTTTAATCAGATGGGGATTCATTTCCTCTCATCAGCACAAAACATAACTGACACATCTTTAAAATATAAGATAGTGATTTCCTTTCATTTCCTCTTTCTACTTGTAAATATAGACACAACTAGATTATCACCATGACAAAGTTGAAGTTACATTAATCTTTTCACCTAGCAAGGCATCCATTACCGGGAAAATATGGCTTGTATCATTCATTTCACTGATACCTAGTTTTAGCATGTACAGCTTGAGTCTCAGTAAATTCTTGCTCTCACTGATTCTTAAGGCATCAACAATGAAATTATATACCTTGAATGAAATATAGCTAGACACAAACATAAACAGAGTGTAGTATTTTAGTTTTATAAAAATTATTCCATTCACCAATCTCAAGATACTGTAGACAATAAATTCTAAATAAATTAAAATGCTGCCAAATGCATATTTGTATTTTTTTATTTTGACAAATCTTCAGTAGCTTGTTATTTCCTAACAAACACTGAATTAAGTACTTTTCTATTAATTGAACAGTCACCCACTACATACCTCTGTGGCTCCTATGAAACTTGAAGCCAGTACAATTATTAGATCATAACAATGGTAGTGAAAAGCAAAATAAAATTGACCAAGAACACAGTTTCCATAAAGGAGAAATGAGAAATCTAGCTGTCACGCAGTGCAAAGTCTGATCACCTAGAGGGTGTGACTTGAAAAAACAGGGGACATGGCCTAGACCTAAATTGCATCTTTTACCCATCTGTCAAAGTAAGAGTGAGAACAATATCTCAGTCTGAAATTAATTCATTCAAAGTAACCCCTGTGATTGTTTTTGAGATCTCAAAAGTGCAAATTTCTCTGAGAGAAATAAAACCTTATGTTTCTTACCCTTCAGGAAAAAATGAGTTTATATAATACTTTTTTTTGTCTTGGCATGAGAAGCACAGGGCAGCATGGGTCACTAACTGTCACAGGATCCTAAGTGGATTAGACAATGAAAAGTGATACAAAAGCTGAGGATAAGCTTGGCTAACTTCACAGTTGTCCCCAATAAGATACTTGTCCCCGGAACATGGCCCTAAGGAAAGATCACAAACTATTTTTCTATCTTACAATCGTGTTCAGTCTTTATTTCTGCGTAACACTGTCTCTGACTCTTAAATCCTAGTTGAGTTTTAAATATAGCTCAGTGATTGGGTCCAGCTGAAAGGACTTGAATCCCAGTTCGGCTCCTGAAGACTGCATGACTGTGAGCAGGCAGTTGGCCTTCCTAAACTCCAGCTTCCTCAGGGAGAGATAATATCGACCCCTCTGGATTGTCTTGAGGATTAAATAAAACGATGCCTACAAAGGGCTTAGCAGAGGACCCAGCTCAAAGCAAATGTTCACAAACTGGAGTAATTACTAGATTTATCAGGGTTGTGGGCAGAGTGGGGAGCTGGACAATGTGAGAGGTCAGGACAGTGACCTGTGAAATAAAGGAAGAGAAAGATGTGGACGACACCTTTGAGAGAGGAGCAGAGACATAGATAAGACTTATATTTGTCTTCTCTGAGGTTTGTCTCAGCACTGAAAATGCTCTGTCTTCCCACATCCAAGCATGTACCTGAAAGTTCCTAACAATAGAGAAGGGTAAAGAGGCGACCTCAATCAACGTTGTGCGGAAGCTAATAGACCAACTGGAGATGACTCTGTTACTGAGGTGTCTGCACATCCCGAGATGCAGCATTTTCTTCCCCAGTCTCTTCACCATGGAGAAAATTGTTCCAGACAATAGATTCTCAACCCCTGTCCCTCACTCGCAAGTGCCATTCTAAACACCACTCTGAAATCACTTCTGTGTGTAATACAACAAAAACAATGAAGACTGAAGTAACTCAGAGACACAGAAAAACATCATATCACTATAAAGACCCACTGGTTGAAATAATAAGAAAATTCATGCATACAAATTACAGAAACCCAGACTTAAGAAAATCACAATTAATTTATATTTACATTGATTGGAAATATATGAACAGATTATGGTTTAAATAAACACAGGGCTATACTTATTGGACTAAAAATTTTTGTTCAGCCACAAGATACAACTGATGATTTAATCAGGCTATTATTTTATCTCTGGATTGACTTTTTAATGTGGTTACTACTAATGAATGATACCTTTTCTTTTCCCATGAAGCTATGATTTTCATAAGAAGGTTCACTATGAGGATGGTGTAAAAATGGTAGTCTTTAATTTTGAAGACCATGACATTAATACCAGAATAATAGCTCATTATCAGAAGGTAGAAATTGACTCCCCTGAGTTTCACAGGAAGACTGACCATCGTGCTCCTGTGTAAATTGATGCTGATGTCATTATTCACTTTTTCCCTAGGGTTTTACAAAAACTTCCTTTCCTTCCTCCTTTTTCTACTTGCTGGATTCCATTTTTACATCATAACCACCCTAATATTCCAAATTATCCATCTCTAATACATTTATCTTCTGCTCAAAGCCTTGAATGTCATCTATGGAAATCCTTTCATTCAATCTCCTTGGTTTCAAATATACTCAGCTACTAAACCAATTCCAGTAACTTATTTTTCTTCATTTTGCTTCTCCAACATCTCCAATGTTCACTGCCACAGAATATATTCACATGAGAAAAACAGTAAGGAAAAATAATTAATAGTGCAGTTTTCAGTGTTAGACAAACTTGAGATCAAAGACAGGTTCTCTTTGGTCATCTTTTCATCTTGGAGACAAAATTACACAAAAGTCTCTATCAATGCCTAACAATATGAATTTTTGAAAATAAACACCTTTAAACCTGTTTCTGAGAGAATAACAACTTTGAAAACTGTATGGAAGATTAATGAGCTATTCCATGCAACACTCTCAGTATAGTGCCTGGCACATAGTAAATTCTCTATAGATGCCATTATTTTTACTTTCATTTTTTATTTTGAAGCTAAAAGAATATCTTCTTCATTCATGACATTTAATTTACCTGTTCTTATCTCAAAAGTGATCTGGGCATCTATATCATGAATGGTAGGTAATGAAGCATGGTTATCAAACTGAAGGTTTAAGCTTTATCTTATGGTGAGAAATTGAAACTTGATGGTAAATAAGGTTATAACTAAATCCATAATATTTAAGAGTAATACATGAAAGAGTATATAAGTTCGATGGGATAAGAGAACAATGAAAGCACACCAGTTAGGAGATCATTAGAAAACTACAAGTAAAAAAGCTATCCATATCTGTTGTCAGTGTCAGAAAACACTATGAGCATAGATTAAATATAGGAGTAAGACAAAGTGTAATGAATAATATAATTCCTGTGTCTCTAGTTCAAATATCAACAAACTGTTGGAGGAAAAGGTATTGGATATGTATTTCATTGTGTTAGATTTCAGCAATCTAAGATTGTCAATAATAGAGATAGGCAGTCATCAATTAGAAACAAGATTCTATACCATAAAAAATAAATTCATGCTCAAGACAAAATGTAACACATACATATTATTTGAAACTGTATAATTAAACTCACTAAACACTAATGCAGGAAAAGTAAAGTGCTAATTAGGACTGTCTGGTATACTAGACAGAAAGATTGTAAAAAAGGAAAGAAGAGTTTCATGGAAGTCAGGAGAAAAGGGATTTTCTCAAAAAGATATGGTAGAATTTTGCAGTTACCTCTCTAAGCCTGTGTTTCTTCACTGCAGTGTGGAGTGTGAACAAACTGGTACTCCTCACATCCATCTTGGACCATGAATCTCTCACCTGTGATTCTCTGTGTTTATTCAGCTGGATGATAACTCTTAGAGCAATTTCAGCATTTTTTGAAAACAATATATATCGGATATGGCAGAGCTGTTCTCAACCTGAGCCCCAGACTGAAAATTCAAAGTCCATCACACTTATCATTTCCAGTCTCAAATTCCAATCTGGATCCCCAGTGGGTCCATTCCATGAGTGAAAATTAAAATTCCATAGTGTTTAATCTCCAGCAAAATTGTAAGTCTTGTTTGACACAATAGTGAGCTTTTCTTAACTAATATTGAAGGGCCAGTTGTAAGTCCTGACTAAAGAAAATGTGGACTAAGAGGTCTTGAAATTTAATATTCTTTAGACAGCAATTTCAGGCAAGTGAAGAGAAGAAACCCACATTTGTACCAGTTAGAGAATGATTGGAGCCCGTGTAGAAATGGAGGCAATATATCCAACCAAAGGGGCAGGCGAGAGGAGGGATTTCATGCTGAGTAGAAAGCAAAATGGTGAATAGTAATCTGAGCAGAACACAGGCTCAAAAAGCCTTTTTCTAAGGTTATGTCAAAATAACATCTAAATGCTGGAAGACTTATGTCATAGGGATGCACAGATTGGAAACGCAAGGAAAAAGACTGATCAAGGAGCCCACGCAAGGGTGGGGGAGAAAAAAAGAAAAATGTTGGTGTATTAAACTTTTAAAAGAAGCAGTGCTCTTTTTATTCTTCAATGGGAAAGAAGGTAATAATATGGCGGGGGTGTGGGGGGGCAGGTGCCAGGGATTGAACTCAGGGGCACGCGACCACTGAGCCATATCCCCAGTCCTATTTTGTATTTTATTTAGAGACAGGGTCTCAGTGAGTTGCTTAGCATCTTGTTTTTTTTTGTTTGTTTGTTTGTTTGTTTTTGATGAGGCTGCCTTTGAACTCAAGATCCTTCTGCCTCAGCCTCCTGAGCCCCTGAGATTACAGGCAGGAGCCATCGCACCCAGCAAGGAAGGTGATAATTTTCGGAGAAACAGTAGATAGACTAGAAAAGTTCTGGGGTTCACTATATAAATGAGTGTTATGTGTGCACAATTCTATCAGGTAAAAATGCCAAGTTGCCTGTATGGCTTCTGACATCTCTTATTAAGAAAGAGTTATTTAGTTGTAAATGGACATAATAATTTTATTTTATTTATTTTTGTATGTGGTGCTGAAGATTGAACCCAGTGCCTCATGCGTGCTAGGCAAGCACCTTACCACTTAGCCACAATCTCAGCCCCACAAATATGTCTTGAGTATCTACCATGTATTAGGAATAGGAACACAGTGGGTGAAGAAAAAGGGCAAATGAATGAATAATTAATTAATTGTAGAATATGAGTGTTTTGCATGACATTATCTTGTAATTTAAAGAGAGATTCTCCCTATATGGGGAAAAAAGAATCTTTTAATTTTCCTAAAATCTTGCATCAAAGAGGTTTGGCTAATTTCTGGCATCTACTTTTAAAGGGAAATTAAAATTGAGTTAAATTATGATGGAACCTTACAGAATAAAAAAAAAGATACTGGAATTTTTAGGTTTTTCACCATACTGGAGATATTGTTGATGTGTAAAAGCTGCACATATTGAATTCATACAACTCCATGTGTTTGTGTGTAAGCGGACACCTATTAAGGGATCACCATCAAAAAGTCATAAACATATGCATGTCACTTCCAAAGTGTCCTTACACTCTGAGTCTCTGTTCTCATGAATATTGTGTGTTTATCTTAACAGTACCATATTAAAGTACTATTCACTTCATACAAGTGGATGGCTTTATTATAATAATTTTGTTTTGATAACATGAATTAAAATTATATGCATACATACACATGCATAGAAATGTGAGCATGAATATATATTAATATTTCATAGTGAACATGAACAACATCATGTAAGAGCAGTACTGCTCTGACTACTCTTTAGCCTTCTTTGTTTATCTTTGTGAAAAATTTCTTTCAAGAATGTGTCATAACAATAACTCATTTTCGAGTACCCTGCTCTCGATGCATGTAAGTTCCTAACAAAAATTTTTAGAGAGCCAGGTTCATGATGTAGTTTTTACTTCATTTGCTGAAATAAATTAGAAGAGATAAATCACAACAAAGGCAGAAAATGTGAAATAAGTAATATTTGATGTGTGATTGATTTACTTTTTATCTCTGGAAGCACTATTTTTTCTTTATCTATTGTGAAGCTGTAGTCAAATGGTCAGTAATATAAAGTGTTTATGGTTTTCTGGATTGCAATTACAATTTCTTAAATTATCTGATTTCAGGCTTGATCCTTGTCACGGTTTTTCATTTTAATGAATACAGAAAACATTTGAAGATGTTCAGAGTCTGATTTCTCTTATATGGAAACCTCAGAGTTTTTTTTTTTAACATTTCTTTCTCCAACACAACTAGAATTTCACACAGATTGTATTCATTTCCATAAAAGAATAGATAGAGTACATTTCAATGTAGCATTCTGGTTTTCAAAGGAATAAAATAAAGAATTCCTTTCAGAATATCTCCAATTAATATTATAAATTTTAACTCCCTTCCTCAGTCTTCCAAAATAATACATAAAAAATTTAATATGTAGACAATTTCATCTGCTCTTTTTTTTCCTACAAGAATCTCCTCTCTTATTTTAAAATAAGATATTTGAAACAAATAAATCATGCTAGAATTATTTCCTTTTACTATGCTTATTGTTTTCATTTTAAAATGAGTTCTAAAAATAAGTCATTTTATTTTGTTTCCTATAATTTCAATTTTTTCCAAGACTCTTTGTATATTTTTTAAAAAATGATAGGTAGTAGAAAAATATTAATTTCAATGAAGGTTATTACCAAGTTTTAAGTCATAAAAACAGCTTTAATTCTCCATATAATTTCTTTTTTCTACCTGGAAATATTTATTAGTCTCTAAAAAATGTTTTTAACTGGTACAAAAAGTATAATTAATGGTAGAAGATGGAAAGGAGTCATAAATTTCAATTAAATATTAAATATCAATTTTTTTCCATTGGTACATTAAATTATTTTATATCAAACATATGATTCAAAGTAGAAAATGCATATTATATATACACAATGTACACATATAACATGCTGCATATTATAATCTATTTATATTATAACAATATAATTTGCTTATTGTAACATAACCAAAACAAAGGAAGTTATGAAATTAATTTGGAATCCTATAATCAAATAATAAACTATCATCTATGTCTAAAATAAGTTAGCTATCATTACAGAGTCCTAAAAAAATGGAGAATAGTCTTATCATACTCTCTATTATTTTAAGATCCAAACAGAATTTGAACTGAGCATTATTATATATACTGAAATTTCTTTTCTTCAACATTTCCCCATTCACTGTTATCCTCAGCGATATTCACAAGTTAGAGTTCAAAAACATTTCATTAACTGTTCAATGTCTATGACATATAAATAAAATGCATCTTTTAAAATAAAACATTAGATGTTGTTTAAATTCTTCTGTACATCTGGATAAAAATGCAGTAGACTAGAACAAAGTTAGGAAATGACCCAACATGCACCACGCAGCCTCTGTACCCTCCTGCTTTTTTGGGTAGAGCCAGGCCACATGACTTGTGTTAGTTAATAAGATACCACTGAGACTGAAATGAGCTTGCAAAATTGAGCTTATCTTCATGGACTTTTGCCATCTCTGTGAATAGAACATGCTCCAGATAGCTCGCCAATCCCAGAAAAGTGAGAGACATTTGGAACAGATCTGAACTCATTCCATAGTCTCAAGCCAAGCTAAACCTTGATCTGCTGAATCGCAGCCAATCTGCAGATATATAAGCGAGAAAGAACGGCTTTATTGTGTATACTACTGAGGTTTTTTATGGTTGTTTATTATGCAGCAACAGCTCTTTAAAAACAAGAACATGTGGGAAAAGGTGACCCGATCATAAATTTCAAAGGAGAAGAATACAGGCAAAACTTATGATCACTCATTTTCTAAGATCAGAAATTTTCTTTCAAGTTACCCCTATGAAAGTTTTTGTTTCTTATATGTGTCACTGCTTCTATGAAGTAGAGTCGTGTTGTCATTCATGTTATCTCTAATCTTCACAAAAGCACTTCCTATGAGGCTACACTCTTGAAAGGAGGAAACTGGCTTGGAAAAGCTAATGGATCATCCTTGTCTACACAGGTGATCTGACCCAGAATTTTTGCCTCAACTGATCCAGATCCCAAAAGTAATGTGTGTCAAGATATTTCTGAGAGAGAGAGAGAGAGAGAGAGAGAGAGAGAGAGAGAGAGAGAGAGAGATCTAAGTAACATATGAGAGTGAGAAAAAAAGCACACTCTGGATATCACATTTAAAACAATGTACATTAAACAAGAATCTGTAGCCTGGCATTTATTTTTCAGTCAAGGGTGACAAGAATATTTGCTGAAATCACTGCTGTTCTCAAGGTCTCTTTCTTTCTAATTGTGTATCTACTTCTCTCTGAAGTTGGATTCTTTGTTCCTAATTGGCTAAACCATATTGAATTCTGTAAATTATGGAATGATGAATTCTGTTTAGTTTAGTGAATTCCTACTATTAGGAGATCAGAGTTATTGTATGAGGGTATCTTTTTTTCCAAATTGGATTCTTCTAGATCAAGTCCAATCCCGTTAATAGCCATGTTAAATTGCCTCTCTGGACAAGATGCTGTGGGCTATGCAACCAGAAAGGCCTACTGGATGACACAGATGTTTACTGATGCTTAGTGTCACCAGTTACAGAAACAGTCAATAACAAACCTCCACAAGGAATAGATAATATTCACTCCCTCCCACCTAAGTGAATTCATATCCAAGGAGGTTCAGTATATATAATTTTATATATATATATATATATATATATATATATATATATATATATATATACATACATATATATATACACATATATATATATTTCAGTATATATAATAATACGTTGAGCTTATATTCTGGTTGGCATGGAAAGAAATGAACAGGGTAGCAGGAGCTTCTGGTATACTCTAAAATGCTGAATAACCTGGAGAAAACCAGAAACCTAATATCTTACTCCAAATAATTATATCCATGCCATGTATAAATCTTAGCATCTGCAACTCTGGGATTTCAAAATAAATAGTTGCTACTCCCTTAAGAGTAGCCACAGCTTCTAAAGAAGGATGTTTTCTACAGAATCTGGATATCTTCCACTATTATGGCAGACAGAACACTTTGATGGGCAGAATCACCAACTTGTACAGAAAGATTCTCTGTAGAGCAGCGATGATGGTTGCTCTGCTGCCTGTTCCTTCTTCTGATGCTTGAAGATTAATTTGCTATCAACACAGCTGACAAGCATTCATTTACTGAATAATGATTTTTTTTAAATTCATAATTTATCATGTTATATGATGTCATTAATTAGGTAAAAGCTATGATTTACAAAGATGGAAATTCCTTTTGGCTCTGTCACTGAAGTTCGTTTGAGTAGTTGTAAAGGAAATGAATATTTCTCCATTGAAGCATTCTAGTTTGTAGAGACTGGACAAAAACAAAAGAAGAAGAAGAAGAAAAAGAAAAAGAAAACCAGGGTCCCTTATGTCCTCCTCATCATCATATAAACTACATTATAAAAGACTTATCTATAAATATGAGGGTCCATAGGAGAGATTAAAGAAAACATAAATGTGAAGTATATGGGTGTTGGAAGACAGTACATAAATGTTGAGAATTATGCTCTAGAAGACAAGATATATAAGAACAGAATAATAAAGCAATGAATGTTGTGCAAAGCCAATTCAAAAAAGGAATTGGAGTGGTATTTTATCTAAAGGAGTTCTAATATGCCTATGGCCTATGGTTCATCACATTCATCGTGTGCCTTTTAAAACCAGGGAGAAAATCCAGTATGCTAAGAAATCTAATAACCAATGTTATAAAAGTAAATCTCAACCCAGACTAAGGGTGACCTTTGCATAGTGAGGAAGTTCTGGGCTTTAGGAAGTTTTTAAAAATTTTAATTTACTAGTTTTCTACAAATAAAATCAAAAGATGTCAACTGCAAAGAGCATACATTGAGCTTATATTCTGGTTGGCAGGGAAAGAAATGAACAGGGTAGCAGGCTTCTGATAGTTCAGCAAAGTAATATGGTAAGAAAAGATGCACAAAAGCATTTTAAACACCAAAAGAAGAGTATGATTGATAAGTTATCAAAAGACTGTTCCAATTTAATTTGCATATTTCAAGTCCTTGTTGGTGGTGGGAGGGAAGAGCTACCTATTTTTCCAATTGCTAAAATAGATTGTTTTTCTGAGCTGCTATGTTAAGATTCATGATTATGGACATTTAATGAATAATAAACCCCAAATACATGATCGCCATGTAAGAATAAAAGTCAGGTCAAGTGGGAATTATTGAATTTGATTAAAATATCATATTGCCAAATTAATTTGATTTTTAGGACAACTTATAATTTTGGTGACATTATTCAGTGGAATTCTTAGTAATATTTAAATTAATCTTGTTTTATGGAATCTTAATATGAATATGCTGTCAAAATGGACTGGATCTTCATATTGCTATTTCTTTCTCTTTTATAACTGAGATGTCTTGCAATATGTTTAAAAGATAATGTACTTATGTTAAGAACTAACTATATTACACATAAACATATCAGGATCTTTCCCAGCCTAGAAACATGTGTTTTCCTTTTATATCCCCTAATTTAGTATTCAGAAAATTATATTTCTCCCAAATACATATTATATTATTAAATTATACAAGCCGCATATGTCACTAATATTCTAATATTTTTGTTTTCTCCAAAAAGAAGATTAACTTCACAGTTGAATATCACTGCTTATAGTAATGTACAATGTTAAAGCACCATCTGACAGAAGATTTATGCATATCACTTCTAGATTCTTTGGCATTTATTTAGTCAAATTACATAGCACTAGTGAATCAATTAACCACAGACTTTCTGCATTCATATACCAATGAAAATTTAATGAAAAAAATACAATATAAAGAAATGTTAAGGTTTGGGTGTGGAATGTCCCCCAAAATTTCATGTTTCAAAAACATGGTTCCCAGCACAGCAAGGTTCAGAGGTGGGGCTTTTAAGCAATGATTAAGTCACAGGGCTCAGATCTCATCAGTGGATTAGTCCATTAGATAGATTAATCCATTGATAGCTGAATGGACTAATGGGAGTTGGGACTAATTAGAAGAAATAAGGTCCAGGGCATGCACTGGAAAAGTTTCTCTTTGCCCCAGTCCCTTCCTCTGTCTCTCTTTCTCTGCTTTCTGGCTGCTCTGAGCTGAAAGGCCATCTTTCACCACACCTTTCTGCTCTAATGCTCTGCATCACCTAAAGCCCAGAGCAATGGAATTGTTGCCCATGAACTGAGACCTCGGAATCACAAGCCCAAATGAAGTTTTCTTCCTTCAAGTTGTTCTTCTCCTGTATTCTGGACACAGTGCTACAAAGCTGACTAACACAACATCATCTGCTGAATCTTAAGAGCAAGACAAGACAGCTAAATAAACAACTGTAACACAATTTGATACATTTTACAGAAAGATGGATGTAAAATGTTTTAGGGTCAAAGCAGTAAGGTTTTAATGTTGCTGAGGTAGAAAGAAGAGATTCCTGTGGAAGTTATAAGAAAAAAAAAAGACATCTTAGCTGAGTTAGTAATAGTAATTGCAATTTCTTAACTAGATAAGAAATAGGGAAAACTTCTGCTCAAAAAGATAAGTCTATGGAAAGATGCAAAGGCATCAGGGGATAAAAAGATAGTCCTTGAAGAAAAAAATATTTCTTTCTACCCTCATCCTGTTGTTCTTTCTGCCACATTGGGCAGCTTATTTACCTTCTCAATGACTTTATATTTTTATTTTAAAATGCAATAATGACTATACCTGCCTCTTGAATTTGATCAAAGAATAAATGAGTTAGAAATTTAAAATATTTGATGCACCATATCTTATTTTTCTAATGTCCAAATACTCCTTTCAGTTCCCATGGAGGTACTGAAGTAAGTGAGCTAAATGGAAAGCTTTGGATGTTTCAGTACAGTGTGGGTAGTGTAAGAAATGAGCTCAGGAAAGATCACACATATTTGGACATTTGTGATGATAGACAGGAGCACCTATTAAAAAACTGAAGCAGAGAAAATATGCAATCAGATTTTTGTTCTAAAAAACTAATACTGATGGCGCTCTGAAAAAAAAAAAATGAGAGGGGTGAACAAAGGCAAGGATTCCAGGGAAAGAGTGAAGGATGTGACCAAAGTGGGTACATGCTAGAGAGAGGGAGAATCTTCACAAGACTTAACGAATGATTGACTAGGGAAAGAGAAACAAGGAGACAGAATATAGGGAGAGGAAGGAGTTTGGAAGAACTCTCTATGTGTAACCCTAACAATAATATAAGGCACATGTAATTATGGAAGAAACAGTATGATAAACTACAGACTGCTAGGTTCTTTTAACTACTGGGGCTAGGGATTTAGAGCTGAAAATGGATTCATAAAAACTGGAATAACAAGAAGGGTGATCCCATAGGAGAAGATGGCCCTGAGTTGGGATTCACATGTGAGTAAGATGCACATTGGTGACCAGTGGAATGAAATCATGAGAATAGTTCCCTACATGAAGAGGCTGAGCTGGACTGACACAGCTGCTCAGCAGAATGTGATATTGGCGTCCCTTTCTTTGTTTAATATCTACTTACTTATGAAAAATTAATAAATTTACTTAATCAATGATTTCCATCATACATTAGAATGGTAGATTAATTATTTCAAGCAAAACCAATTACAGGCACACTGTTTTCTCAAGTGTCATTTTTAAAATGAAACTGATCATTAAATCACTTTTTACAAAGGAGTCAAATACATTTTTTTTTGCCTATTCTGTCAGGTGAAATCTAATTTTATTTTTCACTATGTGAAAGTAGAGAACTTTTACATTAAATATTGACAGGTCAAGAAAACATACAAACTGACCAAATTGCATATTTCAAATATGTGCATTTTATTCAATTTTACTTAAATAAAGCTATGCAAAAAATTTTTAAAAAATTAAAAAAGAAAACATACAATTCAGTCAACAGCAATGAAACTGTGATTTTTGTCCATATCATGCAATCTAGAAGAGTAAGGGATTCAAACAATGTCATTGGACGAAGGGTGAAGTGACTAGAGATATTGCACCCAGGTGGAAAAGAGGTACAAGGTGACGTGGTAGTCACCCTCATCTATTTGAAATAATTTAATCAGAAGCTATAAGTAAATGCTTTACATGATTCTAAAGAATAAAATAAATGAGCTCATGTTTGGATGTTATTAATTTGTTTGTTTGAATAAAACATAAGAACCTTTTAAAATGATAGGAATGAAATGGTTTTCACCATGTGGTGTTCATTTCCACACTCCTGAAAGCTAACAAAATAAACCTGGATGATTCCTTTTGGGGGGGATGTTGTAGAGAGAACACATGCAAATTCAAGAGACTCCAGCTCTCATCAACAGACATCTTACACATGCTACAGTCCTTCTGAGCCTCTTAGTCAATGTAAAAATACAATAACACCACAGGGGCATTGTGGGGAACATATATAATGAAAGAATCAGAATGTACCATGTGCATAGTGGGCATTTAACATGGTACTTTAATATGAACCTGAAAAATATAACTGGGTTTAGGACAGGCTCTGCTATTAGAAGATAGCTGAAGGAATAAAGCAGTCAGCATAAAACCTATCTATTAGAACATTCACAGAGAAATCTATATATGCCTTCTTTCACATTTTTATATCTTTCATGATGTTTTATCATTGTTCTCATCATACATATATGTAGATACCTACATATCTATTTACATGTTATCTATAGACTTTTGTTGAGGGGGGGGGGGTCTATAAAGTTTCTGCAGTCTTTCTTATCTTGCCTTAAAGTAGTTCTATAACAGAAAGAGCATAGAATAATAAGCATTAAGTTCATGTGCATATAACAACAATAAGGAAGTAATTTATTCTTTCTCTTGGTTAAAAGAAACTTCAAATAGACCTGTTCTGGTGTGGCAGCTCCATGCTTCCCACAATCCCAGATTCCTTGTCTTCTTCTTTCTAACCATCTTTAGCATGCTGCCTTATAACTTAAGCATTCATTTTTCAGTCACAATTTTTGCATTTTATAGTGGGATTCAAATAGATGTTTTAGAAGTTGCACACAATACTTCCAGTTGCACCTCCCTGGCCAAAAACTTGGTCACTGACGATATCCATCAGTGAGGGATTCTGAGAAATAAACTCTTTCAGCAGTGCTGGAAAAATGCCCATTTAAAAATTGAGGTTCTTATTGGAATGAAAGGGATAAAGAATATTGGATTAATGCTTCCTCCACAGGTGAATACACTCAAATATAGCATATTCTTTAGAAATAAACTCTGGACATTTTCAACACCTGAATGAATGTAGGCTTAAATTCCCAGCATTCATATCATAAAATGTAGCCCAAATTATTTTTAGATGGAAATTCTTCAAAACAGGAGTGACCAATAATCCACAGAGATGCTAGCAAGTGTCAAAAAGATTCAGTTTCTTAAATGCTCATAAATATGATTTCCTGCCATATCCATCAAGATGAACCAGCTTCCTATTTTAAACCCTCAAATGGAAAACCAAATTAATTGACTTGTTTCATGGAGATATTAGATATAAATTATATGGGATGATAAAGAAAATGTGGTATATATACACAATGGAGTTTTACTCAACTGCAAATAAATCATGTCATTTGCAGGAAAAGTGGAGGGGGGATCTCATGAAAATTGAAGGGAGATATGTAGAGTAGGAAAGGGACCAGGGGAAAAGGGGCGGGAAGGGAAAGGGCAAATATTAGAGAATTATATTGGCCAAATTATATTGTTGTAGTGTACGCATGTACAAATATGTAAACAAATGACACCATTATGCACATCTATAATGCACCAATAATTCTTAATAAAGCATACTACCACCTTAGAGACAATATGTATTATTATATATTTGGATGAAGGATAGTTCATTTCAAAACAATTTTGATTGAAATATTTGTAACATGACAGATTACTTAAAATGCAGCATCATTGTACAGGGCTTATGAAAGACATTCTGTGAATATTCAGGTGATGTTTCCTGTTCCTTTCTGCAACTCTTCTGCTAAGTGACTAAGTAACATTGAAACATTATTCATGATTATTAAAAAATAATAATTTTAGCTATATTCTTCAAGACTAATGGCTTTGTGACAAAATAATGCATCTTAATACATCGATTTTTAAACTTTTAAACATCAATTAAAGAAAATTTTCATAATTCATAATCATTTACAAGATGTCATTTACCTAAGTTTATTAATCAAGAAGTCATCAAATCTTGAATTTTTCTTTATGTATTGCTTCATAAATTATTTTAAAAATAGATTTATGCTATTGTGTAGTTTCTATTGAATTCATGTTAAGCAACATTTATGAAATGTAAAAATATTTTATTTAAATTACAAACATTTTTATTCACTCAAACTAATTACATAAACCAGTCTGTGAAAAACAACCATCTACATTGATACACAAATAATTTTGGGACTGTCTCTTCAATTCTCTCCCTTTTTACACATTTAAAAAATTTGTTTGGATAGAAATTTTCATAGTGCAGAAAGATAATTTTAGTGGTGCTAGAAACATATTCATTATCTGAGCTACAAAAATGTCGAAGAACAAAAATATATTTTAAAAGAGGCTTTAGAAATATGCTTAATGTAAATGTATGTTAAATCTGCATTGAATTTCATGTCATTAGCAAATGATAAACCTCTAAAATTAGCTATATTGTCATCTGCTTAAAATGTGGAAAAATTCTTAAGCATTGAAAGCCTCTATTCTTTGACTCTAATGTAATACAGTGAAAATTTCATTATAATGTAATGTTCAAAACATTTGTGAGATACAAAAATTATCCCCAATTTAAAAAAATAAAATCATTTTGCTGTAAAGCTGACATTACAGTTTATAAACAACTTCATATGGAAGTTCTTAAAGTTTTTAATAGTATCCATCTTCAAAACAGCTTCTGTTTATTTCATTGAAAGTGAATCATTTCAAAATCTAAAATTAACCAATTAAAAACATTTACAATTAACAACTTAAGTACACTTCCTTAATCAGAAGCTCATTATTTCTCAAGACTTTAATAATAGCTCCAAATTGATCTCCCACCCCAAACTCTCCTAAAGCTTATAGCAAAAATTATGATCCTAGGAGACACATTTAGAACATGTTAAAGTAATTTTATTTCAAAATATCAAATTAGCCAAAATTACTTTTGACTTATGGAAAGTAAGTTATTTATTCCTATGTGCATTGTTATTCACTATATTAAAATTCTAAGCACAGAAAATAAGAATTCCAATTGTTTCTTGAGAACATGATACATTTTGCTTTCTGTATTCATCATGTTGTGTAGATTATCTCAATCTTTTAACATCACTATAAGAAAACCATTACTCTTCTGAAATAGAATCCTAGAAAAGTTATTAATTTGGCCTGAGATTTCATTGATGATAATCAGTGTTTGAACTCTGTCTGACTCAAAGCTAAATATATGATTCCAAATGCTATTCTATGAACCATCATATTATATGCTCTTAGAGATATTGTTGACAGATATTAAGAGTAAAAATCAACCATTTAAATATACTTGCACATTTTGTTTTCTTTTGTGTCTTGTTTTTAGTTTCTAATATTATGTTTAATCCATCAGAGACTTGTAATGTATGTGAAATGTAAATAACTTTGATACTTTCACAAAAGAAGAAATACTTAGAAATATTATTAAACAAATTAAGGTGCTATAAATCTTTTGTTAATAATCTGAAATGTTGCCTAGCATATATGAGGCACTGGGTTCGATTCCCAGCATGACACACAAAAATCTAAATAAATAAAATAAAGGTATTGTGTCCATCTACAAATAAAAACATTTTTAAACAATAATAACCTGAAATGTACACTTCAGAAAATATTTATTTCTGACAAATATATTTTTCACCAAGCCTCCATGTTTAAGAGGTTGACTCACCCATTGGCTAAGTGCTTACAAATAACAATGACTTGGGAAATAGTACTGCTGTCCTCCTCTCCTCATGCTGTTCTGAAGATCCCTGTGTCATGGACTCTCTGTTATTTGTGATGGTGTTAATTTGCTCTACTGGTATTTGCCAAGAAACCTAGTCATGGCCCAAACTTCCTCCCATCTGCATGCCCCCTCCTTTGAATCCTTGAGCAAGCAGCATAAGTAAGGAACAATAAACCTTTGGGACCTATAATATAAAGTAATAAATAGTCCAGTGTCCATAACATTCAATTTATAGCTCTATATAGTTATAACACACCTGGATATAACACCTGGATCCAGGTATAACACCTGGATTAAGGTGAGCAACATTAAAGCACAATGCATTAATTTATCAATAAAATTAAAATCTCCTCATAATATTTCCTCTCTTCCTTTCTCCTCTTTCCTTTCTTCCATCCGTTTTATCAAGATCAGACATTGGAACATTGTGTATTCTGCTTCATAATGACATTTTTATTTGGGGCTTCTGTTCCCTGTGCTATTTTCTTGAAGGTTTTCTTTCTTTATCTTATGTGGACAGATCCAGTATCTACTTCTCCAGCCCTGCAATCTTGCATATAAATGAGACCTTGTCTTTCCATTGCCTTTTTGTCACATTTTCCTTGGTACTATAAATTTAATAGTACTCTAAATTCTATATATTGAAAACTAAAATGATGATTGTCCACCAAAATCAACTTCTCCAATTAGCTTTCTTATTTCTATTTTTATGACACCTATAGTTACTGATCTGGGTTCAAACATGGGAGCTATTTTTCAATTTATTCTCTCCTCTTCTCATTTTGAGTTTTACTGATCCAATCATTATGCATAATTTCTTATTTCTTTCCATGACTAAGATCACCCCACTTGAGTGACTTCACTTTTCTAAACTCAGAGTTCAAATTTTTGTCATATTAGTCTTTCTGAAGTTGAAGTCAAAGTACTTCATTCAGAAGACTCAAAAACTTCCAGTTTTACCTAGGGTCTATGCTTAAGAATATTCCTCAATTCAGACAGAAGGGATGAGTTAATGTTCTCAAAACATCCATTACTCAAGTTCTACCATTTCTCAGTCACACTCTCTTCATTTTGGCCACCATTTTGCCCTCATTGTTTTTATCTTAAACATCATTTCTGTATTGAACCTATTTTGTCAACTAAAGCTTTGATCTCTATCTTCTCTGAATCTCCACATACACTTAGTAAACATGTATCTGACATATTTATCAGGCTCTGTTCTACAATTTGCTTAAAAAAACATTCCTCTCATTCTCTCTTCCCAGCAACTCAAGCTCCTAATCTTTTTATTTTTAATAAAATTGTCAGCAATGTTTACTAATTGACTAGAATTAAATTCAACTTACGAAAAACAATAAACTATACAAATTTTAAATGTGAGCAAAAAAATCATATTTATGTGATTTAAAATGTAAAAGCTACCTTATAGATTGACAATACAACTACCTCATTCATGATTAAGAAACGTCACATCCAAAAAAATGAAAAAGACACCTAATCAACTAACAGTTAACCAACTCAAATCCAAGCTTGCTTTTCCTTTGAAAATGATAGAGGGAGGAGGTAAAAGTGCTTCTTGGAAACAGCTTAACAATGCAGAAATGGAATCTTTTCAGTGTCTATATGTTGCATTCTGAATTTTGCATTTATCATAAACAATATAATTTTTTTTCCATTAAACCATGCTCAAATCCTAACAGACTGCTAGATAAAGATAATAAATTGAAGCCAAATTAAAGGATCTTCTTCATCCAACTTCTCAAATTAATAAAAAAACAGATGGGAAAACACTTCAAATTCAATCAAAATAAGCAGGACAACTTCTTGTTATAAACTTCAAGAGGTGAGCACCACAATCAACATGAGTGTTTGGTAAGGCCCCAGGGGACCCTAAACCCATTCAGCCTCAACAATGGAAGTGATAAATCAATAAAATCCTAGTAATTGTCATATTATAATTTGGCAGAATAACAGATGGTATATTCTTTTCTCTCTTGGAGAAAGTAGAAATAATTGTGAAGAGAGAATAGTGAAATAGGAAAACAATTAGAATACATTTCCCTGCAAAGTCACTAAGACAAAATTGTGGTCCTGAAGCCGTTATTAGAGAAATGACAATCATGTCTAGATAATAACAGCAGAGTAAAACAATTTGCTTATATTAAATCAACTTGATATTTAAGAAGTCTGGCAAAACTTTCCATGTAGGGTCAAAGCAAGGTTAAAACATACCAGCATTCCAACTTGGCAAACAGAAGCAAAAAGGAAAAGCAGAAATGAATACATCTGAAAATGAAGGGGAATTGTAGGGGAAAAAAAGTATACAAAGAACAGAAGCCAAATTCCTATGAAGCAACATTACTATAGATTCAGTACTATAGAATGGTACTGTAGAACTTAATAAAAATAAATAAATTTAATAAAGTGAAATATCAAAAATAAAGTGAAAATTTAAATTACAGGGTTAAGAAAAATATTAAAATTAAAACAATGCTAATAAATTAGATTTTAAGATGCCCCCCTAATGACCCACTTCCCAATTAATTACACATCAAATAATCTTCACCCCTCATGCAGAGTTTGTAGTAAGCATGTACATTCACTCTTAGATGTGAAAAGAGACCTGAAGATTTAGAGATGTTGAAGACATGTTTCCAACCATGAAAGCAGAAGAAAGAAAGTCAGTCGAAAGAAACACAGCAGAAGGGTAAAGGACTTGAAGAGACCTCACTCCAAAGATAATATACAAATGATCAAGCAGTATATTAAAAGATGCTCAATGCCACTACTCATTAAGAGGCACATAAAAACCAGAATGAAATATCAACTTCACATGTTTAGCATGGCGATCATAACAAAAAGAAAGAAAACTAGGAGTACTGATGAATGTGTGGAGAAATCAGAACACTGGCTCACTGTTGATAGAATTGTGAAATGGTTTAGCTGCTATAGAAAGCAATAGGTGTTTCCTCATAAAATGAAGGCTAGACTTACCACATGATCCAACAATTCTGCATTTGTTTATATAGGCAAAAGTGTTGAAAGCAGGGTCTTGAAGAGATATTGCATGCCCAAGTTCATAGAGTTATTCATGGTAACTGAGATATGAAAAAACCCAACTGCCCCATCAATGGAGTGACTGACAGACAAGGTATAGTATAAACACACAATGCAATATTCAGCCTTTGAAAGGAAGAAAATTCTGACATACACAGCAACATTCTACTAAAACGGTATGCTAAGTGAAGTTTGTCACAAAAAGACAAAAATACTGATGAAATTATATGGATTATTTCTATAATAAACAGCGTTGTCAAATTCATAGAACTAGAAAGCAGAATAATGTGGTTGCCAGTGGCTGAGGGTAGAAAGAAATAGGAAATTGTGGTTTAAAGTGTGCAGAATTTCAGTTTTGCATGATGAAAAAGTTTTGGGAAAAAATGTGTACAACAATTTGACTGTACTTAACACTAGTAAATCATACACTTCAAAAATGTTTTGAATAGAAAATATTACGCTGTTTGCACTTCACAACAATTTAAAAAGAGGGTAAGGTAAAACATTTTCTCCATGATCCAAAACTTGAGGCTAGAATAAAAAACAGTGTTTAGAAAGTAAGAACAAGATTTAGAAAATCAAACATTTTATGGCAGAAATAAAACTTCAGCAAAAAGATGGGAGGATTAAATTGAGGAAATACCCTTGGAAATAACAAAAAAGACAAGAGATGAAAATTTTTAAAATGAAACAATATCAGCTAAGTGTTTAAACTGAAAGCATGAGTTACAGAAAAGAAAATGGAAAGGGACAAACTGTCACGAAAATAATTCATGCAGTTTTATCAGATTGAAAAATGAATTTATAGAATGAAGCCTCTACCAAACAGCCAATGGAATGAACAGGAAAAGATTCACTATTAGGTAACAGTTTTACAAAAGCTCAGAAACCCTGTAATAGAGTGAAGATCTTAATAGCTATAAGAAAGTAAAGAGGAGAAAAAAAGGTAACCAAGAAAAGATCAGGATATAGAATCCCAAAGGACTTTTTGTCACAATGTATAATCTCTATCAATAGATAATGCCTTTGGAATTGTGAGGGGAAATGATTCCAAATCAGGATTTTCTACACAGACTGTCAATCAAGTGTGAAGGATGAATTATACCATTTTCTGATATGTAAGGTCTCAAAAAATTTCCCTATGATATACTACCTGTAAAAGCAACCAGAAGATTGATACAGTTAAAATAATTAAACTAAGGAAGACAGAGACACATGATACAGATAATACAGAATCCAATATAATAGATACATAAAGTACAGTGACAGAACCATGAAGGAAAATTCTAGGAAAACATTTGTAAAGAAGACAGAGAGGGCAATCAGTTCAGAAATGAACTAGATGAAACAGGGCCTCAAGGGGAGATGTCTTCAAGAAGAAAATGGTAATGATAGAGTAACTGACTTTCTGGGTATCAGTAATGTCAAAGAACTTGGTGATTGATGAATTATATAGGAAATAGAGCCAATAACAAAATCAAAGCAGTCATTAATTCCAAAGTAAATAAAACATTGTGCAAGAAAAGACATTACAATCATAGCACAATCCTTCTCTTAGCTGTAAGTAATATTCAGATTGCCAGAGTTGATGACTATTAAAAATTAACTCAATTAGAAAGAGTGTTGTGTAAGCATTAGGAACACAAAGGCAGAAAAATTATGAATCTCAAAAAGTGTTAAATAATTATTGTTCATAATAGAAAGTTGCTAAGAATCTAAAACAGGAATATGAAGAAATAATGAGAATGTTATTTATAAATATGTAGGCAATTAGCAGAGAAAACCACCAAAAGGGTTTGACGTATGGCCTCAATGGATTAGAAATCAATTAAAGGGGCAAAATAAATTTTAAGTTTGATTATATTCTATCATATTACAACTATTCAAAAATTATATGCATGTGTCATTTTATTTAAATAAATATTTTTTAAAAATTTTATGCTTCCAGGAAAAAAATAAGCAGAACTGACTGGTAGAAGAAAGGCTGAAATCTGCAAAGGATTAAGGAGTAAAATTGTAACTGAACACTAATATAACAGCCAAGTCCTGATTCCATTTATGCAACCATCCAGGCATTCTGAAACACACTAATCTCCAAGGAATTCGCCATATATGGGACTTTCTTTTAAAAATAAATAAACATAGTAAAATCATTTGAACGTTAAAAAGGAACCAATCAAAAATAAACAGAAAAAGAAAAAAAATGGAAGGGATTATGTTTAGGAAGCAGAATAAAAATGTTACACAATTGTACAGGTAAAATATAGCTTTTAAAAATTACAATGTTTAGGAGTGGTGACAGAAGAATATGTAAGAGTATTAAATATCTTTCAAAGAATGTCTAAAATAGAAATACATGTTCCAAAACATAAAACAAAGTCATCCCAATCTTTTAGTCTTTCCAATAATTAGTTCATAAATGTAAGAGAGATCTACAGGTAATAGTTCCTAAAATATTTACAACTTCAGATTTTTATTATTTTTATAAGCATGTTAAAATAAATTGAATAATCTCATCTAATTAGCCTTCATAGTACAGTCCTATATTGTACCATTTTCCCTCCTTATCAAATTTTTATCTACATACTTTTCTAACTGCATATAGGCAAAGAAGGACATTTGAATGTTGTTAGCATATTAATAATGTTTTTTTTTCCTTCTGTATCCTAGGTGATTATCTGAATCCTTTATAACAGAGATGAATCATGAAAGTTTTTGTTTAATAAAAGTAAAAGCAAAAAATAGTAATGGAAAAAAAATGTGTCAAAGAAAAAACACAAATACTTGTTAATGTCAACTGGGATAGCCCAGTCCAAATTTTCGTTACACAGATTAACAGGAGTTGTTTTTTCAGAATATCTGAACCCATGACTTTTATTGATTAGTTTGAAAGTCAAATGTTTATCATCAGTTTTACCCCCTTTTCTTCATGTGCTCATCCTCTGCATGACAGGATACTCTGAAAGTCTGACAGGACATCAGCTCCTCTCTGTATACTTTGAAAGTCATTTTCCAAAGATATTTTAAATTAACTTTCTCCTGACTTCATTTCTAGATTAATCTCATAAGACCACATCTCACTGGTGTCCAGAATATTCCAGGCACTTTGAATTTATTCATGATAGTCTCCAACATTTATCCGAACTACTTACTTTTCCCCTTCCCATCCACCATATCTTTCCTGTTTTTTCCTTGGATTACTAATTCCCATCCCAACTCCCACTGTTACCACACTGAACTATGATTCTCTTCTGATAGTTTCCTACGAGGTCCTTGGTACTGACTAGCAGTTTGATTTACCCCATGGCATACACCACAGACTATTCTGTTGTTTAACTTATTTATGTGCAACAGTGAAACAGACAGCCCTACCATCCCTCCTCATGGTGCCTCTGGTCAGAATTACTGGAGGGCAATTTCTAAGGGATCTATGTGTCAGATAAAGATCAAATAAGATGGCACCCAAAAGACTGTATGTAGAATAAATAATCAATAGCAAAAGCAGCCTTTCAAGAAAAGGAACCAGAGCAGGTCAGAGGTAAAGATAATAAACCTTCAGAGTAAAGACACAGGCAGAAAAGACAATGCAAAAGTATCTCTTCCAATGAAGGAGATGATGGGAAGAAATGATGAATGATCTCTAAAGTGGTTAACATCCAGGTGGTCAAGAATCTAAACTGGGGGATTGAATTAAGCAGTTTGATCCTAAAAAGAGCTAAATCTGCACTTGTAGGAGTGCAGAATCATTCACATGTTGACTCACTTTGTGATTCAACTCCTGCAGCTCTGGGTATTTTTTAAGGTGTGGCGTGGTTCCTTACCTAAAGCAAAGTCTGATGTCTAGTGAAATCTCTAAAATGCACCAAAAGATGTTGGGCTGTATACTTTATTTAGACATTATATTAATCTTCAGAGTGGCAAGAAGTTCCCATTAATATTGGGATATACACTGGGGAAGTGGAATGGAGATGGATGTGGGCTGAGAATAAGTCTAGCATTTAATTTCTTAGATAACATTATTCCTTAAATTTTTTTATAGAATATATTGAATGTATGAGAATTATAGGTTATATACAGCATAGGTAACTATATTGGAAAATAAGGTCTAGCCTAAAAGAAGACAACGTATTGAAATTGAATTTTTAAAACTGTGTTTACCCCTAAGGACATTCAGTGATCTTAATACATGAGTAGTAGGAAAGGTTATTATTTTAATCCAAAAAATGTGCCTTGCTCCTTGTAAGTAAAATATTTTTGTTGAATTTTAAAAAGAAAATAATAATGGTAAATTATTATCAACTTTTAACTAATAAATCTGAATGCAAATGAAATTAACAAGTTTTGAGAAAGATACAAGTTTAATTTAATTTTTAATTTATTTTATTTTTTAAATACATGACAGCAGAATGCATTACAATTCTTATTACACATATAGAGCAAGATTTTTCATATCTCTGTATAGAAAGTATGTTCACACCAATTCATGTTCTTTGGATAATGATGTCAATCACATTCCACCATCATTGCTAACCACCTGCACCCTCTCTTCCCCTCCCAACCCTCTGCACTATCTAGAATTCGTCTATTCCTCCCATGCTCCCCCTTCTGACCCCACTATGAGTCAGTGACCTTCAATCAGAGAAAACATTCTGCAGTTGTCTTTTTGGTATTGGCTAACTTCACTTAGCATTATCTTCTCCAACTCCATCCATTTACCTGCAAATGCCATGATTTTATTCTCTTTTATTGCTGAGTAATATTCCATTGTGTATATATGCCACATTTTTTAATCTATTCCTTTACTGAAGGGCATCTCTGCAATTAGAGAAATGCAAATCAAAACTAAGATATCATCTCATTATAGTCAGAATGGCAGCTTTTATGAAGACAAACAACAATAAGTGTTGGTGACTATGTGGGGAAAAAGGTATACATTGCTGGTGGGACTGCAAATTGGTGCAGCCAATATGGGAAGCAGTATGGAGATTCCTTGGAAATCTGGGAATGGAACCACCATTTGATCCAGCCATCCCTCTCCTCAGTCTATGCCCAAAGGACTTAAAAACAGCATACTACAGGGACACAGCCACATCAATGCTTATAGCACCACAATTCACAATAGCCAAACTGTGGAACAAGTTTAATTTCTCTCTAGAAGAAAAACATGACCTGATTAACTCTACATCAATTTAAAAAAAATTAATATATAACTAAAAAGCATCCTATAAACCAAACTGTCAGTTCAGATGTCATAATTGGTTAATTCTGCAAAATAAAGAGAAAATAATACAAATTCTACAAAATCTCTTTCAAAAAAGAAAATGGTCATACTTATCAACTAATGAGGACAGCAATACCTTGATATGAAACAAGAACAAAAATTGCAACATTTAAAAACATAGTTCAATATCCCTCATAAAACATGTGAAACTTACAAACTTCAAATCAAACGCAGAAAAATACTAGAAGGATAAAACATCATTCATGATCCAGTAACAATTGTCCTTGCAACTCAGTTTTGGTTAATGTTTAAAAAGTAACATAATTTACTTAGTAACTGAGTAAAAAAAGAAAAATAAATATTTTCACTGATACATAAAATCATTGGATTAAATCCATCATGGTAAAAGCTGACAAAAACTATTGGCAAACTAGGAACCGACAAATTTTAGAGTTGGATGTTACTCTGGTTTGAATGTGTTCCTTAAAGTCATGAATTGGAAACAATTACCATCAAGAGATTATAGGGAGGTGGACCCTAATAAGACATGTGTGGGTCATGAGGACTTTGCCCTCATTAACAGATTAATGTCATTATTCTCAATCTAAGTTTGGCATCTCAAGAGTAGGTTTGTTCTAAAAGTTCAGCCACCATTTGATCTTTCTTCCTTTCTTGCTCTTTCCCACATTCTCACCCTGCACCATGGCATGAAGTCCCTGGCCAGGTATAAGCACCATGGTTTTAGACTTCCCAACCATGAGCCATAGAAAATGTCTTCCCTTTATAAATTACCAATCTGCGTGTTCTGTTATAGCAACACAAATTGACTAAGAAGGTTGTTCTGTGTCCATATGTTGACAGTCTATGTCAGACATGACTTAGTATAACACTGAGGAAATTGTTTTGCTAAATATAAAGTTCCAGAACTGATGTAAGATGTCACTGGAGAACCTGCAGTTATCATTATTGGTGAAAGAATGAATATTTTGTTCTCAATCATAAAGAAAACAAAGTCCAGTGTCATCACCTATTAATATTCTTCTGAAGCCAATAGAAAAAGGTGAAAAAATAAAATAATATAATAAAATAATAAAATGCATCCAGATTTTATAGGAAGATATAAAACCATCTTTATTCATAAATGGAAAAGCATTCGTGGAAAATCTGCTAAAATCTACAGAAAAGCTACTAGACCTAATGAGTAAATGTAGCATCAGAGTAAAATATGCAATTATATGTTTGCAAGCTAGCCACAAACTATTGGAAACTGATATAAAAAAATTTCATAGTATTAAACAATATAAAGTATTTAGAGATAAATATGAAAAAACACTTGTATATTCTATACACTGAAATCTAAAAAAAGTCAGAAAATGTTAAAGAGGACTTAAATAAATGAAGTGAGGTATAATAGTTAGAGATTAAAATCTCAATATTGTTAAAATGTCTGTTACTCCAAAATAAATCTAAATAGGAGAAAGCCCCATCCACATTGTAACAGCTTTTGTTTACTTTTATTTGTACAAACTAACAAACTGTTTTTAAACTTCAAATGTGAGGGAAAAGGCCCTAGCAAAGGCAAAACACCTCTGAAAAGATGAGCAAAATAGAAGGACAAACTTTACCCGACTCGAGCCTTCTCATGACACTATGGCATTGGCATGAAGACACGTAGATCAGTGGACCAGAATAAACAGTTCAGAAATAGACCCACATTTGTTTAGAAAAAAAAAAGTGGGCAATTTATATTTTTAAAAGCATGCAAATCAATTCAGCGGTGAAAAGTCAGTGCTCAACAAATGGTGCTGGAAAAATTAAATATCCATGGGCAAAAAATTGTTTTATCCACCATGCACAGTGTAAAAATATGCTCCAAATGGATCCTAGATATGAATGCAAAACAAAATTTTTTTAATTTCTTTTTTCTATAAGAAATTTATTAAAGTAATAAGAAAATAATAAACAATGATTTTCCTACCCAGTTTAACATTTTGATACATACTTTTCTAATTTTTATTATACATAGTTTTAATTAAAAATATATAATTTAAAAACTATAACATTAATAACAATTCTGTCCCTTTATCACTTGACAATACATTGTGGACTTTTGCCACATTTTAAAAATGTTCTTCTACACCTATGGTTCTCAAAATATGATCTGGATACCTCTAGACATTCCTGAATTTCTTTCTTGGGGGTATGGGAGATCAAATCCTCTTTCATAGTAAAGCCGAAACATTATTTATTTATTTATTTCTGCTTACTGATATTTGCACTGATGTGGCAAAAGCAAGGGTGGACCAAACTGTGGTAGGTTTAAAATATCAGAGTGGTTTTTGAGTACAGTATCAAATAACAGTATCTGCAATCATCTGAAAAGGTGACTAAAATAATTTTATAACCCCATGTATTTGTAAAGCTTCTTTATATTCTTCAACTGATACATATCACAAAAGGTTGAACAGTGACACAGGTAAGAGAATCCAGATGCTTTCTTTTAAGCTAATTAAGTAAGATATGTGAGAGAGCTTAAAAAAGGTAAAAAAAAAAATACCACTTTGCTACTATTTTTGTTTTGAAAAATATTTTCCAAAAATTCTTATTTATGTTAATAGGTAGAATGTTTACATGTTTACTATTACTTTTAAATTTATAAATACAGATATATTAAAATTCTGTTTTCATTTCAAATTAAATTTCATTTCTAATTAAATATTGTTGGACATAAATTGCCTGAACAAAAGTTCTTTGGTGTTACCAATAATTTTTAAGAGGGTAAAACAAGTCCCCAAGCCTAGTCTGGGCAAGCTAAAGGAAAATGACAATGGAGGTACTGAAATAAGTTTGTATTCTAACTTCTTTCAACAAGTTTCTGTGGAAACCCTTGAAACATCAAATTATGGAGAAGGGAGAACAAAACCAGTGAGGGTCTTAGCACCCCGAGCTGGATCCAGCTCCAGATCAGCTCCTGATGCATGCGGTGCACACCATATGGAAGGCCCTTCAGGTTTTACATGGAAGTCCTCACTTTCAGGAAGGTGTATTCTGGAGTTAAATAGATTACGGCATGTGTATTAAAACAAAAAAAAAAAAAAACCCACGTTTTCGATAAAAGCACTGTTAAAAAAATTTAATTTCTAAAAGAGAAAATGGTAAGCACTTACTTGTAACTTTGAGTTAGACAAGTATTTCTTTGTTTATGAAACTAATGGCAGAATTTATAAAAGAAAAAAAATGTAAGCTGAATGTCAAATATAACACTTTTGGTTTTGGAAATTAATGTTAAAGTAATGAAAAGAAATGTTCATGATTTGGAGAAAATATTAGCAAACATATAACAGAAAAGCAATATGTATTTGTGATATGTGTATACATTTCAACACTCAATAATAAAAAATAATCCACATTTTTTAAAAATGAAGAATTGAATAAATTCTTCAAAGAAGATATATAGATGGCACATAAATATATGAAAAATTTATGACAAATATATAGTTAACCATTAAGGAAATGCATATTAAAATATGATGAGATCTCAGTATGTATCTATTAAAACAGCTAAAATCCAAATGAGTGATAATACCAAGTTTTATAGGTCAATCAAAGTTTTATAGGTCTATTATGCTTCTGGTGATAATATAAAATGGTGCAACCACTTTAGAAAATATTTTGTCTATTTCTTAAAAAGTAGAATGAGTCAGCCATTATTACCCTTTGTGTATATATGATTACATGACCTGTGTAACTCTGCATCTCATAGATGTTTACCTAGGAAAAAGAGAAGCATATGTCCATAAAGTGACTTGTGCATGAATGTACATACTAACTTTCTTTGTAATACCCCCATATTGCACACAACCTAAATCTTTATCAATAATTGAAGGGATAAACAAAATGTGGTATGAACCTGAAATAGAACACTACTCAGCAATAAAAAGAAATTAAATATTGATGCACAAAATAGTATGGATGGATCTATAGATAATTGTAAGGAGTGAAAGAAAAGAGACCAAAAAGAGTACAGATGGTTTTATTTCAATTTTATGAAAATTCAAACTAATCTATGGTGATGAAAGGTCGGTGGTTACCTGGGGCAAGAGGTAGGTTGGAATAGGGAAGGAAGGGGGAATTATAAATGTTCAGAGGTGATAGGTATATTTATAGTTTTGATTGTAATGATAGTATCAGATGTTTAATGAAGGATAGTTTAATGAAAGTTTCAGGATGTAGAAATATGTTGAAAGTTTATTAAATTGTTACTTTAAATATATTCAGTTTGTTATACATGAATTTTACCTCAAGAAAACTGTCAATAAAGATAAAAATAAATTTAAAAATTTTAAATATCAACATCATTCCAAATAAATAAACACAAGAAAACTTCCATCATCAGTATGGTTAGTCTGTGTAATTAGTTTTTGTTCTACTGAATTTAGAGTCAACAGTATATATTTATGAATTAGATTTGATGTGGAATAAAAAGAATCCTAAGAATTTTTACTCTATTGATTTGGTTTAGCAGTTGTCTAAGAAATCTTGCCTTATAGTCGATTGCATAAAAGTCTATTTTGGGGGCATCAGTAGTTCATAGTACCTGGTATAATATATTCCACGAGGTTTTAGACACATCTAGCTCAAAATTTTCATCAGAACCTTCAGACATATATCAGAGGGAAGTTAATATATTTTATAAAAACATGGAAAGATTAGTTGATCTCTTATAGTTGCTAGAGTTGAAGATAGTGAAATTGCAATGGAAGTCCAATATATACTAGTTCATAATAGTTTAATGAATATATTTCATGGGGAAAGGACATATTTTAGACAACAGAGAATGATAAACCTTCACAAATTTCCAAAGCATTCCCATGTATTGTCCAAACTTAACCCAGGGAAGTCTCAAATGTGTTTTATTTTGAAATCATTTCATGTAGCTCATATAATAATATAAAGCTAATTAAGAAATAGAGAAATAATGTTATTTCTAATGTTGCCTCTTTTGTTAACAAATCATTACAATCTTTTTTTGTGACTGCTGTATAAATCTCAAAAATTGTTTGAGGATTAAAGAAATCCTAAAATTTTATTTATTTTTTGATCTAATATTGGAATGGCAAAGTCTAGAGTCATAAAAGTTGATGGTCACTGGATTAGATCAAGTTTATGATTGTCAGAGAAATAACACTGTACTTAACACCTAATTTGAGTAAATTTTGAAACAAAACCCAGAAGAAGGAAATAAAATTCTAGGGAACTTCAGCCCTTACGTAAGTAAGGAACTATTTATTTTTAATTGGCTAAGTACATAATAGAGTCAACATAAAACTGCGAAGATTGTTCTGGGGAAATATGGAATCTCTGCTCTCTGAGAAGATTATGTAGAAGGTTAAAAAATAACCTTTTACTTCCCTCATTAAGAGCTTTAAAAGCAATTTATTTTTTAACAAAGAAAATGCCGGATTCTAGTTATGCATGACTATATTTTGTGACATTATAGATTTATGAGTTCCCCTTAAAATTATCTTCCAAGTGAGCCCTTGATAAGGAGAAAATTTTGCTGAATTTTTAACATTTTATAGCCTCTTTACAAACTCAGCAAATATAAACTAAGACATATAGAATTCCCTTTCTTTCAGATTTGCCAAATTTACCAATGTTTCTAAATATTCCTAAGGTTTTGTTTTTCGGTAAATTCTTCCATATTTTGGAACAAGCTGACACTTCACTATCTTAAACTATTCCTTTTACCCAAGGAAAAGAGTTGTAGCCATAGATTATTGTACTTAAATTGGAAGATTAAGTAAAGATTCATCCTTACTAATGGGGATGGGCATCATCCAATTTTTTTTAAGGGCTCAAATAGAACAATAATGCAGAGGGAGGGCCTCTCTCTCTCATTCTCTCTGAGGTCTTTGATTTCAGATTGGGCATTACAATAACATTCTCTTTGTTCTCAGGATTTTAAAATACTAATACTAAATCACACAACCAGCTTTCCTACTTCTATTTAGAGTGAGTGGATGATGGTGGACCCTTGTGTCCTCCACAATATTGTGAGTCAGTTCCCATAACAAATATTCTCCTATTTATCTATTTCCTATTGATTGTGTTTCTCTGTAGGACCCTCACTTGTACATCACTTAATATAACCATAAAATCCTGTGTTTTGCGTGCATTTTTGATAAGTGTGATTTAAAGAAATACTTATTTATCTTTATAAGCTAATTTCAGAGAGCTCCTTTCTGTCACAAATAATTTCTTATTAATACCCTCCAGATGTGGAAAACCATTTTACACTAAATTTACATATACTGTATAAATGTTTTTCTAAATTTCAAAATGTGCTTGTATCTTTTTACTTTTTAAAAATATTTTATTTGTTCTTTTTACTTATATATGATAGTACAATGTACTCTGACATATTATACAAACGTAGAGTATAACTTCCCATTCTGTGGCTATATACGATGTGAAGTTAGGCTGATTGTGTATTCGTATATTAATATAGTAAAGTTATATCATTATACTGTCATTCCTATTCTCATCCCCCTTTCCTTTCATTCTCCTTTGTCTATCCCAGTGAACTTTTATTCCCCTCCTTTCCCCACTTATTGTGTGTTAGCATCCATGTGTCATAGAGAACATTCAGACTTTTTTTTTTGGCGACCGACTTATTTCACTTAGCATGATAATCTTCAGTTCCATCTATTTGCTTGAAAATGCCATAGTTTCATTCTTCTTTTTGGCTAAGCAATATTCCATTGTGTATGTATACCATATTTTCTTTATCCATTCATCTGTTGAAGGGTACATTTGTTGGTTCCATAGCTTAGCTATTGTGAATTGGGCTGCTGTAAACATTGATGTGGTCATGTCACTATAGTATGCTGTTTTTAATATCTCTGGGTATAAACTGAGGAGTGGGATAGCTGGGTCAAATGGTGGTTCCATTCCAAGTTTTCTGAGGAATCTCCACACTGTTTTCCACAATGGTTTCCCCAATTTGCAGTCCCACCAGCATTTTATGAGTGTGCAATTTTCCCCACATCCTTGCTAACATTTATTGTTATTTTTTTAATAATTGCCATTCTGACTAAAGTGAGATGAAATCTCAGTGTAGTTTTAATTTCAATTTCTCTAATTGCTAGGGATGTGGAACATTATTTCATGTATTTGTTGACTGATGATATTTCTTCTGTGAAGTGTTTGTTCAGATCCTTAGCTCATTTATTGATAGGGTTATTTGTTTTTGTTTTGTTTTGTTTTGTTTGGTGTTAAGTTTTTTGAGTTATCTATATATCCTGGAGATTAATACTCTATCTGAGGTGCAGGTGACAAAGATTTTCTCCTATTCTGTAGGCTCTCTCTTAATGTTCTTGATTGTTTGCTTTGGAGAAACTCTTTAGTTTGATACAATCTGATGTATTGATTATTGATTTTACTTCATGCACTTTCAAAGTCTTGTTGAGGAATTTGGTTCCTAAGATGTCATGATAGAGATTTGTGCCTACTTTTTCTTGTAGCAGGTGCAGGGTCTAATGCCTAGGCCCTTGATCCACTTTGAGTTGAGTTTTGTGTAGGGTGAGAGATGGGGGTATAATTCCATTTTCCTACATATGGATTTTCAGTTTTCCCAGCATCATTTGTTGAAAAAGCTATCTTATCGCCAATGTATGTTTATGGAGCCTTTGAGATAACTATATTAGTGTTTGTTTGTCTCTGTATCTTCTATTTTGTACCATTTGTCTTTATATCTGTTTTGGTGCTAATATCATGTTGCTTTTGTTACTATAAAAAAACTTGTATCTTAATTTCTACAATGTTAGTCAACAATCAAAAGAACACATAAATTTTCAATAATTTTCCTGTCTATATCTCAAAAGCAGTTGTTCCTAGTGAACATAAGTTTTTCATTGATTTGATATGATAAATTGACATACAAACAACCATGCTCACTAACTGGATTCTCTGTACTCTCTTACTCCAAGGAATATAGATTCAATCATCTTCCAAATATAATTCACTAAGTAATAATACCAAATCTTTAATTATAGTTACTATAAATGGGGAATAATTTATTGCCTGTGTGAATCCAAAGTATAAATAAAACACAAGATACACTATAAATACAAATAAAACCCAAGATATACTATAAAACAAATAAAACTAAGAATACAAATAAAGAGTTTTATACTGCTTAAGGTTCACTGTAGGTAGTGATAAAATACTCTACGTATTTAATATATATGTACTTTGGAAAGAAAGTATACTTGGTTACATCAAGTGAATTGACTTGGGTGTCTCAGTGAAGTTCCAAAAATCAGCAAAGTATAATTTTTCAAATGATAAAAGCATGACTTCTTGTGCAAATATAAGATGAACACAATTCAAAAATTATACTTACTAAGTAATTAAGGAAGTGTTATAATGTTAAAACTAATCAAAAATATTTAAGAAGCTTAGCATTTATTTGTGTACATTTCTATTTGTATGCATGTGTACATGCACATGGATGCTTATATATCTTTATATCTATGTTCAAATTTTATTTATAGGTATATAATTATGTTTCAAACTATCAATTGATTAGAATAAATTCCAGTTCCCAGAACTCCCTTCATAGTATGTTTGTTTGTATGGAGTACAGAGTATAGCCCCTTGAGAGAATGGAGGGACCAAAAGCAATAGTGATCATTTTCTAGCAAACAAAGCTCTCAGTTATCGAATCAACAGCAAATCTAGTGGATTTAGATTTTGACAAAATGACTAACTGGAATTCTCTATCATCTCTCATTCTAAGCAATATAGATTCATAATCTCTCAAACCGAAGTCACCAAATAATTATCTGTAAAACCCATTTACAGAAGAAGTAAAAGAATTTTTCAGACGTGAAGTTCTGTTATGTCAGATAGATTTAATTAAATGCTTATTAAAAGAAATTAACCTGGGTGAATCTCATAACAAGTTTGAAAGAATTTAGAAGAGGACACAGACCTTTCTCAAACTCACAGCATTCAAAGAACATTTACATCTGCAATTACTTTTCCTTCCTATTGGGTCCTTTCTGACTGCCACCTGTGGATAACAAATTTCAGCTCAAGTATCTGGCATTTCATGCTCTCCTAATCACCTCTCTCTGTCTGCCTGACCGTGGGCAGCAAACGTAAGCCCATGTTCATAGAGATCGAAACTGCTTGCAAACATTAAAAACAGTTCTTTTCTGGTTGAAACTGCCCAAATATGAAGTGTGCCTTAATAAATACCTGTTAGGACAAAATTGAAAAATTGGGTATAAAGCTGGTTTTCTGCACCAAGGAAATAAACTATAACCTTTATAGTTATAATGTTACTCAGGTTAAAATGATTTTTATCAATACAAGACCAACATGTACACATGAACATGAAACTACTCAAAACATAGAAGTTTTAAATTATGGCCATTGTTAAGCATATTTGCCTAGATAATCATTGTACAGTCTTATTGAGTGGCATTAAAGATTATGTTCCATATCTATATATATGGAATTTTTTTTGTACCAGGGATTGAATCAGGGGCACTCAAAAACTCAAACAATGAGCTACATCCTCAGCCCTATTTTGTATTTTGTTTAGACACAGGGACTTTCTGAGTTGTTTAGTGCCTCGCAGTTGCTGAAATTGGCTTTGAACTCCCAAGACGCTACAGGTGTGTGCCACTGTGCCCAGCTGTTGCCTATATTTTTGATCTTCAAAAATTCTGAACGACTCAGCATAACATCTTAAGGGAAATAAAATACAATTTACAAATGGATATATTTGCAATTTATTTCTTTGATGGAATATTAAGTCAAGAATATAGAAAGTCTTCAGTTCGTAGAACCAAAAAAAACATAGGCTCACTTGAAAAATGGGCACAAGATATGCATACACCTGCCACAGAAAATAAAGAGCAATTGGCTAGTAAAGATATGGAGAGATGCTGTATCGCACTTGAAATTAGAGAAATGAACATTGTGTTTGTCAGCTTGAGAAAACAACTTCAAAGAGCAAGATGTATTTCAGCTCAGGTTTCAGCAGTTACAGCTCTTGGTCAGCTGCCTCCGTTTCTCTGGACCCGAGGAAAGGCATAACATCTTAGTTGAAGGACCTGGCACTACAGAGATGTTCCTCTTAGGTGGCAAGAACGTAGAGAGAGAGCCCTAGGGATAACGCACAGTTCCTAAACTCATGCTCCCAAAGATTACTCCCTCCAAATAGGTTCCTGCTCATAGAGTGTCTGCCACCTGTCACTAATGATTCACTTCACAGAATCATTAAATTTCCAATGGATTAATGATGGAGGAGGCTAGAGCTCTCATGATTTAACAATTTCACCAAATTCCCACCTCTGGAAATTGTAGCACTGATAGCAAAGCTTTAACACCTGAGTCTTTGGAGGACCTTCCAGATCCAAACCGTAACACAAACCAAAGATTGTAAAGTTACACTATTTTATATACTTTCCTTTCCTTTTTTCTTTGGATACCAGGGATTGAACTCAGGGGCACTCGGCCACTGAGCCACATCCCCAGCCCTATTTTGTATTTTATTTAAAGACAGAGTCTCACTAAGTTGCTTAGGACCTCACTTTTGTTGAGGCTGGCTTTGAAGTCTCACAATTTCCTCCTGCCTCAGCCTCCCAAGTCACTGGGATTACAGGTGTGTGCCATTACACCCAGCTTATCCTTTCCATTTTTAAAATTTTTAAAAAATGTTTTTTAATTATAGATGGACACAATACCTTTGTTTATTTATTTATTTATTTTATGTGGTGCTGAGGATAGAACCCAGTGACACACACATGCCAGATGAATGCACTACCACTGAGCCACAACCCCAGCCCCTCCATTTTTTTAATTTTATTTTTTTATTTTTATTTATATATGACAGTAGAATGTATTTTAGTAGAATATATGTACATAAAGTATAACTTATTCTATTTAGGTTCCAACTCTGGTGGTTGTGCATGATGTGGAGTTACCCTAGTTGTGTATACAAATACAAGGCTAGGAAAGTTTTGTCCAGTTAATTCTATAGTCTTTTCTATTGCCCTCCCCACTGCCTTCCCTTCGTTTCCCTTTGTGCAGTCTAAAGGATTTCTACTCTTCTCTCCCTGATCTCTCTTGTTTTGTTTTAGCATCCACAAATCAGACCATGTTGGCCTTCAGTGTTTGGGGATTGGCTTATTTCACTTAGCATAATATTTTCCAGTTCCGTCCATTACTGGTCCATAACTTCATTTCTTCATTCTTCTTTATGGCTGAGTAATATTTTTCCGTTGTCCATTTTTTGAAAATTGATTAATCTGATGCTATGAGTTGTTGGAGGATATATGGACAAATGAATTCTTGTAAATCTTCATATCAAATGATTAAGTACTTCTTAGAGAAAGTGTTGCATATACATACCAGCAGCAATGTACAAGAAATTTAGTAGAGATTTAAAGAGAAAGTAAAAATAAATCGCATATATTCATATAATCAAACATTATCCAATAGTGATATAAATGAGCTACATTGCTACTGGTTGGATATTAGTTGAACCTCAAAGTTTCATGTACTGGAACATTGCTCCCCAATATGTCTGTATTAAGAGGTGGTGAGGTCTAGTGGGGTGTGATTAGATTATAGGGGAACCACTCTTATGAATGTATTAATGTCTTCTTTAAAAGACTGGATTAATTCTCTCAAGAGTGAGTTAGGACTTGAGGGATTGGATTAGATATTGTGAGAGTTGGCTATTATAAAGCAGGTCATTATCCTCTGTCTCTCTTTTGCATATATTCTCTTTTGTATGTACTAGTTTCTGTTATGCTTTTCCACCCCAATTTGACACAGTATGAGGTCTGCACCAAAAGCCAAATAATGTCAGTGTCATACTCCTAGAGCTTCAGAACTGTGAGGTAAATAAACCTTTTCTGGTAAATTCCTCAGTCTCGGGCATTTTATTACAGCAAAAGATAGAAGATTAATGCATCTACCTAGATACCTCCAACAATATTGATTAAACAGAATATTGACTTTAAACATTAAGTCCTAGGGATACTATTTTGTCCACATTCAGAGGAAATCACTTACATTAACTTTCATTTAAAAGTAATACCTGTAGGTTTTGAAACCTGCAATTGAGCCTATTGACCAATGTATTTACCAATATGAAAGTATCGTTGACCTTGATAAAGGTGTTTCTTGAGGGTTTAGAAGAGAAAAGCCTGACTAGATAAGATTCAAGGATGAATCGTAGATGAGAAAATTGAAATCAAACAATTCTTATAAGGCAATTTGCTGTATATGAATGAAGACATATTTCAGAGCTAGATAGGGGTATAGAATCAGAGACTTTGCTTAATGTCAGAAATTGCAGTTTGCACTTGTACTGACAGACCACTGGAGCAAGTGCTTGAGAAAGTGAGTGAGGATGGAACATTATAGAAAGGTGGGTCTCAGAACAAAGGTGTGAAGATTTGAACATGGAAAGAATTCAACAAAGGTCCCTTCATTAAGGGTTTGGTCCCTAGGGTGGCACTATTAGAAGGTTGTGGAACCTTCAGGATATGGAGCCTGATGAGAGAATCTGAGGCCACAGGGAGCATGCCCTCAAAAGCACTTGGGATCACACCTGTCCTCTCTTCCTCTGCTCTAGTTCAATATGTGACCACTTGATCCCTGTGTTAGTCATCTTTTTGTCACTGTGACTAAAATACCTGACAACAACAATTTAGAGAAGGAAAGATTTATTTTGATTTATGGTTTCAGATGTCTCAGTTCGGGTTGTCCAACTTCATGAAGAAACATCATGGTACTGAACAGCTCATGGCAGCTGGGAAGGAAAGAGAGAGAGAGGGGTGGAGCAGGAAAGGGAACAGGGGAAAGAGAAAATTCTTCCAGGGCATACCCCTGATAACCTACCAGGTCTCAGTAGTCCATTCATTAATCAATGGATTCACCTATCGAACGGATTAATCAACTGGTGAGGTCAGCGCCTTCATGATCTAAGCACCTGCCAAATCTCCACCTCTGAGCACATGAGATTTGAGGAACATTCTAGATCTAAGCCATACCATTCTCACACTCTCTTCTACTGTAATGTATTGACTATCTGCTTTAGTCAGAAATCAAACAAATGAAGCTGCCTTATCCTGAATTTTGAAACTCTGAAACTATGAGCTAAGTTAGTGACACTTTATAAAGTTAGTTGCTTTGGGTATTTCACTGTAGTAATGCAAAGCTGACTAATATATAAAATTGGTACCAGGCCCTGGGGTC
Organism: Marmota monax; assembly: GCF_021218885.2. Classification (NCBI taxonomy): domain Eukaryota; kingdom Metazoa; phylum Chordata; class Mammalia; order Rodentia; family Sciuridae; genus Marmota; species Marmota monax. The sequence continues at coordinate 523,330 of NW_026695197.1, read as the reverse complement.
ACTACTACAGCTACACCCGAAGATATAAAGAAGACTTTAGAATTCATTTATAGGAGAAGTTCAGGAAAAGTTAGAGAAGACTAGCATACTGTGATCAGAACATTATAGGACATTTTGCTGAAGTTTCTGAAGCCCAGAATACTGTTAGACATGTGAAGAGTAAAGGCAAAGATGATGAGGTTTCAGATGGAAATGGGGATTCAATTGGGAATTATGGAAAAGAACATGCTTCTTTGATAATGGCAATTGTGCATTGTGTCCATGCCCTGAACTTCGTTGAAGGCAGAACTTAGAGGTGATAGACTAGTTTATTTGGCAGAGGATATTTCAATACATCAAAGCAGTTAGGCTGTGGTATGCATGTTAGTGCCCATTTTCAGTCTGTTTTACAGTGAGAATCATATACAAAAGGAATAGAGTGGAAAGATTTTGAAAATTTGCAGCCTGGCCCGCAAAGGAGTGAAAAAGCATATAAGGATACAGGTAAAGGAGGATTTGCTTGCTGGAGATTAGCACCAGGGACTGAGGATATAGTGCAGGAGTAGAACACCTGTTTAGCATACAAAAGGCCTCAGGTTGGATCTCCAGCACTAAAACCTACAAACAAAAATCCAAGTGTTTTACATGAAGACATTTGGGACCATAGGAAATATGCCTCAAGAGCATCTCAGAAATCTTCAAGGCTGCTGCTCCCACTTGAAGGCTCAGCAATTTTAAAGTGCAAATTAGTTTCAAATTTCTCAGGCAGAAATATTTTAGAAGAGAGCCTTGGGGAGCTCTACTCAACAAGGACCACCCCCAGGATTTGTTTCGTCACATTCAGCTGGTTACAGCCGTGTTTCAAGTGGGCCCAGGTGCTGTTTGTGCTGGTGGCAGAGCTTGGCTTCATCCAAGAGATGTGGCTTTTGCAGACGTGCCTAATGCTAAAGTTTTGGTGTCATGGCTGCTTTCCTGAGATTTCCTGGAAGGCTAGTGTTTTAGTGAGCTCATCTCTAGTAATTAGAGAAATGCAAATTAAAACTACTCTAAGATTTCATCTCACTCCAGTCAGAATGGCAGTTATCAAAAATACAAGCACAATAAGTGTTGGTGAGGATTTGGGGGGAAAAGATGCACTCATACATTGATGGCAGGAATGCAAATTGGTGCAGCCAATCTGGAAAGCAGTATGGAGATTCCTTAAAAAGTTGGAATGAAATCATTTGATCCTGCTATCCCATTTCTTGATCTAAACCACAAAAACTTAAAAACAGTGTACTATAGTGACACAGCCATATCAATGTTAATAGCAGCACAATTCACAATAACCAAACTGTGGAATCAACCTAGATAACCTTCAACAAATGAACGGATAAAGAAACTATGGTATTTATACATAAAAGAATATTATTCAGCAATGAAAGATAATAAAATTATGGCATTTGTGGTAAATGGATGGATTTGGAGAATATCATGCTAAGTAAAGTTAACCAATCCCAAAAAACCAAAGGCAGAATGTTCTCTCTGATAAGTAGATGCTAATCCATAAGGGGGGGCATGAGATGAGTGGAGGAACTTTGTAATGACCAAAAGGTAAAGAGTGGAGGGCAGCGTCATGTGGATATGAAAGATGGTGGAATAAGACAGACATCACTACCCTGTCTTCTTTCAAGTTAATGTTTCTTTCTTCCCTCCTTCCCTCCTTCCTTACTTCTCCTCCCTCCCTCTCTTCCTTCCTTCCTTTCTTTCTCTCTTTCTTTCTTTTTCTTCTCTTTCAATTTTTGCATTTACTCTATTTGTTCCTTGAGTTTGGGGATTTTAGTTTTAGGAAATTCGCAGTCATTATTGCTTTTGATAATGCTCCTCTTTCTCTCTCCTTCTTGAATTCTAAATATGCATATACAATCTGGCATTGCTCCACATTCTTGAATTTTCTTGTTTTTTTTTTGGGGGGGCGTGTATAGTCTTTTTCTTTTGGCTACTCAGTTTTCAATTTTTTATTGCCATATTTAACAGTTCAGTTATTCCTTCCTCCGCCATGTCTAGCCTACCCACGAGCCCATCAAAAGCAGTCTTCATTTCTGCTCTTGCATTTTTTCTTTATCTCTAGCAATTCTTTTTTTATAGTTTCAAAGAATTTTATTCTCTCTGCTTACATTATATGTTGGTTATTGCATAGTCCCTACATTTTCCATTAAAGCCCTTAGTTTATTTATCATAGACTTAAGGAAAAATAGTAGTCTGAGAATTCCAACATTTTTGCCAATATATGTCTCTGATTTTAATGCTTTTTCTTTGCCTTCAAGCTATGATTTTTGCCTTTTATTATGTCTTATAAATTTTTGTTGAAAGGCAATAATGATATACCAGGAAAAGGAAACTGTTCTATCTAAATTACCATTGTAATGCAATGGTAAGAGGTGGAGAGAAGGGAAACACTTTATAGCCCCATGTTTAGATCTCAGTCTTTTGGTGAGCCTGTGTCCCTAGATTGTGAAGTTCAGTGGAACTTCTCAGTACTCTCCCATGCACACATTAGGTAATATGGTTTGCCAGGAAGAGGTGAGAGTTGTATATTTCTGTTCCTCCAGTTATGCTCTTTCAAAACCTCAGCAAGTTACAATCCCAACAACTATAAAGGCATTTTCCCTAAGACAGGCCTTAAGAATAGAACAATCTAGTTTATTTCAAAATGTTTTTTTCCCCTGCCCCTATCAGAATCATGAGAAGATTTTTTCCCAATATTCACTATAAAGACATGATGAAGTTCCTAAAGGCAGAACTCAAAAAGTGTGTGCGCCTACCTACGACAGTGTCCCCTAGAATTTTTAACTCACATAGTTCTCCATAGTGAGGCCCCAGCAATTTTTCAGCTTGGGTTTTCCTACCTCAGCCCTGGTTCCTTATTTTTTTTTTTTTTTGCTTATGAGTTTCTGCTCTAGTAAATTGCTCTTCTCTATATCCACCAGTCTGTCTTACCTATTTGGGAAGCAGTGATTTCCCCTGTAATTTCACTTTTCTGACAGATCTAAGTAGAACTATTGATTTTTCAGTTTGTTCAGCTTCTTGTTTGTAGTTTAGATAGAATGACAATTTCCAAGCTCCTTCCTTGTCAAACCAGAAAACACGATCTTTTAGTATAACTTTATTATCTGTATTATCTGTAATGATGTCACCTTTCTTATTACCATAGTGATAATTTTTCTCTTATCTTTTCTTCCCAATAAGTTGAAATAGAGACTTCTCAACTTTATTAATCTTAAAGAACTAGCTTGTATTTTCTTTAACTTCTGTCTTTTTAAAATCTATTTTATTAATTTGCACTTTGAAATTTTTATTTCCACATATTTGCTCACATTAGTTCAATATACTATTTTTTTCTGGATTTATAAGGCAAGTCTTGTCCACTTTTGCAGAATACTATTGAGCCAATGCTTGTTCTGCATTTCAAGTGAAATTAAGGTTAAAACAATGTCAAATACCTTCTATACTTGTATCATCTCTTCTGTACTAAAATACTCACTAGTAAATAATTTATTTTTGTTGATATTTACTATCATTTCTTAAAAAATATTCATTTTGATTAACTTGAATTTTCAGTTTCCTTATAGACTTAAATTAATAAATTAGAAATGTGGATTCTAATTTCCAAATGATCTTAATTTTATATAATAAAACAAAGAAGAAATATTTACATATGTTTAAAACCTGAAATCATGAAGTCATATTTTTAACAAGTACAATCTCAAAACATATCTTTTTCTCAGAAATGTTTTTAAATATTGAGTTGGTTCAGAGCAAAACACTAATTCTTTAGTTTTCAAAAGGAAAGTCTTTAGTGGGAAAACATCACTAGAGAACTATTTTCCTCCAAACAGAATTATTTATATTTATTTTTAGATGATTTTGTTACATTAGAAAGGTCACAAAGTTCTACAACCATAAGGATTTTCCAATCTATTACTTGTCAATTTTTTTCTGCCCACCCTCTCCTTCTTCCTTACATAAGAGCTCAATAAATGTAGGCTGTGGTATCTAACCTCTATGGATAGCTCCCATCAATTTGTTCCCATATCATGTGAGAAATGATACTTCTGATGTGGTACTCCTGACTTCAAGTGACATAGTCTGTTGCTTTTGCTCTTGATACTGGGCTGGACTCAAAACTTGCTTTGAAAAGTAGAATGAAGTTAAAGTAAGGTCTTAGAACTTTCAAGAATAGGTCTTAATAGGACTTGAAGTTTCTAATTTTTTCAATTTGCAAACCTGTCTGGAAATTGCAAGAAGCCTCAGTCATGGTGAAATGTCATGAGGAGGAAAACCTAAGTGTTTCTATTGACAGATCCAGCTAAATATTCAGTACCAGCAGCAAGCCCTAAGAGGAGACTATCTTGACCTTTTAACTCAGTTGATTCCCCAGACTATCTGGAAGCAGAAGAACCATCCAACTGAGTTCACTCAATCCATATAAGTGAAAAGTTAAGAAAGTGGTGGCTTTTTCTAAGTCATTTGAATGGTTAGAATTGCTACACAACAGTAGGAAACTAAAATGTGGATTGCCAGGCTATATGATTTTTAATTTTCTTGTTATTAGGGGGGCTAGAAATAGAAATTCTAAAACTTCTCCTCTTTCACCATTTCCGAGTAAGTTAAACATAAAAATCATCTTGATAGTTTTGAGGGAGAAAACACGGAGCATTCTTTATGAACAGGTAACATTTGCATTACCAGAATTACGAGACATATGATGAAAGAAAGAAAGAAAAGTTCATGAAATAAGGTAACAACTTTGGCTATTCTGAAAGTAGGGTTTTTTTGTATACAAAAGTACATAAAATATATAGAAGTATAGTAAAAATATATGCTTAACTTGTTTGGTGTGTTTTCTATTACAATCAACACACATTACTAAGACCAATCAAATGTGTGCCAAAATTCAAAAATCATCCGCATCTATTTTAGTCAAAAAAGAAGGAGGAGGAGGAGGATGACAAGAAACCCTTAAACATTAGAATACTCTGAGTTTTGGCAAATAATAAATCACATATAATAAAATCTTATTGAACACTTATAATAGTTAAGTTTTTTGAGCTTCTTTTTTATATTTTTAAATTTTAATTTGATATATATGACAGCAGAATCCATTACAATTCATATGACACATTAGAGCACAAGTTTTCATTTCTCTGGTTGTACACAAAGTAGAGTCACACTATTCTTGTCTTCATACATGTACTTAGGGTAATGATGTCCATCTCATTCCACTGTCTTTCCTACCCCAACTCTCCCTCCCTTCCCATTTCTCTCCTTTAAGTGAAGTTAGCCAATCCCAAAAAACCAAATGCCAAATGTTTTCTCTGATTTAAGGATACTGATTCATAATATTTTTTGTGGGGGTAGGATTAGATGAATTCTAGATGAACTCCAAATAGTTACTTTTAAATCACTAACTCATTGGAAAAGCATGAACAAGAAAAAGTTCTGCAAAACATTGGGGAATATGCAGGGGCATTATAAAATAGATGAATAATACCTAATTAGAATGGAAAATTCTATCTAAATCCAATATACTTTGTATGAAAATATAAAATAAAGTGAAATAGAATTCCATTGTGATGTTTTAAGAGATTGAGAAATTCAATATATCGTTAGTTAACAGGTCCATAGACAGCATTATGTCCCTTATCTGTTTATATTGCTTTTCTTTACTGAAGTAATTTGTCCTCTGCATTATAAGTCATTTCTGACACAGAACAACAGCATGTTGGCATGAAACATCTGGTTCTGTACACTTTTGGCTCAAGGTTCTGATGGAGAGGTAAATGAAGATTACCAAAGCAGCAAATTATCAATAAACTAGAGGCGATATGAAACTACACAAGGAAAACAAATGCATTTTGCAAGCATAATAAAGTGTTTTATAACACTGATGAGGTATGTTGGGATAAAACAAATAGCATGCCTGTCCATTTGGACAGAATAACAACTACATAAAATTATCAAAGAGCTTGTGAGAAAAATTTGTAGTGCTGTACAAATTGCCTACTGTTCAGCTTATATCTAAATTCAAAGATTGTAGTGTTTGGCTCTGACGATAAAATTTTTTAAAAATGCATGTGTACTTTGATCTACATAACATATTTTAAGGAATTTATTCCAAGGACATGCAGGTAAAAGTATTTCAGGCAGGACATCTGCCTGAAGATATTTACTACAGCAAATTTTGTAATAACGTTTAAAAACGGCTTCACACAGAATCAATCAGTAAAGGATTTTAAAAAATAAATTATACTGTGCTACATACATGAAATGAGATACTCTGAATCCATAAAAATAATGAGGTAGAGTTATACTGATATGGAAAATATCTAAGGTACTAATTCTGTATGGAAAACAAAAGACAAGAAAATAGAATACAATTCTCTTGGGGGAAAAGCATAAAAGAATATATGAATAGATCCATATACGTAGGCATGCAAATTTGCTTTCTAAACAGGAAATTCCCAATGGGGGTTATCTTTGGTTGTTATGGACCAGGCAATATGGGCAATGACCAAACAGACTCCATGTTACCCTGAGGCTCCTCACCATGTAAAAATTGCTATCCCATGGGAAAGCCCTGCGTTTGTACCCATCAGTAGTTGTTTAGCATAGCATGTTTGGAAACACAAAATGGCCATTTATACAATGTAATAATTGTTCTTTCTTTGGTTCCCATTTTTCTTGGACAATGGACCCTGTCAGAGATTGATTGCTAGATGTTAGTGACCATTCTTTAACTTGTACTCAACTAGTGACATTTTGACCCACTCCCCCTTCAGCTTATGATTTTAGATCTCATGACGTTTGTTTATGGTTTTGAATCACAGCAACAGCCACTTATGATTAATATGGTTTTAGACTATAAAAGACTTGCAGCCTACCCCTTGGCCTGGCAGCTGGTGGATCCAGACCATTGCCTGGTGAATAAAGGTTCCATATCCTGCGTTAAGATTGAAAGGGTGATTTATTGCAATGTTGCCTTAACATGGAGAGGAGGACAAGCAGGATTAAAACCAAAGGTGGAGCAGAGAAGGCATCGCTTGACATTTTTACTTACATACAATGGTTCAATATTTTAAGCTCTTACTTTTATTAATGTTTTAATCAATAAAAACTGTATGGTAGGAAATAAAAAGCCATGTCTCTTCTTTGAAATTGTCTATACTTTAAAAATGCTGTATTAAGTTGAATATATAAATAATGCTTCATATTTTAAATGTCTCCTCAAAATATCTTTGCAGCCCCAACTCTGGTTTATCTTATGAAAGCACCATATAGTTTAGTTAAGTTGGCCCCAGAATGGATGATGCACTGAAGTGGTCCTTATTTGATGATGGCCTTCTATATTTGAATTCAAGAAGATATCAATAAAATGTTTTTTTTCCATCTTTCAAGAAACATTTATTAAACATCTACTATGGATAAAGCACTAGGTAATCATTGAATGTAATGTTTATGTTTTCAGGACACAAGAGCATTTTCTAGGAGGTCAGTGTGATATTTCTAGGAGGTAAGAAGATATTTCAAAAAGAAAGGAAGTGTGTGTGTGTGTGAGAGAGAGAGAGAGAGAGAGAGAGAGAGAGAGAGAGAGAGATTCCAGATATGCTACTAAGCACAGTCATACAGCATAGCTAAACTCATCAGTTTGATTGAATTTACAGGTTTACTTAAAATTAAAGTAAAATGTAGCCTTATGTATAAAAGACTTTTAAGGACCAAGACTAAAAATGTATATAAAAGAGATAGAAAACATACACAAATAAAATGATCTAAAGACTATTATTATTTAATGATTAAAAGTTCAATTCTCCATGAAGACATAACTATTTTAAATGTACACAGACACACATACACACACACACACACACACACATTTTCTATTTTGAAATAAATGCAAAAAATTTAACAGAACCAAACATTATGAACATGCATACAGAGGTAGAAACATAATTTTAAGGGCCTAATATATAACAAAAATGTGGAGTACATTATTCAAATTTTTATAAGAATTTCAAGGTGACTACCACAGAGCATTAAACTAAGCATGGCCCTGTCTATGCATGGGTTCTGCATGACTATAGGTTATATGCTCATGAAGATAATCATAGCACCCAGGAAGATGGTCATGTGCATATCCACATAGCTTTGAAAAATATGAAGCAAAAACCTGAAAATAAAACCCATATGGATGAATTGGCAAATTAAGCCTCATAGTTACATGGACATAGCCCTCTTGGTCATTGTAGCAGCACACTTTTAAAGAATGTAGAAAATATAAATAACACAGCAAGTTTGGCTTAATTGCATTTATGTAAAAACCTATGCCAAACAATAATAGAAAATGCATTCTTCTTAAGCAGATGGTAAACACTACAAAACTTGGCCAAGTATTGAGAATTCAGCTAATTCTAAATATTTATTATCATACAATTAATTATCTGACTTTAACCTGTATAACAGATCTATTTAAAAAAAACATTTAGAAATCTAAAAACTCACTTATTTAGTAATTTCTGGAACATGAAAAAAAAATCCATAGCAAAATAAAAATAAAATTAGAACTAAATTATAACAAACATATTATGTAATCAATGTTATAAAAAAGTAGCAATTTTATAACTTTACAGAAAAAAATAAATCATTTTCTAATATAAACATGAGAGCTTATACTAAAAAAGTGAGAAGGCTAGAAATTAATGTGATAAACATCCTTATTAAGATAGAACAATTCCAAAGAAAAGAAAAAATTTTACAAAGAAATAAGGAAAACATAAACAAAAATACCAATTAGAGGATTCACAAAATTGAAATTTGCATTTGGGAAATTGAATGAAATTGAGAACATGTACAATATTTTCAATAATAGGAGTGTGGAAAATGTAAAGAAAAGTCAATTAATATGACATGGAGATAAAATAAATTAAGAAAACAATGTTATAAAATTTCACCCCTGTAAATAAAAACCCTATTTCAGAAGACAATTCCTTGAAAAGATGTATCAAAAATCATCCTTTGCTATTCCAAGCCTAAGTAGGACATTGAATTAACATCTAATATTCCTGCCTTTATTTTTTATTTAATCTTATTTTTTCTAACATTTTGTTAAAATAAAAAAAAATTTGAATAAATCACAGCTGAAAATTTCCCAAATTTGGAGAAAGTTATAAACTTGTAAATTAAAAGAGTTGTTAAATAAATCCAAACAGCATAAATACAGAGCCTCTGTGTCAGGATACATCATATGCAAACTTTTGAAGAGTAAAGATAGTAGAAATATTGAAATAATCTAGGAACAAACAAATATTACCTATAAAGGAACACTAATTTGAATGATAGTAGATTGTTCATCTGAAACAAAGTTTCCACAGAAGGGGCACAGTGTCTTTCAAGTGTTGAAAGAAAAAAAAAAAAACCTTCAAATACAAAACCTCTACCTGGTGAAATTATCCTTCAAGAATGAAAGGGAAAATTAAAATATAGCCTTAAACAAAGAAAAGCTAAGAAAATTAGTTAATAAACTTATCATTAAACCAAGGTGAAAAGAAATTCTCTAAGAATAACAGAAGGACTGAACTGTATAAAGTGGGGAGAGGGAAATGAGAAAAATGGGGGAAATCTAAGGCTGGAGGGCAGCTTAGTGGTAGAGTGTTTGCCTGGCATGCCCAGGACTGGGTTCAATCCCCAACACTGAGGGGGGAAAAAAAAAGGAGGTGGGGCATATTAGAGTTTTCTTCTCACAAATTTCTTAAATCAGATTTGGTGATTGAAGCAAAAATCATAATACCATTTAACATTATATCCAATGTAGAGTAAATAGCTGAGACAACTATATTTTTAAATTAGTAAGGATAAGGGAATTAAAATAAAGTAAGTTTTCCATACTTTGCATGAAGTGGCAGAATATTGATTTTAGTTGATTAAAATAAGTTCTATGCATGAATTATACTACTTATAGCAACCACTAATAAAACTATTTAAGACATTATGTCCCAAATCACAATCAAATCAAAATTTTATTCTAAAAATGATCAATAAGCCACCTGAAGCAGGAAATAAGAAATAGGAAGGAAAAACAAGCAAAGGATGGTCCCACAATTTAGCTATTGTGAATTGTGCTGCTGTAAACATTGATGTGGCTGTGTCCCTGTAGTATGCTGTTTTTAAGTCCTTTGAGTATAAACTAAGAAGAAAGATAGTTGGGTCAAATGGTGGTTCCATTCCAAAATTTCCAAGCAATCTCCATACTGCTTTCCAGGTTGGTTGCAACCATTTTCAGTCCAGTCAGCAATGTATGAATGTGCCTTTTTCCCCACATCCTCATCAACACTTATTGTTGTTTGTATTCTTAATAGCTGCCATTGTGACTGGAGTGAGATGAAATCATAGAGTGGTTTTGATTTGCATTTCTCTAATTGCTAGAGATGTTGAATATTTTTTTCATTTATTTGTGGATTGATTGTATATCATCTTCTGAGAAGTGTCTGTTCAGGTCCTTGGCCCATTTATTGATTGGGTTATTTGGTTTTTTTGGTGTTAAGATTTTTGAGTTCTTTATATACCTTAGAGATTAGTGCTCTATCAAATGTGTGAAGGGTAAAAACTTGCTCCCAAGATGTGAGCTCTCTATTGGCCTCACGGATTGATTCATTTGCTGAGAAAAAGCTTTTCAGTTTGAATGTCCATTTATTGATTCTTGATTTTATTTGTTGCATTATGGAAGCCTTACTAAGAAAGCCTAATCCAACATGATGGATAATTGGACCTACTTTTTCTCCTATTAGTCACAGGGTCTCCGGTTTAATTCCTAGGTCATTGATCCATTTTGAGTTGAGTTTTGTGCATGTTGAGAGTTGGGGCTTAATTTTAATGGGAATGGGGTAGGGAGAAGCATGGGAGGGCAAAGTGGAGGGAGGGGAAAGCAGGGGGCAGAAGGTAGGAAAGATGGTGGAATGAGATGGACATTATTACCCTAATTACATGTATGAAGACACGAATGATGTGTGACTGTTTTGTGTACAACCAGACATGAAAAATTTTGCTCTATATGTGTACTATGAATCGAAATGCATTCTGCTGTACTATATAACAAATTAGAATAACTAAATATATCAAGCAAAGGAAACAGAAAGCCAATAATTCTCAGGCATATTTAAGCCCTATTATATCAATAATTATTTTTGAAAGTAATGGTCTACATACAACAATTAAAAGATGTAGATTGGCAAAGTAGATTTGTAAAGAAAGTATTCAACAACATGCTATCTGTAAGAAACTCATTCAAATACAAACATGCAAGTGAACTGAAAAGATTTGTATATTTAAGCATACAGACCATGCATATGTTTTGCTAGATTTATACTTAAGCATTCCATTTCATTTGTAATGATTATATTTCTATATGTTTTTAATTTCATTTTCCATATTTTATAGACCTAACTTAAAATTTGCAGTTTCTTTCATTTGCCTGCTATTCATATCTACATCTGAACTCCCATATGCATTTTTCATTTCATAGTTATTTTACTTTTAATTTCCAAAATACACTGAGCCAGGAGTGGACAATTCTTTACAATCTTCACCCGCTTGCTTAGAAAGTCCATGGAGAAGAGAGCAAGGAAATTTCTCTTATCCTTTCTGTGCATATGGACATCCCCAGGCATGTTCCTGGCTTAAACATACACCCTACATATGTGTGAAGTCTCCTATATACTCAAAAATACATTGGAGCTTTTTATGAACATATATACATACATGTGTGTGTGCGTGTGTGTATGTGTATAATTTTGCTACTTTTCTATCCAAGCTTTTTGGTTAGGATATTATTGGTCCTGTTGTTATCCATTACCCAAGAAGTCATGAAGCTGAAGATTTGCCTGTAATTGTTTCCTAAATACAGCCTTTGAGAAAAAGCTTTGAGTGAGGTGAAATACAGACAGCCTTGACAGAGAGGTCTTTAAGGGAATTACCAGACAGGTAAAATGATAATTATTTGTGAATGAAGACTTGAAAGGTTTCTATCCCTGTGTACTTCCCTCCTAGGACTGTCACACTCTGGGTTTAAATTTGGATGTGGACTGTAAATCTTTAAGGTTACCACAGACCTAAAGACTAAAAGATGGGACTAGAACAAGTATAAATGCTGTGAATTTTCTCTTTTTTTAAAACCAATGTTCAGCAATTTATCTTGAATAAACAACAGGTGGTTGCAAGACTTCGATTAATCTCCAAAGTTCTGAAAAAGTTTATTTTGAAAATTTTACCAATTTTCTCATTGCTTTTGTGGAGGAGGGAATTTGGGGCATTAAATATTTCACTACTTTTACTGACATCCTCAGCATTCATTGATGTGAACTCTATGTAGGAACTAGAGGGAGTATCTTTATTCTGTTAAAGGATATCTCTAGCAAATATCCATACTTATCGTGAAGGATTGAAAGCTACATCTTCATAATCAAAATCAAGAGCAGTCTACTGCCATGAAATCTATTCATATTACTAGGACTGTTACCTTCTAAACTATACATGTGAGAGCATGTATAGTTTGAAAAACAATAAACAAAATTATTATTACATCCATACAATAAAACTGCCTACACATAAAGAGAAAAGACTTGAGAAGAAAATAATTAGAATTAATACATTGGGTACTAAATCAATGAGTAAAAGAATTTGCATTTATCATAGAAATAAATATTATTTCACAAGTTTTTAAGAAGGAAACAAAATACAAATGCAATCAAGGCAGTGTTCTATTTTATATGAATACATTAAGAAATCAATAGATAGAGTGAACACAGAAATAATCAACATTTTTTACTTTTTTTTCTAATGGGAGGAGTGTATTCTCAACAATTTCTTGCTAAAAATGAAAAGTGAAACTTGACTTCTGTTAAACATCACATATGAAAATCTATTAAATGAACAACAGACTTATATTTAAGAGATAAAGGTATTAAGGTACTAGAAGAAAACATAGTATTTTATAGCCCTGATGTTAGGAAAGCAAGGCAAAAATCAAAACACAGAAAGGAATAGTAATGTTAAATAAATACCAGTAAATTAAATCTTGACAAAATTTTAAGTTTTTAATCATCAAAAACCACTTGGAAAAGACAAATGGAACCCCTGGTTGCTTATTCCATCTTAGTTAGATGTCTGGTACGACACATCTGTTCCACCAGTTCTTCACAAGCATTCTTTTTGACTTTTGCTAGTTCATAAAAATTAAAATCTGTGTATCAAGTTTCACCAAAAAAAAATGAGAATGCACTTTTGATTAAATTTGGTATTCCTACCCAAGTATTTGAATACTCAACATCTTTGGATTTCTCTAAAATTGTTCCATAACACATTATAATTTCCTCTTTAAATGGTTCTTTGTACTGCAAATATTCTATTTCTTACTCTCTTTTCTAATGCATTTATTCTTTTAAAAATTAAAGTGCAATCTATTTACAATGATATATAAGCATAGCATTCCAAGACATTGGAAACAATGAGAAAGATAAGTAAACTGTGGTATAGACATAAAAAAGAAATCTATAGACCAATGAAGAATGAGTGATCTAGAACTGGGGTCAACACAAGATTAAGGTCAAATCAAGCCCACCATCTGTTATTTGTAAATAAAAATATATTGGAACATGTCTGTGTTTTTCCATTTAAGTATTATGTAGGTCTTCTTTCCTGGATAATAACACAGAGTAAAATAATTGTGACAAAAACTAAAAGAAAGCCTAAAATACCCAGAAAGCCTAAAATACTTACTATGTAACCCTCTATAGAACAAAAATTGTGACTTGGGCATAAAAAAAATCAGTGGTTGAACTGAAACAATATGTATTTATGTGATGGAATCTCTAAAAAGTAGTATTGTTGTATTGGTTACAACAAATAAATCAGAGAAAAAATGTGATTTCATATCTTTAAGTTCAAACACAGGCAAAATTAAACTTTCATTTTTAGGCAGTTTATAAATGGACAGTAAGATTGGTATGAAACTTAAAAGAATGAATAATAGCCCAATATTTGGGGTTGCACTGACCCTTGAGTTTGAAGACAGAGTATTCTGTTAGGTAAGTATTCGCAGGCTTCTCTGACATTGATAATAGTTTATTTTTTAAGGCAACTTGTGGGCATGGGTTCTTTGCTTTCTTTTTAATTTTCCTATTGGAGTTTATATATTTTTGTATACTGGATATATTTTTTAAAAATTTAAAAAGAATACAAGGATTTTATTACAATTTCAATACTATATATATGTGTGTGTGTATATATATATATATATATATATATATATATATACATACATACATATATATTATTTGTTTGTTTTCCCACAGGGATGTTTCAAAATTATTAGTCAGTTTTGTGCCCAAGTCACATTGAGTGTCCATACTATGTTCCTCGTACTACTTGCCTTACCTCATTTTTAATTCACACCATCAATCAGGTAGAGAATACTAAATCTTTGTTGCATTCATGAAAAAAAAAACCCTGAGGCTAAGAGAACAAAAGTAATTTGTTCCAAATCACTCAGTAAATTGTATATTTATTTAAAGGTCTCTCCCATTTCAAAACCCAGTATGATAATCACAGGAGAAGCTACGATTAAATAAATAAATGTAAAAAAAAATTCCAATTTGATATTTTTAACTTATTGTTTGCAGCTTCATGGATGTCACATCTGGATAATCCTATGATCTGTCATGAAAAAATTATCCATAATTTTATCAATCACAATTTGGCAGTTAACCAAGATAACATTATGTAAATAGCAAACATTTAGCAATCAAAGTACTAAATAAAATGTAGGAACTCAAAATAGAATTTAGAAAGTGTGTTTTGAGTTTCAAGGTAAAGCCTTGGATCATCAAAAACTAAGATCATATTTTGATCTTTCAGTGAAGCATTTGAAAAACTCTATTAAATGATATTTTACAGAAAAACACATAAAGAATCACTTATTTTCCTATTCATAAGATTTTATATAACTGAGTTGTATTTTTACTAGGCTGTATGTCTTCTTTTCTTATCTTCCATCTGAACATTTGTTCTTTATTCACTATCCTTTTGACAAAAATTCCTATGCTATTAGTAGTTATGGTCTCCATTTCCTCATTGCCAGAGATACCCCACAATTCACAATGTAAATCAGGTTTACTCCTTTATGTAATACTGCCCAGCACACCATTCAGTCTAGAAAACCACTCACCAGCTGTATGACTGTTCACTTCCTGGTACCACTGAAGTTTGCTTAGGCTCTCTCCAAGATCCTGCAGAAACTAGAGTCCAATCTGGAGTCTGGGCAATTAAATGGTGCCCTGTGATCTAGGAGAACCCAGTGCAAAACTCAAATGCATCTGCTGGAAAATCTGCTTCTAGATATAGGTGTGAATTCTGAAATTTAAAGTGTCTATGTTTTGTTTTATTTTGTGGTTTTCTGCTTTACAAAATTCCCAAGTCATACTATCAGCTTTATGAATTTCTATGCAAAATATAAAGTATTTTTAGGGTAAGAAGTTAAAGAAGAAACAAACTCAACTGTCACCTACAAACCTTATGTAAGTGAACAGATTATCGTATAGCCAAACCAGTTAATTAACTCTCTTTAGCGAGCAGTTCAAGGTCCCTGGTGATTTCCCTGATATTAGCAATTGGAATTGATTATGGTAACAGCTGAAATATTTCAGTCATTCTGCCTGAAATCCTTGCCTGCATAATACTACACTCATAAATGTTGTAGGTAAGTCAATTCACAAATAATCAACTGTTTCTCCAGTAGCAAATATTTATGATGGTCAGACAGTGAAAATATCTAGCATTGAGAAACAATGCTGTATAGAATACTAGACAGAAAAATTCTATGCAAATCGTGGAGAAATGGGTGAGAAAAATATAGAGAGGATATGATCTCAATCCTCAGTGTCATCCATTTGGTCACTGGCTCTATCATCATATTTTGTTAAAAGCCTAAGAACAATTTGTCTATCTTTTTTTTTAAATAACAAACCCATGATTCCAAAGTTTCACTCATTATGTTTATCACTATTTAAAAATTATAATGTCAATGACGGGACTCTTTATGCATTGTGTGTGTGTACATGGGTTTACATAGTAGCTTATGATCATATGTAATTACACCACTTTTCCTATTTTTTGAAATTTTAAGTTGAAGAATTCAGACCATCTGATTGAAAGTCAAATGATTCAAATGTGAATAATCCATACCTACTTTTTGCTTTTGAGTTCAGGCAGTCAAATTTTGTTTTCACAAAAGCTTTTCACAATAGTCTTTTCAGACATACAACTTAAATGGTTAACTAAAATAATATATTTTATTTTGTCTATTAGAATTACTAACAGATTATTCCTATAAACTACAGGCAAATAATCATCACATAACAATGATTGTCTAGGAATGAGATTAGAATCATTGGTTAAGTGTTTAGGCCTTGTTGGTTTGCCAATTCTTGTGTGGTAAACATTTAGAGCAAACATATATAATAACAACAATAGTAATAATAATTCCCAAATGAAATAAAGGGTCTAGTAGTATACTGCATTTGGCATAGACTAACTTATTGATTGTAAATCCAGTGTTTATATATATTACTCAAGTTTTCTTCAACTGCTGTTTCTGTTTTTTATGTATATTTAGCCTGTTTCTAGTATACCCATGTTAATGATAAACAAGACAGGAGCAAAGGTACAAAAAAAGAGAAGAATATTCAAATTCATTTTCCTCCTATTTAGTCTACTTAATGGATGGGGTAAACTAAGAAAAAGTAATATATATACTTACATTATCAGAGACATATTCTCAATATCCAACACAGGAGATAATTACACATGGAATATTGTAAATCCTGCTTCTATAAGTAGCCTCCCTGATCACCTAATTCCTACTAAAACAGATGATTGATCCAAAGGAGGTGGAGTGACATTAATGCCTAGGGACTTCTCTTTTGTCTTCATATAGCTAATTCAGTCTCTGAAATCCTGGAACCTATAAGATTCCAAAGATGCTGCTGTGTTCTAATGATTTTCTATCTACTGGGTCTGTCAATCATTAATCAAGGGGTACTGAAGTTTCCAAATGTAATAGCAGGTTGAACCATCTCTACTCATAATTATGTGAATGTTTGTCTCATGTATTTTGACCCTGTGTTGTTGGGGGCATATATGTTAAGAAACATTCTGTTTCTTTGGAGAATGAGTCCTTTATCATTAAATAATTCCCCTCTGAATCATTGATAATTTCCCTTGCTCTAAAATTGGTTTGGAAGAAGTCAATATAGCTACTCCAACCTTCTTTTCATTAAGTATTAACAAGGTAACTCTTTTCCATTTTCTGCCTTCTTGGACTTCAATTGAGCATTGCGTGTGATTCTGTTTTTCCCTCATCTTAGCATATCAGTTATATTTCTTTTTTTAGTTTCTTTAATACTTTCCCTAGAAAATCTAAGTTTTCTTTAATGTCTGACTACACAGATAGTACAGATACTTTCTAACAGTGTTTCAACCTCTCCAGCCCCTACCTTACAACAGTGCTACCATTCATTTCACTTATCCATATGTTATAGTATCCAGTAAAGTTTGCTATCATTATTTGAACTATTCATTAGTTTAAATAAATAAGACTTTTTTTGAAGTTTTAAAAAGATTTATTAATTTTCTTTCTAATTTGATATAATGCAGAAAATTGTGGTAAAATAACAAATTTACTATCTTAACCATTCTTAAGTACTTCAGTATCATTAAGTATATTTGTATGTTTGCATATTTTCCTTTTAACCTTTACTTATCCATCCTCTGATATTCTCTCTCCCTTAATGCACATTCTGGTTTCTGATTTATGTCATTTTCCTTCTCTAAGAACTTAATTTAGCATTTCTTTCAAGGCAGGACTACTGGCACCAAATTCCATTAGTTTTTGTTTATCTGGACAAGTCTCTTCACTTTGAAGGATAATTTCAATGAATACAAAATTCTAGGTTGGAAGACTTCTACTGTCATCACTTTTAACATTTGACTATAGTTTCCTGCTTTCATGGTTTCTGTCAAATAACCTGATAAAATTCTTAATCCTGTTCTTCTCTGGCTTCTTTCAAGAATTTCTCTTTAATTTTGGTTAGAGTTCTGTCATTAATTCTGGAAAACTCTCAGCCATTTTTTAAATTAATTTGTTCATTCTAATTTGTTATATATGACAGCAGAATTTATTTCAATTCATAGTACACATATAGAGCACAATTTTTTATGTCTCTGGTTGTAGAAAAAGTAGAGTCACAGCATTCGTGTCTTCATATGTGTACTTAGGGTAATGATGTCCATCTCATTCTACCATCTTTCCTACCCCTCTGTTCCCTACCTTCCCCTCTCTCCCCTTTGCCCTAAAGTTCCTCCATTCTTCCCATGATCCCCCATCGCATTATGGATCAGGATTGGCTTACTTCACTTAGCATAGTATTCTCTAATTCCATCCATTTACCTAAAAATGCCATGATTTTATTCTCTTTTAATTCTGAGTAAAGTTCCATTGTGAATATATACCACAGTTTCTTCCATTCTAGGTTGGTTCCACGATTTAGATATTGTGAATTGTGCTTCTATAAACATTGATGTGACTGTGCCACTATAGTATGTTGTTTTTAAGTCCTTTGGGTATTAACCAAGGAGTGGGATAGCTGGGTAAAATGGTGATTCCATTCTCAGTTTTTCAAGGAATCTCCATACTGCTTCCCAGATTGGTTGCATCAATTTGTTGTCCCACCAGCAATGTAGGAGTGTGCCTTTTCCCCCCACATCCTCACCAACACTTATTATTGCTTGTATTCTTCATAACTGCCATTCTGACTGAAGTGAGATAAAAGGTTAGAGTGGTTTTAATTTTCATTTCTGTAATTGCTAGAGATATTGAACATTTTTTCATGTATTTGTTGATTGATTGTATGTCATCTTCTGAGAAGTGTCTGTTCTGTTCTTTGGCCCATTTATTGATTGGGTTGTTTTCTTTGATGTTAAGATCTTTCAAACTCATTCAGTGAGACAAATAATACTCTGATTCCAAAACGGCAAAGACACATTAAAGAAAGAAAACTTCAGACCAATATCTCTAATAAACATAGATGCAAAAATTCTCAATAAAATTCTGGCAAATTGAATACAAGAACATATCAAAAAGATGGTGCACCACGATCAAGTGGGGTTCATGATCCAAAGGACGTGGTGTGACATTACTGCCCAGGAACTGCTCTTTCATCTTCAAGGATGCAAGGTTGGTTCGACATACGAACAACAAGAAATGTAGTTCATCACATCAATATTCTTAAAGATAAGAATTATATGATCATGTCAATAGATGCAGAAAAATCATTCAACAAAACAGCACCCCTTCATGTTCAAAACACTAGAGAAACTGGGTATAACAGGAACATATCTCAACACTGTAAAAGCTATCTATGCTAATCCCCAGGCCAATATTATTCTAAAGGGAGAAAAATTGAAAGCATTCCCTCTAAAACTGGAATAAGACTGGCATGCCCTTCTCCACCACTTCTATTTAACATAGTTCTTGAAACTCTAGCCAGATGAATTAGATATACAAAAGAAATTAAAGGGATATGCATAGGAAAAGAATAACTCAAATTATCACTATTTGCCAATGATATAAACCCATACCTAGAAAATCCAAAAAATTTCACCAGAAAACTTCTAGAACTAATAAATGAGTTCAGCAAAGTAGCAGGATATAAAATCAACACTCATAAATCAAAGGCATTTCTGTACATCAGTGACAAATTCTCTGAAAGAAAATCTAGGAAAACTACCCCATTTACAATAGCCTCAAAAAAATACTTGAGGATACACTTAACAAAAGAGGTGAAAGACTTCTACAATAAAAACTATAGAGTGATAAAGAAAAAAATTGAAGAAGACCTTAGAAGATGAAAAGATCTCCCATGTTCTTGGATAGCAACATTAATTTTGTCAAAATGACCATACTACCAAAAGCCCTATACAGATTTAATGCAATTATAATCAAAATCCCTAAGAAATTCCTCATGGAAATAGAAAAAGCAGTCATGAAATTTGTCTGGAAAAATAAGAGATCCAAAATAGCTAAAGCAATCCTTAGGAAGAAGAGTGAAGCAGGTGGTATCACTATACCAGACCTTAAACTATACTACAGAGCAAAAGTAACAAAAACAAAATGAAATTGGCACCAAAATAGACTTGTAAACCAATAGTACAGAATAGAGAACACAGAGACTAACCCACAAAATTATAGTTATATAAAACAAAGGTGCCAAAAAGATTCATTGGAGAAAAGATGGCATCTTCAACAATTGGTGCTGGGAAAACTGGAAATCCATATGCAACAAAATGAATTTAAACTCCTATTTCATGCACAAAACTCAACTCAAAGTGGGTTAAGGACGTGGGAATTAAACCAAACCCCTGAACCTAATAGAAAATAAAGTAGGCTCAAATCTTCATCATGTCAGATTAGGCCCCAACATCCTTAATGAGACTCCTATAGCATAAGAATTAAAATCAAGAATCAATAGATGGGATAGATTCAAACTAAAAAGCTTCTTCTCAGCAAAAGAAACAATCAGGGAGGTGAATAGAGAGCTTACAGAATGGGAGCAAATTTTTACCACATGCACATCAGATAGAGCGCTAATCTCTAAGGTATATAATGAACTAGAAAATTCTCAGCCATTATTACTGCAAATATTTTTTCTCTTGTTTGCTTGATTATTTTTCTGATATTCACATTATTTGAATATTTTGGGCCCTTTTTTCCATTCTTTCTTCCCTTTACATTTGAGTTTTGGAGGTTTATTGACTTACCTTCAAACTCCTTTTCTCAGCTGCATTCAGTCTACTGATGATCTCAGCAAAGGTAAAGTCCTTCCTGTATGTTGGTATTTCTGATTTCCAGATTTTACTTTCAATTCTCTATTAGAGTTTCCATTTCTAATACAAATGAAAATATGGTTTGAATATTAAATGTCGCTCACAGGTTCATATGCTAAAGGCTTGGTTATCAGCCTATGGGACTATTAAGAGGTGGCAGAACCTTTAGGTGGTAGAGCATAGTGCAAGGAAGTTGGGGAAATACTTTCAAAGGTGATATTAGGATCCTGGCCCCTTCCCCTCTCTTACTTCCTAGCAGCCACGGGCTTCCACTAAGATCTACTGCTTCCTGCCTGCTCAAAAGTAAATGGGCCAAGCCACGGTGGCTTAAAACCTCTGAAACCAAGAGCCAAAATAAATCTTCTCTTTTAAATTGATTCTTTCACATATTTCGTCACAACAATAGTAAATTGCCTGACACAATTACTCAGGAATTTTTGCATGTTTTCCTAAAAAGGTTTTAGTATTTTATGATAGTTGTTATAAATTTCCAATCAGATAATTCCAAAATAACTGCCATGTCTGAGTCTGGGTCTGATACATGTTTTGTTTTTTCACTGTGTTTTTTTTATCTTATTAAATGCTATCATCCTTAAATAGTAAGAATTAAAGGTTAAATATTAAATACTAAAGGTTAACATTGGCTTAAATAAACAGAATACCTATGCAACACAGTATAGCTTCCGCACACCTAGAAGAGCAGATTTTTTAATATTCTCATTATAAATAAAGTATGTTTGATATGGTAGATAACCTAGATAGCTTGGCTTGATCAATAAACAATTCATAAATGTATCAAAGCATCACTCTGTACCCCTTAAAATATACAATTAGTATTTATAAGTAAAATGATTTAAATGTTTCAGTACAAAAAAAGTGAGAAAAAAGAAAAATTGAAAGGGCTTGAACAGATATATGTACATCCATTTTCCTGCAACATTATTCACATAAGCAAAAGGTAGAAGCAATAAAATGTACATTGACAGGTGAACAAATAAACAAAAGGTGGTCTATCCTACAATGTAATCTTGTCAGCTTTTAAAAAGAAGGAAATTCTGGTACATGCTACGACATGAATGAACCATGAAAATAAATGCCAAGTGAAAGAATCCAGACACCAAAGATCAAATAATGCAGAATTCTACTTATTTGAAGTATCCAGCTGGATTGAATTCATAGAGAACAAAATGTAGAATATAATTGCCAAGGGATGAGGTACAGAGAATGGAGAGTACTGTTTCTGTGGGTACAGAGTTTCAGTTTTTCAAAATAAAAAGTATTCTGGAAATCTTTATCATAAAGATCTTTTCTAAAACCCCAGTTTGAATTGTCTTCTGGTTTTTGTAATTGTTCTGTATTTTTCATACACTTATTATGAATATATTTTCTTAGTTGTTTGTAGCATAATGATTATGTATAAATATTCTAGACAGACTGCCTTTAAAAAATAAAAGAAGAAGAGCCACACCATACTTTATGTGCATCCCATCTCCATCCCCAGTGAATCTTGTTTTAGGCATAGTCTCAAGCTCTGAATTTGTAGATATGAACTGAGTTAGTAGGATTGTTCTTCACACATTTGCAGCATCTGTATCTTAAAATCTTGAAGACCCTTTCAAAATATTTTGGTAATCTTATTTAATAATGGAGTGCTTAGAAAAAAAATTCATGGAGGCAAATCTTTGCTTTTGTATGGTGACTACTATTGTTTTGATGCCAATTAATGGCCTTTTTTTTCTAATTGCAGGGCCAAATATGAGTTGGAACAGATTGAGAGTTATTCTAAGCTTTGCAGAGAGGATATTGCATTACCTAATTTTTATAATTGCTTTTGCTGAAAAATTTATTGAAATTTGGGGTTAAAAAATGGTGTTCTCTGTGCCTCCCTACAAGAAAAGTTCTTCTTTAAAAATATTACTTTACCAAGTATTTACTGAGCAAGTAGTTTTTTTTTATTAATGGTAATAAGGGGTAAAATGTGTATATTTATTAGTGGTATATCAGCACTACCATTTCAGAGAAATATTTCTATGTTGTACAAATAATAAATATTTCTATTTCAATAATGGTGTACTGGAGTTAGGAAAATATAGTTTAATTTGATTATTTAAGTGGTTTGAATATTCCTCATTGGTACCTAATATGGATATAAATTGTACCTATATTTATATCCTGGACCACTATTACCTATACAGGCAACCTTTTATAGGGAGCACTTCAAACTCTATTGACCCTAATTTTCCTGTGGGAGAATTTGAGAGCTCAGAGAAGGAAGAGAGTGGTGGGATAGTAGGCAATTTTAAAGTCTCCTCATTTGCTTTTCCTAATTTTGATATCATTGTTGCCCAAGAGAACTAATTTCAGATATAAATCCTATCCATAGTAAGGAAAGAGTATTAGCTGGTGAGAAAGAAAGATAATATAATTAGTTTTTTAAAAAAGAATTATCCTTTTATACAATCTTTCCAGTTTTCATAAATTTAGTAATAAAAGTAGGCTATTTTATTTTTATTTTAATAATTTTCACTCTGCATTATCACCAAAAAAAAAATGTGTTTCTGTTGAACCTGCAAAATATCAGCAGGAGAAAGATCTATAAATATTCAAGAGTGAAAGTAGGCTATTTTTTTGTCATTCCAACTATAATACAGTGACAAAGAAGCTCTGTTACGTACTAGATGTTACTTTTAAAATTGTTTCCATATTAGATATTACATAGAAGCATAAACATTTTCAATCTAAGTGTAGCAAAAAAATTGCAAATTCCATTATTTGACTGGATTGTGAAATTAACTGAAACTCATTCCATACATAAACAACTTTGCAGTAGCTTACCTTAGACAGTTATTAGAAAAAAAATATGATCTAATTCAGAGAAAAAGAATTTACCCAAAGAATTCTACAATATTTTATTTTTTAATTTAAAATATGTATATCCAAATGACTGACTGTTCTGTTATGACTTTTAATAGGCCATAAAATAATGAGTGTTTCAAAAGCTTCACAGTGACATACTTAGATAATATTAACAGATAATAGTGTAATGGACCTCCATGAGCTGAGTATCAAATACTTATTGTTCAATTGTATAATCACAGTATTATGATGATGTTATACAATGATATAATTAGTTTAAGAAAAGGAATTATCCTTTTATGCCATCTTTCCAGTTTTCATAAATTTAGTAATAAAAGTAGGCTTTTTTTCATAAAAGTAGGCTGTATTTCCTCATTGGTACCTAATATGGTTGTCATGAAGTTTACTAACATATGCATAATGTATATAATGAACTGTCAGTGTCCAACATATAGTAAACCATCCATTACTTGCCCTTTTGTGTGTTCTGGTTTGATTATTTTAAGATTATAAGTACACATTTAGTAACAATTTAGGTAAAGGAAGTTTGGTAATATTTAAGGCCTAAAAAATCTCAAAAAAGACATATAACTATCAGGTAAGGCTAAAATTCTGGGTATTTTCCATTTGCAACTTCTCCAATCATATTATATTTAGTTGATCTTCTAATGGTGTGAAGAAAGAAAACAATTTGTACAATTATTTTTTCTGATATATTTGCCATTTCACTTAGAATGTGATATTCTGGGGCTTTATATTTAAAATCACATGTAATCAATCAGAATAGCTTTCTCAATTTACCTGAGACATAAAAGGTAACATCTTGGTGATTGACAGATATGGATTTTTTCATGTCTTCTTATTTCCATTTGTGGAGAAATGCAATCAATCAAAATTTGAGTTTTTATCAATTTTCTTATACTTTTGACAATGAATAGTTATAACCCATGACTTTTTACATGAATCAAGTATGGTCCAAGGAATCTTAACCATGAAAATGATTATCTGTGCAACATCAACAAACTTAGCAACCCTTAGTAGAACACTTTTTCAAGAAAGTACCAATACTAATATATTTTTTCACAATATTCACATTCATAATATTATTAATTCAGTTCTATAAAAAATAATGAAAGCATGTAGTAAATACACAGTTTTGGATCATTACTAAATAGTGACCTTGGTCAACAATTAACCAATCTCTAACATAGTTTCCTCATTGGTAAAGGGGGGTTGACACTAGTACTTACCTAATATGATTGTCATGAAGTTTACTAACATATGCATAATGTACATGATGAGCCTGTCAGTGTCCAACATATTGTAAACCATCCATTACTTGGCTTCTTGTGTGATTTTGTTGCTGTTATCTTAATCACTCACTAAAAAGCAGGAAAAATAAAGTATAAGTAATAAGGAAGCAAAATGCACAACAGAGTTATTTCATAATCATCATGACAAACCTTAGATAAAGATTGTTCAAGTGGGAAGGTCTATGATTGGATCTTCACTCACTTAGTTCATTATGCCTTCCTGTGGACTCCTCATTTCACCCCATGGTGGTCCCAGGTAGATGATCAATTTCCTGCCCATGTTCCAAGAGGTGAAGCATGCACTGTTACTATGAACTATGATACACAGCCACACCATGATAAAAACTCTTACTCTCTCCTTAACTTTCCACAGAGTGGTAACACAGCTCACTTCTGAGCTAAAACATGACTTTTCCTGAGAAGCTTAGTCATTGTTCCTGAACTGGAATCCTGTGTGACCAAACGTACTCTGAGGGCATGCTTGACAGAGAAGGATTGGTTCCAATTGCCTAGCAGAAGAAATGCTACCTTAAGAAGTGAACAAAAGTTACACTTTGAACAAGAATAGGGATTCAAAAGAAGATAACTGGAAGAAAGAAAAAAAAATCATTCAGAAAGCATGAGTGAGTGAAGGGAGGTAGGCAGCAAGTGTGCAAAATGCAGAAAGAACTTCAGCCTGCCTAAAATTGAAAATGGTGACACAATGGAGTAATGATGAACACAAAAGTAAATTCGAAGGGATTTGAGAATTTCTGCATTTGATTGATAATAGTCTACACTGGAAATTTTTTTCATTTGCAATGGCAAGTGACCAGATTTCCCCAACTAGTAGGAGGCCCTGAGTCACCTGCCCTTTATCAAAACTCACTCTTTAAAAATATCACAACAAAATTAATTTATACCTCAGTGTGAAGTCAACATATTACATTTCTTTTTTTTAATATTTATTTTTCAGTTTTCGGAGGACACAACATATTCATTTTTTATTTTTTTATGTGGCGCCGAGGATCGAACCCAGCACCCTTCGCATGCCAGGTGAGCAAGTTACTGCTTGGGCCACATCCCCAGCCCAACAACATATTACATTTCTAATTGGGAGATAAAAGTTCCGTTTGCCTAATATTAAAGTACCATTAGAGAAGTAGCTTTTTAAATGAAAGATGTTTATAAATTAATAGACAATATTTTTAAGATTTGTATGCAATTAGTGAATTGTCTTGCTGTAAGAATGTTTTACACCTATTGTCCTACTTAGTCTTTACAGTAGGCTATGAAATATGTTCTCTTTTTATCCTGTCTACAGATAGATAAACTGAGATCTAGAGACATAATGTAACTCTCCCAAATTATCAGATAATAGTGTGTAAACAATGCCCTGGACTCGCTTGTCAGAGGCCAGAGCCAATTACCATTATATTTTGCCACTTGCAGTCTGGCAGAGATTTTACATCAGAAATTTTTTATGCATAGGTCAAATAGTTTGACTTTGGGATTAAAATCAATAAACTCTGTATCAAAACCAGGAGTCAATAATTTTCATCAACTGGCATTTTGTTACCTAAGAATGAATTCATCACTACCTAGGTTCTTCTGTGTATACATTATATAATCAGTATTTCATGCCTAACGCATATTACCATAGCTCTGATCTTACATAAGTTTAGATTTTTAAAAAATGCTTTGAAGAAGAATTTCTAAGCCAAGAATGTTGGTCAGTTTTCCATCGCTTTGACAAAATATCTGAGAAAATCAACGTTAGGATTTATTTTTGGCTCACAGTTTCGTAGGTTGCAGTGCATGGTCAGCTAGATCCATTGCATTTGTTGGGTCTGTTGTAAGATAAATCATCATGGTGCAAGAACATATGTTGGAGAAAGTTGCCCAACTCATCATGGCCAGAAAGGAGAGAAAAAATAAAGGAGCCAATGACAAGATAAACCTTCAAGGACACACTCCCAGTCACCCATTTACTTCAATCAGCACCTATCTTCTTAAGTTTCCACTACTTCCCAATAAGATCACAACCTGGTGACCAAGATTTTAGGCCATGGCTTTTGGGGAACATTTTAGATAAAAACCATAATATCAAGTATGCTGTTTTATGATAAAAATAGTTTCTATTTAAATCAAATAATAACTTTAATAGTATAAAAGGTTAAATATAATGAAAAAATAACTCTCATTGGTTAAATTTAGGACAGATAAAAAATATTCTGTACAAATACATTCTTTATGATTCAAGTACTTTTATTTAATTTGTAATTTGGGTAAGTTACCATTCACTTTCAGCCTTTTATTTTTTTCTATAAATGAAAGTATTGGTAGTGATGTTGAGGTACAGCCCTGTTTTAAATTGTTCTTTTGTCTGACCTCTAATATGCTTCGTGAACAGGAACATGTTCTCTGTAACTAGGGAAGGGAAATATTTATTTTCCTGTAAGTTTTTCTTCCTTTGAGCTTTAGTCTGGCTACCTTTTCAGATTCTCTTGTATCACTTCTCTTTCTATTCCCCAGAGCTCCTTTCCACTGGATATTAAGCAGGTAATTCAGGAAGCCTGAGGAATAGTTGGTCACATCAGGAAGAGAGATGGAATATCACATGTGAAATGACCAGCATAGTAAGTGTCAACTGATGCCACCAATTCACAACACCTTTAATTAAAGATCTTTACCTAGAATCTGTTTATTGTTGCAATTGGCTAGTGAATGTTATCATGCACCCCCAGCACTTTTTCTTTTGCATATCAGTAAATGCTACTAAACTTTGCATCTCCTTCCTTACTACACTGTGAAATGAGAAACATATATTATTTATAAATAAATTATTTGAAAATAATTTAAACTTACAGAAAAGTTGAAAAGCATTACAAAGAACTATTTTATCAACTATACCTAGGTTCCTTGCTGTAAATATTACACTTCATTTGTTCTCTCTTTTTCTCCCAACTCCCAATTTTGTAGGAGTTATTTTTATCAATCTTTTCCTGAACCAAGTAAGAGCAGACCAGAGACATAGTGCATCACCACCTCCTTGCCAAAATATCTTCATGTAAACTTCACATGAACAAAAGAAACATTCTTCTTAACCCTCATACAATCTTCCAGTCAGAAAACCAAACTGATTTAGCAGTACCATCCAATCCAGATATTTGACCCCAATTGAAACAACTTTCACAAACATATGTTTCTTTACTTTTTGTTCTGGGACTCCATCCAAGAAAATGCATATCATGTCAGTTTTGTTTCTTTTAATCTAGCACAGTTTCACAGTCTATCCCTGTCTTTCTTGTCTTTGATGGTTTTAAAGAGTATGGACCATACATACTGTAGGATAATTTTTTACTCTGAGCTATTTTGATCATTCTGAAAATGCAGTTTTCAATTGGTATGGATCTATTTGGCTTTTCTGGAGACATTTCTGTGTTACCATAACTATGAGTATCAGGGGAGATACTGATGTCATTCAGTGAGCAGAGGCCAGAGATGCTAGCAAACTTCCACAAAGTACAAAAACAGTGCCCAACAACAAAGAATTGGTACTAACAGACAATAGCACTGAGGTGGAGGAACTCTATTTAGCAAAATAACCTCATATAAAACCTTTAAGGAGAAGAGGAGAAAAAAGTACAATTCAATTTCACTCTGAACCTAGATGTGAAATTTAGAGCAAAATGGTAGCAAGTCAAATTCATGAAAAATAAAATTTCATGATGAACAAGTTGTGTTTCTTTCAGGAAAGCAAATAAATATATAACTTTACAATTTATTAAGTATAAAAAGTTGGAATGTGATTAACAACAAATTAAGATCTACTTAAAGAAAATAGTAATGAACTTGAAGATAATTTGGTAGAAATTATCTAGAATGCATCCCATACAGGGAGGAAATAAAACAGAGAAATATTAGATGTTAAGAAAGATAGAGACAGAAGATGGAATGATAAGATCTCACATGTATAATCAAAGTTTCTGGAAGAGAGGAAAGTTTATGTTTGAAATCGAGTGGCTGAAATTTTTCCAGAAATGATGAAAGACACTTAGATTTAAGAAGCCAAACAAATCTCAAAAAGGTTAAGTGGAAAGCAACTCACAACTAAGTACGGCAGAACATCAAATAAAAGATCTCTAATAGCATCCTGAGAGGAAAAAGAGGAGCAACAATTAGACTGACTGCTGACTTCTTAAGAACAACAATGGAACCAGATGCCTTCCATGGACTAAGAAAATAATGGTCAAACAAGATTTCAATAGCTAAGAAAAAAAATCCTTTAAGTACAAGGGCAAAATAGAGACATTTTCAATCAAAATAAAAGAAAAAAGAAAGAACTGGGAAAAATTTGTCACTTAAATGAAGAATAAACTGAAATGTTAAAAAAAATGAAAAGAGGCTCAGATTCACTAGTAATCAGATTATTTAAACCAAGAACACAACAAGATACCATTACATAAATACAGTTTAAGATAAATGAAAAATACTTTGCTATGTACAAGTGGAGATAGAAAGAAAATAACAACATTTATGCACATCTGGTGAAGTATTAAATGTAGGCAAACATTCAGGAAAATACCTTAGTTTTATTTTATATATGAAGGTGAATATACCACATGGTCCAGAAGCAACTCTTAGGTTGATAAAACAAAATGTTTGCATATGAACACAAGTGGATATATGTAAATATTCATAGGTGTGATGGCAGTAAAAGCAGAAACCAGAGACAATCCTATTGAATGTGAAAAATAGAATGAATAAATAAACTTGGGGGTTTCCCTTGAATGATAACCAATGGTAAAAATGAGTAAAATACATACAATATGATTAACTCTCAGAAAAGTCTCATGGAGGGAAACAAAACTATGTTGCAGATAATGCATAAGAATAAATGCATTTAAATAAACCTTGATATCATCCAAAATCCTTAATACGATACTATGTAATACAAATGTATGTGGAAAAATCATAAAGTAAAGCAAAAGTATAACAAAAACAAACCTCAGGATAGTGGCACCTCTGAGCAGGATGAAGACAAGTGTTGATTCAGCAAGGGCACAATTGGCAACTTCAAAATAAATGGTAAAAGATATTTTTATTAGACCTATTGTCTCTATGTGGATGTTCATTTATACAGTATGTGATAAAGTGATATGTTATGCCCTACATATATTGTATTAACATTACTTGTATTTAATTAGTATCTGATTTATGTATAAAATAGTTGATATTTTATAAGCCATCTCTGGTGAGGCACTGTATATGAAGCAACCCACTTGATTCTCATGACCCTATTATAGTTCTTCCAATTCAAAACTTTCTTAGCTGAAACAAATTTTTTTCTAATCCAGATGAATATAAAAAACTATCTTCTCAAAGTTTATTAAAAATTGTCCTTACAATACAATTTTATTTTCATTGACTGAACTGATTTTGGGGAAATTGACATTCATACCATCTTTATTCTTTTTATTTTTCCATCAGAAAATGTCTGATGTCATCCTTCTGTTTAAATAAGTGCAATAACAGTACATGTCCCTTTGATAAACTTTCCATCCCTCAGCTCTGATTCTGAAACAGATGGATAAAAAAGACCTGCGCTCCTGTACAGTTTTGTTGCTTGCACCAGATAATAAACTGAAACTCTCTTTGCTTTGATCCCTTGAAACTCTCACTTATGAGACCTAAATTCTTTGATCCTGTTGGAGAAGGTGGAAAACAGCTTTAATTGTCTCTTTACTGATTGTCCCAAAGATTTTTCACCCTGGCAGAAATGTACCAGGAGGAGCTGGCTTCAGAAAACAGATTTTTCAGTTCTGGCTCATTTGCAAGCCCACCATTAAACATAGCCATTATCACCAGTAGCTCATTACTGTTATCTCAAGGACTCTGGAGGCTGAGGCAGGAGGATCACAAGTTCAAGGGTAGCCTCAGCAATTTAGCAAGGACCTAAGCAATTTAGGGAGACCCTATTTCAGTAAAATAAAAGAAGGGCTAGGGACACATTTCAGTGGTAAAGCACCCCTGGGTTCAATCTCCAGTACCAAGTAAGGAAGAAAAATGGTCATTATTAAAAATAAAATTGTATTAAGTTAAAATTAAATAAATAAGATTATAAGCAAATTTAATAATCCTTAAATTATCACCTTTATTTATTTCACTACATTTCACTATTACCTATGTCCTTGAGATTATTTATTGTTATATAAGTAGAATAATGTGTAACAACTTGCTACTATTCATCTCTTTGCCACTTTGTGTGCAGTGACTTCATTGTGTTTACAATCAACTGGTGTACTTTTTTAGTTTCTCTCTACCATTAATCATTTTTAATCTATAGAATCTGTGGGATTATGAGAAATATGTTCTGAATTTTCCAATAGGACTTATTACATTTTCCTTATATTCTCAGTCTTTGCTTTACGTATTTTGATGTTGTGTTGCTTTGTAAATAGTGACTAATTATAAATAAGCTCTTTGTTAAATTATAATGGTTACTATGGTGAATATAGCTCTTGGTCTCATTTGATATTTTCACCATAAATTTTTCTTTTCCTATTATTAATATCTCTATATGATATTTGTTTCAGTCAGCTTATTCACTGTCATGACCAAATGACCTGACAGGAACAATCAGAGGAGGAAAAGTTAATTTGGGGACTCATGGTTTGAGAGGTCTCTCTTCATAGATGGCCAACTCCATTCCCCTGAGGCAGGGCAGAATATCAGTGCAGAAGAGGGAAGTAAGGAAAGCAACTCAGGACATAACACCAGGAAGCAGATAAGAGACTTCTCTCACCAAGAACAAAATATAAGGGCCAAAATTGACCCACCCCCTCCAGCCACACACTATCTGCCAAGAGATACCACCCAGTTAATCCCTCACAGGGGATTAATGCACTGATTGGGTAAAGGCTTTCATTACCCAATCGTTTCACCTCTAAACCTTCTTGTACTGTTTTACATGTGAGTTATTGGGGTACACCTCATGTCTGAACCATAACAATATTTTCCTTATATATTATATTTCTTATGTATTATGTAATATACATCATCTATTACAGCTAGATTTTATTTTTATTAATATAAGAATCCTTACCTTTCAAGAGAACAACACACTATTAGGTATATTTTCATTCCTAATACATCCAATCTAATTTCTGCATCTATAATGTGGCTGCATAATGTTTTCAGATGACTATTTTGAAGTCCTTTTTCAAGTTCCTTCCTAAGAGCATGTTGTCAAACTAGGATAAGTTTCCTCATTATACGCTAATTATTATTGTGAACCATCAAGAAGAAAAACAGAGAATTTTTCTCATCTTGAAAGCACATCTTGAAATAGAATGACATTTTTAATTAACAGCAGAGCCCAAGTATCAATACTCCCCCAGAAACTCCTTCAGTCACAGTGATTGCTACCAGGAGAGTAGCTGCTGTTGCTTAGGTCATTTCCAGAACACTGGAAGCCATCTGAAAGCAAAGAGCTGTTCTTTAAGAGACCACTCTCCTCACCAATGTAAACTTTCAAAGACAAGTTATTGAATGCAACTTTCACAGCAACATCAAAGCAGCGATGTCCCTATCATTTGAACTGCAGTAGTGAATACGTTTTAAGGCTATTGTCATTCCTTTGAGTTTTCCCTGTAGTTTAATATGTAATCTATATTCTGCATCTCAACGATGAATTTTCCCCCTATAAAGATGAAGTTAATCTCATTGCTCTCTGCAGATGTATTATAACTAGCAGCATGAATTATATATTTAATCCTATGACCTAGTAGTATTAATTAGCATTCTGTTTTAATTAACAAATCAAAAATATACCTGTAATCTGCAAAGCCTTTATGGTTAGGGTGCAGAAGAAGTCTATCCATTATAAACTAAAAGGAAAGCTAGTTTAATACTACAAGAATTTTTTTTTCTTATAATGCCCTAAATGTATTGTTAAACATAGTTATTACTATTGTATTATCTTAGAGACTTCATATGACAAATTTATATTTTTCAGCAATAAACAGGGTATCAGAAATCCCAGCATTTAGCACCCAGTATGTATTGAATAGCAATATGGACTTTCACTTCTATGGAAAGCACCAAACTCACATGTCTAAAATATATTGATTCTTCAAGTGACACTAAGTGATACTAGTTCAATGTGCTTTCCAGCTTTAAAAAATTTATGCAAGCTTCTCTCTCCACCCTCTGCCATCTAACCAATCTAGATGACTCTCATTGATCTCTGATCTCCTGAGACTCTACTCAGATGTTGACCTCCTCTCTGAAGAATGTGCTTCCTCATCCAGGATTGTGTTTGATTGACAGGCTGTTGTTTGTGGTAAACTGAAAACTCCTTCCCTGTGGGTAACCAGGATTTTCACTTTGACATTCCTAACACCTAGCCTGATGCTTAGAACAGAGTGGACCATGAAAAGTATTTATTTAATGATAAATTAATAGATAAACAAATATACACACATATGTGAATTTCCTACATTGAGAACATGGGACTAGAAAATAATTTAGGTTTAATCCATTTTTTTCCATATACAGGAAGGTTCATCCGTTAGGAAATCAAGGTTCAGTTTACATTCATGTAAGTTTGAGGAACCACACAATTGTGATCAACACACAGCAGCTTTAGAATCAATACCTGACTATTAAATGGGTGATGAAGAAGGAAAAAACATTCTATTTTAAAGTAATGCAGCATAGGATACACTGTTCAGAAAGCTGGAGAGCAGATTACACTTGGATTCATGATTTCGAGCTCCTCTTACTCCTATCTTATTCTTACAAACATAGTGAATAGCCATTTTATGGTTTGGATGAGAGGTGTCCCCCAAAAGCTCATGTGTGAGACAATAAAAGAAGGTTTAGAGGATAAATGATTGGGTTATGACAGTCTTAGTGCATTAACCCCTTGATGAGATTAACTAAATTGTAACTGAAGGCAAGGTGTGGCTGGAGGAGGTGGATCATATGGGACATGCCTTGGAATATATATTTTGTATCTAGAGGGTGGAGTCTCTCTCTCTCTCTCTCTCTCTCTCTCTCTCTCTCTCTCTCTCTCCTCCTGATCAACATGTGAAGCTGCTTCCCTCTGCCATACTCTTCCACCATGATATTCAGCCTCACATCGAGCCCCAAGGAATGGAGCTAACTGCCTATGGAATTAGACTTCTGAAACTGTGAGCCCCAAATAAACTCTTCCTCCTCTACAATTGTTCTGGTTACATCTTTCAGTTACAGCAGTTAAAATAAAAAGCTGACAAAAATGCCATTTTGGGCCAATATCTGAAAAAAAGAATTGAAAGCTAAATTTTTAGCGTTCAGAGATTAATCTAAGGGTTTTTCCATTTTAATTAGCAAAACAACCATCAAGCTTTTAGTATAAAAAGGAATGGTGTTTTAAAAATGAAATGACAACTATTAGGTTATTTTCTTGAGTCCAGAAACTTGCCAGAAACACCCTGCAATTAAACACATGGTCTGGTTGGTTTGTTGCAGTGTGATTTCCAACCCAGATACAGGTGGCTATTCCGTTTCTTAGGAGCTCTTCAGAGAGAGAGAGAGAGAAAAAAATGTCTGATGTATTATTTGACAACATGGTATGATGGATTTCCTAGGTGCTATATTTATGTTTATAAGAAGGGATAGCCATCCAAAGAAAAATAATCCATTTTAGCCAAATGAAATCTTCCTTAGTTTTGGTATTATTGATGTCATCTTTCTTAATGATATACATCACAACTAAATCATAAAATTGATAACTAAAATAATTTTACAAGCATCTAATTTGGTAAGAATTTTCAGTTCAAGTATGCAGAATACTTTTAATTAGTAGGGACAAATTCAATTTACTTGATATTTATAAGACATATTAAAAGACAAAAGTGATATATTTAGAGAAGTTTTTCTGATTATTGTATAAACATTTAGCATAGTAATTAGGCTCATTACAAAAACGTTTATCAATGTAGACTTGGATAAAATGAGAAAAATATGTAACGTGAAGAATATTTGATCACCAATGTTGACAGATCCAACATAGATCATCCTGGGTATATTAATAGCATTATAAAGCCTGAAAGGAATTCAGAGGCATATTAATATTATCACTGGGAAACACAATGTGACAACCCCAGGAGATGAAGAAATTATACAGATTAACAATACATAATAAAAATAGCTATTGTCATGTTGATATCAATGGAAATATCAAATTAAAGTTACTTTTGGAATTTGTGATTAATACATTGTTCACCTTTTTTTGACAATTAGAATTCCAATTAACTCATACTAATAATTTAATATCAAAATAATCAACCCAGGTTACTAATTACAACCTGAGAACTTAAATCTTAGAATGAGGGGCATATTAAGGGAAAGAAAATTAATGATATTTTTTTAATTTCAAAAGATAAAATAGGTATTAGTATTACAAAGGAGTCTTTACTCCCAAACCATTTTTGCTATCTTAAGAAATTTTTCTTCAAATTCTGGCAAAGTATTTGTATAGAACAAAATTTAAAAGTTAAAAAATAAACAGCAATGGTTTATTGTTATACTCAGCATATTGAAGTTATGGATTATCTTTATGTTCTTTATTTTGAGAGTTAATCTTTTCTATAATGATCAAATATTGTCTTATTGCCTGAACAAAACACCTTAAAATTGAATTGCTGCTAGAAATCTTAGAAAACTTTGTTAGGATCCCTACCACCACCCTTAGTTTTGATGTACCTGAGAGCATGAGAATGTTTCTTTTCAGGCTACTTGTCACAAAAGCATCAGAAGACAGCATGTTCTGGTCAGGACTTGTGTGTACTCAGTTCATATTACATTTTAATTATAATTATTTTAAATATGTTTATTTTCAGACAAAGTTCACGATGAGATCATCACTCATTAACTCTTCAAAGTTGCATAATAAAATGATCACACAGGGTCCAGTCTTTTTTCAGGGGATTTGATCAAACCTACAGGAGCAATAGTTTTATAATCCAGGGTAGGAGAAGTCTTAGGGGCAGTTCTTTTGTAGCTCCAGCTTTCAGAGGACAACTGCAAAACATAACTAAGACAAATAGTCAAATGTTGTATCCAAAAAGCAAAATAAAAGAAGCCACTCTAACAAGGTGAAGGCAAGAAGTTTTAAGACAGAACAGGAAAAGACCTGGGATCGATGGCAAGGGGAGGAATCCAACATATCAGCTATAAAATATAAGAGGCAGTGGGGGATCTTTCTTGCTAAATGCTGACCTTGTACATGAAGGGAGAACTCCATGTCCACAGGTACAGAAAGAATCAGGCAGAAAACAGATGGTCCAGCACAAAACCTCCTTGTCCCTTGAGCCATCCAAATCACTCTCAATTACAGTTTTTATATTTCATATGAAGCACAGCATTTAGTTATATAGACTTTCAGGTGAGTCCATCAGAATAATTTAAGTCATCGATTTTTCTGCAGTTGCACTGAATAAATAAAATGTATTTAAAGACAGGTGTGAGCATAAGCCATGTGGTGTTTAATCAGACAGTGGACATCTATGAATCACTGTAGCAGTTCTTTCATAAGCTCGATATATAGGTTTTTTCAACTGCCCAAGAATCTGCCACATGTTGGAGAGTATCTTAAGTGAAAAAAAAAATGATTTTAAGAATGAAAAACATATTCTGGGAAAAAATTACTTTAAGAAAAAAAATATGGTAGGTAAGAGACAATGGTGTTGGCACATACCTTACCAATAAGTACATAAATAATGTCAAGTATACACAGCTCAGCAGAAAACCTTAGAGCAACACCCTCATCCACCAGAGGTGGACATGGGCCATTGTGCTAGCAATGCATGCTGTGAGAGCTGGAGAGCAGGAGACTCCTGCTTTCTACCATATTTTCTCTCTTAACCACGAGCACTTCCATTGTAATTATGACACAATTGCTTTGTGGCTCCTAGTTACAAAGATTACTTGTGACAAGTGTATATAGCAATATGAGGCAGGTGTACTGTCTTTGTTTGCTGTGATTTCATTTGTTTGAGGGACAAAATAGATATGATTAAATTCCTGCTTCAAACCTACACAGGATGTATCCTCAGAGAGCGAATTCTGGAGAGTCTGTCCTAAGTCTCAGCACAAATAAATAAAAATGTAACCTATTTTCATGCTATTTATTACTCACTAATATGATCACAAGTGAAATAAAATGCCTCAGCATTTCTCACATTCAGATGTTTTAAAGTTGCCATTTATTCAATTATGAGATTGAGACCCAAGCGGAATCAATCTCTGATATTCTTTTCTCAGAAGGGGTTTGTTTTCTCCCCCTCTTCTTTGATAATAACCTATGATTCTATTTCATAATGGGATTAAAAGGAAGCAACTCTATAAGCTGAGAGCAAATAATTGTATTATTCTTTAAATGAGCGCATTGAGTTGGCAAGGAAGGGACATTATAAATCTTTTTTACTAGGATATATATTGAGTTTTTATGGGCCTACGTTTGTGAAATGCTGCACCATATTACCATTTTCAGGATCCCAAGGAGGGCTACCACAGTAATAGTAATCATAATAATTATAGACGCAGATAGCAACTATCTTCTAATCAGTCAGCTGTCTCTAAGCAACCAGGTTTCACAAGGCTAACAATTGCCATCTCGTACATTCATGCAAAAGTAAAACTCTCAGAATTTAGTCATTACAGAACTAATGCCATAAGCCCTTTGACCTCTAATGGATTTGTTATTTATCTCCAAAGTCTGGAGTTTAAAGTAGCTCTTCGAGTTCATCATGGTGACCATTTGTTTCCTTTGTGACAAATGTTTGATGGTCATTCAAATGGAGTTTTAATTGAAATTATATGTGGGACAAGATAAATTCATAAGGAATTATTCTTACCAACCTTAACTTTTTAGCTGGGACAAAATGTACCTTGCTGTATGCCTTACCATGGACACCATATGACACAAATTGCGCCTGATGATGTCAAGTCCTGAGACCCCCTTCTTTAGGCCATGGCTCTGTATAACTCCTTCGTCAGTTTTCACTGAATTAACAGGACAGATAACTTAAAAAGGATGCCAGTTTCGACAAAGTCTGTGAGAAAGTTAACATATTAATGTTTTTGAAAATCAAGGATCAGTGTAATTAACCCTAGAAACCACAAGCATATTCTTTAATATGAGCTGGGCTTATATTTGTAAATGCTGCTTTTCTTTTTCTAGATTTTTACATGCAGGATATCATTTGATTGTTAATTCTGAAATTAAGCAGGACAAGACCTTTAGTATGAATTTTTAGGTAAAAAAAAAAATCTAGAAACTAAAAGGTCATATAGTATATCCAAGGTAGCATGGCAGAGACAGAACAAGCATCCATGTGACCTGATTTCAGGTCCATTCCTCTTCTGGAAATGTCATATTACTTTACTTGCTGTAGCCAGGGATTGGGATAGAGGGCAGAGCTTGTGGCATCTATGCTCCCTGAATCCACCAGGCAGCCTTCCTTTTTGTTTTCAATGCTCATACATAATCTCGGTTGGTCCCAGCAACCATGTATCCAAAGGGAAGACTCATGTTTCTGCAAGTTCTTTGCCTGTAAGAGCCCTTCTTTTCAGCTACAGAAGCGTATTCCATATTGTATTCAATAGTATCTATGAAATCTTTCTTTGTTAAATTAATTTGGACAAGACTACAGGGACTTTGCTTCTTATTACAAGGCTCACTCACTGGGAAACTCTGTCTGCCTGATTGTGCTGCACTGTTCATGGTCGATTTAAGTAATAGTGACATTTGGTCAAGAGAAAAGCAATCCCTTGGACGACTCTTCTCTCTGCCAATACAACTATACATAGACCAGGAAAGCAAAGCTGGATGTATGCCTTCTTCTACCCTCACTTTTTACTGTTTGAACCATCTCAAGTATCAGATATATCTGCAGTGATCACAAATGCAGGCATTTCCTACAGCCGTCTACATAATTAAATCAATTCAGATTGGAAACAGTAGAAGTGCACTGAAATTCATCTTCATGTTAGTAAATCTACAACAGGTCCCACGTCAAGCACAGCTGTGACAAACATATAATTTGCCTGCAGGAATCTTCCTTTCTGATCCTTCTACTTGGATTAAATAGGATTCCAATGGAAACCAGTGCCCTTGGGTGTCTCCTGCTCTACAAAGGCAGATGGAAGGTTTTCCAAGGGATTTATTCAAGTTTCCTGACTAAACTAATTCTCACGGAAGTATTGATGAAACATCAAGTGAAATATTAAAGTTTTGATAGAGGTTTTGGAGCTTAATGTAAAATACAATTTGCAGTGATAGAATTTATGATAATCTGCTCCTACGTATATCATGTATTTGGGGGCACAGCTAGACATTCCATCCCTTAGATAATGTCATGGAGGAATCCCTGAATACCTCTATGATAAGAATAATATTAAAACTTTATGTTGTGATAAAAATGGGTTATTATGACATGGAACAAATATATACATGTTATAGTTAAGCATAGAATCTGGAAATGATACAAAACTACTATTTTATCTGATAAAACTGTCTTTAAAGTTGTGTAACTATTTCCTTATCTTATTTTTCTGATATGGATATTTTGGGCCCCAAATTTGGGTAATATTAAATCATCTGCTTTGTTTTTATCCATTCTTTTTTTCTCTTTCATAGACATGTTCAGTAGTTAAGACAAGTTTCTTTTGAAAGCGACAAATGCCTCCAACATATTACTTAACTAAATCAAACGTGTCTTGTGTATACTCCTAATAGGACTCCTGTGTCAGGTTTATTGTCCTCAGGTACATATACCACTGTGATACAAAAGTGGCTTAAACTTTCTTTTCACATAAGGGTTCAGTGTCCTCATCTTAGATAATGAACATTGCCTTCACTGTCATTCCAATGTGTCTTCTCCAGGGAAGTGAATCCAACAATTAATCATTTATTCAGTAACCATTTCAGTTTCTTTCTTGTGTGTGTTAGGCCCTTTAGGTATAAAATATGTACAAATTATATACACAATCTTTAAATAGTTTACAACACTTAGTGTCCACACCAAGCATTCATAATAAAATATGATGAATGAATTATGCATTTCATTGTCTTACATCATGGGCAAGACAAGCTAGGCACAGAAGAATATCTATAGTTTCACCATAAAGAGAAAACAAATGAGAAAAACAGGCAGAGGGAATACAGTCAGGAAAAGCGTGAATATGTGGAAAAGCACTAAAAGTGCAGTGGCCCCTAAACCCTGGAATCCATCAAAATCACCAGAGAGCTTTTTAAAATTTATATTTCTGGGTTCTACTAAAAAATTAGTGAATAAGGAACTTATAAATATGGGGTCCAGAAATTAACATTTTAAAAAATACACTGCTAACCTGGTCAGCTCTAGGAAGCTAATGATATTATTTGTTAAATGCATTCATTATTTTGAAAATTATTTATTGACCAAATATCTATTAGATATAGTTTTA
This sequence comes from Marmota monax, assembly GCF_021218885.2. Lineage (NCBI taxonomy): Eukaryota > Metazoa > Chordata > Mammalia > Rodentia > Sciuridae > Marmota > Marmota monax. The sequence goes on along the minus strand of NW_026695197.1, from coordinate 482,732 downwards.
GGTATAAAGTAGACAAAGACTCTATTATAGTATAGATTCTATTCTAGTGGTGTGAGACAGATAGTACTCCGAGTGTAGTATATGGATTACTCAGATTCTTTTGACTAAAACCCTATCAACGCTCCATTTCCCCTATGAGAAAAGCTAAAGTTCAAAGATTTTAAGCAATTAATCTAAGGTTACATAACTGGTAGAAGGGGGACCTGGAATTCTCAAATGTGATCTAACTCTAGAGCTCTCATGCATGGCTGGCAACATAATTTGCAGGGTGCAGTGTAAAATAAAAATCAGGGTCATTTGTTCAAAAAGCAAGAAAAAGTGCTTTTAAAGTTACTAAAATATAGTGTTTTCCTTCCTTCTGTGGTCTTTCTCTCAACTTTCAACTTTTATGTTATTAAATTTTAAATGATTAACATGAGTGTTCCCACTCATCTTTATATTATACAATACCTGTTCAAAATGCAAATGCAAGAGCATTTAGCTAATAGGCAGCATCAGTGAAATTGCCACCATTTGTAATTTCATAGCTTGTACATGCATATGTATTTCATTGATAGCAGAACAGGGCAAATGCTGCATGAAACCAACTCAATTGTTTCTATTGTTCTTTTTGATAGACACATCTATTGTACCAGCACTCTCTACCCTTTAACTGAAAGATGAGTAAGATCTAAAAGATTTATAAACAATGTATTTCCTTTGTATCTGGCTTCTACACCATTATCAGGGTGAGTGGTCAGCTAATACAGGGCAAAGAATATGAGTGAGAAAGAAGGTGATGTGTTCCTTTGTGTTGAAGTCATTGCCTTCTGTCTACTTTTGAAGACAGTTCTGATTCAGATGGAAAGTATAGTCTTGGCTGTTGGCACCCACATGTACACAGTTGCAGACTTGAGTAGCATTCTTATATTTTAAAAGTTTGATTATTTATTATTATTTTATTTTATTGAACCCAGTGCCTTGTGCATGCTAGGCAAGCACTCTATCACTGATCTGTACCCCAGCCCCTTGTTTTTAATCTTTTTGGGGGGAGAGTACACTAACGATTGAATCCAGGGTGCTGAGCCACCGAGCCACATTCCCAGTTCTTTGTTTTTATTTATTTATTTTCTTTATTTTGAGACAGGGTCTTGCTAAGTAACTTAGGGCCTTCCTTGGTTGCTGAGGCTGACTTTGAACTTGAGATACTCCTGCTTCAGCCTCCTAAGCCTCTGGGATTACAGGCATGGTCTACCACATCCAGCTAAGAGTTCATCTTCTGAATGATACATAAAGACAAAAAACTGTCCAAATTAATGGGATATAATGTATATATTGCATAATATTTAAATCAAGTTAAACATGTTTATCTCCTCAAACATTTCTCATTTCCTTATGGTGAAAACTTCCAATATATTTTCCTCAAACTTTATTAAATGTGTAGAATATAATTGTTATCTTTAATCACCCTATTGTGCAATAACACCTAGAACATTGTACTTATCTCATACTCACTCTGAGTTTAGCTGAGTGTCATACATTGTGCATCTCTCAGAATTATGTGCTCATGATGTATAATGAAAACTACACAAGAAATGGTTGGAAAGGAATAACAGGCTTGTATATCACATACATCTTCTGGGCTCACAGGCATGCCCCAATGTCCTATAGGATTCCAATACAGATAAAATCATTTAGAATTTCAAGATGGCTACAGGAAGTCTTGGATAGGCATGGGGTCCTCTGAGTTTTTCTGTGTAAATGCACAGGTCACTGGAAGGATAACATAAGCAATGTTAGCCCCACTCTTAAGCTTAACCACTACTCTATTCTGCATTCAAAATTGAGTGGTTTCAGGTTGACTCTCCATCCTTGTCATTCTTGTCTGGGTTTACTCCTGGGTTCCTGTGTATAAACGCCCCTTTTGCCATACAATAACTGTGAATGATCTAGTCTAGATCTGGTGTTCTCAGAACAGAAAGCATTGTTTCCTTACTAAGACACTCATACTAAATGCATCCCATGTTTTCTAATTTGGAAAGTTGAAGTGTTTCCACTCATTATCTGCCTTTCAGATTTCATCTTCTCTACTCATCCGAATACTTCTATTATTACTATTAGGGAGATTCTCCTCAGAGTGCTTTACACTGCTTCCTTTAATCCTCACAAAAATACTATGAAATACGTATGACTTGTTCTTTGTGCAAAATAATGGTCCTCTAAAGATATTCACATCCTAATCACTGCAATCTATGAATATGTCACGTTACTTGGCCAGAGTGAATTAAAAGTTGAAAGTGGAAGTAAGCTTGCTAATCAGCTGATCTTAAAATAGAGGATTGTTTTGGATTATCTCATGGGCCCAAGGTAAACCCAAGGATTCTTAAAAGTGGAAAAAAGAGGACTAAGGAGGAGGTTGGAATAATTTGTTGTGAGAAACATTTAAACAATCAGAATTACCTTCAAAGATAGGAGGGAGCCATGAGCCAAGAGGTGTGGGTAGCCTCTGGAAGCCGGAAAGCAAGACATCACTTCTCCCCTAGAGCTGCAGGGAAGGATGAGGGCACAGCCCTTGCCAATACCTTTATTTCAGCTCAAGAAGGTCTGCCTAATACTTCTGTGTCCTGAACAAATGCCATATATTTTTGCTTCTTATTATATTTCTATTGGTTCTTACTTTATTTCTATATATGCTATAATAATATAGCACATATGTGCTACAATGATATAGAACATTCTTCATAAATATCAGTTTAGTGAATATTTTCAAAGATATGATCATTTTCAGCAAATAGTATCTTTTCTGTGAAAAAAGTGTGTTCATGTAATGAATACTCTCATTATTTGACACACAACTTTACTTCCACTAAGGAAAAGTAACTACAGAGAATGAACCAAATCATATCTTGTAAAATGTGAAGAACCTAATAGTAACCTCAGACAGGCAGTTTTCTTGGGATTTTGCATTCCCCATCTGTCATGTATCTGCAAATTATGCCCCAAGAAGATGTTACATTGATAATTTTAAAACATGAAAAATATATGTCAAATCTACTGTCAGGAGACTACATAAGTTTTGAAGACATTTATTTACCAATGTACTATATGATATTGCCTTTCTGATGCATTACTGGATTTTTTTAAAGACTAGAAATAAAGAATCTGAGTAAGACTTTTAATGCTTCCAAAATAAAATATCAGCTTACAGCTAATTTTGTTGTGGATCAAGCAATTAGCTAAAATTGTTAATTATTTAAGAAGCTCATTATACCTGCCAACATGGTAGCCCAATTCCCAGGTTAAATAAAATGTATCTCTTCTTAAATCTGGCTTCCAAACTGCAGGTTTAGACTTTCGGTCTTCCAGCATCATGTGCAATACACAGGATTTTTTATGACCCTGTTTCTTCATTGCATGCTCTCTAACTCTTCTCAGCACTACTCTCACCTCTGCCAAGCCTGGAAGGGAAAAGGCAGTTTTCACTACAAAGAAGCTACCAATCCAATATTCTCTGCATAATTTATATGTGCAGCAGGGGGAAATTACCAGCATAATTCCACTGTGTCATTTACACAGTTATACTCAATTGTTCTTCCCCAAAGCCAGCACCATTTTTATTTTCAAACAGCACTTTCTCTGCCTCTGTCTTTCCTTCCCCCTTTATTATAGGGTTATGTTCCTGTATCTGGGAAGTCAATTAGAAAGTCTTTCTGATCTGCTCTCTGATCTTCAATCTCTTAGTTTCATTGTAATTCACAGGCTAGCATGAAATATGAAAGAAAACATGTGGCACACCTTTTTTTATGAAGAATCACAAAAATATGCAAGCTCTAAATTGTCTTCTGAAAGATAGTTTTAAGTTTATACATCATCTATGGCTTTGATTTTACATATTGATTTAAAATATAAAATCTCTGTGGCTAATACAAGGTCATGATTAAATATAAACGATATCTGGAGGGACTATCAAGATGGCGGCCAGACAGAGGCAGCACTCTGTGTGACCCAGGTCTCAACTAGTGGGAATACTGCTTCTGTGAGAGTGATAGAGGACCCCTACACAGCTGCTCTCACGCAGAAATTACCAGTGCTGTGTCCCCATGCAGGGCTCCTGGCCTCAGCATTGGAGCAGGACTCTTGGCTCTGACACCCAACTCCTTAAGTACTAGCCAACACAGGGCTCAAGAGCACCTTAGCAGGATCACCTATCAGCACCCTTACAGAACTCCCAGACACTGCTCCGCTCCCATGCATGACACTCAGCTGCTACCTACCCACAAGAACTCTGGCCTCCACTTCCCTGTGGACCCCCATCTACCAACCAGGGGCTCCCCTGGTCGCCTCCATCTTGTGACTTTTAACTCCGCAGCTACTACCATAGTCCCCTAGCAGTAATTTACCTGCACCTGGAGGCATCTCAAGGCTCTGAAGATAGCCAAAGCCACAGTACTGAATGTTACAGAGCTCATCTCTGAACACATAGCACAACGCCATCACCTGGCTCCCCCTACCCCACCTGACACCCCCATGCTGGAATCGGACCGCTTCCATCTTGGCTCATATTCCTCACTATATCTGGTGGAGGCAGCTTCCAGATTGGAACTCCAGCTGGCCAGGTACCTGGTTTCCAACTCTCCCCTCTCCCCAGTGGCGGTAACCCAGCACTGTAGCTACCCAACAGAAAACAGCGCTCAGTGGGACAGGTGCTCAGTGCAACCAGGGCACCGCCCACGGGAGCCCCCACTTAGGGAGATCCCTCAATTGGGAACTGCTAAGGGAGAGGAAAACAGGGCAGAAGTTTGGAGACTAACAGACCAGGAACAGAAAAATCTTTAGACAAGATAGGGAGAAAGAACCCAGCACTCAAGTCATAAGAGGGGACCCAAAGAGACCATTGAGGTGCAGACAGTCTCCCTGCAGGGACAGGTGGGTGCCACAAATCGCTTCCAGGCCCACTGCACCAGGACCAGCCTTCCCAGCCTGGTTACCTTCACCATCCTGAGGGCAGAGATACCAGCTATAGACAACCCACCTATTAAAGGATACAGAGGAAAGGTACAGATTTCTAAAACTATCAACCAACCCTGTTTTCTTCCTTCAAGATTTTTTTTTTTGCATTTTTCTCTTTTTCTTCTCTGCTTCTATCCTCTCATTCTGTCATCCCCAACATATATGAAAACAAGTACTTTTCATGAATTAGGATTTTGAGGACTGGAACATTTAAATAATATACTAGAGGTGTGTTGTATATGCTTTTTTTTCTTCCCCCCCCCCAAATTTTTACAATTTGAACATCCTTTATTTTTCTGAATACATATGCGTGTTTGTTTTAGGTACTCTACTGCCTTCCCATATACTTGCCTACCCCCAATTACTTCCTACCTATTCTCTTGATACTAGGCCTCTTCATTAGATTTCTCTTTCCACATCCTAAGATATATGACTCTATATCCTCACAACCTAATTCCTCAGCATATCATCTTATGCTTCACCCCCAGTTCATTGTCCACCCGTTTACAGTCAGAAACTGAAAACCTGTTTACAAATCTACTGATTATATTATAGATAATAATCAAATTCAACATTTCTATACATTGTGACCAAATTGTAAATGTCTTAATAGAAACAAATTGTTCATAGGTGGTATATTGTTGATATTGGGGTCTGTTAACATTGTCCTTTCCCTCAAAGGAGAGGTAGTGGAGCCAAACAGAAGCACAGTGGACCCATAGTGCTAGAAGGGACAATACACAAGCAACATGAAAAGATAAGGGAAGAAAGTGCCCCAAGCAAATCAAGATACCACATTATTAGAATCCATGGCAAGCACAGCAAAAGAAAGTACAGATAAGGAGTTCAGCATGTACATGATTAAAATGTTCTGTGCATTGAAGGATGACATAAGAAAACAAATACAAGCAACAAAAGATTATTATGTACAAGGCACTACATAAACAAACACAGGAAGCAAAAGACTAATTCAACAGGGAGATAGAAGTTCTTTTAAAAAATTACAGAAATCCTTGAAAGGAAAGAAACAATAAACCAAATTAACAGTTCAATTGAAAGCATCACCAACAGAGTAGACCACTTAGAAGATAGGACATCAGACAATGAAGACAAAATGTATAAATTTGAAAAGAATGTAGACCACACCGTGAAAATGGTAAGAAACAATGAGCAGAACATTCAAGAAATATGGGATAGCATAAAAAGACCAAATTTAAGGTTTTTGGGATAGAGGAAGGCATAGAGATCCAAACCAAAAGAATGAACAAACTATTCAATGAAATGATATCAGAAAACTTTCCAAACATGAAGAATGAATTGGAAAACCAAATTCAAGAAGCCTACATGACGCTAAATGTAGAAAATCATAACAGATCCATACTAAGGCAAATTATAATGAAAAATTCAACATACAGAATAAGGAGAGGATATTAAAAGCCATGGGAGAAAGAAATCAGATTACATATAGGGGAAAACCAATAAGGATAACAGCAGATTTTTCAACACAGACCCTGAAAGATGGAATATCCTCAAAAAAAAAAAAATATGAAGCTCTGAAAGAAAATGGATGCAATCCAAGAATCTTGGATAAAACTAAGCTTTATATTTAATGATGAAATAAAATCCTACTGTGATAAACAAAAGAATTTACAGCTAGAAAACCAGCACTACAAAACATCCTTGGCAAAATATGCCATGAAGAGGAAACAAAAAAACAATGATGAAAATCAGAAGAGGGAATCAGTACTTTAAAGGAAAAATTAAACAAAAGAGAAAACAAGTCAAGTTAAAACAAAAGTAAACAAATATGGCTTGGAATACAAACCATGTCTCAATAATAACCCTGAATGATAATGGCCTAAACTCACCAATCACAAGACATAGGCTAGCAGATTTAATTTTAAAATAAGACTCAACAATATGCTGCATCCAGAAGACTCATCTGATAGTAAAAGACATACACAGACTGAAGGTGAAAGGTTGAGAAATATCATACCACTCATAGGGACTGCTGCAGAAGCAAGCAGGAGTTTCTATCCTTGTATCAAATAAAATAAACCTTGAGCTAAAGTTAATCAAAAGGGATAAATAAGGACATTTCATACTATTCAAGGGAACCATACATCAACAAGACATACCAATTATTTTATATATATATATATATATATATATATATATATATATATATATATATATATATCCCAAACAATGGAGCATCTATGTTCATCAAATAAATTCTTCTAAAATTCAAGAGTCAAATTGACCACAACACAATAATCTTGGGTGACTTTAACACACCTCTCTCACCACTGGATAGATCTTTCAAACAAAAGTTGAATAAAGAAACTATAGAACTCAATAATACAATCAATAACTTTGACTTAACTGACATATATAGAATATTTCATCGTTCAATGAATGAATACACTTTCTTCTCAGCAGCACAGGGATCCTTCTCTGAAATAGACCATATAATATGCCACAAAGCAACTCCTAGCAAATACAAAAACTAGAGATACTATCCTGCATTTTATCAGATCATAATGGAATGAAATTAAAAATCAATGACAAAATAAAAAATAAAAATTACTCCAACACCTGGAGATTACATAATATGCTATTGAATGAACAATGGTTTGCAAATGACATCAAGGAGGAGATTAAAAAATTATAAGAGGTAAATGAGAACGTGTGACACAACGTATCAAAATCTCTGGGACACTATGAAGGCAGTACTAAGAGGAAAGCTCATTTCATGGAGTTCATTCCTTAAAAGAATAAAAAGTCAACAAATAAATGACCTAACATTACATCTAAAGCCCTAGAAAAAGAAGAACAAATCAACAACAAAAGTAGTAGAAGGCAGGAAATAATTAAAACTAGATCTGAAATCAATGAAATCGAAACAAAGAAACAATTGAAAAAATTGACAGAACAAAAAGTTGGTTCTTTGAAAAAAATAAATAAAATTGACAGACCCTTAGCTATGCTAATGAAGAGAGGGAGAGAGAAAACTCAAATTACTCACATATGTGGTGAAAAAGTTAAAGACATTACAGAAATACAGAGGATAATTAGAAATTATTTTGAAAACTTGTACTCCAATAAAATAGAAAATATTGGAGGCATCAACAAATTTCTTAAGTCATATGATTTGCCCAAATTGAATCAGGATGATATACACAATTTAAATAGACCAATATCAAGTGATGAAACAGAAGATGCCATCAGAAGCCTACCAACCAAGAAAACCCCAGACCAGATGGATACACAGCCAAGTTCTACACGACCTTTAAAGAAGAACTAATACCAATACTTTTCAATTTATTTCAGGAAATAGAAAAAAAAAAGGGAGCACGTCCAAACTCATCCTATGAGGCCAATATCACCCTGATTCCAAAACCAGGCAAAGACACATCAAAGAAAGAAAACTTCAGACCAGTATCTCTAATGAACATAGATGCAAAAATTCTCAATAAAATTCTGGCAAATTAAATACAAAAAGATCAACAAATATATGAAAAAATGCTCATCATCTCTAGCAATTAGAGAAATGCAAATCAAAACTACTCTAAGATTTCATCTTACTCTAGTCAGAATGGCAGCTCTTATGAATACAAACAATAATAAGTGTTGGTGAGTATGTGGGGGAAAAGGTACACTCATACTGGTGGGACTGCAAATTGGTGCAGCCAATATGGAAAGCAATTTGGAGATTCTTTGGAAAACTGGGAATGGAACCGTAGTTTGACCCAGCTATCCCTCTCCTCGGTCTATACCGAGGACTTAAAAACAGCATATTACAGGGACACAAAGGACTTAAAAACAGCATATTACAGGGACACAGTCACATCAGTGTTTATTGCAGCACAATTCACAATAGCTAAACTGTGGAACCAACCTAGATGCCCTTTAGTAGATAAATGGATAAAATAAAGTGGCATATATACACAATGGAATTTTACTCAGCAATAAAAGAGAATAAAATCATGGCATTTGCAGGTAAACGGATAGAGTTGGAGAAGACAATGTTAAGCGAAGTTAGCCAATCACAAAAGAAACAAATGCTTGAATGTTTTCTCTGATATAAGGAGGCTGATTCATTGTGGGGTAGGGAGGTGGAGCATGGGAGGAATAGACGAACTCTAGATAGGGTAGAGGGGTGGGAGAGGAAGGGAGGAGTTAGAAATGATAGTGGAATGTAATGAACTAACTATCCAAAGTACATGTAAGAAGACACAAATTGGTGTGAATATATTTTGCATACAACCAGAGATATGAAAAATGTTGCTCTATATGTGTAATATAAATTGTAATGCATTCTATTATCATATGTAAAAAAATTAATGAAATTTAAAAAATTATATCTGATCTACCTAGAATTTATTACATTGCCCTTACCTGTTAAAATCCTCTCAATATTAATGTTTCCTATGATAGTGCAGATACTCCCAAACCTTATCATCTCTCCTCCTTCTGCCTTTCCACTATCCTTCAGATATTCTTCCTCTATCTCCAGCACAGCCATATGTATATTTAGGTGATTATTTTATTGAGGAGACTCAAGACTGGTTTTGAAATCATATCTTCCTGTTGTTCAACTGAGATTTCCTCTATCAAATTCCCCTTTTCCCTTATTTAGTGTGACTATTAATTATATTTTTGTGAGATGTATATTTTGGTGTATATTTTGTAAGGTATACATTTTATAAGTATATATTCAGTTACTATCATTATTTGCTAACCTAGGCTCCTATTTAACCCAGTTGTGTTCATTTATTTAATAAACTTCTATTTCCAACAACAGGTAAGCTCATTTCCTTATCTCTCAGCACAGACAATTGCACTGCCCCCCACTTCCAGGTGAAGAGGAAATGATGGGCATGGTTTGGCTCTTAAATATTCCCACTTTCCTTTTCTAGTCAGTAATTCCTCTGCTGTTGGAGACTAGATGTCAGGTACAGGGAATAGCAGGGTGTTTACTGGGCCATATGAAATGGGTGAAGGGAGATGGCCTCCCTCTGTTTTCGGTAAGTTCATTCTCATATATGTGGTTTCTGCTGATTTGGAGGTCTCTAGTAGGGGGAGATTCTTGGAGGTTGCTGAGTGAGAAGTCACACAGTCCTTTGTGCTTAGAAGGGTCTCTCCATTTGATTAAATGTTCTGATGTTGCCATTTTGAAATTCTTAAGTTCTGAACAAAGGGCCTCACCTTTTCACTTTTCACTAAGCCCCATGAATTAGGTAGTGGTCTTGATTTTTGTTTTCCTCTGATTGATTCCTCAACTCATTGGATGCCATGCTTTATTAAGGATTTCTGTCAGAAAGGATATCCTTTCCTTTTTACTAGTCCCACCATAACTCCCTGTCACCAACTCTAGATTTGGCTTCCTATTACTTGGCCCAAGTATCTATGAGGTTACTGTCCCTCATAAATACTTCCTCTCTCTTTAGTCCTCTAAATTTATTGGATAACTTTTTATAACTTCTAAGGATCATGAAAAACTGGAATCTATGGCAGTTTCTCCATCCTCTTTCCAGATAGAATACAATCTCTGTATTAATATAAGAACTAAAAAAACTAAACCAACATAGTAGAGTATTTAGGAATTGAAAGATTATATTATATAAATTTTATGAAATTGTTTCAATTCCTTACTGATTTTTATGCCAGAGATCATAACAATGCTCTATCAGCTGTATTTGTTTATTTATCAAGTGAAAATATAATGTCTTCATTCATTTAGTTAAAAGTGAAGAATTGGAATTCTGCTATTCACTTGGAAATGGAAGATACCTATTCATTACACTCATTCACCTTTTTAAATTCTTCACTAATATATCAAATTGTCCCCATGGCACTCCAGCAGAATTTGGTAACCAAAATCAAGACAACTTAGAGGCAGAATAAATAAAACATATGCTTTTCTTTTACAAATTTGAGGATGATTATGAAAAAGATGAAAGGAGAGAATAATATTAATTTGAAAAAGAATGTAGTTGAATAGTATACTGGTAAATTAAATCACCTCCTAATATAAAATAAAATAAGGTCTACAAATATCTTAACCTACAAAGGTTAAGATATTTCTGGAGATTTCATCAATTACTTGGTTCTTCCAACATGAAACTAATATTTAGTGTGCTACAAACATATCAAGAGATGGAAATTCAGGGATGAACAAGAGACATTTCCTGTACTCACAGAACTTTTAGTCTAATGGGAGATGTTGATTATTTAGCCCAAATGTTCTATTTTGCCATGAAGTTCAAGGGAAGCATATGGTCCATGATCTCTGGCTATCTGAAACAATTGGTGATTTAAAAAAAAGGAAGTTAGAATGGAAACACAGATAATCAGAACAATAAAAGTATAGCAACAGAAGAAACTTTTATTTATTACTTTCACTTTAAAAATGGTGAACCAGGGCTGGGGTTGTGGCTCAGTGGTAGAGCGTCTGCCTGGCATGTGTGAGGCACTGGGTTTGATTCTCAGTATTGCATATAAATAAGTAAATAAAATAAAGGCCCATAAACAACTAAAAATATATATTTTAAAAAGTTTTAAAAATATAAAAATAAGGGATCAAAAAAGATGATTTTCCCTAAGTCTTTCAGTAAAATGGCTCCCATTGTTTTTACCTTCCAAGCATTCAATCCTTCCCTTTCAGTAATGACACTGTATATTTGCTTGAGGCATTAATCTTTCCAAACTGTAATCTTTTCAGCATTGCCAATCAATGAAAACTGCTTTCTTCAGATAAGCACAGGTATATGCCCCTACCCAAGATAAGCAACCTTAATCTGAAAGTTAGCAATGGTTGGAGGTAACTGCTCTCATCTTTCCAGAAGAAAACTATTGTTCTTGATACCCACATGTTATTGACTAAAAATGACCATAAATTATCTGCAACTCTTCCCGATAAGAAGTAACTGTCTCAGCTGGACACAGTGGCGCAAGCCTATAATCCCAGATGTTTGGGAGGCTGAGGCAAGAGGATCGTAAGTTCAAAGCCAGCCTCAGCAAAAAAAAGCAAGGTGCTAAGCAACTCAGTGAGACCCTGTCTCTAAATAAAATATAAAAGGGGCTGGGGATGTGGCTCAGTGGTAGAGTACCCCTGAGTTCAATCCCAGGTACCCTCCCCACAAAAAAAAGAGAGAAGTAACTGTCTCCCCAACCCTTGAATCTTGAGATTTGTTTTAACTAACAGAATATGGCTGAGGTAATAATATATACTTGATGAGTCTCTACAGCTTCTCACCATTTTGGAATGCTATTTTCATGTGAGAAAACTCAAGCTATTCTCCTAGAGAATACCTAGAGAATCCTCATAGAAAGAAAGGTCCATCTCACAGCCACTACCAATAGGAGGCTTGGGATTGAGGCCATCTTTCACTAGCTTCACCACCAGTCAGCAATCTTCACCCTCTGCAATCATTTAAGTGACCTCAACACACACACACACACACACACACACACACACACACCAGTGTTTCTAATGAACAGCTAATAGATCCATTTCCAAGTTAGTTGTTTGCAATTCTTACTTTAAACTAAATGAAAGAAGAATATAATCAAGACACAAAATAATTGGGTCTTATAGACCATTGTTATGAGTTTTGGCATATAAGTAGCAAGGAATTTAAGTAATTTGAGCCCAACTCAAATTACTGATCCACACAATCATGAGCAAATAAAATGGTTGTTATCATAAGGCACTAAGTTTTGGTTTAGTTCCTGACATTTCTAAAATATTCTTCAGTTACTTTTCAATGACTCTTATCAGCTTTACTTCTTCCTGAAAATAATTTCTTTTATATTAAATTATTCCAGTCAAATTGTGTTTCTTATGATAAAATAACATTCAGGTAAGCCTATATAAGAAGTTATTCCTTCATAGGCTTCACTGCTGAAAATTCAGAATTCTTTTCACATATTTTCTGTGAATTTCAAAAAAAGGAATCACAAATTTTGTAGAAATCAAGCATATATCACTGAAAGTGCTTTAGGAATGAAAGAAGCCTGTCAGAATTGAGAAAGGAGCAAATTAAAAAAAAAAAAAAACTCAGAGGTGCAGTATGTTAGCCTTCTGTCAACATGGCCACCCACAAGACTCCTTTATTTCCCCCCAGAGCTGGAACTCCATGATGTTTTTGGAAGTCTCATACCGAACAAATATATATGAAAATTTGATTACTAGAAGGCTTGAGAAATTAGAAATAAATGCTCCCAAGACTACAATGCAATTGTACATATCTTCAGGAAAATTAAGGTTGTGCTATAGATGATCTTGTTGCCTTAAAGTGAGAAGCCAATAGACTATACACTCCTGAAGGAAGAGCACAGTTTCATCAGTATTGATCTCTATACGACAAGTTTCATGACCACAAAAACACGTCCCACTCCTGGATTATTTTATCTCCTATGCCCAGCACATGGTGAACATATAAAACATGTGATTAACAAGTGAAGTGGTGAAGTCATTCATTAATTGATTCCAAATAGCTAGTACACAGCTGGACATAGGATAGAGAAGCACAGTGGTTGATTTTGTTTATAAAAATAAAAGAAGTAATGAAAAAGAAAAAAATAAAAAGACAATTAAGGAGAGGGAAAATGTCATATACTGTTGGGATGTGTGGTCGCTACTCCAGATAGAAAGAGGAGTTTATAATAACCATACTGTACATTATACATATTTGACTTGAGTTGGTATGCATCATTTTCTGAAATGTTATTGCTATTATTTGTGCAAATGGCTTTCATAAATATGAGGAAACATACTATAGAGAGAAATCTCTGGATAAATCACCAAAGAACTGACCGTCCAAATTTCTGATGATCCAGATGAAATGTTTGTACTTATTTTTATCAGATCAAAAATTACCACTAAGTTCATATTAGAGTTTTCCCAATTTCTTGCTATAGCAGTTGATGGACTAAAATAGTCAAGAAAACACCTATGCATTTGCATGTTATCTTCAAGTGAAGAGAATGGGTTGGATCAGATTATTTAAACGATCAAAGCCATAGTATTGATCAAAGCCATAGTATTTTAAGATAAAGTGACTCACCTAAGGAGATTAAGGGGCCTTAAGAGCAACTCATGATGATGATAAGGTAATGACCAATGTTTTTTTTCCTATTTTGCAAGGTTTAAACTTCTCATTCTTTGAAATGGCTTGGTAAACACAGAACATGAAGTTCATATGCAAATATTGACTGCACATATACATACATATTTCATTCTTTGTATGTACTTTGTCCCTTAAATTTCACAAACTATATTACACTCATTTCCTTAGTGAAATGCTGTCACATCTATGGGGCCATTTAACTAAAAGTACATGATCTATTTAAGATGCTTATGGGTTCAACTTTCTGCATATGCTATGACTTTATTTTTCTAAGGCATTACTTACTTTTTTTTTTTTTTTACTATACTTTCGCTTTATATCTAGTCTTTTGTCTCTGGGAGGGCCCTCTACAAAGAAAAATTTAACATACAATTGATAGGCTCCAAATGGAATCTCCTCTGATCTGGCACCATCAATAACTGCAATATCATTTTAGTTTTTTAATCAATTTCTGCTGGACTGTCACACTTAGTCTCTCTTCACATAATTGATTCCCTAGTAGTTAATTTGAAACATCTCAGATTCAAGGTAAGAAAAAATCTACCATTTTTACTGAAATCAAGGAGTCAATTTGGATATAGAAAAAAAATCTGTCAAAATACTTTTAAAACTGTCTTTCATACTCTCAAATTTGTTGTAAAATTAGGAGCTGATACTTTGCAATATCCAGGAATATCCCCCAAATTTCAAATACACCATGATCTGGGTATAACAGGAGAATAAAATGAAATGAATGATGCCATACAATTTCCAACAAGAAAGGACTGAACAGCAAAGAATATATAATAACTAAAATGTTCAGATAGTCTAAAACTATTTTTTTCTATCTCTAGGGCTAAACATTTATATTTTTAATTTTAAAAAATATAAAATATTCAAGAATTATATATAATAAAAAACACAGATACCTTTAAACACACCCATGAGCTTTATCACACCTTGGCATTTTATCAAATTTGCTTCAGATTTTTAAGTTACAAAATATTTCATGTGTAATCTAAGCCCCTAGATAACCCTCCCCAATCTCAGGCTATTTCCTTCCAGTGGCACCTGTTCTCCAAAAATCTATACAAATAATTCTCTTGCATTTATTTCACTCCTTTTGTTTAAAAAGTTATGCAAAAAAATATTTTAAATGCTGACAGAATGTTTACCTAAGCAATAAAAAAGACATTTGGCTATAAGGGAAAGTACAATATTTTTATGTTTCTGATATGAAAGTATTGGACATGGAATTTCATAACATCCCGTTTTGACTTAGAATTATGTACCTGAGATCAATATGTGTGAATACCTACTCTTCTGTTTCATTTATCTGAACGGCTGTATGCTACTCCGTGAATATATAACTTTTTATATATTCTCTGTTGATAAGTAAGTCATTTTCAATTTTGTTTTAAACAATGCTATGATGAATATCTTTTTATAGTTCTTCTTGCACACATGTGGTAAAGATATATGTGCATTCAATAAGAATCTATGAGATGAGAAATATATATACCCTGAAATTCAATAGACACTGCTAATTTGCTCCTCAGAGTAGATAGAAGTAACAATTTGCAATTTGCACTACAGAGGAAGCATCCTAAGTAAAATTTGCTAGACTTGGGAGAATTTGCCTGGTGATTGTGAAGTGCTTTTTATTATTTTACCTTGTATTTTTCCCATGACTAGAAAGAGTGATCATAGATTACACATAAAATGTATTATTGCCTCTTTATTTTTCTTCTTCTGAGATTTTTTTTATGACAACTTTTCCATATTCTTTGTCTGTGTTAGTATTTTTTGTTTCTTTTTTCCTTAGTGATTTTATAAGTTTATATAAGTATTGACATTCAATATAGTTTAAATATGATAATATGTATGGAAAACATCTAATTTGATTTTATTAATAATCTACTTAATTCTGTTATGGTTTCTGTGTTAGATAGGAATTTAATATTAACTTAATCAACCTAGAAAACTATTTCTTCCTGTCTTTCTCAGTTTCTTTAATTATCTTTCCATACTTGGAGCTTATTAAACAAATCCCCATTATTTTCTTCTAAAATATTTTAACATTTTGATTTTCATATGTGTATTGGTAATGCATATAGATTTTTGTGAAGAATGCTGACCCACTATAATCTATTATTAAGTATTCCATTATTTCTAATGATATTTATGTTCCACATGCATGTTGTCAAGTTTCCATAGAAGTGATATATTCTTTGTCACTAATCTCTCTGATTTTGTTTTCAGTCTGTGTGTCTCTGTGAATCTTTGTGCCAAAATCACATTGTCTCAATTCGATTTTATTTTTTACCCCTCTACTGGGGACTGAATTCCGTGCTTCCTCATGCTAAGCACCTGATCTACCACTGAAGTACACCCTTAGCCCTAGACTAACTTTTTAAAGAGTTGTAATATATTGGAGTAAATCTGCTGGCCTTGTTATTTTCAATTATTATTGTTTTTGGTTTTTTTTAATGGCTGTTCCTTTGTACTTACACAAGAAATATTTAGAATCAGATTGTGAAATTTTAAAAATGATTACTTACAATCTTGATTTGTTACCAGGAAGGTAACTTTGGAAATTTGACCTCTTTACAAATATTGTCTTCTTGTCCATAACAAATTATTTATCACATATTTCACTCATATTTTCCATAGTATCTTAGAAAAGAACTTATAATTTTTATAAGAAGTTTGCCTATCCATTACTAGATTTATTCCTGAGAATAAATAATCTAGAGTTATTATTACTCTGATGCTTTAGTTGAACTATCATATATGTACTAAGTATTCTATTAGTTATGTCATTAATAGAAAATCGTAAACTTTGCACATAAAAAAAATCTCATATATCTCCAGTAATGGTTCATATCTATTTTGCCAGATAAGATCTCCAGAATGATGCACATTGGAAGCAATATGAGCCATCGCCCTGTATTTGTCCTGAATTAATGCTTCTAACATTACTTTGAGTTTGATGTGGGCTTAGTATTTCTATAAATGGTTACTGTGTCAGAAGATTCCTTTTGTCCTACTTAACTAAACCTTTTTTAATATATTTGGAACTTCTGTTATAAATATGAATAGATCTATGTTAGGCTGCCATCCTGCCATTTAATGTTACATTAAGTGTGTCATGATACCAGCTCAATCCTGACGTTATCTGTTTTTAGTCTCAGGAACTACATAATTCTTACTCAATATGTGAGAGATCAAATCCTAGTTATTCATGTTCCATGATGAGAACATTGCTAATGGATGTAAGGAACATGCTTAGTGATCTATAGATATAAACATCTGTGATCCTTAGCATTATTAATTCAATCTTATTACCTTCAGTATTGTTAGCACAGTTTTGTGATCTATTTTGCTTTCAGGAATGTTCCTTTGCTTTTGCTTATGGAAAAGATTAGTGAAACAATAAGCAAAACTTATTACAGATTAGAATTCATGCCTAATTTAGAAAGTTTTGAAGCAATAATGACATAAAATTTAATCCGCTAAGTCAAAATTTTATATATCTCAGTCACCAAAAGAACTTAGAATTAGCAAGTTAGCATCATCTAATAACTATAATTTATAAGTAACTCAGAATATAATAATTGGCCTCGTAAAAACTAGTGAAAACAACACACTAGGAAGCTGTCATTATGGAATTATCCCTTTTGTTCTTATAAACAATATTGGCAGTTTATGAGTCTCTTATCTCAGTCAAGCTAGGATGTTAATTTATATTTTATTAAGGAAAGGAGTAATTTGATTCCTTGGATTAATAAATGGATTCAACATTTCAGGTTAATATCATTCTGCATTATTTCCTTTAGAAAACTCTCTTCAGACTTCCAAAAGGACCTCATTTGAGTAAACTGAGTATATGAGTGCTCTACAGAGCCGTTACAGAGAAAGAGGTAATTTCCCTTTGCCCTTTTCCACTACTCTTTTTATTATAGCTTTATGGAATGTTATAATATTCTTAAAGACAGAGAAAGATGCTCTGCATAGCTTGAATTACTGAGCACATAAAGATTTAAAGGTTAGCCTTGAGGGACATTATTACACTCAGGTCAATAATACCTACTAACTTTTCTCATATCCATCAGAAATAAATAAAAGTTGTCTAATACTGAATTCAACTTTAACGAAAAGTTTTTGAAAAGTCTTCTTTGAAGCAAGAAGCTTGGGAAAGAGATCCCAGGAGGATTTTATATAAGGAGACCAGGAACATATGGGAAACCAGCAGTTCCCCAACAGTATCTCTGGCTTTAATTTAGAAAGGAGGTGCTGATGGGGCTCTTTTCTTTCAATGAAATTTTCCATGATAATTCAGATGCCAAACTGGTTCCTGTCGCCTTCTAAAGCAGCCTGTTTTGGAACAAGCTGTTGATAAAGTTGCTCATTTTATGGCTTTTTTGAAAGATAGGTTTAATAAAAAGGAATACTATTGTGCCTCTGATGAGCTACTCTCTCTTCTGTTTCAAGGAGCCAGCAAACAAGCCTTGTTTTGGCTAACGGCAGTATGACTTACACTATGATTATGGAATTTTTTTCTGCCCCAATATGAGATGTTAATGCTACCCAAATAAAACATCTTAATGCTGTCCAAAGGCAACAACATTAGGGTAACTTTCAGAGACTGTCTCTCTTCCAGTTGGTCATCAGCTCTGGACAATTTGAGACCTTGATGTCCTCATTGGTAAAGCACAGTTTTGATTTCTGATCTGTCTACTTTGACCGTCCCATCTGGTCAACCACTTCTGCTGTCCATGTACTCCATATTATTCAACCAGGGACCCCCTTCCAGCTCTGAACTGGGGTCAAGAATTGGCTCCTGTCCAAACACAACCCTTAGAAGAAAACTAAGCTCTGCAGCTGAGTGGAAGAACTCAGGCCTCTCTTTTAGCCATGACTTCCAGAGGGGTCTGAAAGATAAGATTATGCACCTTCAGCTTCACCCAGGCTCAGTCCTCCAGATCAACCACTCATTGCAGAACTGACATCAACTCAAAACCGAGGCTGTGGTCAGATACAGAGTGAACTCCATGGACCTGTTCAAAGCCAATATCATATTTGAAATTGGGAACAGGTGTCTCTTCTCATGATGGAAGCTGTAAAGTGTGTGGATATCAGCATCAAGTACTCTGATGAATCCACCATGAAGGTAGTCCAATGTAGATGGGTACCAACCATCCACCAGCCAGACAAGCATGATGGCATAGGGCGTGAAAAGGTATCACTAAGATTCCAAGAACCATATCATACTACCCATGGACAACTCTACCATCAGCCTCCATGTAGGACAAACAAGTATCCTATCCAAATGGTCATGATGGCTCCAGATACCCAGTAGAACATCAGTGACACCAAGCTAGGAAACAACAAGTGTGACAAACCCTTCTTATCTCTAGAGATGGGCTATACATGGGGCTCCCACCAGAGCAGGCATCAGTTTATGGCCTAGGTCATCATTATCTATATGACCCCAACTATTGCCCATAAGGCACAGCACCAAATGGAGCTCCATCAGGCTTCAATAATTGCTCAGGTCTAGGGAGACCCTGGAATATACCCATCCTAGAAGAATGAGGTCCATTGTGGAAGAGGGGCATGCTGACTCCTCCTATCGTCACCCCCCTGGGTTTTCATCTTTAAAACAAATGCTCAGTGCTAATAGGGTTTGTGGGTGGCTTTGTTGGATCAGATAGCAAGGGGTTTCTCTCCATCCTGTCTTGCTTCCTTTGCAGAACGGAGCCAACAGGCTAAGGGTATAATGAGGAGGAGTATATGGAGTGTATGTGGGATGGGGGTCCCTCCTGGGGGCACCTCCAGGCATCAAACTTCTTAGTAAGCTGTGGACTAAACTGTTTGTAAAGAGAAGCCCAGGCTGGGAAGGGGAGTAGCCCCAAACCATTTCTGGTTTCCTTTTCTCTTGTCCATTATTTTGTGTTTTCTGCCCACAATAAAGTTTCAGGCAATGTTAATAAAAGAAAAAAAAATGTTTATTTTTTTCCAAGGGAATGAGATGGGGAGGTATAGGAATTGATGCTAGGAAATGAGTCCCCTAGGAGAGAGCCAGGCCACAGTCACCAAATATTTTAGGCATTACAAGGGACCCAACCCTTAGACTGACAACCCTGATCCCTCTCAGGGCCCTAGTAGGGAAACTGAGGCTCAGACAGAACAACAGAGTTCTGAGTGGTCAAGGCAAAGTCAACTCCCTTCCCCGGGTCCCCTATACACACTCCTTCTTCCATGGATGCTGTGGGCCCTCAGTAAGTTTTAAAGATCACCTGACTCTTCCCCTACTAGGCTGACCACTTATACTATTCTGTACCTGCCTCCCTTCTCCCTATCTCCCTACCCCTGCAGAATATTGCACATAGACATCTAGGGGGCCTTGGATTATGGTATAATTTGAAATACTGATTGTGAAACAAACAAAAGCTATAAAAATTTCCATTTTTAAGAAAAACAAGAGTATATGATTTCTGTAGTAGAAGCAGTTTGGAGATACCTTTTTTCTGAATTAGGATGATGTGTATACTTGTATATGATATTTGTTCATATTTTAATATTTTACATGAGCTTCTATTATAAATACACCAACTAGCCATATATACATATATGTATATATATATATATATACATATATATATATATATATATATACTATTTATATATGTATTATTAAGTATTATGTGACTTCAAAGTGGTGTTATATTTACTATCTGTCCATTTCCAAATAAAGTTTAGTTACCCTCATTACTGCATACAGCAGTTTAATTAATGTGCAATATTCAAGCTTTTTTTCAATATATGAATTTATTTTCTTGTTTTATTTTTCTTTTTGTATCACTGGAACAAAATATATAGTAGACTATGTAAAATTATTTTTCATTACAATTTTCACTTTTTTGTCTCCATTAATATAAGCTTTTGACCTAGAATAGAAAAAAAATTATTTTGCTATATGATTTTTTAAAATTTCTGTACTTTTGCTTTTTATAATTTTAAGTCCCTAATACCCTTAAAATTGGTATTTGCTTTTGGTATAAAGTAGAATTTGGGAACCAGCACTTTTTTTTTCCTTTCTCTCTGAATAGCCAATTATCTCACACCTTTTATAAAGTCATAATACCATAATTCTCAAAAATCAAGTTCCTGTGTTAATATGAATTAGTCTCTAGATTTTCTGTTTAATTAGTCTATTTGTGTCTCCTATGCCAAGACAAAAGTCAATAGTCTCTTATGTATCATTGTTCTATACAAATATAAATTGGTATAGTCATGTTGGAACCTCATTTGGAATTACCTAGTGAATCTGTCAATGTACATATTGTAAAACTCATCAATTGGATTCATAAAAAATGTATCCTAGGAAAACTCATGCATGTGTTTTTGTGTTCATATGCACACACTCATATATACATATGTATATAAAAGTGTGTGTGTGCATGTGTATATATTTGCATGTATACAGATGTAAATGAAGACATAAAGCAAAAATGTTTCTAGAGCATTGTTTGTTACTATAAGAAATTGGAAAGAATGCAAAGACCCATGATAGAAAAAAACAATCTTAAAACAGTCGTATGGTATACAATATGGTAAAAGTGAATCAACTAAAATGTCTTGCATCTCATAAAGATTATATAGAGCAAAGTCACAGAAGAATGCGTACAGTATGCTTCTACTATGTAAAGCATGAAAGCATGCAAAACTGAATGATGGATTGTATAAGGATACATTCATATACATTTAAAACAAAAAATGAAAAGCAAATAAATAGCAAACCAAAATTTGGGGATGATGGTTACATCTAGGGATCACAGAGGGCTATGGGTTCAGGGAAAAACATACAGGACTCTTAGGGGATTACTAACATTGTACCAATTAGAACTCTCACATATTTTTAAAATGGACTTAAGGAAGCCAATGGATAATAAACTGATTAAAGGTGGACAGATGAAAAGTCACTGACTAAATTTTATGTATTCATCTTTGCATTAATCTTCTAGTATTTTAATTTTCACACACATTATTCCATAATATTATTACATTACTATTACTTGAGTATCTATTATGTACCATGCAGGGTGGAAAAGGTTTTGCAAATATAAACTCTCTTCTTAACATCAAACTTCTAAAATCAGTATTGCAACTTTGATAAACTTAGAATTCAATCCAGTTATCACAGCTAGTAATTGTCATAATAGTCTTCTAAACCTAAATTTATCTGGTTCTAAATAACATGTCATCCCAAATATATAATTCTCATGAATCATAGAACAAAAGTACCTGGTTTGCATAATATTATAATCCTTGATTTGAAATACCAATGAAACTAACTTCACGGATCACTAGAATTTGTGTAAAATCTGAATTGAGATTAGAGTCCAAAACTTAGTTGTATCTGTTCTGACCTGGTTTTGTTTCATACCTTGTGAAGGAATTCTTAATTATCTCTATCAGCCCAGGTAAAGACATTCTAAAATAATTGCAAACATTCTAAAATAATTGATATTTGGTTGTCAAGTATAATCTTGATTTGTAGTCATGTCAGCTTCTGTGAATCCTAACTACGAACTTAAATGTAACTGAGAACCTTTACACATTCCCACAGACCCTTATTAAATCATAGTGATCTAATCCATGATAGAGACTCAGAATAAAATATAAAATTCATGAAACTAAATGTGGTTTCCTTCAAAACTTTCTTGGAGAAGTCATGAAGGTTAAAGTTTTGGGTTACAAAGGACATCCTTACAGGAATGAAATATGTGATCAAAAGAGAGAAAAAGAGCAAGAACCTGGCCAATCTTCTTCTTTCTGGTTAATTCCTCCTAGGTGCTGGGTGACAGCCAGATCTTCCCCTTTGATATATAACATCCCTCTCAACTCTGGGGGTAGAGTATCATCACATTTTTACCATGTGCAAGATCAACTGGAGCCATAGTGACCCTTGAAGGTCAGAATTTGTTGTAGATATTTAAATCTTGTTCTATGAGGTCAATCATATATACATTTTGATATACAGCATTAAAAGTAAATGAATTATACAATTTAGGTTGTGGATTCTGATATTAATCTGCACATCCTTCTCACCAAGGAATCCATGATAACTTTAAACCAGTGTAGCTATGAAAATACTTTTGTCTATTCTAAGTGCTCTTTTGCAGTCCCATGTTAGCATCTTGCTGTAGAGAATTCCTACTCAGATCCTTGCAATAAACTGCAGACTCTCTGTACATTCAAGCAATAATCATTAACGGTGAGCCCTCTTCAGTTGATGGCTGGTACAGAAGCCTTTACGTCCCCCCCCCCAATAAACCCCACTGCAAGCTACTTATCTGATTTTCTTATTATCCATGTGCACTGTAGTGTTATCCAAGCAGGTTTCTCTAACCTCCTCATTCTGTATCTGAATTCTTTCAGATGAAAACAGCATGTAAGAGTATTACTATGATGATCAGGGATATACTTTAAGCAACTGTTGGCATGCAAATGCACTTCTGGATCCAAATTTGAGCTGAAAGGGATACACCATTGCAGAAGTGATAACTCTGTGGTGCTTCCTGGGCTACACTTGAAATATCTGCCCTGAAGCTGCTCAGGAACATCAACATCTAATTACTTTCTGCCCAATATGTAAATGTTACATTTGCAACAGCTATTCTCTAAGAGCACATGATGGTTATTTGTAGCATACAGAATCATCTGTACATCCTTGATTTCTCCGGGCTTATTGTGAGGAAAGTTGTCCTCCACACCTTGAACATTGATCTGTAGATCCAAAGTGTGAAAGAAAAGTGTTAAAGAAACTAGCACAAGATCTAATGTTTTGCCTAAGCCAGTTTTTTTTTCTCACTAAAACTGCATATATATGTATGCATCTTTAAACAAAGATATTTTAACTGTATATTTAAACCATATATTTTAAACATACATAAGCTATGTATATATGTGTATAGATGGATATGTGTGTATGCAAATATATGTACATATATGTGTATGTACACTTGTGTTTATGTACATATATGTGTGTGTATGCATGCATATATATGTGTATGTAAATTTGTGTGGCTGTAAGAAGGTTCAATATTCCAAGAAACTTCCATGGCAGCAGATCCTCCAGCTGTTTTGGCATGCTCTTTTCTCTCTCAATGGAAAGCAAGGATGATTCTCTCTGCCTTGGCATGAATTCCCAAGACTAATAACCCACTGTGCTCTGCTTCCTGCCTGTGGATACAAGGTTTCATTGCAGAGTGCCAAGGGTTTAACAATAGTTCATCTCTTAGAAGAAGCAGGTGGCCCTTGCCACTACCACTTCTATTATGGTCTGAGCTCCCCTCACGCCTCTGCCCGTTACTTGCCTGTCAGATTTGGCAGAAGTCCAGAGTGTGACTGAATTCGTTGTTACCACCCTCATGATTCTTTTTACTGCCCATCTTTTTTCATGTTGTTTTTCTTTGTCGGTATCCAAAAAAACTCTTGAATTTGAGTTCAATTTTGAAAAACATATGTCTTATGCCTTTTTTTTTCCCCACTAGACTAACCCCGTCTGAGTGTCTGAATTCTGTCTCTCATCTGCAATTGAAATACGGGCATGAGAATCAGGCCAACACCACCTCCAGATCCTCATTTATCCACCTTCTGATGTATTTTTATCTCCATGGAAAGTCAAGCAACCACACGGACCATGTCTTACAAAATCCACAGTTTTTGTTTCTCGTTTGAGTTGAGAATACAGTATGATCAAAAAGCACATTCAATTAAATTCTTTAAGGAGTTGTCTTTGGGTGATTAAAAAAAATCTATGGACATTCTAAAAAGATAAGAACTCAATTCAACTAACATTCCTTGACTAGCACAGAAAAAATCAGATTGGCATTCCTCTTCTCTATGCTTTAGCTCCTGGTTATAAATGTTGAATACCTACAGTCATAACCTACAGCTTTCTTCCAGAGCTTGTTATAAACAGGTAACAGACTATAATTTTCCATAAGGAAAATGCACTGTAGGAAACATACCTCACTCTCATTTAACCTTAAAAACATCAGTAAATACCACAAAAAAATCCCAGCAGAAATTGATTCACTATTTTGTGGGTAAATAGAAATTAAACAGATCATCTCATATGAATGCATTATTCCATTTGTATCTGGAAAGTCTTTGAACTATCAGAACCAAGTAAAAGGTAAAAGATTTTGCTAAAACTGTGAATAGTACTGCTGGCCATTCCTGGATCCATTTTAGAAAGCAGTATTTCAATAATTTAATATTAAATGGTTATGGGTTTACTTCCTTACATATGTGGTTTGTGTACTTATTGTTAACCTGTTTCTTTATTAGGTTACATGTGTCTTTAAAAGATGTTGCTATTAAAAAAAATGCACACTGCCATAATTGCTGTGGGAAATTTTCTAGCTGAAGTCAATATGCAATGCTTTGATCCCTATTCTTTATTAAGCTATTCAATTTTAGAGGTCGTTCTTCACTCTTGTGCAGAATCTCAAAGACTACCTACTATGAAGTGGGTGTTCAACAAATGTTTCCAATACATTCTAAATGCTATCAAAAGGTATTGCCACTGGAAAACTTTTCAAGTTATATACAACACAGATAAAGAGAAATACACTAAGACCTGAGTACATGACAATAACCATTTTAAGTTTAAACTATTAAATTATATGGGTAGAAGATTGAATATACTGGGTGGGACTAGGGTGAATTCATTACTGTGCTCTTTTTATTTATATTATAATGTTATCAATAAATTTTAAATATTATCCCTTCCACTCCCAGGTTCAATTTCTCTCTCTCCCCTATAGTTCCTCAAAGAGTATGTCATAGATTTTATGGGTATATTTTTCAGTTTGTATATCTGAAACTTTATTACCTCTGTAAGTTTATAAACCATGTCTATATGGTATAGCATGAGAGTAGATTTGAATTCATATAAATGATATAAATAAGATAATACTTCTGTGACTTTCTCTCTGCCTTCAAATGTTTTTAATTTGTATCTTTGAAAAGCATACATCTTATGCCTTTAAGGAAAATTAATTCCTTTCCCTGATGTACATACAGTGTTTCCTCACTTACCCATTCTCTTTCTAATTGGACATGTTTGTTTTCTACATTCCATTCCGGCACATAACACTGCATTCAAGTACAACAACAAGAATGAGATCCTAATTAGAATGTTATATACCATATATGCATAATATGTCAAAATACACTCTACTATCACATATATATAAAAAGAACAAATTAAAAAATACTGCAGTCACACAGACTTTCATTTGCCTGCTTGAACACAACATGCAAGAGACTTCTAGGTTGTATACCTAGTAATAAAATCCTGTGGTTATATAGTATATACATTTTTCTAGATATTGCCACAGATATTTGACCAAATGAACACTTCTGAAAGCTACTTCCTTCATCTATACTGAAAGTTAATATTGTCAGATTTTAAATTTTTGTTAATAGAGTAGGTCAAAAATAATATCTCATTATTGTTAGTGATGACACGTTTGACAGTGGTATTAAGTTTTTCTTTTCCTTTTTATTTCTCTTCTTGCTTTTCAAAAAAATAAACGTGTTTATTTTGAAAAATTGAGTAATGAAATGAATTTTTTTTCCATTTTTAACCCTTTCATTTCAATTCAATAGTATTTATTTTAACATTGTGTTGCTCACTCTGAATATAGTGATAAATCAATTTTTTGAAGACACAATTTTCACCGCTGCAGAACTTGCAGGCAAGTCAGGCAGACAGATATGTTAAAGAAAATAAAAATAAAACCTACATCATTGCAAAAATAAAAGAATATGGGAGCATAGAAGTAGCAGAAAATCAGGAGTAAATAGTTCTAAGTGAAGTATTTCCAGATAATGTTTCCGGAGATGTGACAGATAAGCTCATTTTAACTTTCTTTTGAGTATATTTCCAGATTTATTTTATGATTTCATGATGCAATCTGGCAAGAAGATTGTCTAATGCCTCCATTCAACAGAGTATTCTTGAGAACTCACTATTTGCTAGTGAGAATTAAATATTTTTCATAGCTTATCTTAGGTTAATCTTAATTATTGCACTATAATATTTGAATCATTAAATTACTTTTAAGACAATAGAACTGGAAGAAATTAATTTAAATAATTTAAGTAAGGTCACACATATCTTTTAAGCTAGCCCCAAAGTTTTTTTTTCTGATCTACTTATGCTGTACTATCTGTATGTTTTGTTCTTTTCTCACTATTGTTTTTTTTGTGTGTGTGTGTGTCTATGGGATTGAAAGCAATAGTTCTTCAGAGAGGAACAAAAGATTTTCAAATTTCTACATTTCCTGAACACAAAATTCTAAATGATCTCATAATTACTAGGAAAATAATTTGTTTAGTTTAAACCTACTGCTACAGACACTGACATGCTTTCAAATGAAGGAAAGTTATTGTATGTATGATAATATTTGTTGTCAAGTCATGGATCACATTCTTTTTTTTTCCCCAGAAAAAGCTAATGCAATTGTGATTTCATAAAGAAAATGAAACAGAACTGACATTTGAATGTGGTCTATTACTTGTCTACCTCCATGAAATCCAACTTACATATGATGAAATGGAAATAATGTAACACTGCATATTCATATCCTAGAATGGTATTTCTTTGGACTTCTTTGTTCACTTTAAATGTTCCACACATACAGTCTTACAAATTTTGCATTGAAAAAATAAAATAAATAAAGCCACTGTAATAAAAGGTCACCTTTCTAATTGGTATAATAAAGCCCAGCTGGTGAGCCAAGCCCTGGAATAACTCAGGACTAGCACAGCAGGCACAGAGTGAACAATTCATTGGGTAAGAGAGAAGTGATTTAGCATATGTCCTTTATTCCTTATATTTGTGACTGCAGTCATCAAGATCTAATTTTATTTAAGTAAAGCATCTTTGAATGTTTAAATGATTTGTACTGGACCCTGTGTCCTCATGCTAAACAAACAAACAAAAGACTTATCATGATGAATATAAAGGAAAGAGAGAAGTAATTGATTCATTGGTCTGAATTTTCTTCTCACTTAATAAATTCCCCCTTTAGCAACAACAAGGCAAAATAATAAGGTAGCATAGGAGATAACTTAAGCACAGCTATCTTTGGCACTGCCAGTCACTAAAAGCTTATCTAGCATTTCCAGCACTCTTCATGAACAGTCCTTCAGCTCTGTGTTTAGAATAATAAAAACCTGGTAGTTCCATCAATGTTAATGTTGGAGGAAAAAACAGCAAATACAAATTTGCCACAATGTAAAATTCTCCATTTTGCTTCTTGGCATTTTGAAAACTGTTATAAGGATATTTATTTTGATACATTTGTGCTATGTACTTATAAATTGTAATAAAACTTAACAATTACAAATGTAATTCATGATCCATATCAAATGCAATTCAGAATTTCCTGACCCCCCCCCTCTCTAAATATATATATATATATATATATATATATATATATATATATATATATATATAATATATATATTATATATATATTTATATATATAATATATTTTTTATAAATGCATCATGGAATCCTTGATACCAAAGTCATTAGACAATGTCAGAAATACTCCAAGATGATATCACAAACTTTTTATGTGTAAGTTTGATTTTTAAAGGTTTTTGATGCTTTTTTTTACTACTCCAATGCTATAGACAAAATGAGTATATGTACAAATATACTGAAAGTGTAATGAAACTGAAAATCTCATTCAACTGGAGGCCTGAAAACAGTCCTTCAGACAAACTTTCTTTCCTTCTTAGATTATTGACTATCTTCTATGTTTGTCAATTTATGCAAAAATATATGCTGCATCATATCACAAAGGCAATGAAGTTGATCAGAAGCATAGTTCATTGTATTATTGATATGAAAAGCAGACACTGAAATGTGAATTTCCAAATTATTTTCACTCTTGTGAATATTTCAGTTATACTTATTATCTATTATTCTACCTCTAAGTCAAAATTGTGATTAATAATTATTTTCTTTACCAAATATCTGGTATCTTTACTACAATTCATTTTTCACACCATCTAGATTTTAACATAGAAAAATTATGACACAAAGAAGATGAAATAGGCTATTTTCTACAACATCAATACAAAGGTAATATGATGTACATTATAGTGCATCTACAGTGGATTCCTGCATTACTATACATACACACATATATCTGTTTGAGGTATATGGGAGATAACATTTTTGAAAGTCAAACCAGAGGAGAGATCTTGCTGAATATTCTGTGACTCTAGAAAGGTTTACATTTTAAGCATAACTGATTATTCTAGCCTTAGAGCAAGGGATTATATTGACCCCTCTCTAAAAAAAAGTTTGAAAACATTTTGATGAGATTAAAATGATCTCACAATAAAGTAGTTATCTGGAAAAAGAGAACCCAATAGTCTGTAAAAGAAATAAAGTGAGATCTGAAACACAGAATGGTATAATGTCCAGCATGTTTGCAAAAATCACTAGATGTGTGCAATAGATAGCCTCAAAGATGGTCCCTAATGAAATCTATGCTATGAGACATACATCATTTTTGTAATCATCTCCCCTTGAGTGTGAACTGGACTTATTAACTTAATGGAATATGACAGAAGAAAATGTATGTCACCTCTGAAATTAGGTTATTTAAAAAAAAAACATGATTTCTGTCTTGGGCTCTCCCCCCACACCATGAAATCACTAGCTCTGAAGTCAGCGGTTGCGTCATTAGGTAAGTAGATATACAGGACACATGGTGAGTAATGAAACACCCTCCTCGTAATCGCCAATTGCATGAGCTACAGAGTGGTTATCCATCCTCTTAGGTGAGCTTAAAAGTAGTTTTTCAGCCTTTTTAAATGACTTCAGCCCTGGCTGACAACTTGACTGTATGTATCCACATAAGATACCCTGAGCCACAACCACCCAGATAAACCACAACAGATTCGTGACCCAGAGAAATTATGAGATAATAATTATTGATTGTTTTAAGCTTGGGAGTAATTTCTTATGGAGCAACAGACTAATAATATAATGTATAAAAAGTAATAAAATGTTCTCAATAAAGAAGACAGAAACAATTAATAGAAAGAGATGCAAAGATAATGCAGATTATGAAATTAGAAAATAAATATTCTTAAATGGCTCTCATGAAAACATACAGCATGGAAAAACCATTGGATATAATCATAAAATGGAACTTGCTATAAGGAGATAATAGAAAGAATTTCAACATAAAAATGGAAACTCTAAATAAAAATCATCTATTTATACCACTGTTCCTATGTGAATCTGTATATGTAAGTATGTGCACATATGGGCATACAGAATGAGTGAACAAATTTTAATTAATATTGATTTTGCATTTAGCTGGATAGTAAAACTTTGCTGATTGATTTGTCTTTGAACTTCTTTATAATTTTAATAATTCTTGCATTTTGTGTAGTTTAAGTAATTCTTCATAAAATTTTATTTTTAATATCTCCCCTGAACATCAAGACCTCAAAATGATAGCTTCTGAATATAGCAGTAATAATAATGAGACATTCCAAAAAGCCATTTGTTTATGGAAGAGTTTAGAATTTCTTATTACTTAAATACAAACAGAAAATATTTTAAGTGTCAAAATTGGAACATATACTTGAGTAAAAAGGAGAAATCTCTATTCTAGAAAAAGTTGGAGTATATTATAGTCATTCTAGACATTTAATGTCATATTATTTTATAAATCTACAAGTTATCCTTTAAGTTATAAGACTTACATCTATAATAAACATCTCTGTGACAGTGACTGGAAGTACATCTGTAAGATATTCAGAAGTACTCTAAAAACAAAGAAAAAAAAAAGAAAAAAAGATTCCTTGTTCTACATTTCTTGGCATGCAGGGCAAGCGCAGACAAAAATGTGGAGGAGTCAGTTGATCGTTGCTGAATACAACCTCTCTTTGATACTCATTCACTCACACTGCCTCC
This sequence comes from Marmota monax, assembly GCF_021218885.2. NCBI lineage: Eukaryota > Metazoa > Chordata > Mammalia > Rodentia > Sciuridae > Marmota > Marmota monax. The sequence continues at coordinate 451,591 of NW_026695197.1, read as the reverse complement.
TACACATTCGTAGACTTTCTTATTGAATGATTGAGATCCTCATGTGTTATATCATCCCCAAATATGCACTCATAATGTGATCACAGAAGACTGCTATGATGTGCTGTAGGATAGTCAAAAGAATTTTGGTGTCTTTACCAATATTTTCACAACGTTAAAACGGTGAATATAATTTCTTCACTACGACTGAAAATTGCATAATGTTTTGATGAACTTCTTGAGAAGAAACCCAAATGGCAAAGTCTCATGACACAAATCCTAGATTAGAGATTATAGCAGACTGATTTTATGAAAGGGAGACACTATATTCCTAAATTATATCCTCATAAGACTCAAGAAGTCTTTCCACATAAGACTCAAGAAGAGGTCATCTACTCTCATGAATTAGATTACATATCATTATCTCCTTGCAACACTTCTCTAAAATCATGTTTGTGTGCCCTTTTTAATTCCCAAAGAAGTATAAAAACAAAAAAAAATACTGTTTTATTTGAACTTTTCATAATTTTAAATTTCATATTATTAGCGGTACTATAAATGGAAAAGGGGGCAGAAATAGTAGGATCCACCTAACTGTAGTACTGGAAACATCTATTCCTATAATTTTACAATGTACACATCACTATTATTGTTGCAACACTATTGCATATTTCATAAATATAATCATTTTAGTAAATTAGGACAATCTGCATAAACAGATCTTAGAACATTTCTGAGTAAGCATGGTGTTCTGAAATATATCATAGCAACAGTGACAGTGTATAATTCATAAAACAATGTTGATGTGAGAATACAGTGTGTTATGGTTTGGATGTGAGAGGTCCCCCCAAGTTTCACACTTGAGACAATACAAGAAGGTTCAGAGGAGAAGGCAGGGTTGTGAGAATCTTTACCTAATCAGTGAATTAATCCTTGATGGAATTAACTGGGTGGTAACTAGAGGAAGGTAGGGTGTGGCTGGAGGAAGTGGCTCATTGGGGGCATAGCTATGGGATATATATTTTTTATCTGTAGATTGAAGTCTTTTCTCTGCTTTCTAATTACCACGTGAGCTGCTTCCCTCTGCCACACTCTTCAGCCATGATGTTCAGCCTGACCTAAGCCCCTAGGAATGGAGCTGGCCTTCTATGGACTAAGACTTCTAAAATTATGAGCCCCCAAATAAACCTTTCCTCCTATACAGTTGTTCTGGCCAGATCCTTTAGTCATAGCAGCAAAAAAGTTTACTAAAACAGGGTGAATATAAAAAAAGACAAGGCTGAGACTGGGAGTGTAGCTCTATAGTATGGCATGTTCTTAACTTAAGGCCCTGGGTTCCATCCTCAGCACAAGACATGAAGAAAGGAATGAATGGAAGGAAGAACTTTGATAGCGATTATGAGCTGTGAACTTGTTGACACATGAGAAATTTCTTCCCCAGTTGCTACATTCATGCTTGGGAATATAACAGTCAGAATCTGACAATTTCTTTGACTTTACAAGTAATCCTGCCATATAATACATACTCCGTTGACTTCATTACTAAAGTTGAGCAGCATAGAGGAGAAGAAAGATCACTAGGTTCAAAGTCAGAGAGCTCTGTGAAGACTTGCACAGAGAGGCAAAAACCTTGATTCCTCTTATATGCAGATTCCCAGCTGAGGGTGAACAAGGTAAAGCTCTGCTTTCCTGTACCAGTTCTCATACTGTAAACAGGTGTTCTTTTTGTGGTTTCTTTGGTGTTTTATTGTTGCATTTTTGAGCTTTTGTTAGTGATTTCAGTGTCTAAGGTGGCTCCCCACCATAGGGCTGAGGTACTTGCTGTCTGGCATTGTTGAGTACAGGAAAGCACCAAAGCATCTTATGGAGAATATATGTTGGTGAGATTTTTTTCTTTGGACTGCATGCTCCTGGCTGTTCAAAGCACACACTTTAGTTCAATTGGCAGCCAGGAAAAATGCACACAGGTTCAATCTGGTCCTAGAAATTAAAAAAAAAATTAAGTGAACTTACTTAATTCAGTCCTCTTTCAAAAATCTGACATAAAGGTTATGTTCTAAATTTTACAAAGGAAGAAAATGAGAATTTGAAAAGATAGGTTCAAAGTGATGTTAATCTTGGTCTCTGGATCAAGGTTCTTCTGATAACAAAGGAAAAAAAATAATGACTAATTTCATGACATGAAGTTTTCCTACAATCAGCCAAGACTTAAAAGTGTTAGGTGTTAGATGTCTGTTAGATTCTGAGAGCTCTTGGTAAGTTCCTTGTTCAACCTGTCTTTCAATTAACACATATTCACTGAAAACATGGTTCCCACTGTTACTTAAATGTCTATATTAAGAAAAAATATCTTTCCTCAAAAGGAAATTCATTCTATTTTTAAATCACTTGTATATTGATAAGAAATTTAAATTTTATAAATCACTCCACCATTTTATAAAAATAAAACTTTTATTTTAAAGTTAAACAACAAAAAAATGTTAATGCCAACCATTCATCCCAATTCAATTTTTACGAGAAAATACAACTTTGCTCTTTCTTTTCACCTGACTATTCTTCTTCCCATGTGGTAAAATCCTTCAAATGCTTTTCTTCTTAATTCTCAGACTATCAATCACTAGAAACCTACACGATAAGATTGATATGTGAATTAAAGTCTGAGTCTTAAGAAGCTGTTAAAAATAGCTGACTATAAAATAACAAAAGGAAGAAAGAGAAAAGGTGAAGGAGATAAGAAGGAAGAGAGGAAGGAAGGAATTTTTCAGGTCTGTTAAGGTTTTCTCATTATCCCATATATCACTTTGGACCCTGTTTCATGTGGTAGTCCAAAATAAAAAAATTAAAAGTCTTGGGTTCAGCTTTCATCTCTGCCAATCTGGAATGGGTTCTCCATAGTCTCACATATTGAAGGCTTGCTCCCCAATGTCGCAATGTTCAGAGATGGGACATTGGAGAACTAATTGAATCACAAGGGCCTTGACTTCATCAAAGGATTAGCCCATTATGGCATCGTGGACTATGGGGGAGGTAGTGGAGATTGTAGGAGGTTAGGCCTAGTCCGAGGGAGGGGTAACTGGGGATATGCCCTGGAAGGATTTCTCTGGTCTGCGATCCCTTTCTTTCTGTCTCTGTCTGTCTGTCTCTCTCTTCCTTCATGTTTACCATGAGCTGAGCAGCTTTTCTCCACTGAGTATTTATGCCATGATGTTCTTTCTGTCTCACATCAGGCTCAAAGCAACAGAGCCATTTGAACATTGATTGAAATCCCTGAAATCATGAACCAAATTAAAACTTTCCTCCTCTAAATTGTTTTTCCCAGGAAAAATCTCTCTCTCTCTCTCTCTCTCTCTCTCTCTCTCTCTCTCTCTCTCTCTCTCACACACACACACACACACACACACACACACACAAATACTCTGAGCCTCAGCTGTTTTCTGCAGAGTTAACATAGTGGACACAACTTTCTACACAAGATAAAAATGATTGAGATGTTTAAAAATGTGAAAATGCATTGTAAATAGGAAAATGAAATGAAAATGTAAGGCCTTGTTATTTTATAAGTTCTCACCTTCCAAACTACTGGAGATTCTAGGATACACCATAATCACAGAAGGTAAATTGCATGGTCTTACCTTTCATTGAGTTCTAGCATTAGTCAATTACTCTTCTCCAGCAATTCTAAGTCTGAGTGAGTAGAGAACCCCTCAATTCATTAAAGCTTAAATGCATTTAGGCACAGAGTTCTGTTTTCAGAAAATAAGTTTTTTTTTTCCTTGTAAGGGTCATGTTTGAGTTTTATCCTAGATATAAATACATTTATTTCAAAAAATTATCAATTTTACATAGTGGTAACCCACACCTGCATAACTGATCTTCACCAAACTAGTGTAAGGATTTTTATTTTCATTTGGCAAATGAAATAAGAGAATTGAGTGAGTGGTCTAATGTCACATTCCCATTAAATAGTTAAGAATTACAAATTCTTACAATAGTGAAGAATTACAAATTCTAGGGCAATGTTTTAAACAATAGTACTTAAAATTATGAATATTGAAGCAACTCTGCATTCAAAAACAGGGGGTTGGGAAATTGTGGCATATCAGTAAAGTAGAATATTGCATAGCATCCAAGATGATAATAAAGAATGACACAGGGAATTGCAGGATAAGTACATTCATATGTATTTTATGATAATTATGATTATTCCTTTAGGAAACTAGCTGCAGGTCAAAAGAATATGAGAGTTTTGAAAGGCTATTATAACAGCTCCAATTTCTTTTCTTTCTTGTTTCTACCATTTGTCAGTATTATTGAAATAGCTTTGATGTTTATACCAATGTTCCATATTAGATGTTTTTCAAAAAAATGTCTATTCTTGGCTTCCTTTAAATTTTAGTAAAGCATCTACCTATTCCACCTGTGCTTTGGCATTTAGAGAGAAAATACTTTGCACAAGAATTCTTGCAGGAAATACTTCTTCAAGACAGCACAGTTCCCAGCAAAATGGCCTGAAATTAGTCTTCTGAGGAAATGTATATGAAAGGATAATATTAGAGGGGAAATGTTCTTTTCATGGTTAATCAAGTTGTTTCAATAGTTGAATTCAATGCATATTTCACCTAAGAAATTTAAAATCTTGTTCTTTAACATCTATTATTTGATTTCCCCACAGATTGTTCTTAAAAGGGTCTATATTTTCCTTAGAAAGGTTACTATATTCACAACTTAATATATTTCTGCATGTGTCTAATTAAGAGATACCTCTTCTCTGAACATTTGTCATCCTTCTCACTCAGAATGGGCATTTCCCCACCTAAAAATTTACAGCTGACAGTATAAATGGTTGTCAACTTTATAATGGTTGACTGGTGCAATGCATTTCTAGATTTTAAACAGGAAAAAAAATGGCTTTTTGAGTGTGTGGGGAGGGGGTTTTATGTGTATTTCTTATTTGAGATGTTCATTACATTGTATTTCTTTCATTTTTAAAACAACCACTCTGGAGAGTGGTGAGCAAATTTAGGAGGAAGGAAGCTTAGTTCTGTGCGTCCTTGAAATAGATATTACTTGATTTTGCAGCTCACATAATAATGGATAGCAGAGAACACTCTGGGTTTTGAATTGAAAAAACAATAATGAAACAAGTCCTTTTAAAAACTCTGAATATAAACTGTTCACCCAATTAAGAAAATGCATTCACTTTCAGTCAATGATGTAGTAAGGGACAGATAATTGCAGCTGTCTATGTCAACCTTGTAAAGAGCTTTCGAAAATCATTAAGCATTCAGAAATTTTATTCGGCCTGCAACATTTTCCTGAACTGCACTCACACTTATTAAAACCACTCCCTGACCATTTTCACCCTCTCTTAGAGCCCTCCATATCATTAAGGTAAAGCCTGGCAACCATTCTCCTGCAACAGATACTGATCTTTTTTTCTCACCAACATAAATTTTCATCAAAATCAAAATGAAGGACACTAGAAAGCTGTCCGACAGAAAGCTAAATTTCCCTCAGGACTGTGTCAAAATGATATTAAAATAACCATCCTTTTAATATATTTTCATTCTGTACCACATATACCATCTAACTGATTTTGTACATATTTTTGCCAAAATGATAATTTGCTTTGGTGACATATAGAGACAGTGTACTTTTAATATCAGAATTTTTGAAAAATTTTGTTTACCACGGCTATGCCTTGTCCATATGGCCTAGAGTTTACTTTTCATGGTTAAGCCATACAGAGGGTGCACTAAGAAGAAGTCATAAATATATAACTAATGAAAAAAAATATGTTCCCATATTGCCTGATGTGCTCTTTCCTCTCTACCCTGACATCCCATGCTGACTGGAGAATCTCACACTTTGCCAATAGGTTCACATGCTCTTTATTTTGTATTTGTAATGCTGGGGGGTTTTCTAGTCATGGGAGTTACATGGATTTTCGCCTTCTGGCTATTCTACTATGCTGAAGCTTATAAACATCCATTGTTAAAATCAGAACTTGCAGACTTCAATTCAGTGCCAGTTGTTATTATGAAAGATATTTTCCTCCTAATACTATTATCCTCATTTGTCTTTCCCACATCAATTTGGTAATTAAACTCAGCCAGAAAACACTACACTTCCTCTTACTGCAAATTATAAACTTTAAAAACAACCAGGACACATCCCAGTGGCCTCCAAACTGCCCTGGGTTCAGTTGTCACCGTGCACAGTTTTATTCTAACACTCAGTGCTAAGCTGGCTCCTGCTGGGGCCTGGCTGAGTCCTCTGGGTAATCCTGTGAGTGGCAACATTTAAAATCCACACTCTGTACTACCCAGCATTGGCCATTGCTAGACACTCTGCCTTCAGAACAGAGAATGCAGCATGCTAGAAAAACAAAATATTTTCTTCTTCTGAACTAGAAATGGAATCTGAAAGGAAAGGCATTTCTAAAATGTCTGACTAATTCATTTAATCATAGGCAAAGTCCTGACAACAAAGTCAAATATCTAGCAGGTACTACTCAGAGATGGCATCAAGAGCATTCCAATGCACAATCCTGGGTAATCACTGCTATGATGGTGGTGATAATAGGACTCACAATGATGAAGGTGACTGAAGTGGCTTATGGATATGCTTATGGAGATAACATTTAAGCAAAGAGAGCAGTTCAATTTAACATATGGTCAGATTTCCCTCGATATGTGATTTCCAAAGGGAGAAAACACATCCTACTGTTTTCTCTTTGCAAGACATTCTGTTCTGAAGTAGAAAGTTTTCATTGGTCACTTTCCATGAGAGCTGTGAGGCATCTTGCTAAATAATTTATAGACCTTGTGCTACACAGAAAGCAAGTCTAAAGCATTTGACAGCGTGTTACCCATTGACTAATTCCCATTTGAAATACGGTTCTGTATGGTAGATCTATACAGTTGCATTAGAGAGTATTGGAGAATCAAAAGATTTGAGCCAACAAATGTCACCTCCATTCCACAAATAGAAACATTTGCTTTGAAGAGTCTCTATTACTTACAAGATCAGCAAAAATTATAATTCTTCAGTTTCTTTTTTATCTTCAATAGACCTCTTAGCAATTTTTATAGGTGAATTATGTCTGATGTTCATCAATACTTCAATACAAGGAGTTCAGAAACTAAAGAGCTCTGTGGGCCAGTCTTTGTTTTTTGGGTTTGGACCAAGTATGGTTTTGCAGTATAACCTAACTTACTCCTGCATGACCAGAAGCTGACAAAAAAAAAAAAAAAAATGTCTCCTACCTGCAGGATAGATGTCACATTGCAAGATCATCAGCAGCCTTCTTCCTTAGAGACCAGCTGTTGAGTGGGCTATTTCTGGTAGCAGCATGGAACAGGAGGCAGGCAGTGCCAGAGATGATTAAAGAAAGGAAGTGCCAAGAGAAGCAATACACACAACAGCTGGAAAATGTGGGAGAGATTTTTAGATATGGTATGCAAGTCTTTTCAGAAGGCACCTTAATAAAAAAATAATAATAATAAAATAAAATAAAACACATACAGCTGAGCTCTAAACCCTAAAAGAAATGAAGGCATAAAGGGTCATGGCAACTATCAAAAAACTTCCTTTCAAGAATTCTGTCCAAAATGCCCATTAGGAAATAGAAGATATTTGAAGAGAAGAGGTCTGAGGGTATTTTTTGCTACTTTCAAGTTCTCTTGCAACTTTAAACTTATTGTTGTCACACTGATGTGGGAGAACCTAATTGTTTCCTTCCAGCAGGAGAGAAGTCTGCTGCGTTTAGAGTCTATAGTAAAGCAGCAGGCAGCCTAGAACCTCAGAAGAAGGGGTGGGTTTAGGGTCACACAGTGCACGCGCACACCATGCCGGAAATGGGAAATGTAGTTTGGCCTCATCGTTACAGTTCCCAAGTTGGCAGTGAAATCAGAATCCCCAAAGCATCTGTGAACTTCAGCCTGTGGCTGGCATCCCTGCAGAGGCATGGAGGAGAAACACAAACACTCAAAAAGCTTAAAATACTGTAATTTAACTCTTGCCCTCTTTTTAATTTTATTTATTTATTTATTCTTTTGGTAACGTATTGGCCTCCACCTTTCCCAAGTGTGAGATGCTTTTTTGGCTTTTTGTTGCTCTGTGACTGTGCCTTTAAGCTGCTGCTTTAATGGCCCAACCCAATCATGCTGACAGTCAACCACAGCCAAAGGCGAACACCCCAGGCCACCTGAGGTTCATAGTAGGGTTGAGTGTAATCTCGTTTTTGAATCCATAGGTGCAAATATTAGAAGTTTGTGAGCAAAATCTCAATTGAGATGAATGATTTAATATACTGTTTCAGGAATGGCAAGCATCAGTGTCTATGAATGCCTCACATCTAATACTCTAGTGGAAAGTGTGATGATAAAGTTTGTGCAACTTATTTTACCTGGAGGGTTGATACCCTGTTTGGAACCCACCGTATTTATTAGGCCTTACTTCAAGTAACTGATATTCATTCTTCCACAGCATAGAGGCCTGAAGTTCAAAATCAAGGTGTCAGCAGGGCCATGCTCCCTCTGAAGGCTACAGGAGTGGATCCTTCTCACTTCTCTAGCTTCTGGTGGCATGTGGATATCCTTAAATTACCTGAATTTTCAGCCACCTCTATCTTTAACTAGATTTATTCCCTCTGTGTCCCATATTCTAATTTCCCTTCTTAAGGTAACACCAGTAATAGATATAGGGCCCACCTTTTCCCACTAAAATCACACTTTGATTTTATTTTATCTACAAAGACACCATTTCCAAATAAGGCCACCTTCACAGATCAGTGACTGACCTTGTGTGGCAGCTGTTTGCAGAGGTTCCTAAGCCAGGCAGAGGGGTAGAAATGTAAACACTCTCTACCAGAAGAGGTTATCTCAGTGTGATGAGCAAAGACAAGGAAAGCTAGGGATAGAATCTGTGACACAGGTGGCATCTTCTGAATAACATACAATTCACCATGATTTAAACTCAAATGTAATAATAGCTTCTCTTTTAAGTTTTGTTTATTTATTTTTTATTATATTATTTATTTATTCTAATTTATTATACACAATGGTAGAGTGCAATTCATTTCATATTATACCCATAGAGCACAATTTTTCAAGTCACTGATTGTACACAAAGTATTTTCACACCAATTGTGTCTTCATACATGTACTTAGGGTAATGATGTCTATCTCATTTCACCATCATTCCTACCCCTTTGCCCCCTCTCTTCCCTTCCTTCCCCTTTGCCCTATCTAAAGTTCCATCATTCCTCCCATGTTCCCCCCACATCACCATTATGAGGCAGCATCCTCATATATCAAAGAAAACATTTAGCCTTTGGTTTTTTCGGATTGGCTTATTTCACTTAGTATTACATTCTCCAATTCCATCCATTTACCTGCAAATGCCATGATTTTATTCTCCTTTAATGCTGAGTAATGTTCCATTGTATATATATACCAAAATTTCCCTATCCATTCATCTACTGAAGGGCATCTGGGTTGGTTCCACAATTTAGCTATTGTGAATTGTGCTGCTATAAACATTGATACAGCTGTGTCCCTGTAGCATGCTGTTTTTAAGTCATTTGGGTATAAACTTAGGAGTGGTATAGCTGGGTCAAATGATGGTTCCATTCTAAGTTTTCCAAGGAACCTCCATACTGCTTTCCAGATTGACTGTACCAATTTGCAGGTCCCACCAGCAATGAATAATAGCTTTTCTTTGTTTTTGTAATAAGCCAAATTCAGGTGCTAGAGTGTCTTACAGTTGCATGCCAAAGACCTGTCTGTTGAATATTTCTCATAACCAAACCATTTGGGACATTTGGATGTGGAAATATCATCTACCATGAAGTTTGAACTCTAGATAAATATTGTTTCAATGGTTTATGCATACTCAATTTTCATTAAAAGGGATAGCAAGTATCCTGAGCTAGCAATTACAGACAACGGCTTTCCCTTTCATCATTTCTGATAACAGGAAATTTTCAATTCCTCGAAACAAAAGGACATGACAAACATCAATAAACAGAAATTGGGTAATACTGTGCTGTGTTTCTTTTTCTTTAATAAGGAGGCAGCAAAGGCAAGTAAATGGGGCATAATCCAGGTGATCTCCAAAAGGAAGAAAGAAGCCTGTGAGAATCATCTAGAGGAGTAAAAACCTAGCCTTAGCCTTCATCCTCTATGTTCATATGACTACTTATGTGCAATAAAAAGTGATTTTAGCCATTATCTCATCTTCAGTATTACATTTAATGTAATTTCTGCCTACTCATGGGAAGAACAATCACAACCTTAGGACATTTTATGACATGAATATAAGCAGATATTTCACTTACCACTTCAACTCCCTAAAATTGAAAGTTTCAAGTGCCCTAGTATATCCACATATTTTCTATATGCCAAGCTTCTCAAGCTTCGAGCATCCTGGATTAAAAAGCTAATCTTCAAGTTTCAGCATTCAGTGTCCTCTTAGTGTTTAGCTAGCCTTATCCTAAAACAGGCTATCACTTTCAAATTCTTGTTAATGGGAAAAAATTTAATTCAATAAAATGGAAGATTTTAGTGTTGAAAATTTTGATTTAGAGTGGAAGTTTCTACCCTTTGAAGACACTAAGAATCATAAAGTTCTAAAATTCTTGCAGTAGAAATGTTGCTTACATATACTGATATATATTGCCTATAAAGTTAGTCATGTGTTATTATGCAAAATACCCTGTTCTTTCTGAGAAAACTTTTCAATAAGTTTGATCAAGAACATTAAATATGAAAATAGGGAAAAACATTTAACATTGTTGAAAAGTAATTAAAAATATATTTCACCATATGCTCCTGTCGTTAGTTCACTTCAGCAAAACAAATTTCTAAAGCATTTATTATCCCCCATCATTTTTTAAAGAGCCCTAATGTTCACATATGGCACAGAAGATATACAGATAAAATGAATCAGCCCTGAGAAAGTATGGCAGGAAATTCATTTGTCTACATTCAACAGATTATAAGAACTGAGTCAGTGAGGACGTCTTTTCCTCTTTTATAAGAAAACTGTTGGAAAGTTTCATCTCCACCTCTGAATTATTAAGACAACCAGTGTTATAAAGGTCATTGTTATGAACTAAATGTGTTTCTCCCCAGTTCAAAATAGGCAGAATTATTGCTGTGGGTATATACGTGACTGCATGACCAATGTAATTCTGCAATCTGTACACTCAGAAAAATAAGAAATTATAACCCATCTGATTCAAATGTATGATATGTCAAGATCATTGTACTGTCATGTGTAACTAATTAAAACAAATTTAAAAAATAAAAAATAAAAGCCCTAATCCCTAATGAGATGGGACTTGGAGCTATGGCCTTTGGAAGGTGATTAGAGTTAGGTGAAATTATGAAGATGGAAGCTTCCTCATTACATGAGTGTCTTTATAAGAAGAGAAAGATAGCAGAAGGTGTTTTTTCCTCTTTTTCATGTGAGAATAGAGCAAGAAGTCAGCAGGCTACAACACACAGGAGAATTCTCACCAACAACCTGACCTGTGACTTCCAGCCTCCAGAATTATGAGAAATGAATGTCCATCATTTAAGTCAATCTGTCTAAATTGTAACAGCCTATACTGACTATAACAGACATTGAGAGGACAATGTAATCTATATCATTCCTTTAATGATGGGAGCATGAGAGTTTTCTGCTTAATTGTAAGTGATAAAATTAAACAGAGTTTTCATTTAAAATCCTGTACAGTGCCTCTAAGAACATACTCATTTTAGGAGTTAATTCAAAATGTTTATGAATTTGTCAAGAAGGTTGAAAATAAGTATTTTATTCATTGAGGTGACAATAAGCTTCATGCTGGCAGAATATGATGTTTGTGAAATAAAACAATAGGAGGATAATGAAGAGTAATTGTTTCACAAATCATAACCTAATACAAAACCTAACATTTCTGAATGGAAATAACACCTCTCATAATCTAAGAAGCAATACTCTATAACTAAGGAGAGATCCTGGACCCTGCTACTGGCTGGGCTTTTGACTTCCACTCTGCTATGGCTGTAATGGCCTCTTCTCCACCTGGCCTTCTCTTCTTATGATTGACTCCTCAATTTAGGTTCCAAGATGGAGTTCAAATTCAGGTCCTGCATGAATTTTGATCATGCAATATTGTAGGTATTGGCAGTCAGATCAATAGGTATGACAGAGAAGAGGGAAAATTTCTTGCAGATATGTGGAAAGGGTGACCACTTTCTTCAGAGAGTACTTACAAATAAAGAATTCAAGATTTTAAAAGTTCATTAGCAAGATTAGTAAAAGTATTATATAGATTAATGCTATTTTGTATATAAAATATTTAACCATACAGTTTGATATCATCCTTTATAACTAAAATTTTTTTGTATTCTGTTTGCCTTATCTCCTTTTAGAGTTTTCCTTCTAGAACTCTAATTTCCTAGGTCTTAAGAATAAAATTTAAATAGGTGGACCATTGTGCAAAGTAAAAGTGCCTCTTTCTCCTGCTGAATTCTGGGCAGTGTGGCAGAGATTTGAAAATGGGTTTCTCATCCTTTCTCTCTAACCAACAAGGATTTGTTTTTTTTTTGTTTTGTTTTTGTTTTTGTTTTTGTTTGGTTTATTTGGTCTTTTTTAACATACAACCCTATGGGACAACATCAGATAATTGGATGAATAGATGAATAGATGACAGATTTTTTAAAAATGTGTGTTTTAAGGTATGGAGTTTTTAAGAAAGGGATGAAAAAATGTCAAAAAAGTTGGTCATAAATTTTTACATAAAAATATAACTCAAATGATGATGTCCTTTTTGGAAGTCAAATCATCACCAATAAACTATAATTATTCATGCAATTAGCAGTGCCACCATTCACCCAATGCTCTGACTTAAAACCCTTTGTATCACACTCAACACCAGCAGTTTGAATTGGAATAAAGCTTACAAGAAAAATTTTAAAAAGCTAACTGCATCTATTTCCAAAATATACCTGAAATGTTCTCACTAACCACTAAATACACTAATCCAAGTCACCAATGCTACTCTCTTGGACTACTGCAGAAAGCTCCTAATTATTTTTGTCTCCATGTTTTCCTACATTTTATTCTCAACAGCCAATTTTATGTTTAAAACACAAGTTCTATTGTTACTCCCCCACCCACCATCCCTCAGACCTTCAGCTACATTTAGAACATTATCCTCCTAATGTGGCCTATCAGGTCCACCACGGTCAGGGTACCAGCTACATCTCCTATCCTAGAATTGCCTCATCCTTTCTCTTTCCCATCCAGCCACTCTAGCCTATTGGCTGTGCCTGTCACATGACTAACAGCACTGAAGGCCTTTGCACATGGCCTGAGATGCTTGAAGAAAAACATCCCTCTTATGATTGCCCAGGTAATTCCTTAATTCATTCTTGTCTTTACTCAGGGGTCTTCTTAACTATCACTTCTTCATAGCATCTTCTCTAATCAGCCTATTAAAATAAATTTCCTCCACTTTTTCACAGCGTATTTATATTATAATATAGGACTTTGTTATTTCCAACAATAGTGTGTGATTTTCAGTGAGTCAAGAGAAGCCCATCTGTCTTACACACTTATCAGCTAGAACTATGAACAAATGTTTATAAGTATTTTCAAGAACTAAAAAATACATTAAAATGGGATTTTGAGTATCTCATAGTCATTTCTACTAAGCAGAGTTTATCATTCCTCCTTTGAAAGATGCATTTTACTTCAAGTAATCAGGAAACAATATTTGATGAGAAGTGACAGAAGCTTATTTTTAGAAAAATACTATAAGCATCTAACAGTCTTTCAGTCTTTTGTGGGAAATTAATGGAGACTGGAATATGAATTTGGGTATATACATGGGAGCGCACATCAAATATTCCAATGAAAAAACTGTTGATCTTATGTAAGCCACCATTCCTCTGTTTTCCAACTCAAGAAAAGAAAAAAATGAAAATAAAAAGGAAAACCTGAGGAAGTGAGTTGATAGGAAGCAATCTACAAGTTTTAATTACATTGGGGCAACAATTTGAATAGAGTCAAAAGGAAACAATACTCCCATTGAAGCACTGTTGAAACACCCCATCCTTAACACATTCATGTTTTATATATGTCTTACATATGAACTGAACAATAAAGTTCTCACTCGAATGAAGTTTTTATTTTACTAAGCTTTGGGAACAAACTGATTTTAGTTTTGAGATTAAATCTCACAAGAATACCTGTCTAAAAATTTACCAAATTTTCCTCAAAGTAGCAATTCTTGCTTTAGGAAAAATTTGGTGTAACTGGTAGACTTTTAAAACTGCAATGTTTAAATTAGATTTTTATGTATTTCTGTATTTACAAATAGGCTTTCTTACAAGGCCTATTTCCTCCACTCTACTGAGGTATGATCAAAGTGCAGTACACTATATACAATTTAGTCAGTATTGACATATAAATATATTATGAAACCATTGGCACAATGAAGAAATTAAGCATTTCCATTATTCTCAAAAATTTGCTAATAACAATTTGTTATTCATTTATCCCTATAAACCAATTTCATATATTTCTGTTCTGTTTTCTATCATAAGTTTGCCTTTATAGAAATTTAAATAAAAAGAATCATCTGACATAAATTTCCTGTTGTCTAGCTTCTTTTCCTCAGTCCACAATGGCATACAAAGAAACAGGAAAGTATGGCCCACTTAAAAATAAATAAATAAATAAATTTACAGAAGCCACTCATGAGAAAGTTCATCCAACAGAATTATCAAAGACTTTGAAAAAACTGTATTAAATATATCAAGTAGATAAATAAAAAGGTGCACAAGTAATTAAAGAAAATAAGAAAATGGGAAATAAACAAACTAAGAATATCTGTGAAGAGATAGAATTAAAAAAATATTAAAAAGAGAACCAACTTAAAATACTTGAAATTTTGGAGCTGCATGTAATACAATCATAAAGAGTTGGCAGAATTCAAAAGTACCTTTGTGCAGAAAGAAAAAAAAAACTAAGCAAACTTGAAGATTGAGCAATCAATATTTTAAGTTTAAACTACAGAAAGTAAACAGAAGAAAGCAACATTAATAGAGTCTAAGGACCCCCATAGAATGCCATCAAACAGACTAACATGTGACTATAGAATCCCAGAAGGACAAGAGAGAAAGAAAGCAATATTTGAAGAAACAAAGGCTGAAGTCTCCCTAAATCTGATGACATATATTGGAGAGATAGATAGATAGATAGATAGATACATATCTCCAAGAAATTCAACCAACTTCAGGCAAGTTAAACTCAGAGACCCACATCTAAGACATTATATTCAAACTGTCAAAAACAAAGACGAAGAGAAACTCTTGAAGACAGCAAGAGAGAATTGACTTGTCAAGGGATTTATACAGTCAATTGCTCATCAGAAACCATGAAGAAAGGAAATATGATAACATATTTAAAATGCTAAGGAAAAACAATTTTAAACAATTAATCAAGTATTCTGTATACAACAAAACTACACTTCAGATATGAGGTGGAAAATAAGATACTCTCAAATAAATCGAAGCAGAGAGAGTTAAATCCCACAAGACCCGCCCTACAAGACATACTAAAGGTTTAATTTAATGTCTTAAAAATAAATTTTTGTGTATCAGAGTATCAACGAAGTGAAAATACAATCTAAAAATGGGAAAAATATTTGTAAATCGCATATCTGTTAAGCCTCTAATTTTTGAATATATGAAATAGCAAAAAGATAATCAATCTTATTAAAAAATTGGGCAGATGACAAGAATAGAAATTTTCTCAAAGAAAACATGTAAATATTCACTAGGCCCATAAAAATAATCAATATCATTGGAAATTCAGGAAATGTAAATCAAAACTACATAATACACTATTTCACACTTACAAGAATTGCCATCACACAAATATCAGGAAATTACAAGTGTTGCTAAAAATGTGAAGAAATGGGAAAACTTCTACATTGCTGGTAGGGATGCAAGATAGTTCAATGGTATGGAAAATAGTTTATTGGTTTCTCAAAAACTAAAATAGAAATATCATATGACTCAGTCATTCTACTCCTAAGTATATACCAAAACAACTAAAAATAGAAACTCAAATACTTGTATGTCTATACTGACTGCAATATTATTCACAATAGCCAAAAGATAGAAATAGCTCAAGTGTTTATCAATAGATGAATAAATAAGTGAAATATGATATGTGCATAGGCAGTGGGATAGTAGTAAGTAAATGATGTCTGATAAGTGCTAAAATATCAATAAAATGTGAAAGCATTAAGCTAAGTAAAATAAGCTATAAGCAACAGGAAAAATATTACATGAATAAATGTATATGAAACATTTAAAATATTCAACATTTAAAATATTCAAACTCATAGAGACAAAATGATAAGAGATATAGTCAGGAGTTAAGGAAATGGTTAGGGGAAGTTTGTTAAATGTTAAAGTTCTTATTTGGAGTAATGGAAAAGCTTTACAAGTAGATAATGATGATGTTGCAGAACATAATAAATATAGTTAATGCTACTGAATTCTACACTTAAAAATGGTTGATATGGCAAATTTTATGGTACACTTTCTAGTAAAAATCAATAATGGTACTAAAAAGGTTAATATTTTATGTATTCACATGCTTATTTCTTTAAAATTTTATCATAAGAAATTACACTTTAACTAAATAGGCCACTGAAATAGAACATTATAAATGCTCTTCAACTTAGGATGGGGTTAAGTCCCAAGAAGTCTTTCTTACATTGAAATTATTAAACATCAAAATGCCTTAAATATATTTAACCCAGTGACCATCATAGCTTAGTAACACAGTCCACTATGAAGTATCAATGGTTTTGGCCCATGATCCCATTACTATGTTGGAGCTGCTGGTCACCATGCTGGTCTACATCACAAGAGATCAGACCTATTACATTTGTCACCACCATAAACTCAGAAAACATTCAGGAGGAGGACATTGATATAGCTCTAAAATTATTTCTCTACTTATTTTCTATAATAGAGGAACAGCAGTTATATAACACCATCTACAATTTATGAAATAATGAAATTTTGCAATGTACATTTATCAAAAAACACTCATATATTTACCCACAGCTTTCCCAGCTGCTCATTATTTGTTGTTGTTGTTTGTTTGCAGTACTGGGGATTGAACCCAGGGGCACTCTACTACTGAGCTACATTTCTAGCTCTTTTTGAATTTTTTAATTTATGTTCAGGCTGCCCTTGAACATAACATTCTCTTGTCTCAGTCTCTCTCTCTCTCTTTTTTTTGACAGTCTTAATTTTTCTTTCTTTCCATTGTACATTCCATGAACCACATTTGTCCTTATTTTTTAACTCCTACTTTTATTCCCTAAATGATCTTGAGTTGGATTTCTGATCTTTGCAGCAGAGAATCTTATCCAACACTATAACAGATAAGATCTGCTCTTTAACATAAAAAGAATTAACATCGACTTTTAGAGCTGTTTCTGTAAGTGTACTCTAAGAGAAGTAACTTTTTCTTAAACATTTAGGGGTTCCTCGGACTTCTGTTTTTACTTTAACAGTGATTTCTTTCCATTGAAAATATTTTTTTACCTTTAATTTTCTAACAGCAAATGAAATACATACATTTTGCAACAAATTTCTACAATATAAAATGTAGAAATAAAGGTTTTCCCTTTCCAACTCTTTTCAGCCTCTACTGCGTTTTACAGTTCAGTTGGTTGTTGTTCTGTTTTGTTTTATGGTGCTAAAAATTGAACCCAGGGGCACTCTAACACTAAGTCACATCCAAGTTGTTTTTATGTCTTATTTGGAGATAATGTCTAAGTTGCTTAGGGCCTTGATAAATTGCTGAGATTGACTTCAAACTTGTAATCCTCCTGCCTCAACCTCCAGAGTCACTGGAATTACAGGTGTGCTCCAACACACCCAGCTACCTATGTTCTTTTATAAGGTCTATGATTATACAAATATATGTATTTCTTTATTTTATATTATTTTATTTTTATTCATTATATTTTTAATTCAAATTTGTTATATATGACAGCAGAATGCATTACAATTGATATTACACATATAGAGTATAATTTTTAATATCTCTGGCTGTATATAAAGTATATTCACACCATTCGTGTCTTCATGCATATACTTAGGGTAATGAAATCCATCTCATTCCACCATCTTTTTTTATACCCATGCCTTCTCCCTTACCCTCCCACCCCTTTGCCCATCTAGAGTTCATTTAATCCTCCCATACTCCCCTTCCCAACCCCACAATGAATCAGCTTCCTTAAATCAGAGAAAACATTTTGCATTTGTTTTTTGGGGATTGGCTAACTTCACTTAGCATTATATCCTCCAACTCCATCCATTTACCTGCAAATGCCATGATTTTATTCTATTATATTGCAGAATAATATATTATTTTGTAAATATATATATATATATACATATATATATATATATATATATATATATATATATATATATATCACATTTTATTTATTCATTCATCTACTGAAGGGCATCTAGGTTGGTTCCACAGCTTATCTATTGTGAATTGTGCTGCTATAAATATTGATGTGGCTGTGTCCCTGTAGTATGCTGTTTTTATGTCCTTTGGGTATAGGCCAAGGAGAAAGAATAGCTGGGTCAAATGATGGTTCCATTCCCAGCTTTCCAAGGAATCTCCATACTGATTTCCATATTGGCTGCACCAATTTACAGTCCCACCAGCAATGTATGAGTGTGCCTTTTTCCCCATATCCTCACCAACACTTATTGTTATTTGTGTTCTTAATAGCTGCCATTCTCTAATTGCTAGCAATGATAAACACTTTTTCATATATTTGTTGATTGATTGTATATCATCTACTGAGATGTGTCTGTTCAGTTCCTTGGCCCATTTATTGATTGGAATATTTGGTTTTTTGTTTGTTTATTTTTTTGTTTGTGGGTTTGTTTGTTTGGTTTTTTGTGTGTGTTTAGATTTTTGAGTTCTTTATAATACCCTAGAGATTACTGCTCTATCTGATTGTGAGTGGTAAAAATTTGCTCTCATTCCATAGGCTCTCTATTCACCTCACTGATTGTTTCTTTGGCTGAAAGGAAGCTTTTTAGTATGAATGCATCTCATTTATTGATTCTCGATTTTAATTCTTGCACTATAGGAGTCATATTAAGGAAGCTGGGGCCTAATCCAGCATGATAAAGTTTAGGGCCCACCTTTTCCTTCTATTAGACAAAGGGTCTCTGGTTTAATTCCTAGGTACTTGATCCACTTTGAGTTGAGTTTTGTTCATGGTGAGAAATAGGATTTTAATTTCATTTTGTTGGATATGGATTTCCGTTTTCCCAGCACCATTTGTTAAAGAGACTATCTTTACTCCAATGTATGTTTTTGGCACCTTTATCTAGTATAAGATAACTGTAATTATGTGGGTTAGTCTCTGTGTCTTCTATTCTGTACCGTTGGTCTACCAGTCTATTTTTGTGCAAACACCATGCTGTTTTTGTTACTATTGCTCTGTAGTATATAGTGTATGGTTTGGTATAATGATGCCACCTGCTTCACTCTTATTTCTAAGGATAGCTTTAGCTACTCTGGATTTCTTATTTTTCCAGATAATTTTCATGACTGCTTTTTCTATTTCTATGAGGAATGTCATGGGGATTTTGATTGGTATTTCATTAAATATGTATAGTGATTTTGGTAATATGGTCATTTTGATAATATTAATTCTGCCTTTACAAGAACAAGGTAGATCTTTCCATCTTCTAAGGTCTTCTTTAATTTCTTTATTTAGCATTCTGTAGTTTTTGATGTAGAGATCTTTCACATTTTTTGTTAGGTTGATTCCCAAGTATTTTATTTATTTATTTGCTTGTTTGTTTTTGAGACTATTGAAAATGAGGTAGATTTCCTCTTTTCCCTTTCAGAGGATTTGTCACTGATAGAGAGAAATGTCTTTGATTTATGGGTGTTAATTTCATATCATGTTACTTTGCTGAATCCATTTACTATTTCTAGTTTTCTGGTGAAATTCTTTGTATCTTCTAGGTATAGAAAAATATAGTCAGCAAGTGCTAACTTGAGTTCATCTTTCCTATTTCAGGGTCTGGACTGAAAAAATCTGCACATAATCTAATTGGTTTTCCCCTATATGTAATCTGATTCCTTTCTCTTGTGACTTTTAATATACTCTCCTTATTCTGTATGTTAGGCATTTTCATTATAATATGACTTGGTGTGGATCTGTTCTGAATTTGGACATTTGGTATCCTGTAAGCCTCTTGAATTTGATTTTCCAATTCATTCTTCATGTTTGGAAAATGTTCTGATATTATTTCTTTGAATAGATTGTTCATTCCTTTGGTTTGGATCTCTATGCCTTTCTCTATCCAAATAACTGATAAATTTGGTCTTTCTGTGCTATCCCAAATTTCTTGAATGTTCTGCTCATGTTTTCTTACAATTTTCACTGTGTGGTCTATACAAGTTTATATATATATATATATATATATATATATATATATATATATATATATATATATATATATATTTCATTGTATTTGGTCCTGTCTTCCAAGTGGTCTATACTGTTGGTGATGCTTTCAATTGGACTTTTAATCTGGTTTATTGTTTTTTTCATTTCAGATTTCTGTTTGGTTTTTCATTAGAACCTCTATTTCCCTATTGAAGTAATCTTTTGCTGCCTGTATTTGCTCTCTTATATCATCCTTTAATTCACAGAACATTTTAATTACATACATCCTGAACTTCTTCTCTGTCATTTCATCTGCTGCACTGGCCATGGATTCTAATAATGTGGTATCTTGATTTGTTTGGGGAACTTGCTTCCCTTTTATTTTCATGTTGCTTGTGTGTCTTTCTTTCTAACTCTGTGTATCTGAGATGTTACCATTTTTATCATATAGGCTTATAGTGCCCCTGTAGGTTTCCTTCCTCTCCTTTGAGGGGAAGGACAATGTTAATAGATCCCAACATAAACAAAATATCACCTAAAAACAAATAGTTGTTATTAAGACTTTACAGTTTAGTCACAATGTACAGAAATGGTGAATTCAATTATTATCTACAATATAATCAGTAGGTTTGTAATAGGGTTTACAGTTTCTTATGGTGGGCAAAGAATCGGGGTGAGGAATATATGCTGAGGAGGTGTGAGATGAGGATATGGAGTTATTAGGAAGTGTGAAACAGGAATCTAAAGTAAAGAAAGTTAATATCAGGAGAATAGAGAAGTAGTAATTTTGGGTAGACAAGTAAGAGGGAAGACAATAGAGTACATACACCACACATATATATTAAGAAAAATTAAAAATGTTAAAATAGTAAAAAATTGGTGAGAAGAAGAAAGAAAGGAAAAAAAAAGAATATACAACACAACTGTAATACGCTATTCAGTTGTTCCAGTCCTCAATATCCTAATTCATCTCAAGTACTTGGTTTCACATATGTTGAGGATGAGAGGGCAAGAGAATAAAGAGGGAGAAGAAATATATATATATATATATATATATATATATATATATATGGAAGAAACAAGGATGGTTTGGGTTGGAGATCAGTATCCTGCTTCCCTTCTCATCCATTAGGTGGGGTTGTTTGTTCTTAGTTGGTATCTCCGCCCTCAGGATGGTAGGGTTACCAGGTTGTGAGGGTTAGTCTTGGGTGAAGAGCACCTGGAGGTGGGGTATGGCACCTGCCAGTGCTGGTGGGAGACTACACCTCAAGGATCTCCTTTGGGGTCTGCTCCTGTGATGTGGGTACCAGGTCTTATCTCCTTATCTCACCTGAAGACCTCACAGTTTCTGACCTCTAAATTAGCCCCTAAAATGTATCTCCTTCACCCTCTTCCCTTTCTACTTCCTAATCAGGAAACTTCCTCTCTGGGGGTCTTGTATGTTGCACTCTGGTGGCTGCGCACCTTTTGTCATGGAGGGCTGTTTTGAATTGGGCAGTCACTCTGCTGAGTTAGCACTGCTGAGGAAAGGAAGGAAATGAGAAAACTATGGGTACCTGGTTATCCGATGTTTCCAACTGGTGGTTGTCATCAACTAAAGATGAAGGTAACCCAAGAGGGAGGCAGCTGCTATCAGGATGGGGTGTCCGATTGGGCGGGGGTAGCTGGGCAATGGCATTATGCAATGTGTTCAGAGATGAGCTCTGTGGAGTGCCGTGTGGAGGCTGTCAGCTTTCTTCAGAGCCTATGATGTCCCCAGGTGCAGGCAACTACTGTGAGTAGGGGACTATGGTAGTAGCTACCAAGTTCCAAGATGGAGTCGACTGGGGAAGGCCCATATTGGTGGATGGGGGTCCACGCAGGAGTGGCGGCCAGAGTTCCTGAATGTGGGTAGTAGCTGAGTGTCCTTCATGGGAGCAGTGTCTGGGAATTCTGCCCCAGTGCTGATGCCAGTGGTCCCACTGAGGCACCCAGGAGTCCTGCGTGGATGAGTAGTCTGGAGCCGGAAGTCCTTTTCTAAGGCTGAGGCCTGGGGCCCTGCACAGCATGGTGGCTATGATTCCTCACAGGAGCAGCTGTGGAGGAATCCTCTATCACTCTCAGTAAAGCAGTATTCCCACTAATTGAGATGGGGTCACGGAGAGAAAGAATGCTGCCTCCCTCTGGGCGGCCATCTTAGATCCACTCTGGCCTCAGTCTCTTGAGACGCTGGGATTCCAGGTGTGTGTCACTGCACCTGGCTTACCCACTTTTTAATAAATATCAATAGGACTAAACAAGACCTCTATAATGCATCAATCACTTTGGAGTAATTATAGTTATATAATTTATCTCTATGACTACACTTGTTTATACTCTCTTCTACACAATGGATACCTACCAGCATTCTCATCACAGAAAACTAGAAAATGAGACAAAGCAAATATCCTCTGCCCCGACAGCCACAGGGACCTACCCTGCAATATCACTACTTTCAATTTGTTGTTTACTCTTCCAGAATCAAAGCAGACTGCCAGATTGGGAGAAGGGTAGTTATTTTTAAAATATAATGTTTGTTTCATTAATTTTATGCACAAACTATGAGAAAAGCAGCCAGAGGGACCAATTATGTTTTGAAGGCTAGTACAGATACTAGACCCTTTACATATATATTCTTATTTAATACAGCAAAACTTCAACATTTTAAATATGTGAGAATTTAGGAGATGAAGCAAATTTCTTGAGAGCACACTGTCAATAAGTAACAGAATCAAACCTTTTGGGTTCTAACCTCTGTGTTTGTTTAACCATCATCTGCCTCCACAATAATATGAAAGTCAGTGCTAAAACAAGCAGCTTGATTTGTAAGAGGTTTTCTGCCACATTAAGAACAAAATAGAATGCAGGGTAGAAACAGAAAGTGTGCTTTACCCCACTCATGCAATAGTACCACATCTAGCAATGCCTTTCAAGGTTGTTTTTTTTTTGGGGGGGAGGGGGGATTATTGTTTGTTTTTGTTTTCTTTTCTTTTAGCTGCAGACAGATTGTTTTTGGAGGCAGTTTTCTGCATCATTAACAGTGTTGACTATGGAGGGGATATCTTCTATAAATCTAGCTGCTCCATCAATGTAGAGTGTTAAAATAAGATAAAGAGGGCTATAGGAATAAGAGAAAACAGTTCTTACTGTTTTATAATTTCCACTAGACAAAAGAAAATGTAAAAGTATTTTCCACTTGACCAGAGGTCCCTAAGGAATTTAATCATGCTCATTTAACAGAGAAGATGGTATCTTAGCTAGTCAGTGAAAAAGTACAAAAGGCTTGAAAGAAATTGATTACACGATGATTTCTCCAGCCCACCCCATTCCTTCCTACATGACAGCGCCTCTGAGCATCTCTTTGAATGCCGGAGCTGGTGATACAGGACAATCAGAACTGCCCAACTTTAACAAGAAAGTGAAGCACATCTGCCTTTTGATTTTTTTTTAAAAAGGTCACCAAGAGGATTGGTATAGCAGGGGCTTTTTGGTCTTCAAACATTGATTCACCTTCAGCAAAGTATGATTGAACCTCCTGATTAGAAAAATTATTTCATAAGGCTTGCAACAATAGTGTTCCTTCTTTTCAAATCATGTCCTCAAATAGGTACAATTTTCTGGAATCTGTACTCAGCGCGTCTGCATTTCACTACATAGGGGTGCGGGCACTTTTCTCATAGAACAAGTTATTGTGACTCTTAATAGACTGCATTAGACCAACTGGGTTAGTTAAATTTATGTAGTGAAAAGTGCTTGAGGTGTATGTGCAATTCTAGAAAGAAAAAAAAAAAAACAGGAAGATTCAGTTGTTCTGTTAACCACAGTGTGTATATTTTGATATCAGATTAAACCTTTCGTTTGAGAGGTAAGATGGGTGTTCTCTTGAATCGGTAGTGCTCAACAATTTTTTTTAATTTTAACAAAAGGGTACAATTTATGAAGTTGAACATAAAATTTCAATCTAGAGCCACTTTAAAAGAGTTTATAGCATTCATTAGAACTATGGGAAGTTCCTTGTTCTGTTTTGTTTTGCTTAAGTATATTGTCCTCTTTGGAAGCTTACAGAAGGTGGTCCCCAAAATGCTTTATTTCCTGAATAGAATTTCTAATTCAACTGCCCAAACCTCTGAGATGTCAGATGTCAGGTGCTAAGAGAAAAACAAACTTCCTATCAAAAAATTTTCTTAATTAATACTTAATTGCACATAACTCTTTAACCTTCCACATTATATTTATTCTGTTTTATATTTATCTAGTTGGCTATTACTATTTGAATAGCATCATTGTAAAGATATCCTTATTTTCTGTTACATCAAAGATTTTTTTAGTTGTTGGATTATAAGTAATAAATATAGTAAATGTCTTAATATATTATATTCTAAAAAGAAAAGCTGTTAGTAATATTTCATAATTTTCATGAAATAGAAACTTGAAATAGTGGATCAGTAAGAGTAAATTAAATAATTAATGCCACTTTGAACAGCACACCCATGCATTTCTGTATCTGTTGTAGAATAAGAGGAATTTCAAAATAGAATCACTTTTTTGGTCTGTGATGGACCAACCTTCAATTTTCTATGTTGAATGATTCAAACCAAAGGGAAAGACAACAGACAGAACTAGGCCAAAGCAAAAACTGAGTACACTGGAAAATGATGTTTATTTTCATAAACAGTAATTACCATGACATAAATGATAGCAATAAAAGTATTTGGATGACTTGACTTAGTGTGGTAACTACTCCACTATCCCAATTGTTTAACTGTTATTTGAATATTTAATTTAAAAAAAACCTGAAACAATAAGAACTGTACCATAATATTTCTTTACAAAAATCTACAAGAGTATATTATTCAGGTAATTTTCTAGAATAGATTTAAATTTTCTTTTTTCCTCCTAGTTTTAGTGAGCTTTTTCACTGCTGTTACCAAAAGACCTTACAAGAACAATTTTCTTTTTTTTTTCTTTTTTTTTTTTAAATTTTTTATTGTTGGCTGTTCAAAACATTACATAGTTCTTCATATATCATATTTCACAATTTGATTCAAGTGGGTTATGAGCTCCCTTTTTTACCCCATATACAGATTGCAGAATCGCATCAGTTACACATCCATTGATTTACATATTGCCATACTAATGTCTGTTGTATTCTGCTGCCTTTCCTATCCTCTACTATCCCCCCTCCCCTCCCCTCCCCTCCCCTCTCCTCCCCTCCCCTCTTCTCTCTCTGCTCCCTCTACTGACATTCGTTTGTCCCCCTTATATTATTTTTCCCCTTCCCCTCACTTCCTCTTGTATGTACTTTTGTATAACTCTGAGGGTCTCCTTCCATTTCCATGCATTTTCCCTTCTCTCTCCCTTTCCCTCCCACCTCTCATCCCTGTTTAATGTTAATCTTCTTCACATGCTCTTCTACCCTACTCTGTTCTTAGTTACTCTCCTTATATCAAAGAAGACATTTGGCATTTGTTTTTTAGGGATTGGCTAGCTTCACTTAGCATAATCTGCTCTAATGCCATCCATTTCCCTGCAAATTCTATGATTTTGTCATTTTTTAATGCAGAGTAATACTCCATTGTGTATAAATGCCACATTTTTTTTTATCCATTCATCTATTGAAGGGCATCTAGGTTGGTTCCACAGTCTTGCTATTGTGAACTGTGCTGCTATGAACATCGATGTAGCAGTGTCCCTGTAGCATGCTCTTTTTAGGTCTTTAGGGAATAGACCAAGAAGGGGAATAGCTGGGTCAAATGGTGGCTCCATTCCAAGCTTTCCAAGAAATCTCCATACTGCTTTCCAAATTGGCTGCACCAATTTGCAGTCCCACCAGCAATGTACAAGTGTACTCTTTTCCCCACATCCTCGCCAGCACTTGTTGTTGTTTGACTTCATAATGGCTGCCAATCTAACTGGAGTGAGATGGTATCTTAGGGTGGTTTTGATTTGCATTTCTCTGACTGCTAGAGATGGTGAGCATTTTTTCATGTACTTGTTGATTGATTGTATGTCCTCCTCTGAGAAGTGTCTGTTCAGGTCCTTGGCCCATTTGTTGATTGGGTTGTTTGTTCTCTTATTGTCTAATTTTTTGAGTTCTTTGTATACTCTAGATATTAGGGCTCTATCTGAAGTGTGAGGAGTAAAGATTTGTTCCCAGGGTGTAGGCTCTCTATTTACCTCTCTTATTGTATCTTTTGCTGAGAAAAAACTTTTTAGTTTGAGTAAGTCCCATTTGTTGATTCTAGTTATTAACTTTTGTGCTATGGGTGTCCTATTGAGGAATTTGGAGCCCGACCCCACAGTATGTAGATCGTAGCCAACTTTTTCTTCTATCAGATGGCGTGTCTCTGATTTGATATCAAGCTCCTTGATCCATTTTGAATTCACTTTTGTGCATGGCAAGAGAAAGGGATTCAGTTTCATTTTGTTGCATATGGATTTCCAGTTTTCCCAGCACCATTTGTTGAAGATGCTATCCTTCCTCCATTGCATGCTTTTAGCCCCTTTATCAAATATAAGGTAGTTGTAGTTTTGTGGATTGGTTTCTGTGTCCTCTATTCTGTACCATTGGTCCACCCGCCTGTTTTGGTACCAGTACCATGCTGTTTTTGTTACTATTGCTCCGTAGTATAGTTTGAAGTCTGGTATCGCTATACCGCCTGATTCACACTTCCTGCTTAGCATTGTTTTTGCTATTCTGGGTCTTTTGTTTTTCCATATGAATTTCATGATTGCTTTCTCTATTTCTACAAGAAATGCCGTTGGGATTTTGATTGGCATTGCATTAAACCTATAGAGAACTTTTGGTAATATCGCCATTTTGATGATGTTAGTTCTGCCTATCCATGAACAGGGTATATTTTTCCATCTTCTAAGATCTTCTTCTATTTCTCTCTTTAGGGTTCTGTAGTTTTCATTGTATAAGTCTTTCACCTCTTTTGTTAGGTTGATTCCCAAGTATTTTATTTTTTTTGAAGATATTGTGAATGGAGTGGTTGTCCTCATTTCCATTTCAGAGAATTTGTCGCTGATATACAGGAGTGCCTTGATTTATGCGTGTTGATTTTATATCCTGCCACTTTGCTGAATTCATTTATTAGCTCTAATAGTTTCTTTGTAGACCCTTTTGGGTCTGCTAGGTATAGAATCATGTCATCTGCAAATAGTGATAATTTAAGTTCTTCTTTTCCTATTTTGATGCCTTTAATTTCTTTCGTCTGTCTAATTGCTCTGGCCAGTGTTTCGAGAACTCTGTTGAACAGAAGTGGTGAGAGAGGGCATCCCTGTCTTGTTCCAGATTTTAGAGGGAATGCCTTCAGTTTTTCTCCATTCAGAATGATGGTAGCCTGAGGCTTAGCATAGATTGCTTTTACAATATTGAGGTATGTTCCTGTTATCCCTAGTTTTTCTAGAGTTTTGAACATAAAGGGATGCTGTACTTTGTCGAATGCTTTTTCCGCATCTATCGAGATGATCATATGATTCTTATTTTTAAGTCTATTGATGTGGTGAATAACATTTATTGATTTCCGTATATTGAACCAGCCTTGCATCCCAGGGATGAATCCTACTTGATCATGGTGCACAATTTTTTTGATAAGTTTTTGTATCCGAGTGGCCAGAATTTTATTGAGGATTTTTGCATCTAGGTTCATTAGAGATATTGGTCTGTAGTTTTCTTTCTTTGAAGTGTCTTTGTCTGGTTTAGGTATCAGGGTGATGTTGGCCTCGTAGAATGAATTTGGAAGTTCTCCCTCTTTTTCTATTTCCCAAAGTAGCTTGAAAAGTATTGGTATTAGTTCCTGTTTAAAGGTTTTGTAAAACTCTGCTGTATACCCATCCGGTCCTGGGCTTTTCTTAGTTGGTAGTCTTTTGATGGTTTCTTCTATTTCCTCAATTGATATTGGTCTCTTTAGGTTGTCTATATCCTCCTGACTCAATCTGGGCAGATCATATGACTTAAGAAATTTATCTATGCCTTCACTATCTTCTAACCTATTGGAGTATAAGGATTCAAAATAATTTTTGATTATCTTCTGTATTTCTGAAGTGTCTGTTGTGATATTGCCTCTTTCATCCCGTATGTTAGTAATTTGAGTTCTCTCTCTTCTTCTCTTCGCTAGCATGGCTAAGGGTCTGTCGATTTTGTTTATTTTTTCAAAGAACCAACTTTTAGTTTTGTCAATTTTTTCAATTGTTTCTTTTGTTTTGATTTCATTAATTTCAGCTCTGATTTTAATTATTTCTTGCCTTCTACTTCTTTTGCTGTTGTTTTGCTCTTCTTTTTCTAGGATTTTGAGATGAAGTATGAGATCATTTATTTGTTGTTTTTCTCTTTTTTTAAGGAATGAACTCCAAGCAATGAATTTTCCTCTTAGAACTGCTTTCAATGTGTCCCATAGATTCCGATATGTTGTGTCTGTGTTTTCATTAATCTCTAAGAATTTTTTAATTTCTTCCTTGATGTCTTCTATAACCCATTGATCATTCAGTAACCTATTGTTCATTCTCCAAGTGATGTATTCTTTTCCCTTCCTTCTTTTATCATTGATTTTCAGTTCCATTCCATTATGATCAGATAGGATGCATGGTATTATCTCTACTCCTTTATATTGTCTAAGAGTTTCCCTGTGACATAATATATGATCTATTTTTGAGAAGGATCCATGTGCTGCTGAGAAAAAAGTGTAACTGCTTGATGTTGGGTGGTATATTCTATATATGTCAATTAAGTCTAGGTTATTAATTGTGTTATTGAGTTCTATAGTTTCCTTATTCAACTTTTGTTTGGAAGATCTGTCCAGTGGTGATAGAGTTGTGTTGAAGTCTCCCGTGATTATTGTATGATGGTCTATTAGACTCTTGAACTTGAGAAGAGTTTGTTTGATGAACATAGCTGCACCATTGTTTGGGGCATATATATTTATGATTGTTATGTCTTGTTGGTGTATGGTTCCCTTGAGCAGTATGTAGTGTCCCTCTTTATCCCTTTTGATTAACTTTGGCTTGAAATCTATTTTATTTGATATGAGTATGGATACTCCTGCTTGTTTCCGAAGTCCATATGAGTGATATGATTTTTCCCAACCTTTCAGCTTCAGCCTATGTATGTCTTTTCCTATCAAATGCGTCTCCTGTAGGCAGCATATTGTTGGGTCTTGTTTTGTGATCCATTCTACTAGCTGTGTCTCTTGATTGGTGAGTTTAAGCCATTAACATTTAGGGTTATTATTGAGATATGGGTTGTTCTTCCACCCATATTTGTTTATTTATGTTACTAAACATGGTTTGTTTTCCTCTTTGATTATTTTCCCCCCTTTAGTGTCCTACCTCCCACTGTTGGTTTTCATTGTTATTTTCCATTTCCTCTTCCTGTAATGTTTTGCCAAGGATGTTTTGAAGAGATGGTTTTCTAGCTGCAAATTCTTTTAACTTTTGTTTATCGTGGAAGGTTTTAATTTCATCTTCCATCCTGAAGCTTAATTTCACTGGAAACACAATTCTTGGTTGGAACCCATTTTCTTTCAGTGTTTGAAATATGTTATTCCAGGATCTTCTAGCTTTCAGAGTCTGTGTTGAAAGATCAGCTGTT
The DNA here is from genome assembly GCF_021218885.2 of Marmota monax. Classification (NCBI taxonomy): domain Eukaryota; kingdom Metazoa; phylum Chordata; class Mammalia; order Rodentia; family Sciuridae; genus Marmota; species Marmota monax. The sequence goes on along the minus strand of NW_026695197.1, from coordinate 421,478 downwards.
ATCCTGATTGGCTTACCCCTAATGTGATCTGCTTCCTTTCTCTTGTAGCTTTTAAAATTCTCTCCTTATTCTGTATGTTGGGCATCTTCATTATAATGTGTCTAGGTGTGGATCTCTTATGATTTTGCACATTCGGCGTCCTGTAGGCTTCTAGGATTTGGGGTTCTGTCTCATTCTTCAAGTCTGGGAAGTTTTCTTGTATTATTTCATTGAATAGATTGCTCATTCCTTTGGTTTGAAACTCTGTCCCTTCCTGTATCCCAATGACTCTTAAATTTGGTCTCTTGATATTATCCCATATTTCTTGGATGTTCTGCTCATGGTTTCTTAACAGTCTTGCTGAGCTGTCTATGTTCTTTTCAAGTTGAAATACTTTATCTTCATTGTCTGATGTTCTGTCTTCTAAGTGTTCTACTCTGCTGGTAGTATTCTTGATTGAGTTTTTAAGTTGGCTTATTGCTTCCTGCATTTCTAGGATTTCTGTTTGTTTGTTTTTTATAACCTCTATTTCCCTGTATAGTTGATCTTTTGCTTCTTGGATTTGTTTATGTAATTCATTGTTGAAGTGATCTTTCATTGTCTGATTTTGCTGTCTGATGTCTTCCTTGAGACTCCAGATCATCTGAAGCATGTATATCCTGAAAACTTTATCTGACATTCCATCTGCTGCAGCTATTACCTCTTCTAACGTTGAGTTGAACTGCAATGCTTGTGGTCCTTTCTTTCCTTGTCTCTTCATACTGTTCGCGTTCCTTTTTACTTGGTGAAACTGTTGTGCTATTGAATTTTCCCCCTATATATTTATATTGGTCTTGTATAGTTGCAAAGTCTCCCTCGCAGGCGCGGGCGGCGGCTCTGTCCCTCTGCGGGCCGCTAGGCTTGTTCTGTCGGTGGTCACAGTTCTGTCTACTTTGCAGGCGCAGGCAGCGGCACTGCCCCTCTGCAGGCCTCTGGGGCTGTACTGCCAGTGGGTCGCAGGTCCGCCTACCTTGCAGGCGCGGGGGGGGGGCGGCTCTACCCTTCCTCAGGCCACTGGGCCTGTTCTGTCTCTCGGTTGCAGGTCTGGCCTGTTCTGATGGTGGTCACAGTTCCCTCTACCTTGCCGGTGCAGGGGAAGGGGGCGGCTCTGCCTCTCAGCAGGCCGCTGCTCCTCTTCTGCCGGTGGGTCCCAGGCCCGCCTACCTTGCAGGAGTGATTGGAAGCTCTGTCCCGCCGCGGGCCACTGGGCCTTTTCTGTCCGTGGTCACAGTTCCTCCTACCTGGCAGGCGCGGGGGGTGGGGGGCGGCTCTGCCCCTCAGCAGGCCGCTGGTCCTGCTCTGTGCATGGTCACAGTTCCCTCTACCTTGCTGGTGCAGAGGGAGGGGGTGGCTCTGCCTCTCAGCAGGCCGCTGCTCCTCTTCTGCCGGTGGGTCCCAGGCCCGCCTACCTTGCAGGAGTGATTGGAAGCTCTGTCCCGCCGCGGGCCACTGGGCCTTTTCTGTCGGTGGTCACTGTTCCACCTACCTGGGAGGCGCGGGGGGTGGGGGGGCGGCTCTGCCCCTCAGCAGGCCGCTGGGCCTGCTCTGTGCGTGGTCACAGTTCCCTCTACCTTGCCGGTCAAGAACAATTTTCAAGAAGGAAAAGTTTATTTGGTGTTCACTGTTTCAGAGGTCTCAGTCCAAAGATGTTCAACTACATTGATCTAGGTCAGAGATGAGGAAGGACATCATGGCAGAAGGTGAAAGTGTGTCAAAACATGGCAACAGAAAGCAGAGAAAAGGCACTCCCCTCACCATGACAACATACTAAGCTCAAAGGCCATGCCCTCAGTGACCCATCTCCTTCAGTCACACCCTAGCTGCCTACAGTCACCACCCAGTTACTCTTGTAACCAGATCATTTCACCTCTAAATGCATTGTCTAGCATTGTCTTATACACATGAGCTTTTGTAAGACACTTCATACCTAAACCATAATACTCCTATTACTGAAGGCTTTTATTTATAGGGTTATTTATTATATTTTCCTTTAGCCATCAGAGCTGCCTCTCTTCTCTTCATTTTCCCAATTGCTTGGAGTTAGAGAGCCAGGGATAAGGAGAAAGTTGACTTCTGTTATCTGTTCTCAGTGCAATATCTAAAAGTCTTCTTTCACTTTAATGCAAGCTACACACAATGCAGAGAAGGCCTTCATTCACAGTAGCCCTTATTCATTGTTAGTCCTCCAACAGCTGACACTGGCCTGCCAGTCTTATTATGTGTAAAGTCCAGACTGCTGCTTCTGGGGAAGAAGAGTACATTTGAAAAAGCTTTCCCTGATGACAGGGCTTTATTTCCTCACACCATCATTTAAAAACCTTTTAAACAGCAGACTGGGTCTCGGATGGTAATGCCTTGCCTAGCAATTAGTGGTGAAGGTGCTGGACTTTAAAAGGTTTTTAAATTATGTTATGAAAGGTCCATCTACAATGGCTTTCATTATTCAGGGTAAAGTCTATATTCTCCGCCCATTGCTGAGGCACAACTACTAAGCTCTTCTTAGACAGTCACTCCGAAAGATTGACAGTTGGAAATTTGCAAGACACAAGATTTTCAGTATTATGTGGCTGCAAAATGAAACCCAATTTCATATGGAAATTGTCTTTTTTCCCCCCTTTTTCCTTTGAGTGGACTAAAGAGCAAACTTCAAAAGTTCTTTAGATTTGATTCAGGCTTATCTGAAGTGTATCCAAGGGCGTATATATCCATAAGACTTTGAACAGAAAAAAAAAGAAAGAAAGAAAAAACAGGATCTTTTTCTTCATTAATAGGCCCAAAGTCTGGAAACCTCAGAATGGATCCAAATGAGGTCCAAATACTAAAGTGACTAAAACAGACTGGTTCTAACCCTGAGCTGACCCAGCACATGAATAAAAACAAAGGGTAACTTGAACTCTCTACCCAAGAGTGGAAGCAGCAAAAAAAAAGAAATGAATAGCTAGTTCCTAAGCAAAAGTAACCAATTTTGTGGATTGCTCAAATTCCTAGTCACCCAGAAAGAGGTTCCCCACTTCAGGAATACTGATAAAAGTGTCGGTTCAACATCAGACATCTGGGAAGGGTAACAGGGTGGGTTCCAAACTTGACCAGTTCTTTACACGTCTCATTCTCTCCAGTGGAATCTTCACCAAGCTATTTGGAAGAATAAGTAAACCATGTTCTGAGTAATTGACAATGTTAAAAGTAGATGTGGAAACTGGCTTTGCAGTCTAAATGCAATGCCATTAATTCTCTTTAATTTGTTAATGGCTGTGAATTTGGTTGCAATGAGAAAAGCAACATTGCCAGACTGGGGCTGACTTCAGAAAGAATGTTAAAATACTGAAGGCTCCAGGCTGGCAGGAATCTAGAGTTGTTTTTTGTTGTTTGTTTTGTTTCGTTTTCCTTTTAGAGAATCAACCACAAAATCTGATGTTTTTATCAGGCACCAGACTTTTAAAATCAAACCCAAATGGTCATCATTTTCCTTCAGTTAGAAGACCTCGGACCTTCAACTCGCGGTTTTCAGCTCCCCAAATTAAGGCACACTTTCCTCTCTGATTGGTTTATTTCAGGAGAACTTTCAGAGGTCAAACTGACTTTATAGATCTGCCTGTGAGAAATAGAAATTTTGTTGGTTCACTTTTAGAATACAGGATTTAGCCTTAAACATAAAATTACTGAAGATTCAAGAAAATCACCTGAAGAGGAAACTGAACAAAAGTTTACCAGCAGTTAATATCTGAGTGTGGCAGATTTACATCCCTTTGTCAAACAGGAGGTGAGGGGAAAGGGGTCAGCCTAACGCCCCCACACACACAACAAAAAAAATGAACTTCGTAAGTATTAAAATGCACTGAATACCAGATATGCTTTCCAGCCATAGAGAACAAAGGGAGGTGAGAACAACTAAAGATATGTTTTTTTTAAAAAAAAATAACCCAAAAAGGAGACAGTGAAACCTAGGCAATGTTCAAGAGGACTGTGTATCCCATAGTACTCAGCCAATGAGGAACAGAGGGAGAGACCCTGCACAGGGGAGGAAATGCTGATTGTAACTGCCTCTGGAGGTGCCTGCTTCCCCAGACACCCCTTCTCGCAAGACCATCATTAAAGTAGAGCCCTGCTTTCTGTGTATCTTTGACTTACAATCCATTCTTTGGGTTTGGACAAGTGAGAATGTTTCTCACAATGCCCACGAATTTCTGAGTTTTATTTGCCATGTTGGGGGTCAAGTTAACACTCTTCAATAACATTTGAGGGAAAAAAAAATTTCCCTGAATCAGAAGTCTTGAAGGATTATTTTTTTCTGCATTCATTACTGGCTTATTGGTTACTTTGATATTTTCTGGAATTCTTGGTTTCAATTTTCACTTATGAGGAGATCAAAATTATTACTATGCTCTTATTTCCTACTAATATAATTTTGATAATGTACTCTTGTACAATTGGGGAAACGTCTTATAGAAAGAAAATATAAATTTTTTCCCAAAAGAAATGGGTAATAAGTCTTACAATGAGATCTCTATAGTCATTTTTCCTGTCCTTGTCACCTGTAATACATATGCGCATTTGACACTCTCCTATCACTGCTTTTCAATAAATTTCTAAATAAAATAAATATGAAAATATCTTAATAATTTGAACAATAATGTCATAAAGTCAATCATTTCAATTCCCAGGATAATTTTACTTAATTGCTTAACAGGGATACTTTAAATTTCCTTGAAAAAAATGTTTTTTTCTATTCCCTTTTTCTCTTAATGAAAATAAAATATTGCTACAAGGCTTATATCCATTACTCAAAAACAGACTCATATTTCTGATTGAAAGAAAATAGACTATGGAGCAGTGGATCTAAAGTCAGGTGAACTATATTTTGGTTCTGGATAACACATAAATTATTCATATTCATCCTGTAATTTGTGTCTGTCTTAAATAAGCCACTCAAATTTTTCTTGCCTGAGTTTTATTATTTGTAAACTCGACAATGCTTTATTCCATACTACTCTCAAGGATTTTTTAAATGTATTTTAAAATTATAATGTATGAAGAATTCAAGCGGCACACATGTAACAGAAAACTAAAAAATATATGATGCTTACAAAGTGAAAAATGTATAAAGTATTAAATTCATTCTATTTATACTTATTGTCATGATTAATCAATTGTTAATTTGAGCAAGATATTATACCTTGGTTATATATATGTACGTATATATATATATATATGTATGTGTATATATATATATATATACATAAAAATATTGACAGATACTAGGTTTCTGTTTTTAAATTTAAAAAAATTTCAAAAACTTTTGAAAAGTGAAGAACATTCTTTTTGATTCTTTAAGGCCTCTGTCTCTAATAAGAAAAACATGCTCAAATTATAGCATTGTAATAGAACTACTAATATAATCTATTTTCAGAATATAATCATTTTACTTTCTCAAACTTGATTACAGTCAGTGTTGATTATACTTGCTAGGGAAGCTTTCCCCACAGCAAGTGACCTGACTGTATTATTAAGACTATATCTTCTTTAAGTTCTCTTTTGTTTGTTTGTTTGTTTGTTTGTTTGGTATTGGGTATTGAACCCAGGGGTGCCACATCTCCAGACCTTTTTATTTTATAACAGGGTCTCGCTAAGTTGCTTAGGGCGTTGCAAAGTTTCTGAGGCTGGCTTGGAACTTATGATCATCTTGCCTCAGCCTCTCAAGCTCTGGGATTATAGGTATGCATCACCATCTTTTACTTCTTTAAGGAGATAAACACTTACTGGAAAATAACTGGTAGTTTTAAGATAACTCCAGCATTGCCTTTTATAAATTGTTCACCCCATTGAGGACCACATGGGAGTTATTATAGCAGCATCTCTATTGGGATTCATTTAACACATACATATAGAAAGAGTCTCAAAGTATGATAATAAACAAAAGAAATATCATTTAGAAAATAGAAGAATTCCTTATTCAAATGCCTTTACTCATGTCTCACAGAAAGTTTTATGGTCTACCTTGAATTTGACCTCCCAGATTAAATGACAGTATTTCTTCAGCTCATCTGTTTCCTAGGATGTCACATTGAGATCTCCAAAAACAGTTGTTTCTTGGCAGGTGCTGCTCCGGAAGGTGCTCACTCACCATGGCAGGAGCACAGTCCTGAGACAATATGACAGCAAAGGTGATGTACAAGGAGAGCATATTGTAAAGTTACTTCATTTCCTCAGATATAAGAGTGGGAAACGAAAACTACATGCAGATAAATCAGAAGAGCAAAGGAATAATAAGTTCCCCTAATCTAAAAGTTTGGACAATCCTATGTTGGGTTTTGTAACTGCTGCTTTACCTCCAAACAAATACAATAAACCAAATGCTACTAAAATTTCAGTATCCACTCTATTTGATTCTGAGCACCATAATTGAATAATATGGTGTCTTTTGCTTCCACAGTGTACTACTTACACTCTTCTTTAAAAAGACATCATCTCTTGCAAGTTGCTAAGCATAGTCATTATTATTCTCTAAAATATTCAGCAGTTGTTTGTGTCACTGCACAAACATCCCTGGAGAAGATGCTATAAGCAAAGCATTGCAAAAGGCACAGTCTGTGCTTCATTAAACAAAACACATTTTCAAAATATAATTTGAAATATTTCATAACTCTGAAGTACTTATTGTATGCCTTTTACTTTCTTTTTTTTAATCCAGATATAATCCTGTATTAGTCAGCTTTTCATTGCTCTTATCAAAATAAGCAAAAAAGAACAAATTAGAGGAGGAACAGTTTATTCCACGTTCACACTTTCAGGGGGTCTCAGTCCCTAAATGGCTGACTTCACTATTCTGGGCCCAAGATGAAGTAGCACATGGGGGAAGGACTCAGCAGAGGAAAGCTTCTCAACTCCTGGTGGGGTCAGGAAGCAGAGGTGGCGAGGGGAAGTTGCCTCCTCTCATGCACAGGGAAAGTGCACCCTTCTAGGACATGTCTCCAGTGACCCCCTCTTTAGCCAAAACCCAACTGCCTACAGTTAACACTAGTCCATTCAAACTAAGATGGATTGATTAGATTATAGCTCTCATAATCAAATCATTTTACCTCTGCATATTCCTGCGTTAATAGACTCCAAATGCTAGAGGTGCTGGCCTGTCTCGGGAGGCATCTAGCAATAAACTACTTCTCTAAGCAAAGATTCAGAAAGGGATAAAGGATCTAGCATATGTTCAGTCCCATGGCCACAGGGAGGAGGATTGTGCCAGTATGTTTTCTGAGAAACAGAGCATTTCTTACTAGAAACAATGGAGTTGTTCAGGATTTGTTTCAGAGGTGGCAAAAAACACACAGAAACTTTCAAGGGACCATCTCTGATTTGTAACCACCACAGAAACTTTCCTGAGATGATTAATCACAAAACTCCAGTGAAATTAACTAACGTAAAACCACTTAGGGAGTTATGTCATGGATTAGACTGTACATATGCACCACTCATAACAAAAATATCAAAGCTCAGCACTACTTCAACCTTTGGCAGATGCATTAATCTAAACCCACCAAAATCTATACAAGGGGGCTAGATGTATTTACCTAAACCCTAAGTCTAGACAAGGGATCAGATAGTTACAGCCTGCAGTCCCAGTCTGGCCTGCTTCCAGGTTTGAAACTAGAATGTTATGGAAATAGAGTCATGTCCAGTCGTTTATATTGTCCATGCTGCTTCTTTGCCATAACAACAGAATTGAGTAGTTGGGGCAGCCTGAAAGCCTTAAAATAAGTACTATTTGGAAATATACAGAAAATGTTTGTTAAACCTCTGAGGCAATCTCTCAGGGAAAATTCATTATCAGAACGTGAGAAGGAGCAACTGAATATGTTAATAGAATGGGCAACCATCCCAAAGGGAAAGGTTGAATACCCATATATCCTCACTACTGTCAACTTCCTAAATGTTTGGAGAAAAAAATTAGTATTGCCATGTTACATTCCTTAAGAAGGATCTCTCTAAATGCTTTTGCACAGAAACTCAATTTTCATTTTGTAGTATCCCCATTCACCAATAATTATTATGTAAAAACTATTACATTTGGGTTCTGTAACTATGGTGATGGCAAAATGTAGATCCTCAATGAACTACAATAAAATACCTACAATATAAATGTTCTAGAGACTGTAAAAGACTACCTTTTGGATCTAAGCTGGTTGTTGCAGCTGTAGTAGCACTGGTTAACTACAGAGGGTAGGGATAACACAAATAGAGACAGAAACACAACAGGCAAATTTGGCATAGAAAAAAACTTTGGAACAGAAAATAAGTCTGAACTTAGCTGAAGCTGCAGCTACACAGTTAGTTAGCTAGTGTTTGAAAAGTGCTCTGTGTTTCTCAACTGCAAGCAGAGAGCTCAGGCAGGAAACCATCTTGAGAAGACACACACTGCAGCTTGCTGCTATTGGAGCCCAGGAGAACATAACAAATATTGCCATTCTGTTCCGGCAGGTACCCTATCATGTGGCCTAAGGTGTACCTCATAGAACATGTTTGAAATAGGCATCAAGAAGTATGTACCCAGGGGATTCAAGTCAGAGATACAGAGGGAATGCAACTGGCTTTCCCCTTGAGTCTGGTGTTTCACATGACTAGCTAAAGAAGGTTGGGAAACTATAAAAAAGAGGCATGATTACTCTCAGTGAGGAAGCCTGTGTTTTAGTCAGTGATGGATTATTATGATCAGAAGATCCACAAACACAGCATAGAGGAGGAAACCTTTATTTGGGGCTCCAGTTTCAGAGGACTCAGGCCATTGATGGCCAAGTCCCTTGCTCCTGGCCCAAGGGAAGGCAAAAACATCATGTCGGGAGGAGTTGGAAGATGAAAGCAGCACAGGGCATGGCAACAAGGAAGCAGAGAGACCTTTGCTTATTGGGGACAAAACATAAGTCCCAAAGACATACCTCCTCCAGTCACATGCTGTGTGCCTACAGTTACCACCCAGTCAATTGATATCAGTGAATTCATTCACTAGTTAGGTTAAGACTCTCAACCCAATCATTTTACCTCTGAAAATTCTTGCATTGTCTCTCATACATGAGCTTTGGGGGGATAAAATATATCCAAAAATAAGAGCCTTGGAAGGATGTATTCATGGGAAGTAGTATGTGGGAAACTTGTGAAGGGTTGGCTCCCCTTCCCAAAGAGAGTTTTGGTGAGGTTCCTGAGATCCAGACTCCTAACAGAGATTGACACCTGTCCATTCCTAGGGGTGTGTTAATCTAGTATTTCCAAAGAAGACACCACCCCACAAAGTCCCAAATGGCTTTATTAGAGCTAAACTCTAACTGCCAGAATTCCCCACTTACCAATTCTGTAGCAGCACCACCCTGGGAGTGGATTAATCTGGTCTGTCCAGACAACTCAAATTGACAGTGCTTCCCATTCTGTCCTACCCTATGCTGGTACAAAGGACTGTTGAAAGCTATTCAATCAGCTTCTGTTTTAGCTTACTCCTATTGGCACCTCGGTGAACAACACAAAAGAGGAAAGATTTAACAACCTCCAGCTCTCTCTCTCTCAATGCAATACAAAGCCCAAGAAGAAATAAAAAGAAAGACAGTTGGGCAGAGATCATCCATCCTCAAAAGTGTGACAATTCTTTCATTTTTCATTAAGAATTTTTCCTCTTAGTTTTTTTTTGTTGTTGTTGTTGTTGTTTGTTTGCTTGCTTGCTTGCTTCTTTGCATTTTGGTGGGGAGGATTATTTTTATTGTGCTGGCTCTTTTGTGGAGATATATATATATATATATATATATATATATATATATATATATATATTTGGTTTTTTCTCATTTTTAATGATTATTACTTATTTTACTTTTTTTGTTTTTTATCAATTTATTGGTGGTGTTAATGTTTCTATTTTCCAGGAGTGTTTCTCAATTTTATCTTCCATCCTGGCGTTCCTTTCCAGGTACATTTTTCTCCTCTGAGTATTCAGTTTTACATCTTATCCTGTTCCTCTTTCATAAATATAATTGTTTTTATTTCTTTGAGGTTTTAAAATTCTAATTTGTTATATATGACAGAAGAATGCGTTACCATTCATATTACATATACAGAGAACAATTTTTCATCTTCGATTGTACACAAAGTATATTCACACCATTCATGTCTTCATACATATACTTAGGATAATGATGTCCATCTCATTCCACCATCTTTTCTACCAGCCTGCCCTTTGTCTTCTATTTTGAGGGTTGGGGGGTTGTTTATTTTTGTTTGTTTGTTTGTTTGTTTGTTTCTCTTTCTCTTCTTTCTTCTCCCTCTAACAAACAAATTTCCTTGTTCTCTCTCTGTTCATAACATTTTATCCTCCTTCTTTATAGCCATTACTTTTTATATCTCTTCTGCTTTCTCCCCATTTACATTTTGAACATTTTAAACATTTATAACTTCATATCAAATTTTATTCTTTTAATGAACAATATTATTGTCATCTTTTAGAACTATTTTACTTATAAAACTTTCTGACCCTATCATGTTGTTGCAATCCTTTGCACTTTGAGGGAAACAGTTAACAGCTGTACTTATTTAATTAAGTACTAGGTCTATATTAAAATTATTTATTATTTTTGCTATTGGCAATTGCTTAGCCTGCTATTCCTGTTTTTGTGGTAATTAATATTTTATATGTGATAGTAAGCACCAGGTATTTATTTTAATGCTGTATAACTCTTCACAAATACAAAAAAAAGTTACTATAATTGCTATTACTGCTGTTATTTGTTTCCCCCTTTTTCTGTGAATTCCTGAGACTCTACTAGGATATTACCAGTTCACAGGATATAGACTTCACTGCTGAACTAAACCCAGCCAAACAAAGTAAACATGCACAAACGTAAGCAATACTCTAATACAAAGAATATAGGAAACAAAAAGCTAAAACATGACCGGATTCCAAGCAGGAATGACTGGGGAGGCCCTCAGGTTCCAAACATGGGCAGTGACTCCTACAACAAAAATAGAATTAACAGAAAGACACCTATGAGACATCTCAATCTAGATCATTTATATACCCCTTTAGAATAGACAGGATCGTTTAGTGAAGAAAAGCAATCATAGAGGGTTTACCCACATACTCTTCTCTATACAACAAAATTGCAAGATCTATAAAATGAGTCCTTCTCTTTTGAGACCTACAGGGAAAGTAAAATCACCAAGACCAAATTTAAGAATAAATGCAATTGGAAAGGGTTGTGAGATGGAGGCTAAATGTATGGATAACTTCTTCAGGGAAGTAATAACAGAAAAATTTTCAAATCTTGAGAATGAGATGGACATCCAGATGCAAAAGGTATTCAGAACCTCAAACAGAAAAGAGTAAATTAAAAAGAAGCTCTTCATGAACATGCAAATTAAATTGATTAAAATACAAAAAAAAGTAGAATTTTGAAAGCCTCAAAGGAAAATCATTTAGTCACATTTGCAGGCAAGACAATCAAAAGTTCTTTTAATTTTTTTTAGCACAAAATTTAAAATCCAGGAGGTTTTGAAACATACTTTTCCAAGACCTGCAGAGAAATAACTCTCAATAAGATTGCTATATCCAACAAGCTATCCTTCAGAATCAAAAAGAAAAAAAAAACATTCCAAGATAAGAAGAAACAAAGAATTCATGACAGCTAAAGTGGCATTACAGAAAATACTTAAGGAAATACTATACAGAGAACAAAAAAAAGCAAGCCCCAGAGCTTGTAAATGAACAATTCTAATTTGAAGCATGGCTAGGTAAATAAAAAACAGGATCAAATTAAACAATAGAAGTATATTAAAATGTCAGGGAATTAATAAACTTCTATTTCAAATAACATTAAATATAAATGGTCTCAAATTCCCAACCAAAAGATATAGGCTCACAGAAAGGATTTAAAAGCAAGACACAACAATATGTTGTTTGCAAGCAATTTACCTTACAGGCAAATAAGGTTTCAACAGCCACCAAAGAGAAATTGATATACAATGCAAATGAAGACCCAAAACAAGCAGTAGTAAGTACTCTCATATTCAACACAGGATATTTCAAGCCAAATAAATTGGAAGAGACACAAAAGTTCATTTCATACTTGTAAATTGTATGAACCATTCAATAAGAAAATATGATAGTACATAATTGTGCCACAAACATCAGTGCACCTAATTACATGAAACAGATACTATTCAAAAACTGAAAGACCCTACTATCACAATACTGGATGATTTCAAAACACCTTTCTCACCAATGTATCAGTCATCCAGACATATACTCAGTAAAGAGTCTTCAGAACTAAAAAAATATCATAAATCAAATGGAATTAACCTACAGAGTATTTCATTCAACACATTAAATTCACCTTCTTCTCAGCTGTGTACTGAACCTTCTCCAAAATTGATCATATTTTACATCACAAAGCAACTCTTCACAAATACAAAAAAAAATTTACTACAATTGCATATATCTTACCTGATCATAATGGAATAAAAAGAAAACTGCAGAAACTATATAAGTATATGGAGATTTAATAACACATTTTTGATTAATGAATCAGTGAAACAAGAATTCACAGGAGAAATGTAAAAACACTTTGGGGGTAATATGAAGGCAGTTCTAAGGGGAAATTTTATACCTATGATACTTACAAAAAAATCATAAATATCCCAAATAAATAATCTAATCATGCACATCAAAGCTCTTGAAAAAAAATGAGAACAAACCAATTCCAATACCTGTATAGGAAGGAAATCATTAAAATAAAAGCTGAAATCAATGAAATAGAGAATAAAAACAATATAATCAATTAAATGAAGTTTAATTTCTTGAAAATATAAACAAGATTGGCTCTTAGAGAAACTCGAACAAAAGAAAAAGAGAGAAGACCCATGTTAATAAAATTAGAAATGAATAAGGAGACCTAATCCCACAAGATGGAGATTAGGGCTTATATTTTCTTCTATAAGATGCAGGGTCTCTGGCTTTATTCCTAAATCCTTGATTCATTTTGAGCTGAGTTTTGTGTATGGTGAGAGATAGGGGTTTAATTTCATTTCATTGCATATGGATTTCCAGTTTTCCCAGCACCATTTGTTGAAGAGGCTATCATTTCTCCAATGCATGTTCTTGGCACCTTTGTCTAATATAAGATAATTGTAGTTTGTGGGTTAGTCTCTGTGTCCACTATTCTGTACCATTGGTATACCAGTCTGTTTTGGTGCCAATACCATGCTGTTTTTCTTACTATTGCTCTGTAGTATAGTTTAAGATCTGGTATAGTGATGCCACCTGCTTCACTCTTCCTGCTAAGGATTGCTTTAGCTATTCTGGGTCTCTTATTTTTCCAGATGAATTTCATGATTCCTTTTTCTATTTCTATGAGGAATGTCATTGGAATTTTGATCAGAATTGCATTAAATCTGTATAGTGCTGGCCCTAATCTCCATCATGTGGGATTAGACCCCAACTTCTTTAATGAGACTTCTGTGGTACAAGAATTAAAATAAAGAATCAATAAATGGGATATACTCAAACTAAAATGTTTCTTTTCAGCAAAAGAAACAATCTGTGAGGTGAATAGAGAGTCTACATCTTGGGAGCAAATCTTTACCCCTCACACATTAGATAGAGCACTAATCTCTAGGGTATATAAAGAACTCAAAAAGCTGAACACCAAAAAAACAAATAACCTAATCAATAAATGGGCAAAGGACCTAAAGAGACACTTCTCAGAAGATGATATACAATCAATCAACAGATATATGAAAAAGTGTTTATCATCACTAACAACTAGAGAAATGCAAATCAAAACCACTCTAAGATTTCATCTCACTCCAGTGAGAATGGCAGCTATTATGAAGAAAAACAAAAATAAGTGTTGGCAAGGATGTAGGGGAAAAGGTACACTCATACACTGCTGGTGGGACTGCTAATTGGTGCAGCCAATATGGAAAGCAATATGGAGATTTCTTGGAAAATCCGGAATAGAACCACCATTTGACCCAGCTATCCTCCTCCTTGGTCTATACACAAAGAACTTAAAAACAGCATACTACAGGGACTTAGCCACATCAATGTTGATAGCAGCACAATTCATAATAGCTAAATTGTGGAGCCAACCTAGTTGCCCTTCAATAGATGAATGGATAAAAAAAATGTGGCATATATACACAGTGGAATATTACTCAGCCATAAAAGAGAATAAAATCATGGCATTTGCAGGTAAATGGATGGAGTTAGAGAAGATAATGCTAAGTGAAGTTAGCCAATCCCAAAAAAACAAATGCGAAATGTTTTCTTTGATCTAAGGAGGCTGATTCATAGTGGGATAGAGAAAGGGAACATGGGAGGAGTAGACGAACTCTAGATAGGGCAGAGGGGTTGGAGGGTAAGGAAGGAGGCGTGGGGTTATTAATGATGGTGGAATGTGATGATCGTTATTAGCCAAAGTACAGATAAAAAGGCACAAATTGGTGTGAATGTTCTTTGTATGCAAACAGAGATATGAAAAATTGTGCTCCATATGTGTAATAAGAATTGTAGAGACCTGCGACAGACCGGCGGATCAGGCCCAGGAGCCTGCCGGCGTGGTACACATGTCACCCCAATTGGAGTAGGGGCAGAGCAGAGTCGCCGCCCCTGCCAGGAACAGGCCCAGCGAGCTGCCGGCGTGGTAGTCACGACACCCCAGTTGGAGTAGGGGCAGAGCAGAGCCGCCGCCCGTGCCCACAAGGTAGGCAGACCTGCGACCGACCAGTGGAACAGACCCAGCGGCCGGCAGGGGTGGTAGGCATGTCACCCCAATTGGAGTAGGAACAGAACAGAGCCTTCGCCCGCGCCCGGAACAGGCCCAGCGGTCCGTGGGTGTGGCAGACAAGTCACACCAATTGGAGGGGGGGCAGAGCAGAGCCGCCGCCTGCGCCTGCAGGGTAGGCAGCCTGCAACCGACCGGCGGATCAGGCCTGGTGGCCTGCAGGCGTGGTACACTCGTCACCCCAATTGGAGTAGGGGCAGAACAGAGCCGCCGCCTGCGCCCGGAACAGGCCCAGTGACCTGCCAGCATGGTAGTCACGACACTCCAATTGGAGTAAGGAGAGAGCAGAGCCGCCGCCCGCGCCTGCAAGGTAGGCAGACTGCCGCCCGACCCTGCAAGGGAGACTTTTCAACTATACAAGAGCAATATAAATATATAGGGGAAAAAACATTTCAAAAACACAACCGTTTCACCAAGCAGAAAGAAACGCAAGCAGTATGAAAAGACGAGGAAAGAAAGGACCACAAGCAATGCAGGTCAACTCAACTTTAGAAGAGGTAACAGCTGCAGCAGATGGAATGTCAGATAAAGAATTCAGGATATACATGCTTCAGATGATCTTGAGTATCAAGGAAGACATTAGACAGCAAAATCAGACAATGAAAGATCACTTCGACAATGAATTACGCAAACAAATCCAGGAAGCAAAGGATCAACTATACAGGGAGATAGAGGTTATAAAAAACAAACAAACAGAAATCCTAGAAATGCAGGAAGCAATAAACCAACTTAAAAACTCAATGGAGAATACTACCAGCAGAGTAGAACACTTAGAAGATAGAACATCAGACAATGAAGACAAAGTATTTCAACTGGAAAAGAACATAGACAGCTCAGCAAGACTGTTAAGAAACCATGAGCAGAACATCCAAGAAATATGGGATAACATTAAGAGACCAAACTTAAGAGTCATTGGGATACAGGAAGGTACAGAACTCCAAACCAAAGGAATGAGCAATCTACTCAAGGAAATAATACGAGAAAACTTCCCAGACTTGAAGAATGAGACAGAATCCCAAATCCTAGAAGCCTACAGGACGCCGAATGTGCAAAATCATAAGAGATCCACACCTAGACACATTATAATGAAGATGCCCAACATACAGAATAAGGAGAGAATTTTAAAAGCTACAAGAGAAAGGAAGCAGATTACATTCAGGGGTAAGCCAATCAGGATAACAGCTGATCTTTCAACACAGACTCTGAAAGCTAGAAGATCCTGGAATAACATATTTCAAACACTGAAAGAAAATGGGTTCCAACCAAGAATTGTGTATCCAGCGAAATTCAGCTTCAGGATGGAAGATGAAATTAAAACCTTCCACGATAAACAAAAGTTAAAAGAATTTGCAGCTAGAAAACCATCTCTTCAAAACATCCTAGGCAAAACATTATAGGAAGAGGAAATGGAAAACAATGAAAACCAACAGTGGGAGGTAGGACAGTAAAGGGGGCGAAAATAATCAAAGAGGAAAACAAACCATGTTTAGTAACAGAAATAAACAAATATGGCTGGAAGAACAATCCATATCTCAATAATAACCCTAAATGTTAATGGCTTAAACTCACCAATTAAGAGACACAGGCTAGTAGAATGGATCACAAAACAAGACCCAACAATATGCTGCCTACAGGAGACGCATTTGATAGGAAAAGACATACATAGGCTGAAGGTGAAAGGTTGGGAAAAATCATATCACTCATATGGACTTCGGAAACAAGCAGGAGTATCCATACTCATATCAAATAAAATAGATTTCAAGCCAAAGTTAATCAAAAGGGATAAAGAGGGACACTACATACTGCTTAAGGGAACCATACACCAACAAGACATAACAATCATAAATATTTATGCCCCAAACAATGGTGCAGCTATGTTCATCAAACAAACTCTTCTCAAGTTCAAGAGTCTAATAGACCACCATACAATAATCATGGGAGACTTCAACACACCTCTCTCACCACTGGACAGATCTTCCAAACAAAAGTTGAATAAGGAAACTATAGAACTCAATAACACTATTAATAACCTAGACTTAATTGACATATATAGAGTATACCACCCAACATCAAGCAGTTACACTTTTTTCTCAGCAGCACATGGATCCTTCTCAAAAATAGATCATATATTATGTCACAGGGCAACTCCTAGACAATATAAAGGAGTAGAGATAATATCATGCTGCCGCAGTCCAGCTACAGCAAAATAACCGGGGGGTGACGAATAACTTGTGTTATTATTAGACTTGTTTACGAACTCTAACATTCCCCTGGCAAAATGCCAGGTGTTATTTTTGACTTGTTTACAGACTCTAACATTTCCCCCTTTTGTTTAATTTAAATAACGACCATAGGGGTTTTTACAGAAACACCATAAATAACCTGCTACAAACAGAAAGGGAGGATACAAAATGCCACAATACCAAGCCACTTGATGGCTCCATGCAAGAAGCCCTTGGAAAAATTATACCAGCAATGACACCATTTGCAAAGATATAGATTACAGTTTGTTGTCTCAGTCCAGGTAAAGCAGTGTCTCAATAGATTAACTCACAGTCCAGGTAAATCACAGTCCAGGTAAGTTCTGGAGGCAGCTAGCTTAAATCACAGTCCAGGTAAGTTCTGCAGGCAGCTAGCTTGATCCGAAGTCTCGTCCGTTTCTCAGCTGAAGTCTCGTCTGGTTCTCAGCAACACTGGAAATTCTTCCACCTTCATCTTCACTGGCACTGGGACGAAGGCAGGAACTCCGGATGGCTAAAGAAAATCCTGTAGTATTCCAGCAGGCACTAAGAAAACAACCTTATGAACAATTTAGTACATTATCTCAAGGTTTTTTACATTTGAAATAAGCCTTAATAGTGTTTATTATTCATTAGCTTCCAGGTGTGGGAGAACCATTGTAGCTTAGTTATTGGCATTGAAAATGACCAAACATCAGGGACACCAGTAGCGTCTTTTGCCGGCTGTAGTGTCCTGGGCAGCCCCAGATGGCCCTGGGGAGTGTCCCGGTCTCAAACTGCTACTGGGCACAGGGAGCAAGAGCCTGCGAGACTGTGCCTCCAGGTCAGGTCTAGATTTGGGCTCACGGCAGTGGAACAGCCAGCTCCCTGGCCAGGAGGTGGGGAAGGGCCAGTCGCCCCTGCCTCTTGGAAAATCCCTGCTGCGCTGTGACCGGCTTGCACACTCGGCAGCCGCCTCTCCGCTTCACGCACCCTCCGGTAACGAAAAGTATTTAGTAATAGCCTTTTGCTGCAACTTTTTTCCTGATAATCCTTCTTCTTCTGAACTTTCTTTTTCTTTCTGACTAGAGTTCTTGAGATCTTATCAACACATGCCCTAACTATTCTTGGTTCCACTGGGGTGCCTCCTTCCCTTAGTAATTTACTTCTCACCCCTTCCATATTTTCATCACAAAGACAATACAATACACTGAGACAAAACAAGATACAAACATACTGTATCAATCTTCTCCATTTTCTCGAAATGGTCATTTTTCCTCTCGCCCTATCTGCCTAGGGACTAGCAGATTTGCTCCCGTCCTATCTATGGACGGGCAGCTTTTTTTCGTCACTTACCCCCGAGTGTCCCGGGGCTCCCCGTACGGGCCACCATCTGCCGCAGTCCAGCTGCAGCAAAATAACCGGGGGGTGACGAATAACTTGTGTAGATTGATACAGCAGGAGTGGGAGCCATTTATTGCAGGACAGGAGCAGTATTTATACATTCCACACAGCTTATCTAATTAACATAAACTAGATACATCAGTCAACCAATCAGGAATCTCCACACTTAATGGTTTTCTTTTGTTACTTCTCAAACCACTCCCTCTGGCATTTTGCCAGGCACCATCCAGACTTGTTTACAAACTCTAACATTCCCCTGGCAAAATGCCAGGTGTTATTTTTGACTTGTTTACAGACTCTAAAACCATGCATCTTATCTGATCATAATGGAATGAAACTGAAAATCAACGATAAAAGAAGGAAGGAAAAAGCATACATCACTTGGAGAATGAATAATAGGTTACTGAATGATCAATGGGTTATAGAAGACATCAAGGAGGAAATTTAAAAATCCTTAGAGATAAATGAAAACAGACAAAACATATCGGAATCTATGGGACACTTTGAAAGCAATTCTAAGAGGAAAATTCATTGCTTGGAGTTCATTCCTTAAAAAAAGAAAAAAACAACAAATAAATGATCTCATACTTCATCTCAAAATCCTAGAAAAAGAAGAGCAAAACAACAGCAAAAGAAGTAGAAGGCAAGAAATAATTAAAATCAGAGCTGAAATTAATGAAATCGAAACAAAAGAAACAATTGACAAAACTAAAAGTTGGTTCTTTGAAAAAATAAACAAAATCGACAGACCCTTAGCCATGCTAGCGAAGAGAAGAAGAGAGAGAACTCAAATTACTAGCATATGGGATGAAAAAGGCAATATCACAACAGACACTTCAGAAATACAGAAGATAATCAAAAATTATTTTGAATCCTTATACTCCAATAAATTAGAAGATAGTGAAGGCATAGATAAATTTCTTAAGTCATATGATCTGCCCAGATTGAGTCAGGAGGATATAGAAAACCTAAACAGACCAACATCAATTGAGGAAATAGAAGAAACCATCAAAAGACTACCAACTAAGAAAAGCCCAGGACCGGATGGGTATACAGCAGAATTTTACAAAACCTTTAAAGAAGAACTAATACCAATACTTTTCAAGCTACTTTGGGAAATAGAAAAAGAGGGAGAACTTCCAAATTCATTCTATGAGGCCAACATCACCCTGATACCTAAACCAGACAAAGACACTTCAAAGAAAGAAAACTACAGACCAATATCTCTAATGAACCTAGATGCAAAAATCCTCAATAAAATTCTGGCGAATCGGATACAAAAACATATCAAAAAAATTGTGCACCATGATCAAGTAGGATTCATCCCTGGGATGCAAGGCTGGTTCAATATACGGAAATCAATAAATGTTATTCACCACATCAATAGACTTAAAAATAAGAACCATATGATCATCTCGATAGATGCGGAAAAAGCATTCGACAAAGTACAGCATTCCTTTATGTTCAAAACTCTAGAAAAACTAGGGATAACAGGAACATACCTCAATATTGTAAAAGCAATCTATGCTAAGCCTCAGGCTAGCATCATTCTGAATGGAGAAAAACTGAAGGCATTCCCTTTAAAATCTGGAACAAGACAGGGATGCCCTCTCTCTCCACTTCTGTTCAACATAGTTCTCAAAACACTGGCCAGAACAATTAGACAGACAAAAGAAATTAAAGGCATAAAAATAGGGAAAGAAGAACTTAAATTATCACTATTTGCAGATGATATGATTCTATACCTAGCAGACCCAAAAGGGTCTACAAAGAAACTATTAGAGCTAATAAATGAATTCAGCAAAGTGGCAGGATATAAAATCAACACGCATAAATCAAAGGCATTCCTGTATATCAGCGACAAATCCTCTGAAATGGAAATGAGGACAACCACTCCATTCACAATATCTTCAAAAAAAATAAAATACTTGGGAATCAACCTAACAAAAGAGGTGAAAGACTTATACAATGAAAACTACAGAACCCTAAAGAGAGAAATAGAAGAAGATCTTAGAAGATGGAAAAATATACCCTGTTCATGGATAGGCAGAACTAACATCATCAAAATGGCGATATTACCAAAAGTTCTCTATAGGTTTAATGCAATGCCAATCAAAATCCCAACGGCATTTCTTGTAGAAATAGAGAAAGCAATCATGAAATTCATATGGAAAAACAAAAGACCCAGAATAGCAAAAACAATGCTAAGCAGGAAGTGTGAATCAGGCGGTATAGCGATACCAGACTTCAAACTATACTACAGAGCAATAGTAACAAAAACAGCATGGTACTGGTACCAAAACAGGCGGGTGGACCAATGGTACAGAATAGAGGACACAGAAACCAATCCACAAAACTACAACTACCTTATATTTGATAAAGGGGCTAAAAGCATGCAATGGAGGAAGGATAGCATCTTCAACAAATGGTGCTGGGAAAACTGGAAATCCATATGCAACAAAATGAAACTGAATCCCTTTCTCTTGCCATGCACAAAAGTGAATTCAAAATGGATCAAGGAGCTTGATATCAAATCAGAGACACGCCATCTGATAGAAGAAAAAGTTGGCTACGATCTACATACTGTGGGGTCGGGCTCCAAATTCCTCAATAGGACACCCATAGCACAAAAGTTAATAACTAGAATCAACAAATGGGACTTACTCAAACTAAAAAGTTTTTTCTCAGCAAAAGAAACAATAAGAGAGGTAAATAGGGAGCCTACACCCTGGGAACAAATCTTTACTCCTCACACTTCAGATAGAGCCCTAATATCCAGAGTATACAAAGAACTCAAAAAATTAGACAATAAGAGAACAAACAACCCAATCAACAAATGGGCCAAGGACCTGAACAGACACTTCTCAGAGGAGGACATACAGTCAATCAACAAGTACATGAAAAAATGCTCACCATCTCTAGCTGTCAGAGAAATGCAAATCAAAACCACCCTAAGATACCATCTCACTCCAGTAAGATTGGCAGCCATTAGGAAGTCAAACAACAACAAGTGCTGGCGAGGATGTGGGGAAAAGGGTACACTTGTACATTGCTGGTGGGACTGCAAATTGGTGCAGCCAATTTGGAAAGCAGTATGGAGATTTCTTGGAAAGCTGGGAATGGAGCCACCATTTGACCCAGCTATTCCCCTTCTCTGTCTATTCCCTAAAGACCTAAAAAGAGCATGCTACAGGGACACTGCTACATCGATGTTCATAGCAGCACAATTCACAATAGCAAGACTGTGGAACCAACCTAGATGCCCTTCAATAGACGAATGGATAAAAAAAATGTGGCATTTATACACAACGGAGTATTACTCTGCATTAAAAAATGACAAAATCATAGAATTTGCAGGGAAATGGATGGCATTAGAGCAGATTATGCTAAGTGAAGCTAGCCAATCCCTAAAAAACAAATGCCAAATGTCTTCTTTGATATAAGGAGAGTAACTAAGAACAGAGTAGGGAGGAAGAGCATGAGAAGAAGATTAACATTAAACAGGGATGAGAGGTGGGAGGGAAAGGGAGAGAGAAGGGGAAATTGCATGGAAATGGAAGGAGACCCTCAGGGTTATACAAAAGTACATACAAGAGGAAGTGAGGGGAAAGGGAAAAATAATACAAGGGGAAGAAATGAATGACAGTAGAGGGGGTAGAGAGAGGAGAGGGGAGGGGAGGGGAGGGGAGGGGGGATAGTAGAGGATAGGAAAGGCAGCAAAACACAACAGACACTAGTATGGCAATATGTAAATCAATGGATGTGTAACTGATGTAATTCTGCAATCTGTATATGGGGTAAAAATGGGAGTTCATAACCCACTTGAATCAAAGTGTGAAATATGATATATCAAGAAATTTGTAATGTTTTGAACAACCAACAATAAAAAATTTTAAAAAAAGAAATTAAATAAATAAATAAGAAAGAGAGAAAAGAAAAAAAAAGAATTGTAATGCATTCTGCTGTCATATATAAATTAAAAAAAGAAATGAATAAGGAGAAATGATGGAAATCCAAAGGATCTTTAGAAACTATTTTGAAAACTTATTCTCCACTAAATTGGAAGTCCTAGAAGAAACAAGATACATTTCTAAACACGTATGACCTCCCAATATATAATCAAGAGGACATAGAAAACCTTAACATATTAATAACTGGCAATGAGATACAAGCAGTAATAAAAAGCCTTTCAAAAAAAGAAGAAAGAAAACCTTAGGCTCAGATTAATTCTCAGCTGAATTTTATCATTCCATTAAATAAACTAATTCCAATTCTCTTCAAATTATTCTATGAAATAGATAGTGTGGAACCCTTTCAAATTCATTGCATAAAGCCAATATCACTCTAATACTAAACTAGAAAAGATACATCAAAGAAATCAAGACTAATATTCCTGATGGTTTTTGATGCACATTTTCTTAATAAAATATTATCTAATCACATTCAACAACATATTAAGATCATATATCATTATCGAGTCGTTTTTTTATTCCAGTGTTGCAAAAATGGTTTAACACACGCAAATAAATAAATGTAACTCACTACATCAATAGAATTAAGGACAAAAAAATCATATAGTCATCTCAATAAATGCAAAAATGTCTTCAAAATATTTAGCACTCATTCCTGATAAAAATACTGAAGAAACTAAGGATAGAAGGAACTTGTCTCAACATCATAAAGGCTATGTAAGACAAACTCAAAGCCAACATCATAGTGAATGGGGAGAAACTGAAATGACTAGGAGACAAATTAAGCTCATCTTTGGAGCAGATGAAGGAAACAAAATTAAGACCCAGAATTAGTACAGTGCCCATAAGAGAACAGGCCAGGTGTTTGAGGGATATATTTTAGGTAAAACCATCACAGCATACAGGACAACATGGAGACAGTGAGGTGGAGGAAAAGCCAATCAAGAATGACTTATATAGAAGTATTATGAGTTATTATGCATTTGTTTGTTCAAATTACCTTGTCTCCAGAAGGAGTACAAAATGCTGAGGAATTGAAACCCCGGTTACATCATTTTCATGAAAGGCAGACTGGAACAGATTCATTGTCATGGAGAGCAAGAAATGCCACTGGCCACACAAGGATGAAATCTGAGGACTCAATATGAAAGCTCAGGGCACTTGCAGGGGCTTTGATGTACAGGAGACAGATTTCAAAAGGAAAGCTGAGGATGGCACCCCAGATATTCTCCTGGCTTGTCTAAAGTCAGATTGCAACACCAGGCAAAGAAGACATTAAAGAACTAGAACAGTAAACACTCCCTCAACTTTGTCCAGTAGCATTTAGGTTATTCAAAACCATGTTTTCCCAGGTAAAATCATGGCAAAGGTAAGCACAAACATTTGATACTTGATATATGATTGTTTAAAGTCAAGCCAGCAATACTAGTATGATTTTAAATTATTTCCTTAATTTTTTTTCCCTGAGATGAAAAGTAGTATTTAAACATTTTATTAAATATGTCAACCATAGAAAAATATAAAAAAAAAATAGCAGGGCTGGGGTTGTAGCTCAGTGGCAGAGCATTTGCCTAGCATGTATGAGGTACTGGTTTCCATCCTTAGTACCACATAAGAATGCAACAAATTAAATAAAGGCATGCTGTCCATCTATAACTACAAAATATTTTTTTTAAAAAGCAAATAACAGCCAAAAATAACTGCTATTAAAATGTTATATACCTTTTTTATAGTTACAAACTATTTTTTATACAAAAGAGGACATCTGACTTATGCTGTTTGTTTTCTGCTTTTTAAAAAAACAATTTAATTTTCTATATTCTTAAAAGTAGATGGTCCAAGCCCTGAACTTTGTTATCATTTTTCTTGTCTTTTGAACTAAAATTGACTTAAACATCAAATTACTTAGAGGAGGGAATCAAACAACTCCTTTATATATTTCTGGAAATTCTTTAAGAGTTTTTTTCTTTTTCCAAGGCCACCAGATCCTGCTTCCAGTGAATTCCTGATGTCTTCTCAGCATTTTACAAGTCTCAGATGAATTTTTAATTCCATACAATGTTGCCTCAATTTACCTATTCTGGACTTTGTATGCTTTATCAATGATCTAACGCAATAGGAGGCAATATTATATTGTTGTACAGTGCAATAAAAGATTTAAAAACTGAATATTAGATTTTTTTTCTTAAAATTCCCTCCACCTTCAAGATGTTTAATTAACTTCAAACCATTGTCTGTCCCTGAGGAATTCTGCTTGCCCTTAAAATAATGTTTTCACTACTCCCATAAAAATAAGTAAACCAAATTTTCTTTTCTGAAGACTATTTATACAAAACTACTAAATAGTGCAAAGAGCTAAGTTTACACATAATCCAGGAAGTCCAGTAAGTGAGGTTTCTGTGGATGCTTTGGGAGTACTACAGAAGAACACTTAAACTCTGCATGAGTGGAAGAAGGACCATTAGGCAAATGGTCATTACAGAGCCTCATGGAAGAAATAGGACTGATCCAGAGAAATATAGAGGAGTAAGGAGGGTCAGCCTGGTAGAGCAAGTTGAGCAAAATTTCCTGGGCAGGAAACACCTGAATATTTCCAAGGAGATAAAGATCATCTTACATCATGCCAGTGTGAGAGATATGGTAGAGAGGAGGAAGGCTGTGAGGTCACAGAAGGTCTACTGTGTCACTGAGGGCCTATGTGTCTCTTGCTGAGAATAAACAATGGTTAGTAATGTTTTGAGAAGAAAGCAACAGGTCTGTATTTTAGCTACACTGTAGTGATAACCTGGTAAAATGTGTTTGAGGGCAGCCAGGCTAGAGGCAGCTTTTTGGAAGCTAAGCCACGAACTATGTCACACAAGGGTTGCTAAGATCCTGAACTGGTGCAGCAGTCACCTATAAGAAAGAGAAGTCAAAAATGAAACAGCTGGAGAGATAAAACTGGCAATGCTTGGTGAATGAATGAATATTCAGAAATAATTCACATAAGACAGCCAATGGAACAGAAGGAATAAAGTTGAACAAAATAGTGAACGGTTTTCTTTTCTTGGTCAGAAGATGGAACAACTGGCTTGAAATTTATTTCTTTTCCTTCCACGTAGGATGCTAAGATCAATTTTAGTTATTTATAATGCCCACACAACAACCTGAAGCCCTTTCCAACCATTTTTAAAGTCATTTCTCACTTCGTGTTAGATTCCAAAAGAAAAAAAATTTCTAGAGTTGATCTGACCGAGATATCCATGGAAGGGTATACATTTTTCCTTGGACTGTCCTATTTGGTCCTAACACATCATTCCTGCTGCATGGTATCCTAGGGGTGACCCCCAACACTGCTAAAATACTTTTATTCTCTCCTGGCTTTTATCACCTCTAGTGGGACTGTAACTTATACATTCCCTTTCATTCTTTGTTATTTTTTTTTCCAGGAGAAGATATGCCTGAAGCATTTTCTGTGCTCCTACAATCTCTTCTTTCAACTTTATGTCTGTCTAAGGAAGAATTTTTATAAAACTAGGTTATATAAGAATATCTCAGATATAAATGTCGATAGAAAAGAGAGGTGTTGCAACTTGGGAAAACAGCCTTAAAAAATGCCCACCATGGCTTCTTTGCAAGCATGGAGTTGATATAAGATTTCAGAGCAATTGCAAATGTGTTTATCAGAAACAAAGCTGCCCCAACCTAACCAATAACCTAAAAACTCAAGAGTCTGTAATACTCAGAAAAGTCCACTGAAAACAACAAGATTGTGTTACTACACAATGCTGACAATTGTCAGGAAGTGGAGAGTGTCGAGTGTGGATGGGAACCTGCAGCATTGGGAGATGTCCTGTCCTGCTGGAAGTATAGGGCAGGGTAGCCAAACTAGACAACAGACTAACCCATGGATCAAGTAAACACACATCAATCCTGGGACCCAGCATTCAGAGTATGCACATTTACCAAAATTATACCCATGACCATTCCTTGACTCAGCCCAGTTGATGCTTGTAAGAAATCCAGAGTCACCTGGATGTCAAAACTGTAACTGAATGAGTAAAATGTGAAATTTGCTATGTTGTAATTAGAACAAAAATAGACACATACCCGTTACTCAGATGAATCTTAAGTACACAGCATTTTAGTGAAAACTGCAAGAAAAAAAAAAAAGGTATGTCACAACATCTTTTACAAGAATGAGGCCACAATGCATATCAAACAATATTTGTTTTACAAAACATATAAAATAAAGGAAAATTCAAAATAGCCAACACATCATTCTTGCTGCATGGTATCCTAGGGGTGATCCCCTATATGGAGGAAGTTGTGAGATTTGAATTGGATCAAAAAATAAAGAATAAACCTATTTTATGTCAAATCTGTTATTTTTCTGATGCTTCATATTTTATTTGATTTCTGACTTCACTTTTCTTTTCCCATCCTTTATATTCTACAATCAGCCTCCCACAGATTGAGAAATAAGACTTTAAAGAAAATAGATGTCCAAAATATGGAGAGAAAGGAGTCAGAATTCATAGACTGTGTTCATGTTGTTGATGTTATAGCGACCGTAAAATTATATCTGCAATTAGTTTTCATGCTGAAGTTTTTTCTGTACATTGTAACTCCTTTCAAAGCAATTCTGACCAGATGAATCAACCAAGGGATGCCTCACATCCATATTCCAAATGTTCATCTCAGTTTCCTGAATATTCAGATTCAGGAAGTCCAAGGTGTAGCCATAAAACTGTACTTCAATACACCTCTGAACCAGTCACATGATGAATGAAACTGGCATATGTTGGTGAAGCCCACCAAAAATGTAACAAAGGAATTTGACTAGGAAGAAAGAGTTATTGGCTTTATCATGAAAATGCTAATAAAAATACAGCCACAATTATTGGAAAGTTTCGAGTATGACTAGGAATTTGCAGCTGACTATGTAACAGTATTTGCAGCAGCCCAGCTGGCTGGGCAAACTAACGGGGGGTATGACGAGGAACTTGTGTAGATTGATACAGCAGGAGTGGGAGCCGTTTACTGTAGGACAGGAGGGGGTATATATACATTACTGAATACACAGCTTATCTTAATTAACATAAACTAGATACAGCAGTCAACCAATAAGGAATCTCCATACTTAATGGCTCGCTGGCGTTACTTCTCAAACCACTCCCTCTGGCAAAATGCCTGGCGCCATCTTGACTTGTTTACAGACCCTAACAAGTTTTCTCTTACCAGCTCACCCCAGCTACTCTTGGAGTAGGCCCTATCGTCTTCCACAATTTAATGAGAAAGTGTGGCATACAGGAATAAATACAACCTGTCCAATCAGTCAAATTAATTAGTGGTAAAAATAGGTCTTCAAACTACATTCACCAGATGCATAAGTATATGCTTTTGAATGTGACAGTGTGAGCTGATCACTTATTTATTTCATAGGTTTATGGTCCATGTTAAAGTATGTGCAGGATTATTTTTGTTTGTTTGCTTCTTTTCTATCAAATACTAGTAAAATTCTACTTGCCATCAAAAAGTAGTTAACCTAGGTCTCAGGCTAACTTGAATGAGTCAAAGAGATGCCCTCCCAAAATATAGGACAGGTTTGATCTCTTTTGCCTGCGTTTGGTGATGACCTAAGCTAGGACCTATGTGTTTTGTCAGGGATTGCACAGTTATCCCAGTAGTTCTCTCAAAGCCTTCTATTTGCTCTAGGCTGTAATTATCTCTAAAAGCCTGAATTCAAAGTTAGTAGAGTGAATGTCCTTTGGGAGAAAAAGAAATATCATTGTTATAAGAGGGTGGCTAGACTATGCTGAGGGAAGATCTCTGGATGAAAATGGGATTCTCTATTCTTAACCGATTCTCTTGAGATTCCTATTCTCAGAAGGACTTTGCATGAAATTTCTTAAAAGAGTTGAGCCAGTTATTAATGCATGATTCTACGTACTAAAGTTAGCCTAAGTAACTGTAGGCATAAAAAAAACGACAAACTGTATGTAGAACCGCTGTATTTTAACAAGTACTGCCATGTCAGGGGGTATAAATACAAACAGACTTCTTAAAGATTTCTCACTCTCATTTATGTTTTCATGTTTCAAGTAAAAATATATTAAATATAATACAACTTTCTAATTTTGATTGACAGGTTATGAACTATAAACTATGATTCAAAGAGAGTTGTTTATAAATATAAATAAGAGGAAAAGTGGGTATTATAGTGATACATGTACAACTCAGAAATAAATGAGAGTGTATAAAACCACTTTAACATTATCAATCATCACAGCCAAATCTTTTTTAAAAGTGGAAATATTTCTTATTTTTTAATTGCTTTTATTGTTTAAATACATGACAGCAGAATTCATCACAATTCTTATTACACATATAGAACACAATTTTTCATAACTCTGTTTGTATTTAAAATATGTTCACACCAATTCATATCTTCATACATATACTTTGGATAATGATGTCCATCACATTCCACCATCATTGCTAGCCCCCTGCCCACTCCCTTCCCCTCCTACCCCTCTGCCCTATCTAGAGTTCATCTATTCCTCCCATGCTCCCTCTCCCTATCCCACTATGAGTCAGTCACCTTATATCAGAGAAACATTTGCCATTTGTTTTTTTTTTTGGGGGGGGGGGGATTTACTAACTTAGCATTATCTTCTCCAACTGCATCAATTTACCCATAAATGCCATGATTTTATTCTATTTTATTGTTGAGTAATATTCCATTGTGTATATATGCCACATTTTTTAATTCATTTATCTACTGAAGGGCATCTAGGTTGGTTCCACAGTTTAGCTATTGTGAATTGTGCTGCTATAAAATTGATGTGGCTGTGTCTCTGTAGTATGCTGTTTTAAGTCCTTTGGATGTAGACCAAGGAGATGAAAGATGAAATTAAATGCCACACAGGGTTTTTTAGTCAAATGTGCATCAAAGTCCTATTTTCATTCAAGTCCCTTCTAATTGAAATGGCCCAAAACCTATGAAAAGAATTCTTCCATAGACTTGAGGAACTAAGGAGCATTTCTGTTCAGTTTATATGAGATATTATACAGACCGAAAAAATAAATCTGAAGAAAGATGAACTTATTCAGACACTCCTTTCTACAAAAAGCACATTGCTCAAATGAGGAGGTAAGCAGATCTCAGCACAAATGCATTTACCCTCTAACTTGAAGTTTCTCATCAACTTTCACTCATTTCCCTTACTATCAAGTCATGGCCATTGAATGGTTTAATTAGGTCAAACAATTGCAAATTAGTGATTTTTTTTCAATCTCATTCTGCCTTCTGCTGTTATGGACTGAGATTTTTCTGCCTTGATTTGTTTTTAATCTCATCCACATATGCTATTGTGTACCCTGAAGTATATTTGTACAGGAAAGGAAGATCAACATTTAAAGATTTTCCTCTTCTCATCAACTTTCAGAATAATTAGTTGGTTCAACCTTCAAAATGTCCAGTGAGTGTTGTTTTGAGTGTCTCTCTCTTGTTTTATTTTCATGATCTTTAAATACATGACATGTCTTATATGACATATTTATATGTCAATTGGTCATGTGGATGCTCAAATTGTTCACCAGAGGCTAAAAGTATCACATTAAGTAAGCTCCAGCAGCTTCCTGGCACAAGATGAAGCAGAGGCAGAATATAAAAATTGAAGATCCACATTAAGAAAAAAAATTCAAAATTATGAATAAAGAATTAGGCACATATTATATATTTCTATAGCATGAAAAATTAAATATTTATCAAGCATGATAAAATGAATCACAACAAACCTTTTAAAATAAACATTCTACAAATATCCCCAAATCCAGCAAAAGACATTTTTATTAACTGTTAAAACACCTCTGAAATATTTCTCACATTTTTGTGTGAATTCTTTTCACATAATAACTATTTTATGATACCATCCAAATAGATAGTAGAAAAGTAATTTCTCTTTATAACAGTTGAATAAATGTGCTTATTTTTATCAAGGATCTCAAATTGAAAAACAAAACTATCAAATTTCTATGAAAATTACACTGTAATATTTGGGGGAATTTTCACAGTTAGCTTATGACTCTATACATCTAAAATTTGGTGTCATGGTTTGGATATGAGGCATCCCCCGCCCGAAAACTCCTCATTAATGCAGGAAAGTTTGGGGAAGAAATTATTGGACTGTGAATGCTGTAACCTGCCAAGAAGAATTGTGCCAAAGAGAAAGTGAGAGATAAACTAATTGAAATTTAAAAATATTTTGTTTTTAAATATTTTGGAAAAGAAAAATATGACAACCAAGGGATCTCCTAAAATTTGGGAGGGTCTCATGCACGTGAAGAACCTTGAAAGTTAAGCATCATTATATTCACAGTAATTCTAGTCTCAGTTTAGAATCAGCCATTTTTTATTCAAAGACTTAGTTTCCTTTGAATACTCCCTGAAAAAGACTAATCATTACTTTCAGATTTTTTCACAAAAATAGAAAATATTATTTTTAAAAGAAGGGAAACAATCCTGCATTTATATTAATATCTTCTATCCTAATTTAAAATTACATAGTTTTTAAAAATGTTTTTTAGTTGCAGTTGGACACAATGCCTTTATTTTATTTATTGTTATGTGGTGCTGAGGATCGAACCCAGCACCTCGCACATGCTAGGCAAGTGCTTTACTTTATAAAAATGAATATATACATATATATGTTTATGTGTGTGTGTGTGTTCTCTCTTGGTTATTTGTTCTTTTTAGATATATATGGCAGTAGATTGTATTCTGACATATTCTACATATATGAAGTATAGTTTATTTCAATTAGGATCCCATTTAGGTAGTTGTACAGGACATGGAGTTTCACTCATGGTGTATTCATATATAAACATAGGAAAGTTGTGTCAGATTCATTCTGCTGTCTTTCTATTCCTGGCCCCCCTCCCTTCCCATCATTTGCCTTTGTCTTATTCCAATGAGCGTCTAGTCTTCTTTCTATCCCTCATTGTGGGTTAGCATCCATATATCAGAGAGAACATTTGGCCTTTGGTTTTTTGGGATTGGTTTATTTCACTTAACATGATAGTCTCCAGATTCATCCATTTATTGGCAAAATTCATATAGTCATTCTTTTTTATGGCTGAGTAATAGTCCATGGGTATAGATGCC
The DNA here is from genome assembly GCF_021218885.2 of Marmota monax. Classification (NCBI taxonomy): domain Eukaryota; kingdom Metazoa; phylum Chordata; class Mammalia; order Rodentia; family Sciuridae; genus Marmota; species Marmota monax. Next base: position 389,911 of record NW_026695197.1, on the reverse strand, counting down.
ATATTTTCTTTATCTATTCATCTGTTAAAGGGCACCTAGGTTGGTTCCATAGTTTAGCTCTTGTGAATTGAGCTGCTATAAACATTGATGTGGCTGCATCATTGCAGTGTGCTGATTTTAAGTCATTTTGGTATATGCCGAGGAATGAAATAACTGGGTCAAATGATGGTTCTATTCCAGATCTTCTGAGGAATCCCTCTACTGCTTTCCAGAGTGGTTGCCTCAATTTACAGTCCCACCAGCAATGTATGAGTATACCTTTTCCCCCACATCCTCACCAACATTTAGCATTACTTGTATTCTTAATAATTGCCATTCTTACAGAGGTGGAGGCAAAGAATATATTTTTAAAAGAATATATGATATGAAATATGAAGTGTGTCAAGTACCAAGTTAAGCATCTTTTACATCATTGTGAAGATTCTTAAGAGCAAATACTTGTTTTGATCAGGAGAATAAAGTGATCTGATTTAAATTTTTTAAGAGGACTCTAAAATAGGAGAGCCATTGCAGAGGAGCAAGAAATCTGCAAGGTGTGAAGAATACCATACACAGGGAGAACCTGAGTGACAGTGGGATTGGCAAGTTACCCAGTCACCACAAATGACTTTTGGTGTTTGCTATAATGATGATCAAGGAGACTGTGAACATCAGCTGGAAGAAAATAACTGAATTCATTCACAAAGAGCCTATATGAAAAAATTATCATCAGTGAGAGAGAAAAATGTCAAAAAAATAGAATCTCATATATTAGTCAATAAATATTTATTGAGGTTTTTCTATATCCCAGAAACTGATAGAAATGTAGCTTTAAGAAAAACATCATCTTTGCATTGCAAGAACAAGCAAGTGAACAAAATTGATACAGTGTCAAAAGAAACTAAGTGTATCCGGTGATTTTGATGTTATGGTTGCAATTATAGTTATAATACTATATTCCAGATGTTGCCAGGCAAAATAGAGGATCATGGAAGTTTGATACCATATATCTTCCTCACTCCACATATCTGCTCACCTCTCAAAATAAAATACAAAAATAAAACCAATTACCTGCTGATATTGTTAAATCCAAAATGAAAAGTGGTTAAAATGATCACCTAGTAAACCCAGTAAACCAATTCTTACAATGGTTATTCATTATAAGTATGTTTTAAAGTTTCTAGGTGGGAGGAGGATTCAAGAAGTAGAGTTGAAAAATTAATCTTTCTGGATACTTTTAAGGCTTCAGCTAGAACTTGCCAAATTATAACTTACAATGATTATATTGATCAGCACTCCATTTATAAGGAATAAAAACAAATGTTAAGCATTAAATTTAAATAGAAAAATAACAAAAACAAGCCAAAAGAAATTTGTAAGAAGAATTCTGTAAAATAAACAAATTTTTAAAATATGAAAATCAAGAAATTTTTTTGACCTTTCAGTCAAAAAAAAAAGTACCATACTCTTTGCTAATACCCCTTAGCAGATATTAGGATATCTAGTATAATTGAATTTCATGCCATGCAGTACAGAATAGAAGATGAGTTACTTTGTGAAAACGGCATATTTTATTGGTCCTCAGAACACAACAGTAGAAGAGACTGTTTTTTGCTGTGTCATGTGGGGCTAAACTGAATACATTGTGTGGTAAAGTAAAAATCTATATTTTTATCATTTGTGGTTCCTTCAAACACTTACCTTGATTTCCTCTGAGATGGCTATTATTTTCTGATTGGGCCTAAATAAAAAAAAATTGCTGCTTCTATTTTGTGAAAATAAGAATGTACACAAAAATTGAGGTGTTGGAAGATCATTTCTTAGGATCTCCCAGTTACGTTATCTTAAGGCAAAAGCCAGAATAAGTAAGAAAATTCATAGAACATAACTTTTAATTTTCTGTAAAACATGGAGAAAATCAATCCTCCAAGTAAACAGGATTTAGAGGCTTGAGGAAGAAAAAGTGTGGATAAGCTGTTCAAGAAATTGAGATTAGTAACAACCACAGATGTATGAATTATGGTAATTAGAAAGGATGAATGTTCTTGATGTGGAATGAGCAGTGATGAGAAGACAAAGAAACTTAATCATGAGTTTGGGAAACCTGTAGGCAGTAGTAATTGCCAGCATTTATTGAACGTGCAATCTACATGAAGCAGTGTACTAAGGGCTTAACATATATCACCTAACCTATTCTTCATAATAAACCATTGCAGAGGTATCAAGATGATATAAGAATTTTAGCAGAGTTCAGTTACATGCAATTTGTCATTGGCATAGCTTGGACTCAAACAGCTCTGTCCATCTTCAAAGTTCATCATCATAACAACGGCATCTCCTGTTTAGCTCTCTGGTGTGACACACCAAAAATAAGGCATGAGAAATGGAAGTGTCTGAATATGAAATTGAAATGGTGAAAAAGAAGTTGAGTGGAAGGGTATGAACTAAAAAAATGACTCATGGATTAGTTGTCAGTATGAATCAGTAGACAAATACATTTTGGGCACCAACGATTCATGACTCAGATTAAGATTTTGAAGGATTTCGGAGTCATAAAGCATCCTTAAAAAACAATGTGTAGGAGCAAGGTCATAAAAGTGACAGATGAAGCAAGGCATTGCCCATATAAAACCAAAAAGTTAAGGAACTGGTACAAATTGTTCCTCTGTGTTTTTTGGCTAGATATGTTGAACACTTCTTGGTCAGTTTGGTATTTCGACACTTTCGTATGTTTGGTTTTTCCCCCCAATTTCTTGATTTTCATATTTTAAAAATTTATTTATTTTACAGAATTCTTCTTACAAATTTCTTTTGGCTTGTTTTTGTTATTTTTCTATTTAAATTTAATGCTTAACATTTGTTTTTATTCCTTATAAATGGAGTGCTGATCAATATAATCATTGTAAGTTATAATTTGGCAAGTTCTAGATGAAGCCTTAAAAGTATCCAGAATGATTAATTTTTCAACTCTACTTCTTGAATCCTCCTCCCACCTAGAAATAAGCATAGAAGCCTGAAAATATTTAGCTTTAAATATATTTGCCACGCCATTTATAATATTAAGTTTTAGCAAACTGCTTCATTGTTCAATAGGAGATTGATTAAAGAAGCAAATAATATCCATGCCTTTACAAGCAGATTTCTCATTCAAAAAGTGTCAGCCCTCCCAAAGTGAAGCCTTGGTTGTTCTCAAGACCTCACTTGATTATCTTCTCCTTTTAAAAAATTTCCTAATTCTTTCAGGTGCATTTAGTTGACTTCTCTTCTATACATCTCACTCTGTCCAAATACTGACATTCTGTGTAGTATCTCTTCCTCTGCCTGCCTATTTTCCCTAGATTATAAGGTCATCAATACAAGAATCATGTCTCACTCATCTTCTTACCACCTTACCTACTAAAGTACCTAGCATGTGCTTGTGGTCAAAAATTATTTGGTGAATGATTGAGTGAAAGACTGAGTTTTGACTGAGCTAACATTTCTGATGACATTGAGCAAAAGCATAACAATATAGTATCAAAATAAAAATATTTTAATAACACTTTTACTTTGGTCAGAAAATTGTTGATGGTCTTTTCATAACTTTTTTTTTAACTTTTGAAAAGTTAAAAAACAAATTGACCATAGAGAAGAAAATATAAATTTCTTATCATTCTATAATACTTCTGGATTCATTTCCTTCCCTTCTATCTTTCTAAATAAAACAAGTAATTAGACATAGATTAGAAGGACAGATAGATAAATAGATAGATGTTGGGTAGATATAGACAGATAAAAATGAATGCATAAATACATACAAATAGACCCTTTTTTCTATGTTTGAGTGATTCTTAAAATATCTATGAAACATTCCAAGATTTTTTGGTCATCCTGTTAGCATTTGCAAATGCATATTTCATTTGAAAATATTTACAAATATCTTTTTTTTTATTTTACATTTCAAAGAACTTGCAGTGTAGAAATGTTTTCACAGTGTAGAAATTTTCTCACTGTTTATCTAAGGGAAAAAAATTTAGAAATGTAGTTTGGATGACTAAAGCACATGTTAGCAGTGTTCCAACTTCATCTATAATCAGCTATTTAGTTCCATAGGCCTCATTTCTTGTAAAATATTAGAGTTACCTAGATTTCAATAGTAAGCTACATAAAAAATGAGTAGTTTAGAGGTTGTTGGCAAGACTACACATGTTAGGATGCACCAATTTGTGGATTAGGTATTACACTAAAATTTAACCCGAGAGTCCTTGGAGATCCTGTCTATACTTTGGTTTATAGAGTAACTAATGTCAAAAGGTAAAATAACCAAAATCCTCACCAAGATCTCCATAAATGCAATGTGATTTAGATTCTCAGGCTTCCTAGTGCCTTCAAATACAATACCCACAAAGGGTATTAGCAGTTTTACTTGGTACAGACCAAACATTAAAAAAAAAAAAAAACCTATGTTCTTACTCATTGCAGAAAGAAAGTCAAATATACAAAGTATTTTTGATAACTGTATTATTTTATTTAAAAACTGGCAAAGGAAGCCAGGGAGGGAATTGTGATTTCAACTGACATAAAGGGCGACAGAAAGCAAATCGTAGAAACCAACATCTTGTTTCTAGGTCAGAACTGCACAGAGGACTTGTAAAACAAAACAATAACAGGAGTCTTGGGCACAGTCTGGATTTACTATCTGAGTAGAGGATTTTGAAGTCCACATTCTAATGATTCTAAAAACAGCTGATTCTTACACATGTTTAACCTGTAAGAAACAGTGAACCAAGAAATGTTTACCTTTGACCAAAATGAAGATTAGAAGAATTGTCTGTATTGGAGATAGGACCAATGACTTTTTTAAAAAAATTTGTTGAATTTGAGATATACTTTGGAAATTCAAGTTCAGGCTCTCAGAAAGCATATAGAGATACACTCACAGGTCTTAGGAAACAACACTGAGTTTAAGACAAATTTTGGAATCAGAAAACCTGTTTATCACATCAATTGTAACTGAAGCCTTGGGCACATGTGCACTTACTATATAAAATGCCAAGAATGAGGAAAGATGAGAACTAGGGACCAAATCAGAAATTAGGAATAAAACATGAGTAATGCAAAGCAGCTGTGAAGTTCCCAGCAACAAGCAAGCCCCTGAGGGGTGTTGAAAGGCAGCTATAGATGTACTTTTTCTGCACTTTGTGAGGACAGAACAATTCTGATTTGAAGAGCACTACAGACAGAAGCAAGGAGTTACATGATTTCTAAACAACATCATGAGTTCTTCCAAACAAAAATACAGGACTCATAGTTGAATTCAAATATTAGATAAACTGTTATTATGGTTACTATTATTTTAGTACTGATATGCCCCAAATATGGTATGGGATATACTTATACTAGAAAAATATGGTTTGTCTGAAATTCAATTTTAACTGGCTGCCCTTTAGAATATCTGGAAACCCAACTCTGAATCCTCTTTATCTTTAACCCCCACACTAACTGTGGCTAAAATAATGGGTCCTGTGTTCAAACTTCAAAATAATTCGGCAGAGCAGTCATTAGATAAATTGATTTGTGATTAACTGACAAATTCTCTTGCAAAAAAATCATAACCTTTAGAAAAGAGCTTTTTAAAATATTCTTATTGCCCAACATTTGAAAAAAAAATACTTTCATACTCATATTTGTAATATAATTGTAAAGTGAACTTATGTCTAAGATGGTTTAAATTAACAGGAAAAAAATTCAACATTTAACAAAAAAAATTAACAAATTTTTTAAAAGAAAAATCTCAGAAATAGCAAAAAAAATGTTATTTTAAAATTTTCTTTCTGAAAAGACTCTAGAAATAACAGAGAGTTTCTGGCAGTGAGCCAGACAGCATGAGGGATTCAGGAGAGACTACTCAGATAACAAGGTACAATTCAAGAGCAAATCTTTTGTCAAAATCTCTACTGAACTTGCCACAGAGATGGAATCCCTAGGTCAGCTCAGGCGGAATCCAAATGATGGGAATGTAGACATCCCAGACACAGAATGGATCTCTTTCATTTCACATACAAACACTTCTAGGGTTTATGACCATGCTTCATATTGAATCTCTATTTTCAAGTCTAACTTTCACAGAAGAAGAAACAAAAAATTGACAGTAGACTAAAACAGGAACCTAACCCTGATATTAATACCAGTCCCTTTAAGTCACGTGTGTGGTGGCTTCTGCACTACCGAGATTCTCCTTCAGAGATAAAGACCTTTTCCCCAGCATGCTTACAGAAGCATGCCTCAGCTGTCAGTCCTGCCTGGGGACTGTCTCCGATGAAGAAAACTGCTTGGATCAAGGTGGCTTCTATTTCCAGGTGCCTTCTCCTGCCAATTATCAGTTTCCTAGAACCAAATCAAGACAATGCTTGGTCCATCTCAGCTTTCACAAGCACTAATGGGACCTTTGTTGAGACTTCCCAGAGCAACAGCATCAGATCAGCATTTCTCCCTCAAATAAATTTTGCTTGTCTTCTCCCTTCACAGGAGTATTTCCTAATACATGTCCTGCATGCTAACCTCTACCTGTGTGTACTGCAGAAAACCCAACCTCTCTGAAGGAAACAGGACAATTTGTATATAATTTGGAGATGCATGAAAACTGATCAAAAGAACAAAATGCATGACGAAGACTAAAGACTCTCACTAATTGGCTAGATATTTTTCATTGGCATGCAAGAGAAGATATATTGAGAGCTCATATCTGCTCTAGTTTGGATATACATAAAGGTCCATGTGTTAAAGGCTTGATTGCCAGCCTGTTGTGCTCTTGGGAGGTGCTAGAATCTTCAGGACGTGGGGCCTAGGTGAAGGAATTTAGATCATTGGGGGAGTGCCCTTGAGTGCTTTTCTTTATATTTATATTATTTATACTGTATTCTTTGCAAATTTATTCATAAACATAATTTTCATTATTATTATCACTAAAGTGGTTTTTCCTTTTCTGTTACTATTAGGGATTATTAGTACAAATAAAGCTCTTGATTTTTTTGGGGGGGGGATTAATCTTGTATCCATTTTTTTCCACAAAATTCCTTTGATTATTTTTGATAAGTTTTGCTAGATTGGTTGGGAATTTTGTGTGAATAATTATATCATAAAGAAGAAAGAAGGAGGACATGAGAGACAGAGAAAGACTTAGGAAAAGTGGGAAGGAGGAGAGAGGAAGAGACACAATTTGACACAATTTGAACACTTCTTGTTTATATTGTTTCATACACTAAAAACCATACTGAATAACATTAGTGATAGTATTTATGTCCTTTTTCTGACTTATGAAATTAGTTCATCTTCTTAGAATAATAATTGCTATGGAAATTTTTATAAAAATTAAATTTTATATTTCAGGAGTTATTTTTCTTAAGGGTGTTATTAAGAATGGTTTCTGATTGCAATTAATACCTTGTGACTATTTTTGTCATGATCATATATTTTTCTTTGTAATATTTTGATTGAAATGACTATTAAGCTTTATCTTGATAAGTACATTTCTGAAATAAACCCTGCTTGATCACAGTGTTCTGATACAGAACATACTCTTCTTGCATACATTTAATTAGAATTTTTACATCTACATTCATGAGTAAGTTAAACTATAGTTTTTGTTTTTCTACTATTATTCACGCTTTCATATTGTTTTTTATTAAAAAAATCATCTTCTATTTCCTATATGTTCTTATTCTAAATGAGACAAATTATGTGATAACATCTGAAAAGTAGCTTTGTTTGCAAGAAACATTTATGACATTTGATTAGGGTAAAAATAATTACAAGACTGCCTTTCTAGTATGTCAAGTCTCTCTTCATTTTATCTTCACTTTACTGAACATATATTTGTGTTTTATTCATTATTTATTATTTAGATATGCTCTTCAACCAAAACACAACAAAACAAAATACCCACCTTATGTGAAGAATGTGTGCAGATCTTTGATCCAGTTGTGTTTTTTGTTGTTGTTGTTTTGGTGCCAAAGGATAGAACCCAGGGGCCCTCTATCACTGAGTCACATCACAAGACACTTTGTGATTTTTTTTATTTTGAGACAGTGTCTCACCAAGTTGCTTAGGGCCTCACTAAGTTATTGAGGCTGACTATGAACTCACAATCCTCCTGCCTTAGCCACCTAAGTGGGATTACAGGTGTGCATCACCAGATCCGGTTCTTGACCAATGTTCTTGCAACAGTGATGTCTGCTTGTGAATATTTGGATGTTCTTACAGATGCTGAAAAAGGGAAGTCTAGAATTGCACACATTTCCATGATAATGCCAGGAAGTTCACATTATCAACCTGAAAACACCTAGTGATTTACCAAACTCAGTGCAGGACTCATAGGAAACACAAGCTTAATATGTTCAAACACCACACTCTGGTAGTTCTCTATTTGTTTGTTTGTTTGTTTTCCTTCATTCTTTTGTTCCTGATAGAAACCTGAAAATCATTCTTAATTCCTCCTCCTTTATCTTTCACAACCAATTCCCAAGTCCCCTCTATATTGCTTCTCACTTGTTTTATCTTTCTCTATTTGTCTTCATATCCAGCATTACCTCTTCAACTCACATTTCCATAATCTTTTGTATGAAGAAAAATCTAATTACTCCTCCCATGTATTATCTATAGATCATATTTATAAATTCATGTTCTCCCCTCTGAATTAATTCCATCTAAAATTGATCAAACTAATGTGGCCTCAAATCAGGTGCATTTTATAATCCTTGAGGTGTCATTAGCATTATCAATTCCGCTCTCCCCTTGACCTTGGGGTTCTAGTCACAATGATGTTTTCTCAATTCCTATGTATGCTTGCGAATTTAGTATGATCCAGCCACCTAATTCTTATCACCACAATTTCTAATTATGTATATTTCATTCTTATTTATTTATGTATTTATGGTACTGGGGATTGGACCCAGGGATGCTTTACCACTGAACTACCTGCCCTCTATAATGGGAGAAAAGAATTTTATTTCAAATTTCTAAGTAAAATTTGGCATCTTTTCAATGAGAGACAATGCTCTACTTCTTTCAATAGAATCTGTTTCAGTTAAAAATAAGTTACTTTTTTTTAAACTTAGAAAATACTAATTGCTATCTAAAAATTGTGTTGGAGAGGATCACAACCTGGCTCCTCTGATTTGATTCTTTTTTTTTTTTTAGTAGAAATTACTGAATGTTTTTGAATGCCCTTGGCTGTGATGAACTGGCTCGCTTTTATATCTCAAGAACTAAGATTGAAGAAAATTTATAGATAGAGACGACCTTATCGTGCTTAGAGAAAAGAGAACACTACTATATTAAAAGTGGCACCTTTCAAAAAAGAGCAGATTCACACTCGTTCCAGTCTGAAAATGTTACTATTATATGTGAGAAGGAGATAAGAACAAAAGGCAGTTAACATTTTAAGGCAACAGCATGCAGAAGGAACTTCTTCAAAGACAAGATTTCAGTTCCTTTTCTGATACTTGTTAACCATGGAGACATGGGCAGGTTCACTTAAATACTCTGACATCTGTTTTATTTCTTGGGAAAAAAAACGAGAGTAGTAATATATGCCCTACCAACTACTTGCAGTTCCTGCAAAGATAAAAAGAGATAATGGAATGGAGATACTCTCATAACCTCTAAGATTGGAATATCGAGGTAATGTATTATTATGCATACTTCAGAATGATCTACCAAGATAGAAAAGGAGTTAACGGAGGGTACATGACCCCCCTACAATTCTGAAATTATTTGACTAAAATTCATCTGCCTTCACCATTGTTCAAAATCTTGAAGAGTGAAGATGGGGTTATTGTTATTTCATTGGAACTTGAATACAGAATTAAATCTTGAATTCTTAGACTTTTTAAAATGTAACTCCCCCTTCTTAACACTCATGGTTTTACAAACTTGCAGAAGTTAGAGTGTTTAGACTAATAAGAAAAGATACAATATAAATTAGATTAACTGCCTGTGTATAGCAGTAGTTAATCTTTAGCTGCTTCTAAATCCTAAGGATTTTATCCAGTGTTTCAAATCTAAATGTTTTTATGGCTTTCTATTTTGCATTAAGTCTGTGATCTGGTTTCAGTTATTTATTTATTTATTTATTTACCAATGGATATCCAATTACATCAGTTATTTGAGAAACAATCATTTCTCCATTTTTGCACTTTTGAAAAGTCAGCTAGATAAATTTCTCTGGGTCCATCTTTGGGCCTTTCTGTGTCAGCCTCTCAACCAATACTGTGTAGTCTTGAATACTGTAACTATACATTCATCCTACTTAATTCTTTTCTAAAATTGTTTTAGCTATTCCAATTCCTTTGTTTTTCCATACAAATTATAGGATAATCATGCATATGTTTTCAAAATATTTTGCTGGGGTTTTGATAAAAATTGAGTTAAACCTATATATCTGTTTGGGGGTAACTGACCTCATTCAATACTAGGATTTGTAGTTTATGAACAAGATCTATCTCTCCATTCATTTAGAATTCTCATTTCTTTCAACAACATGCTGTAGTTTTCAGCATATAAGCCCTATACATGTTTTGTATATTCATATCTAAATATTTACTTTTTTGAATGATTATAAATATTATATTTTTTACTTGAGAATCCATAGTTACATTGCTAGTTTATAGAAATACAATTCATTTTCATACATTTATTTTGTATCTTATGACAGTTGAACTCACTTGTTAGTTCTTAAGAACGATATTGTATGTTTTCGGGGTTTCTACATAGGCAATATTGGCACCTGCAAATTTGGAAAGTTTTACAAAAAATTCCTTCTTTTCAAACTAGAACACATTTAATTTTATTTTCATGTCTTAATTCACTGAATAGATATTCCAGTATTATGTATTTAAGAGCTTTGAATAGGCCTCCTATTTTTCAAATGTCTTGTTCATCGTTTAGTTTATGAATAATTGATCTGGAGCATATAAATAATATGGCTTTGAAGAATGCATGGGTGCAGATATGCTATGGATCTGAATTGTTCCCCACAAAATAATGTATTGCAGATTGAGTCCCCAGTGCAGCAATGTCCCAAGGTGTTTCTGAGGTGGGAATATGGAGAAGAAATTGGATCATGAAGAGACTAACTTCATTACTTGAATGATCTATTTCACGAATTAATAGTTCAAATGGACAAATGGAAGGTGGTGGAAACTGTAAGAAGAAGGACACTTTAAATTGCTTTCTTTCTAACTCAAATATGTAGTTATTGTTGAAATCCTCTCAATTGTATCAAGATTGTCTCCTTGTTTACATTTTATCTCAGTCTTAATAAATCTCATATTTTGCACATGCACACACACACACACACATAAACACACACATTTAAACTCATCGATCATTATTAAGGAACTCCAGTGCTCAATTTTTCTTATTCTTTGGACTGACACATATGAAAATTGCATCTAATTCAAAATATGAAAGCAGGAATGTTGGTGACTAGAAAGTGCTAACTTCCCAAATTCATTATGATCAAGGAATTCAAATACTATTATTAATATATTCAAAGATTTATATTAATGCATATTAATTCTATTATTGTTATTAGTTATTTTATCAGCATTACATGGTGAGGACACTGGAAATACCAGTTAATATCACTGCAGCAAGCTGCATTTATCTTACCAGCAATATAAATTCTGGGATGATAGAACTGGCTAGAGCTGTAATCATTGTTTGCATAGTTTTCAAATATGTACTCCTCTGCCAAAATGCCTTGTTGTTTAGCTGTTGGTCTCCCCCTTTGGATTTGGCATAGGGAAGATTCTGATGAATGTTACAGAGCATACCTTAGCAAATAAGTCGGAAATGAAACAATGAATTTGAATGGCGCTAGGGACAAAGTAGAAAATATTTCTGAGATAACGAATGACAGTTTGATCTTGAGAAGTTAAGAAACAGGCTTTAAATAATAAGAAGGTCCTGGGTCTTTACATCAGGGACACAGCATCAACAAAAGAATTTTCTTTCTTGCTTCCTTTCAAATTTTTTGTTTTGCATAGACATAAAAGGATATCTTTTCACCTTAAACTTCTAGGATTATATAACTAAAATCATATTTCTTTAAAATTATATTTTCTGGGGGCTGGAGATATAGGTCAATGGTAAAGCATTTGACTAGCATGCATGAGATCCTGCATTCAATCCCCAGTACCACCAAAATTTTAAAAATACACTTAATTTATCTAAAAGATTAAAAAATAAAATTAGGTTTCTGAAACTTGTTATTTTAGCAAATTCATAACATTGCTATTAATAAATTTAATATTTGAAATCTGTCTTTTAAATTTGTGTCCGCCCCCCCTCCTGGAATACATTTTTCAGGTAGCTAGATTACATTAAATTAAATAACATTAAATTCTCATAATTTCATGAACTATTAGAATTCTCCTCATCATTTATCATTGCATGATTATTCATTTTTTAAATTAGATCAAAAATAATGTTTAGCCGGCACAATTGAATCACCTTTCTTTTTCTCAAAGATTCTCTTTAAACACATTTTATTTATAAGTTGCCTAAATAAGATTTAATGTTCATTTATGCTCTGCTCCATAGCTTTGATGCATGCTGCTGCTAAATTAAAAAAAAAGAATTTTTTTTATCAAAATCCATATTGAACAACACCTAAATAAATACATATAATGACTGTGCTAAATTGTTTTATTTATTCAATTATTAGACATTTAGAGCTCATCAGAAAATGCCTGTTTGTATGTCCCTTTTCTGTCCTCCTCATATATTAGGATTTTACCTCCCCGGAGTTCCAGAATGAGTAAGGGGAGCAAGCACATCAGGTGGTGAGTTGCAAGAAGAGTCATGACGCTGGGCATGTCAGGGCCAGCTCCAGCAAAGCATAGTTAGCAATATGCATATGGTTTTAGAAGACACTTATTGGTTATATCTGTGGCAGCTCATTTCAGGAGCATCAAAAAGGCAACACAGAGCTCCCCATATCTTATAAATAACAGAAGTATCATAAATTCTGTTGTAGTTACCTTTTACTACATAACACATTTCCCTAAAAATATTGCATAAAGCAACAAGAATCTTTTAAGTAATCATCTTTTATCTCTCATAGATCCTGTGAGTCAAGAATTCCTCTTGGGAGGCTCTGGCTCAATGTATTTTATGAGGGTTCAGTCAGAGAATTGTTAGGTCTATAGTCCTCTGAAGCCCCAGTAAAGCTATAAGGATTGCTTCCAAGGCAGTTCCCTCATGGCCAGTGAGCTGATTCTGACCTTTGGACAGGTGCCTCAGCTCCTGTGCCCAGGGGCTCTTCCAAATGGCTACTTGACTATCTTTGCAGTATATCTTGACTTCTCTCCCCCCTATGTGTGATCCAAGAGACCAAGCAACAAACAGTCATATCTTGCATGATCTTGCTTCAGATGTCACATGGGTCACCTCAACCACTTCTGGTTCTTAGTGGGAGTAACTGCATAAAAGTTTAAATATCTACAGTAAGGATATTATCGTATAGGAAATACACTGTAGATAGATCTTGTAGAGATATGTACCTTCTCAGAGGGTACATATTTAAGGTTTTGATATACTTCAAAATTTTTTATATAAATTTAAGTTTTCAATCAGTAAAATGTAGCACTGTCTACAGGGCTAAAAATTCCTACCATGTACACTCTTCTCCACAGGTTAGAGGTAACATATCTTTAAATGTATATTCTTCCCATCCATTTACTCCCAAGAGGAAAAAAAAAGAAGCATATAAAAATTTTCCCTTAAAAATGTTAGTGTATAGTGATCTGAAACAAATACTTATATTTTATTTAGAAAGGTAATCTGACAACATTACAGGCAGTTTACAGAAATCCGAAAAGTTCTTCATTCATAATGCTATGCATGCAATACACTCTCCAATTTTGCATTTGAAGTATGTGCTTATATGCATAAATACATTATTTACATGGTCAGAGTGATTTTATATTCTAACTTTTTAGTTAGCTTTTACTTAATATTTTATGTTCCATGATTTGTATTATACTTGTTGCCTAAATCTCAAGTGGTCATGAAAAAGTTTGTTATAGCCATATTAAAGGGATACTTGTGCTGATTTCAATTATTAATCAATGGGAATTCATATGACCACCAAACTCTCACTGGTTTCTTCCATAACATAGAATTCTAATGTGTAACAGTTATACAGACTTACTTGTAGTACATTTAAGTATATAAACTAAGAGACAGTACCCTGATCATGTTGTAATATAATATTCTCAAATTGTTACTCCTTAATAAGCTACCAGTTGCTGAGAAATTCATGATATATGGCAATGTTTGCTAAATAGTGTTCATAAATATTTTTATGCAAACAAGAATTTAAATCCTATATAGATTCTTAATTTGCTGAATGATACACACAAAGGATTCTTAAATTAATTGAGAAGACAAACAGCACATGGTAGAGACAAATTACAGAGACAAGAGACTATCTCAGCAGCAAAATAATGTAATAATGAAGAAAACTCCCAATTTGATCTAATTTGGAGTCCAGAAAAACTTGAGGAATGTCTAAGAATTAATATTTTTATTTATCAGAGTGAAAGGAGACAAAGTGAAGGAAAACAAAATGTAAATGAGAATTTTTTTTCCAAAGTATTATTGTAACCAGTTTCTTAATACTGGAAAGATTATAAAGTCAAACTTAACATTATAACATTTTATGTTTTTTACGCATGCATGTAAAGAAGAAAAGATGATTTGAGGCTTCATATTTAAGATTTTTTAAATGGTGTTTAAATTAAAATACAAATGAATAATTGTCAAAAATGTCAAACTTGAAAGTTAGATGTTGAAATTATCATGATGCATTTATTATCATTATTGGTTTATGTGCTTTTCTTTCTCCATTAACCTGAGAATTCCATCAGAAAGTGATTCATCTGTTATTCTTGTCACCAAGTACACTGTCCGGTACATAAACACTTAAGAAATGCTTGCTAAATTAATTTTTTAATTGTCTCATAATTTGCAAGGAAGTAGAGAGTCTCAGGTGACTAAAGATAAAATTTGTCTCTCTTTCCTAAATTCCAATTTTGTTCTGTTAATTTCAAAATATTGCATGTTCTGACTTTGGTGTTGACAGGTATGTTTCCTTCTATAAATGTTTTTTTTAGTATTATTTCTAATAATTACATTAAAAGAAAGTATATTAAGTCTAAATTTCCTGAGAATCCATGAACACACACACACACACACACACACACACACACACACACACACGGATATTAGGAACTTACACCAAAACAGAATGAAAACCACCCTCACCCCATACCTTCCACCTCATCCTGACATCAACCTCTTAAATATTCTTGCATTCTTAGTTTTTGAGATGATTATTTCCACTTCTGTAAATTTCCAGTTTTGTTAACTTTATACTACATTTATTAATTTGCAATCAAGAAAGATTGAGAATTACTACAAAACTATTTTGGAGTTACATATTATCTGTAGTTGTTCTATTAATTACCTTTGAAACTTTTTAACTGCTAGATGTAAACTTTTATTTGCTGTTTCTTTGGCTTTCTTATCTTGACTCCTTGTTGGGAGAGAAAGTTCTTGTGTTTCTCATACTGCATCCTATTGGTTATAGCAAGAGAGTCAAGCCTGGGTTGCTCTTTGTCAGGGTGTTACTCACAATGAGCATCCTTGTTCATTGTTTCGCTAAATTCAGTGTTTCCCCAAGGAGAAGTCCTGCTTAAGGACTATTAAGCAGACTCACCAAGGGCTGTGTTCCTTGATGATAACCCAAACCAACTGTCTATGTAGCATCCTGCCAGCTCCATTGGGATGGCTCATTTTGAGTGTCAGCTTGACTGGATTAAGGGGTTCTCAGATAGCTGAGAATAGTAAAATATTATTTACTTTCTGTGGTTCAGAGGTGCTAAAATTGTACCTTTTCTGCTGATAGTTAAATCCAGGTGGTTTTGCTTTCCATTGGTAGAATGTCTAAGCTGCCTGAGGTGTGTCTGTAGGCTGCTTCCAGAGGAGACTGGTATGTGAGTCAGTAGATTATGGGGAGAGTACATACCCCCAATGTGGGAAGACACCATTCAATGGTCTGAGGGTCAGCATGGAACAAAATTAAAAGCATCAAATTTTTATCATTGGTCTTCTAGAGCTAGAACACCCTTCTTCTCCCACACTTGGATGTCAGAATACCAGGTTCTTTTGGACTCCAGAACTCATACCAGTGCTCCCCATATTCTCAAGCCCATGGCCTTAGATGGAAGGTTACATCATTGATTTTCTTGGTTTGAGGACTTTGGATTTGAACTGAGCCATGCTAACAGATTTCCTGATGTTCTTGGAGGCCAGTCATGAAACTTATCAGCCTCCATAATTATATGAGCCAATTTCCCCAGTAAATCTCTTTTCATTATCTCTCCATACATATCCTAAGTATTCTATTTGCATTCTGACTCTCTGGAGAATCCTGACTAAACCTTCCATCCATGATACACTTGGCAGAAATGCAAGCAGACCCAGAAGCAATGCTCACACTGCTAGCTATGTTGTATGTATTAAATCTTTTGTCTCTGGTCCAGGAGCCTTGAGTCTTCTGCCTGTGACTGTGAGACAACAACAATCCCCCTTAGCATGTAAATAGGGTAAAACCTAATTACAAACCCAACATTCCCATCAATTTATGATGATCTAAGATATGACTCATCTCCCTGTTCTTTCCTCAGCTGCCTTCAATTCATAACCAACCCCCAGGCACACATCCCATCCCAGTCAGATATGCTCTGGTTTTCATATTATCAAGATTTTTAATATTCACTTCCCATTCTAACATTTTACACTTATTGTGCTTTGTCTTGAAATGATTGAATAATCTAAAATTCAATCAACAGTTTATGTTACGAGGATACATTAAGTGTTCTAGAATTTTTCAATGTCCCATTCCCTAAACCACCCTAAGGAGACTGTGAATCATATGAAGACCCCCTCTACTATGTGAAACTGTGTCCCTCCTCCAAGGGAAATCTGTTATTTCCCTATTTTCATCCATGTTCTATGTTCTCTCTTTCTGGTTGATTCTTAGATGACTATTCACCTTTTTTTAGCTTCCTGATGTTTGCGCTACATTCTTATGTAGATTTACTTATATTTACTTATACTCTTACAGATTTGCTTATATTCCATGGTCTTCACTGAATTTAATATTTATTATAACATTATTTTTCACCCATAGCAACTCTTTCTTGCTATAATTATAGCCATTTGTTTCATTCATCCTACTTCCAAAATTCTTTCTTTTTCTTGCAGGGTAATTTTCATTTTATTCTTTAAATCCTTCTCCTTTACATTGGCCTCTTCCTGTTACAACTGTGATTGGGGTGTGCTGTGGTATGCCACACAAACTCTATTTTCAGGACTGATGGATTAATTCCGGCTGCTGGGATGAGTCACTGACCACTGGGATGGCCACTGACCACTCTCAGGTCTCTGGGCACTATTTGAATTGTTTCAGCTGGAGGTTTCATCAGCCAAGGTCACATGCTTCACTGAGGACCAAGTCTTCCACACATGAGCTTCTGGGCAACATTTATTGTAGGGAGCCACTCTGAATGACCCACGCCCTCCAGTCCTGAAGCAAGAGGCTCTGACCAATCACTACATTTCCTGGTGACTTGGGCATTGTCCCAAATGGGAAAGTAAAAGGCGTGTCTTCAGATGTAGGTGTCACCTCTGGGATTGCGTTACCCTCACCTGTCCTTTGTAACCCTGTCCCTTCTGGCCTTTTTTGAATAGAACTTTCTTAAAAGCAAGAGTCCCCCCAGTAAAAGCCCACTTCCAAACGTGCTTGCTCTCTCTCACAGCCTCTTGTGACTTTCTCTGGCCCTCCCTTTTGGGGAGCCTGAGGCCAAGAGTACAGAAGCTATCCTGAAGCTTGTTTAAAAGTAAAGTGTGTCTGCGTTTTATTTGGTATCCCTGGAAATTCACATAAGTGACCTTAAGTTCAGCTACCCACGCAGGTCGGGGGCAACAATTTACCATCCAAGCCATAATAAGATGTGTCAACTCTCTGATGCCATAATAAGATGTGTCAACTCTCTAGAGTGCAGTAATCCCTATGGATGCCTTAGCTCTCCCCAAATTACTTTTAGATAAAAGCCATTGCTTTTTCCTTTATGGGCTGCCTGGTGGTTAAGTCCTTGGAATACAGAGGAATCAATATTTCTATAATAAAGAACTTTGATAATTTCCTTCATTTCTACTCAATATCTCTTTTTCTACCATAATTATTTCATAAGAGTTTTCCATGTTTTTAATAATGGCTCAGTTCTCCTTGCTCCCTGAGTCCACTCTAGAATCTAGTATATAATCTAGTGCCTTCTCTCCATTTTATTGAGTAACATTCTCCTATCCTCCAACTTCCAGAAACATGTTGAAATACCAATTTCTAAAATAATGTCCCCTTAAAATTATCTTCCTTGCCTTTGGTTTACATTTGTATATCTTTATTTCAGTGGGCTCTCCAAATGAATTCAAAGTGAAAAGTTCTCTGTTACCCTAAACTGAAACTTCTCACTCAGTTTGAACACAACTTTGCTTAAATGAGATTTCATCTTTTTTCTATAAATTAGATGCCATATATAGTAAATGGTCACAATATTACTCTCCAGAAAATCGGCAAAGGGGTAAATTCTTGTTTATATTTCAAATAATTAACTATGTGGCATTGGGCCAGTAGCTTCACTGAGTCTCATTTTTATTGCCCAAATTGTTTGTGCAAGGATAGCTATTTAAAATGCAGGTTATGTTCTTAAATATTTGGAATGACTCCAAATACAGAATCAGAGTAATAGTGAAAAGAATTAAGAGCAAAGTCAAAGTTTATGTTTTCTTAACTGCAGAAGACTAGAATTCTATTTCAGTTCTCATTATGGATTCCAGAATTGAGTAGCACTTAGATGCCCATAGGAGAATTTAATAGTAACAGCTTTAGTGTAGAAATTGTAATTGGCCAAATTTTCTGGGGAAATCACTCATATGTGTTGGTCCTTTAATTATCTCTTTGGTTTTCTGCTTCTCGTTTATTCATAAGCCAGTTACTGATCTATCCCTGGGAACTGGAACTTTCTCTAGTGGCATCTCTGTTTTTCATTCACGAATGAATTTATGAATTCATGTACTGTTGGTGCAGAAGAAAGGCATTCCATAAGCCTCATTTGCTCTGAATTTGGGCATCTCAAAAATGTCCTGGCCAGATTTTTTCTAACACATGCCAAGTAAGCTTATTCTAATGAGTATGAGTCATGTGTAATCTATTGAACATAGCTGGGAAACAAATTTTGTTTTAAAATGAACAAAATTGGGTCACAGGTAAGACGTGAATAACATCTGTATTGTCTTTCTTGGAATAGTTTTGTCATTTAATAATTGAACTTTCTAATACAATTCCAGTCTTTTAAATGTTAGCCATCTATGTTGGATCTGGGGTGCAAAAATAGTGCAAATTTTCTGCTCCAGTATTTTTGCTGTCAATATTAAGGCTTCAGATTGTTGTTGTGTATAGATAGGATTTTCCCATAACTAGAAACAGACGATGTTATAAAATTCCATCAGAGAGAACCCATTTATGAGCTGATAGGGACTAATAATGACCTCTAACTGTGCAACAGCATTAAGCATTTTGGACTTTCAAATTTACTTCACAGAAACATCTCTGTATAGTCATTTTAATTGAGTGTGATAAATATTTTTCTAAAATAGTCAAGTAGGAAATATGTAGAAACAGTAAATGCTTTAATTTAAGGACAGTGTAAAATATGAATTATCATAAAATTGTTGAACTGAATGAGATTTTCTGCATACCTACTTTCAAACCTCCTACCAAGAGTCTGTAATATGTCCTCAAAATAATTGTAACACCTGGCAACTTTGGCATTTAAAAGAAAATTTTATATCTAAATAGAATTTGTATTGTTATAATTTATTTAAGTTCGTTCTCAGTTAAGGCATCTGTGTAATGGAGATAATGATTTCTACTTTACAAGGTTGACATAGGCATTAAAAATGATTGTAGACATGAGGTACTCACAAAATATCTGATATAGGGTCAACATAAAATATATGTTTGCTATAGCAATATGAATTACTAGTATTATGCCAAATAAGAAGCAGGTTTTTTTCACTTTTATTTGTTTATTAAATCACCGTGACTTTTTTTGGTTATAATACTCTGGTATCTGAAACTTTTCATAAATCCTAATAATTTTAAAATACTTAATTATCTATCTAGGATTTCATACCTATAACATTCATTTAGTGTATGGTATATGCCAAAACTTACACAAAAAAATATAGAGAAGGTAATGATTAATATGTAGCTTCTTGTCCTGAAGGAATTAGGAGACTGCTATTCACATAAACACAGCCAGATGGAGAGCATCAATGGTTCTGTACCTCAGAGAAGGAAGAGGCAAAAATCCCTTAAAGTGATGAGAAAAGAAAGACGGGATTTGAGATGGGCCCTGAAGGGTATGTAAGATTTCATGAGATGGAGACAACAGGAAGGTTATTAAGGTAGAACTAAAAAGAATAAGAAAACCCATAAAATAGAATACAATTGTATTAAGGTGAAGATCTAGTGATCTAATCAAACTTGAATCCAGAAATTTCTAAAAGGAAAAAAAAAATCTCTGTCACAAGGTTAATTCTTATTATTTTAATAGAATGTATATATGTATATCATAAAACCAGCTTGAATTCCATTTATTATGCTTCTTAAGCAAATATATACTTTGAAAAATTCATAAATTAAAACAAAATCTACAAAGCCAGTGAAACTCCTATCAAGAGCATCACTGAAGTGCGATGAACAGTGTATGCATAACTAAATCACTGAGAAAATTTTTAAGTGAAAGCCTAGGTCCTTTTGGACATTTCTGCCTGTACATTACCACATTCCCTGCAAAGATCAGTTCTACCTTTATTGTGTACCAGAACAATCTGGATAACCCTGTTTGTAGTACACATGAAGATATCACAGAGCAGTCACTGATGCTATAACATTCTATGCATATTATCCAAGTTTCCAACGTCCTCTCATATTTCAAGTAGTCCCACACAGTGCCAATATAATCATAAAAACAAATGAAAATAATATAATGGGTGATCCTAAGAGTGATTACACATACGCATACATACAGAGAAAAAGCAAGACAAAGAAGCCCAGCAGCCATCAGCTGGGAGTTGACCTGGCTTTCACAGGGGACCACGGCTCTTTCTATTAAACAGAAACAGTTTTACAGAGCACCACCGTCATAAAAGACAATCTGTAAACATGGTGGAACAAGGCAAAAATGAGACCATTTTATAATCATGTGTGAGCGCAGATTAAACAAGACAGAGGTATGCAGATAAACCTCCAAAAACTGATCCCACGTGATTTTCTTACACCTAGAGTCAGAGACTACATCTTCCTTGCACAATAGAGATTCATTCCTCTCCATGTTCCTTTCACATCCCAGATGAAACTTAAGACATCAAGTCACAGAACTGTCCACATATTCTAGAAGCATCCAATCCAAAGCTTCGATATACCTTACTCAAAATTCCAACACAGATCTATGTCTATAATTAGCCCATCTAAATGTCCCTTTACCAGTCTCCATGTTGTATGGTCTCTCTTATTGTAAGAAACACCAATAAACACAATTTTGTTGATAGTTGTGTTTTTTCCTAGTTATTTTTAGCTAGTATGAATTACATAGATAGATAGATACAGATAGATAGAGAGATAGATGTAAATATCCACATGTATAGATATCCGTCTGTAGATAAGGAGACAGGTAAGCTAAACATACACACATATAAAAACATACATGCATAATTACCTATATACAAATGTAAATAAATATATATATAAATATACATATGTATATATGTTTTCATGCAAAGATTGTAATTCTCTCAAAATCCCAAATAATAGAGGTCAAGAATATTAATACTTAGAGAAATTAATTGACCATCCTAACATGATGACCTGAAAGATCTGGTCAAAAACTTTACCTTGGAAAATAAAAAGCAGGCAACTCTAATACAGAAGGGGCAGAAACAAGTGTTAGAAAAATTAATGGTTTATTTAACTATTCATGCAAACTTTGTCTCCCCAATACTGTGATATAAATGTTCTATTTCTATTTCAAGTATTCATTTTGGTCACAATCCATTTCAGCTTTTTGACTATGGATGCTTCCCACACAGAGGATTAAAGTCTTTTTTTATTCAAAAGACACATGTCGATATTTTGTGAAGATATGATCTATGCAATATTTTTTCTATAACAGAAAGTGCATTACTACACTAGTATAAAAGATAAATGTAGACATAATCACCTTTCACTTCGTTATACCAAAATAAGAACAGAATTTTTAAAGAGAATTGACTCATGAAAATTATTATTTTACCTCTCTCTTCAACCAACTATTAGTCACAGGCAGTAAACGAATCCTGTCTTACCTCATGATGAAGCAATAGCAAACTATTAGCAACTCACATTCTATTTTAGGACACAATGACCCTGAGCTCTTTATTCAACTTTTTTTTCATTATCTATCATTCAGATTATCAATTGTTTTAACCATTCTATATCCAATAATGTTTTTTAAAATACTAAATTCAAACTTTAAACTCTGCTACTACATACAAGATCCAAGTAAACTTCTAAGCTAGGGAAGTGAGATGTTTAAATTTTGAAGTTATAGTAAGATAATTAATGACCAGGATCAGTGGCACACACCTGTAATCCAAGAGGCTAGACAGGCTAAGGCAGGAGGGTCCCAAGTTCAAAGCCAGCCTCAGCAACTTAGCGAGATCCTATGCCCCTTAGAGAGACCCTGTCTTAAAATAAAATATTTTAAAAAGGGGTGGGGATGCGACTCAGTGGTAGAGTGCCCCTGGTTAGGTCTCCAGTAGCAAAAAGAAAAAATAAATGTTAACACTTTGGAAAGTATATAATACCTGTAAAAACTGGTAGAGGGGCTGAGGATATAGCTCAGTTGGTAAAGTGCTTGCCTTGCTTGCACAAGACCCTAGGTTCAATCCTCAGCAACACACACACACACACACACACACACACACAAAAAAAAAAAAACTGGTAGGATTTTCAAGTGGCATAATATGGTCAATGATGGGGTGTCAGAAAATGGGATTAAGGACATGAACAGACACTCAGAAATTGAAGACTTAAAATACATTAGCAAACACCAAAAATCCATTTCACAAGAAAATAAAGACAAAACAAAATTCCAAAGGTCAGTGCTAAGACCAAGAGCCAATATTCTTATTCCAAACAGGAAATGGGCTGATGATTATTATAAGATTATTATAGTCAGAGTAGAACCAGGTAAACTCCTGTACCTCAAAAGTTCTCTGGTATTGGGCAGTAGAGACTAAGTTAAGGGTTCCAGGGGAGGAGGCATTCTGTCTAACAAGACCAACCTAACAGAAGCAATGCTACATCAGAGATTTACTTGCTCTAGTTCTTTCACAGTCATCTTTATCTTTGAGTCAGAAATGTTTTCAAAGTCTAATTTAGAGTTCAGTCTTTAAGTACATCCAAAAGATGAACTTGGTCTTGACCACTAGAAACAAGCAGTCTAGGGCAGAGATGGGCATACCTATAAAATACAATTAGGAATTTATTCAAATAGCTATTACAATTATATACACATTCAGACTTTGCTATAAAAGTATTCCCATTCAAGTGGAAACAACAGGGATTAATCTGTATAATTCAAAATTACAAGATTCACTCACATGTCTCCTAATTACAACTACCAGTTGATCTATCTGACTTCATTTCAAAGTAAGTTGTTATATTATTAACTAAGTACTAAGATCCTCTCTGTTTCATGACTTCTAATAGCAGTGACACAAATGTGGAAAAGACTAATTAGCTGAGGCATCAACATATATCTCAGAAGAATAAACTTACCGCTTCATTTTCTCAGCCATATGGCTGAGAGATCACACTAGGCATGACCTTTCCAGCAGCGAGGTCAGAATTTCATTTATAAATAGATAATTGGAAATTCATCCATCTGAGGTTCCACAGTGCTGAAGAACTAAATTTTTCAGAGAGAGCTATTTAAAGACCAGCAGGATAGGAACTATCTTCTTTCAATACCATATGAGCAGGTTTGGGGATTCTCAAATACTTAAGTAAAAATTACATTAAATTATGTGTTTATGTTTGTGTGTGTTTTTCTGTTTCTCTAGTATGAAATAAAATGAAAACTAGTGTGTAATAAAACCAATTTAAATGTTTATTATAGATATTTTAATCACAATTGCATTTCATATCAACTCACATGGCTTTTGAAATAATGCAAACATAGGGATTTTCTTCACTTATTTTTAGAAGTTCCAAAAAGTTACCTAATTCCTCAGGATTGCTGTCAATCAGGGATTCTTAATCCTGGTTACACACTAGAATCACCTTGAGGATTGCATTAAAATGTTGATGTTATGCCCTACCCTAGAGATATAGATTTAATTAGACTGAGGTAAGACCCTGGTCCTGATATTTTTCAAATGCTTCCAACTGACTCTAACATACAGTTAACTTGAAAACTGTTGTAGGTAAGTGCGGCAGACATAGATATATGCCCTACCCTAGATCTTCATCTAGGAAAGGAGCCCCTGTCCAGCTGCAAGAATAGAGATCAAGACACAGCCTTGAGCTCTCAATTCCTTCATGATGTCCCTCAGGGGATAGCTGTCACCTTGACGGAGGTCATCCCTATCCAGAGGCAGCTTACACCTGTGACCGAGAGAAGTGAGGATATTAAGGTCCAGCCATATGCTCCGGAGCTTAATCTAGTTGATGGAGAGTTTGTTAAATTTGTCTGACTTCTCCTTCTGCCCAGTTTTTCTTCCTTTCCCTGCCTTTCACACATATTGATCTCTAATAACTTTCATCTTTTTAAGATCCATTCTCAATCTTCTCTTATGGAGAACCCAATCATAAAATGTGCCCATAGATGGTAGTGCAGATGTTTTGATTTGCCTGCCCCCTCACTATTTCTCTTCATACTTAAACATGTGAACTTTTGAATTAAAATGCCTCGACTTGTATTCCACTTCTCTGTGACATTGGTACCACTTTTTGAGAAACTGGTTTATACTGTCATTTAAGTATATCAATACATATCCATACATCATACATATTCATATACCTGTAAAACTTTACTAGGGTCAGGATATAAATATCTTTCAGAAGTAGGCACTGTGTATTGCCTCACTTTGGCAGTTATCCATGTACACTGAGGAACAGACTCCAAGGTAAAGGGCTTTGTAGAAACTTGGGCTAGAGAAACACAGAGAAATTGTGACATATTAATGATTACATCTACCCTATCACAACACTTTATAGGTATGACAAATAAGTTTTAGTGCCTGAAATACAAGAGGCACAATGCTTATTAACTGGTAACTACTTAAAACTAAAGATAAAGATTTTGGAGGACTGAATTAAAATTTAATTTGTTCCTAATGAACTTCCAATAATAAGCCACTTTTGTGGCCATATTCTTAGAACATAGCATTTATTAAGTGTTAATACGTTAAAAAGGTATTTTCCAACCTTCATTACACTATAGTGAAATCACATTGAGCCTCTTAACCAGTTGCTGTGTATGATCCTACATAAAATATTTAATTTTTTTTTGCTCTTTGTCACAGCCAACATCAATTAGCTTTGTAATACAAGACATTTAAATTTGAGCTTTATGTTCCTAACTGCCTATAGCTAAGTTGAGGTTTTTAAAGGGTCACATCATTTCAAAATTGGAAGCAATTTTGAATCCCAGGGGACATTTAGAAACGTTTGGAGACATTTTTGATAGTCACAACTAGGAAGCAACAAGCTGCTGTCATCTGAGGTCAGGGATGCTGCTAAACATCCTAAAATACACAGGAAACCTGCCAGAAATAAGAGTTATATGGTCAAAAGTGTCAGCAGTGCTCAGGTTCAGAATCACTGGGTTACAATAAGGAAGAGTATATAATAATTGTGGTGTTAAGATGGAAAATATTTCTTAATGTGGTGATTTGACCCCTTCCCATATTTAATCTTTTCTTCTGTGTTTTTAGACTTGCTATGTTGATTTATATTTAGTTCTAAAATTGGTTTTTGCATACAAATTCAGATTAACCAAGTCTGACTACATGGAATTAAAAAATTAGGAAGTCAAAGCCAGCCCTTAAATAAAAATAAAAAAAAATCAATATGAAACATTAGATTTAATGCTTCAGCTTTGATAGACGAAAAAGGTAGAGAGGGGGCACATAGTAAGACCAATTATTAGAGAAAGGCATGCTCTTTTGTCATTAGAAAATGAAATAGGTCCATTGAACAAATAATCTGAAGAATAAAACACATTACATAAATCAGTAATTGTGACACATGGTACCATTCAATCCATCATAGAACCCAGTGAGATATATTAGATGTTTTTTATTAAGCAGTATTGCCATACAAAGAAGAGTAAACCAAATGGCATTTTCAAATTTGTCTCTGTGTCCAAATGCATATGGTCAGCATGCAGAGAAATTTGCCCTCATACTATGGATATTAGCATGAATTTAATCCACACTCTAATATTCTAATTTTCCATTCTTTAACTAGGCCAGGCTGAATAACAATATAATATGCAAATAAGTATATATTATCAGAAAAATTGATTGAGCCCATAGGATTAATATATTGTACCATAATAGAAACCCAAATGTCCATATTCATTAATGAACCAAATCAGCGGGACACAGTGGTGCACCGCTATAATCCCAGCAGCTTGGAAGACTGAGGCAGGAGGATCGAGAGTTCAAAGCCAGCCTCAGCAAAAGCAAGGTGCTAAGCAACTCAGTGAGACCCTGTCTCTAGATAAAATGCAAAATAGGGCTGGGGATGTGGCTCAGTGTTCAAGTGCCTGGAGTTCAATCCTGGTTAAAAAAGGAAGGAAGGAAGGAAGGAAGGAAGGAAGGAAGGAAGGAAGGAAGGAAGGAAGGAAGGAAGAGAAAAAGAACCAAATGAGTTTTATTAGACGTTGATTATTTCTGTGACTAAAAATGTTTGAATGATCATATAGTTTGAGTTAACCTTAATAGCTATCGTGCAAGTTAAGGTTAAATATGTAGTACACTTTTCTCACTATGCCCCCACACCCAACCCTCTCTGTTAAAGAAAAGGACAAAACTTGCTCTGGATTCAGACGTTATGAATGTGGAGCCTTGGGTACCCAATATGAGGCTTTTATAAATAGATTCTGTTAATTCAAATCACTTCATAGTCAAACACCTCATTTAGAGATGTCTTTTTAGAGTTCTGATTCTGGTTAGCAAACATTTATTAGAATAAACCCTGTGAAACTGCTAATCTATAGGCATAACTGTCCAATATCAATATACTCAAATAATTCAATCTATTCTCCACTTTAATAACAGCTTAATTCTGCTTCTGTCTTTGCTTTCTATACATTCAATGTAAACAGAGAAGTTATTTATTTAAAAGATGAATATTGTATGTTCTCACATTTTGGCCAGACATTTTATTTTGCCATTATAAGGAGGCATGTTGTATTAAGGATCATGGAGTATGAGAAAAGATGAGAAGAAGCCTGTTTTGTGTTTTGACATTTGCATATATAAAAGCTTCTCTGAGCTACTACAATCTACTATTTTAGACAAGATACCATGATTTATTATGTATTATCAAAAATTGGTCTAACTGAAATCTTTCATTATTCCTAATGTGAACTATATTTTACTCATTTGTACTTAGAAAATTTCAAAGATATTTTCATTTGATTCTTTCTCTGAAGGCCTATAATGGTCTTCATCTTCTACTCTGTATTACGTTGTATATTTGTATCCTGTATGTTTATTCACACACCTTTTTTCTCTATTCATAGCTATACTAAGACAGAAGAACATAGTCCTTTCATTTTTATATTGTCCTCTACTAACATATAACAAAATACAGAGTCAGTAATACTTTTAACAGTGGATGACTATGTAAAATAATTTTTCCAAAGACAAGAGAACTAAGGTTTATAGATCCTGTTGTTTGAAGGAGGTTTAAAAAAAAATGAAAGAAGTTTGATTTGTGGACTTATTTGCAGAAAACATAATGGACAAGAGTGTGAAGCAGCACCTCAGCATATGTCATTTTAAAGGGTGCTTCTATTATGGGTTATATCAGGATATTTTTAAAACTTGATGGAGAGAATGTTATATCAAGGGCAAGCTTTTCTCACTATACCCCCACCCCCAACCCAGCCTTAAAACCTGAGAGAAGAGCAATGTTAAGTTAGCAGGAAAGCTCTAAGGTAGTGCAGTACAAAGTCAAGAATTTGTCCATTGACTAAAAATTATTATTTCTCCAGGAGACATAGCAACTGTAGATGTCTCAATGACTGACAAGCTCATTAAATGAAATTAAGACAACAAAAAAATATAATAAAAGAAAATGATGGGTGCTCTTACATTTCAACCACAAACACCGCTAATGCCTTGAGGTAATTCCTTTTCTCTCATGTGTGTGCAGATAGGTGCACAGATAGCTATGAAAACTGCATAGAGAAATAGGTACAGAGAGGAAGAGTTTGAAAGTGTGATCACAGTGGAATAAAAATAAAAGAGCAAAAGAATCAGAAAAATTCTGATGCCAAAGTCAGACTATTTTCCTCCCACAAACCCATGTTTTGCTTTTCCCCAATCATACTTTAAATACATCATACGTTAAATATTCCCTTTGCTATGAAAATTTTTGAACAGTTTCAAGTTATTCTTTTTCATGTATGTAGTTGTCTATTGTTCCTAACAATAAGTTGCTTCATATACTTTACTATAGAAACTCATGGTACAGCAAATAGCATATACAAAAATTATGTTTGCATAATGATTATTTACATAATATAGATCCTTAAAAACACAGTTTTGGTAATTATTTTGAATTAATGGACTGGATTCCTTCAAATTATTACATAAATGACCACATTCTTTTCACGAAAATGATAGATACCCATTTATACTTCTAGAAATAATGACAAAATCACTATACTCTTCCCAGCATTGAACATTATTAGACTTAAAAAATATGTGTGCCAACTTGATCAATATAAAGATCTGTTTTGAGTTCTGTGATGTTAATGTCTTTGATTAGAGCTCTGTGCATTTAAGACCTCCTGCACTCCCTCTTTACATGGAAGAGAAAACAGATGTCTTTCTACACAAACCTTCAGCATCATGTCACTGGCTGTCTCAGAGCTTTCTGGAAGTTGTAATTTTTTTCTACTAGATGTACAAGTTGTGAGTCTATGTGATTCTAGGTGAGAAAAAGCAGAGAGAGAAAACAAACCATCACAGGAAAAATATCCATGCTATAAAAATATAATTGTCCCATTTGATGAATTACTTATATTACCTGATACAAGGGAAAAAAAGAACAAAATATCTTTATCTCTTCCTAGGAGATGAGACTGCTATTTTATGAAGTGGAAAATGCATGACTGGGACAGCATTTGTTTAACATCATCGTTGGAAAGGTTACTTTTAATTTTCTATGTTATGAATTTCAACTTTTCTTATCTTCACAAAATCTCCAGAGGAAAATTGAGATACTGCAGATAAGCTTTTGATCACAGGCATATTCAGCTACAAGTATGAAACCCGAACCAAAACAGCTTCAACGAAAACAGCTTTATTTTTTCTCCAATAATAAGAATTCTAGACTTCTGCAGTCACTGACACATGCTCAGCTGCTGAATGATGTAAAGCAGAAGTTGGAAAATTGCATTTCACCGCCACCAAGAGTTGTCATCTTTTCCTGCTGGATACAGTGGTTGTGTGTCCATGTGTTTTTAGCTCGTTTGTCATGTGTTTTGTCAAATAAAGTTTTATTGCAACATAACCATACCCCATCCTCCAACTATTGTGTATGAATGCTTACCATAGTATAGCAGAATAGAGTATTCGTAATCTACGGCATAGACCACAAAATGTAAAATGCATATTACCTGGACTTAAAAAAAAAAAAAGGTTGTCACCTGCTAATATAAGGTATGCAATGTATGACCTCTCTGTGGTCTCTTGTCCTTTCCTCCCAGGATTCAAGATGGCAGCTATGGGTGGCCAACAGCATCATGGAGGGGGAAAAAAAAGGAAGAGGAATGAATAGAACTAGTTACATCCGGTCTCTGTTATTGAGAAATCCAAAGACTTCCTAGAGCATCCCATCAGTTCTCTTCTTATTTCACATTACCCAGACTGTGTCATATGGTATCACCAGCATGGGAAAAGCCTTCAAAATGGGCATCTTTATTTCAAGCAAGAAGGAGTTGAAAATTTCTGATGTTCTGCTCTGTAAATAACGCCTACAATAGGCTGCTAATAATTTTAAGCCAAAAAGATCAGTGGCTATTTTATTATGGCTTCAGCTCACTTGCCTTTCCTCCTCTGCATGTAGTTATTTGAGCAACATCATTAGCAAACAAAAGAAATACCTAAAATATTTTAAGAGATGGGAATGATCATTACTGGTTTTTTTTTCAGTAATTTTCTACATTGTTAATAATTCATGTAGATATCAGCTTCCTTCTGAACAGAGCTAAAGTCCTTGGACTTTACATATTATCAAATGCAAGAAAACTGAAAGATGAAGAGAAGAAGGCAGACCACAAAAAATCTGGGGGCTCATGAAAGAACATATCAGTGAGTGTTTTAGTTTTATTTTTGCACCCTATAACTGAAGCTAGGTGCTGGAGACTTAGGAACCAGGAATAACATCAGGTATAGACAAAAAGAGTGAAAGGAAAGTCTGCTGTCTTATTCACAGAACCATAAAAAGGCAGCGAAATGCAAAAGAAAACTTAAAACAATAAATGTTCTAATTCAAATAAATATCAAAAACAGCATGGGTCTCACATCACCACCACTCACACATCATATGGCAAGAGAGAACCTGAACTTCCACTTCAATTCACTGCACATTAAAAATAAAGCCCTACAATTCCTCTGCCACGCTGGTGTCAGAGACCAGGTAAGGTTATGGGGTCTTTCATCTCAACTGAGCAATAGTGAAGGGCCAACCCTCATCATCAGCCTGAACTTCCACTCTTACTGATGAAACTGAGCTGTTCCTCCTCCTTCAGACTGGAGTGGAAATAGAGAAGCATGGCTTTAATCAACGCCCTTTGAATAAGAAGCCAATTTCAAGTAGTGTCATGGGAAGCCACAGGGGTAGCCAAATCAAGATGTCCATGCTTCTGCCAGCGTATCAGCAGAGACCCAGTGGAGATGCTGCTCAACCAGACCCATCCAGAATAACCACATACCTCCCCACCCAGAGTGTAAATGGAGACCAAGTGGGAAACCTGGACTTCCACCCTCCTGGGACAATAATGAGTAATATACTTCTCCTGCTGGAGACATGCAAAGAAAGTCTCTAGAACAGGGTCCCTCACACAGCATAATCTCCCAAATGTTCAATCAATAAATAATGGTTTGTCACACCACACACCAAGAAAATCAAAATCTGAATGCAAAAAACAATCAACAGATACCAACACCAAAGATGACACAGATCGCTGATTATTAAAAAGATACTTTTACTATACTGAGATTCCGTCTCGTTCCAGTCCAAATGGTAATTATCAAATCAAGTAACAGTAAAAATGTTGGTGAGGATGTGGGGAAAAGGGTACACTCATTCATTTTTGGTGGAACTGCAAATTGGTGCCACCACTCTAGAAAGCAGTATGGAGGTTCCTCAAAAAACTAAGAATGGAAACACCACTTGACCAAGTTATCCCACTCCTTGGGATATATCCAAAAGATTTTAAATCAGCATATCCCAGTGACACAGTGACATCAATGTTTATAGCAGCTTAATTCATAATAGCTGAGCTATGAAGCCAACCTAGATGCCCTTCAACAGATGAATGGATAAAGAAATAGTGGCATATATATATGTGTGTGTGTGTGTGTGTGTGTGTGTGTATAAATGTATATATATATATATATGTGTGTATAAATGTATATATATATATATATATATATATATCCATGTATGTGTGTATATATATATACACAAACCACTATTTCTTCATCCATATATATGTATATATGTGTATATGTATATATATATATATATATATATATATATATATACACACACACATATACACTTACATATATGAATGTGTATACACACACACACACACACACAATGGAATATTACTCAGCCATAAAAAATGATTTTTTTACATTTGTCAGTAAATGAATGGATCTGGAGACTATCATTTTAAGTGAAATAAGCCAATCCCCAAAAGCCAAAGGAAGAATGTTTTCTCTGATGTGTGGAAGCTAACCCACAATAAGCAAGAGGGGAAGGGGAAGAATAGAAGTTCAATAGATTAGACAAAAGAGAATAAAGGGAATATAAAAATAGAAAAGACAGTAGGATGAATCTGATATAACTTTCCTGTGGACGTATGTGAATAGACCACAGTGAATCCCACCATCATGTACATCCATCAGACTTGGGCACTAACTAGAATAAGATATATTCCATGTGTGTATAATTTTATCAAAATGGACTTTACTGTCATATATAGTTAAAAAGAACTAATAAAAAAACACACAAAAAAAGAAATAAAGTGATAACCTACTGATTTTAAAAAAAGGGGTGTTTTTGAAACATTCATCATAAAAGGCTTAACCCATCAAGTACAAACATGCTTGGAACAAAGAAAGATTGGACTCTCCAGAATGATATAAAAGACAGAAAGGAGTACCAAAGAGAAATTACAGAACACAGAAATACAATAATTCAATAAAACACTCAATGAATTTATTCAACAGCAGAATGGAAAGGACATAGAAAAGAATTGGTTAACTTGAAGGTAGAAGAGTAGAAATGTTCCAAACTGAGAAACAGAGGAAAAAAGTATAGGAAAAATCTTGAATGTTAGGAAACTGTGAGATATGACAGAAGATCTGATATTTGTATCATTGGATTCTCAGGAGAAAAGAGAATGGGTTGAAAAAACATCTTCAAGTAAATAATGGATGAAGTTTTCCTGACTTTGGCAAAAACACATACTTACAAATTGAGAATTCAAGTGAACCCCTATCACGATAAACCAAAAGAAATACACAGCAAGCAACTTCATAGTTGAACTGCTGAAAACAGAAAATAAAGAATCTTGAAAATAGCTAGAGAAGTGATGCATTAACTAACGGGGGGCTGGACAACTCAAATTACAGCATATTTCTCATCAGAAAACTGGGGATCAGGAGAAAATGATAAAAATATTTTCACGTACTGAAATAAATCAACTTTCAACTCAGGATTTTACATCTAGCAAAATAAACTTGAGGAATGAAGGGGTAATAAAACATTCTCAGATGAAGGAAAGGTAAGATTAAAGGGAATTTGTCCATGGCAGTTCTACCTGGCAAGAGGAGCTAAAGAAAGTTCTTTAATCACAACAAATAATAAAAGGAAAAGTCTCAGAACATCAGGAAGCAATAAAATAAAATAAAATAAAGAATAGAAGAGCCAATAGATAATTAAATACAATGAACTTTCCTTGTCTCCTTGCATTTACAAATTGATGTTTGATAGGGGAAACAAATATAATGCAACTGTGTAACCTGATTGTCAATACATGTAGAAAAAAATACTAGAGGCAACTGCATTATAAATGCAGAAAGGTGAAATAAGGTAATGCGAGTTCGGAGAGGGAAGATGGCGGAGAGGGAAGATGGCGGCGAGGGGAGTGCATTGCCCCCATGTGCTGCTTCACTGTGTGGGAGTATGACAAGTCAGGACGGCTAAAGGCTATCTTGTTAGGAATTTCCAGCAATAGTGGGGTGCTCCGGAACCTGGAGGAAGGATTTCCATCGCACGAGGATCGGCTACGGGGACTCAAACGCGAGAGGTTTGTCGCACGGAGGGTAACACTGCTTATTCAGCAAATCGCCCCGCGGCTAGAGTCTGCAGCGCGCGCTGGGAAACGAGGAGATAGCGACGCAGGGATACAGCGCTGCAGTTTCTGCCAGCCGTGCAAGCACCGTACTCAGGGCTGAATTCTGGGTTCGAGACGGGGGAAGTAAGCGGTCCATCTCGGTTCTCCACACCGGTCAGATCACAGAGGAGGCCAGCAGCCACCATGTTGGAAAGCTGACGTCACCATCCCTGTTTTCGACTGACTGCAGCTCATTCAGCCATAGAACAGGTAATTTCAGGCTGCCATTCGCCTGCAGCTTGCAGACAGATTGCTAGGGTTCAGTGCCTGGGTGCTTCTTAGAACCTGATCTTATCGGCGCGAACACCGAGCTCGGGGTGGCCGAGTTCCGGCTCCCGGAACCGCCCTGGCCCAGGGCTGCGGAGCCTGCAGAGGCTGCTTCTTGGACCCTGCTCCTATCAGAGCATACACCAAGCACTAAGCGGCCGAATTCCGGCTCCCGGAACTGAGCCCGCGGGGACTGCTTCTTGGAGCCTACTCTTATAGGAGCTTACACCGAGCACGGAGTGGCCGAGTTCTGGCTCCCGGAACTTCCCTGGCCCGGGGCTAGGAGCCCGCGGAAACTGCTTCTCGGTCCGGGTCCTGCTGAGGGCCGGTCAAGACTCACCCGTTGCTTTGGTTGCCCGGCAAGGGGAACGAAATGCTGCCATTCGCATAGGATACCAACATGGCAGAGATCTGATGTCATCAGAAAGCGGCAGAGGAGAGAACTTCATCAATACCAGCGGCGACATAAACAGTTGGTCTCCTGGTGGGAGGGGTGAGGCACAGACACCAGAGTCTCCTCAATTTGTCATCGAGCCAGAGGGGAGGAGCCAGGCCGCCGCCAGCGCCCGGAGCAGGCCCAGCGGCTCGCCAGCGTGGTGACCGCGTGACCCCAATTGGAGAGGGGGCGGAGCGGAGCCGCCACCCGCACCCGCAAGGTGGGCAGACCCGCGACCCAGTGGTACATGGGCGTGGTAGGAGGGGCAGGGCAGAGCCGCCTTTCGCTCTTGTAAGGTAAACAGACCTGTGACAGCCTGGCGGGTCAGGCCCAGTGGCCTGCCAGTGTGGTACACACGTCACCCCAACTGGAGTAGGGGCAGAGCAGATCCTTCTCCCACGCCCCGATCAGGCCCTGCCAGTGTGGTGGCCACGTGACCCCAATTGGAGTGGGGGCGGAGCGGAACCGCCACCCGTGCCCACAGGGTGAGCAGACCTGTGACCAACCTGCAGATCAGGCCCAGGGGTCCGCAGGCGTGGTAGGAGGGGCAGGGCAGATCCGCCGCCCGCGCCTCCAAGGTAGGCAGACCTGCGACAGACCGGCGGATCAGGCCCAGGAGCCTGCCAGCGTGGTACACACACCACCCTAATTGGAGTAGGGTCACAGCAGAGTCACCGCCCGTGCCAGGAACAGGCCCAGCGTCCTGCAGGCGGGGTAGTCACGACACCCCAATTGGAGTAGGGGCAGAGCAGAGCCTCCACCTGTGCCCGAAAGGTGGGCAGATCTGAGACCGACCAGCGGGACAAGCCCAGTGGCCTGCCGGTACGACAGACACGTCACCCCATTTGGAGTAGGGGCAGAGTAGAGCCGCCGCCCGCGCCTGCAGGGTAGGCAAACCTTCAACCGACTGGCGGATCAGGCCCGGTGGCCTGCCGGCGTGGTACACTCGTCACCCCAATTGGAGTAGGGGCAGAACAGAGCCGCCGCTAGCGCCCAGAACAGGCCCAGTGACCTGCCGGCATGGTAGCCACGACACCCCAATTGGAATAAGGAGAGAGCAGAGCCGCCGCCCGCGCCTGCAGGAAAGATACGCAAGCAGCATGAAAAGACAAGGAAAGAAAGGACCACAAGCAATGCAGGTCAACGCAACTTTAGAAGAGGTAACAGCTGCAGCAGATGGAATGTCAGATAAAGAATTCAGGATATACATGCTTCAGATGATCTGGAGTATCAAGGAAAACATTAAACAGCAAAATCAGACAATGAAAGATCACTTCGACAATGAATTACGCAAACAAATCCAGGAAGCAAAGGATCAACTATACAGGGAGATAGAGGTTATAAAAAACAAACAAACAGAAATCCTAGAAATGCAGGAAGCAATAAACCAACTTAAAAACTCAATGGAGAATACTACCAGCAGAGTAGAACACTTAGAAGATAGAACATCAGACAATGAAGACAAAGTATTTCAACTGGAAAAGAACATAGACAGCTCAGCAAGACTGTTAAGAAACCATGAGCAGAACATCCAAGAAATATGGGATAACATTAAGAGACCAAACTTAAGAGTCATTGGGATACAGGAAGGTACAGAGCTCCAAACCAAAGGAATGAGCAGTCTATTCAATGAAATAATATGAAAAACTTCCCAGACTTGAAGAATGAGACAGAATCCCAAGTCCTAGAAGCCTACAGGACGCCGAATGTGCAAAATCATAACAGATCCACACCTAGACACATTATAATGAAGATGCCCAACATACAGAATAAGGAGAGAATTTTAAAAGCTACAAGAGAAAGGAAGCAGATTACATTTAGGGGTAAGCCAATCAGGATAACAGCTGATCTTTCAACACAGACTCTGAAAGCTACAAGATCCTGGAATAACATATTTCAAACACTGAAAGAAAATGGGTTCCAACCAAGAATTATGTATCCAGCGAAATTAAGCTTCAGGATGGAAGATGAAATTAAAACCTTCCACGATAAACAAAAGTTTAAAGAATTCGCAGCTAGAAAACCATCTCTTCAAAACATCCTCGCCAAAGCATTACAGGAAGAGGAAATGGAAAATAACAAGCCAAAGCATTACAGGAAGAGGAAATGGAAAATAACAATGAAAACCAACAGTGGGAGGTAGGACAGTAAAGGGGGGGAAAATAATCAAAGAGGAAAACAAACCATGTTTAGTAACAGAAATAAACAAATATGGCTGGAAGAACAACCCATATCTCAATAATAACCCTAAATGTTAATGGCTTAAACTCACCAATTAAGAGACACAGGCTAGTAGAATGGATCACAAAACAAGACCCAACAATATGCTGCCTACAGGAGACGCATTTGATAGGAAAAGACATACATAGGCTGAAGGTGAAAGGTTGGGAAAAATCATATCACCCATATGGACTTCAGAACCAAGCAGGAGTGTCCATACTCATATCAAATAAAATAGATTTCAAGCCAAAGTTAATCAAAAGGGATAAAGAGGGACACTACATACTGCTTAAGGGAACCATACACCAACAAGACATAACAATCATAAATATTTATGCCCCAAACAATGGTGCAGCTATGTTCGTCAAACAAACTCTTCTCAAGTTCAAGAGTCTAATAGACCACCACACCATAATCATGGGAGACTTCAACACACCTCTCTCGCCACTGGACAGATCTTCCAAACAAAAGTTGAATAAGGAAACTATAGAACTCAATAACACTATTAATAACCTAGACCTAATTGACATATATAGAGTATACCACCCAACATCAAGCAGTTACACTTTTTTCTCAGCAGCACATGGATCCTTCTCAAAAATAGATCATATATTATGTCACAGGGCAACTCTTAGACAATATAAAGGAGTAGAGATAATACCATGCATCTTATCTGATCATAATGGAATGAAACTGAAAATCAACAATAAAAGAAGGAAGGAAAAAGCATACATCACTTGGAGAATGAACAATAGGTTACTGAATGATCAATGGGTTATAGAAGACATCAAGGAGGAAATTAAAAAATTCTTAGAGACAAATGAAAACACAGACACAACATATAGGAATCAATGGGACACATTGAAAGAAGTTCTAAGAGGAAAATTCATTGCGTGGAGTTCATTCCTTAAAAAAAGAAAAAACCAACAAATAAATGATCTCATACTTCATCTCAAAATCCTTGAAAAAGAAGAGCAAAACAACAGCAAAAGAAGTAGAAGGGAAGAAATAATTAAAATCAGAGCTGAAATTAATGAAATCAAAACAAAAGAAACAATTGAAAAAATTGACAAAACTAAAAGTTGGTTCTTTGAAAAAATAAACAAAATCGACAGACCCTTAGCCATGCTAGCGAAGAGAAGAAGAGAGAGAACTCAAATTACTAGCATATGGGATGAAAAAGGCAATATCACAACAGACACTTCAGAAATACAGAAGATAATCAAAAACTATTTTGAATCCTTATACTCCAATAAATTAGAAGATAGTGAAGGCATAGATAAATTTCTTAAGTCATATGATCTGCCCAGATTGAGTCAGGAGGATATAGCCAACCTAAACAGACCAACATCAATTGAGGAAATAGAAGAAACTATCAAAAGACTACCAACTAAGAAAAGCCCAGGACCGGATGGGTACACAGAAGAATTTTACAAAACCTTTAAAGAAGAACTAATACCAATACTTTTCAAGCTACTTCAGGAAATAGAAAAAGAGGGAGAACTTCCAAATTCATTCTATGAGGCCAACATCACCCTGATACCTAAACCAGACAAAGACACTTCAAAGAAAGAAAACTACAGACCAATATCTCTAATGAACCTAGATGCAAAAATCCTCAATAAAATTCTGGCCACTCGGATACAAAAACTTATCCAAAAAATTGTACACCATGATCAAGTAGGATTCATCCCTGGGATGCAAGGCTGGTTCAATATACGGAAATCAATAAATGTTATTCACCACATCAATAGACTTAAAAATAAGAACCATATGATCATCTCGATAGATGCGGAAAAAGCATTCGACAAAGTACAGCATCCCTTTATGTTCAAAACTCTAGAAAAACTAGGGATAACAGGAACATACCTCAATATTGTAAAAGCAATCTATGCTAAGCCTCAGGCTACCATCATTCTGAATGGAGAAAAACTGAAGGCATTCCCTCTAAAATCTGGAACAAGACAGGGATGCCCTCTCTCTCCACTTCTCTTCAACATAGTTCTCGAAACACTGGCCAGAGCAATTAGACAGACGAAAGAAATTAAAGGCATCAAAATAGGAAAAGAAGAACTTAAATTATCACTATTTACAGATGATATGATTCTATACCTAGCAGACCCAAAAGGCTCTACAAAGAAACTATTAGAGCTAATAAATGAATTCAGCAAAGTGGCAGGATATAAAATCAACACGCATAAATCAAAGGCATTCCTGTATATCAGCGACAAATCCTCTGAAATGGAAATGAGGACAACCACTCCATTCACAATATCTTCAAAAAAAATAAAATACTTGGGAATCAACCTAACAAAAGAGGTGAAAGACTTATACAATGAAAACTACAGAACCCTAAAGAGAGAAATAGAAGAAGATCTTAGAAGATGGAAAAATATACCCTGTTCATGGATAGGCAGAACTAACATCATCAAAATGGCGATATTACCAAAAGTTCTCTATAGGTTTAATGCAATGCCAATCAAAATCCCAATGGCATTTCTTGTAGAAATAGAGAAAGCAATCATGAAATTCATATGGAAAAATAAAAGACCCAGAATAGCAAAAACAATGCTAAGCAGGAAGTGTGAATCAGGCGGTATAGCGATACCAGACTTCAAACTATACTACAGAGCAATAGTAACAAAAACAGCATGGTACTGGTACCAAAACAGGCAGGTGGACCAATGGTACAGAATAGAGGACACAGAAACCAATCCACAAAACTACAACTATCTTATATTTGATAAAGGGGCTAAAAGCATGCAATGGAGGAAGGATAGCATCTTCAACAAATGGTGCTGGGAAAACTGGAAATCCATATTCAACAAAATGAAACTGAATCCCTTTCTCTCGCCATGCACAAAAGTGAATTCAAAATGGATCAAGGAGCTTGATATCAAATCAGAGACGCGCTGTCTGATAGAAGAAAAAGTTGGCTATGATCTACAGTCCGTGGGGTCGGGCTCCAAATTCCTCAATAGGACACCCATAGCACAAAAGTTAATAACTAGAATCAACAAATGGGACTTACTCAAACTAAAAAGTTTTTTCTCAGCAAAAGAAACAATAAGAGAGGTAAATAGGGAGCCTACATACTGGGAACAAATCTTTACTCCTCACACTTCAGATAGAGCCCTAATATCCAGAGTATACAAAGAACTCAAAAAATTAGACAATAAGAGAACAAACAACCCAATCAACTAATGGGCCAAGGACCTGAACAGACACTTCTCAGAGGAGGACATACAGTCAATCAACAAGTACATGAAAAAATGCTCACCATCTCTAGCTGTCAGAGAAATGCAAATCAAAACCACCCTAAGATACCATCTCACTCCAGTAAGATTGGCAGCCATTAGGAAGTCAAACACCAACAAGTGGTGGCGAGGATGTGGGGAAAAGGGTACACTTGTACATTGCTGGTGGGACTGCAGATTGGTGCAGCCAATTTGGAAAGCAGTATGGAGATTTCTTGGAAAGCTGGGAATGGAGCCACCATTTGACCCAGCTATTCCCCTTCTCGGTCTATTCCCTAAAGACCTAAAAAGAGCATGCTACAGGGACACTGCTACATCGATGTTCATAGCAGCACAGTTCACAATAGCAAGACTGTGGAACCAACCTAGATGCCCTTCAATAGACGAATAGATAAAAAAAAATGTGGCATTTATACACAATGGAGTATTACTCTGCATTAAAAAATGACAAAATCATAGAATTTACAGGGAAATGGATGGCATTAGAGCAGATTATGCTAAGTGAAGCTAGCCAATCCCTAAAAAACAAATGCCAAATGTCTTCTTTGATATAAGGAGAGTAACTAAGAACAGAGTAGGGTTGAAGAGCATGAGAAGAAGATTAACATTAAACAGGGATGAGAGGTGGGAGGGAAAGGGAGAGAGAAGGGAAATTGCAATGGTAATGGTAGGAGACCCTCAGGGTTATACAGTGGAGGGGGTAGAGAGAGAGGAGGGGAGGGGAGGGGAGAGTTGGGGAGGGGGGAGGGTGGAGGATGGGAAAGGCAGCGGAGCACAACAGACACTAGTATGGCAATATGTAAATCAATGGATGTGTAACTGATGTGATTCTGCAATCTGTGTATGGGGTGAAGGTGGGAGTTCATAACCCACTTGAATCAAAGTGTGGAATATGATATGTCAAGAAATTTGTAATGTTTTGAACAACCCACAATAAAAAATTAAAAAAAAGAAATAAGGTAATGTGAGATGAAGTTTCAAAACTTCACTTGAACTACTTAAGTGACAGTCACAGTAGACTGTAATGTTATGTATGTATAGTTGCAATACCTATAGTAACCACAAAACGATGAGACAGAATGTCAAAACACTACAGAAAAATCGAAAGGAAATTCTAAAAAAAAAATAAAAATTCGAATATCCCTCAGAAAGGAAGAAAAAAGAAATAAATGGGGGAATATAAAATATAAAACAATAAAATGCCAAATGTAAGCACCAAAATATCAATAATTGCATTTACATATAAATGGCCTAAATAAATATCACCAGAAAGTAATTAGAATAGCAGCTTTTGTCAAATGACCTAATTTTATGCTCTCTATAAGAATTTCACCTCAAAGAAAACAATATAGGTAGGTTAAAACAAAAGGACAGAAAAATATATAACATGCAAAAATTCAAAAGAAACCAGGAGTGTCTATGTAAATATCAGATCAAATAAGCTCCAGAGCAAAATAACAAAAATAATGAACAAATACACTACCAGGAACACAGGGATATTATAAAATAATAAAATAGTACACCAGGAAAACAACCATCCTACACACACATGCACCAAACGAGAGTGCTCAAAGTATGTGAAACTAATTCTGATATATAAAACTAATGCATAAAATTAAAAGAGGGAAATCAAATCCACAATTGTGATTGGCAATGTCAAATCTCAAAACTTGATAAAATAACCAGGCAGTAAATCAACAAGGATATAGAAAAATTAACAACTACCCATTGACCAACGTGATGTAATCAACCTCTGTAAAACACTCCACCTACAACAAAAGACACATCCAAGTACCCACAGGACACAGAACTATTGTAATAAACTTTAGTTAACCCACGCCATGACAAACCATACCCTAACCACAAAATAAACCTGCCAAAATTTAAAATGATGGAAATCATGCAGAGAGTGTTCTCCAAATTAACTATAATTAAACTAGAAATCACTAACAGAAAGGTAACAGCAAAATCTCCAAACACATGAAGGCAAAACATTTTCAATAGTTCCTGTTTCAAAGGTCTCAAGGGAAACTTGAAAATGTGCTAAACTGAAATAAGATGAAAATATAACATCAAAATTTGGGGGAAGAAATGAAAGGGGTTTTGGAATTTATAGCAGTATACATTTACACATGAAAATTAGAAATATCTTGAAATAATCTAAGCTCATACTACAGAAACTAGAAAAATAAAAATTAAATAAACCCAATGTAAGCAGAGGAAGGAAATCACAGAGAAAAATTAGGAATAAATGAAATTGAAAACAGAAAACCAATAGAAAAGAGAAATCTGCTCCTTTAAAAAGGACAATAAAATTGACAAACTTGTAGAGAAAGTGACAAACAACAGATAAGAAATACATTACCAATTTCTGAAATGACACAGATTTTATCACTGCAGACCATGTGGACAATAAAAGGATAACAAGAAAATACTGTGAACAATTCTACAAACATAAATTTGACAACTTGAATGCAATAGAACAATCCCTCCTACAACACAGACTACCACAATATTCCCAACATGAAGTCTTTCATTTGGATTGCTCTATAATTACAAATTAAATTCATAATTTCAAAAATCCCCAAACAAAAAGCCTTGATCCCCAGAAGGTTTCACTGGTGATTTCTGTGAAATGCTCAAAGTAGTTTCAAGGTCCGTTCTACCCAATTACTTCCAGAAATCATAAGAAGAGGGGGTAATTTTCCAGTTCCTTTTTTGAATATAGTATTTCCTTGATACTTAAAACAAAGACACAAAAAAGGCTTCAAACTAATATCCCTCATTGACATAGGAATAAACATTGTTTAAAATATTTTCAAATGAAATTCAATAGCATACGGGGAACGTGTACACCGTGA
This sequence comes from Marmota monax, assembly GCF_021218885.2. Classification (NCBI taxonomy): domain Eukaryota; kingdom Metazoa; phylum Chordata; class Mammalia; order Rodentia; family Sciuridae; genus Marmota; species Marmota monax. Next base: position 346,800 of record NW_026695197.1, on the reverse strand, counting down.
TCAATGTGGGGTTTGTTCTAGAAATGCAACGTTGACTCATCATTTGAAATTCAATCAATATAAGGCATGGCATCACTAGGCTAAAGAAGAAAGCATGTGATCATATCAATCAACATAGAAAAAGCATTGACAAAATTCAACAATGATTCATGCCTAAAAATTTCAAAAACAGTAATTCAGGGAACATTTCCCTGTCCCCATAATCAGGAAAAAGGCAGAGATGTCCACTATCATCATTGCTGTCCAGCAGGTACTATAAGGATTCTAGTGAGTTCAATAAGGCCAGTGAATGAAGTAAAGATATTGCAGATCAGAAAAGAAGAAATTAAATTGCCTCATTTACTGATGATTTTAGCAATGTAGAAAATCCCAAAGAAGTCGGGTAGGGGGAAGAAGAAAGCAAAACATCATAAAACTAAATACAGTATTACAGATTACAAAATGAACATATAAATTGCCGCAGTCTGGCTGGGCACAAATAACCAGGAGGTGACAAGCAACTTGTGAAGGTTGAAACAGTGGGAACGACTTTATTGCGAGTGAACTCAGCAGGAACTGAGCAAGAACTCAAAAGTAGTGGGCACCCGAGGTAGCAGGAGCTACTTCTCTGCCGGACTGCAGAGGTATATATACTTAACTAATTACACACAGCTTAACTTAATTAACATCATCTAGATACAGCAGTCAGCCAATTCCTCATCATCTTAATGGCTCGCTGGCGCGTTGCTTCACAAACCACTCCTCCTGGCAAGGTGCCAGGCGCCATCTTGACTTGATTGTGGCTCCCAACAATAAATGTCCATTTTTGTCTATTTACTAGTAGTGAACTTGTTGAAACCAAAATTTTTAAAAGAAATTTTTATAATTTCTAAAAAGTGTAAATCTAGCAAAACACATATAGGACATGAATGTTAAAAACTATGGGAAAGATGTCACTTCTTCCCAAATAAATATGTAGTTATCACCTATCAATATCTCAGCAAGATCTCTCTGAAGATATATGCATAACTATTCTAAAATTTATGTGAAAGGCAAAGGAAATATAATAACTAAAGCTATTTTGAAAAAGAAAAAGAAAATGGGAAGAATTATTTCCACCCAATTTCAAGACCTGTTATTTAGTGGTACTAATCAATGCCATGTGGAATTAGCAGAGGAAGAAGCAAAACGAGTTGAGAGAACTTAATAGAAGACCCAGAAATATTTCAAAGAGCACAAACAAATGACTTTTACAAAATTGCAAAGTGAATCAATGGAAGATAGTCTTTTCAACAAACAAAAGCAAAGAAGTTGGGTATTCAGAGCCAAAAACCTGAATCCTAATCTAAACCTTACACCTTACACCTTACACCTATACCAAAGTAAAACTAAATAGACCTTAGGTCTAAATGTCAAGCATAAAACTTTTGGGAAAAAAAATGTAAGAAAAATATCTTCAGGACTTAGAACTCTATACCAAATATATGATGTATGAAAGGAACCATTTATAAACTGGAGATCCTCAAAATTAAATTACTTTGTTCCTTAAAACACTGTTAAAAGAATGAAATGACAAGCCATAAATTGAGAGAAAATATTAACAACCACATGTTTATTTAAAAGACTCACACCTAGAATTTATTCATATAAAAGTCAACAGTAAAAAATAAACAAACAATATAATTACAAAGTGGGCAAAGATATAAAGAATATATCCTAGAAGTCAGTCTATGGGTGACAAATGAGTACTCACACATATTTAAAAACAAATTTCACATCATTAGCCACCACAGAAATGCAAAGTATACCACCAGATATGCCAACACACCAATCTGAAAAGTTAAAATCAGAGTAGTGACAATACCAAATGCAGACAAAAATTCTGAGAAAATGAGTCGCTCATGCTTTTCTTACAAGTATGTATAATGGAAAAACTAGGAAGATCCTATAAATGCTGTACCTACACTTACCATATACCATTGCATTCTCATTTCTGGGTGTTTATCTTGGAGAAATGAAAATTTATACCCATAAAATTTGTACATTATTGTTCACAGCAGCTTTATTTACAATAGCCAAAAGGTATAATGACCAAAACCTCCTTCAATGGGTGTGTGATTAAGCTGTAGTGCATCTACACCAGGGGATAAAAAGGATAAACCATTCCAACAATAAAAAAGAAAAATAAATATCGGTATGTACAACAACTAGGATAGGTCTCAAGTGTATTATACTGATTGAGAAAAAAAATATTCAAAAGGTCACATACTGCATGATTCCATGTGAATAACACTCTCAAAGTGATAAAATTCTAAGTATAGAGAACAGATTAGTGGTTTCCGACTTTTAGAGATTGATAGAGAAAGAAGAAATAAGGAAATAAGGAAAAATAGTGAAAATCTTTATACTGATGGAATCATTTTTATGTTGATTGAAGTAGTCATGCAAATTTGTACGTATTATAAAATGGCATAGAAGTATGCATACACTATGTAGCAATGCTAATATCCTAATTTTGATATTGTATTATATAAAGTGCAACCATTAGAGAAAACTATTTAAGGTATAATAGGGACCATTCCAAATCATCCTTTTAACTTCTTTTGAGTATGCAATTTCAAAATTAAAAAGATTTTCAAAAATCATATAACCTAAATTTTTCTGTGCCCTTTTCCTATCTAACTAAACTTCATTCTTTTTAGGTTTTTTGTTTGTTTGTTTCTGTTGTTGTTTTTGGTTTTTTTCTTGTTTGTTTGTTTTTGGTACAAGGTATGGAACCCAAGGGCACTCTACCACTGAGCCATAACCCAAACCTTTTAAAAAAATATATTTTATTTGCAGACAGGGTCTTGCTAAATTGCTTAGGGACTCTCTAATTACAGAGGCTGGTTTTGAATTAAAGATACTCCTGTTTCAGCCTCTCATGCCACTGGGATTACAGGTGTGCATCACAATATCCCGTTAACTAAATTCCATCCTAATACACACGAGAGAGAGAGGGGGGAAAAAAGAAAAAAAGAAACACGAAAGGCATATATATATATCTCTGGATAAAGCAAAATAACAAATTTTTAAAAAATTTTTTTGAATTAGAAAATGAGGTCTTTATAAAAGGTCTATATGTGAAATCTGGGGAAAATCCTTTGCTACAAAGTTCATAAGGTTGATATATTTTAAATGAAGGATTTTAATTAATAGGAACATAAAATATTTAAAGATGAATCACTTAGCTATCTATTTTAATGTAGGTCATATTAACTTATATTATGTTGATAGATGCGTAGCATAGACATATACAATTACACATTCAATCAAATTCAATTAAAAATTCAATAAAAACAAAATAACCTATGTAATAATATTGCTTACTATTTAATTCTATGTGCTAAGAAACAATTTTTAAATGGTCTATACAAGTTGATAGTTAGAAACTATTAGCCTACCAATACATATATTCTAATTTGTATATTTTTAAAATGGAAATTCTCAAAGGAGGTCCAAAAATCATGTATAGGCTAATTTGATCAGCCAGCCATAAATTGGACTTCTAGGGATTCAATCATCTCCTTGGACCTTCCAGCTTAGAAATTGTGTAAAAGACAATGCAATATCAGGTGACATTTTTGTTTCAACAAGACAATTGAAAATAGCTTAATTAGTGAATAGATATCTTCACAGTTTAATAAAATTGTACGTGTTGGAGACTCTGAAATTAGATTTTTTTAATACAGCTCTATGCTGTTAACAAGAGATTTAACTAATGCAAAATTTAAAATATTAAGGATTCAGATGGCAGATTAAATGTGCATCCATCTCCACTGTCCACCCAGGATCAAACTGTAATACAAAGATGAGGTATACAAAAGGATAAATTTGTAACATCACTGAAAATGAGACAGAGGCTTTAGAAAACATGGCATTTTGGCAAATATCTGGATGATCGAATGGTTCTATATATGAGACCTAGGAAAATCAATTGTTCTTGGGGTTACAAGATTATTATATTTTAATGAAAAACTTTGATTGAAATGAAACCACAAATGAAATGATATTGATAAAAAAGAGCAAAGACTGAAAAATACACAAAAGAAAGTTGAAATTAAAGAGAATGGTGTTTTCCAATACTTTATTTTTTCGTTGTTTTTATTGTTTTTTGTTGTTGTTGTTGTTGTTTTTGTCAATTTTGTTTATATGTAGAGATATCTTTGCCCTTTTCCCCACTGCACAGCCAATTTGTGAACACCATTTATAATACGATCCATCTAGCTTAGTCTGGGTTATTTCCAAAAGCAGAACCTGAGACAGAGGTTCTATATTCTTCAAGAATGTGTTCTCAGAGAACAGGAGGGAGGGACACACATCAACAGAGAAGTTAAGGAAAGCCAATTCAAGCATTATCTAGTGTGTGACCGTTACAGTCGGCTAGTTACCCAATGTGGGACATTCTGAGTTGCTTACAACATGTGGCTCAGAACCAGTCATGCAAGTCTCAAAAGAGAGAAGTGTTCAGCCATTAGCTTCTGTTCCCCTTCACTGGCATGTATCAGGGTCAGGTGGACTTCTGTGAGTCAGAGAGGCCCCAGGGCAGAAATCAAGAGATACTCAGCACACAATTGTGATGAGGAACTCTGAACAAGACAGTCAAAACCTTCTGGAATTGTGTAACAAGGTGGGACTGGATCAGAGATTAGGACAGAGAATGGTACAAGTTAGATACAACTCACTTCCTTTACCACTGATTTGAAGTACTCACTTAACCAAACAGTAAATTTCCATAGATAGTACTAAGTCTCTTTCCAGAGCCTTTATTATGTTCCACTGATTGACTTTTTTTTATTTCCATGCCAATAAATCCAGTTTTTATTACGGTAGCTTTATAGTATAAGTTGATATCTGGTAGCAGAACATCCCTCATAATTATATTCTTTCAAAGATGTTATTGCTATTTTTCATAGCTTACATTTCCACTGAACTTCAGAATCACTTTGTTATAAAAAAAAAAGTCGGTTAGGAGTTGAAATTGGATGGTTTTGAATGAATAGATGAATCTAAGGGAATTTGAGAACTTTATATCACTATGCTTTCCTGTCCAAGAATATAGTATTTTGCCCCACTTATTCTAACTTTCTTTTATTTCCTTCAGTTAAGTTTTGGATATCTCTTTGTGTAGGTATTGCAAATTTCTTGTTGGATTTATTTCTATGTGTTTCATAATTATTAGTGGATTTTTTTCATTATATTTTCCAATCATTTCTTGTTAAAGCTGTGGAATTTTGTATGGTGATTTTATGTGTGACTACATTATTAACAAGAACAAGAGATTATCTGTTTTCATCATTTCCCATTTTGTTAATTTACTTAGAAATTCTGATATCCAACTGTTGAGTCCACAACTTATCTACACGTAAACCCATTTTAACTTCTAGCATTCCAAAGAAATCATTTAAAAGCAAGATTAGTAGCACTGGATTTCCCATTTTCATTGGAATATATTGTTATTAAAGTTACTTTAGGTAGAGGGAAATGAAGGAAGGAGAGGGGACATGGGGATACGAAGGATAGTAGAATGAAACAGAAATTATTACGTTATGTACATATAGGACTGCATGATTGATGTGATTCTACAACATGTACAATCAGAAAAATGAGAAATTATACCTCATTTATGTATGATGTATCAAAGTGCATAAAGCATTCTATTGTCTTGCATAATTAATTAGAACAAATTTTTTAAAGAAATTTTTTTAAAGAGAGTGGTTGCGAATTTTGTGTCAACCTGACTGGGCTAAGGAACAGCTAGATGGCAGGTGAAACATTATTTCTGGTATAGCATTATTTCTGAAAGTGTGAATTGGAAGAGTTAATAAAGACCTCTCCTTACCAGCATGGGCTGCCATGGTCCAATCCATGGAAGGCCTGAGGAGTAGAGGAGGGGGGCCCCATATATTTGTTTCCTATTTCAATTGGGATATCTTTCTTCTCCTCTTCTCCACAGGGTTCTATCTCACCCATGAGGGGTTCTCAGGCTTTTGACTTAGTTAGACCACTGTGGCTTTCCTGGTTCTCTGGCCTGCAGACACAAAATTACAGGACTTCTCAGCCTCCAGAATTGAATGAGCCAATTTCTGTAATAAGGCTTCTCTTGGTTCTGTTTCTCAGGGGAATCTCATACAAGTGATATGAATTAAAATGTACAAATCTAAAGCTTATGTATCTATTTTTGAAACTATAATAGTCTCAGCGATTGTTTAGAGCTTATTCAGATTTTTTTCAGGGAGAAGTGTTTTATCAGATATTGCTCAAAACTTTTAGCAGATGATGATGATGAGGAGGAGGAAGAGGAGGAAGAGGAGGAGCAGAATGGCTTTCATTCTATTTCATTATTTTAAATTATCCACAGGTGTTGCTATACCTGATCTCTCCACTGCCACACACTTGCTTTGACACTGGGTCACTAAGACAAATTAAGGAGTTGTACTTAAACTCATGAAAGCAACAGAAATTTCAAAAGGAAGAAGATCATAGAACAGAAGGAGTCCCCTGTAGAATCATGAGACTCTCCAGCTTTAGTAGAAATGTAGAAGAAAGAAGAAAAAGCAGAAAGAATAACACAAACATGAGGTGCGACAAATTGGAGGAAAAAAATCCATAATATTATTGTGGGAAAGTAAAAGGTTTTTTTGTTTGTTTGTTTGTTTTGGTTTGGTTTCGTTTTAGAACTAATGATTTTTGCAAGTGCTTTGCACAGCAGGGCTAAGTATATCATACAACTTCAGAGCACTTAACCCATATGTGCTTGCTTTACTGTTATATCCTTGTAAATTAAGAAAAAAAGACAGCATTTTTTAATACCTTTGTGTTTTGGTGAATCAAAGAAATACAATACTATTAATTGATCTCACAAATACTTTATGTTTAACCAGTTGAAAGCATCAGTCCAGGCTGAGATTTTTATTCTCATGTATTTTGGTTCTGCTTAGAATTTAGCCTCATAAAGCTCCACTGGACTGAAACCAGGTTGTGAGTGTTGATAATGAGTCTCTCTGAAAACTCGTATGCAATTACCAAAACTAACTTTGTTATACTTCTGACCCTGACATTAAGCTGAGGGCTGACTTTGAGGGATCTGGGAAGGCTTTCAGAAGCTTTGTGTGTTTATCCACCTTTCCCCGAGGACCGTCACTCAGAAAGAGCAGCTGCATCAAATTCCAGAAAACAAACTTCTGAACCATGAAACCACTAGGCACTGGGTGAGTTGGGCCAACAGTCTATTGGAAAGTGAATTATAAATTCAGACAGCATTGCTTTGGCACTATTCAAATTTGAAGCATATTCTGTGGCTCGTAATTAAAAGCACAAATATATTTATATCACTAGGGAGCACACGTTCAATTGTTAGTAAATGTTGAGTCAATCCTGGAGCCTAGGTCTACTGAATGGTTTATTAAAACAATGATGACCTAGCAAAGAAATGTTTCATTATTTTATTAGAGTGTTTAAGGACAATAGAATACTGGGTTTCTTTTCTGTTTCTGCTAAAAATTTGCTGGACCTCTCTACTAATATGCAAAGAAATGGCTCACGTCTTTACCTTCTGGTGTAACCATGACCTTCTCCAAAGGTACTGTAGGGACCTCCTACTCTGACTCTGAGTTAGCCAAGTGGCTTGATTTGGCCAATGGGATTTTAGCAATTATAACACAAGCAGAGGGCTGGAAAGTGGTGCATGACTGGGGTTTTTCACTCTCCATCTTCTAAGATTTTCATGAGAACTTCCTAGGCTAATCTGCTAGATAATGAGAGAGATGTGGCATACCGCCACGTTAGCACAATCATTCCAGCTGAGACTATGGAGGTGTGCCAGCAGCTAGTGAAGATCTGTCTCATGAACTAGCCCAGTCACAATGAGCAGAGCTGCTACCTACATGCCCCAAAGCTACTGCAGGCAAGTGAGCCAACCCAGCCCAGATCAGCTGAACTTCTCCAATTCATCATGAGCCAAATAAACATTCATTACATGTGTCACCTAAGGTAGTATTTGAGTGTTACACAGCATTATTGTGGCATTAGATAACTAATACAGCCTTCTCATCTTTTAAACAGATTTCAAAGAGCCTTTGTACTTTCTACAAAGTTAGTAGGATATAATAAGGATGTTGATATCATAGAAGAATTCACAGGATCTTAAGTGAGAAGACTGACTCTGAATGCTAAATCTGTTACTTACTGGTTTTGTGACACATGGAAAATTATTTAAATTCTTTACATCAGCCAACTGGGTAATTGTGTGGATTAAAAGATATGTTATGTCAAACTTGCTGTGACCTTGGGCGAGTTACTTAATCACTTTAATCTTGGTTTTCATTAGCAAAATGAGGTTTACAATGGTCATTACCCCTCCAGAGTGATTGTGAAAGTTAAAAAAAGAAGAAAGAATATAAAGCATTTCACAGAGAGTTTGGCAGTAAGAAAAGGCTAAATGTTAAAATTATTATTATATGCTAAAAATTATTTCTAGTATTAGTTACGCTTGTACTTTTGACAACAAAAGTGAGGCATTGTGGCTAAAAGATCATTAGTAAAATGCACTTGTTCCTCAAGGACTCCTTCAGGGTCCTGGGTGAATGAATCCATGTCCTGTGGCTTTCTTTTATTAGTGCAAGCAACCTGCTTGATTACAAATTAGCTAATTGTCACTTTGGAAGGTGAAAAAGTCTTCATCAGGGAATGAATTTAAAAATCTGGAGGTTTAAATGGAAAAAGGTAAAGAAAATAGAGAGGCAAAGAACCACTGTTATCCAGAGGAGCCATGAAAAACCCCAAGTAGGAGGCTTCCAGACGTTATAAGGATGAATGAGACCCAGAGAGGAAAAGACCATCCTGAGCATTAAGATGCTGAAAATGTGGGATAATTTTATATGTTCCTGGTGATTTATTCTAATGAAAGTTTTAAAGTTGGTATCTCTGAAATGGTGTAACTTTCTTCTATCTCCAATAAAATAAAACAATTTGAACAATGTGTAGTGCTTCGAAGTATCACATGGATACTCAAAATGGACATCCATTTGACAGACAATTGGTATTACAGGTAACACAGGATATCGGCCTCCAGAAAGCCTGCACTGGTAGCAATTTGAGTTACAAAGAGGAGCATCCAGAATTGACTGTAATAGGAAAGGAGGAATAAGAAGACACACAGAGCTCAGCAGAAGCAGATACAGGGGAGGAATTCTTTTTCACTAAAAAGGTGTCAACAACTCAAGTTGCTGAAGGAAGAACAGAATCACAACAGTCAATCAGCAAACAAATGGCAATAGCTAACCAGGAACCAATGAAACTTTAGATAGGATTTTTCCTATCTATAGATAATAAATCTCAATATCTTGAGATTTTTTTTTAGAATTTGCTTACGATAATACAAGGTATAATACCTCCTATGGTTTGAATCTGGAGTATCCTCCAATAGCCCATAGCCTGAGTCACCATTGAGAGGTAGTGGGACTTTTAAGAGGTGGAAACTAATGGGAAATCTTCAGGTCCCTGGAGGCATGCCCTTAAAGGGGATATTGGGCCTCTGGCCTTCTACTTTCTCTTTTTTACTTTCCAGCTATGAGGTAGTCACTTTTCTCTGCCATTCACTCCAGCCATGATGGGCCTTACAGGACCAAAACAATGGCACCAACCAATTACGGACTAAAACCTCTAAAACTGTGAACCAAAAGAAATCTCTTCTCTTTCTAATTTAATTATCTCAGATGTTTATTATAGTAACAGAAAACTGACCAACACAGGTCATTTGTAAGAAATCAATATTTAACCAGAACATCTTTTATACATCTGAAAGTTAGTCCAACATACCCAAAGTCCTCCAACCAATGGTACTGTGAACATCAAGACCTTTTAAGATTGAATATATATATATATATATATATATATATATATATATATATATAATTATATGTATAAATATATATATTTGCTTCAGAGAGTAAGAGGCTGATTCTGAATCAAAGTACATAAGTAAGAATAGTCTAGAAGGTGAAGAGAATAACTAGGCTAATGAGGAAAATTCTGTGAACAAGAGAATAAATTATAAGAAAAGTGTCACAGGGAGGCAGATGATTTAAGGAACTATAGTCGCTGTGTTTCATAAGTTCTGTTTAGCTTGGTTAATAAAAAGAGATTTACTCTGTTACTACTGTGATGATGTATCAGAATAATATCACCCCTCCAGATAGACATACTACCTTCGCCTAATCACACAGGAAGAATTGATTTTCTATGTCTACCTTTAGAATTTCTTGCTGAACAGGTCTAACCTTTCCCTACATTTGATAGAGTAGTTACATTCAAAGCATCTAAAAGTAAACACAAAAGGGTCCTCCATCCTAGTCCCAGAGCTGCCAATAGCAAGAACTTGGGCATTCAATTCTTCCTTGGAGAAGGCAAGGGAGTTCAACTAAAGAGATATTATTTGTTAGCAGGTTTCTGACTGGAAATATTGCTATATAAAAAGGTTGCAGAAACAAAAGCAACAATAAAACTGACTTCAACAGAGCACAACCATTCTTTTTATAAAAATATAGACATCCCAGAAGTTTTTTGTTTTTAACCATAAAAAAATTTACCATATATGTCAATATTTGGGTGCTGTAGACCTAGAAAATCTTTTTTTCCAGAAATGCTATAATACTTACACTCTCATTTTTCTCCAGAAAATATGCAAACAGATGTAAGCAGTAAGCCCACTAATGAATTAAATGTTTAATTCAATCAACATATTTTTGATACTTGCTGTATACCAGGTCTTGGTCTGAAGTAGAGAAAACTAACTAACACGCCAAAAACAAAATATCAACCCTCATTGACTTAAATTCTAATGAGAACTGAACAAATATTAAAATTTTAATCAATGTGTGTATCTGTATGTGCATATACATGTATTAGGAGATACGAGTGTTTTGGAGAAAAACAGAATAACAGAAAGTCAGAAGTGTTGGAAGAAGGCTCCAATTTTTTCAGCTATCATTGAGACATGACCTATGAGAAAAAAATCTACAAGAGGTGAGAGAATGGAGATTTTCTCAGCAGGAGGAGGAGTGAGAGGCAGATACAGGCCCTGTGTGTTACAGGATCAGCAAGTCAGCTGGTATGGCTAGAATAGTATGAGTGAGGGAAAGAGAGGTAGGAGATGAGGCAGAGAAGAAATGGAAGGCATATCGGATTGAAGCTATCAGACATAAAAACATCTTTGGCTTTTAGTATGATCTAATAGGAAGACACTCTCTGGTTTGAGAAGGGAAACCACATATTATTAACCATGATTTTTTTTTTTTGCAGGTTTTCTCTGGCTACTGTAGTGAACATAGACCAGATTGGCTTGGCATAGAAGTTAGAAGGTTATTGCCACAATACGGACAAGATATTAGAGCAGAATAGACTGGTATGAAAGCTGTAGCTATAGGAATAAGTGATATTTTCTGGATATATTTGGAAGGTAGAACTGACAGTATTAGCAGAAAGGTGAGATCTAGGGATATGATAGCAAAACAAGATTTAAGAATGACTATGAATTTTTTGACATAGAAAACTAAAAGGATGGATTTCTGTTCATTAAAATGGGGTATACAGGGATAAGAACATTTTTGTCTGGCTGGGAGGATGAGCAGTCAATTAAATGCCTGGGTTTTAATAGAGTAAGCTTGGAAAACCTGTCATAGGTTCAAGAGAATAATCCAAGGTAAGCAATCAGACACAAACAGACACCAAGCCTGGGGTTCTGGGAATCATCTAGAATACAATAGCAAATGTAGGACTCCTAAGTCCAGCGTGAATTGGTGTTTATAGCCATGAGACTAGATGACATCAATAAAGGAATGAAAGGAGGTAGGAGGAGGAGGTCCCTGCACTGAGCCCTGGGACTTCCAACATTAAAAGGCTCAGAGCAAAAGAGCAGTTTTCATCAAGAGGACTGAGGAGGAGTGCTCAGTGAGGAATGTGGCATCCTAGAAGCCAAGTGAAGAAAGTGTTTCAAGAAGAAGACAGCTTCCAATGATGTCAATGAGAAATGACCATCAGATTTAGCAACAAGAGGGTACAGTATTGATGGAGAGTGATTTTGTCAATGAAGTTAGATATGATCTCTATTAAAAAAGAAATTGAAGAGGTGTTTGGGGTTGGAGAAGATGACAAGGGAGGCAGTTGCCACCTAGGAGAACTGAATGGGGAAAGGATGAGAGATGCACAGGGTGACTCCTAATACCATATTCCCACTTTTGTTCATGTGAAGAATTTCGAGTGGGATTTGTCAGCCAAGTTGTGTCTTTCTCCCCAGACACATTAATTAATGTCAGGTAGCATGTGATGCCACAAAATAAGCAGAGCGTAGGATTTCACCAGGATTGAGGTGAGGTTTTCCTGATTGAGTAAGAGAAATTGAAAATAGGCCAACAAAGAAGATCCGACATGCAGAAGGAGTGATTAAGACTGGTCATGGGATTTAAACTAGAAAGAGGGAAACGAGGACATAAGAGAATGAAATCAAATTAAAATCAATCTATTTAAAATCCTGGTGGTAGAAAAGAAGACTATTGAAGAAAGACTCCAGTTCAAATGAGCTGGAAAAATAGTGATAATGTAAGTATGGAATACTTACAATTGAAATAATGGAAGAGTCACACTCATGGGAAGTGGCAAGACCTAGTGTATGCTCCTGAGTGTGACAGGGTGAAAGAGATTGTTGGACAAGAGAGGAAGTCAAAGAAATTAGAAGACAGGATATTGAAAGGAATATCGAAAGGGATTTTGAAATTGTGTTGAAATATGTCAAGAGCAGTGTTGGAGAGCTTCAACTATGTTTGGAGGAAAAAAAGCACCTGAAGATCTTCAAATTTACTTTTGGCTGCATCAGAGAATTAAAAGAAAAAAAAAAAAACAGAACAGACCGACAAGGAATATGTACTGTTCATCATCTGCATTGATTTATGGAAGAGGCTCTAAGTCGTGGTCATATTCCTCACATTATTAAGCATTTGAATCTCTCTTGTGCTTCTCTTTGTGTGCTCTGGGCAGCATGTTTTATGTTATTGACCAAAATCTCATTTACAGTTCAATTAATGCAGTGGAGAAAACATGGTACATGCCAAGCACTTCCGTTCTTTATGGCCTGCACTGTGATTCTGGCAAGCCAAAACCAATTAATTCAAACGAGAGAGCAAAGGAGAGAATAGATTTAGTTCGTTCTTATTAAGAGTCAGTAATTCCTCCTGCTCATATAAAAATCTATGAAAATTCTGGGACCAAAATAATGGTATCTTATCATTCATGACCCTTCTGAAATATCAGTATTATCTTTTGACTTCTTTTGAGGTTTATGGGAAAAAAATGACAATCACAACATTGAAACTCACAGAAATATACTCAAACACATGCAAAGAACAAAATTTTTACTGGGCATAATGTCATATTTTATAAATCATTTTGTTTATTTTCCATCTACTTGTTAGTATTTCCTTCCAGAGTCATTTGGGCAATTTGCTGTGCCATCTTGTTGCAAGCAGGGACACACACCTGAATCAAACCGACAGAGGAGATGCTAACTGTGGATGCCAAATGGATGCTTGACATGATTCTGCAATATAGTATCACTTGAGGATTGTTCGACTTTATTCATACTTCCTTCACTAGAGATTACAATCTACTATCCACACTGTGCTGTCAACTCTGGTGCAATATTTCTTGTCAAAAGACATTTTACAAACTGATATTGTAATATGAATGATCTGTTTTCCCTTCAGTAACTACTACCTAAAATAATAGATTGCTTGGCTTCTCTTTTGTATAAAGGAGAAAGATATGATTTGGCATTAAAAAATAGTTATCTTTTATTAATGCATATCCACTTAAAGTAAAATCAACATAGACTGTGGATAAATAAATATGCTAAAGCTACATGTCCTTGAACTTTAAAAACATGTTTGGCATCCTATAATAAAATCTTATTTTCAAGTGTTCCTTTGTGACATGGATAACATCACACAAAATTCTTTCTAAAATGACTTAAGTGATAGTGTATCAAGTTTAGGGTCAAGTTATAAGATCTTTTCTTGATTTATGTTTGTCAAAGAGCTACCTAACATTCAGATGAATTGGTATAAAAGGCTAGGAAATTATTTTTAAAATTGTCAGAAATTAAGATAAGAAAATAATCATTTTAGTTTTAATGTATGACATAGTGCTACCAATTTAAACAAACACTAGAGGAAAATAAATTTTCTTTAACAGATAAGAGGGTTTGATGATATATATAATATATACAATTTAGAGGTAATAGCCACTAATGATCTGAAATACTAATTTTAAAATACGGCTGTTTTTACTTTGTTTCCTATCTTAAGCATTGATTCATGTACTTTTTTAATATTTAATGGATTTGATCAGATTTTGATTCAATTCTTTATTAGTTGGAAAATCCTCAGCTTTAGATATCCTTTTCTGTTTTGTCATCAATTATCCAAACTTGAACAATAAAACCCACCAAAGGGCACCTAAATTCTCAGAAGTCTCAATCATCACAGTTTTCCAACCACCTTCTTACTTTCCCTGGCTCAGAGCTCCATCAAGTCCTGGCCAAATAGATGTTTAATTCATGCATGTTTGGCAAAGACTACTTCATCTGCAGCCTGAATAATGCATTCTCTCACAATTCAAATTATGTTCCTACTACCAACACAAAAATAATATAAGTCCAACATCTGGTGTATGAAGTTGAAAGGCTTTAACAAAGAATAAAGGAAAAACAAAATAGTAAGTAAAAAGACTGTTACCTTTTCCTGAAATCTCTGCCAGGTTTAATGCTGGGTCAAAGGCAGCTGCCAACCTCTCCTGCTTTTGAAGATCCACAGCACTTATCTCTTTTTACTTCTGGTGGTAAATTCTGTTCCATCTTAGAGCTCTCAAAAACAGGAGTAAAGCAAATGTGAAGCATCTTCATCTCTCTCCAAAGCTTAGTATCTGTTTTGAGCTATAGCGCAAACACTCCTTATGGAGTCCAGTCTTGTAAGGGCACTGTTAGTGAAACTCATAACTAACTGAAAATATTGATCAAACTTTTTCAAGCTTGCTATCATTTCCCACCATAACTGAGAATTAGATGAAGCTAGTAGGTGGCCACAAATGCAAAATGAAAACACATTTTATTTTGGCACCCAAACCAATATGGATGTTCATTCTCTCTTCCACCAAATAATTAGCCTCTGACAAGAAACCCTGATTCCACTTATCAATACATATATATTTCAAGTGAATCATTGTTGATGTGGAGGCTGGGCTCTCTAGTTCCAGTCTTTGCTAAGAATTATTAAAATGGGAAGAAAAAAAATCCTACTCAAAGAGAAGGACCTTCCATAGAAGAAATACGTAACATGAGTAGTCATAGGATACCAATCCTCTGCTTCTTAGGTAGAAATGAGACTTACAAATACTAGTTGAGCTCATGAATATCCAGAGTAAAACTGCATAGATCAGTTCATTGTGGGTTTATTATAGCTATGTTCTGGCCAATGAACTATATCCAGAAGCAGCAGCTAAACTTCAGGAGGTATCCAATGCCTGGTATAGACAAGAGACAGCTAGACTCTACTACAAAATATAAGTTGAACGTTGAAGATCATGGAGGAACTAGGTAGAGGAAACCTGATCTTTGATGTTTATGAAGGTCCTGAACCTCTTATACAGACTTTGACAGAAGAGAAAAATAAACTGTGTCTTATTACAGCCACTGTTATATTCTATTTCTCTGTCACATGCAGATGAAACTAATCATAGCTAATACATCAGAGAAAGCTAATTGTCTCATTTTATTAGAAGCATTCAGAAACAATTATGAAGAACTCCCTTTCACAGGTGTTCCTATGAGATGATTTCAATATTACATGCATTTCAAGAAGCACAATAGCATTAAATAATGTAATTAATTCAACCATTTTGCTCCCTCATTTATCCTCTGAATTCTGTAGTTTTTGTTTAAGCTTCTCAGGTAATGTTGCCATCACTGCAAACGTTCACAAAATTTCTGGTTCTTCTTCCACACCTGGTAGGGTTGCCCTTGCATGATTGCTTGGAGTCAGGTGGCTGTGGAAATAGCTTGGCCAGTGAAATGTGGGCAGGAGTGACATATGTCACTTCCATGAGGAAGGTGAGAGGAACATTACATGATCGGCAACTCCCCTTTTTCTTACAATGGTGATTATAGAAACACTTGCCAAGATGAAACCTCTGTCACTCTGGATCCTGTGATAAATGTCCCTACCATTCCACAACAAACATGACTGTAAAAGAAAGAAGCTTTAGGAAAACATTGTTTTGGGGAACAGGGATAATTTCCAAAGCAAAACCTAGCTCTCCTGATTGAACACTGCATTCTGAGTAGCGACTATGACCTAAATCATACTATGTATGAATTTATAGCATGAGAAAGAATATTAAACAATTTCTTAAAGCTTCAAACAACTGAAATATCAATATTCTTCTTTGCTCAAGCATTTTTCTCTCTCCTCTTGACTCTCTGAGGGATCCCCTAAATATTGTCAGGTCTTTCTTCCTTTCCAAAGTGTTTTTCAATCTGTACCTTTCTAAGACATTACCCCAGGTGTTCCCTTCATTCTGTATGCGAACATCAGGGGTCAGCTGTCTCCTTATAACTCTCATCATTTATACCTATGATAGCTATTAAATCCCCTAAAGTTGGGCTGGGGTTGTAGCTCAGTGGCAGAGCGCTTGTCTAGTATATGTAAGGTACTGGGTTCAATCCTTAGCACCACATATAAGTAAAGAAATAAAATAAAGGTCCATTGACAATGAAAAAAATATTTAAAAAAATAGAAATAAATAAATTCCCTAAAGCTCTTGTCCCCATCACTCTTGAAATTTCTTTCTATAAGGATACCAATGACATCATAATAACCCAAACTATTGACATCATCCTCCTCAAGCATTTTGCCCCACAGCTTTACTAGGAATACCCTTTCCTGGCCCTCTTCCTATCTCTATGGCCATTTTTCTCCATCTCCTTTTCTGACTGCTTTTCTAACCTCAGCCTTCTACAAGATTCTCCGATCAATCTTCCTGTCACTTTCAGTCTTTTCTTTTTCCCCTCCAGATGAGCTTGTCAACCCCATAGTTTACGAGCTAATGTCTCAAAATCTTAACCTACAGTCCCAAAACTTATTCAGCAATTACTCACGAACCTCAGAGAGCTCTAACTTCTCATAACTAAAACAGAAATCATTATCTTCTGCCTCAATTTGGTGCTGTCTTTTCCATTTCTTTTTCTATTTTATCTCAATATAATAGACTAAAAACCTCAGTTATTAACAACTCCTCTTTCTCCCTAGCCCAGACCCAATCAGTTCCTCTATTTTTTCACTGCATTATCATTGAAAATTTCAATTTTTTTTAGATTTGCATACTTTCTTAACATGCTCTTGAAAACAGCCTCCTTATTAACCTGCCTGACTTCTTTGTCTATTCACGCCAACCCTTCATTCACGAGACCACCCCAATTATCTCTCGCAACTCTTGATTTGGCTATATGATTTTTACAAAAGTAATTGCAAATTACCATTGCATTACAAAGCCTTCACTATCTGAATTTGTAACCTTTTTTTAGCTTTATATCCCAAAACCCAGCTACCCACTCTATCATCCAAAATTACTGATGATTCTCTGTGTACCTCCAATCTTTTCCCATCCCAGGCTTCCTCTACCCTGTTATATTTTTCTACTAATTTTCTGTTTCTATCTCCTCAACTAGACCATGAACTACTCCCTGTTTTGCTTATCTAAGTATTTCTAGCATGTAGAAGAAAGCCTGATAATTATGAGTAAAGTATATTTTATATATAATCAGGAAATACATACAGTATATTCAACAACCACACTCATATCTATGTAATCAGTTCTGAGCAATAAAAAATTCTAAGCTTGTATCCTTTTTGAGTTTAAGAAAATCAATAGGACAGCTATAATTTATTTAACTTTATTACTGTTTTCCTTTTCAGCCCAGCTCAGTGGAAAAAAAAATAGTTTTCATTCTTCATAAAAGTTCATGTTATCAAAAAGCAAATCTTTCATTTAGGTAGAAAGTATTTTCTGATCTTTTATAGAAGTGGAAAGTCGGTGCTAAATTACTTAGAAACCGTTTCAGAATGCTGTAAAGTAAAAGCCATAATGAATAACTTGTCCATACTTTGTATGCCGAGACATTTTTGAGCAGATCTTAAAAGCAATGCATAGGGATTTAGTCATGAGACTTTCAGCAAGATTAATGGAAGCAATGCTCCTTAAATCCCCTGGCATAGCTTTGAAAATTTCCCACGTGCTATCAGTGATGTCTTTGTGACTTAAAATTCTGGCTTTGGTTTCAGGCTGCAGATTTAAGGAAGCATTGGATGTGTTTGATATTGACAACCTTGTGGCCTCAATTATATAACAGATATCAGGTTTTGATGATAACCTAGAGATGATCCTATCCGATACTTGAATTCTCTCTACAGAGCTGGTCAGGTAATCACACTGAATCCATTTGAACAGGACAATCATTGCCTCTCAAATGTCCATTCCCATTTAGATAAACAGAGACGAAGATTAAAGTAACTTAATTTATCATGGTGAAAGATATAAATTTAAAAACCTGTCAGAAGAACATCCGTACTCAGCTACTGGCATCATTACATAGCTTCCCAAATACTTGAGTAAAATCTGAGGTTTCTACTAGTAATTGAAGAACAACAATGGAAAAAAGGACTCATATTTATTTAGTGTGGGCTCATTAATAAGAGAAAAATTTTCACAGCGATTTTTCTCCACACTTGGCAAGCCACAGGATGGCTCTGGCTCACAGTTACATCTGTGAATATCTCTACCCTGAAAGAAAATTTTCAACTGCTTCGGAATGGAAGAGATATTTTCAGGAGGGATAAGATTAAACCTAAACAAACAATTTTTTTTTAATTTTCAAGAGTCAAAAGATTTCCAGAACTAACTTTTTCCGTTAAGGGATCTATCTTCCATGTCACTAAAATAACCCTCAGATTCAATAGGACAGTCTTAAAACTCTGTGCCAGTATCATCCTAATTTAAATCTGCAGAGGGATCCAACAGAACAACTAGCATCCTAATACTCCAAATTATTTACCCCTGTAGACAAGAGCTAAAATACACTAATATTTGGGGGGGGGGGAATCTCTTTGTTATGTGTTTGTCACCATTTTCCTGTTGTCAAAATCGTTTTAAGGCACTTCTCTAAAACTAAACTTCCCCTAAATATACCACCACTTAAGCCAAAAGGATGTCAAATGACAAGCATATTTTAACATAAGATGTAATCTCTGTCCACAGAGCTCACAGTTTCTAATGTAGAATTCTGTCAAAATGCCAACCTCAGAGAAAAGGAAACCAAATTTGTTTTAAATGGAAAAGTCTAGAGTGCAAAAAACAGCAAACTGTAATCTAGGCATTCAACACTGACTCATAAAGGAACTAGGGAGCAGGATTTTGCAGTGCTATTGTTCTTCTGGCACTAGGTAGAATCGTTATGTCTTGAAGTCAAACATACTCCCAGATCTGAATTATTTTAGCCTGAAGTAGTCTTTTATACCAAGAGCATTACCATTTAAATATATGATATATTTACTAAAATCTTCTTGAGACAGGAAGCTGTCTGATGGAAACTATGTACCCTTGTAGAGAAAATTCACTGCAAAAATGTAGACTGAGAAAGTTTCAAAAAAATACGTATATGTTCTCTTATATTAAAGGAACAATGAAATGTAGGAAAGAACAGCAGCCTCTGAGTTCTGGGGACCTAATAGGTCAAGTAGAATCTCAAATACTGCCAGGGAATTGACAGAGGTGAGCAGGTGAAAGGATATTTTATGGAATTTCTGGAGTACTTAGAGTAGGAGAGGCGAGGAAGAGATAAAAGACGGGACAGAATAATCCCTGGAAGGCATTCCTCCAACAGGGTGAATAATGAAAGAGAAAATACACAGGTAAGAGAAGTCAAAATAGACTTTGGATGCTTGTGAGAAGTCTGCCTTCAGCATTGAGAAAATGAGCAGCTGGAGACAGAGAGGATGTCACATCTTTAGGAACCAAAACAATTGAGAGTTGGCACATGTTTAACCACAATTCCCTTGAAGTGGATTTGACCCAGAGTCAGGGGGACCAAAATATGCTACCAAAATGTTAACTCAAATAGCCATTGCTCTGACAATGAAATCATAGCATTGTGGGAGAATTGACAAAAAATGGGAAGATGAAACAAGACAAAATATAATTTACTTTAAAATTAATGTCATTGGGGGTTAGAGGTATAGCTCAGCACATGTTTGGCCTACTCAAAGAAGTGATTTTGACTCTGGCACCACACCCCCAAATCAGTGTGATTAAATTGTTAATCTGTGCCTACTCTGGTTGGAGAAATAAATAAATAAATGGAGAGAGAGAGAGAGAGAGAGAGAGAGAGAGAGAGAGAGAGAGAAATGAAGCTTTTAATTTGTTTGCTCCTTCTTGACAAGGCGGGGTCTTTTCTGTTGCTTTGGTTGAACAGTGTTCCACATGATTTAGTGCTCAGCAGGATGACAGATGGGTTTGTCTTGATGTACACCTAAGTGAACATGGAGAAAGTCTTTTGGACTGACACTCCAAAGAGAGTTGGTGCAATGTCGTTATTTGAATATTGTTGACATGACTGGAAGTTGGACATTTGTCCTCTATATTTATGTAGGAAACCACTACCTTTCACTCCAGTATGATGTTACGCTGTACTCTAGGCAAATGGTTAAACTTTGATGTTGGAATGTTGTGTTTATATAATGTGTGTTTTAGGCATGCATGTCCGTTCTGCCAAACTGACTGCACTCTGAAGAAATATGTGGATTAAACATAAGCAGATTATTAGTTCATAACCTCATCATAATCAAGTATTCTTAAATGTTACCCAGTTAAATCAAAACCAAAGTACAGGGATTAAGAGCATACTTCTAACACATCATCATTTTTTGCTGGGTTATACTTGTAATCATATAACCAATTACTCTGCCCTACCCTGAAAGGGAGGTGTTGTAACTGAGACTTAAAATCATTCTTATGTGTGCAAAATTCCTCAATCCACTCTCCACAATGATATGGTAAAACCAGGTATGGTTTAGTCAAGATTTTAGCATTCCCAAATAAAAATAATTACCTTTAAACCTCACTTCTGAAAGACAGTGTTATTCATCCTAGATTTGCACAATGGTGTGAGAATCTTGGACTTGATAGTTGGTTTGACTCAATCCTCAATCAGTTTCAGTGTTAATATGTAATAGTAACTCAGATTAGTTCTTTAAAATTGTGACATTACAAAATCACAAAACAAAATTTCAGGAAAAGTTTAACCCACGCTCTTTTGAGAACTATATACATCTGCTATGGATATTTGTACAAGATGAACTATAATGAATATACTGAAATGTGTAATAACCATTTCATGTTTCTCTGCCTATAGTAGAATAAATATTAAATCACATGACTAAATTTTTCTGTGTTTATGTGTATTATGGTTTAGATGTAAGGTATCCTCCAAAAGCTCATGTGTGAGCAATGCAAGAAAGCTTACAAGTGAAATGATCAGATTCTCAGAGCCTTAACCTAATTACATTAATTCACTTGAATGGATTAACTAACTGGTAACTCTAAGCTGGAAGGGTGTGGTTGGAGTAAGCAGGTCAATGGGGACATGCCATTGGGATTCATATTTTGTGGGTGTTGAGATGAATTCTCCTTCTGCTTTCTTGTTGCTATATTCTGAGCTGCTTTGCTTTGACACACCATTTCACCATGATGTTCTATCTTGCCTTGGGTCCAGTGCTATGGAGTTGGCCATTGATGCACTGGGTCCTCTGAAATCATGACTCCACATAAACTTTTCCTTCACTAAAAATGTTTATTTTTGATTTTTTGATCCAAGTGGCAAGAAAGCTGACTAGAAAGACATGTTAGTTTTTTGTTGTTGTACCAATAATAATAATAATAATAATACCTGGCAAGAATAACTTAGAGGAGGAAAAGTTTATTTTGGCATCATGATTTTAGAGGTTCAGTTCCTAGTTGGTCACCCCCATTACATATCCCAAGCTGAGGAAGGACATCATGGTGGAAGGGTGTGGTGGAGGAGGGTTGCTCACTCATGCCAGCCAGGAATCAAAGAGAGAGTTCAGGATGCTAGAGACAGAATAGAAAGAGCAAAAGAGAGCCAGGGGGACAAGATATAATCCCCAAGGGTACAACTCCAGTGACCTACTTTCTCCAGCCACTCCCCAACTTCCTGAAGTTACCACAAAGTTAGTTCATTCAAGTTATTAATCCATCAATTCTTTCACCTCTGAACATTCCTGCAAGAACAGAGGATCTCTCTGTGGATACCTCATAACCAAACCATAACGGTTTATAAAGATTATTCTCCTCCCTTGGATGCCAGTCTTGTCTGAAATACAAACTTGCTTTTTTGCTAACTGTAGGCATGATAGAATTTTTAAGTGCAGGAACGAAAATGCATGGCTTGCCCGATATGTTGCTTGAGATGTTTCTTGGTGATTCTGTTTGCTACATTTGCTCTACATTGTTAGTCACTTTATTCAGTGAAATGAGACAGTCTTTCTTTGAAGATGAAGAATTATTTTAAACTTGATGAAGAAAATGAAAACCAATTCCTATGTGAGGCTATTTTAGCCTTTACATAACATATCCCTGGCTGGGTCAGCTAGTAGTTTTCTTAAATAGAATAAAATTAGGTGACTTATCTTTATATGAAGAAACCAGAAGTGTGACAAGACACAGAGGATAACAATTGGTTTTGCCCTTCACATGCAGCTCTGGGAATTCCATTCCCACCATTCCCACGTGTGTACCTGCACTTTATGGTGCCTTTGGGAATTGCATATTTTTATGATTCTGTGTTCCAATCATTGTTCATTAATCCAGAGGCATGACTTTGACCTTAAGTAGCCAGTAAGAATATCTAGCTGAAAGTTTTGAAAATGGGTTCTGAACAACTCAAATGTCTCCTTCAGTCACTGATTTATATGATGAAAATTAAGGGGGATGACATATATTAGTGTCACTGGCTAAAGAAATGAAGGAAAGGCGTTTGTGATGAAAAGGAAAAATGAAGCACAACAAGTTAAAGACTTTGAAATTGTGTCTGGAATATTTCAAACATCGAACCCATTCTTCTCTCTAAATTTGGAGACACTCCAATGCTCTCTCTCTTTCCTTTGCTTTTTTTCCCTCTATTTTGAGTTGCTCTAATATTACTAGCACACAAAAAAAACACCAAGTAAAACACTAGAATATACCTCAATAGCTTTAAAAGGGTAGATGTCTGGCTTTGGGGCCAATGTTCCCCAGCAAAGTATTGGACTCTAAAGACCCTAGAACTCCTTCTTTGTAACTGGGACATGCAGTTGATTTCCAATGAGCAGAGCACTGGATATACTATAGCATCTGGACAGGTTTCATCACTTAAGGCAGAATTATTCTGCCCACCAAGAGGTCATGCAGATGTTTAATTGTCCCATGAAATTATATTGACAATGCTTAAAATATATAAATTTACAGTTCTGATAAAGGTATCCCAAGCCAAACATTTATGTACATTCTCAAAATAATTCTCATGTATTCAGAGAAAGGCAGATAGGAAATGTTCTAATAAATTTCATAAAGAGGTATAAAATGGGAAGCAGTGAACATGCAAACACTGAAGAACTCTTCCTAATTTCTTAATATCAAATATTGTATTGATAACACCTGGATTTTTTAAAAGTCTCTTTTTTTGTTTTCTTACTAGATACTTGGCTGACTTCAGTGCTATTCTATAAAGTGTTCTACTCTGAGAAGTTTAAGGTGAATTGTTTTATAGGCAGGACCCACAGCAAAATCCACTCATCTTATGACTCAGGCAAATGAGAATCAATTCAGTGTGAACTTAGAACACATGCCCTAAGGGGCAGCATTGGCTTGCACATCCCAACAAATGCATAAATAATTTGGTTTTAGGTTGTGAAAACAATCCTGATGTCTTCCCCAAATATCTTCCTCATCTGTTGATTTATGTAGAAATCCCATCGTTTTCTTAAAGTATTAATCCATTACACATGAAAATTACCAAGAACTTATTATAGAGTCTTTTCTATAATATATGCATTTATTTCCTTGAAGGAAAAATAAATGATCTGAGCAAGTTTATTGAGAAACAAAGGCAAGGAATAGGGGAGGAACACTATGCCGGATACCAGGCCTGGCTGGGAAGGAGAAAAACAGTGCTAAACAGGGAGATTTAAAGCAAATTAACTTGATGATTTTTACTTTTTTTTCCTTTCCTTTTTTTTTGCCTTGCTACAAGGACTTACATGACATTTGTGATTGTTTTTAAAGGCACAATGTAGATCATAAATGAGATTATTTTTACCATAAATATTATGTCAGAAATTCAAGTAAAATAATATAAAGATGACAATACTGTCATGACTTGTCACCACTGTTATTCAAGTGACAATTTTTATGTAGATATGTCTAAAGGAACAATTATTCTCATAAATGTTATACATTATGCTTTTATTGATAATTTTAATAACAAATATAAAACCACAACTATCTGATGTGTGAGGGGTAAGAATTTGCTCCCAGGATGTAGGCTCCCTGTTTACCTCACAGATTATTTCTTTTGCTGAGAAAAAAAAAAAAAACTTTTTAGTTTGATTCCATCCCATTTGTTGATTCTTGGTTTTAATTCTTGTGCCAAAGGACTCTTATTAAGGAAGTTGGGCTCTAATCCCACATGATGGGGATTAGGGCCTACTTTTTCTTCTATTAGGCACAGGGTCTCTGGTTTAATTCCTAGATCCTTGATCCATTTTGAGTTGAATTTTGTGCATGGTGAGAGATAGGGGTTCAATTTCATTATGTTGCATATGAATTTCCAGTTTTCCCAGCATCATTTGTTGAAGATGCTATCTTTTCTCCAGAGCATATTTTTGGCACCTTTGTCTAATATAAGATAATTATAATTTTGTGGGTTAGTCTATGTATGAAGATTTGAATTTGGGGCCAACATATCTTATATACAAAGATATGAAAAAATGAGGTATATATGTGTATTAAGAATTGTATGCAACAAAAAGAGTACATGTATAATGGCATAAGTTGGTGTGAACATACTTTATATACAGAGATGAAAAATTGTGCTTTATATGTGTAATAAGATTGTAATGCATTGAACTGTTGTTGTGTATTTAAAAAATAAATTTAAAAAAACACAACTAACTTACTAAGGTATACTAATACTTTCAGGGAAGAAAGTAAACAACAGTACATTTGTGTATTTCCTACAATGCCTAAAATAGAATCTGGGAAACAGAAACACTAAACAATTCAATTACTCAATATTATTTAAAACAAGATACGAAGAAACCAAAAAGTCTAGGTTCAAGTATTTATGTTTCTATTTATTTAGTTGTAGTTCTTTTTCAATAATTATATTAAATTTTATTTTTCCCAAGCCTTTTATTTTTTCACTATTTTAACTGGTAAAATATGCATAGCACAAAATTTACCATTTTAACCATTTTAACTGTATAGTTCAGTTGTCTTAAATGAATTCATAATGTGTAAACATCACCACCATCCATCCACAGAACTTGTTCCAACTTGCAAAACTAAAACTCAATACCCATTCAGGTATAATGTCCCTGTTCCCTCTCCCCTAGCAGCTGGAAACTATAGTCCTACTTTCTATCTCTGTTTCTGACTTCTCTAATTCTCACAGAGTGGAATTATGCAATATCTGTCTCTTTGGGACTATTTTTTTCACTTTCCATAATGTCCTCAAGATTCATTTCTATCACAGCATATGTCAGAATTTTGTTTCTTTTTAAGACTGAATAAAATTCCATTATTTATACTATCCTTCTTATCCCCATACTCCCTCCTCTTCTTTCACTCCCCTCTATCTACTCCAAAGTACTTCTATTTTTCCCTAGGCACCCCCTGCCATTGTGAATTAGCATCCACCCAGCAGAAAAAAACATGTGGACTTTGTTTCTTTGAGATTGACTTATTTCACTTTGTATTACATTCTCCAGCTCCATCCATTTATCTGCACATGGCATAATTTCATTCTTCCTTAAGACTGAGTAATATTCCATTGTGTATATATACCACAGTTTCTTTATCTATTCATCTGTTGAAGGACATCTAGGATGGTTTCACAGTCTGGTTACTGTGAAATGAGCTTCTATAAACATTGATGTGGCTGCATCACTATAGTATGTTGATTTTAATTCCTATGGGTATAATTCATGGAGTGGGATAGCTGGGTCAAATAGTGGTCCCATTCCAAGTTTTCTGAAGAATCTCCATACTGTTTTCTATAATGGTTGCACCAATTTGCTGTCCTACTAGCAATGTATGAGAGTACCTTTCCCCTATATCCTCACCAACATTTATTGTTGCTTGTACTCTTGATAACTGCCATTCTGACTACAGCAAGATGAAATCTTAGAGTAATTTTGATTTGCATTTCTCTAATTGCTGGAGATATTGAACTTTTTTCATATATTTGTTGATAGATTATATTTCTTCTTCTATAAAGTATCCAGATCCTTAGGCCATTTATTAATTGGGTTATTTGTTTGTTTTTGATGTTGAGTTTTTGAGTTTTTATATATCCTAGAGATTAATGCTCTCTCTAAGGTACATTGTGATAAAGATTTTCTCCGATTTTATAGACTCTCTCTTCACATTTTGCTATTTAGTTTGACTTTTTAATTGGGTTTTGCTTCGTTTGCATTGTTATTGCTGTTTTTGTTTTTTAATATAAAAGCTTTCTATAAAATACGAATATTACTCTCTTACCAAATATGATTTGCAAATATTTTCTCACATTATGTGACTTATCTTTTCATTCTGTCAATCTTGTATTTTATTTATGTCTATTTCTTAATTACTCTGGATAAAACTTTTCAGACTGTGTTGAATAGAGGTGGTGAAAGTGCCTTGTTCTTAATCTGGGAGGGAAGATTTCAGTCTTTCACCATAAATTATAATGCTTTCTGTGAGTTTCCATGTATGGCTTTTATTATGTTGAGGTAGTTTCTATTTATTCCTTCTTGGTAAAATATTTTTAACATGAAAGGATGTTGAATTTTGTCAAACATTTGTTTCCACATCAATTGAGACCATCATATGCAGTTTTTATCCTTTCGTTTTGTTAATATGATGATATTGCTGTTTTGTTTGACAAAATCCACAGCTGGGGTCACTGCAAGAGTGATGGCAGGGAATTTCCAAGAAGTGACTGTCACTACCAGCAGGACGTTTACTCGGTTTCCCCAAACCAGGCTCATCAGGGGATTAGAAAAGATAACAAACACAAAAGTAGAGAAGAGCAGGACCCAGTGGTTCAGATGACCTCTGATGGAGGACTAACAATGAGCAGGCTCTGCACTTTTGTTATAGAGGTTTTTACATTAAAACTTCTGTTTTAATAAATATTATAAAATATAAGTTCTCAGTTCTCTGAGGTCAAAAGTTTGAACAGCCCAATTACACACTCATCAGCTTGTCCCCACAGTTCTCCACCCCAGGGTACTGGTGCCTGAACTGATAAACTCCCTGAACTGATAAACTTCATGGGAACCGTGGAATTTCCCTTTGAACAGGGGTGGCACTGTACAAATGCACAGTTTTCTTGGTGCCTTGGTATGGAGAGATTCCCAAGGAAGTTTTCAGCCTCTGTCTCTGGGCAGTTCAAAGACCCATAATTCATTTGCCACTCCCAATAAGAGACTGTCCCAAAACTTAGTTGAGATAGGGCCAGTAAAGACTCCAAATGAGAATGCCACAATAATCAGTCCAAAGCATTTCTTAAGGCAACTTTCACACAGAAGTGCCACAGTGATCTTCATGATGAGCAGTGAGAAAAGAGATAGTCCATCTAGCTATGTCCACAATAAAAGGTGTCAAGTTATGGAATTGATATGAGAATTGAACATGTTAAGCAACATAGTGAATCTTCCAGTGTTTTTCTGGCAAAAACCTAAGCAGTGTCATTGTGCTTGGGGATGTTCAAGTTTCCAACTTGTATCTAAATTTTCAGGGGAAAACATGAGGCTGTTTGAGTCACAGATAGTCATGGTACTTCAGGTTTCTTGGTCTGGACAAATTAAAAAAAAAAAAAAAAAAAGCAGGGGCAGCAGAATAACCCTAAAATTACACTGGCTAATTTTTGTAAATTGAACCATCCTTGCCTTCCAGAAAAAGTCATAGATGGTCATGGTGTATCATTATTTTAATATGCTACTGAATTTAGTTGGCCAGTGTTTAATGGAGAAGTTTTGCGTCATTGTTCATAAGGGACATGAGTCTATAGTTTTCTTTCCTCACAGTGTCTGTCTGGTGTGCATATCAGTGTAATCGTAGACTCATAGAATGAATTAGAAAGTGGTTCCTTCTCTTGAATTTCTTGGAAAAGTTT
The DNA here is from genome assembly GCF_021218885.2 of Marmota monax. Lineage (NCBI taxonomy): Eukaryota > Metazoa > Chordata > Mammalia > Rodentia > Sciuridae > Marmota > Marmota monax. Next base: position 318,245 of record NW_026695197.1, on the reverse strand, counting down.
GAGGATTAGCGTTAGTTATTCTTTAAATATTTCATAGAATCCAGTAATGAAGTCATCAGTTGTGGGGTTTTTCTTTGTTAGGAAATTTTTAATTGATTTTTTAATTACTTAACTAAGTAGGGATCTATTTGGATTTTCTATTTAGTGTTGTAATTTAATATTGGTAATTTTATATTTTTATTAACTTATCCATTTTATCCAATTTGTTGGTGTATTTTTTTAATATTCTCTCATAAAACTTATTTTAATTGTGTTGTAACTTGTTTAAGAAATTTTAATACATTAAATTTATCATTGAGAAAAGTTAGTATTCTGAGTACTATTCACTCCATGTGTATAACAAATTAAGCACAGTTGTGTTTCTTTTCCCACAGAAAAGTCCTTTGAGTGTTAAAATGTCTATGAGTGGTTAAAATGGGATTAGTCTGCCTTAACACACCTTCATCTTTAAAGCTATTTCCCTTAGTACTACTTTCCAGCCACTGAAGTGATAAGGCATTCTCATGGATGCTTCAGCATTTTCAAGTCTTTCATCTTACTTTATCTGCCAAAGGACCTGGTGGTGTTACACTCAATATATATATATATATATATATATATATATATATATATATATATAATTTAGACTGTATTTGGCTATCAGAAAGAGGATACTGAACCCAAAATGACCCTTAACAGCAAAGAGTTTATTGCCTTGCAAAGTATTCCTGCTGTCTTCAGGGCTATATAATTCAGAGGCTCCACAATACCAAGCCCCCATATCCTCATGATCACAAGTACTGCTGCAGCAGTACTTGACATCTGGTGTGTTCTTAGGGAAAGTAGGCTTTTATAATCCTTATGACTGTGGAATCAGTATTTAATGTCTCTGTTTCCATTTCTGATTTTAGTAATTTTAATTTTCTCTGTCTTTTTTTCCCTTAGTCCATCAAGCTAAATCCATCATTTTAATCTTTCCAAAGAACGAGATTTTGGTTTCATTGATAATTTTGCATTTTCTTTATTCTATATTTCATTTGTCTTTGCCATAATATTATTTTCTTCCTTTTGCTAGCTTTAAGTTTAGTTTGTTCTTCTTTCTCTAGTTCCTTAAGTTTTAACATTTGGTTGTTGGTTTGAGATTTTTTTGTTTGTTTTGTAGTGTAAGTGTATATAGCTATTTCTCCCTTAGTACTACTTTTTCAGTCTCTCCCAACTTTGAGGAGATTATACTTTTATTTCCATTCTGTTAGTATTCCCTAATTTATCTTATGATATTTTTTTCATTCATTGTTTCAGTGCTTGATTTAATTTCCACAGTTTTGAGTATATTCCATTGTGTGTGTGTGTGTGTGTGTGTGTGTGTGTGTGTGTGTGTTATCCCTGAACTCATCTCACTGTGAAACTTTATATAATATATTTATTTTTGTAAGATTGAATCAGTGTCCTAACACATGGTCTATACTGGAAAAAAGTCCCATGTGAACTTGAGAAGATTGTTTTTGCCTCAGGATTCAGGCAGCATTTTATCTATATCTGTCATACCCAGGTGATTTATTGTGTTCAGTCTTAGATTCATTACACTGTCTGGTTTTTCTATCCATTATTATAAGTAGGGTGCAGAAGTCTTCAACTGTTATATAACGCTGCCTATTTCTGTCTTTAATTTTAATATTATTGTACCCACTTCTGCTCCTCTTTGGTTGTTTTTGGAAGGTAATATTTTTTTCCATCCATTCACTTTCATCCTATTTGTGTCTTCATATCTAAAATGAGTCCCTTGTCTAGAGTGTATAGTGGAATCATGTTTTTTATGAATTCTGCCAATGTCTATCTTTTTACTGAACAGTTGAATCCATTCACACTTAAAGTAATTGCTGATGAGGGGTGACTTATGTCTGTCATTGTACTATATTTTTTATCCACATGTCTTACAGCTTTTTGTCCCACATTTGATGATTCACTGTTCTTTTGTGTTCAGTTGATTTGGGGGTAGTGAAATGATGAGATTCTTTTCTCATTTCCTTTTTTTTTTTTTTTTGTATGTATTCTGTAGATATTTTCTTTATGGCAATCATGGAGATTGAATTTAATAATGTCATATGCTGTAGTCTGGGCCTGAAATGTCCCCCAGAGGTCCAAATGTTAAAGGCTTGGACCTCTCAGCTTGACACTAATGGAAGGTGGTGGAAACTTTCAACAGGTGGGAAATAGTGGGAGATTTTATGCCTTTGGGGACATGCCCATGAAGATGCCAGTCTCTCTCTCCACCTCTCTCTTTCTCTCTGCTTCATGGTGGCCATGAGATGAACAACTTTGCTCTACCAAGTGCTCCCTCATGAGTATGCCTCATGACAGAATCCCCGCAAAAATGTGTTCAATCAACCATGAGCTGAAATCTTTAAAACTGCAAACCCACTGAGCGCAGTGGAGCATGGCTGAAACCCCAGTGACTCGGGAGGCTGAGGTAAGAGAATCAGGAGTTCAAAGCCAGCCTCAGCAATGGTGAGGCACTAAGCAACTCAGTGAGACCCTGTCTCTAAATAAAATACAAAATAGGGCTGGGGATGTGGCTCAGGGTTTGAGTGCCCCTGAGTTCAATCTCTAATAATGCCCCCCCCCCCAAAAAAAAACCCCTGCAAATCCAAATAAACCTTTTCTCTTTTTCCTTCCTCTTTTATTGATTATCTCAGGTATTTTGTTGTGCTAATACAAAGCTAACACACACTGCTTACTAATTTTAATTTATACCAGTTTAACTTTAATTACATATAAAAAGATGTCTTTCTTGAATATTTCTTTTCCTGGACCTCTTAACCATTAATTTCACAAGAAATTATTACATCATTATTCATTGCATACCCTAAATCATGAATAATAAACATTTTAAATGAGCTAGTCTTTTAAATTAGGTCTAAAACAAAATGTGGAGTTAAAAAAAAAACAGAGTTAAATGTTAGTGCAATCTTATTTCAATGAAACAATAATAATACCTTTGGACTAATACTTTTTAATATGTTAGCCTTTTGAACATTATAGAAAAAATTAACTCGCAAACAAGTGTTGTATTAATACTTTTATGTTTTCCTGTGTGTTTACTATTATTGCCATTTATTTTTTCATATAGCTCCAAGTTACTGTCCTGTCTCTTTTCATTTCACCCTACAGGACTCCATTGAGCTTTACTTGCAGGGTGGGTTGAATGATAATGAGCTCCCTCAAGGGAGAATACTCTATAAAGGAGGTATGAACCACTAATACAAATCCATACTGTCCATAAAAATCTTGGGATTCTGTGTTTTCAAGTATATCAATCTATTTGTCTCTGCTCAAAGTCTCAGGGTTCTACTCTTTCTTACTACAGCCATGCCTTTGGCAAAAACAGAGCTAGGAATTCAACTTTCTTAAGAATGCTGCTGCTCTTATAATTAGACTTGGGTCTGATTCTTAGTATTTTGTACTCTGGCTGCACGAGATTGGAGTGATTCCAGATTCCCACTGTCAAGTCCTCTGGCTACTGAAATTAACTAATTTTCTTTATTCAGTGCATAAATTATTTCCAGCAATAACATTCAAATTCCATCATCCTTGTGATTACTACCTCCCCAAATGTCTAAAGAACCTGATATATTTCACCCTGATGCGTTTCTTTCTGTAAGTATTCTATCACAGGTCGTTGTGAATATATTTTTAACAACTGCATCCATTGTGCCAAGAGCTCTCATGTTCTCCCAGCTCTGAATGATGAGGTCCTGTTCAGTGGTTCTCATTGTAACTAACTATGATGATCCAGTTCCAAAATCCTCATTTAGATTCAATATTTTCAAACCACTGGAGGCACTGACTTCTATAATCCAAATTCCTATGAAACCCTGGGATAAAGATTTATATTCAGGAAGTTAATTTGGGAGTTCCCTTGGGATCAAAAGGAGAATGTAACTGAAGAAAATAGGTAGTGAAACAGGAGAGAAATTGAATAGTGATGCAGCCACAATAGAGGCCTTAGTCTCTCTCCTGGTGAGCTCTGGATCTTGGAAGGCTCTTCAACGCAGTCTTATTTTAGGCAAGGAAGGGGTGAATTTTTACTCTAATCTGGGAGAATACATATTGGAGTAACGAAGGGTGGATCTGAGCAGAGGAGACAGTATCCAGTGCCACAGAAACCTTTCACATATTGTATTGGTCAGCTTTCCACCACTGTGAAAAAGTACATGAGATAAATCAACTTCAAAAGATGAATAAGTTCCTTTGGATCATGACTTCAGAGAATGTGGATATTGGATAATTGTCTCTGTTACTTCTGTGCCTATGGTGAAGAAGAAATACTTGCAGGGAGCTTTGAGACTCCAAATGCTCATTCTTTAACCACAAATGACCATAAGTACAAAGTATGAAGCTCAGAAGAATATGGTGGAGCAAAACTCCTTACCTCATGGTATCCAGGAAGCCCAGGAGCAGGGCAGAGTCCCAATATCCCCTTCAAAAGGGCACACCCCCAGTGATCTAGCTTCCCAATACAGGGAAGTTCCACCATTTCCCAATAGGGCCACATATTAAACTAAAGTTTCAACATGTGGCCTTTGCAGAACATTTAAAATTCAAACCACAACATAGTTGATTAACTGAAGAGAAGGTGGATTATGCAGTTGTGATACAGAAGGTGGCAATACAGATGTAAATTGGTTGTTTGATTTGATGAAGGCAAGATAAGATAATTCTGTTTTAGTCCCTCTCCCTGTGAAATCAAATGAGTAGTGAATTGAAAATGAACAACTTTGGAGGAGATATAAAATAACATAGATTCTTCTAGGAAGTAGGAAAGCAAATTGATAGGCAAGTCGAATATGACTTCTGGGCATTTGTATAATTACTGAGCTAAGCTGTCATACATTTAGGTTAAAAAAATCAGAATGTTTGAGTGTTGATCTTCAATAATATTTATATTCTCAGGAAAAAGTAGCCAGAGATGAATTCTCAGGAGTAGCCAGAGATGAATTTAGTGAGACTGAAATTTTCCTGATGCATTCAGTTGTAGGGGAAAGGGAGTTGAGGTTATTTGGAAGGGGGTAAGTTTATGAATTATAGAATCTAAACTAAGGATACTGAGAAAATGAGAGGTACTAATCTATAGAAACAACAAAAAGATAGTCAGATGATTGGAAGATCTTAGAGGGCTAATCGATCACAAGAACAGGAGATGCTAAACATGGTAAGCCAGAAAATGCTGGGGTTATTATTATAGTGAGTCACTTATACAAAAGAAAAAGGCACAGTTCATAGACAGATAAATAAATGTAATATTTTAGGAACAATAGGTCTGAATAATCTTGGAATGGTAAAAAGGAAAAAAAGACACTACATCCCTGTGGAATGTGGGAGAAAAAAATAGTAGGAAAAAATATTGAGGAATCAAGTATAGTCAAGTGATGGTCAGGTTTAATGAAATAGTAAGGGAAATGGGAATGTTTAGAGCAGAAGTTAGAGATGATACTTGGTTTTACTGATGTAATCTGGGCCCCAAAAGGCATGATGTGGATGTATGATGGGAACAGAGACAGTAGGAGGAAATTTGATGATGAATGTGATGCATGAGATTAAATCAGATCAGAGGGTGTCCAGCCCCTAACAGATGTGGGTAAAAATGACCATGCATGGCCATTGGGTCTAGACTTCTGAAGAAGACTAAAATCAGAAATAAACACACTTTGAAGAAATTGGTCTGGATGGATTCTTAGGAAAGAGAGAATATTCAGTTTTAGTTCCAGAACTCTAGAAACATTCTTTTGGAAATTTGTACCAGTGAACTCATTGTCAATAAGAAGTCTCAGGATCCGAGGACTCTCCTTGTGTCTTTTTTTTTTTTCTGATAGTATACAAAGTATATTCACACCAATTCGTGTCTTCATGAATGTATTTTGGATAATAATGTCCATTACATTCAACCATCATTTTTAATCCCATGCCCCCTCCCATTCCCTCCTACCCCTCTGCCCTGTCTAGAGTTTGTCTGTTCCTCCCATGCTCCCACTCCCTACCCCACTATGAATCAGACTCCTTATATCAGAGAAAACATTCAGCATTTGGTTATTTAGGATTGGCTAACTTCAATTAGTATTATCTTCTCTAATTCCATCCATTTACCTGCAAATACTGATTCTATTCTCTTTTATTGCTGAGTAATATTCCATTGTGTCTTTCTTAATCTTGATGTGGGTAGGTTCAGGGCCAGGTGAAAGGTGATGACCCAGGAAATCCCATCTTAATACTTCAATTGCCATGTGCAATGATTGCTCCTGGACCGATTAAAGAATAGGTCAGGGTTCCTTAACAGAGCTTCTGCAAGGACTTTATCTTCTCTGTGGTGACTGAGATATCCTTGTTCCTTCCATGTGGAAGAAGTTTATTTGCTAAAGAAAAAATCAAGCAACCCACAAAGAAAAGCAAAAACGAAAAACAAAACAAACAAACAAAAAAAAAAAAACAAAGAGGAAGAGGGGACTTAGCACATTCTAGTCTTTGGATCCAGCTAAGGCCAATACTGACCACACCCTTTTATAAATAAGCCAATAGATTGTATGTTTTTATTACTCTGATTCAAGTTAGATTTCTGTCACTTGCAACCAAACATACTTGACTTATGCACATATTTTAAATAAACACATTTTAAACAATGAAGCAGTTCCAGATCCTAATCTTGAAAGTTTTAAATAAAATGACCTTGAAAGATTGTCTATTCCATTTCTTTGCCTTCAAGGAGAATGACACACCACCCAAGACGGCATGTGGATTTTTAATAAATACCATCTGTTGCTGACATATGCCTGTGGGGTTTGTATGTGTAAATTACAATTATGAGGTAGTCAAAAAATAAAAAATAACTATACATCGCTCTCGCCATCTTCGGAAGGAGATGAATCATATTAAAGAGTGCATACTTTGTTTCTCTTTTTCAAAGGGCATTGCTAATTACTTTAGATATTGATTTTAAACAAAGCTGAAACTGTCTTACTGAGATTATCCAAAAACATCTGCTTTCAATATATATGAATATGTCTTAATACATATTCAAGTATCAAAATTTTTCATTTTAAAAAGTCTTATCTTTGACAAATACTTGTGCTATTATCAATGCTGTATAGAAGAGGGAACCCAAGTTCATGAGAAAACCACACTCTTCCCAGAATCATGATGACATCATTTCTGACATTATCAAAGGTGCTTCCAGCAAACAGACTCCACAAACCAGGGCAGTGTTGGCGTTTCTACCATGAAAGCCAGAAACTATGATCAATGCTCGACAAATAATGAAGGATTTTCTGAAAGGTAAAGAGAGAGATTTGTTTGGGAACCTAAAAGGTTACTATTATTGCAGAAAAGGGATGAAATCATGACTTGTTAAATAACGAAATATTTCATTGTTATCAATATCATATGAATATGTCAGTAATGTTTGAAATCAGACAGGCATTAAACTTCTGCATATCCAACCCTGAAAGAGACCTATTTCAGGCAGGACTACTTGAAAAAGTGACACATGGTAACTCCACTCTAGAAGCCAAAACACCAAGAAAATCAATCTTGTCCACCCTATTCAGGTTCTTCCCATAATGTTACCCAAGAGAATTTTTTCACTAAGAAAAAAACTCACATACACATACAAAAAAAGGAGGAGATGAATGCAATTTAATGTTTCCATTGTGTACAATGCATTATTTACTTAGCAAATTTAAAAAAAAATATGGATGTTTGCAAATAAGTATACATTGCTGTATCACTTTGTGTGTATTATACATATATATGCCACTCTAATTCTGTATAGCCGTTTTTGTAGAAAGTCACACTGGGATCAATGTTACAGACCATTTTTCTCAGAATTCTCCAGACCAGGAAACTACTCAGGCACTTTATCTATAACAGACACCAGTCACTGCAATGAGTTGGCAGGAATAAAATGTGAGATTTAAATCAAATAAGAACACTGTTTCTTTGTGCAATTTATATCTCCCTACATAACAAAATGAATTATATTTTCTACAAATACTTTTCTTAACTCAGTAAGCAAATTTATTCTACTTCTGCTTGAAAGTGAAAGCAGGTTATTTCACAGTCAATGCATAGTAGCAAGCAATTTTTATTTTTCATTTTCATTTCTATAGAATATTTAAAATTTGTTAAATCATTAAATAAATATACTTTAAATTTTCCTTTATTAATATACCTTATTGATATTAGTAATTATTTAGCAACTTTAATTTTTTACCATTATTTGGATTTCCTAAAGTATGTTCCATTGAACCCTAGTCACAGGAAATATTTTACCCAAAGTGTCTTTTTTTTAAGCACATTTGGAAAATGCTTGCAATATTGTAATAAATTTCTTCTACTACCTTCTTCTACTTTACTTTCTCTTCTTACTACTATTTCTTCTCCTTTAAATTCCTAGAACAGATAGACACTCAAACATACTAATATAACTTTATTTAATCTAATATCCTCCAAACGTTTATCACCAGTCCTTAGGTATGTCCTGATAGAAACATGGAATACACTGATACAAACACCAGAGAACATAGAATGTATTAGTTCAACTGCATTAACTTTAAACAAGCAAATCAACTATTTATGGAAATGGATTAAATGTCACAAAAAAAGTTTATATTCACATATGGTTATGTGAACATTGCCTTCTCACCAGACATTTGGAGAAAAGTAGCCAAGGATAGTGAAAATTGTGATTCTCCTTGACTTTCTAATTTTAAGCAGTCATCAGATTCAATATCTGCCATTGTCTTGCACTTAGCCTGACTGTGAACTATGATTTTATTAATGTATGTGAACACCAGCAGGGAGAGAACAAAATGGAATCATGAAGAAATACAGGTTGGGTTTCAAGTACCACGATTAATGCAGAAGCTACCTTACCAACAGGAACCAGCTTCTCTGCATGCAGACATATAGAACCATGGTCTTGACCTAAAAGACAAAATATACGCATTGAACCATTTTTTCTAGCTTTTATAATTATTCACATTATCACCATCAGTTCCATATAATATGTTGATCCCAACCTTGGCTCTCTGTCTTATTCCAAGAGGAACTTAAATGCATCTTTTGTTTTTTAAATTTTTACTTGAACATTATCCAAAAGCATTTCTAAGCTCTATCTGGACCGTCTAATAGTTCGAGTGTGTCAGAGATACATCCCACGTTTTTTTCTTCATCCTTGTGATAGGCTTATCAGCTTTAAACATAAAGTTTAAAAATACCTGATCATCTGAAAGCACTCTGAACAGCCAAAGACCTCATGGAACACTGTGCCTTTGCCATCTCATCAGTTCCTATATGATTTCATTCTTGCTTGACTATTTCTGAGTAGACCATTTACTCCCACTAACTTCTGCCACTTTTGAGATCTACTTTTATATTTTTATGTAAGCTTTTGGTTTACTACAAATATAAATGTTGAGTTAGTAAGAAAGTAGGTGGTAGTAAAGAAATAAAATAATAATAATCTTGAAAAAGATTATAAAAACACAGATGTCCCAAAAGAGTACCTGGAAGCTTAAAAGGTAATTTTTGAGTTCTTCATTACTTCACTGTTTTGTATTTCTAGGTTGGATAATCTCTTACAATAGGTATTACAATAAAGGAGATAAAACAATGATAAATAAATAATGATGACAATAATATTTCATTGCATTCTTAAAGGTTAGTATATTACATGCTGCATATGACTGGGTTTGATTGGCTTAGGTATTGCTTTGCTGCCTGAGAGTAGTATTTTCCAAAGGAGAACAATATTTTACATAAGTCAGTTACCTCTGCAGTTTCTTGATCAGAAACAATATCCATACTCGGAGCTGACTATTTTACAATTGTCCACATTTGTCACCTGTTTGGCTGAGCAAGAGAATATGAATGGATCCTAACAAAAAATAAACAAAGTCAATTGAAAAATCAGTTCTTCAAGGAATAATGCATGTTCATTTCTATGGGTAGAGAATTTCTTCATTCAAATTAGGCACTTCAAAACTCTACACTGTCTCAAAACCACCAGAACTTTTACATGAAGATTCCTCCTACTAGTAATCATTTCCTTTTCTTTGCAACACTAGCACACATGCCTTCTTCAAGAGCAAGAAAATATAGCCTCTTTCAAAGATGTTTTTGTGACAGTTTCCTTGTCTTCAGAAGGGTTGGAGTATCTCCTCTAAAATGCCACTGTCCTCTTCCTACCCAGTTCTGAAATATGAATGTTCCCGTGTATGGAATACTTATTTTTGTGAAGATATTTAACTATAACAATATGGCATTCCTTGACAATATATCTACTGGTATGTCTTCCCTAGACAAAACAATGCTTCTAGGATGGCAGGACTGGGTATTTTCCTTTTATGTTTTCAGAATTTGCATTCAACAAGATTTCTCCTGAATTGGAAAATAAGATAAATGCTTCCCTCTTAGATTAAGATTTTAAATCATCATAAAATAAAAATGAAGGCATCTTTTTAGTTTGCAAAATCAGATCAATCAACTCTGTGCCTCTAGACATAATATGTGATGGACTGAGAATAGGTTTTCAATAATTTGCTATGAGTAAAATCCCCTCTTAACCTCCTTAATGCTATTCAAGACTCCAAAGGATTTTATGAAGAATGAAACATTGGGGTACTCCCTGATCCTCAGTTTACTTAGTACAGTATCCATACTCTCTGAGCCTAAATGGTAACTTCTCTTCCCATGCTAAACCCAAGCAAAGAAATCTTTCACTGACAGTCTTAAGTCACAACTCTTAATATTTGGTCCTTTATCACTGATGTATCACAACACCCAAGTCCTTTTGTTCCTTCACAAAGCTGTAAAGACCCCATTCTAGGTATCCAACATGCACGCAGCACATCCATCTGATGGTCCCCTTATATGCAGGGCAGAGTACTCCCAGAATTCCTCCACTCCAAGCATTAACCTCTGCCTGCTCTCTCCCTTCTGCCTAGCCCTCACTGAATCCTCCCGAAGGTGATTTTCTTCCTGGGGAGGAAGAATAAAATAAGGATAATCTGCCTCTGACTCTATAATGCTGTTCTCTCTTTTATAAGAAAGTGGAGGTGGAGGAAGGTGATTTATTTATTTTTATTTTCCATTACCTCACTTAGTAAGCATTCTTCAGGAAAAAAAAAAAAAAGATTAGTCAGCCATGTTAGCAAAAACAACGACTCTAGGAGGCAGACATTGTGAGCACCAAACAAGAACACCCCTGAAAAGAGGTCGTGTTAATCAAGAGTTTTCTAACGTTGTCACTCCTTTGCAGCCACTCTTTGTGGTGATATACGCACCCACTATGTATAGCTTGGCTTCCCATGTGTTCTGTCTGTGAGGGAAACAAAGGTAAATCTATAAAAGCATAGCTGCTTGCTTATTCCAGCTTGCATGGCAGGTGTTTTTTCTGACTGTAGAATAATAAATTGGTATTCTGGTTTGTAGGAGCTTTGATAATGTAATCATGGGCTGGGGAAATGAATTCCCCATCTCTGAACTGACACTAGAAAAAGGATGGGAAACCCACCCAGAGTCATGTTAATGAAGACAGCCTTGAGAGACCACCAGAAAGCTGCCCCAACCTCTCCAGGAATATTAGGTTCCTCCCCATTCTTCAGCCATCTGAATTCATGCAAGTGGCTCAACAGCTTTCTGCTGGATGATTAAACGTAATAAAAGTTCTACAGTATTGCAGAAATGACAAAGCATTTCTCCAAGCATTTCCCTTTTTTTAGTTCTCAGGACACTACTGAAGGCTATCTATGAAAACTTATAACCCATTTTATGGGTAAAATATCTGAGACAGGGTTTTTCTTACTTGCTTGAGATCACAAAGCTAGCAACCAGCCAAATCACAATAGAGTCCAAAAAGTCAATTACAAGTATTTTGAACCTAAACCTATCATTCACAACTTACTACCAAAAATATATCATTCAAAACACAGATAATGGTGTGATGAATTAATGGTTGTGTGGATTTTATTTATGTATAAGGTAATATATTCTATGTCTAGGTAATATACATACAATAATTTAACTCTTGCAATAACCATGTGAAGTTAGTACAAATCATTATTTCAATAATATAGATGAGGAAATTATGAGAAACTATTTAGGTTATACACAGTCATAAAGTAAATAAGAGATGAGAATCAAACCCACAAAGCATTGTTCTCATAACTTATGTTCCTACCTACTATTATTCTGGGATCATATGAAAATCTCTTGCATGGTTGGCAATCAGAGTTCTTGAATTCTGTTTTCATCTTGAGTTTGCATGTGCAAAGGTGTCTTTCCCATTTGGTTTCATAGCCAATTTTGAGATTTGGTTTCTACACCTAGATCTCACCATGTTTGTACTTGGAAATCTGTCATTTCTTCCAGCACACCTGACTTTCTTACTAATACAAATAAAATCCCAGAAATTCACCACTTTGTAAGCGATAGGCATTTTTAGCTTCATTTTTCTTGGTGGGACTGCCTTCATATATGTGGTTGGTTATTGACTGGCACGCCAATATTCGGAATATTTCTATTATTTCACAGATAAGGAACCAGAAGAATAAAAATCTAATGACTCATTCAAGATCACAAAAATATTTAATGACAATCTGGAAATTAAGTCTTATTTCAGGGGTTCCCTTCTTTAATCACAGTGTGAGAAAAGAAAATTCTAGACATCCTTTTTGGACTCATTCTGCTTCCAAATCATCCAAGTATGTTAGCCTAAGGGAAATGAAATGCCATTCTCTTATAAGACAATTCCATTGAAATACCAAATATTGAATAAATTCCTGATCCCACTTTTACTGTATATATTTATTAGATTTCCAATCAACTTGTTAGATGCCCACCTGTATGTCAATAGATATCTCATCCAACCGAGTCATTTGTGATACTCCTTCCTTAGACTTCCCACCTTATTCACCCAAGAAATATGTATTGAACACTAACAGGCATGAGTGTAAAACCTAAGCTGAGTTCCCTGAGAAGCAAGGCAAAGTCATTGTTGGTGGAAATTTCCTACTAAGTAGAGTTGAAAGACGTAATGTTGTTAGTCTCAAAAGATTTTTCATATTCTTTTCCTTTTTTTAAAAAAACACACACCCTTGAAAATCTAAAGCAGTGATTATTCCATTTGTCTTCCAGAATCAGGAAGGACTCAGAAAGGAAGTCACTTTGAAGTTAGAGTTGAGCAGGGCAGCAAAGGAAAGAAGCATTTCCAGGTAAAGCAAATAGCATCAGCAAAAAGTAGGGGCTGAGATGATGCAGAACATCTGTCTAGCTCAACTGGAATACTGGAATCACCAGGCAAGGCAGATTGGGTCAGAAGATACAGCACCGTGAGAGTATGGCCCTGACTTTGCTCTAAAATAGCCACAGAAATGAGTAAACTTCCATTTTCTTTCCTCACACAGTGATTAAAGAAGGGAACCCCTGAAATAAGATTTCATTTCCAGATTGCCATTAAATATTTTGTGACCTTGAATGAGTCGTTAGATTTTTATTCTTCAGGTTCCTTATCTGTGAAATAACAGAAATGTTCCGAATATTGATGTGTCAGTCAATAACCAACCACATATGTGAAGGCGGTCCCACCAAGAATAACGAAGCTAAAAATGCCTATCACCTAATGACACCTCAGTTATCCTAACATCAGAGAGCAACACGTTACTCACAAGCTTGTGGTAATGCTGGTGCTAAGGACCTATTGTGCTGCCAGTTAAATGAAAGCATAGTGCATATATATATATATATATATATATATATATATATATATATATGTGTGTGTGTGTGTGTGTGTGTGTGTGTGTGTGTGTTGTTAGTTGCAAAAGATTTTTCATATTCTTTTCCTTTTTAAAAAAGAAAAAGATAATACTTGATAATATAATAAACTGCTACTAGTTTATGTACTTAAAGTATTTTTATCTTTATTGTTTAAGAAAGAAAGAAAGAAAGCTTTAACCACATAACAGTGTCCCATGCACCAGTTTTGTACAGTCATGTTGACCCCATGTTTTGACAGCATCACTAGGCCACATTGGGTGATTGACCTATACCCTCTAGGTTTGTGTAAATACACTCTATTGTGTTCACACAGCAATGAAATTGGCTAATGACTCATTTCACAGAAACTGTCCCCAACATTAGGCGACACATGACGGTAAATGTAAGAACTATGTGTCAAAGGCCTGTGACAGCAATTAAATAAAAAGCAATTATAAAAGACGAGATTGGCAATGGCAGATATACAAAACACATTGTGAGTATTAAATGAGCAAATACACATTGGAAGACTTGTACAACTCTCCTAATTCACTTTGTACGTCTTAGAACAATTTCTTACTTACCTGTGCCCCTGTGATGGAGACAATGGGGACCTTAGACCATATTCCAGCAGCATGTAGTTGAGTATTGTGTGGAAGCCTCCTTGGGCTGCCCACTAGCTCAGTGTCTACATTGGCACCTCTAGCAGAAACAACACACTGTTCATACTAAAATCCCATTAGGTAGTGGCTCGGGAGGCTGAGACAGGAGGATCACGAGTTCAAAGGCAGCCTCAGCAAAAGCGAGGCACTAAACAACTCAGTGAAACTCTGCTTCTAAATAAAATACAAAATAGGGCTTGGGTTGTGGCTGAGTGGTCAAGTTGCCCTGAATTCAATCCCCAGGGGGGGAAAAAAATCCCATTAGGTAAAACCAGCAGGATTTTTTTCTGATGGCAAGCAGCCCTCCTGAAGCCTGTCCTCATGCAATTATTTTGTCCCCCCTACCTGTAAAATTTTACACCATCTCTGTTAGTTTAATCCTATTGATTTCAATCACATTTTTCCTTATAGAAGTCTTGCTAAGATTACTAAAATTACTAATTTTCTCTAGCACATTAGTTTTGAATCACTCAAGAAATTGATAAGCATTGAGCTTATTGCTTAAAATATCTAACTGGATTAAAACAAGGAAAGAGTGCCTAATTAGATGTCTCTCTAAGTCCCCTTCAGTTTATGCATCCTCTTCTAATCATTATTAGTACGTTGAATCAGATAATTCAACCAGCTACACTTTTTGTCATATCCCTATGGTACTTTGTGCTCAAAAGGTTATCTAGAATCATTGGATCAAATACTATGCACAACTAGTATATAAATTGTCTGTCCCACTATAAGTAAAAAAAGTATGTGTGTGTGTGTGTGTGTGTGTATGTATATATATATATATATATATATATATATATGCTATTATTCCCATGATTCATTCTTCCTAAATATGCATGCATGTTCTTAGTGATTACTGGTCTCTTTTCTAAGCATTTCCAAAATATTTGTTTAATATCCATGCTTTTCTCAAAGTTTCCCTGCATGCATTTTGCTCCCCAGGATAGATCTAACCAAATTTCTCTACATGAATTTTCTAGGAAAATTGATATGAATTAATAAACTTACTAGTTGTGTGTGTAGATAGTCTGTAGATGATTGAGAGACAGAGAAAAGATGTTTTGACACACCTATTTAATATATTAAGAAATACATTCATTTACAAAGCTTTTTATTTTTACAAGTCAGATTAAAAAGCATTTTATAAGCCAGGTGTGGTGGTGCATGCCTGTAATCCTAGGGGCTTGGGAGGCTGAGGCAGGAGGATTGTGATTTCAAAGTGAGGATCACCAATTCAGCCAGACCTATCTCTAAAAATATTTTTTAAAATAAAGGTCTGGGGATGTGGCTCAGTGGTTAAGCCCTCCTGGGTTCAATCCCTGGTACCAAAAAAAAAAGGCATCCTCTGTCTGTTATACTAATTTTAAGGCAGTTATGATATATTTAGCAAGAGAGAACATATTCCAAGGTCCTTTATTTAATTTTTATGTGGAGCCATTACTTACACAAACAAAGAATGAACCAATTAATTTCGCTTCCTGAAGTCATTTCATTCAAAGACAACAACAGTGGAAATTCCACTATTTCCAATAATCATTAGCAAATAAAGGCACAAAAAAATTAAATCAGAATGCTGCATTTTTATTCTACCCTAGCCATCAACAACAACAAAATGGGGAGGGGCTACTATAGAACAGGTTTTTATCAAAGGAGTTTGTAGGGGCTTCCTTAGACCCTGACCACCAGTTCCATTGGTAGTTCATTGTCCCAAATCTCTTGTTCTAAAAGGCTTCCACAGAGCAACACCTCTGCAACTTGTTCTGTAATCTCCATTGCACTCTGTCCAATAAATTGGGTCAATATACTTCCTATCCTCAGCCTTTTCTTCTTGACTTAACAGGAGCCTGGCATCATTCCAAACCTGCTAGGTCCCAATCCGGGTTTCATAGAAATTTAAAAAAAAAATCAATGGGATGAAAAAGAAGTCTCTAGATAGCTCTGCTGCCATAGCCACAGGCAGGAACTATATGCTGCTATTCAGTATTATCCACATGACCAACCTGACATAGTCTTTGCTGTTTCACAGTTAACCCTGCCAACCAAGTCACTCAGTTGTTGCAATCAGTGCTAGTGCTTCAGGGTAAAAATAAATAAATAACAACATGGACTATCACTGTACTGGTTTGTGCTGTGAATACATATGGAACAGTAGTCTAGGTAGATTCAGCCTGCCAGGGTCGAAATTGGCTAATCAATTCCTGACTTTTTTTCTTTTTCTCTTTTTTTTTAATGTTTTCTTAGTTATCAGATTGTGACCTATGAAATTACTTCTTTGGAAGGGAATTTGCTTTAGGTACTACTGTTCTTGCTCAAAGAAAATCAACAGAATATAGTGTCATGGAATGAGATCCCCCAGCCCAGGCTACAGAAAGTTAAGTGGCAAAAAGAGAAGTTACCTGGTAAGGAACAGCTAGCTGTTCCTTGCTTTAGAGTGGAGCAACTCCTCAAGAGGCTTTAGAATGTACTTTTCCCTGGAATAGTCCAGGGATGGTATAATTCATCCAAAGAGTCTCATTTCAGAATTGAAAAAAAAAATGGAAATATAAACCTATCCAACTTGGCATGAAAAATATAAATGGGTTTGAATAATTGAAAGCAAGCAGACTTTACCATATTGCAGCCAAAACTCCAACAGCATGCTGGCTCCTACTACATAGGAAAGCCATCTAATCCATTCTCCTGGGCCATTCTTTCAACTTTCCTTGGGAAACCTATAACAAGAGGGTTTGTGTTTTGAAGGTGAATACCAGATAAGAGCACCATAAAAAAATGAATAGGCATATCTTTGAAATGTTGGAGACACAGATCTGTGATGGAAAAGAGCCTATTTATGCTATGAAATGCTGTCTTTTCTGTGTCTGTGTTGAGTAACAGGCTCTGTCATCCATTTCCTTAGCACAGGATGTTTAAATGTTGAAGGTGTGAGGGAGAGGAGATTGCCATAGGCAATTCCATTTCTATTACCTGTATTAAAAGAAAAATGAGCATCATTCTAGTAAGGGTAGAAAATACCAATTTTCATCAATAACACTAGAATTTCACAGCTTTGTTTTATTCTTCTAACTTCTTCCAAATTAACTCAGCTCCTATCATTACACTGCAACATAATCTAGATTTTTTGGTGCAAAATACAGAATACAGATACGCCTCCTGTGCATGATGCCTGAATCATAGCCACAGTTTTACAGGAGTATATGTCATACAATCAATTCCATTATACACAGAAATTCTTACTGTCAGCTCTACAAGGTAGGAGGGAAAAAAATTAAAAACAGCTGGTGAGTAAATAAAAGAAGGTGATCGGTTGTCACTGGAAACACAGATTGTTTGGGATAAAAGGTTAATTTCATCAGCAGGAAAATTACAATCAGAGTAGAATTGGCAGTGATTAAACAGAAGGGGGTAGTGGGAACAACATAGATTGAAAAGCAGTGGAAAACTAGAGAGAAGTCACAACAACTAACACACGTTATTGAATTAGACCAGCACAGAAAACGCATGACTGATGAATTTCAAATCAATTAAGTAACTGGGGGAAGAGAAAGAAGATGACTCTCTACTAAGGGTGGAAGAAAAGATGGTAGCCTCCGCATCTAAGCATTGTCCTGGGCTTAACAAAGCTTTGTGCTGTGCCTCCTATCTTTCTCTTAAATATTAATATCTCACCCCACTTCCTTTTTATTTTTAACATGCTTCCTATACAAAGAATAGCATGGCTTCTTTCTCAAAATTAAACAACAAAACCTGGGTATAGAGAAGTTAGAGTGGTAAAATAAATAGGCTTTTCTCCTTTGAATGGAATACTTGTCTCAATTTCCTAAAATAGAATCATATCAATAATGCCACCTCTTGGAGCAGAAGTCTTCGCCTCCACCTCAGCCTGACTCTGGCAATACACTCTGATCACTTCCTACAGCAGGTGGGTCAGCATTTCCTTCCTGGTGTAAAGGGGAGGTCATATCTGAACAATATATCAGACTCCATAGGCTGCCACCCAGGACTGTCTCCCAAGAGAATGATCACCCCATAGCTGAGCATTTCTCTTCTGTTGGGTCTATAATTCACTCCTCACACCTAAATTAACTCCATCATATCCAAAGCTCCCCTCACTCCAAAATGAGAAACACTGATGGATTCCCTCAGAGGGTGAGACACAAAACTAAAGAAAATTGTGAAGTTCCTATTCACTGGTGCTTATCTTTGTAAAACTTTCAAAAGTTCCATCTATAAAATTAAAGGGTTTTACGAAGTTATTTTTTATCTGAGCTTGTTTCCTTCTTATATAAATGATGCCGAATTAAACAAACGATAAAAAAAAAACATTTATTATGAATTTTAGGATTTTTTAATTTGACATACTAGAAAGATCAATATGACACCAAGTCATATTACTTCCAAGTAATTTCATCAAGAATTTATAAGAGCAGCTGAGGTTGTGGCTCAGCAATACAGTGCTCACCTAGCACACACAAGGCCCTGGGTTCAATCCTCAGCACCAAATAAAAATAAATAAATAAAATAAAGGTATTGTGTCCAACTACAACTAAAAATAAATTAAAAGAAAAGAATTTATAATAACATCTATCAAATGGAGCATTATACTTTAGACTAGATCATCAGATGGTTGGTTTCATAACCTAAGACCTGGAAAAGTACATTTGGTTAAATGAATTAATTATTTTACTGTTGACTCCATAAAGCCTCAGGGTTCCTGTCATGTACATAACCTCCTGTGAACACAAATTTGAGCTCAGGTCTTTCTGATTCTAAAGCTTATGCCCTTTCAATTTCACCTTCAAATAGCTGAGAAATTCCTATGACCAAACCCCAGCAATAGAAACTTACCAGACTGGTGGGCTGATAATTGTTGCCTAGGTAGCAATATTTTCATCAGAGGTGGCACACTGGCCTCAGGGATGATTTAGACACAGATGTTACCTTTCTACATCGTTTTCCTCTGTGATTATTTAATGTAAGATGTAAACCTGATAACAATGGATCTAAGTAAAATACTAATATATGCACCATGTTTTCATTGTATTATACATTTGTGTTGACCTACATAAACACTTGAAGAGGAAAGAAACAGTGAGCATTAGTGTATTATTTCAGATACACTGTGAGTTGGTATTTGATATGCAAGAGAGTTATTGAAGAGTAAACATGGAGCAGTCTGACACTTCCAAAAAGAAAGAGGAAATGTGTGGTTGCGTAGGAGGAATTTCCATCTGCAGCAGAGTTCAAATGAAGTTTCAGCCAGGTTGATGGGAGTCTTGTGTGTGTGTGTGTGTGTGTGTGTGTGTGTGTATGTGTAGTGCTGGGGATACCCAAGGCCTTGTGCATGTGAGTCAAGCACTCAATGGACTGAGCTATATCCCAAGCCAATTGATGGGAGTCTTAAAGTTACCCTTATAAGTTCACCTACCTAAGAAGTTTCATAAGGAGGGGCTGCCTGAGTGCCTACACTTTGCTCAGTCATTGCCTGAGTCATTAGCTAATCCATACAGTATGGTCTGGTGGATCCAGAGAGGGCAGCTGCTGGGACTACTATAAAATATGTTCCCCAACAGGAGATCACATAGCTGTATTTTCTTGGCCACCACAATTAGTGTATCTTTTCAACATTTTATTCGCCTGAAATAAAGAGATCGACTAAATCAATGACTTCAATTCATACAAACATGGGTAGTATCAAAGATCCATAATGGAAACTAATTTTTTCATAAACTTTTATTAAGTACATACCATATTTCATGTACCATACCATCTGCCAGAGATATAAAAGTGATTAAAACACAATATCAGCCTCAAAGAATTTGTAGGTACAGCTGTATTTGAGAAAAAAAACAACATGCACTGGATGGGTATTACATGCTAAAACCAAATATATGTACTTTATCATAATGCAGAAAACGTTTTACCATGCTTATGACATATTCACTCAAGTGAAGCATTTAATAAAATACCTGAGTACAAAAAAAAATAAAATAAAATAACTGTCATAGCCAATCACTTTCCAAACACAGCAGTAAAGTAAACACTACATGGGGAATAAAAAGGGCACATCTTTGTTTTTAAATGTACAGTATTTGTTAAAAGGAATGTAATACTTCTCAAATGATAAAAATTTTGTTTTCAATTAATAAGCTATGGTCTGTTAGATCTACTCACAATAAATACACGACCTTAGGGTTTTTTTTCTTTTTTCTTAATTTCAAAAATATTTCTGAAAAATTAGAAGCTTCATGACAGCTGAAATGACCTCACATTTGTAAGAATAAGATCACACAAGTTCATTCCCAAAGAAGAAAATCACCCCTACAATTTATTCATTCATTTAATAAGTATTTGTTGAATCTATGTGTTATGTCATATACTATTCTAGGTACTAATGTATATAGCTGCATTGCAAAAAGGAAAAAAAAATTACATTTTTTTGTTGTTGTTGAGGAGAAAGATGGAGTAGAAAAATAAAGGAGAGAGAGGAAAAAAAGAGTAATGAGACCGGCAGAAGAGGAGCAGCGGCCTGCTGAGAGGCAGAGCCGCCCCCCACCCCCCGCGCCTGCCAGGTGACCACTGACAGAAAAGGCCCAGGGGCCCGCGGTGGGACAGAGCTTCCAATCACTCCTGCAAGGTAGGCGGGCCTGCGACCCACCTGCAGAAGAGGAGCAGCGGCCTGCTGAGAGGCTGAGCCGCCCCCTCCCCCTGCACCGGCAAAGTAGAGGGAACTGTGACCACGCACAGAGCAGGCCCAGCGGCCTGCTGAGGGGCAGAGCCGCCCCCCCACCCCCCGCGCCTGCCAGGTAGGTGGAACGGTGACCACGGACAGAAAAGGCCCAGTGGCCCGCGGCGGGACAGAGCTTCCAATCACTCCTGCAAGGTAGGCGGGCCTGCGACCCACCGGCAGAAGAGGAGCAGCGGCCTGCTGAGAGGCAGAGCCGCCCCCTCCCCCAGCGCCTGCAAGGTAGACGGAACTGTGACCACCATCAGAGCAGGCCAGCGGCCTGCCGAGGGACAGAACAAGCCCCTCACTCCTCGCGTCTGCCATGTTGTGACACACTGTCACCTCTGACATGAAAGGCCCGTTGCCTCTCTGACCTAGATCAAGTAGCTTGCAACATCTCTGGACTGAGAGCTCTGAAACTGTGAACCACGCAGAAGAGGAGCAGCTGTCCTGCTGAGAGGAATCGCCCCTCCCTTGACCGGCAAGGTAGAGGGAACTGTGACCACGCACAGAGCAGGCCCAGCGGCCTGCTGAGGGGCAGAGCCGCCCCCCACCCCCCGCGCCTGCCAGGTAGGTGGAACTGTGACCACCGACAGAAAAGGCCCAGTGGCCCGCGGCGGGACAGAGCTTCCAATCACTCCTGCAAGGTAGGCGGGCCTGCGACCCACCGGCAGAAGAGGAGCAGTGGCCTGCTGAGAGGCAGAGCCGCCCCCTCCCCCCAGCGCCTGCAAGGTAGACGGAACTGTGACCACCATCAGAACAGGCCAGACCTGCAACTGAGAGACAGAACAGGCCCAGTGGCCTGAGGAAGGGTAGAGCCGCCCCCCCCCCCGCGCCTGCAAGGTAGGCGCACCTGCGACCCACTGGCAGTATAGCCCCAGAGGCCTGCAGAGGGGCAGTGCCACTGCCTGCACCTACAAAGTAGACAGAACTGTGACCACCGACAGAACAAGCCTAGCGGCCCGCAGAGGGACAGAGCCGCCGCCCGCGCCTGCGAGGGAGACTTTGCAACTATACAAGACCAATATAAATATATAGGGGGAAAATTCAATAGCACAACAGTTTCACCAAGTAGAAAGGAACGCGAACAGTATGAAGAGACAAGGAAAGAAAGGACCACAAGCATTGCAGGTCAACTCAACGTTAGAAGAGGTAATAGCTGCAGCAGATGGAATGTCAGATAAAGAATTCAGGATATACATGCTTCAGATGATCTGGAGTCTCAAGGAAGACATCAGACAGCAAAATCAGACAATGAAAGATCACTTCAACAATGAATTACATAAACAAATCCAAGAAGCAAAAGATCAACTATACAGGGAAATAGAGGTTATAAAAAACAAACAAACAGAAATCCTAGAAATGCAGGAAGCAATAAGCCAACTTAAAAACTCAATTGAGAATACTACCAGCAGAGTAGAACACTTAGAAGACAGAACATCAGACAATGAAGATAAAGTATTTCAACTTGAAAAGAACATAGACAGCTCAGCAAGACTGTTAAGAAACCATGAGCAGAACATCCAAGAAATATGGGATAACATCAAGAGACCAAATTTAAGAGTCATTGGGATACAGGAAGGGACAGAGTTTCAAACCAAAGGAATGAGCAATCTATTCAATGAAATAATACGAGAAAACTTCCCAGACTTGAAGAATGAGAAAGAACCCCAAATCCTAGAAGCCTACAGGATGCCGAATGTGCAAAATCATAAGAGACCCACACCTAGACACATTATAATGAAGATGCCCAACATACAGAATAAGGAGAGAATTTTAAAAGCTACAAGAGAAAGGAAGCAGATCACATTTAGGGGTAAGCCAATCAGGATAACAGCTGATCTTTCAACACAGACTCTGAAAGCTAGAAGATCCTGGAATAACATATTTCAAACACTGAAAGAAAATGGGTTCCAACCAAGAATTGTGTTTCCAGCAAAATTAAGCTTCAGGATGGAAGATGAAATTAAAACCTTCCACGATAAACAAAAGTTAAAAGAATTTGCAGCTAGAAAACCATCTCTTCAAAACATCCTTGGCAAAACATTACAGGAAGAGGAAATGGAAAATAACAATGAAAACCAATAGTGGGAGGTAGGACACTAAAGGGGGGAAAATAATCAAAGAGGAAAACAAACCATGTTTAGTAACAGAAATAAACAAATATGGCTGGAAGAACAACCCATATCTCAATAATAACCCTAAATGTTAATGGCTTAAACTCACCAATCAAGAGACACAGGCTAGTAGAATGGATCACAAAACAAGACCCAACAATATGCTGCCTACAGGAGACGCATTTGATAGGAAAAGACATACATAGGCTGAAGGTGAAAGGTTGGGAAAAATCATATCACTCATATGGACTTCGGAAACAAGCAGGAGTATCCATACTCATATCAAATAAAATAGATTTCAAGCCAAAGTTAATCAAAAGGGATAAAGAGGGACACTACATACTGCTCAAGGGAACCATACACCAACAAGACATAACAATCATAAATATATATGCCCCAAACAATGGTGCAGCTATGTTCATCAAACAAACTCTTCTCAAGTTCAAGAGTCTAATAGACCACCATACAATAATCATGGGAGACTTCAACACACCTCTATCACCACTGGACAGATCTTCCAAACAAAAGTTGAATAAGGAAACTATAGAACTCAATAACACAATTAATAACCTAGACTTAATTGACATATATAGACTATACCACCCAACATCAAGCAGTTACACTTTTTTCTCAGCAGCACATGGATCCTTCTCAAAAATAGATCATATATTATGTCACAGGGCAACTCTTAGACAATATAAAGGAGTAGAGATAATACCATGCATCCTATCTGATCATAATGGAATGGAACTGAAAATCAACGATAAAAGAAGGAAGGAAAAGCATACATCACTTGGAGAATGAACAATAGGTTACTGAATGATCAATGGGTTATAGAAGACATCAAGGAAGAAATTAAAAAATTCTTAGAGATTAATGAAAACACAGACACAACATATCGGAATCTATGGGACACATTGAAAGCAGTTCTAAGAGGAAAATTCATTGCTTGGAGTTCATTCCTTAAAAAAAGAAAAAACCACAAATAAATGATATCATACTTCATCTCAAAATCCTTGAAAAAGAAGAGCAAAACAACAGCAAAAGAAGTAGAAGGCAAGAAATAATTAAAATCAGAGCTGAAATTAATGAAATCGAAACAAAAGAAACAATTGAAAAAATTGACAAAACTAAAAGTTGGTTCTTTGAAAAAATAAACAAAATCGACAGACCCTTAGCCATGCTAGCGAAGAGAAGAAGAGAGAGAACTCAAATTACTAGCATACGGGATGAAAAAGGCAATATCACAAGAGACACTTCAGAAATACAGAAGATAATCAAAAATTATTTTGAATCCTTATACTCCAATAAATTAGAAGATAGTGAAGGCATAGATAAATTTCTTAAGTCATATGATCTGCCCAGATTGAGTCAGGAGGATATAGACAACCTAAACAGACCAATATCAATTGAGGAAATAGAAGAAACCATCAAAAGACTACCAACTAAGAAAAGCCCAGGACCAGATGGGTATACAGCAGAGTTTTACAAAACCTTTAAACAGGAACTAATACCAATACTTTTCAAGCTACTTCGGGAAATAGAAAAAGAGGGAGAACTTTCAAATTCATTCTACGAGGCCAACATCACCCTGATACCTAAACCAGACAAAGACACTTCAAAGAAAGAAAACTACAGACCAATATCTCTAATGAACCTAGATGCAAAAATCCTCAATAAAATTCTGGCCACTCGGATACAAAAACTTATCCAAAAAATTGTGCACCATGATCAAGTAGGATTCATCCCTGGGATGCAAGGCTGGTTCAATATACGGAAATCAATAAATGTTATTCACCACATCAATAGATTTAAAAATAAGAATCATATGATCATCTCGATAGATGCGGAAAAAGCATTCGACAAAGTACAGCATCCCTTTATGTTCAAAACTCTAGAAAAACTAGGGATAACAGGAACATACCTCAATATTGTAAAAGCAATCTATGCTAAGCCTCAGGCTAGCATCATTCTGAATGGAGAAAAATTGAAGGCATTCCCTCTAAAATCTGGAACAAGACAGGGATGCCCTCTCTCACCACTTCTGTTCAACATAGTTCTCGAAACACTGGCCAGAGCAATTAGACAGACGAAAGAAATTAAAGGCATCAAAAT
Source organism: Marmota monax (assembly GCF_021218885.2). Classification (NCBI taxonomy): domain Eukaryota; kingdom Metazoa; phylum Chordata; class Mammalia; order Rodentia; family Sciuridae; genus Marmota; species Marmota monax. The sequence continues at coordinate 292,842 of NW_026695197.1, read as the reverse complement.
AGGAAAAGAAGAACTTAAATTATCACTATTTGCAGATGACATGATTCTATACCTAGCAGACCCAAAAGGGTCTACAAAGAAACTATTAGAGCTAATAAATGAATTCAGCAAAGTGGCAGGATATAAAATCAACACGCATAAATCAAAGGCATTCCTGTATATCAGCGACAAAGCCTCTGAAATGGAAATGAGGACAACCACTCCATTCACAATATCTTCAAAAAAAATAAAATACTTGGGAATCAACCTAACAAAAGAGGTGAAAGACTTATACAATGAAAACTACAGAACCCTAAAGAGAGAAATAGAAGAAGATCTTAGAAGATGGAAAAATATACCCTGTTCATGGATAGGCAGAACTAACATCATCAAAATGGCGATATTACCAAAAGTTCTCTATAGGTTTAATGCAATGCCAATCAAAATCCCAACGGCATTTCTTGTAGAAATAGAGAAAGCAATCATGAAATTCATATGGAAAAACAAAAGACCCAGAATAGCAAAAACAATGCTAAGCAGGAAGTGTGAATCAGGCGGTATAGCGATACAAGACTTCAAACTATACTACAGAGCAATAGTAACAAAAACAGCATGGTACTGGTACCAAAACAGGCGGGTGGACCAATGGTACAGAATAGAGGACACAGAAACCAATCCACAAAACTACAACTACCTTATATTTGATAAAGGGGCTAAAAGCATGCAATGGAGGAAGGATAGCATCTTCAACAAATGGTGCTGGGAAAACTGGAAATCCATATGCAACAAAATGAAACTGAATCCCTTTCTCTCGCCATGCACAAAAGTGAATTCAAAATGGATCAAGGAGCTTGATATCAAATCAGAGACACGCCGTCTGATAGAAGAAAAAGTTGGCTACGATCTACATACTGTGGGGTCGGGCTCCAAATTCCTCAATAGGACACCCATAGCACAAAAGTTAATGACTAGAATCAACAAATGGGACTTACTCAAACTAAAAAGTTTTTTCTCAGCAAAAGATACAATAAGAGAGGTAAATAGAGAGCCTACATCCTGGGAACAAATCTTTACTCCTCACACTTCAGATAGAGCCCTAATATCCAGAGTATACAAAGAACTCAAAAAATTAGACAATAAGAGAACAAACAACCCAATCAACAAATGGGCCAAGGACCTGAACAGACACTTCTCAGAGGAGGACATACAATCAATCAACAAGTACATGAAAAAATGCTCACCATCTCTAGCAGTCAGAGAAATGCAAATCAAAACCACCCTAAGATACCATCTCACTCCAGTTAGATTGGCAGCCATTATGAAGTCAAACAACAACAAGTGCTGGCGAGGATGTGGGGAAAAGGGTACACTTGTACATTGCTGGTGGGACTGCAAATTGGTGCAGCCAATTTGGAAAGCAGTATGGAGATTTCTTGGAAAGCTGGGAATGGAGCCACCATTTGACCCAGCTATTCCCCTTCTCGGTCTATTCCCTAAAGACCTAAAAAGAGCATGCTACAGGGACACTGCTACATCGATGTTCATAGCAGCACAATTCACAATAGCTAGACTGTGGAACCAACCTAGATGCCCTTCAATGGATGAATGGATAAAAAAATGTGGCATTTATACACAATGGAGTATTACTCTGCATTAAAAAATGACAAAATCATAGAATTTACAGGGAAATGGATGGCATTAGAGCAGATTATGCTAAGTGAAGCTAGCCAATCCCTAAAAAACAAATGCCAAATGTCTTCTTTGATATAAGGAGAGTAACTAAGAACAGAGTAGGGTCGAAGAGCATGAGAAGAAGATTAACATTAAACAGGGATGAGAGGTGGGAGGGAAAGGGAGAGAGAAGGGAAAATGCATGGAAATGGAAGGAGACCCTCAGAGTTATACAAAAGTACATACAAGAGGAAGTGAGGGGAAGGGGAAAAATAATATAAGGGGGACAAACGAATGTCAGTAGAGGGAGCAGAGAGAGAAGAGGGGAGGGGAGGGGAGGGGAGGGGAGGGGGGATAGTAGAGGATAGGAAAGGCAGCAGAACACAACAGACACTAGTATGGCAATATGTAAATCAATGGATGTGTAACTGATGTGATTCTGCAATCCGTATATGGGGTAAAAATGGGAGCTCATAACCCACTTGAATCAAATTGTGAAATATGATATATCAAGAACTATGTAATGTTTTGAACAGCCAACAATAAAAAATTAAAAAAAAAAAAGAGTAATGAGGCTTGGTAATGAGAAAATAAAAGTAGAAAGGTGGCATAGGAATCTGGAGGGGAGAAGAGATGAGTATTATATGTTACATAGGCGCACCAGGAATACAGTGTACCGAATCACAAGAATTCATTAATTCAAAATTTTATTCACGTTTGTACAACAAGCACTTATTGATAGATGCCCAGGTGTGAAATCATGGTAATTAATGAGACATGATCATGGGCTCTCACATTGCCCTCTGAGTAGTAGAAGAAAGTCAACAATCAATATCAGATTCCAAAAATACTAATACATGAGCTAAAAGTGAAATATCAATATATATTTATTTTCACATTTCTAAACAAACCAGTGATGGAAGTACTGATAGATTTCACTACATAAACAAAAGTGAAGTGTATTGATATCAGACTGATCAGTCCTGGCAGTGTGATAACAGCAGCTGTATACTTTTTTAAATACTTCAAAGATTCATCCAATTAATAAACCTTAAATGGTAAAGGAGACAAAACAAAACTAAACCATGAGCAACATCCTTAACAAAACTGGGAAACATAAACTTCAGAGAAAGCAAGAATGTGGCCAGACAACCAAGCTTCTCATAATGTGTTAGAACAGAGCCCTGGAGGGAATGTTGGGGAGCGCAGCAGAGACACACACTTCTCTTGCGCCTTGGAAACCATGGTTTTTTCCAAATAATCTCAATCAAAATGAGATGACCCTTAAATGAAAAAATTTGAGAACAGCCCAAATATGCTTACAGGGTATGTTTCACTGGGAACAAATGTGGTTTATGAATGTGAGAAGACCAAATAGACCTATATCAATGTAAGCCCTTGAGAAATATAGAACAAATTCTCACTTTTTATAACAACAGAGCATTACTCTCAAGGAACACAACTGGCAACAGATACTAAAATGAGCAGAAAAGGAAAACTCTGTAAATGAAAAGAGGATGCAATGTTGGAGGCACCCAAAGGACATGAATCCTGAAAAGTAGTAGAAAAGTGAAGTCCAGAGCTTTGTTGCTGAATGCAGGGCCTGAGGAGCTTGGGATGGTGTTGAAGGAAAAAAACTCTTCCTTGTCTCGACTTAGCTTTCAAAAGAGGAAAATCAGCTAAAAAAGGCCTTATTTTCAGCATTTTATCTAAAAAATAGAAAGGAAACTGAATTCAAGGAGCACTCCACAGCAAAACCATTCTTATAGCCTAAGAAAATCCACAATATTGAAATAGAGAAAAGAAAAAAGCAGTATGATCTCAACCATGTAACATTTTCATTGAGGAAAAAAAAATATGATGAAAATGACCCTAGTGACATATTAACGGACAGAGACCACACTAGGAAAATTTGCCAACAAAGTACATGAAATTGAGTAAAATAAATTGAGAAAGCACTTGTAGCTTTGAAAATAGTACACATCTTAATAGAAAAGTCCAGAAAATACATGGCTAGATACCAAAAAGCCTATTCTAACAATAAATCTTAAGATCTATTCAACTATACAAAATTACATATAAGAGGTTGTGAGGGGAATGGGAAAATAAACAAGGAGAGAAATGAATTACAGTAGATGGGGTAGAGAGAGAAGATGGGAGGGGAGGGGAGGGGGGATAGTAGAGGATAGGAAAGGTAGCAGAATACAACAGTCACTAATAGGGCATTATGTAAAAATGTGGATGTGTAACCGATGTGATTCTGCAATCTGTATTTGGGGTAAAAATGGGAGTTCATAACCCACTTGAATCTAATGTATGAAATATGATATGTCAAGAACTTTGTAATGTTTTGAACAACCAATAAAAAAAAATTTAAAAAAAAATAACTCACATGACCATTTCATGACAGCATTCACATAAACTTCAAGGCTTAGCAATTGATATTGATTATGGAAAGGCCAATTTAACTACAGTGATTTGTACTGATTGCTAAAATGGCTGAAATCCTGTACTAGTCATGAATCTGATCAATTTTGCCTCTCTTCAGGCATAAAAAAGATGAGCTTGCCAGTATTTTTGAAATAATAGGAAGCCAATGACATCTTAATATTTTGGAGTAAAAAATAAATAAAATTTAATAATTAAAAAAAAACACTATTCAACTAATAGACCTTAAGAAAAAAAATTCAAAAATTAAAGTTAAATATAAATAACATGAAAATGAAAAGAAAAATTATAAGAATTTAAGCAAATTTTTTAAAAAGAGATTTACAGGATTTTTTTTAAAAAGAAAGAAAGAAAATTCATACTAATTAGATAAAAAATATGATTGGATCCCCAAAAGATAAATCAAAGAGATAGAGCAAATAGTTAAAATTGTCATCTAAGAAGACAATAAAACTTTTAGAATATTAAAATCTACATTTTAAAGACAAATCAAAGGGAACATAGATTATAATCCAAAATGATTGATGAGAATTTAAAGATGAAAAATAATATTGAAAAATCTAGCCTGAAAGTCTACATTAATGATAAGGAAAAGAAAGACAGATTGATAACAGATTTTTGACAGCAATATTACATTTTAGGGGGAAAAAAAGACCAACAGTTTAAAGATAACCAGGAAAATAAAATGTGATCCAAGGATTTTATATTTAGCCAAACTGTCCAACTACAAAAATGAAAGATAAACAGTTATTTTTAAAAAACCATCTAATATTGTTTCCTGAAGAATACACTAAACAGTGAGCTGTAGATGAATCAAATTGATTTAAGAGCTATGGCATAAGACAGGGATAAGAATTTAATAGAGCTGTAGAACTTGAGCTTTAAAGTAAATGGATATAAAACAGACAAAATATATGTGTGAAGTACTTGCTTTAACAATGCAAAATAATTTTTAAAAAGCAAAATGAAAATAATAGAGAAGATAAAGGAATTTACTGAAAAATAAAAATAAATATATATAACTGGTTTCTTCAACAAATAGAAGCTGAAAATAGAAGGGATGGGCTTCATGATGAAAAATCAAAATACAAGTGTGTTTTAGACCTGAAGTTGTCAATGGACCAAATCCAGCCTACTGGATGCTTGCATAACTGCTGCTTTTGTAACACAGCCAGGCCCATTAATTTTACATATTGACTGTGGTTGCTTTTGTACTACAGTGGCGGAACTGAGAAGTTGGGACAGAGACTCTATGGATCCACAAGCCTAAAATATTTAATATCAGATCCTTTCAAGGAAAATGTTTGCTGACCATTTTTTCACATTATGAACTTATCAAATACAGTAGTGAACATATTAGAGAATGTAAGAAGTAAAGGAAAAAGGAAGAAAGTCAACTAGTAGCTAATATTAATGTTACAGATCATCATAAACCAAACCTTAGAACCTAAAGAAGAAATGGGAATTCCAAGAAACAAATGTCAACAAAGGAATAGAAATCCAAGAAATATATTTATGTAGGAAAAATTCCATGTCAGAAAATAGTGAAGGAGTCAGCAGAATCTGGAAGGTTCATGAGACAATAATATAAGAAGGAAGAAAATAAAGAAAAAAAATGAGTGGGTAAATATGAAACTGCAGTGGAATTCTACAGAAAATTAAGCAATATTATCAGGGATTTTCAAAACCAAAGTTGTTCATTACTGCAGTGTCCTGTCTCCCAGGAATGGGTCTGCCTTGGTTCTTCTGCTGGACTCAGTCATTGACTAGGAGCAGCCAATGGAAATCATTGACTTGACACCATTGCAAGAATGAATTTGAGTTATTCTCCTAAATGTGTCAATGAGATGCAATCTTTCAGTTACCATAGTCCATCTCTTTTGCTACATGGATATACTTTCCAGCACAGGTCAGGGATCCAACTCTTCCTTAATTCCCACAGGTTTCTTTTCCTGATAAGAGTTTTAGAAAAGGGAAGGGACTGTGACAACCTGTTGCAACTGGTACTCATCCTCTCTCTTCTTCATTAGTCATTTGAATTTGTGTTCATCCTCAGCTATTACCACAGTAGGTCTTGGTGATCTAACTGGTAGTTTAAGCTATACCGTCATTTGGAGAGCTAAAGAGGTAGGTATTAAAATTTTACATAGGTGAAGCAAGAATAAAAACTATGCTGAATAACAATAATAATTCACTAATTTAAGTTTTTAATTCATGATTTTTTTTTCAATGGGCATTTATTCCTTAGTCCCAGGTGGTGAAAGAACAAAGATTAATGAGAGACTTGTCCACTTGGAGTAATAAAAAGTGAAGTCACTTCTCTCACTATTTGTTCACATTGGCTTCTCCATGGGTTTCCTGAGTGTCCTTACGATATGGCACCTGTCTTCTGTTTCCTTATGATTACCTCATAATATGGCAGCTGGCTTCTCCCAGAGCAAGTGACTCAGTAATCATTTCATAATCTAGTCTCAAAAGTCATATTCCATCAAATGTGCCAAATGAATCACAAAGTCTAGCTCATATTCAAGAGAAGAATAAACTCCTCCTCTTGAGGTGAATATTAGTAAGAACCTGTGGACATATCTCTAATACCACCATAAATACCAAAAGGTGTTTAAAATTGGGCTTTAAAATCAGTATGGAGCCAGGCATGCTAGCACACACCTTTAATCCCAGAGACTCAGGAGGATAAAGCAGGAGGACTGCAAGTCCAAGGCCAACCTGTACATCTTAGTGAGACCCTGTCTCAAAATTAAAAAATTGAAATTATAAAGGGCTGAAGATGTAACTCAGTGGAAGAACATCCATGGGTTCAATCCCCCATACTGCAAGGAAAATATATATATATATATATATATATATATATATATATATATATATATATATATATATATATATATATATATATATAAAAATTGGAAAACATCACAATGGAAGGGAGCTTCCCCTACCATATAGTAAATCATATTATAATTTCTCTATAATTAAACAATGTAATGTTAGTGCATAAGCCAGTGGAAAAGGAATAGGAAATATATTTTGAAATTCATTATATGATATTCATATGATATCAGTAGGGAAAAGGTAGACTTTTAATAAATGGTGATTATCAAATGGAATGTTAATCTGGGTATGTCTCTCAGTGGTGGAGAGCCTGCTTAGCAACACAAAGCCCTGATTTAATCCTCAATGCCAATAATAAAGAAAAAAAGCAAAAAAAAAAAAGTTGTGGGAAAAATCATCTGTACAAAAAAGGCAGGAGACCTGGGGAGAAAGACACAGGAAAGCAAGATTTCACACACACACACACACACACACACACACACACATCCTTGATCTATAGTATTAATTAGGAAGCACACATTTTGCATATTTAATCATAAAAAATAATTAACAAACTACAATCATAAAAACTGAAAAATATATTTAAACAAATGTAACTGTATATGAAGTTGAAATATAATCACAGAAAAATATTTAGAAGGTATTATACTATTCAGGACAATTAGCCACAATTAGCCACTTTTTATGACAACCCAATGATAGGAAAGAAAACATAATGAAGTAAAGAGAACTAAATTATACTAAATGATAGATATTTGTGACCCAAATACTGAATACAATATATGGAACTTGTTTAGATTCTGAATTAAGCAAAATCTTTAAGATTTTAAAATGAAAATGAAACAAAAATATTCTTGAGAGAATGAGGAAAATTTGACTATGGAGGGGATAATTCGTGAAACCAATTGTATCATTTAAGGTCCTCATAAGTGAAAAATGGCCCATTCAGAAAAGAGGTGTTGAAATATAATATATATATATATATATATATATATATATATATATATATATAGTAGGAAGGATTTACTGAGTTGTGGGCAGGATTAAGATATTAAAAGAAGAGACGGTGAAGTACACGAAGCTGTGAACAATTATCTCCAGGAGACCAAAAAGGGAACATCTGAAAAGAATGAATGAAAAACAAAATTCAGCAAGACCCATAACTGAATGGGAGGACCAACATGTGAGAGGTACCATCTTAGGTACAGAAGCAGAGCCAGGTATCCCAGTAGGAAAAAAAAAAAAAAAACAAACAGGGTAATAAACACCTGAACCACACTCTCCTGCCCTTCAAGTTTGCTTTCCTCCATGAATGGGAGCCAAAGGGAAAGAATGCTCATTAGTGCAGTTTAAAGGGATGATAGACCCTCCAAGTAAAGACAAGACTTGCATAGGGCCTTCACCACACAGCACTCTGGAAATGACCTAAAAACAAATGAAAAGGGGCAAGAACAAAAACAAAAACACAGTACTACTGGCACCAAAATAGACATGAAGATCAACGGAACAGAATAGAAGATACAAACAACCCCACATGCTTACAGTCATCTGATACTTAACAAAAGTGTCAAAAAATACATGCTGGAGAAAAGACAGCTTTGTAACAAATGGTGCTGGGGAAACTGGATGGCCATATGTAGAAGAATCATACTAGATCCCAATTTTCACCCTGTCAATCAAAATGTCAAATCAAAATGGATCAAGACTTAGAAATTAGATCAGAAACCTTGCAACTGCTAGAAGAAAACATACCATCAACACTCCATTTAATTGGTGCTTGCACTGACTTCCTTAACAAGACCCCTAAAACCTGAAAAATAAATCCAAGAATCGGTAAGTGGGATGCCATCAAATTAAAAATTTCTGCACAGCAAAGGAAACAATGGAGAGCATAAAAAGGGAATCCGAATGGGAGAAAATCTTTTCCAGCTGCTCCTCTGCCAGGGGATTAATATCCAATATATAAAGAACTCAAAAAACTTTACACCAAAAATACAAATAACCCAATCAATAAAAACAAAAGAACTAAACAGACATTTCTCAAAATCAAAAACATAAGTGGCCAATAAATATAGGAAAAAATCTTCAGCAACATTAGCAATCAGGGAAATACAAATCAAATTTACACTAAGATTTCATCTCCACTCAGAATGGCAATTATCAATGATATAACTGGCAAGGATGTGGGGAAAAGGTACATTGATAACATGGTTAGTGGGAGTGCAGACTCATACAACCAAAATAGGAATGAATCCACCTATGACAGCTATTCCACTCCCTGGAATATATACAAAAGAATTAAAATCTGCATACTATACCAATACAGCTATCTCAATGGTTATAGCAGCACAATAGTATTAAAATTATGGAAGAACAGATTTCTATTTTAGACTTTTGTATTGAAATTTGTTAAGAATAAAAAGACACCATCTCCTTAGATTCCCCTTAAAACTTTAACCATGTGAAAAGATAAAGCAAATGTAGCAAAATTTAATAAATGTGTCTGGATAATGGACATATGAGGGTTTTAGGGATGATTCTATTTGTTTTAAATGTTCATATTTTCGTAATTAAAATAGAAAGTACAGAAGAAATTGTAAATATTATATGATTGGAAATATTTACAACAAATACAGAAATTTGCAAATTAATAAAATACAAAAGAATCAATTGGCAAATATATACAGTATTCAAAAATAGAAATAAATACCTTGAATAAAGAGAATGCTCAAAGTCAAATTTTTTTTTAACTTTAAAGACATACATATGAGATCTCACAGATTAGAGATTTGGTGGGGCTTCCTTTGTTTTTTCATAATTGGGGATGGAATCAGCACTGTTTTATACCACTGATGAAATAGAGAATTGCTAGAATCCTATTGAAAAGCTATTTGACAATAGGTACCAAGAGACACAAAAATACATCTAAGCTATAGTATTCTGTATACTTCTACGTAAAATGAGAAAATTGCAAACTTCCTTATTCCACTTTTACCCTTCATATTTTCCTTTTTTGCTGTATGTAAACCTTACTTATTTTAAACCATCGAATTACAGGTATTTTTCTTAGTGCCATGAAAAAAATTTATTTGTTAAAATATGTATTTGTTTATTCCTCAGTTAACTTGAATATGTCTTTAAAGTCTTAGCTGTTTGGTCTTAGCCTAAATCCAATGAAGGCTTTTCAGTCTTTCTTTTTCTTCTTCTCACGTGAATGGGAACTTGACTGGGTTCAGAATTCCTAAATCACAACCTGTTCCTATGAAATCTGTGAGTTTTCAACCTTGTCAGTCAAGAATAGGTGACAGATGTGACTGGAAGGGTGAGAAAAGCATCTCTGTCCTGGAGGTGACTGAGAGGACTCCTGGCAATCCCAGACCCACAGAAGTCACCTGAGGCTGCAAAAAGTCCCAAGCATTCACCATACACTGCTGGATTCCTCTGCTAGGCCATGTTGTGATCCTGTTGGGAAGTCCTACTACAGATGCAGTCTCTGCGGTCTCTCTTCTTCATGGTTGTTGGAGAGTTGGGAACCCAGGTGGTCTTTATTTCATTGTATTTATTGTTTTGCTTCATCCTATATGTTTGCAAGTTTCTTCTTCACTGTTGAACTTTCAGACTTTTGTAGGTTGGATTTATATTCAGTCCCTTCTAGTTCAATTTGACAATTCATGGAGTTATTTTAATCTATACACTAAATTTATTCTTTAATTTGGAATTTTTCTCACAATACTTTGCATGTTTTTTTCTAGGTCATTTTTTTCTGATTCTTTTTCAGAGAAAGAGTTATTTTCCTAGTTTGTATTTCTGTTGTCTTTTATATTTATCCCATGTCCATTAGCTCTTTGTACCTCGTTTTTTTTTTTTCCTCGTCACTGCAGAAAAAAAGCAAATTTTTCAAAACAGCATTCTCTGCTGACTTTTTAAAATTGATGCACTATAATTATACATAATAGTTGGATAAATTATGCCATATTTGTATATGCACATAACATAATTTGATGAGTCTCATTTGCTTTCCCTCCATTGCTTTACCTTTACTTTCCTTCCATTCCTCTCCATGATTCATTTGTTCTACTCCATGGGTCTTCCTTTTCTATTATTTTTAATTAATGAAATATAGTTATATATAAGTGGGATATAGTGTGGTATTGTTGTACATGGACAACTTTTTATGTAACTCGGTTTTTTATTTTTATATTTTGTAGTTGTAGATGGACAGACTGCCTTCATCTTATTTATTTTTATGTGGTGCTAAGGATCAAACCCAGTGCCTCACATGTGCTAGGCAAGCGCTCTGCCACTGAGCTACAGCCCCAGCCCTTATGTAACTCTTAATTGTCCACAATTTCAGTATTATCCTTTACTTTTTCTACAACAGGTAGAACATTATGTTTCCACTTTTTAATAAATTTGATAAGATTTTTTACTTATTGTATCTAATCACCTTTATATTACTTTATATCTCTTAGAACACACATGTTTTCATGTCTATTATCATATGTCATTTCTTTTCTGTATTGCCAGGTATGTCCTTTTTATAAAATTTTATAGGATCTATAATTGTATATTGACTAAAGCCATGTAGAGTATAGACTTCCTTAGTCTCTTAGTGTGTATTTATCTCTTCTTTTTGTTAGCAAACCTTTCCATATGCCTTATGTTGTTGTTTTCCTTAATATTTTACAGAACAGTGATATATCTATAAAGGCATCTATTCTCCAAATAATAAGTAAATTATTTTGAAACCTCACTCTCTAACTATATGCCATTAGTTTTTTCCTATATGATCTGAAGTGGGAGAGTTAGTTGACGAGCTGCCATCTCAGTTATCTTGAAGCCTGAGGAGTACAGAATTATAGCCAGTAGAAAGATTTTACCTTTTAATGTTTTCTTTCAGTTTTTCTATGAATAGAAGAGAGCTTAAACTACATAACAGACCCAGGATCCAACTGCTGTCACCAAGTACCTTAAAGGAAAAAAGTGGGTTTCTGAAAAATAAGTGTCAAAACTTGGTAATACTCACCCTCTGCCTGGTAAACATCACATAAAGCCTTAGACTTCATCTCCACATCTCTGGCATGTGCATCCTCAAACTTCATCCTGTCTCATTCAAGTAGTTGCCATCCACCACACCAGGAAAAAATATTGATGTTTTGGACAGACTTTCTTTTCCAAAATGAGGAAGTGGGAACACACATGCACATTTCTCTGGAACCCAAGACCATGGTTTGTCTACTACAGGTGAAGTGACTATTTTCAGACTCATGAACACCTTTAGAACAAAGACTGAATCTTGTCTTCCATTTCTCTTGTGTCTTAACACGGCTAGAAATATGGGTGTTCAGCATTTGCTTGCTTACTTGCCTGCCTGAGGGATGGAGTGATTGGAAAAGCCCTACAAATGGAGACAAGTCTACTGTTTGGGATCCTCATTTCAAATGAAGATTGTTATCGCTGATTATGGGACTCCTTAAAGTTTAGAGCACAGATGATTATGGTTCAGAACACCGATAAAAGAAAGAACATGGCACCTGTCTTATTCTATTTTATGCTGTTTTAACAGAATACCAGACATTGAGTGAGTTATAAAGAAAATGAAAATTTGGGGCTCACTTTTCTGGAGACTGTGAAGTTCAAGATCAAGGTGTTACATATGACAAGACTCTTTTCGCTGCATCATAACATAGTAGAAAGTGTCACACGAGCAAGCAATCACCAAAAAAAAGGGCAAAAGCAGTCCCAACTGTGCTTTATAACAAACCCACACTCTCTACAATGAACTGATGAGGTCTGAGCCCTCATTGTCTAATTACCACTTGAAGGTCCCACGTCCCAACTTTCTTACATTGGGAATCAAGTTTGTTTCCAACGCATAACTTTGAGGGACACATTCAAACCATAGCAAAATCATATCTCAATACAAATTTTAGCTCTTCATTTTATCTAATCAAGAAGGATCTGCTATATTTCAACCTATCTTATTCAAGGGGGATAAAAATAAACATAGGTAAGAAATCTTTAGAGAACAGTTGTATCATGAGGTGAGAAGGGAAGTATGGGTACCAGGTTGCATTTGGAGATACTGCAGGCTATAGAAAGACTTTCCATTATAGGGGACTTGGCTCATAAAAGTCCAACCCAGCCCAGTGGTGGTCAATAGAACTCCTGTGATAATAAAAGTGTTCTGTATGTGTACATGTGATAAAAGTAGTATGAGCCATATATAGTATTGAGCACTTGAAATAGGCTAGCAAGATTGAGAAACTATACATTTGATTGAACTCAATTTTAATCAATTTTAATTTAAAGAGCTAAATGTCTTGGACAACACAGTCCAACACATACCACTCACTGCCCTGTCTTTCATCAGCTATTCTCCCCTAAAATAACTACTTTAATTCATCTCCAGGAGCTGGTGGAAGTGCTTATCAAGGAGAGTTTAAACAAAAAATTGTCTTAGAGTTTTTCCAACGATATATCACTCTGGGTGGTATTATTGTTGTTGTGGTGGTGGTGGTGGTGGTTGTTGTTGTTATTATTATTATTATTATTATTATTATTATTATTACAGATCTGGGGGTAGAAAGAAGTACCAGCCCCATCCCTCTAGGATTTTCTGTACTGAATCTCCTTTTGGTCCCTTCTTATGGTCAAATGTGAGTCAAATGGAGGACTCAAAGACCTGTACACTTGATAGTGGTCCATTGGTTTTTAGAAAGAAGGGCAATACCTTCTTTCCAAATTGGATTCTGAGTCTTTTCTTCTCCCTTCTGTCCATGGAGTTCTATAATCAATGATCTCAGTGGTCTTCACTCTTTCTTCCCAGGAAATAGTAAGACCTAATTTCATAAAATTAAACACCTAAACACACTCTTTTTATTAACCCTGTGGGGAGTCATCCCATAGCTAATGTTCAACTTTTACTCTTACTATGCATGTAAAACAGTGTTTTATGGCATCTTCTCATATTCCACTCCAGCATTACCAAAAAAAAAAAATATGCCTAATCATCCATTTTATGCCCAGCATGTGGTTAAGATTAAAATAATAGTGTTCATTCTACTCACAAACTATTTTTCATCTTGGGAAAAACACTGATTATTCCCAGAGAACATCACTGAACAGGTTGAGCCACGTAGAGAGCAAAATATTTATTGAAATTGACAAGATGAAGTAACTAAGAACAATATTTTATTTACTTATTAATTATTTTTACTTTCTGGAGGTGTATCATTTCTTGATATGAGTTTAGATTTACTATGTAAAAATATGCTTCTGGTTAATTGAGGATGATTTATGGTTATAGCTGTTAATACAGAGAGGACAGGTCTGAGGTTGAGATGAGAAATCAAAAAACTTAAAAGTCCGACTTTGATTCCATCTGGAGCTCCACAAAAAAAAAAAAAAAAAAAATCTTTTTTAGTGTTTATTCATTTCCTTCTCCTATTCTTTTTCTATGAATTTGTGAAGTAATGTAAAATTCAAATTCAAATATTTTTTAATTGTTCTATAGAAGTACTTACCCAACAATGAAATTATGGCTTTCTCTTACTACTCTGGTTAGTTGATTTTAAAATATCATGAAACCAAACAGTTTTTATATGCTTTACAAACCATGCACACACACACACACACACACACACACAAACAGCTGTTTCCTCTCCTCAATACCTATCGCCTACACAGCCTGCCTTAACACTGTACAGGTAACAGTACAAAAATAAGGGGGTCTTGTATCTATTTAGGGAATCTTTGAGTTCATAAGGAAGAGAAGAAGTTGTTTCTCTTTTGAAAAACATCTTTGAAGATTTTACTCCAGAGGAAAATTTCAGTTATAAATATCCTCTATATGTGGTTCAACCTGTCCCCAACATATCTCTTTTTTTCCTAAATATATTTATCTCAGAAAATCCCTTCCTTCTGTCATAATGCTTCAAATTCTGAAAAATAGAATGGCATTTTTGTGAACAATTATTCTCTTTTTAAAATTCAAATACCTTTGAGAATAAAATATATTTCTCACTAGGTTAATTATTATGTGCAGGACCTAAAACATGCAAAATTCAGGCTAGTGGTCCTTACACTTTGGTATACATGATATAAAATTCTTTAGACATGTGAAATTTTAGGCCCCATCCCCAGTGATTCTAATTCAATAGTTTTGTGGTGGAATGGACATTTGAACAAGTATTGCTAGGTGATTCTGAAGGATGTTGTTCAATCCTAGGACAGGGGATCCCCAGGAGATGTACACTTCATAGTCTGTGTACCCTACATAGGCCTGTGTACCACCCGTTTTGATGATTACTTACGTAATTTGAATACATGGAACATTGAGCTCATGGAGAAAGGGCTAAATTTAAAAGATAGATGGATATTTGAAAACAGCTCAGCACCAATGGCACACTTTGCCATTTCAAAATTTCAACAAGGTTTAGTTTTGCCCCCAAGAAGACAGCAACTTCTCCACTTTCCTTCTTCTTTCTTTCTCCTCTGTTCTTCTACAAAGCTTTCATCACACATAGCTTAGAACTTATTTTATATACTTCAATTTCCTATGGACATAATGATGTTTTCTGTTTTGCCTTAGGAATCCATCCATCATCTTTAACATTACACTTCAGTAAGAAAACATATAAAAAAGTCCAACTACCCTTCCCAAAGATAGGAGCTTAAAATTTATACTAAGAAGAAAACCAGATAGACAAGATTCCCTTAAGAAAATAGACAACTCAGTATTTTCAAGAATCAGCATATAAATTGATTATATTCCCCTTCCAAAAGTTGTATTGATCAAGAGAAATATATTGGGGAATTATTGTCACACTGTAGGATTCCCCAAATTATTTTGTTGTTCCTTTGAATGTTTCAATCAAATGTTTTGAAATTTTTAAATTTTTCATCTCTTATGGCTTAAATATGAAATTTGCCATGTTGAAAGGTGGGACCTTTAGAAAATGATTGAACCATGGGTGCTCTGATCTCATCAGATTACTCTATTGATGGGCTTGTTGCTGATGTCAATATTAGGAGCTGGTGGAAATCGTATGAGGGTGGGGCCTATTTGGAGGAAATAGGTCACCAGAGGTCTGCCTTTGGAGAGTGCGTCTTATCCCTGGACCCTTTCTTTTTGTCTCTCTCTTTTTCCTTGGCTGCCATGACTGAGAAGTCTCCTCTGCCATGCCCTTCCTCCATGGTATTCTGCCTCATCTCAGATCCAAAGCAATGGAGCTGACCAGGCTGATCATAGACTGAAACTTCTGAAACCATAAGCCAAAATCATTCATTCCTCTTAAGTTTTTAATTTTTTTTTAAATATTTGTTACTGCTTATGTAACTCATGATCCATCAAGTACAAAAGAATATCTTAAAGTTGGTTATAAACAAATTTTGGGTTATTCCTCTACTCTTTTATGTTAGTACTGCAAAAATATAACATGTTTATTCCTTTGCTATAGAAAGTGTGGCCTTCAGCCTTGCAACATCAGTATCCCCTAGGATAGTCTTAGAAATGCAGAATTACACACCTGACCCTGGACAAGCTGAATCCCATTTTTCATTTGAGTAAGATTCCTGATGACTCTTATTCACATTAACATTTCAGAAGCACCATTTTCTTTCACATCAGATTACTTCTGAGGAAATTCAAAATCTACATGCTATGGTTGCTTTCCAGTGTTGGTGATATTAAGGATCTTGCCTCTGAATCTGAAAATAAACATACATATTATGGATTTAGAATTTATTTTTCAGAAATAAATCAGTTTTTATGAAGGCTAGTTGCTAGAAAAATATTACATTTTTTTCCATTTCAATTTCTATTAAGAATTTTATAAAACAAATCTGAATTCCTCAATGCCATGGTTGACCCATGGGGTGGATAATGGCAGAGACCCTTTCAATAGTGAGTAGCACCATGGATCATACTAGATGAGATTTTTAAAAATATATATTCAAAAGCATATCACAGTGTAAAAGCACGCTTCTTCTACTGCTATGCAGATAATAATTCTAGTTAGGCTATTTGATGGATGACCAATTTCAATGCAGCTGCAGAGGAGAAAAATGTTAAGATGAGCAGTTATGAAGCCCTTCAAAAATTTTTTTAGTTGGTTATTAAATCCAGAAGCAAATTTCATTTTTTTTTAAATTTCATGGCTCCCACCACAAGCATTTCAGATACCTTCAATAAAAGAAATCATCAAATTGTGAAAGCACACAAAATAAAATGAGGGAGGGGAGAAATGAATAAAAATAAAAGTTTATTCATATGGATATTTTTAATTTTCTCTTCCCAATTTAAATCATCTATTTCCCTTGTTCATTAGTTTTATAGAAGGCAGATTCCAGATATCACAAACTAGAAACTGACTTCTCCTGACCTGATCCTTTCACCCTTTGGTTAAGTACAAGTGACTAGTATCCCATGGATCAAAGACAGAGTTATGTTCTTTAGGGAATATTTATTTCACCTTAAGCCTGAACTGCAGCCCATAAAAAAGCCAATCAATGCGAAAATATATGCAGAATTTTAACAACAACATGCAAAAAAGAGTAGGTGGAAGAACAAAAAGTCATCAGCATAATCAAACAACTTGAAGCACGTTCCTTTAATGAATTCATGATGTATGTGATAAAGAGCTTATTTTTATTCACCACAAAAAAATTATACAATGTTTATGACCCAATTTTTGCTCATTTAAATTATTTTATCTTTAATTTAGTGATTTCCTATTGCTTCCTTTGCATTATTCCAATTTACAACAATTTCTGATTTCTTCTCATTTTCTGTAACCTCATCCATTTAAGCAGTCTCTTTTCTAAAAATCTTGATATTTTATTATTGACTCACAGTATTTTAGGTTATCAGCTTCTCATGGACAGGGCTTAACCATTAATATGGAAATGCCATATATCCAGCCCACAAAGGTGACTGCTAGGATTATTCTTTGAAAAAAAAATGTAGGAAAAAAAATAGATGTTTATGATTTAGTTTCAATAATTCAAAATCTTCATATGTGTTATATAAATACATGTATATAGTTGTACTAATGGAGAGTAAATGCAGCTAGACATAACAGAAATAAATACCACTGGATTCTATAGGACTCCAATTCTAAACAGTTGGCAGTTTAGCTGCCTTTGTAAATATACAAACCAATAGATACAAAAATGGGCAGTGTATGCAGCATTCCTCAACGTCTCTCAAGAAGCTTAATGCTATCAAAGTTCTCCAGTGATAATGAAACTCAAGGCTCAAAGGACAGTAAGAATATTATTCCATATAATGTATTATGCATCAATAGTTTCAGGCGGGCAAATTCTACCAGCCTCTCAGGCCACGACAACAGAGTTAGTGAAAAGAATATTAACTATTAACTGATTCAAGAAATGGAAAAACAGAAATAAGAGAGACCACAAAGAGAAATATATACACACACACACACACACACACACACACATATAGACACCTCTCTCTTTCCCACCCCTGGGCCCTTCTCTCTCACCACCCCTCCCCCTTTTCCTTTTTTCTAACTGCTGTTTTTCTATTTACCTGTATTCCACAAATCTACTTTGGGTTCTATGCTCTTAATCTCCAAATCTTTATCTTATCTGACCCACCTTCCTTTATGTCCACTTCTCTCTCACTTTTTTTCTCTCTATCACATCTTTTTGGTTTTTCCTTTATTTGCCATCAAAGCTCAAGTCAAGGTTAAAGTCAAAAATATATTTGTTGTCATTCAGCCCAATATTCACTTGTCAGATGAAGGCTATTTCAAAACAATCCTTTATTATGACCATGTCCCCAATTCAACCCTAGTTAACATGTGTATCCCACAGCCCATGACATTAATTCCAGTGGAACAATATTCCATTTTCTTTCTGAATATAAAAACTACACCGTTACCAAGAGCAAATTTTTAAAAAGAAGACTCACTGAAGTCTCTTTATCCCATAGTTGTGTCTATTTGTCATTTCAAGAAAGATACATTGGGTCCATTATTAGGAAATAGTCGTTATTTCCAATTATCTTTAACATTAAAACTGCACCCTAATCTTAAAAATCCCTTTCTTTCTCTTTTAATCTTTCTCATATCATATATTCAACAGATATATTTTAGGCAGTTTGAAATCCTTTCTCGTCATTGCATAAGAAATACAACAGGAAACTTCTTTTTTCTTTACTATGAGATATGTGTTTCATTCCATGTGAACTGTTCAAAAAAATTGCCATACAGTACACTTAATATCAGACAGATTAACAGAAAAAAAAGGAAAAATTAATACCAGGAAAATTTACATAATTTTGCATGAGTATTTGGAACAATAGCAAAGGGGTGAAATTAGAACAGAAAGAAGTTTTGTCAACTTTGTTATTCTCCAAAACAGGACAGATTACAGGTTTCCCTATTGAGTTGAGACATAATGCATGCATAAGTATTTTAACATGTGGACTTTTAAATACAAAGGAAGATCTGTCCCTGGATACCAGGAATTTGCCAACTAAATTAAACATCCCAATATAGTGAAGAAATATTAGTAATTTGCCTTTGGCTTTTTGATTTTTCTACCCTCTTCCATGAAAGCCATGAATTGCCAAGACTTCTGGCTATTTGCTAACTGCCTCTGATTTATAGTCTGCTCAGAAGGAATCTCATCATCAGGTCCAGTTCACAATGAATATGTGCATATGTCCACTCAGCCTTTTATTATTCTTATGCATATAAAGGCTGAAGTCCCATTTATTAAGAAAAGTAGCAGAAAACTATCCATCAAGAATTTTAGAAACACCAAACTTAAAATAAAGCATGTATTTGAAATGCTATGGAAATTTTGTAAAATAAATTCACAAGTGGTGTAAAGTCTCCTTGTTCTTCTGTGCTTTGCTTTTTAAAAAAGGTTAAATCAACCCAAATGAAATAACACCACGTGGCATTACACACACACACACACACACACAAACACAAACACACATATATACATCTGTAAGACTATAAGTATGTATAAAATCCTTTGATATATGTAAATTATTTAAATGTGAGTGCAGAAAGAAAAAAGAAAGCCTTTTGGCTCCCTGGTGAGAACCTCAGCTCACTTCCCTATGCCCTTTATCTCCAGATAGGAACCCCTGCCCACTTGCCTCTAGCCCCTCCTCAAGGTGATGGAGAAACTGAAAGTGGCAACTTAATAATATACCTCAAGCCGTCTCAATCATGCAAGTTGTATTGCAAGGATCACAGGAAAAAGTCACCCAAAATCCAATCAACTGGTTCCCTTTTGTCACAGCTAGAAAATGGCATTCACAGCAGTATTTTTATGATAAACAAATTATATTGGATTCATAGTTATTTCTTTTAGATCCACACATATTTCTTTTTTTATAGGGGTATAGAATACAATTCAACATTTTGTTGCTCAAATTTTAAGCGACTTTTGTAAGTTAGACCTGAAGTTTACATTACATCTAAATTACATTTGGAATAGGTCCTTTATATAGCTTAGAACAAATGCTTTCCAGATGAGAATCAAAACCCCAAAATAGAGCTTAGAATTCAGAACTGTTTAATTGGATTATGGAATGTATAGGCTAAAACAAAATGAAGGCCCCAAATCTGCAAAAAGCAATATTTTTATTGCCTCTTTGCTCCTTTGAGAATGCTCATCATGAATGCTATTGAATTTATCTCAATTCCTAAAATATTCAAGTATGATACTTCTTTTAGAAACCCAAATAAATAAGAAGAAACACAGCCTCTTTCATGTGACACAGCATAAAGTTCAAAATGACAATTTGGAGCTAAGCCCATTAACTGGAATGGTCCAGGCCAGATTGAGAGGAGTCTTCTGAACTGTCTTTGTGCTCTCATTCCTTTCTATCATTTGGATATATTTTTTTTTTCCTGTATCACCAGATGCATGCTATCCTTCTGCCTTGAGAATAAAAGAGATATGAAAAGACTACATACACTTTATTCTTTCATAGAATATTCTTTTTCAAACCAAAAAATAGTGCAGAATTATAAAATAATTTCAGAGTAGTAAATCTATCCCAATTTCAGCTTTAGTGAGTGTTACATGGCAGGTTACCATTATAGAGACACAGTAATTTAGAAATTAAACTATAAGAAAAAGAAAGAAAGAAAGAAAGAAACAGAATTTTGCTTTAGAAAAATCAGAATTTGAAGTCCAACTTCAGTGTCTACCAAAAAGTAATAATCCATTTGGGCCTCAATTTTCTCCTCTATCAAATAGTAATTTTGCCTAATTTTCAAGGACCTTGGGAAGATCAGGACAATGCATATAAACAGCCTAGTCTTTGACACAAATAGGTGGTCAATATCACATCTGTAATTGTTGCTGGTTTTATAGGAAGAAACAGAATTCACATACTTTATTCAAATGTCCCCTAGAATCTAAATCCAAGAACATCAAAAGAGATGAATAGATGATAGATCAATAGAGAGAGAAAGAGATGCAAAGAATAATTGATAGTTATCTATATTCTGTTTGCAAAAAAAAGAAGACCTGTGTCACTTAGATTTTAGAAACTTGGTAGTCACAATTGTGAAATAAATGAGAACTACTCAACCACTTTTAAATGAAGTAATGAGACCACATGTCTTTCTCATTTTTTTCTAACACATTTTCGTATATTATTCCTTTGATGAACCTTAAGACGGTGTATATTTTTTAAAGTGCTGCTACATTTTGATAAATACGTGCATTACAATTCAAAACTGTTTGAATAAAACTCTTCTATACACACTAAGAAATAAATCTTTGACAAATCTGTCTCCCCTTCCCCACTGTTCCTTGTCCCTCTTATCACTGAATGTCCCAGTCCTACATATTCTTTAAGTCCCAGTCTAAAGTTCACCTATTCCTTTAAGCCTAGGAAGGTAATTCCTTCCTTCTTTATAAGTGTCTGATAATGTATTTACAAGGTTTTACAGTAAGTAGTATTAATATATACGAACTGGCGTTCCCTGTAGTAACAGATTCCAGAAACCTGGAAATCACCTTCATCAGTGTCTTTAATTGTAGTTCATTCATTGTGCCCTGCCACATGCTAGTCCTGCTGCCATTCCCTTTATTTGTGACCCTTCATGACCTCCCCTCCTTATCTAGTCATGAAAAAATGTCTACATTGGTCTTCCTGCCTCCAGTCCTACATCTCTTCAATTTTTCCTGCACACTGTCCTAGATTGTTCTTTGAAAACACCAACCTCATCATGACATTGTAACGCCAGATTTGTGGGACCCCAATAGACCTCCAGGAGCCGAATCTGATGCAATCACACAAGAATCTTTATTGCAAGCTTGAGCCTGGACTCACAACCGTTCCCAGATGCAGCAGTCCCAGGGAGTGAGTCCCAGTCCTTTGCTCAGTGAGATTTTATACGTTTGGGGGGGATAATCTATGCGTCACAACATCACACAGCAAATCATTTCACACTGCGGGAAAATCAAACAACAACTCTTAACATTGATTAGCACATTCACTGGTGGGAACAAGTTGGGTAGGGGTGATCGGTTAGTACAAGAGGGGGATTCCTTTGAACTGATTGGTTTAAGCCACGAGGGGTGTACATGCTAAATTACATGGTTTCCCAACATGTTATCAACCACCATAAACTACTGGGGGGTCATCTGGCATCCCCGGTATTTTCCCTGCCTCATGCTGATTGGTGGTTGCTAGAGGGTCTTCACCTAGCCTAACTGAGTCAGGGACACCTGGCGCCACAGATCTCTCCTATTATTTGCTGACAAACAACTCAGCAGGGTGGTTATCTGCCTAGAAAGGCTCTGTGGGTTTTTCTAAGGACAAGGGTCACACCCCCTTCCTTAGGACAGGCCTTGAAGTAGAAGCTGCTGTTATTTATTTATTTTCAAAAATGGAGTCACATTAGTTTCTCAACAACAATTTTATAAATCTCCTTCCCTTCAGTTTACTTTATAAAATGTTCAGTCTGGGCCATGACTGCATGTCCCTTCATGAGAAGGCAGGCTTGGTCTTTTGAGGTTCACACTCCTGGGCTAAGAGCCCAGCTCTACCACTTAATGGCTCTAAGATTGCCATAGTACATTTCGTCTTGCTGTAACAAAACATCTATGAGACTAGATACTTTCAAGAAAAGAGGTTTATTTAGGTCACAGTTCTGGAGGTAAAAGAAGGACACCAATATGCATTAGGCTTTGTGAGGGCCTCATGGCAGATAGCATCATGTCAGGAGTACATGAAAGAAAGAAAGCACATGGCAAAACAGAGAACAAGAGATCCAGGTGCAGACAGACTCATTTTAAAACAAGCCACTCTGATGGGAACTGACCCACACTTCTAGACACGACCCACTCCTGGAAGACAGCATTAATCCATTCATGAGGATGGAGTCTCCATGGCCTAATTACCTCCACTAAGCCCCAGTTCTTATAGCTTCCAATATCTCACCACCACCACACTGAGGACCAGCTTCTAACACACAGACCTTTGGAGATCAAACCATGTCTGATCCAGAGGAGTGATCTGGGAACTTGATTCCTTTAGCTCCAGCTTTGTAAAGCAAGGATTTTGGGGAGCTCTAAATGAATAGTGAATTTCTAAGGTTAGCAGAAAGTCTCCACATAGAAATCACTTGGCCAATGTTCATGAATATTATTCATAATTTGATGCCTTACTTATAAAGTTCTATCCTTATCTCTTACATTTTTCTCATATATCTTCCCATAACAGAAGTTCCCTGACCTCTCTGCCTTAGAATGCACTATGAATTCCACTTGGAAAACTCTCCAACTCTGCTCACTTCATTAATGATGGTAAGAATATTAATATGTAGCAGATATGGCTCAATATCCACAACTTTGGGCAAGCAAAGAAAAAACAAAAGTTTTGTTTTTCTTAAATGTAAGATTCATTTTGTATTTGAGTTTCATTTTTGAAAGAATAATTCTTATTATCAATTAATTCAGGAATCCTTCCCCTTTTACCATCTTTATGGGACTGTATCTACTCTGAGGCACATAACACCGATGGACTGGGAAGGGACAATTCTTCAGTGATGTTTATCAGCCATGCTTGTACTCTCTGATAATGATGCTGTTTTCATCTAGCCCTTGACCATCCATCAGGTAGCGCTGGGATCTCCCCTTAGCTCTATCTATGATGCTCATGGGACTTGAAAATATGTTCTGTGACTTCTGCACCACTCTAAACCCATGTGAAAAGTTTCTGATATCTCTTCATAAAGTCTCCAGAAGATGCTTTACTTCTGGGGTCCTGTCATCTCCCTGAGCATAATCCTGTCTGCTTATGCATCATTTGTCCCTTATGGAGACTCTGTCCTCTCTTAACCTAGCCTTAGCCCCCCTTTTTTGAGAGAATAGGATAGCACAGTATCTCTTCTAAGAGACCCAACAGATGAGACTCTGTGAATTTTCCTTCTTAACTTTATCCCGCCTCATTTCTAAACCTTTAGTCCTTTGGAGTTTCTATTCATTTCACACCCCAAAGTTGTTTTTCTCTTTCTACAGCTTTGGTTGTTAAGAAAAACTTTCGATAAAGCATTGAAATCAGCAGCCTAGCTGCTCTAATTGGGACTAGTAAAGTGATAATAGGCAATATTGCAAGAAAAAAATATTGCTTACATTTCAAAATATTATCACAGTGCAGCAGTAAAAATAGCTAACATTTATTGGGTGAGTTTGACAGATTCATCCTCACACAATTTACAGTCTTGATCAGTCAGGGTCCCAGCAGGCAACAGATGGTATACTCAAATTAGGATGCTTTGAATGGAGCTTAATAAAGGGAGTATTTGCAAACTCATGGGCAGGTTGTAGATAAACCAAAAGATAATGTAGCACCCTGGGGTTGGTGATGGAGTAGGGAGGCTTACCATCTCTAGACCTGAGGGGACAAAGAAAAGGAGAAGTAACTAGAAGCCAGAGTGGAAAGTCATGGAGATGGGTCACGTGGAGATAAGCAGTGGCATTTTCTTAGGTGACACAGCCAGGCAGCCATAGCCCTGCCAGGGGAACCACTGAAGTAATCACCATACCTCACCCTTTATGTCTCTCTTATGTCATCCCTGGGCTCACCTGCCAGAATTTAGAGCACCCAGGAGACCTATAGATGTATTTCAGGCAGGTGAGCTCTGAGAGGCATAGACCAAGATGGAGACAGGTGGATAGCAGACCTACAGGGCCTGAGGGAAAACATCCCGCATATGGTCTGTGAAAGAACTTGCTGTGGATTCTGTCTCAGTCACTCAGGTTGCCACAGATTGGGTATCTTGAAGAACAGACATTTATTTTCTCAAATTTCTAGAGGCAAGAATTTCAAGACCAAGGTATCAGAGGTTGATGTTTTGGTAAATATTTTTCTCTGCTTATAAACATCCCCTTCTTGCTGTAGGTTTATATGGACTTTCCTCAATGAATGCCACCAAAAGAAATCCCCCGCCTCTCTTCCTTTTCTTCTGAGAACACTAATTTCATCATGAGGACTGCATCCTCATGACCTTAATTACTTCCCAAGTCCCCATTTCCAAAGACATGGAGCATTAGGGATTCAGCCTATTAGTTTGGAGGGTGAGGGAACCTCGACTCTCAGTACATAGCAAACTCAGTACTTTCTTGATGACCTCTTCCCAACCAGCAGTATTAGCTTTTCCTAGATTTTACTTTATGCTTCAGTGCTTTGTACATAACTGTTCGAGGAACATATGAACACTATATTATATTATTAATGAAATATCTTTCTCCTTTACCAGATTGAGACCATCATTGATTTAAAAAAAAAAAAACGTAAAATTTATTTTTTCCCTTGCTTATTTTTCTTTCTGACAATTCTTGAACTATAAAATACAGTTTTCTGGCTAAAAGAAAACATTTATGAATGACTGATCATTCACCATTGCTCAGGATCAAACTCCTGAAAGGACAAAGGACAATCCTTTCAGGGATAAATAAACTAATTCAAGCTATTTTTCTTCTTTTCCTGGTAAAATGTCTATTGCTTAATCATGCATTTTATACATAAATACAAAGCGATTTTCTGTAATAGTGTAGATTTTAGGAATAGCAAGAGAGAAGGGGAGGGAAAATTTGTGACAGGGTGATAAAAATATATACTGTATATATATTTTTTGCTAGGCATAGCTCTGAATGTCCTAACCTGTCAAGTTGGAGTTTATATCTATTTGAGTTCAAAAGTCAGCATGAATTCAGCAGGAAACTCATACACACAATTCCATCTTAAAATATAGTGCAACTTAACGGGTACTTTGCCAAGAAAAAGCTTTCTGTTTTTGAACAAAGCAAAAAGATATAGATAGATGATAGATAGATAGATAGATAGATAGATAGATAGATAGATAGATAATAAACTGGGATTAACAATTAGTTATTTTACACCAATGTGTAAATATAGCCATACAGCATGTGTACTGTACAGAGCGAAGGGAGAGAGGAAGATTTAATTGCCAATTTGGGCTCAGACATGGCCCTACACACACCTGAAAGAAAGCTGCTTCTTTGTTCAAAGAAAAGTACAAATTTATCAACCCTGAGGGGTGTGGCTCAGAAGAGGCACATTTTACTATTTACTAAGCAGCCAAGTCTCAAGCTTATCTCAAATTTTATGTACCCAGATAAGTTCTCTACCCTAAGCATTTTTTTTTCAAACAATGTCAACATTAACTTAAACTTACTTACTCATGATCAGGATACTATCTTTGTATCATCTCTTTTAATTCCTTCATCATTCGTCAGTTTAAGTTTGCTTATTGAAATAAAGAGGAATTTGAATAAATAAAAATTTTATGTACAAATTACAAGCCCAGCATTACATTAGCACTTTAGAAAAAGAAAAAAAGTAATGTATGGAAAAGGCAGGCTTTCCAAAAGCTAAGCATTCCATTTGGGAGGTGAAATATAAAGCCATGGAATGACAATAACTGAAAAGGACCATAAAAGGAATTTGTCAAATAGTAATAGCAGAAATAGTCCCCACCATCACCTATGCCTCAGATTCCATCCCACTTCCTGCCATCCACCTTCCTCTGCTAATCTCCAAGAGGGGACAGAGGCCAGTGGGGCAACCCCCAGCTCCATCAGCCTCCTTTCCCTGTTGCCACAGACTATAATAATTAATGTTTTCTAAATTTTGTGCATTGAGTGATTATGGGCATTATTCTAAAACATTGAAAACATAAACTCCTAAGAACCACAAAGCAAGTCTTCCTCAAATTTTACCTCCAATGTCATACATCATGTCTAGCATGAAGACATAAATATATAGATTGTCAGAGTGCTGTTTACCCATCTCAGATTCTCCTGAGATCTGGAGGACTTAGAACAAGACAGTGAGAGATGCAACTTCCCAATGTATTGTGCCAGGCTTCCCATGCAAGCCATTCTTAGGAAATTGATTATGCCCCCATCTTTCCACTTCCAGGACAGAATCAATTCTCTGGAGTGAGCTATTGAAAGGATAAGGGGAAGTGATGGAGGTGCTTGACCTTCAAACAAAGATAAGAGAAACTTTTAGGAAACTGCCTTAAGCATGGGACCTCTGTAGTTTGAGGGGAGCTGAGGCTTGGAGCCTGACACATACTTGCTAATTATAAAGTAAATGATACATTGCCACTGTCAGTCTCCAGGCCAGAAGGGGAGAATTAAAGGGTGCACTAGAAGCAAACTGCACTTTTACAAATGACAGGGCAAGGATACATAAGAATTTTTTTTTTAACCAAAAGCTAAGTATAATCTTGGAAGGGCTTTGACACTTATGTAGGAATATCAACTATTTTTCTCTAAACTCTTACTCATAATACTCAATACTTGTGATAACAGATGTCCATGGATTTATCTGACACTGAGAAACTCTCTAGTTTTATGGAGACCAAATGGGTGTCCAACAATTTAGTTCAATTCTGACACTATCAATCTGGTGTTAGCAAGATCCCACAAGTTAGAGGACTCAGTCCCACAAATCTGCCAATTCTAAGTTTAGGCCTCCTGTACTTCAGACCAACCAACTATAAATCAGAGGTTCCTGTAACTCTCTTTTCAAGTTCTATAATTTGCTAAAATGGCTTACAGAACTCAGGAGAAAAAAAGATACTTACTAGATTACTGGTTTATTACAAATGATACAACTAAGGAACAGCCATATGGAAGAGATGTGTAAGGTGAGGTGTAGGAGAAGATAGGCCTTAGAATTTCCATACCATTTCCACATTTCCAGCACCTCCACATGTTCACCAAACCCAAATCTGTCTGAATGCTCACCTTTTGGATTTCTATGGGGGCTTCATTACATAGGAATGATTGATTAAATCATTGGACATTAGTGATTAACTCAACCTCCCGCCCTTCTTCCATTTCTGAGATCAAGCAGTGAGACCAAAAGTCTGATTATGTGGTTGCTTCCTCTGGAAACCATTCCTCATCCTGAGGCTACCCTGGTATTCCTGTCCGCCAATCATTTCACCAGCACACAAAAAGATGTATCACTTTAGAGATTACAAAGCTTCTAGGAGCTCTGGAAATGCCAGGAAATGTGACCAGAGACCAAATATATATTTCATATTCTTTCAAAAAACCTCCATAAGGAAAGTCTACGTGAGTTTACTGATGTAGAACACCTAGCAACAAGCAGGAGGGGACATGAGAGGCATAAGGAAAGTCTAGGTGAATTTACTGATGTCGAACACCTAGCAACAGTCAGGAGGGGAGATGTGAGGCACATTTGGAGACATGCATTTGGAGCTGCTCATTATAAAGAAATCTCAAAAAAACACACAAAGGCAAAAATAGCCCAGAGGCCCTCAGTGCTGGTTCCAAATGTGAATACTAAGCAAGAATATGCCCTTCCTTTGGTCCTCTTTATCCCCAAAATTCAACCTTCAGGGCACCAGAAAACAAAATAAGCAAGTATTATTGGTTCCCAAGCCCAAAGTAGTTATAAGCTGAGGCAGGAGTATAGAGTTTTAGTTAGCACCTTGACCTGAATACCCTGATTACTAGGATAATTATTCTTGGTTCAGAAGATAGACACTTAAAAACAAACAAACAAACAAACAAACCTCAGAGTGACTAGAAAAATCTATAGTAGAGCTCAGACATTTCATCCATGGACAGGAAATCCCCATTCCACAGATGGAGCTTAAGTGGACCATAGGGAGGGGGACTGTTTTCTGTTATCATTATATTAAATCCATACTATTCCTTTATTTATTGTGACTTTTCAATATTTTGATGGCTATATGCATAAATAAATTAATTGAGTCCCAGTTAAGTCTTCCTATAATGTCACAATGTAGAAATCATTGGAGCCAGATTCTAATAAAATTTGATTAGAAATTCTTATAGAACTGGCCCCTTAACTGGCATGATACCAAGAAGATATCACACTTCCAAAATGCCAAAAGTAAATGAATGTATTTCATTCATTAAAAAGGGATCTATCTCAAAGCATGAAGTGTAGGAAACACAGGCACACTGTGCAATCATTCTCTTTTCCTACAAAACCTTTTGCCGTAAGAAGTTCTAATTAGTAAGTGACTTAGGGAGGTGGAGTAGACAAAATATTATAAAAATCGATCATTTGTTTTTATGGAAAAAAGATTTCTAGATAAAGGTGAAGTTAGCAGAATAAGAAAACAAATTTGGAACTATTAAATTGTTGGAATTATAGACAAAGTAAAAAGGAAGAGGAAAATAAATCTGGAGAAAAGGTGATGTGCAAATTATTTTGCAATGTTTTAATCTCACCGTTTGGCTTCTGTCTTGACTAAAGCTCATCTATTTGTATTGCCATATTCTCTGGGATCCATTTCATCTTTCTCCCTGAAAAGGTCAGTCACCCATTCTCTCCATTTTTCATTTTGATCTCTGTACTACTGACTAATTAATTCACATGTTTTTCAGAATTTATCATGTAACAAGAAACAAGAAAAACAAATGTTCATATATAATATTCCTTGCTTTTCCTAGAACTTTACTTACTGTTCTCCCTAAGGAAGAAAGATAGCTTATGATTAGTTCTTGGATTATCCTGTGCAGTGTAGAATTCAAAGAAGGGGTTGAATGTCTTGAGAAAGACTCCTAGAGTTGGGGAAGTGGTTATATTTCTCCAGGGCACATACATCCTCAGTTGACAACATTAAGGGAGGCTTCTGAGAGAAGCCAATAGTCACAATTATTTGGTGAAAGAAAGATGTTGTGAATAGATCAGAATGGCAGCATGGGTAGAAGAGGCAAGAAAGAGAAGTTCTGAGTTTCAGTAACCAGTTGGGTTTGGTGAGAATCCAAGTGTAAGAGGTAAAGGGAAAGTTTGGAGAACCTATATGAGTCAAAGGAAGCTATAGAACAGGAGTAAAGAAGAAAGGAGATCTTAAGAGACGTGCTTTTGTTTATGAAGTTATATCTATCATATTCCTTCAGAGATGAAAGTTCTGGCAGGCATAGCCCTTTCATTTTATATAAAATCTATTATTATCCCTCTTATTATCTTGTTTAAAAAATACAAACAACATGAGCTCAATCCAGAGCACCACCAAAAATAATAATAATAATAATAATAATAATAATACAAATAGTAGGTGGAGGGAGACCTTAATCAGAGAGAGTAGCTGCACTTGCCCCAATAGATGCATCATAGCCTGAAATCATTCACCACACTATATTGCTCTCCACCAGTGATTTCTTTAAACTTAAACATGTATCCTGGCTCTGGCATAATATATGCAATTGGAAATCTGATCAAGAAAAAGGGCTGCTATTCCTGAATTTAAAAATGCAAGCCTAT
The DNA here is from genome assembly GCF_021218885.2 of Marmota monax. Lineage (NCBI taxonomy): Eukaryota > Metazoa > Chordata > Mammalia > Rodentia > Sciuridae > Marmota > Marmota monax. Next base: position 262,082 of record NW_026695197.1, on the reverse strand, counting down.
TAAAGAAAAATAGGCTTCTTCACTTTTTTCTTTATTCTTTCATTCTTCTGTGAAGCAGAATCAATGGCTCTGGCTGAAACAACCATTTTAGTCCTTAAAAATAAAGACAAAACACACACACACACACACGCACACACACACAAACACACTCACAAAAGCTCCCTCTATGAGCACTAATTTAGTGTTTTCTGTGTATGAGAAAAATAAGCTTCTGTTTGTTTCAATCTAAGTTGAATTTTTCTGATATATGTTAGTGAATGCATTCTTAGCTAATCAAGTAAAGATTCCACTTTTGATTACTAAACTATATTTCTAAGAATGGATGAACTGCTTCAAGCCAGACCTGCCAGTAACCCTGAGATTTATTAGCATTATTATCACAATGCATCATAATTAATTATGTGCACAAGAATACCCCCCAAGTTATGAGACTTCAAGAAGGACTGCATTCTCTTTGTCTCTGATCTTATCAAAAGTAGTAAGTATACTTTGCCAGCTCATGAAACACTGGTCAAGTGAATGGATACAGTTGAGGTTAACCCCAGGATGGAGTAACGAAACAGAAGCTATCAATTTAGATATGAGCAACCAACTCAGAAAAGCTTTCATTTGATCAATACCTTTTCTCTTACCTCTTAAGCATTTAAAATATGTGAATTTTGAAATAAATTAACTTGGAATTTTTTATAATCTAAGATTATAAGTCCATCTTCCTACACCTATTTTTCTTCCCCCACCCAACCCAACCCCCATTTAGAGTTTCTCAGATGATAATTCAACTCACAAGATAAGCAAATCCAGTTTACATCACACTTACATCCAGTATTTTTTTCTATGTGCCAGGATGCTTGAATCAAAATACTAATTTGCACATTCTGCATAAATTTACATATTATTTTCAAGCATCCTTAACTCCAAGCTTGTAAAATAAAGCCCAATTAATTAATTAGTGCAACCTACTGCAATTGTATTTAAACCCAATATTCACAGCGTGACACACAGTATATTTTTAAACCAATTAATTTAATCACATTCTAGTTTTAAAAAGGCGGACGTATAAAGACAAAGAGCTGGTGACAGACATGAAAAAAGAAAGAGAACCAGAAAAGTCTGGAACTTCTGTATAGATTCTAAATTAATATCAATATTAGAAATATGGAAATCAGAAATACACTTTAGGAATGCTAAGGATTCCAATGTCAACAGCAACTATTCTAGTATGATAACAGATTCACATACTCAGGCTAAAATAAATTACAATTTGTTCTCAATACTCTTCTACAAGCCATATTGCCAGAGAACATAGAAGAATTGGGTTCTCCCTCAAAATTACTACCATATCCAGGCTGAAGCTGTAGCTCAGTGGCAGATTGCTTGCCTAGCACATGTGAGGCACTGGGTTTGATCCTCAGCACCACATAAAAATTAACAAATAAAATAAAGGCATGCTGTCCATTTACAACTACAAATCAAATTTTTTTAATTACTACCATATCCACTTTTACTGCAGTCCTTATTAATGTCTCAGTTCCTAGAACTACTACTGTGATAGCTTCTATCACACAATTTAACAGTCAATTATTATGTAATTATTTTATGCATGATGCTTTTTCTCCATAATTTGATTGTAATCTCCACAAAGTCCAGGTCTGGTGGTCCTGTGAGTCCCTGGCAGTGTCTTGAAGGATGGGTGTTCAATAACCATTTCAACCAGAAGACCTTTTACGGAGGCTTAAAGGATAAAATACTGTAAAGCCTACACAACTTCATTGAGAGAGTCTTGTTTGACTCAAAGCTCAGGGTTGCTAAGGGACAACATCACAGTGCCACTACCCAGGGAATGATCACCTGGCAGAAGCTGGCCATCAGGTGGGCCAAGAATGGAGCAGGATACAGAGAAAAACTTCAAAGTTCAAGTAGAGGCAATGATGAGAGAGTGATGAAAATTAGGACATCAAAAGTTATGAAACAATTATAAATGGGCATTTCATAACTAAAAATAATAGTTAGGTTCAATGGCAGTTTGGGCATGGAAGAAGACAACATTAGGAAACTCAAAAACAAATACTAAGGAGAAAAATGATAGTGGAAGAGAGCCTATACATCCCATTGAATCAATTTAAAAAAAAAAATAACATCTATAAAATAGACTACAAGAAAGGACTAAAAATAAATGAAATAGGACAAAAATTATTGTAGAAATAATAATCAAGAATTCTTAAAGCTATTCAAAAGACATCAACCTGCAGAATCATGGAGCGCAGCACACGGAAAGTAGGATAAATACAAAGAAAACTAACTACACCTGGGCTCATCTTGGTAAAGCTGCTAAACATCTAAGTCAAAGAGAAAATCTTTAAACAGACAACAACCTTGATTGCTTTCGACAGTAGTCAACTTCTCAACAGTAAAAGTCTCTTCAAAGGGAAGACAATGGAATATCATTTAAGTGATGAAAGAAAACAACTGCTAACCTATAATTTCAATCCACCAAAATATCCTTTAAAAAAGATAAAAGGAAAATACTTTCTTTTTTTTTAATAAGAGACTTTATTGCCAACAGACCTTCATTAAAAAGAGGTTCTTTGAAAGAATGAACATTTTTCTAGACAAACACACACACATACACACACACCCCACATAGAAATGCAGAAAGAAATGAAGCACCACAGGAAATGCAAATATGTGACCAAACATAAAAACATATTGACTACATAAAACAAAATCTACAATGCCTTACAACATTAAGAATATTCTATGTGACAAAATAGTAAAAATGATATAAGGTGGTTAAATAGTTCAAATTATTTAGAAATATTTGGAAAAATGTTCAAAATAAAAATTAATATTAGCCTGTAATATGACAAATATGCACATTGAAATATCCAGGGTAACCATAAAAAAATTAAAAATAAAAGAATTTCCACACAGATTTGGTGGTGAATGCCTAAAATCCCACCCCTAGGGAGGCTGAGGCAGGAGGATATCAAGTTCAAGACCAGCCTCAAAAACTCTGTAAACACTCAATAACTTAGAAAGACCCTGTCTCAAAATAAAAAGTAAAAATGACCAAGGATATAGCTCAGTGATAAAGCATCCTTAGGTTCAATCTCTCATGCCAAATAATAATAATGATTATTATTTTTTTAATGTTTTCTATTTTTTATTTTTGCTTTAATTATGAATGGTGTAGAATATTTTTTAATTTCCAGAAATAATAAGACATCAAATTTAGCTTTTTATTATTGATTTCCAGCTCATTTTCACTGTGGTCGAAGAATATACACTTTGGATGATTTAAATGCCTGATGTTATGGTTTGGAGATCCCTCAAAAGCCATATTTTTTATTTTTGCAATGTAGTTATCCCTAATGGTGGGATTCATTGTTACATGTTCATACATGCACACAAAATAACATCCCCCATTATTTCCACTTTCCTTTTCCTCCTCCATGTCTCTGGTCCTTTTCTTTACCCCTCTCTCTTTGGTTTTAATGAGATTCTTTCCAATCACCATTTTTCTTTTCCTCTTTTCTCTCCAGCTTCCACATATGAGAGAAAACATACAACCCTTGACTTTCTGAGTTTGGTTTATCTCCCTTAACATAATGTCCTCAAGTTTCAGCCATTTTCCTGCAAGTTATGTAATTTTGTTCTTTTTTTTTTCCGACTAAATAAAGCTCCATTATGTATTTATACAACATTTTATTAATCCATTCATCCTCAGACAGACACCTAGGCTGCTTCAATAATCTGGCTATTGTGAATTGAGCTGCTATAAACATGTATCCATATAGTATGATGACTTTAATTATTTAGGATAAATATCAAATACTGGTATGGCTGATCATATGGTAGTTACATTCCTAATCTTTTGAGGAATCTCCATACTTATTTCCATAGTGATTGTTCTAACTTACTATCCCACCCACAGTGTAAAAGTGATCCTTTTTCTCCACACCCTCTACAGCATTTATCATGGTATCTATATACTGGTAGCAGGAATTGAACCAGGGACGCTTAGCCCCTGAGCTACATCCCCAGTCTTGCTGAGTTGCTGAGGTTATTTATTTATTTTTTTTAGAGAGAGAGAGAGAAAGAAGAGAGAGAGAGAATATATATATATATATATATATATATATATATATATATATATATATATATATATATATATATATTTTTTTTCAGTTTTCGGTGGATACAACATCTTTATTTTATTTTTATGTGGTGCTGAGGATTGAACCCAGTGCCCCGCGCATGCCAGGTGAGCAGAGTGCCTTACTGCTTGAGCCACATCCCCAGCCCCCTGAGATTATTTTTGAACTCAACAATCCTCCTGCCTTAGCCTTCCAAATCACTGGGCTGACAGGAGTGCACCACAATGCTCAGCTGAGATTTAGATTCTTGGTAGCTTCCATCAAGAGATAATCTCATTGTATTTTTAAAAATATTTTTTAGTTGTCAATGGACATTTATTTTATTTATTTATATGTGGTGCTGAGAATTGAACCCAGTGCCTCACACATACTAGGCAAGTGCTCCTCCACTGAGCTACAATCCCAGCCCTCAGTGTAGTTTTAATTTGCATTTCTCTAATTGTTAAGGATGTGGAACATGTTTTCATATATCTGTTGGCCATTGGTATTTCTATTTAGCTCATTTGCCCATTTATTAATTCAGTTAATTAATTAATTTTTGGTGTTAAGTTTTTGAATTGTTTATACATCTGGATATTAATTCTCTGTTAGAAGATTAGCAAGTAAAATATTTTTACCATTCTGCAGGTTCTCTCTTCACATTTCTAATTGTTTCCTTTGTTGTGCAGAAACTTTTTAATTCGATGATATTCTATTTGTTATTTCTTCGTCTTATTTCCTAAGCTTTGGAGGTCCTGTTAAGAAAGACATTACCTGTGCTTGCATGTTGGAGTGTTGACCCTACATTTCTTCTAGCAATCAATAGCAAGAATTTTAAATAGAAATCATTACAAACCCTGGAGACTCTACAAGTTACATTACAAGTAATGTTCATTCAAATCAGTGATTTGAATGAAATTGATATCTTTTTGAAAATAAATAAATTTTAAAAATATTTCTCTTAGGAAAATCCCAGATCCAGGTGAAATATCTTGTAAATTCTTCCAAATATTTAAGAAAGATATAGCAATATATTTTACAGAAAATATTCCCAGAGAAGAAAAAGAAAAGAAATACTTTCTAACCGTAATAATGAAGGAAGCATAATCATCTTATCAATACCTGAAAAGAGCATTACAAGCAAGAAAATGTATTGCTCCATTTCTCTTGGGAATATAGGTGTACACCCCTCAGCAAAACATTAGCGAACAGTGCAGTATATAAAGAAAAAAATGTATCATCATCAAGTGAGTTTGTTTTAGTAAAAAAGAGTGACGCCACATTTGAAAATCAAGTAATTTAATATGGCACATTAATAGAATAATTAAAATATACTAGCAAATTAATATAAACAGAAGATGAAATTAACTGAGTTCAAACCCTCATGTTCAAAGCTATTAGCAAAATAGAAATAAAGGGTCCTTTTATAATCTGATAAGTGTCTACCTAGAAGCATACTTAACATTTAAATATTGAATACTTTCTCCTTGAGGTCATGAATCAATAATGATCACTATATCAACAATAGACTGAAAAAACTTGCCAGTGAAATAAAACAAGAAAAAGAAGAATCATTAAAAGGGATAGGAATTGGAAAGAAAGAAGTAGAATTTTTAATAATTGTAAAAGACATAACTATACACCTAGAATATCCAAAGGAATCCACAAGCCAACTATTCAAATTAGTAATGAAATAGCACAAGGTCACTGAAAATGGAAAGCATTAAAATCAGCACAAAAAAGCAGTTGTGCTTCTATGAACTAGCAATGGACAAATAGGAAGTGAAATTCTATAAACTTCATCAAACATATCAAATAATCAAGAGTAGATCACATGAAATATGCATGACTGCTCTACAGAACATTATTAAACACCTTAAAGGAAATTAAATACCTAAGTATCTAACAGATACTTTTAAAGTTTTTATGGATAAGTATTTAAGTTTCAGTACTTCAGAAACTTCAGTACTCACCAAAACGCTCTACAGAAGCCATACAATCCAAATAAAAGTCACAACAATTTTTTTTAATTATACAAAAATTCCAAGGATCAGGAATAGCTAAAGAAAAATTTTGTAAAAGATTCATGATATCAAATATAACAGTGATAATGAATAGAACAGAACAAGATAGACAAATGAAAGATTGGAAGAGATGGATCAAGAAAAAGAGGACATAGACACAGAACTGATTAGGGTCAAAGGGGTACTCCAGTGCATTGAGGTAAAGCATTTTAGTTAGATGGATCAGTGGAATTTTCACTTTAAAAAAAAAAGTGCCTTGATTTCTATTTAGCATCATATATACATAAAAATTGCAGATGGATTACAGACCTTAATGTGAAAAGCAAAAAGTTGAAGCTTTTGGAAGAAAGTATAGAAAAACAATTCATTATATAAGCATAAGCAAAAATATCTGAAATAAGACTTACGGACATAAATTTTGTTTAATACAAAGGTTAAATTATACCATATTAAGATTTGGATTTTTTTATTCAACAAGAAACACTGGTAAGGGGAAAATGAGGCAAACTATGGAATGGGAGAAAGTATTTTTCACTTATAAATTAAATAGAGGATTTGTACCTAGAATATGAAATAACCCTAAAAAACATAAGAAAAGACAATACCAGACAGGAAAATAGACAAAAGAATTGCATAGAAACTTTACAAAAGATAATGTAAAAGGTCAAACATATTAGAGTTATTTAGCTTCATTAGTCCTCAGGGAATACAAACTGAAGCCCTAGTACAACATCAGCACACACTAACAAGAATATCCAAAATTTTAAAAATAAGAATGAAATGGTGCTGTCGAGCATTGGTAAGATCTGGGAATAAACAGAATTCCCATAGAACCCATGTAAGAGTATAAATTGGTAGAATGACTTTAAAAAACAAGTTGGTCATATCTATTCAACATACATGCATACCTTAAAATTCAGCAGTTCTTGTTCTAGAAAACATCCAAGAGAAATACATATATTCCTCCCAAAAAAATAAATGTAAGGATATTCATAACAGCAATACTTGCAATGGCCTCCATATGCTCCTCAGCAATAGAAGAGACAAATAAATTACAGCATGTTCACTAAGTGGAACATGATGCAGTTAAGAAAAATGAGCAAACTAAAACTACAAACAATTGTAGAGGTAAATGTCACAATGTGGGCAAAAGAAGCCAGATCCAGAGGAATACATACTTATTTGATTTCATTAGAAAAACCTAGGGGGATTAATCTACAGTGCTTCCTTTGGTGAGTGAATGATTAGGAGACTTGATGGTAGATTCTGAAGTCTTAGTAATAGTCTGCTCTGCTTTTCAGCAGTGGGAATTGAACCCAGGGTCTCACAAATGCTAGCTACGCATAGCCTCTATCGTTAAGCTACATCCCCATTCCCAATGTTCTGCTTCTTGATCTGAATTCTTATTACATGGATATGTTCACCTTGCAAAATTCATGTATAAATTTGTCCACTTTTCTACCATGTATGTTACATGTATTAGTTCAAAATATCATAGTACATACCTAGTCTAGAATCATTTGAATAATAATGATCTTCAAATCATGAATAAATTATCATGATTATGCTATGCCCAATAGTTGTGTGTAAAGCACTCAGAGACTGTTGTATACTTCTTATATAATTTAATTCGCACAAATCAGGCAAATTTAAATTAGCCCAATTTTCCAAATGAGGTAATTAAGCACTAAAGAGTTTAAGAAACATGTCAAACAGCCCATAATTAATGACAAAAGCTATAATTCAAAGTCTATGATCTTTCTACTATGTAATTCTTCCTCCTAAAAGTCATGCAAGTTTAGAACTAATCCACATTGTGATAGGTTGTAACAATAATAATTCAGTGCTATTACGGCTTGGGTTCTTGGGAAGATGAAAACCTGTGAAAGGAGAAAGGGAGGAAGCAGGATTGGACAGAGGCAGCCCTGGAGCAAGTACTGCCCATCATCTTGCCTCTCCTCAAGCTACAAAGGCTGGGCCTTCATACCCCTTGGCTTCCAAAGCCCGGAGGACATGATGCTGGGAGAGGCAAGTCTCTGTGACAGAATCAGACTCTGACGGGGCTGACAGCGGAGCTTGTCTGCTGACCACTCTTTCCCCATACAGCAGCCAGTCCTTTCTCAAAGGAGGAACTGGGCAGCACATCTCCAGGTCTACCCTACAAAAGTTTCAATGACCTTGTTCCATTTTTTCTTTTTTTTTCCTTAAATTCAAATGTGAAATCCTCTTTATTTGACTCTCTTTCTGTATTCAAATTTCTTTAAGTATTTTTTTATTTTTTATTATAATTTGTTTTATATGACAGCAGAATACATTACAATTCATATTACACATATAGAGCACAATTTTTCACATCTCTGGTTGTACACAAAGTAGAGACACACTATTCCTGTCTTCATACATGTGCTTAGGGTAATGATGACCATCGCATTCCACCATCTTTCCTGCCCCCATGACCCCTCCCTCCCCTTTGCTGAATCTAGAGTTCCTCTAATCTTCCCATGCTCCTCTAATCCCCCCACCAACCCCATTATGAATCAGCATTCTTATATCAGAGAAATAAACATTTCGCATTTGTTTTCTGGGGATTGACTAACTTCACTTAGCATTATCTTCTCCAACTTCATCCATTTACCTACAAATGCCATGATTTTATTCTCTTTTAATGCTGAATAGTATTCCATTGTATATACATACCACATTTTCTTTATCCATTCATCAACTGAAGGATACCTAGGTTGGTTCCACAGTTTAGCTACTGTGAATTGTGATGCTGTAACTTCGATGTGGCTATGTCCCTGTAGTGAGCTGGTTTTAAGTCTGTTTGGTATAGACCAAGTAGTGGGATAGCTGGGTTAAATGGTGTTTCCATTCCCAGGTTTCCAGGAAATCTCCATACTGCTTTCCATATTGGCTGTACCAATTTGCAGTCCCACCAGCAATGTGTGAGTGTGCCTTTTTCCCCCGCATCCTCACCAACACTTATTGTTGCTTATATTCTTAACAGCTGTCATTCGGACTAGAGTGAGATGAAACCTTAGAGTAGTTTTGATTTGCATTTCTCTAATTGCTAGAGATGTTAAACATTTTTCACATATTTGTTGATTGATTGTATGTCATCTTCTGAGAAGTCTCTGTTCAGCTCCTTGGCCCATTTATTGATTGGGTTTTTTGTTTTCTGGTGTTAAGATTTTTGAGTTCTTTATATATCCTAGAGATTAGTGCTCTATCTGATGTGCTTGTGGTAAAAATTTGCTCCCATTCTGTAGACTCTCTATTCACCTTACTTCTTTCATTGAGAAGCTTTTTAGTTTGAATTCATCTCATTTATTGATTCTTGATTTTAATTCTTGCACTATAGGAATCTTATTAAGGAAGTTGGGGCCTAATCCAACATGATGGAGATTGGGCCTACTTTTTCTTCTAATAGGTGCAGTGTCTCTTGTTTAATTCCAAGGTCCTTGATCCACTGAGTTGAGTTTTGTGCATGGTGGGAGACAGGGGCTTAATTTCATTTTGCTGCATATCCAGTTTTCCTAGACCTTGTTCCCTTTTAATTCTTAAAATAATCCTGTATGGTAACTCTGCATGAGCTTCCCTCAGGGACTTTGTACAAGTGCTCTGACCCTATTGGGAACTCTCTTTCCTTAGTGACTCCCTTAGGTAATGCTCTTACTGCCTCAGGCTGTTTAGGGTGCTATAATCAAATATCCTACACTGAGGGATTATAAACAACAAAAATTTAAGAGTTCTGGAGACAGAGAAGTCCAAGATCAAGATGCTGGCAAGTTTGGTGTCTGGTGAAGGACTGTTCCCTGGTTCACAGGTGGTGCCTTATCACTGTGTCCTCACATGTTGGAAGGGGTGAATGAGCTCCCTTGGGTCTCTTTGATAAGGGGAAAAATCTCATTCATGGGGGCTCCTTCTTTATAACATACTCACCTGCCAAAGGCTCCACCTCCTAATATCACTGTGGAGATTTGAATTTCAGTAGATGATCTTGGTGAGAGACACATGCATTCATACCATAGAATTTCTCTTTCTCAAGTCTTCCCTCAACTATTACCTCCTCAGGGAGGCCTGACCAATGCAGACTAGATAGTCAACAACTCCCATCCCTCCCTCCACATCCTCTTCATCCTGCTCCACTTTTGCATGATTCCTTTGCATTTCTCACCTCCTAGTATATTACATAATTTGCTTTTTTTTTTTTTTTTGCCTTACAGTGCTCATTATTAGATACTTCTCCCTTGAAATACAAACTCCACAAAAACAGGAATGTTTGTGCTTCTAGGATATTACCTGGTACATAACAGACCTTAATACATATTTGTCAAGTTAAATTGATTTAAAGTTTATCTTCACCCCTGAACATGCATGGATTTGTGAAATATGGTTGAGATCAATGTCAAAAGCAAAAGAAATGGTAGGTTCCAATGTGACAAATGAGAGTAGCTGCCTGTTAGAAAGAGGTGAAGTGTTAATAATAATTGTGTTATGGATGACTGTTGCTTTCCCTAGTTTCCCTCAGAGAACCTCACCATTATGTTTCACTCCCTGGAGAAGTAGGAAGAACATAAAGTACTGTCATATTAGTAGGCATAATCTAAAAATCTAATAATGTTAAAAAATCTATCCTTGGACATTGAAAAAAAATTAAGATAGAGAATTCCTACCTACAATAAGAATTAAGTAACATAAAAGTCAAGAAATATTGGCATAGAAAAAGGCTAAAAATATAGTGATCTTTTCTAATAAAAATAGCTAACATGCTTTGAATGTTTATGGTATGTCAGTTTATGTGCTAAGTCCTTTTCAGCATTCATGTTGCTATGAGCTAGGATATTATTATCCTGTTAATATTTAATTATATTATCCTGATGTTATAATGCAAACTTATTACTTCTACAGGTTGCAAAAATCAAAGCATAGCTAAGTTAACCAAGGTCACAGAATTAGACTATGGTTAGCCAGAGTTTGAATCGAAGACAATTTGATTACAAAACAAATGATGTCTCTGTTTAGTCTCCCAGCCCCCCCACTGTTCATACCACTTCCAACTGGACTTTACACAAAATAAAATAAATTTCTCTGTAAATAAACCACCGTGTCAGATTTGTTAATAGAGATTCTACTTTGGCATCCAGTTTTAAGCTTAACAATTTTCCTGTTGCACTGAGTGAAACATTATTGGTACAAGAAATTGTCCCAAACATGACTCAGCTTAGTTAGATCCCTACCATGATATAGGCTTTCCTCATTCTCAATGTCAAATTAAAGCTAACCATTCCAGTTCTAGGTTTGTTCTCCTCTTATTTCAGTACCTCTCTTCCAAGGTGCTCTGCTGACAAATCCTCTTATATCATCATCATCATCAATAATAATAATAATCAATATATAATAATAATAATAATAATCAATCAATCTTCTTCTGGTCAAGATTTTCTTAGGCTCAATGTCACACCTGCTGCAACACAGACTGGGGTGTGTCACCTTAGTCTGGCCATCCACAGGTTCAGTTATCACTCATGGGTGGTATTATGAAAAGAAGAATGACATAGAATTTTGCAAGCTTTGCACTGGCACAAAGTGGGAAAGGGAGACTCAGTTCTTTGAGGCAACAAGAAGCATCTGCCTCTGTGTGTACACCTTTCAGAAAGTACTTTTACAGAAGAATGAGGACACCTTCTTTGCTCCATACCCACCACCTCCATTGCTATGGATTCTCATGAGAAATGGTAACTGGTCTAGGTTGGTAGTTTGGTTTTTTTTTTTTTTTTTTTTTTTTCTGTACTGTTATTTTTCAGAATGCTGCTAAACTGACAAGATTTTGAAACCCAATTAGGAAGAAGGGAGACTCGAATAAATTTGACTAGAGAGACTGAAGAATTGTGGCAGTAGAGGGAGAAAACGAATAAAGAGTAAGGCAGCTATCCCAGGGAGAACAAAACTGGAGAAAGAAGAAATGATTAGAGGGCTGTTGTTTCCTTGTTTTACTTTCTCAATTGTCTGCATAGATAGACTGCTGCATTTTTCTTTTTTTCATCTTTCCCTGAAAACATAAGTAAAATAACAATAGTCCTTTTCTGATTTTTTAAATATTCTATTGCTTTGCTGGAGAATTTTACAAAATGTAGGAACAAGCTTTATGGAAGATAAGGACCAGTACCACCAGTGAGCTGAGATAAATATGCAAACATGTGTAACTCAGACAATCTCCCATACCAGGCTTTTGAGAGCTTTGACATCTTTTTTCTTAAACTGGAATGAAGGAAAGGACAAGAACTCTTACATTTGATGTGCATTATTATAATATATTTATTATTCCAGCAAACCATGAGGCTGGCCTTATTTTACTATGTTTTATGGATGAGAACACTAAAGCTTTGAGAACAAGTAATTAGCCCAATATTTCACAGTCAATAAATAGCAAAGCAAGAATTTTAACCTAAACATTGCCCAACTCAAAGTTCATGCTGTCCCTTTTTGACCATTCATACATCCTCATTATGCAAGGTAGTCAACCTAATTAATGGACATAATTTTGGTGGGTTTATTTTTATTCACACTAAATTTTTGATATATAAAGATGTCGAGGCCTATATGTATACACATATATTTATAATAGGGGAGGAGGGAGGGTAGGAGGGAGAGAAATAGAGAAAGAGGGCACTGATATATTTCAGCAAAAATTACTGAATGATCACTGTGTTCCAAGGACTGTTGGGTCAAGGAGGGAGAAATAAAACATTCTCTGAGAACTTGAAAAAGAAACAATTAGTAGAAAAAAAAAAAACTTCATTATATTTTGTCATTTTACTAGAACAACATGTTATTTTTCAAAAAGTCTATTTGGAAATGTAAATAATGATTACAAAACTGATCCTAAAGCACAAAATGAAATATGATATGAAAAATCATCAGTTTTAGGATTTTTTTTCATTTTTAGGAGTAATAAAATATGAATGTTATATTGCATTAGAAATTTTGATCTTCAAAGTAAATTTTATCCTGTTACCTCTCAAACATGATGGTTTGAATAATTATACATACTGCAGAGTATGTATATATTCCTATCATCAAAATCTTCCAGAAATCTTTTCAATAAGCATGTAGCTCATCTATAAACTAAAACACATAAATAAGTTATCTAGAATGTTAACTAACTCTGATCAGCATCAGCGCACCTGTCACGTAGAAGGAAATTCAAAATGCCCCAAAGTCCCAGAGAAAAGATCAGGGGGAAGTACTTAGCTAGGTCTATTAGACTGTCTTTTTTGATTAGCTATGTCAAAGTACTTCAGCCAGGTTTAATCATATGCTTCTCTCTCACTCTACTTCTCCTGGCTGGTCATGTTTCACCTAGACACAGTATTTCTCTTCAAATCACTTTGAAACCATCATATGTGTAATGTTTTCCAAACACATCACTGCTGATATAATGATGTAACAGCTATTATTCTGACGAAACTGGAAAATTTTGTAGCCAAGCAGTCATACCCACAGTTAAGGGTCTCCTTCACAGCTCAGCAATGCCCTATCCTTATTTGCAATTTGATGTATCTTAAGGATTTTCATCTGTCGCTGTGTTGAAAGTGAACTTCAAGAATTATATAACTTCCATTCAGAAAGCTTTATTTTTTTTCTCCTGTTTAATCTAACATTTCTTTTTTTGGATTGTCTATTATTCATTCCTACGCCAGAGCAGTGGCTTTCAAATTATATGTAGCAGAATTCATTCCTTTTTCAAATACAATTGTTCAAATGCACCCAGCATGCCATAGATGAAATGATGAACTGTTTTCTCAAGAAATTGTACTCTTTTTTCTTTGTTGGGAAATTCATCACTAAAACCACAGGACTCTGTAGCGCAACTTGATAATTACTCCCTTAGATATTTCTTGTGCTGCTTGTGAAAAGAATTGCATTAGAATCATTTGCTTATTTACCAGTATTATTCTTCGTATGGGTCTTCAGCAAACACGTAGTAACCAGAGTCAGATGGAACTAGCCTCAAACTGATCCCATTACTTGCTGATTGCATGACCTTGAGCAGCTTATCAGAGCTCTCTGAATCAGAGCTTTCTTATCACTAAAATGAGAACAATCCTTGTGACATAGGGCAGTTTTGAGAAGTAGATGAGGTCAAGTTTAATAGACCTTTGACATTCAGCAAAGTTCTCTGGAGAGAATTTTTTCTCTTCTATCCCACCATGTAGGTCACAGTACACATTAATATATTATTCTGACCATAAATAAATGTAGTCAAAGCAACTACTCCATTACCTCCACTATCTATTGTATTCCCTCTCAGAGCATATTTAATTGACATTCACAATTTTTGCCACTGTTATCTGACTCTTCAACTCACAAAAAGAAGTTTATCATATGTCACAAGAAATGTTTGCCCTTTTTGAACCATTTAAAGAAACAATTTCAAAATCACTTTTATTTAATTCTTATTAGAGAACTAATATATTTTTCATGGTACATATATAAGCAAGTACATGTTCTTTAAGCTTTAAATATAATAAAATAATTGTGTTTTGCATTTTACATACAGATTTATAACCCATTTTGATTTAATTTTTGTGAAGTATAAGGTTTTTATATAGGTTCATTCTTTTGCATGTGAATATCTAGCTGTCCTAGCATCTTACACTGAAAATATTATGTTTCTACAAATTACCATTGCTTCTTTGTTAAAGGTTTGCTAATCATATTTATTTGTGTCTGTTTGGGGGCTGTCTTTCTCTTATATTGATCTTCCTATTTTTCCTTCTACAATATGAAACTATTTCATTATTGTAGCCTTATAGTAAGTCTTGAAGTAGGATAGTATTGGTCTTCCAATTTTGTTCTTATCCAATATTTATCTGACTATTCTGGATCTTTCACTTCTCCATATAAACTTCAGAATTGTTTTGTCAATATTCATAAAATAACTTTCTGGGATTTGGATTGGGTTTGTATTGAATCTGTCAAGTTGGGCAGAATTAATATCTTAACAAGATTGAGTCTTCCTATCCATGAACATAGAATATCTCTTTGTTTGTTTGTTTCTTTCTTTCTTTAGTTTTGTTTTTGTATTGCTGGGGATGGAACCCAGGGCTTTGTGCATGTGAGGCAAGCACTCTACCAACTGAGCTATACTCCCAGCCCCTCCAATTTTAATTATTTGATTTCTTTCATCAGAGTATTTTAGTTTTCGTCTTGTGGGTCCTATACATTTTTTTCAGATTTGGTTCTATTTGTGTAGACTAAAAGTCCCTTAATGTATTTTATGGTACTGAGGATTGAATTCATGGATACTTTATCACTGAACTACATGCTCTTTCTTTTTTATTTTTTATTTTTCCTTTTCTTTTCTTTCTTTTAAGAAATGGTTTTGCTAAGTTGCCCAGGTTGGCCTCAAACTTGAGATGTTACTGCCTTAACCTCCCAAGCCACTTGGATTACAGACATACACCACTGCTCCTGGTTTTCCCTTAATCTTTAAATTGTAAACATTCAGATGACAATGTTCAGGAGGTTCAGAAACCGGGTCAAAAAAACCCCTGATAATATATGTGTACCCCAAACAGAATTTTACACCCAAAATACTTGGGTTTAAATTTATAACAATTTCTCTTATTAGCCTTAAGAACTTGCTTAAGATGATGTTCAAAAACCATGAACCTTAGTTTCTTCTTCAATAATGTGGGAATATTAGTTCTAAATCTCCTATGTTGTGTACAACACTATATTTTCTTTTTGATTGAAAGGCATTTTATGAGAGCAAGATTGTAGTTTTAAACAAGTGAATGAATGAGAGCTACAATTCAAATGAGCAAGTAGTTCAGTCAAGGAGGAAAGAAGTAGAGATCAGAAGGAACATTTACACAGAAAGTAACAAAATATTTAGATAGCTGATACTCCAGCTTGATATTCTGGACAAATGTGTTCAAAATTTGGGCCATGGTCTGTTTAATAATTTCAGAGTAAGAACAGAGATAAAACTCAGTGGTAGATTCCTTGCTTAGAAGGCACAAGGCCCTAGGTTTGATCCATAGCAACACAGGTAGTAATGATAATAATAATGTTACTGATGATGATAATTTTAAAGTAACTATAAGAATAATTGATCTTGAGCTGAACACTGAGATAGTGTCCTGAACACTTTCAAATGGGACCTGAACTAAATTTAGCATTTTGGTTATATTCGGGAACATTATAATTTATGTTCCATTAAGACAGTGGGTTTTCTATTTTATTCACTGTTGCATCTTCATCGTGTAGTAAAGCACCTGAGTCATTCACTCAATGAATATTTATTAAATGAATGTACATGAAAATTAATAGACAACGTAATGAGTCTAAGTTACTTTCAGCAACTGGAAACATTTGTACTCTAATTTGGGTAAATAAAATCTAACATTTGGTATATCACAAACAGGATGATTATTAGACTGAGAAACTTGACAAGTTTTATCAATATACTGATTGAGGAATAGATGACCTAAAATCTATCTAATATGTCTATCTTCAGTAATTTAGAAATACAAGTTTGAACATGTCAATTTAAAGTAAGAATGATGCTATTCTTTTCTCCTTCTGCCTCATTCAGGCCCTAATGCATTACCAGTTCTTGGCTTTGTTTCCTCCCGTTACAAATAAAACAGTTTCCTTGGCTGCAAGCTAACATCTGATTATTTCTTGCCTTTGAATAGCAATGATAGTATTGACTCCAACCTAGGATAATGACTTTCTCTGTGTTTTTTTTTCCTTTAATTTTCCTTATTAAGTTAAAAAAGGGGGCCACGATTCTAGAATAAAAATGCAGCAAGATATTAAATACAAAAGGTATCACCAATCTTTCATAGAATAGCAAGCTGAATAGTGATATTTCTTAGAAATAATGTGAAAGAAAATCAGGGTTTTGTTAAAGACACTAGAATAAAATGGGCTATTATAAGCTCTTAAAATTTTCTTCCTGAACAATAAATCCAACATTTCATATAAAACTAACACCTTAAAATTATAAACACTTATTGAATCCTATATGATAATTAGTTTTGTACTATTTTCATAGCCAATCTTCATTGCTTTAAAAAGGGGCAATATAATAGATTTAAAGTATTCCAGGGGCTGATAATGGAGAAAAGGAGGAAATGCTATGTTTTGAACATCATAAGACCTCCCTTACTGTATTACAAAGGATCGGTTTTTATTAAAGCTTTCTGGTAAGAAATCACCAAGCAAGTGCTGCTCCTCACCGGTGTGCACACACAGAACCAAAAGCTGCACACAGAGGCTAGGCCACAACCTGCACTCTGTGCCACACTTGCCAGGCCTCTCCCAGGGTGGGGCCAGTTTCTCACAATCACGTGACATTGCTTCATCAATGAGAATTACCAGCTGTCTATTGAGTAATTTCTGGAAGAAGAAAGTTTTTCTTGAATGCTAAGTTGGGTTTTAAGCAAGGAAATTTACAAGAAAATTAGATTGGGGAACTCCAATCAATCCTTCCTCACCCCTGGCTTTTAGCACCTCCAGATCCATATCACCTCACCTTTTCAGTCACATTATAGAGAAGTTGTCACCTCTCCTAAAGTATAGTTCTTAATCCCCTTTATCCCAGTTTGAAGCTATTCATTTATATTCAAACATGATTACCATCAATATTAAAGGTGAAGAAAATAAAATTACATAAAAAGAAGATGAGAAATGACTGGTCTTCCTGCAGCAACACTACAGCAGGAGAATGTTGGTGATATAGGACCCTCCTACCAGGTGTTAAGAATTACTCTCCCAACATGAACCCTGGGCTCTCATTGATCAAAATGTGAGGATATTGCCAGCACTTTCTCCAATTACGTAAGTATCTTTTACTCTCTCAGAAAAGTTCTAGTTATCATTATTGTATTTCAAATATATTTTGCTGGGTAAAATAGTTTCAGATTATAAAATATGGTTAGTATACAAGCTTTTCTTTTTACTAATCTAGAGAGAGAGAGAGAAGGTGGGAGAGCACTAACTTTATTCATTATTTGGGGGGTTTCTTTTTAAATATATTCTATTTACTTTATTTTTGGTGCATTAGAATTATGCATAACACTCAAATTTTTTTTGTCATAGTCGTCCATGTACCTAGCACAATTCAATCTGTCTCATCCCTTAGTACTTTCCCTTTCTCTCTCCTTTTCCATCCACTGATCTGCTGACCCTACTCCACTAATCCCCCTTCTATTCTTGTTTTAATTAGAGGGCTATAATTAGATATACCAGCAGGATTCATTGTGGTATGCTCCTATATGGACACAGCATAATTTGGTACATTTAATTCCCCAGCACTTCCCCACACCCTCTCCTCCTCTCTTCCTCTAAATTCCTCCCCCGTGCTCTACTCTATTGGTCTCTTTTTGGGATTTTCTTGTGGATTTTTTTTTTTTGTGTGTGTGTGTGTGTGTATGATTTCTTTTATTTTCCCTTTGATTTTAGTTGGGCCAACCCTAATTTTCACATGACAAAAGAAAACTGAATGCCTTTACTGATTCACAAATCTAGAAAGAGAACAACCATTACCAGATTTCAGGCTTCATTTTATCAGTAGCCCCACACTTTGTCTCCAAGTTCTGCTTTGGTTACACTGTCTTCTTTTACACACAAGCTATCTCCATGTGACAGAGCTCAGCAGTTTCAAGCTTATACACTCCTTACAATTAACAACAGAGTAGATTTCTCCTGAAGACTGCTGACGGTGCTAGGAAGCCATCTGGAGAAGCTGAACGTTTTCAAAATCATCAAGATGTGGCTTCTTTGGGCTTAACAGTTCTTCCTCCAATCACATCTCTTTCCTCTCACTTTTTCCCATGAGAAGCAAGAATAGAATAGGTGACTCCTTCAACACTTTACTTGGATATCTTCCTAATTAAATAACTGAGTTCATTACTTAGATGTTCTTATTTTGACATAGTACAGGAAAAATTTCGCTAAGCTTTCAGCCAGTACATGACACGATCTCCCTTCTGGTGATTTTCTAATAACCCATTTCTTACTTCCTTTGCAGCCCCTACTGAAAAGTGTCCTAAAAGTCCATATTTATACTTTCTTTGAAGGGAATACAGGCATTCTCCATAACAACCCTCAAAATCCTTCCAGTTTTGCCACTGCCTGGTTCCAAAGCTATATCCATATTTTAGGTGCTGTTAGAGTAGTAATCATCATTTTATAGTACCTATATTCTATGTACAGAAAAAATGCTTAGAAGACAATTGGATAATTTTATCTTTAAATGATTATATGCTTTATAAAAATTAAAAGGAAAAAAAAGAACAGTGATCTTCTGACTTGCACACTTTCTAATGCAAATTCATCCATTACTTGAATTATTGTTCCCCTGTATGAAATGTCCCATTTTTCTTCTGATGTTTTCAGTAGAGCATGATTCCTGTCCTTATGTGAGGAGAAAGAAACAAACAAATCAACAAAATGCAATAAAGGATCTCAGGGTTTTGTTGATTTTGTTGTCATTGTTAGTTTCATTCTGAAGGAAAAGAATTTGCATTATCATTAATAGGAAATTTGCTTTATACATTGTTTTTATTTTTTCCTGAAGAGTATAAAACAAGTACAATGACCCTCAAATATAGCTATCACAAATGACAAACTGAAAAATAGCTGTCCTGAAAGAAGATGCATGTGTGTGTGCGTGTGTATGTTTATATGCCCAGGTGTGTGTGTAAAACTAAATTTATGCATGAAAACTACATTGTGTGCTTTGTTACTTTTTTTTCTAAAAACTACAATTTTTCAAAACTGCCATAAAGGTGAGTGGAGGCAGAGGTGTTCAACTTGAGGTGATCCATCCTTCAAGAGAAATATCCCCATCCTGACTTATTATTTTATCAACTATACTACAATTTACTTAGGGAATGTGGGACAGTGAAAAGTGCTATAGTTTGTTGACTTGTCCAAGCAGTAAATGCTGCAGTCTGTATTTTATATCATAGTGCTCTTAAACATGTCAAAATGAATTTCTTCCAAAGCCTGTGCATAAGACCAGGATAAACTAAATAAAAATAACTGTCTGGAGGACGGCATTCAATCACTTTCTCTCCTTCTCCCCAAAGCATTAAACTGCTAAAATATCATGTGATCTTAGTTGCAATTTTCTGAATCTTTATCTTTCTGTACAACTTCTTGTATTTTGATGCTTTCTTCACCTTATTTTAAAGTAAAGCCCTGTTAGGTAGTTTCCTGTGAGTATGTTTGTACCAAGCAGATCAGATGGTCACTTTAAGGGATACATCAAGTTTTCCACTGGTTTGTCTTTAGTAAATTAGTTACATGCATCTGATGTCTCTCCTTGCTTCCAACAATCTAACCAGGTAGCAGATCATAATGAGATCTTATATTAGCTGATCTGAAAGTCTTCCTTAAATACCATTACTTCATTTTTCTATCCAATCTATCTACTCACTTTTTGATTAAGCCTCATAAATGTGATATCTGCTATGTTGGTTTAAAATAACATATTTGTGAGGTCCTACTGATTTTTCTTATATCTCAAGCTGCCAGCTATTATGGATATAACTTCAAACATTTCAAATTATGCTTGGAAGCCACCACTGTGATCTGAAATTAACTTTTTAAAATGTGTAAGGAAATAAAACACTTCCAGAGCATGAAAATTTGAGCCTGGGTTCTGTTCTTTTCTGCCTAAATTTATGTTTATATAATATAAATACTTTAATATTTTAATATAAATTCTTTAATTTCCTCAGCACATTGCTCACATTTCTATGCCAACATTTTTTTCAGATGGATTATTAATTTAAGAGTAAGGGACAAAAAGTACATTTAACTCAAGTTCCTAGAATAAGTATCATGAACACTGTCATAGTCTGGGATAGATGGTCAGAAGGGCAAGGGGGAAGGCGTGGGCAGTGGGATGGTCCCACATGTTGACAGTATCAGAGGACAAAAGGAACTAAAATGTTCAAGACACAACCAGAGGCTCATGCTGGCCACAAACAAGCATTCACATGTGCATCAAATTCTAGCACCTATACCATTGCCCATTTCCATTACATCACACTGGTTGGTACAGTTAGCAGATGTCAAAGAAATGCATTTGCATATTTCAAATGATACTGCAATGAAATACTAACTCCACTAACTACAAACCAGGAGTTAGTATTTAGAAGGAAAATTCTTAAAGCATATTTTCAGCAGTAAGAAATATATTCTAAGTTCATTTAAGTGACAATGACATTGGAACATGGTTAAAAGTTCAAGTTTTAAAGTTTTTTAAACTTTAATATACACTGTTTCACACTGAGTGCAGTTATGCCAATCATTTGCTCATCCTGAACAAAAACTAGAGCAAGGGGCATTACAATTGAATAATCTACTAGAACAACGCACTATAAGTGAAAAGTAAAATGAACCAAGTTCCATGGTTTTGCTACCTACAAAGAAACAAGGAGCTCAGGAAATAAAATTGGTGATTTTACTAAAGTATTTGACTATTTTACACAGCAGTGTGATTTTTATTTCTATAAAATACAACTCTCTGTATTATAATTAATTACAAAACTCAGTTAACATAAAGAGTTAAACTTCAGCTAACTCCTGTTAGTGCTAATGTTTCTTAAAGTAATTAAACACTGGAGCATTCACTGAACTCCAATTCTTCTCTCTGCTGAAATAAAGAGAGTTGACAGACGTTTATCTCCCTCATGGTGTTACAGATCTATTAAAAAAAAACTGTTTAAAATTATAAGAGATCTGTAAATATGAATATCCTACAATGTGCCCCATGTTGGCTCACAGAAGTGAAGAATAGACTCCACATCCCTCTGGACAGTGCATACTATCTGTGTCAACAGCACCTTCATAATGGAGGGGGATTTAATGTTCAGTTGGTTAATAAATTTAAAAAAAAAAACTGAGACCCATGTTGACTTCAAAAGTCAAGATGCTTTTATGAGGAAAGATAGCAGCATTAAAATGACCTCAAATATAAATATGATTTCAACCAGAAGAAAAAGGAAGGAAAGGGGCTGGGGTTATGGCTCAGCGGTAGAGCTCTGCCTCGCACGTGCAAGGCCCTGGGTTTGATCCTGAGCACCACATATAAATGAATAAAATAAAGGTTTTTTTTTGTTTTGTTTTGTTTTTTTAAAGCCCCTCTCTTTAAAAAAAAAAAAAAAAAAAAGGAAGGGAGGAAAAATATTCTTCGGACAAAAACGTGTGTGAGATCACACACCAAAAAATTCATGGGCTCATAAAATGGTAGCAAACGGCATTAGTGTTTCCATGAAAGTGCAAAGCAACAGCAGCACTATCCTCCCCCTCTCTGCAGCGCTCCATCTTACACTGATGAAGGAAGGTTTCATACTAAAAGGGCAAAGATTAAAAGGATCAAGTAGCAGATACCAATGAGGTGCAGGATTCACCCAGCCTGCTATCACTCATTATGTTTCCTCTCTCACTTCAACAGTTTCTGAATTCTTATTTTCCTAAAGGAGGGAAAACGAACCCCAATAATAGTAAGTAAATAACTAAGACCAGAAAAACAGCACTATTAATTAAAAAGTAATACACATCCCTGATGTTCAATAGAAAAAGCAGATATATTTTACATTCACTGAAAATTAAAGAAAAAAAAAATACCAGCCTGCTTTTCAACTGCGGTTTTCCAAACATAATTGGTTGCATGAGCAAAGAAATAATAAAGGGCCATTTAGCTTATATGACACAAGGAGCTTGTGTTGTTTTTACAATTTCTGACGCCATAGGCAGTCAGTCTCAGCATGAGGTCAAGTCCTTCCACAGGTCGACTTGGAGACAAGTGGAAGCACCCAGAAAATCAAGGATGACAGGTTCAGTGAGTATGTGGCCTTCCTGCTGGAGGTGTTCCAAGGGGAACCTGTAGCAAGGCTTACAGAATAACAGCCTCCACACTGGCCAATCTTGCTCAATATTGGCCAGAAAAATTTATTGCAGAATATCACATACTCCCATAATAAAACATATAAATTTAAAAATATTAATTTGACAATATGAAAGGACATTTGTATAAGCCCAGATATAAGAGAACAGAAAACAATGCAAAAGTGTTTGAGCAAAGGATAAACTATAATTAAATAATAATAATAAGCTATCATGCTGACTGTAGACAAATTTTGAAGTTCTTTGGCATAATTAAAATAGGCCCACTTAAAATCACATATTAAAAATAGTTATATATATGGACAATCATTCCATCCCTAGATGACTGAGCAACAATCCCTACAATGAGACATTCTGCTAGTTATAAATAGGGAGGTACACTATCAGAGAGCTGAGAAAAACAGAAGTAAAAAAAACAATATTAATACAAAACAACAAGAGTAAAGAGCAGTAAAACTAACATTTAAACTATAGTGAAAATTTCAGGGATGGCAGGTGACTGACATCCCTCTTCTTTCAGAAAAAAACAAAATCTCTAATTATACAGGACACCCTGTTGAGAAAATGAATTCAGCACTGACTAGCAGAAAGAATGACATTTACTAAAGCAACGCTATCTTCTACTTCCTAAAGATCACAGGTGTTCCTTGGAGATAGATGCACAAATAAAATCAAAGATTAACTTTGAAATTAGAGATTGTTACATGGCCATTTTGTTTAGAGTTGTGACTAGATTTGGGGAAAAAAAAATAGATATGTTAAATGCCAAACTATTAGACCTCAGTCTTTGCCACCCTTTATTCAGGTGATGACCACAATGAGGAGCATGTATATTCCCTTATTAAAATCATGAAACATGAATATGTGCACACATATTTGACAATATATATTAAAATAAACTATTTGAGAGTAGATTAACTTAACTTACCAAAAACAATAGAACTTGTGAAAGGTTAGCAATTTGAGATTATCATTTCAGCCTCTAAGTAAAACATTATGATGTGTATCATTTCAAACTCAGAGATATATTTGGTTCCTTTATGTTATATGATGTTTGCAAATGTTTCTCCAGGACTCTTTAGAGTATACATAACAGAAATCCAATCCAAACTATATCAAGCAAAAGTAGAATGTATTCATTCAAATATCTAAATGTCTAGTTGCCTATCCCTCTAAGCCATCTGGATCCAGGGCTCATTCTGGATTTTCAGGATTTAGTCTTATTTCACCTCTTGGCTCTATTTAGACTATGCTCCATTTCTAACAGTGTCTCTTCTCCATAGTTCCCATCTCTGCCATGCTGCCAAGCAACATATTAAGATCTAAAAAAAAGTATTGAGTGAAAGAGAAAGAAAATAAAGTTCTATAATATAATAAGTACAAATTAGTAACACATATACCCAAAAACATACTTAATAAAATAATGAAAAAGAAGCCTGGCACAGTGGCACATGCCTGTAAGGCCAGTGGCTCAGGAGGCTGAGGCAAGAGTATCATAAGTTCAAAACCAGCCTCAGCAAAAACAATGTGCTAAGCAAATAAATGAGACCCTGTCTTTAAATAAAATACAAAATAGTGCTGGGGATGTGGCTTAGTGGTTGAGTGCCCCTGAGTTCAATCCCCTGTGCCCAAGAAAAATAATAATAATAATAATAATGAAAAAGAAACTGTGATATGTATGCATATATATGTATACACATATTATGAAATACTCCATTGTATGATAAAATATTATTCAGCTTTTTTAAAGATTTTTTAAAGATGAACATAAAATATTTATTTATTTGTCCTTAATGGGGCTGAGGATCCAACCCAGTGCCTCACACATGAGAGGCAAGCACTCTACCACTGAGCTATAACCCCATCCCTTATTCAGTTTTTTAAAAGGACATCCTACCATTTGTGATACAGGGATGAAAGGTGTCATGCTAAATGAAATATGTCAGACGTGAAAAGACAAAAATACTAAAAGGAGAAAGATTAAAAGGATCGAGTAGCAAATACCAATGAGGTGCAGGATTCACCCAGACTGCTATCACACATTATGTTTCCTCGCTCACTTTAAAGGTTTTTGAATTGTTATTTTCCTAAAGGAGGTAAAAAGAACCCAATAATAGTAAGTAAAATCAGAAAAAAACAGCACTACTAATTTAAAAATAATATACATCCTAATTTTCAATTAAAAAACAGGTATATTCTACTTTTACTGAAAGATTAAAGAAAAAATGCCAGCCTGCTTACTTATACATGGAATCTAAAATCTTACTTATATTTGAAATCTAAGAAATTTGAACCCGTAAGCATAGAGTAGAAAAATAATTAGTAACGTCTGGGGATGGAAGAATAAAGAGATGTTGATCAAGTGGTACAAAGGCTCAATATTATGTCATCAATAGTCCTAAAGATATACTGTACAGCATGGTGAGTACAATTTAAAATATTGTATTAAATACTTGAAACTTGCTGAGAGAATAGCTCTTCAATGTTCTCAACACACACACACACTCACACAGAGAGAAAGAGAACACTATGTGAATGAATGCATATGTTGATTATCATCATTGAAGTTAATCAGTTCATAATACATTTGTCTTTCAAGTCATCATGTTACATACCTTATGTACATAGAATTCATTTGTCAGTGATATCTCAATAAAGCTAGGAAATGCATATATGTATATATATAGAGAGAGAGATATAGATATACACACACATCTCTCATATTCATTAAAGTGAAAATTCATGGAAAGAAGAAAATGAATGTGGGAATGAAGAGGAAAAAGTAAAATAAAAAGAAAAGCTAAGCAAAGATAAACCAATGTTTCAGTATGCAATGAACTGAAGAAGAGAAGAGAAGGAAAGAAAAAGAGAAAGGAAGGGAGGGAAAGAGAAAAAGAAAAGGAAGGAAGGAGGAAGGGCGAGTGAATAACTGAAGTTTATGTACAGGACAATAGCACAAGTGATCGCCCTCCTCACCCTCCAACTTGTACCCAACCCCATGCAATGTACAGGTATCTGTTGCTTAACTCTGGGCTGAAAATGATCTCTAACACAGCTGAATGGTTTGGGCAAGCTGGTGTGAGGATCAATGTTGTGAAATAAAGCTCTTCTCATTCAGTTAGCATTAGTTCAACAGCAAGAGACTGTGCTCAAACACCCTCACCCTAAAGATGGTGCTGGTCCACCAACATGGTCTGCTCCACCCTAAGGGAGATTCAACTTCAGAATTTTTGCTCAAGAGAGGTACTGAAGAAACTGTTAGAAGTTGCTAGAAAAGGCCCTTCTACAACAGTCAAGGATCCCCTCATTTACATCTTAGTCCTTTTGAAAGTGTGACTTGAAAATCAAGCATTACTGAATATATTAGGAGATCTAAATGCATTAAAGAGAAATATCACACTGATCCCTGAAGAGGAGAAATAATTAAGGATACTGAGAGAACTTAACCTCGATATGCTCAAAGTGATTATAGAAGCATTACATCCTTAAAACAGACAAGATGCTGTAAAAAAAGGGGAAAATGACAGAACAAGGAGATTTTTCAAGATTTAAAATTTTGATTTCCAAGGAAAATAAGTAAAAGAAGGGCTGAAATTTTTCATTTCATAAAACCCCCAGAATAAAAAGCAAAAGTGCAAATTGTATTAGTTTCCTATGGCTTTGTAACAAGTTTCCACAAACTTATGACATAAAACAATTAATTATTTCAAAATTTCTGTAGCCCAGAAGTTCAGGCATCATATCTCTGCTTTCGTAGTTCAGGGTCTCACAAGTCAGAAATCAAGGTTTTAGCTGAGCTGTGTTCTAATGTAGACTTGGGGTATTTTTCCAAGCTCATACAAGTTGTTGGCAGAATTCAGTTCTTCATGATTGTAGGACTGATTTCCCAGTTTTCTTGCAACTATTGGTCATGTATCACTCTCAACTAGTAGGGCATGTGTCTCAGATACTATCCACTTGGTCCTCTCAGAACAGGACTGTTCCCTTCTTCAATGCCAGTCTTTCCCAAGTCTTATAGGATGGGGTCTTTCATAGTGTAAATCACTAATGGTGACGGTATGGTAACCTTTGTCCAGTACAATAACGATAATGAACAGAGTGATTATCCCATCTATTCACAAGTACCATCTCTGTACAAAGGAAAGGAATTGTAAAAGACTTACACTCAAGGGAGGCAAGAATTTGGGTGGCCATTTAAGAATTCTGCCTAACATACCAGTAAAGAACTTAAGACCAACTCAAAAGATTCAATGTTACACTAATAGGAATTTGAGTGGGAAAGAAGGGAGTTAATGGGGAAAAAGAAAATATCCAATAAATAAATAAAAAAGTGGAACCTCAGAATGTAAGTTCTGAGGGTTTTGATCAGTGCAAACTCAGAAACTGTTAGAACGTTTTATCTCTCAAACTAGGAATTGCAATTCAGAAGACACAGATTCAGCCAGCTCAAAAAAAAAAAAAAAGTATTCTGAAGAAGTCAGGGAAAGCAGAAGCTTATATGAACAAGCAGTACTGATTTATTACAAAGTAGAAAAATTCCTCAGTAGAAACTTCAATGAATATCGAGAAAGAGCAGGGGCTATGTGACAAAGCAGGAGATAAAGAAAAGAAACATATATACATAATGGAAATGTACATCAAGCAAGAATCTGTAACCTCTTTTTTTCATGGGAGGGGAGCCAGGGATTGAACTCAGGGGCACTCATCCACTGAGCCACATCCCCAGTCCTTTTTTGAATTTTTATTTAGAGATAGGGTCTTACTGAGTTGCTTAGGGCCTTGCTACTTTGCTGAGGCTGACTTTGAACTCACGATACTCCTGCCTCAGCCTCCTAAACCACAGGGATTACAGGTGTGTGCCACCAAGCCCAGCAAAAGTCTATAACCTCTTGACATGCATCTTGAGTCTCTGAGTACAATGTAATTGTCTGCTCTTTCCAAATGCCTATAGTGAAAGGGTGAAAGTTCACATTCCCAGGCAGCATCTTGAGACATGTGCAAGTCAGGACCTCCTAACTCCATTGGAAAGGTTCTTTCAGTCATTTCCACTGTGTTTTTTACTTTTATTTCACAAAGACACAAGTCTTAAAAATGAAGAAAAAAAAAAAAAAACTTACCCAACACCAGGTGCAAAGAAAAACACAGATGCACTTTTAGACACATCATGTCATCAAAGAGAAAAAGAAGTTCCCGAAAGCTTCCAACTAGGAATCAAAAGGACCAGCTTACAGGAATCCAACTTCACAGCAGCAGCACTGGGTATCCAAAATAAATAAAAACAAACAAACAAACAATGCTTTCAAATTTCTGAGCAGAAAATACTTTCCTACCTAGAATTCTATAATTAGCCAGATATCAATCAATAAGAATAAAGACCATTTCTGACATGCTCAAAAGTGTATATTGTATATACAATGTTTTTAAAATATATACTATGGTTTAGATATGAAGTTATCTCCTCAAAACTTATGTGTAGGAGAATGCAAGAAAGTTTAGAAGTGAAATGATTGGGTTGTGAGAGTTTTGACCTAATTAGTGCATTAACTGTAGGTAGGTGGGTTATGGCTAGACGTGAGTCACTGGAGGCATGCCTTTGAGGTTTATATTTTGTTCCTGGTGAGGAGAACTCTCTCTGCTTCCTGATGCCATGACCTGGGCTTCTTTCCCCCCTACACCCTTCCACCATGAATTCTCCCTTACCTCAAGCCCAGAGCAATGGAGTTGGCTGACTACAGACTAAGAGTTCTGAAAGAGTGAAGCCAAATATACTTTTCCTCCTCTAAAAAAAATTTTTTTATCACAGTGACAAAAAAACGCTGACTAAAGTGAGCTATATGAGAGTTGACTACAACAAATAAAGAAAGAGAGAACGAAAACAACGGATCTGCCTAGCAGATTTCAGGAGAGTTTCCATATGTTTGTTGTGCTGGAACTCAAGCAGGAAGACAGAGGGAGGCACACTTCTGAAAAAGGCATCTTTCAGCAGGATAAAGAAGTAGGCTTGATAGAATAGAATATATAATAAAGACTAAAGATATTAAGCATATAGTAAAAGTAAATTGTGCAAGAACAGACATGAAAAGAAAACTAAAAAAAAAAAAAACAATCACTTAAAGATAGCTAAAAAACCAACAAATGTGGCATGGTTTCAAGTCATTTGTAGAATATAAGCAAAGAGAATCCATTTGACATTATTAATGAGAATAGTTGTCTCCAAATAATACCCAGCCTACAAATGAGGAAACGCAAACTGAAGATCTACCTGACCCCTTCCCCCAACAATAATACTACTGTGGTTACTATATGCTGATTACAGATATTTAAATATTAGTCTCAACTACGACAAAGCCTTTATGACCTGCTATGGTTTCATAGTATAATTTAAATACTAACAACATCATCAAAGGAAAAGTCTGATAGAAGGTGAGATGAAATGATTCGGGGGGGAGGAAGACCAATGTGAGAGGTGAAGGAAAAGTCTGATACAAAATTTTTCCTGTATCAAGTGGAGGCTTAAGAGATACCATCAAAGGTTGACCAAGCAGGAATGAGAATTTCATGTGTATTTTTAAAAACTTTTCCAACAGAACTAAAAGCAATAAAGGAAACATGAAGATTTTAAAGGGAAGGAGATTTAGTGAAAACCAAAGGCTCATCTTTCATATCACAGAATTAATTTTGAAAATGTCTGAATTTTTTATTCAGGAAATAGACAAATAAGTAAATTTGTCAGAGTTATATAGGAAACAAATAAAAATGAAACAATGTAAAATGAAAGAGTTTATCTTCAGACAATGGCTTTCTGGCTTTGAAGGAAAGAGGGAGGGCATTGGTCTTTTATCACAAACAGTTCTGCAATATTTGATTTTATTGTAAGAAATCAGTATTCAATTCATTTGTTTAAAATAACACTCAAAAGTTATTGAGAAATGATATTGTCCTTGTTTAGAAAAGAACAGAACTTTAAAAATGATATAAGCATCTGTAGTGAAATTCTGTGAGTCATTTAATGCATTCAGGGAAAGAGTTAAGAGTTTAAAACATTTAACTTTTTTAGTTATTAATATTACAAAAAGGTAACAAATTTCAAACTTGACTTAACAAAATTTGTTCTATTACCGCACACATTCTTAATTTTTTCTAGCTTTCTAGAGAGATACTTGACCAATAAGAATAATTTATGTTTAAGGTACAAAACATCATATTTTAATATATATAAGCATTGTAAATGATTACCAAAGTAATTAGCATCTTCATCACTTCACATAGTGACTGTGTGTGTGTGTGTGTGTGAGAGAGAGAGAGAGAGAGAGAGAGAAAGAGAGAGAGAGAGAGAATGAATGCTGGGAATATTTACAATCAATTTTCCCAACAAATTTCACGTATACAGTACTGCTCATATTGTATAGGTCAATTCACATATGATCATATTGATTATAATGTGAAATTAGTTATCAAAATTGGAAAACAAAGATAAGCAACACTTCTATTCATAAATAAAATTATCCACATTTTAAAACACCCATGGGTGCATACTCATTCACAAATCTGTTGGCTTATCTTTTAGAACAGGCTTCTCAAGTTTCGAGCTGAGCACCAGACACCTGGTATCTGCATTGGGGTTGAGCCTGCATATCTATCAAGTTCCCAGGTGATGCCTAAGCTGCTTGTCCTTGAATCCCATACTGAGCAACAGAGAGAGCCTTCCAAATCTGTTTTATTCAATGATAAATGTGCCGAAAACTTCATCTAACAAGAAAGAAAAGTCTAACAAAGAACTCCAGAAGTTTGAAAGCAGAAAACACTTTCTAAGACACCTGTTTTGAATTTGTATATCTACATTTTTCCGTTACAATATCAAAATATCTCCTAAACTGCTTCAAGTATCCGAATTACACCAAGTCTAAATAATTGCAATAAAATAGTTAAAAGGTATTAAAATCAAAAGAGGGTTTTTCTTTTTCTATTTGAAGCATATCTATTTTCTGATTCTAATCTCTTACATGGTGATAAGATCCAATAAGTAAGAAGTAGGTAGCTCAGAATTCTTTCAATCAATTCTCAGTGTCACGGATTAAAGATTAACAAAAGGAATTGTATTAGAATACATATTTTAACACAGATGAAAGAGGGGCATAAAATCTTGTTATATTCTGGAAAAGAGACTCTATTTACCACCAAAGGAGTACAGTCCAAAAGAAAATAGAAATCATCATGAAATAAAGAGTGGTGCTCATTCTTCCATTGAAATAAATATTTGGCTGAAAGGTTAGATATGTTTAAAATAATTAACTACTAAATAAATTGGATTCTTTAAGTTGGAGGTTCAATGCCAATTGTGAATCTCCTTTTCCATATCTCAGCTTTTCTTTTTCTAAAAGTTGTATGATATTTTATAACACCATGCCAGCATCTGTAGACTTAAAAGAAATAGGCATATAAAATGCAAGTTATCTGCTCTTTCATTTACTTGTAAAACTCTTACATTTATGACTGCAGAAGGAATGCTATCTTAATGAACCAAAATAAAAACATGTTTCCAATGACTGAGTCCATTTCCGAAGTGTAGCCCAAACTCAAATAACCTTAAATAGAGTTTAGCCTTGCAAAGCAAACAAAATATTAAGGTTTTTGAACACTTTCTACCTGGTTTAAAAATATTTAAATTAGGAAAAAAAACACACTTTTGTTTTCAGAGAATCTATTGAACTAAGAAGTTTCTAGGCTTTAAGATTATTAAAAAGATTGTTCAATATGTGACTGCTTTGATCCCACAAAAATTCCACTTTTATTTGCCAAGTTAAATCTCCCAGCAAATTGTTGGCAGTGTGATATTGGCTACTCATATCACAATAATCCTGCCCAAATAGTCATGTTTGATTACTTCGTGTTCTGTGGTGAGAGGGGAAAGTCCAATACATTCTCACCACTGCTTTTCAAAGCACACAGTAGTCACTGTAGACATAAAAAGAATAAGACAAAATGAGGACCTGTGTGAGTGTAACCTTTTGTCCTAAATGTTAGATATGGAGAGAAATAAAGTGGATATGAAGAGAAAACCAAAGCATAATATGAATTCTTGAGAAACTATGGAGCAGGTTATATCAGACCTCTCATCCATTCACGTCATATAAAAAGATGCAAATTAAACATTTATTTTTATGTCAATATGAAAGGCAAAAAAGAAAAACATACCATATAAGTCAGTTCTAAAACATACTTCTCTCATGTGGGAAGCTCCCAGAATTGAAAGGATATTAATTATCACTATACAAAAATGAAGTGCTAAGCACAAAGACATCATAATACATAATTGATTCATTTAAAATGCTTTGTTTGATTTGGGTAGTTTTTCCCAAACATTTATAGGTGAGAAGCTGTGGTGGTGTTGAGGAGGTAGGTCCTTTAAAAAGTAGGGCCTACTGGAAGGAACGCAGGTCACAACTAGATTAAGGCAGGAGTGGCTCAGTTCTCATAGGATAGGATTAGTTTCCTAGAGATCATATTTTTATAAAAGAGTGAACCTGACCCCTCTCTGGTCTCTCACTTCCTGTCTTACCCTGTGATCTCTTTTCCTCTCATGTGTGTTCCCACCACGAAGCCATCTACCATGTAGATACAGTCAGAAAAATTTTACCAGAAGCCAGCTTGATAAGGCCATTTTATCTTACATTTTCAGCCTCCGAAACTGTCAGTTAAATAAAGTTTCTTTTCTTTAGAAAGTATTCAGCCTCAGGTATTCTGTTATAGCAATAGGAAATGGATCAAGACACAGTTCTTCTCAGTGCAGTTATGATATGCTTTTAGCTGCTACAAATGAGAGACAAAAAATGATAGCATCTATTAAAAGGTAAAAGTTTATTTCATATGTAAAGTCAGAGATGAGGTGGTGGTGATTCTGCTGTAGCAAGTTCTGGGGGGTTGTGTCCTTCCATTTGGTTGCTATAATATGCCCAGAGTATTATCCTTTTTCATTGCCTACAATGACTCAGCACCATTTCACATTCCGGTCATCAAAAATGACTACCAGGTTAGGGTCATGTCATTAGATAAGATATGACCAAGAAGCTGAACTTGCTATGTCAATTATTTTCCATGGGCCTAAACTTTAGTCACATGACACATTTGGCTATAAGGAAATCTGGAAATTTTGCTATTAATGGGTAGCTACACTCCAAGACAACAATTCAATTTTTTTTAGACCAGGGAAAAGAATTTTGGGAAACAGTTAACCTCTGCCACTTTGACATTTAGATTTTAGGTTCACTTTTCCGCTGTCAAATTAAGACTATAATACCCACCCCTTCTCCATTTTTGATAAGTATTAAATGATGTAATAGACATTAGAATATTTTGCAAATCATAAAGCAATGTATAGATGTAAAATATTAATTATCCTTCACACTGATATTTCACTGACCAGATGGGAAAAGATAAGAGAGGAAAGATGAAGCAGAGAAGATAGGGAATTATTTATTGATACTGTTTCCACAGAAACATGAAGAACACTCTTTTTCAGATACAGCTTGAAGTTTAATTTAGTTATCTGTGATGTGTTAGACTCTAAGGATGAGTTTAGAATGTGAATGCTATTGCCTTAATTTGGGATGACATCTATTTGCATCATAATATTTCAGTTGGTATAGCAATCTTCATGATTCTTTCCAAAGGAACTACTGCCACGTAGAATGAGAGGAATCTGACACTGGGCCAGGAACCATGGTAGGGTGAGGACATGAACATGGATGTTGGTCAGGTAAGAAAGAACCCTAGGTGCACGTTCAAACAAGTAAAATAGAAAGCAATGTCCTAAGCAATGCTATATCGATGCAAAATTAAGCACTGAGAGAGGACCCTGCGAAGGAAAAAAATCTATGTGAGCAAGCACGGCATTTGGTCTTATGCTAATGATCCTTTGAAAAGCCCACATATTACCATCATTATTCTCTAAAGTTAAAATACTGAATAGATATTCATTGCAGATTTGGGAAATGAGATGTATTACTAAAAAAAAAAAAAAAAACTCCTACCCTGGTAAAGTCCCTAAAATCCCAGCTCTAAACCTAAGCAATGGAAATATTAAAAAAATCTTCAAATAAGATATTTTAATGAAAGGAACATAGATGATAAAAAAGGAC
Organism: Marmota monax; assembly: GCF_021218885.2. Classification (NCBI taxonomy): domain Eukaryota; kingdom Metazoa; phylum Chordata; class Mammalia; order Rodentia; family Sciuridae; genus Marmota; species Marmota monax. The sequence continues at coordinate 227,846 of NW_026695197.1, read as the reverse complement.
CTAACAAATGCATTTAATATGAGAAAATTTAAGATGAACAAGCCTCTATGTATGAATTTATTACTTACTAATTACTTATTGCTTACTATATAGTTTTAGTTATATAAGATATTATTTCTTATATTTGGATCTTTTTAATGAATCAGTTTCATTAAAAGAAGTGAGCATACATGGAAAAAAAGAAGCTTGAAGTGATATTGATATTTTCTTTAAATACACTTATCTCTTGAAAACAAAACAAAGCAAAGCAATCTATCACAACATAAAATTATTTCTGGTGTAAAAAATTGGGGACATTATTTTTAAAAGATTTATAACTGTTTCACTATCTGTATTCTTAGATGATTGTTAGAAGCTAGAGTGATAAAATGGTAATACTGTCAGACACTAAATACTCTGGCACTACTGAGTTTGTTATTACATTTCATGCCAATATTAAGTGAAAAAGATAACATCCAGGATGTGATTTTGTTTGGGATACCTTACTAGCTAGACAGTAAAATTAGAACTCTGAGGCTGACTAGAAAGTAACCTTGATGTATTGGTTTACAGCTTGATGGATGTCTTTGCACAAAGCATTTGCATATTCAAGTTAATTTTGTTTGACAATTATATGTGCAACCTGAATAAAGGTACTTTCCTATAGATATTCTAACCTAACTTAAAATATTTTCTGGAATTAAATATTTTAGCAGAATATATTTATTCATGCATTTTTGTACACTTTACAAATTTGCTCTCTGAATAATTCTTTAACAATTAGACTCATAATTAATATGTAATGAAACTTAAATTTTTAAAATTACTCGATTATATTCCCAGTGTTGCCTAAATGTGTATATTTAAATTGTTTTAAAAAATTGAGTTCTGCCATTCTTTGATCATAATGTTTTGTTAAATTAATTGAGAGGGTCTCAAGATCTCAATGACCAAAAATCTCCCCTCCTCTAACCCTCTGAAATCCCAGCATAAAGGCCCAGTCATTTATATTAAATTATGAACAGAGATATCTTTGGCTCCTCTCAACCATGCTCATCTTTTGGCTTATTATCTGTCAAAAACAACAAGTTCCTTGACATCTGAGATCTTTCCTGGGGGTGGGCTGCTATGAAATGAAGTGGAAGAAAATATCCTGTGATGGCAGGGATAGGGGACCTTAGGTCCTCCATGATCCACCTCAGTGGTGAGATACCAAGGAGAGCATGTCAGAGGGTGACTGAACATTCTGGAACAAGAATAACAGCATGCCATGCCAAGAGAGAAGCTTGAGGAAACTCTACAAATTTGGAGGAAATCATTATAAGAAATGGTGAGAAAATAACAAAGACCATTATAACCAGTTATATCATTTTGCCAAAAACTTGGACTCAGATATCCTCAAAGAAAGGAAACAACTTAGACAATAAAGTATTTAAAAATGTTTTCCAAGCTACTGTGGCATGAAGGGGTTAGCCCAGCACTCTGGCAGGTGTTAGGTAGGCATTTAGTATTGAAGCGACTGGAGGTTAGCTGGATAGATACTTCATCCAACTTTCTCCAAAGCATATCCACTTGGGCTGTCTGATAAGATGTTCTATTAAAAATAATTTTTATAGTACAACAGCCTTGTGAAACTCAGCATCCTGTAATTCCCTCTTGGAAACCCCATATTAAAGACTTTCAAAAGTTTTAGAGTTGAGAAATTTTTATAAAATCCAGAATATGTCAGAATTATTCTACCTCATCAACATGTTTTTAGTAACACCTATGAATATTTTGCTGGGAATGTCAAAATGATTATAAACTCCTTCTATCCTTGGTAGGATAGGTACACTTGCTCTTGATTAAAAATTATGATAAAGGGAAGACAAAATGACTGATATATATTGTAACTGGTAATGCCAGTCGCAAAATCATGACTGACTAAAAAACACATCTTAGTCACACTATATGTCTTTTAACAACAATATAGTATGAAAGTGAGCATCAAATGGTCATTACTAAAAATCTAAATCCTTTATGTACCTTAAGAATACTTTGTCAATAAAACATCAACAAGCATTACAGTCAGGGGACTAACTGATTTAAAAACTGAATGTAGATTTGTGCAATGTAATCATCATTACTCCCCTGAGACATTCTGAAGGGTTGTTAATTGTTATGGTTACTATAAGGATGCAGCTTCCTGCCTGTCATAAAACAGACTGACATGACCCACGGTTGACAGGAGGTACAGAACCAATTATTAAGATAATTTCATAATTACGAATCTAACCAAATTGTAACAAGTAATCAAACAGAGAAATCCAGTTCCTATATCTAATATCTCCTGGCTTCCCATACCCTTAACCAAAATTAGGCAAATACACTCAGATATACATATAGAGTATAGAATAGGAAATGTAAGAATCAAGACCTTGGGATTGTTCCTGGCTCAAGGCATTTCTCAAGCACTGTCCCAAATTCTGGATATCTCTGTCAGCACAAGTTTCTGGTTGAATCAAAAACAAATAAGGTGTCTTCCTAAACACTAGAATTTGAGGTGGAGTTTGAAGGCTCCTGTACCAACACATATATTTTCTCAATCATAGCCCAGTGCTGCTCTTCCCTTCATCTGAACTTTTCAAATTATTGCTTTGGGTTACATAGAACATGTTATCTGGTTGCTCAGTGAGCATTTCCTACCATATATTGATGGTATCTCTTATGTTGGCAAGACAAGGCAGTTGTGGTTTGGTATTGCACTATAATAGAAAAAAATAAATAAATGTCTAATGTCTATAATGTCTTAAATGTTAATGTCTATAAGGGTCAGATCTGCAGTCCTGAGCATTTGGACAATGAGCTGGTAAAGACAAGTAGGAAAAGAAAAGAAAGACATAAAGGAGATGCGAAAGAAAGAATGGGACACTGAAGATCCATATTTAATACTTCACAATTATAATCCTACTTTACTGCCAATTTTGGATAAAAGAAGATTCTAGTAAACTTACAGCATATTTCAGTGTCTATGAAGCTGGACTCTCTTCAATGTCTGTATTTAATATATAATGCTACATGATGCATGTGATAGGGTGAGAATATGGACTTGGAATAAGGTAGATATGGATTCAGTCCTTACTTTCTCAGTTTCTGGTACCTTAAGCTCCCCTCCCTTGGACATACCCAGGAGCTAACTAGACACCCAACATAACCATCCACCTCTGTAGCAACCAGGTGGTCCATTCAAAGCCACAGCTTCCCTTGCCTTTGGACTCACCCAACTATTCCAAACACACCTCTTCAAGTTCTTGTTTTGTTTTGTTTTGTTTGTTCATTTTTCACTAATATTTTGAACTTCCTAAGGCATTGCTGTACCTGTCTGGAAAACAACTATTTTTATTCTTCTCTGCTCCATTATTTTCTTTTCAAGTATAGAGATTATGTTGTCCTGCTGACCATGCCAGGATAGTAGGCTTTTAATAAATATTTATGTACTATTGAAAAATATTACTAACCTCTCAGATCCTCTTTTTTTGCACCTATAAAACACAGATAATAAAAGTAATAGAATTTTTTGCAAACATTAAAAATGAGACGACTAAAACAAAAATATTTTATATATAATAAATAATCCAAAAAATTGAAAAGTCCTTTATCTATATGCTTTCTGAGATACAGAGTCATGGAAAACACAAAATGGTGGGGGAACACTTTGCAACAATTGAAAGTCTCTTCCTTCCATGTGGCTTTATAATCCTTATCATAGAAATTTTGTCTAAAGATTATGTTTAAATCATGTCTCCAACATACTTTCATAAAACTTTCTTATTTCCAACAACCTGAATTTATTTCATTTTTAAAAAGTGGATTGTACCTATTTATGCATTAGTGTTTCCACATATCCATATGGGTTTTTCATAAATATGAATGATCAGGAAAGGATTGTGCTCATGTCATTGACACCAGGCTAATAAAACTAAAAAGAGATATTTACAAACTGCTAGGTGGAGCATGGAAAGAGAAAAGAGATGGTAAAGAGAATTAAATAGGATCCAGTAAGAAGTCGTATTTCTGAACATGAGGAAACTGTTTTCGGCTCTCACTCTTCTCAGAATATTAATCTTCCGAAAAAAATATGTAAAATAAAACCCGTTCTCCTCTGAGCAATTAAGGGCCCACAAACAAAACCCAAAGAGCTAGAAAATCATGTCAGCAGAAAAGAAAGCATTGAAGATAATAAGTAATTAGGGCTGGCATTTTACAGAATGTAATTGAGAGATGATACCTCCTTAAAAGCCCCCATTGATTAAAACTTAGTGTTTAATGTGAACTTAGTGAACCCACATAAGCAAAGACTAAGAATTATCTGTAAATACTGCAAATGGCTCTCAATTAAGAAATGGAGATTTTGCAACAGACCCATGTGGGAAATGAACATTGAATGGCAGAAGAGAATTCGTCAGAAGTAAAAGTATTGAGAAAAAAATTTACATTTTTAGCCATACCTGTCCAGGTGGTATCACTGGCTCCATAATTAGAGAGCATCTGAAATTTATATCAGAAATATATATCAATTCTATTGCATTAAAAATGAATATGCAGACAGAGATCCAAGATGCCAGGCTAGAAGAAGGATGCACTCCTTGTTGCTCCATGACCTGGGATTCAAGCAGTGGGAATACTGTTTCTCTGCGAGTTCTTAGCAGACCCCCAACAGCTTCTCCCACACAGGAATCCAGGCCACCACGCCTGTGCAGGACCCCTGGCCACTTGCCCACGGAGGACCACCGGCTGAGCAGGGCCCAGCATCAGTGCCTGTTCAGGTCCCCCAGCTGCCAACGTGTTCAGGTCCCCTGGCCACTACTCCCTCACAGCAACCCAGACACCACTTGTGAGAACCACCATCTACTAATGTAGGGCTCCCCTGGTCACCTCCATCTTGGGACACTGCAGATGTGGCCACCTCCATCTTAGGACACCTTTGTCATCATTTTGGGTTATCTTCTCTACCACCATCACCATCTTTAGTTGGGGCAACTCTCAGCTTGGGACACCAGCTGGGGCCTAGAAGGAATATCAAGGTACCTATAGTCCCCAACTCCCCCCTCTTGCCCCACAGCCACTAACCTGGCACAGTGCTTGCAGCTATGTGGCAGGTCCATAGCTCACAAAGTCTGGTCCTGACCTGCCTGATACAATACAGCTCTCCAAGGCAGGTGGGTAGCCCCCAGAATGCAGCCCACAAGACATCCAGAGAGAGAGGGTCCTGATTGGGAAGTAGAAAGGGAAAGGCAGAGTGAGATACAGTTAAGAGACTAAATTAGAGATAGGGAATTGTGAGGTCTACAGGCAATATGAGAAGATAAGACCAGGTGTAACTGCTGTTTACCGTGATGAGTCCTTGCTTCCCCAAATGCTGAAGTATAACACCAGAGAAGCACGCCGAGGTAAGTGCAGAGTGGAAAGCAGAAGGCTTCATTAAAGGACAGCAGATATTTCAAGAGCTTTGTAATGTTTTGAACAACCAATAAAAAAAAAAAAAAGAAAAAAAAAGAAATTAAAAAAAAAAGAAAAAGAAAAAAGAAAAGACTTCTCCTGGGAGGAAGAAGGGGAACCGAAAGGTGGAATTCGTGGAAGGGCGAGGTCTTCCCTTTTTTATAGCTAAGGTCTTCTTTTAGTCTTCCCACATTCCTGTCCTTTGCTTCCCTTTATCTTGCAGTGATAAAATGCAGGTGGGAAGGCCCAAAGTTGGGAGATAGGTGGGCTGAAGGAGTAATATGGGCAGGAAGGGCCTGGGATGGTTTGATTAGCACCTCCCTGCTTGCTGGGAGCTGTTTCATTAACAGTTCCTTAGGATGGGTTCTGGGCCTTGAGGACATGAACATTTCAATTTCCCCAAGTGCTGCTCTGGTTTCCTGGACTCCATTCTCGATAATGGCCACCATTTTCTTTATCTTACTCAATTTTAGACCCAATTTACCTAACTACACTAACTACCTATCTTTAAAACTAGGGATAATAGGAACATATCTCAACATTGTAAAAGCTATCTATGCTAAGTCCAAGGCCAACATCATTCTAAATGGAGAGAAATTGAAAGCATTCCCTCTAAAAAGTGGAACAAGACAGGAATGCCCTCTTTCACCACTTAATATTTAACACATTCCTTTAAACTCTAGCCAGAGCAATTGGACAGATGAAAGAAATTAAAGAGATATGAATAGGAAAAGAACAACTCAAACTATCACTATTTGCTGATGACATGATTCTATACTTAGAGGATCCAAAAAATTCCACCAGAAAACTTCTAGAACTAATAAATGAATTCAGCAAAGTAGCAGGATATAAAGTCAATACCCATAAATCAAATGGATTTCTGTACGAACCCTCTGAAAGAGCAATTTAAAAAACTACCCCATTCACAATAGCCTCAAAATAAATAAATAAATAAAATACTTGGGAAGCAACAAAATGATGAAAGACCTCTACAATGAAAACTACAGAATGCTAAAGAAAGAAATTAAAGAAGACCTTAGAAGATGGAAATGTCTCCCCTATTCTTGAATAGACAGAATTAATATTCTCAAAATGACCATACTACCAAAAGCACTATACAGATTTCATGCGTATCCAATCAAAATATCAATGACATTCTACATAGAAATAGAAAAAGCAATCATGAAATTAATTTGGAAAAATAAGAGATTCAGAATAGCCAAAGCAATCCTTAGCAAGAAGACTGAAGCAGGTGGCATCACAATACCACATCTTAAACTATACTATAGAGCAGTAGTAACAAAACACCATGACATTGGCACCAAAATAGATTTGTAGGCCAATGGTACATAATAGAGGACACAGAGACAAACCCACATAAATACAGTTATCTCATACTACAAAAGGCACCAAAAACATATATTGGAGAAAAGATAGCTTCTTCAACAAATGGTGATGGGAAAACTGGAAATCCATATGCAGCAAAACTAAATTAAACTCCTATCTCTCACCATGCACAAAATTCAACTCAAAGCAGATCAAGGACCTAGAAATTAGACCAGAGACCCTGTGCCTAATAGAAGAAAAGTAGGCCCAAATCTTCATCATGTCAGATTAGGCCTCTAACAAGACTCCTAAAGTGCAAGAAATAAAATCAAGAATTAATAAATGGGATGGATTCAAACTGAAAAGCTTCTTCTCAGCAAAAGAAACAGTGAGGTGAATAGTGAGCCTACATTTTGAGAGCAAATTTTACCATACACACATCAGACTGAGCAGTAATATCAAGATTTATAAAGAACTCAAAAAATTTAATGCCAAAAAAACAAATAACCCAATCAATAAATGGGCTAAGGAACTGAACAGACACTTTTCAGAAGAAGATATACAAACAATCAACAAACATATAAAAAAAATGTTCAACGTCTCTAGCAATTAGAGAAATGCAAATCAAAACTACTCTAAGATTTCATCTCACTCCAGTCAGAATGGCAGTTATTAAAAATATAAGCAACAATAAGTGTTGGTGAAGATGTGGAAGAAAAGGCACACTCTTACATTGCTGGTAGAATTTCAAATTGGTGCAACCAATCTGGAAAGCAATATGGAGATTCCTTAGAAAACTTGAAATGGAACCACCTTTTGACCCAGATATCCCACTCCTCCGTTTATACACAAAGGACTTAAAAACAGCATACTACAGTGATGTAGTCACATCGATGTTTATAGCATAACAATTCACAATACTAAACTATGGAACCAACTGGGTACCCTTCAACAGATGAATGGGTAAAGAAAATGCAGTATAAAAATATGGGGGATATATATATATATATATATATATATATATATATATATTAGCATCAAAGAAGAATGAAATTATAGCATTTGACAGTAAAAAAAATGGAGCTGGAGAGTATTATGTTAAGAAAAAGAAGCCAATCCCAAAAAACAAAGGCCAAATGTTTTCTCTAATAAGTGGATGCTGTTCCATAATGGGGTATGGGGGAGCATTGGAGGAATGAAAGTACTTTGGATAGGGCAAAGGGGAGGGAGGTGGCATTGAGGTAGGAAAGCTGGTGGAATGAGATGGACATCATTACCCTAGGTATATGTAAGAAGACACGAATGGTGTGACCCTACTTTGTGTACAACCAGAGAAATGAAAAATTGTGCTCCATTTGTGTACTATGAATCAAAATGCATTCTGCTGTCATGTATAACAAATTAGAATAAATAAATTAATTAATTAACTTTAAAAATAAATGAATATACATAAGTTTAATGTACAATAAGTTATCTATGATCTCAACTCCTGTGTGTATTAATTCTCAACTAATTCCTTTACCATCTTAATAAAATTCTGAGATAAAATCCATTCATTCTTCTACAAATGGAAAGACTATGCTTGATACTTGTAGCAAAAATTTAAGAACCCCTGGGAACAAAACTCAGTAAGTAATAACATCAATAATTTTATATTACTAAATAAGGTTTACTTCTTTTCCAGGTATACGTCTGGTTAAATTTGCATTTAGAAAATAGAAAGAAGGACATTAAACAATTATGGCTTTGAATGGTTTCTGAATAGCCTCATGTCCAGTTTATTTCCTTCTCTTTCTCTCATTCATCCTGCTTATTATTGATAGATTCAGGTTAATTAAATGCATATTTGTTTAATAGTAATGTACCAGCCATCATACTAGCACAGTAGCTACAACAATGAAGGAAGACAATACAGTTTCTCTCCTCAAATTCTTATAGCCCACTGGGGAAAGAAATGAGAAAGCAGGAGACTTTCTTCTAACTGGTAAACTTTATAAGGGAAGAAGGTCAAGATGCTAGTCGAAATCCATAGGAAAGTCCCCTAATCCAGACTTGGATGAAGAAAAGCCTTATCAATCTTAACTTTCAAGAAACACAACAGTGAAGAACAAATGAAGGTTGGCCAGATAAACATGGTAAACCATGTACACTAGAGAGTCACTGGAGATTTGAAAAGTAAGACATGAGAACTAATCATATGTAAGATCATGAAAGATTTTTTTGACTATGATAGAAACCAAAGGGAAACCAATGGCTCCCGCCATTGCCCTACTTAACAGTACAACAGAACTTTCAAGGTAAAACAGGATTCCCATGAGCTACTTGGTGTATCTCTTCCTTGTTGATGCTGAGATCCCCTTTTCTGTGAAGGGATCCTGAAACTAGATTATAAATTGGTAAAGGGGAAATTTTGGAAAAACTAGAAGCAGGAGGATAGTTATTGTTGAAGCAGTAATAAAGGCAAGAGATGATGTTGAACAAAGGTGACTATCAGTGAAAAAGGAGAAAACCTGATGAAGCACAGAGATACTTAAAAGAGAAATAGCAGAACCTAGTGATTGATTCAAGGTAGTTTAATGACAACGACTGGGTGGAATGAGATGAACATCCTTACCCTAAGTACATGTATGGAGACAAGAATGTGTGACTCTACTTTGTGTACAACCAGAGAAATGAAAAATCGTAATGAATACAACGCACACAGATGTATAGCTTCAGCAACTGAGCACATGGCACTGAAGATCTTCCAGTTAGGGGATAGGAGTTGGTTTGTGAGAAGAGAAGAAGATCAAGAATTAAATGTGCTCCAGGTTGAACTGTATGCATGTGTGTGAGAACCACAAAGAGTTAGACATACAGGCCTATACTTCAGGGGATAGATAGGTAAAAGAGGTCTAAATTTGAGGAGTTGCTAAATTTTATATAATCTACACGTTTGTAAGAGTTTATAAGACTCTGCATCTGTTATCCTTCCCATTCCTATTGATGCATCTACCTTTGCGTTCCTACCTGCTCAGGAATCTTGTCCTCTCAATTATCCATTACTCAGAGTCTTCATCCCACTCTTTTGGCTTCTTTTCCATAAAAATCTGTTTATGCTAAAGCAGCTCTCAGGTTTAACAACAAGCAAGCAAACAAGCAAAAACCTTGCCCCCCAGCCATCATCTTGTATCTCCTAACAAAATTACCTACCCTTACTTTTTTAAGTCCTTTCTAAAATATGACTTCTGTCCTTCTCCCCCAACTCCATCACCATTATTCCACCAAAATTACTCTGCTTTTCTACCACCATTGTACTTCTCACTGAGCTGTGGAATTCAACAACTCTTCACAGTGCTCAACTTCAGAGGTCTCTGAGCACCACTTGATATTGCTTCACACTCCTTCCTTCTAATAGTCCTCACTAGACTCTGTAACCCCTATTCTCCTGGTTATTGCTTCTAGGTCTGCTTTACAGGGATGTCACCTGTCCCACAAGTACTGAATCGCTTATCTTACTGCACACATATTTCCATGTAATGCCAGTTATTCTTAGTGCCTATTATTTTGTACTGATGATTCTCAAGTCTATGTCTGGTTAGGCACCCTCCAGAAAACCTTTGTAATGCTGCTAATCTAACATGTTACTGAATGTAATAAGGGCACACCACAAATGTTTGCTTCCAAATTGCCTAATCTAGAATGTCTACTCCCTTAATCTATAAGTTAATGATTTGCTGCTTATTTTTAGGAAAAGTACAAAACTTACTTCTCCTGTAGACATATTCCTAACAATTCCATCCCCCTGGATTCCTATCAGGTTGTAGCACTACAACCCCCACCCCCAAGAACACAGGGATAGTAAATAGACTCCATCTTGCATGCAAATGCTAAATCATAGGCAAAGTTGACCTAAAGATCTGAGCTGAGGAAGATTCACTTTTCCCCATATCCAAACACAGCAGGAGAGTGTGCTGATTAATTGCCAATGTCTCCTATGAGCACAAGAGAGAGAAAGAGCAGCCTCAGGTCACATACTTACCATTTATGATAGACCTCTTAGGATATGCTATTTTGAATTGTTGTTTATCTTGATTGTAAATGGCCTGTCCCTAAAACTAGATTTTAAATCACAAAAAGTTAAGGACTGAGTCCTATATTCCTTTGTATCCATGGGAAAAAAATTAATGGCTAATAAATATTCGATGTTGTGGAGGAGCAGCTGCCAATAGAATGAATTTTAAAAGTAGAAACAAAAGTGGTGTACAAAGTAAGTTTTCTATAAAAAGAAATTGATGTCTTATTATCCATTCTCTAAAAATACATTCCAAAATTAAATCACCTTTCTCTCGACAAACCCAGATGGGATTACAATATTTTTAGAGAGCACGTTTTCCTTTTGAATCTTATGCAATCTCCTTTTAAAAGTTCTATCGATCTTAAAGTATATGGTGTGGTTGAAATGACTTTGATGAAACTATGGCCATTATTAAACACAAAGTCAAGTTTCACCATTAAATTTTCCTATTCATTTTCCATTTTAGTAAAACAATAGTTGGAGATACAGGATGTATTTATATTTCTAACTATATTTTAAAGGAGATTTTTTATATAGAGGGTGTCAGACTAAACCAATACCACAAAAGTGAAAAATGACAGGGGAAATTTTTTTTAAATTGGTTTTCTGACCTTTACTTCTCAACCATCACCCATGATTCACCTGTCGCACACATTCTTAGGGATACCCTTTGGTTATGTCAACATGTTAGATGTATGCTTCATAGAACAGATCAAGGGGACCCGAGACATATTGCAAAACTGTGAATTCGTGAATCAGTTATTTAAATATTTAATATTTTAATTCAGTCTCCCAGTTTTACGTCATTATTGTTTTTAGTGTCCTTTGAATGGGTTTTGTCATAGAAATAATGACTGATGGACTAAAATGAGTGTATAGATTTCAACTGACAAGTGAGAATAACTGTAATTTCCAAACACAGCTCCTTAAATTGTTCCTACTTCATTTCATGCTGTGCTGTTTTTCTGTATATGAAAAAAAATACGTGGCAGTATTGGAGAAGGAGCACCATCTCAACTAGACATGGTTCTGAAATACTAGTAAGAAAATTGCGTATTGACAATACTACATGTGTCTGACTGAATAGGACAGACAGCATAGTCTTCAGAATCAGGCAAGAACATGGTCTTCATAATCAGGCAAGTCAGATTTCAAATCGCTCTACATTACTTACTCTGTTATCTCAGGCAAGTTCATCTTCCATGTGACTTTGAACAAATGTCTCATCTGCAAAAAGTGAATACCTGTCACATGGAATGAGCACATTGTCAAAGGAAGTCATTAGTGATGTTTAAAGAGCATAAAAAAATGATAAATAGGTGCTAGGAGTGTATATAATTGTTCTTTCAAATGGTAAAAAATAAAATTACAAGCTGAAAATCTTGATTTAAATAAAGCTACCATTAATCTTCCTCACAGTATTCATGGAAGAATTTGCCTGACTAAAAATAGAAAAGACAACAAAAAAATTGTAAGTGAAAAAATAATTTTTAGAGTAGAAGTGGTAATATTTAAGGGCCTAATATGTCACATTCGCCAGGTTGGTATACATTCTTCCCCTTTGTTACTGTTTAGTAGTTAGCAAATAAACCATCAAGGGGAAAAGTTTCTAATATAATCTACAATGTACTACTGTAAATAATATGTTTTGTGATACTTTCAAAGTACACTAAATAGTATTTGATGCTCCTAAAGAAAACAACAATGTTTACAATTTTAGTCTGTTTTCATGTCTCAACAATTTCCCGAAGTCTCTTTTTTCCCCCTCACCTCAAAAATTAGCAATTAAATAGAAAGACAGCATGATTGAAGAATACATCTAAATAGCATTTTTTTCTAGAATGGAAATGCTTTCATACTTCTATAAAAGGTCTTAACAATCTCTTTGGGCTGCCACCGTCTAGTCTGGGGTTACCAATGAATGCTGGGTGATGCCAAGATCTGTAAATGGCATGAGCAGTGGTTAAAAATGACTTTGCAGCTAGCTAAACTAAAGTATTTGGGCACAGTGTGGCTTTCCTTGTGCCCCTCATCAATCACTTCCAGAGCAGGAGAAGATTTTACAGAGGTTTCTCCAATTATTGTGACAGAAGTTTTGACAATGTTCATTATGTAGTAATCTTTAGAGAAGATGTGAGGCCCCCAAGTTATCATGAAGGTTTTTGAGTAGAACAGCAAGGGACAGATATTGCTTCATGAATTCCAAGAAAATTCAAAGCTTAAAAAAAATGGGGTAAATAAAATGAAATGCAAAGTAAGAATTAGAGTTTTATAAACCTTATAATTCAGTAATATATAAATAAATCTTATCAAAGTAGATACTTGAGAAGCTTCCTATACCCCTTTGAAGGTCCAAAACAATAATTGAATATTACTAGTAGTGTAGAGCTAAATAATTTTGTTGTTTTAAATGTGCTCCAAAGTAATATATTGGATATTACTTAAGTTTGCTGTTATCTGTACTATCTTAGACAAACAAACAAAAAAAACCCATCATGTTCTAGTACGTAGAGTAGTTTTAGAGAATAAAATGTTTCAATAAAGAACATCAACAGAACCACAGATTTTGGTCATTTATGAACATTAATTCTCAAGGAAATCACAAGCATTATGTTATTTCTGTAGGGTGATCACAATAGTGATGGTGATCTCAAAACACAATTATAGGGATTAATGTGGCAGCACATGGCAAACCTCTCAAATAACAGGTTTTATATAAGACTCAAACTAGTCATAATATGCTAAGAAACTAAAACCTGGTTTTGGAGGTCAAAGATGGGACTTTCTGTAAAAAAAAATCACACTGCATTATGCTCGTGGAATCTGCAGTTGAGGAGGGTGACATTTTATTTTCTCAGATATTCCAATGACACATAATTCTATGAAAAAAAAATAGATCAAAATATGGAATAGGGGACACCTGGAGACAAATGAATTGAAAAGCTAAATGTGAAATGAATCATTGAGCTAATGCATAAGAACTATGGGTTTAAATGTGTCTTCCATACTTCCTTTGCTAATTGTTTTTGTTTCCTGCTGCTGCTCTGATTGCCATGATGTTTTTAATACTAAATCTGTGTGTGTGAAGAATGAGACCTGTTACCTTTCATGTGTAGAGATCCTGGAGAACTTTAGCCTTTATTTAATTCAATGATGAAAAGATTTTTAAGGTTGTATAGTGCCGATGCACCTATCATTTGCTAAATCACTTCCTGTCTACACGTCACAAACTTGATTGACAATCTTAAGCTGAGATCAGGGATATCTTTTCCTGTGCCCTCCCCATGATCTTTGAAAGTAGACCAGCAGTCTAATGACCTCTGAAATATTTATAATTAAAATCTATATTTTCATCATCAACTTGGCATTTTAATGCCATTTTTCTTCCAATTCTGAGGTCACACAGAGGAAACAAAAATCTCAACATGCTATTTATATATGTTGGCAAAACCTACAACTTGACTGTGCTGCGTTTTCTTTTAATAGTTAAATCCTGGAAATAAAATAATCAGGAAACTGAACTTTTTAGGTAATTTACTGTCTAACTTGAAACTAATAACAAAACTATTTTTCTTTCCATCTGTATTGTTGACATCGAACTAATATAGTCAGTATACCCATGATCCATTAAAAGCAATGATCCATATTGTTTATAAGGGAGATAGAACTGAGATTGCACTGATGTTAAATCTTCTGAAAATTTTGCAAAATGAATACCTGGTTTAATCTGCATTTTCATTTCTTCTTCCTCAAAATTTTCAAAGTCAGTGGCAGACTATACTCTGTATAGTAAGTATTTTTAATATTTTTGCACCAAGAAAATAAATAAAGCATTTTAAATACATTTGTCATTTTTAATTAGGAGTAATATTATGATTACAAGGTCTGGAATTAGTTTAATAGATAACTCACGTAATTCCTGCCCTTTGATGTAGTGTAATTGTAATTAATAGGCTTTTTTAATACCCTGAAAGAGGTAAATTTACCCTCACAAAAGAACCAAGATACCACTCAAATTCTTGAATATGGAAAAGCTAATACCCTGAGAGATCTATAATGCAATAGCTTTTTATTAGTCATTTTTTTCTTTTTCCTTATCTTCTTTTATACACTATGCTATATGAATCAGTATTGCCTTATGTAACATTGTAATGTTACATAAGCTGCAAATCCTACACTTTCTGATATATAATAAGCATAAAATAATCCAAAGCTATGAACCAAAATTTCAGTTACATTTTTCTTTCACACAGAAAATAATATTAAACGATGTTTTTAGAAACTGTAAAACCAATAATCTGCATGTAATAAATAATCTGTATGTACCTGTTAATAATGAAGTCTTTTAAAGTGTTTACCTTAATACATCTAAATAGTTGATAATATGGAAGCCCCTGTGTTATGGATACTAGTATGATTAGTATATTGATATTTATATTTATCATAATTCATATAATATAAATAGAAATATCATGGAAACTTGAACTGTTTACTTTCGTATTATATATCAATGTCCTGCATATAGTAGACATTCCGCTGTTTTCTAATAAGTAATCACATGAATTATTCACAAAATAGTGTATAAACACATTTCAAATACATTCACATATTCAGCAAATTATATTGTTACTCTACTGTTTTGTCTTATTTTATCCATTTGAGTGAAAGCTATTCTCTGTCAGAATCCCAGCAAGAAACAAGCAGCACACTCAAAAGGCCATTGAGGTATTATTGGAGGGGGAGCAGGTACTAGGGATTGAACCAGGGGTGCTGCACTGCTGAGCTACATTCCCAAATCTTTTTATTTTCTATTTTGAGACAGAATTTCACAAAATTTTCAAGACTGGCCTTGAACTTGCCATGCTCATGCCTCAGCCTCCCAGGTGCTAGGATTACAGATGTGGGCCACCATGCCTAGTTTCATTCAGGCATTTTTGGTTCCAGGGATTGAACTCAGGGACACTCAACCACTGAGCCACCTCCCAAGCCCTATTTTGTCTTTTATTTAAAGACAGGGTCTCACTGAGTTGCTTAGAGCCTCACTTTTGCTGAGGCTGGCTTTGAACTCTCCATCCTCCTGCATCAGCATCCCCACCCTCCAGCCACTGGGATTACAATAAGAGATGGTGCTGGACTCAGACTAGCAAGAGCAGAAAGCCATTGCTTGCTAGGCCCGAAGACAAAACCAGTGACTCCTAAAACCCCCTAAAGTATAAGGGGATCCCAAAAGAAACTGTGACCTTGAGTACAGGGACTCAGTTGACCAACGCCAGGTGGGGCCAGTGAATAAACCCTGAGGACAGAGAAGGTGCAGGACTGTGGAAGTATCTCCAGGAACCAACATCAAACACCCAGCACAGCTAGGATGAAATTCACCTTGAACTCCACATAAGGAGGAAAAGATCTGCTTAGTCAATTAACACTAAAAAAAAAAAAAAAAAAGATGCACACAGGATAATCAAAAGCACTTAAAAATTGCTTGTTTAAAGAACCATTTTTCCTTAGAAAAGCATTATTTAGGGAAAAGATTCTAATTCCAAATCATTCTTCAAAAATAAACTTCTTCTCTCAAGGAGTTTAATGAAACAAACACATCTATCATGTGGTTACTGTAATCATAAATACAGAAAATGATACACTGCTTTTTTAAAAAAAATATTAATTCTTCACAATTCATAAATCTAATTAGACTAGAATCTCTCTCCACTTATCTGAATTAGTGAATGTTTACCATAGACAAAAAATATATACATACAAAAGGAACCAAAGATTCTCCTTTCAAAACTAGTAGAATTTACCAAAAGATCCATAAAGTTTAGTGACTTCTTAGAATAATAAATGAATATATGTCAAAATGCCTTAAAATTTCTTATCTGCCTTTGCTGTACCCTATTCCTGAATCATGTTCTATTATTCTGAAATATGAACACTTGATTATAGAAAAAACTGTATTTTATATTGACTCTGCTACCTGCCTTCTCCATCACACCCCTATCAACTCGCCTGCCTGGAGAATGCCATTGGAATTTTCCTTTACCTTACATCATTGCCCTACTCTCAAGCTCCTCATTCTCTTTCCTGTTATTCCAACCTACACAGGCTCCCTTGTCTTATAATAGTCAATCAATTTCTCATTTGTCTCTATTGTCTTGTTTTCCACCTGTTTTCTTTAAACATGTATGATTAAATCCTCAGTAAACTGGATGCTGCTTTAAATGAAGACACTCCTGCATTTTTTTGTATACACTCCACAACATTTCATCAGTGCCGGACTCATAGATATTTCATTCTGAACATGGTAATAATGAGGAAGTCAATCCTATTTCATTTATTCTTTTATAACAAAAAATCTAAATTTTGTCTTAACAGCCTAAAATAAAGCTTTTTTTTTAAGTCACTTAAGAAATAAAATGCCCAAACATTTTAGATTCATCAAATTAGTGGTTTAATTAGAGATCTCCAAAACAACGATGGGACAATTAAATGATTCTCTGAAAGATAGAATTATTATTATTATTTAAATCTCAATGTGTTTAGGGCTTCCCAGGACAAGTCATTTTAGGGCCTAGATGCTAAATCAAATACTGCTTTTGCACTGGTTTTCTATGGTCATTAAAGATTTCCCTAAATTACTTGAATCACAGGGATTTAAATATTAAACAATTAATGTACCTTAGCTATAACAGAAAATCTTGAATTTAGGCAAAGTTGTATTTTAAATGTTAAAATATGAAGGTCTCTTAATATCACTTTTGAAAAGGGCTATAGTGGTGCTAGGGCCTTGATAGCACAGCTGTACCCAGGTGGTCCTATCAAGGGAAAGGTGCACCTGGCCAGCTCTCTGCCACTGCTGCTGCTCCAGCTGAGTCTCACTGACAGGCAAAGGAGGCCCATGGAACCCAAATGACTGGGGAGACAGTTCCACACTGCCCCTTCTCTACCATCAGATTGACACTTCTATACTAGCAATTTCATAAGCTTTCCTTTGAGTAAGATTTTAAACAAATTAATTTGTTTAAATGTGCACCCTGAGAAGTATTCATGTCAATACTTATGAGAAACAAAGAGAAAGAAATACTGTACAGTCATGTAAGTTTGGAATATGGGTACATTCTCTCTCTCTCTCACTCTACCCCACCCCCTTCACCATCCTCTTCCCCTTCCTCCTCCTTCTCTTTGTTCTCCTTCTCTTCCTCCTCCTCCTCCTTGCTCTCTCTTCCCCCCTCTCCTCCTCCTGTCCCCCTCTTTCTCTTTCTTTAACATTTATAATGCATTAAACTCAGTGAAAACAGAAGTTATATAGTCAATAAATCTATTCAATTGAGATTAACTTACGGTTTTCCCAAACCAATTCAAAGTTGATATTCTTTTCTCTTCTCAGAACACCTGTAAACATGTCTTAATAGATAAGTGTTTCACAAGAGGCCTTTAAGAGACATTGCTAAAGCATTTCAATATTGGAATAATTTTTATCATATTGTAAATATGATCTAGGCATAACATCAAAGAATTTTTTTGCCTATATCCCACTCTCTATAATTATTTTAGTAGCCTTTCTTTTTATATTCATATTACTTATAATTTTCCTTTATCAAACTGAAGGATAATAGGTAAGAGTTACTCTTTACTTTTGTTAAAGAATATTTTTTAAAGGCAAAGTCATAGTCTTATGCAAGGATGAAATGAAAATATGTTCTTATTTAATTTATTAGTGAATCGGGAAACCAGGAAGATATTGCAACAAGTTCAAAGAATCAAAGGGATGGGCTAGGGCTGTAGCTCAGTGGCAGATACATACTAAGAGACCAAGGAAGTCTATACTCTACATGGCTTTAGTCAGTATACAATTGTAGATCCTATAAAATTTTATAAAATAAGACATACCTGGCAATATAGAAAAGAGATGATATATGATGATAGACATGAAAATGTGTGTCTTAAGAGATATGAAGTAATATAAAGGTGGTTAGATACAATAAGTAAAAATCTTATAAAATTCATTAAAACGTAGAAATATAATGTTCTAACTGTTATAGAAAAAGTAAAGGACAATACTGAAATTGTGGACAATTAAGAGTTACATAAGAGATGGGGCTGTAGCTTAGCAGCAGAGCGTTTGCCTAGCATGTGTGAGGCACTGGGTTCAATCCTTAGCACCACATAAAAATAAATAAAATAAAGGCATTCTGTCCATCTACAACTAAAAAAAAAAATTTTAAAGAAACTTGAAAAAAACATTTTCTTAAGAGTATGATGAAATCTGTAAATCATTGATTGCACTGAGAAAGGCAAACCCTGTATACGTATTATGAATCATAGAAACCTCCACTTTATTCATTCTGTGCTACAATATTATGTTCTAATTGGAAAACACATTCTAGCATAGGAGTATTTTAACTTATTTTATAAAGGTATCTCACTATAACATTCCCAAAGCATGTTGTGTTACAGTTAAAGGTTTCCAAGTAGTACAAATTCCATGAGTTAATGTGTTTTAATTCTAAAGATTTGAGGCTGATCACTTAGGAGAAAAAACAAACAAGCAAGCAATCAAACAAAAGGTATAACAATGATTTCAAGATATGGGATCTACTCCAGCCCTAAATTTAGTACATAAACTCAGACACCTATATTATTTGTGATAGGAAGTTATATAGAATCATCTGAAAAAATTTTTACTGCACAGATTGGTATATCATATCAATTCATGAGTTTAACCTTAGTCAGAAATTAATCTGTAGGTTAAAAAAAACTCAAAACTGCAGAATAAACCAAAGATCTCTTCAAAAATTCATACTGTAACTTTCCTTCATAGAAAATGGTTTGGTAAGTCCACAGATAATCATTATAGTCTGTGACATATAAGCCAACATAAGGCCCAGAGCCTACCACAGGTCAAACTGCAAATGGCATGTGTCAAGGGCTTTACCAAAGTCCACTAAATAAACACTACTCAAGTACAGACTGCAAACCAAAATTTATCTGTGTTATGATTTTAATTGAAAATAGCGAGCATGGTGCTAAAGTCTACATCAGTGGAATTAGATGAGTGCTATGTACTTAATTTTAAAATAAAACTAGTTTTCATTTAAAAAAAGAACTAAAGTTATACACATAGAAATACCTTCAGGATTGATGAAATAGCAGCATCTCCACTGGACACAATTCATTGATGTGACTATTGACAAGAATTATTTGTATTGCTAATTTTCTACAATTCACTTAGCCTTATAATAGCTTAAAGACAATAAAAGTTAGAGATCATAGGACCCTCTATAATCATTTTTTGCCCAATTCAAAGTCTCGGATTTTTTTTCCTTACAAATTTTAATGTGGAAAAATTTTCTTTTCATTTTTATATTATTTATAAGTGCTTTCTTTGTATTTACTGCTCCTCCTAAGACCTACATGCTTATAGCCCAGATTACTGACAGCTTCCACTATTGAATGGTTACTGTATATATAATGTCATGCTAAATGCTTTTATGCATTATTTCATTTAAGCTTAACAAATGCGATATTGTATTAGCATCAGAGAGTGATTAAGTACTCAAGGTCACACAGAAAAGAAGAAGCAAAACTAGGCTGAAGACAATATCTGACTCCAAAGTTCACACTCCTTTCCAATCTATCAACATGGACATAGTGCTTAACCTATGTCCTACAGATGGTAAAACAAACTCATCTTAAGTTTAGCATGGGCATCAATCTTATTGAGAAATGGTGGTGCTTCAACAAGAACCTGATAAATATGATTTCCAAACTCTACCTCTCCCTTGAGATCAAGACTTATATTGAACTTCCTTCTTAAGGTATTCATTTGAGTGTCTGATGAACTTCTTCTTTTCCTAAAACCCATATCCTGTCCCTCAACAAATTTTAATATCTTCCAAAATTTATTCTAACCATATCTGTTCTTCTCCATCTTCCTTGCTATCACCCTTAATCACTCAGCCATCATTTCTCTTCTTTAACAGTCAAACCATATTTGAACAGTGGTAAAAGAATTATCCAAAACACAATTCTTCCATTGTTTTCAATTGTCTTTGGTTATGGGTTTATATTGCCAAAACAACCAGTTAAAAAGGAAGAAGTTAGTCAAATAATTATGCAAGTGGATTTGTACAATTGGATTTATACAATTTCAGACAATGGCTTTTCCCATTGATTAGTATGATTGCTTTGACAAATAAATCAAGTAAACCAGTTAGTTTTCTGGGAATGCCAGTTTCCTGAATTTAAGTGATGTCTTATTCCTAGTGTCTCTTTATTCCCAGTCCCAAACTCAATGCAGAGCTTATAATGAGCACTCACTACATGGCATAATTAAGGGCCATATTAGATGCAGGTCCAATTGATACTGCCACATGGGACATCCACTCAATTGTAGTATGTATAAATCAGCCACTATAGCCAATGAAAAAGAAAACTCAAGAGCCAGTTGTGTATATGTGTGTGTGTGTTTTAGGCAGTCACAGATATTAAGACCTAAATGATAGGCAATTTTAGATCATTAAAAACATTAATTAACTCTACCCAAGAATTTTAAGACCTAATTTCTAACTCCCTCTGATGAATTTTTTGTCTGTTTTTATTAAATGGTGGGTGAGCCTCAAGTAGAGTGAGGATTGATATGTTTTTTTGGTGAGACTGCCTACTTAAAAGTAGGTTTTTGGAAGGAAATTAAATTTCTAGTTTCAAAAAATTATTGACTTTTATATGGAAATTCAAATGACTACTGTGACCCATTGATTAGTCTCTCTTTTAGCTCAATGTTCCTAAGATATTTTAGTACATAGACAAATATTTTTAAAAAACAAACTTCACAAAATAAGTATGAACTTGCTAATATTACAATGTAAGGAATGATAAATGAACTTCAATTTAAAAAAATATATTGAATGGACTGAGATGGGAAAATATGTCAAGGTCCAAGATGAAGACCATCAGAGTAAGGATTCTGTAATTCAGGACCAAGATCACAATGTAGAGCAAAAATGAAGCTAAATAAATAGTATGAACATGTTGATCTTATATTCCAAGTCTAACACATGCCATAGCAAATCTATATACACCTCATGGGGCTTAACAGGATAGCAGCTTAGTGATATGGATTTTTCTGGAAGATATGAATATATGGCTGATCTAAGGACAAAATCAACACATCCAGATGACTGCAGTTAAAGTTGAATCAACAGGATTCTTCTGTCTTTATTATTGGGGGAGATAATTAAGCAGTTTCAGCTTTCAGATGAGATCTTCCAGAAGACAAGGAATCTAAAAAGTCTATTTATCCTTTATCAGTCATTACCTACATGGAAAACATCTGCCTTGCTGTTAATTAATCACTGAGAAGAATTTTGTTCAAGTTAGTTTGAAGACCACTAAGTGTTAAAAACATTAAACAACTGAT
This sequence comes from Marmota monax, assembly GCF_021218885.2. Classification (NCBI taxonomy): domain Eukaryota; kingdom Metazoa; phylum Chordata; class Mammalia; order Rodentia; family Sciuridae; genus Marmota; species Marmota monax. The sequence goes on along the minus strand of NW_026695197.1, from coordinate 205,593 downwards.
CTAATATGAACATCTGACACTAAAAACTAAAATTAAGTTTGCATAAAACATTTCACTATTATATAAAATGAAGTCTATTTTACTAAATAATAACCACCTGATTTACAGCAATAAATGATAGTGTAGGAATTATACCCACATTTATTTGACCACTGTTATGGACCAGGCACAATAGTACATATATTATTAAATTTCTTTCTCAAAGTATCCCTATATACATGTGAAGAAGCTAATGCTTGAAAAAAAAAACTAAACATCTTTTTCAAGTTCACACAACTATTAAATGGTTTCTGAAAGAAACTATGCCAATCAAACTTGAATAGTCTTGCAGAATCTAAGGTATGATGGTTACCCTAGAAAAATAGCCCTTGTATGCCTATATTTTTCAAAGAGATATTGTGAGAAACCAAATCATAGTAACATAGGCCTTTTGCCTTTTTACAACCATTAAGATTTTAGGGTGTGGTGGCACATACCTGTAATCCCAGCAACTCAGGAGGCTAAGGCAAGAGGATCATCAGTTCAAAGCCAGCCTCAGCAACTTAGTGAGGCCCTAAGCAACTTAGCAAGAACCTGTCTCAAAATAAGGCTGAGGATGTGATTTAGTAGTTAAGTGCACCCCTGGGTTCAATCCCTGGTACCAAAATAAATAAAGATTTTAAGAAACTATTAAAATGGTTGCTTTTTCAACTCCATAAAAATCTTTATATATTATCACTTGTAAATATAATGCTTTATCTGGCTTGGGGGTGATAAACTACCTTCTTCATTAAACAACCACAAATTTTCCATGACTGCTAACTGTTTTGTTCCCTTCTGGAGCATCTGCAGTACCCACAGCCCTTGATATGGGCCCTCCAGTATCCTCCATTCTCCTACCTTAACTTCCACCTTCAAGTGGGTATCATTGTGTTTTCTCACTAAAAAGAAGATAAATATCCAAATGTAAGTTCAGCACTCACAACTCCTTATATCTCAAGAACCCAGAATCATAAGGGCTTAATAAATTTGTTTTAAACAGTAACCAAAAAATACAGAGGAGGAAAAAAATGAAAGCAAAGAGAAAGAAGTAGGGGGAACTAAGAGAGGGAGGGAAGGAAGGAAGGAAGGAAGGAAGGAAGGAAGGAAGGAAGGAAGGAAGGAAGGAAGGGAGGGAGGGGTGGGGGAGGAAGGGAAGGAAGGAGGGAGGGAGGGAAAGGAAGGGAAAAAGGAGAGGGGAGGGAGAGGAGACATTTTAAATATTAATAAATATTCACCTAAATATTTCTCTTAGGTTGATAGTAAATTTTCTAGGAAATTTAGAAGGGGTAAGTACCAATAAAAACAACTCATTTAGAATTAATAGGTAATACAAAATAATTCCACATAGAGCCTTGTTAAGTATTATGAAGAATTAATCAAAATGGCTAGAAATGCAAATATTTAATGTATAATTTATAATGACATAAAATCTAATGAAAGAAATTATAATATTTGTCAAAGCTATAAAACTTGTTTTGGGGCTGGGGTTGTAGCTCAGTGGTAGAGCCCTTGCCTAGCATGGGTGAGGCTCTGGGTTTGATTCTCAGCACCACATATGAATAAATAAAATAAAGGTCCATCAACAACTAAAAAAAAGATTTCTTTAAAATTAAAAAAAAACTTTGTTTTGTTATTTTAAATTGATTGATGTGACTTTGGAAGCTTTGTAAACACATATTTTTGCTTGAGTTAGCAATTCTTTTTTAAATAATATGTAAAGTTTCTGTATTTTTTAAAGACTTTTTAAAAATGTCTTTATATACCTGTTTTGAGTTTGTGGCATGCAAAACATAACATGCAATGATGAATTTTTAGAACAATGATATAAAAAATAGAAAACTGTTATCAATTACAATCATATTAAATTTTCATAGTTAATTATTGTAAATAGGTATTCTGCTTAGATTATGAACCATAAAAACTAAAAACACAATTAAAATTTTTATTTTTTTATTCTAAATTTTATTGAGAAATAAATATACAGTAAACTCTTATACATGTTTAAAGTGAACAATTTGATAATTTTTGACTTATATATACATCTATGAACCATCATCATAATCAAAACAATAAAGCTATCTAGCATGTCCCACAGTTGTCTTGTGTCCCTTGAACTCCCCACTCTGGTCCTTCCCAACCTGTCAGCCTCCCTTCTCATTCATTCATTACTGACTTGCTTTCTTTCACTATAGATTGCTGTGATTTTTCTAGAATTTTATATAAAGAAAATCATATGGTTAGCACTCTTTTTTATCTAGCTTCTTTTACTCAGCATAATCAATTTGAGATTTGTCCATGCCTTTGTACATCAATAGAAAGCATTTTAAATTGCTGAACAATATTCCCATTGTATGTCTATACCACAATGTAGTTATCCATTCAACTGTTTTAAATATTGTGTTTTCTGCCAGGCGCGATGGTACATGCCTGTAATCCCAGTGGCTTTGGAGACTGAGGCAGGAGAATGGCAAATTCAAAGCCACTTTAGCAACTTAGTGAGACCCTAAGTGACTTAGTGAGACCCTGTCTCAAAATAAAATACAAAAAGGGCTTGGAATGTGGCTTAGTGGTTGAGCACCCTGAGTTCAGTCCCTGGTACTACCAAAAAAAAAAAACTGTTTTCAATTTTAGGCTAATAAAAATAAAGCTGCTATGACCATTCATGTAAAAATCTTTGTGTGAACATACATTTTCATTTATTGTAGGTAAATCCTTAGGAATGGAATGGCTAAGTCATATGGTGAATATGTGGTCAACCTCTTAAGAAACTGTCAAGAATTATTTTTCAAAATGGTTTCATGCTTACATATTCCCACCAGCAATTTATAAGAGTTCCAACTGCTCCAAAACACCCTCCCTAACATTTAGCATAGTCTTTTTAATTTGGGTTGTAACAGGCATATAATATTATCTCCCTGTGGTCTTCATTTGCAATTCCCTGGGGTCTAATGGTGCTGATCATTTCATTATGTGTTTGCCTGCCATTCATTGTCTTGTTGGGTAAAATGAAGTGTCCAGACAAATTTTTACTTAGCTTTTTCTTGAGTTATGAGAGTTACTGACATATTCTAGATAGATATTCCTTATGAAATGTGGGTTTTCCAAACATTCTCTCTCAATCTGTGACTTGTCTTTATTCTCTTAACAGTGTCTTTTAAGGAGCAGACATCCTTGGTTGTAATGACATCCCAATTTATCAATTTTGTTTTCTTTTATAGCTTATGCTTTTAGAACTATATCTAAGAAATCTTGGTTTAACCCATGATCACAAGAATTTTTTTCTTAAGTTCACTTTTATAGATTTTGTGGCTTTAGTTTTAACATGTAGGGTCCATGATCTATTTTAGTTCATCTGTTTAGTTAATGCAAGAAAAAGAGATCAAAGTTCGTTTTATGCATACAAATACCCAATTGTTCCTACATCATTTGTTGATATTCTTAATGTATTTAATATTTTTTTTTCTCTTTCAAGAAAGTTTTTATTTATTTATTTATATTGTTTTTTTTTAATTTTTTATTGTGGGTTGTTCAAAACATTACAAATTTCTTGACATATCATATTCCACACTTTGATTCAAGTGGGTTATGAACTCCCACCTTCACCCCATACACAGACTGCAGAATCACATCAGTTACACATCCATTGATTTACATATTGCCATACTAGTGTCTGTTGTGCTCCGCTGCCTTTCCCATCCTCCACCCTCCCCCCTCCCCACCTCTCCCCTCCCCTCCCCTCCCCTCTCTCTACCCCCTCCACTGTATAACCCTGAGGGTCTCCTTCCATTACCATGCAATTTCCCTTCTCTCTCCCTTTCCCTCCCACCTCTCATCCCTGCTAAATGTTAATCTTCTTCTCCTGCTCTTTGTCCCTACTCTGATCTTAGTTACTCTCCTTATATCAAAGAAGACATTTGGCATTTGTTTTTTAGGGATTGGCTAGCTTCACTTAGCATAATCTGCTCTAATGCCATCCATTTCCCTGTAAATTCTATGATTTTGTCATTTTTTAATGCAGAGTAATACTCCATTGTGTATAAATGCCACATTTTTTTTTATCCATTTGTCTATTGAAGGGCATCTAGGTTGGTTCCACAGTCTTGCTATTGTGAACTGTGCTGCTATGAACATCGATGTAGCAGTGTCCCTGTAGCATGCTCTTTTTAGGTCTTTAGGGAATAGACCAAGAAGGGGAATAGCTGGGTCAAATGGTGGCTCCATTCCCAGCTTTCCAAGAAATCTCCATACTGCTTTCCAAATTGGCTGCACCAATCTGCAGTCCCACCAGCAATGTACAAGTGTACCCTTTTCCCCACATCCTCGCCAGCACTTGTTGGTGTTTGACTTCCTAATGGCTGCCAATCTTACTGGAGTGAGATGGTATCTTAGGGTGGTTTTGATTTGCATTTCTCTGACAGCTAGAGATGGTGAGCATTTTTTCATGTACTTGTTGATTGACTGTATGTCCTCCTCTGAGAAGTGTCTGTTCAGGTCCTTGGCCCATTTGTTGATTGGGTTGTTTGTTCTCTTATTGTCTAATTTTTTGAGTTCTTTGTATACTCTGGATATTAGGGCTCTATCTGAAGTGTGAGGAGTAAAGATTTGTTCCCAGGATGTAGGCTCCCTATTTACCTCTCTTATTGTTTCTTTTGCTGAGAAAAAACTTTTTAGTTTGAGTAAGTCCCATTTGTTGATTCTAGTTATTAACTTTTGTGCTATGGGTGTCCTATTGAGGAATTTGGAGCCCAACCCCACAGTATGTAGATTGTAGCCAACTTTTTCTTCTATCAGACGGCGCGTCTCTGATTTGATATCAAGCTCCTTGATCCATTTTGAATTCACTTTTGTGCATGGCGAGAGAAAGGGATTCAGTTTCATTTTGTTGCATATGGATTTCCAGTTTTCCCAGCACCATTTGTTGAAGATGCTATCCTTCCTCCATTGCATGCTTTTAGCCCCTTTATCAAATATAAGATAGTTGTAGTTTTGTGGATTGGTTTCTGTGTCCTCTATTCTGTACCATTGGTCCACCCGCCTGTTTTGGTACCAGTACCATGCTGTTTTTGTTACTGTTGCTCTGTAGTATAGTTTGAAGTCTGGTATCGCTATACCGCCTGATTCACACTTCCTGCTTAGCATTGTTTTTGCTATTCTGGGTCTTTTATTTTTCCATATGAATTTCATGATTGCTTTCTCTATTTCTACAAGAAATGCCGTTGGGATTTTGATTGGCATTGCATTAAACCTATAGAGAACTTTTGGTAATATCGCCATTTTGATGATGTTAGTTCTGCCTATCCATGAACAGGGTATATTTTTCCATCTTCTAAGATCTTCTTCTATTTCTCTCTTTAGGGTTCTGTAGTTTTCATTGTATAAGTCTTTCACCTCTTTTGTTAGGTTGATTCCCAAGTATTTTATTTTTTTTGAAGATATTGTGAATGGAGTGGTTGTCCTCATTTCCATTTCAGAGGATTTGTCGCTGATATACAGGAATGCCTTTGATTTATGCGTGTTGATTTTAAAAAATATGGAAAGCTTCACGAATTTGCGTGTCATCCTCGCGCAGGGGCCATGCTAATCTTCTCTGTATCGTTCCAATTTTAGTATATGTGCTGCCGAAGCGAGCACGTATTTAATATTTTAAATCATTACTAGAGGTTTAGGTTAATTAGAACTTTACCTTGTATTTCTTTCCTTATTATTTCACCTATCTTTCCATGCAAATTGATTTGGAAATAGATGGTAATGAACTTAGATAAATACTTCTTATGTAAATATATCCCAAAACATTCAAGTAATTATAGAGCTCATTATTTTAGAGTCTAGATTTAATTTGAAAGAAGAATATTGAATCCAGAATGTTGAAATTAGGAAAAATAAATAATCAACTGCTGTCTGTAGTGTTTTACTGGGCTGCAAACCAACATGGTCAACTCTCAGAGCACAGTTCTGTCACAAAGCTGCCCTATCCTTTTCTCTTCCTGCTGGAGAACATAGAAATGGAAAACATATGCAGGGGTGGCTCCCTGCATGTTCTTGAAGGTCAGAGCTCCCTACCTGCCCCTGAGCTGTTAAAATAAAAGAGATGACTCTCCACCTCATTTAAGACCTTTGGTCTTCTTGTTAGAGCACGCTGATCTATTCTCCGACTACACAAATTAATAGGAGACATTTGATACTTCCCTAACAAAATCTTAAAAGTAGGTGGTTGTTAGAGTCTGTAAACAAGTCAGGATGGCGCCTGGCATTTTGCCAGAGGGAGTGGTTTGTGAAGTAACGCCAGCAAGCCATTAAGTGTGGAGATTCCTTATTGGTTGACTGATGTATCTAGTTTATGTTAATTAGATAAGCTGTGTGGAATGTATAAATACCTCTGTTGTCCTACAATAAATGGCTCCCACTCCTGCTGTATCAATGTACACAAGTTGTTCGTCACCCCCCAGTTATTTTGCCCAGCCAGCCCGGCTGCGGCAGATGGTGGCCCGTTACAGGGAGCCCCGGGACACTCAGGAGTAAGTGACGAAAAAAAAAGCTGCCCGTCCGTAAATAGGAGGGGAGCAAATCTACTCGTCCCTAGACAGATAGGGCGAGAGGAAAAATGACCATTTTGAGAAAATGGAGAAGATTGATACAGTATGTTTGTGTCTTGTTTTGTCTTGAAATGTTGTATTGTCTTTCTGATGAGAATATGGAAGGGGTGAGAAGTAAATTACTAAGGGAAGGAGGCACCCCAGTGGAACCAAGAATAGTTAGGGCATGTGTTGATAAGAGCCCAGGAACTCTAGTCAGAAAGAAAAAGAAAGTTCAAAAGAAGAAGGATTATAAGGAAAAAAGTTGCAACAAAAGGCTACTACTAAATACTTTTTGTTACTGGAGGGTTCGTGAATTGGTGTGGCGGCTGCCACGTGCTCGAGCCGGTCATAGCTCAGCAAGGGCTTTCCAAGCAGTGGCAGCCGGCTCTTCCCCGCCAAGGGCTAGAGCCCAAATCCAAATCTGAACTGGAGGCACAGTCTCGCGGGCTCTTGCTCCCTGTGCCCGGAAGCAGTTTGAGTCTGGGACACTCCCCAGGGCCATCTGGGGCTGCCCGGGACGCTACAGCCGGCAAAAGACACTACCGGTGTCCCTGATGTTTGGTCATTTTCAATGCCAATAACTAAGCTACAATGGTTCTCCCACACCTGGAGGCTGATGAATAATGAGCACCATTAAGGCTTATTTCAAATGTAAAAAACCTTGAGATAATGTACTAAATTGTTCAGAAGGTTGTTTTCTTAGCGCCTGCTGGAATACTACAGGATTTTCTTTAGCATCATTACCGGAGTTCCCGCCTTCATCCCAGTGCAGGTGAAGAGGAAGGTGGAAGAATTTCCAGTGTTGCTGAGAACCGGAAGAAACTTCGGCTGAGACCTGGACTGTGATTCAAGCTAGCTGCCTGCAGAACTTACCTGGACTGTGATTTACGTGGACTGTAAGTTAATCTATTGAGACACTGCTTTACCTGGACTAAGACAACAAACTGTAATCTACAACAAATTGTAACTCAGTATCTTTGCTAATGGTGTCATTGCTGGTATAATTTTTCCAAGGGCTTCTTGCATGGAGCCATCAATTGACTTGGTATTGTGGCATTTTGTATCCTCCCCTTCTGCTTGTAGCAGATTATTTATGGTGTTTGTGTAAAAACCACTATGGTCATTATTTAAATTAAACAAAAGGGGGAAATGTTAGAGTCTGTAAACAAGTCTGGATGGCGCGTGGCATTTTGCCAGAGGGAATGGTTTGTGAAGTAACACCAGCGAGCCATTAAGTGTGAGATTCCTTATTGGTTGACTGCTGTATGCAGTTTATGTTAATTAGATAAGCTATGTGGAATGTATAAATACCTCTGTTGTCCTACAATAAAGGGCTCCCACTCCTGCTGTATCAATGTATACAAGTTGTTCATCACCCCCCGGTTATTTTGCTGCAGCCGGACTGCGGCAGGTGGTGGCAATGGTGAAATGGTAAGGTAATGAATCTAGTGACTTTATTGTAATTATGTCATAATGAGAATTTTCAAACCTGTTATCCATAATAACTTGAAAGTCAGACCTGTTACATACTAAGACTCTGGCTCCAGGAGAGTGTTTGAAAAAGTCTGGGTGTTGGTATATGCTGTTCACCGTCCATGCCATGTAACAACATGCTAAAAAAGAGATCAGCCAAGTATAAATTAATTAAATTAATCACTTCCCATTTCCAAATCTGACAACCAAGGGGGGAAAAAAAGTTTGCTAAAGGGAATTTTCTGTCAATTTACTGTAAGTTCAGGAGTTTGGGGCAGCGCAACAATGGAAAATTCAACTGTTCTTCTCCCCAAACAGCTGGAGATATGATTACTTGCATAGAGCCCTTCTCAGGAGACTCAGAAAAAGTATTCTAAATCATGAGCCACTCAGTGGCAAAGGCAGTTGTGTTCTCACAATGCCCACCTTTGCAAATGGTCTCAAAGTGGCAGGGCTTAAATTGAGGGATGGTAAACAATAGCAAAAAAATAATAATAAGTTTATACACCAAGAAATAAAACAGGAAGAAATCCTTAACCATGGTTATCCTCAAATGGAACTGACGACTAATGTGAAGCTTTTAACCCCTTGTGTGCATGTTAGAGACCAGTTGGCATCAATGGGTTTGCCTTCCTGGGCTCCTGCAGCTGTCACAGCTTACTTCCTTACAGAGTAAAGGCTGGGTGGGTGGGGGGTGCTGAGGACTGATTTAGGGGTCAATAAATCACCCCTGAAGCTTTTATCCATTCAAGCTTGTGTTTCTCTTTTTTGATAATGCAATTCCCCAAAAAACTCAGTAAGAAAAAATTCCTAAAGGATCATGTAGGCACCATAGAAACAATAGACAAATTCCTCAAAGAGAGGAGATCCAGCTATAGCAAAGTCTCTCCAATTTCTAACCTACAGAGTTTTGCTACTGCTCTGGATCAGTGAGTTTTGGGGTTTTTTTCCCCAAATCTTCCATATTCTAAGTAAAAAAAAAATTGTATTAGGATGATTCTGATCATACTCTACCATTCTTTATCAGGTATAGTATAGGAGGCAGGAAAGGATATTTGATGGGCCTCTGAACTTGCTGGAATGTAAAACACATCACCCACTGATCTGGGACTTTCAGTTGGATTCAGAAACTAGATGAGACTTTGGTCTTTCTTGTTTAGGGCTAGGATAAGAATGTGTTCTCTGTGGAGAAAAGGAAGCACAGGGCATATTGAGTGACCACAGCAGTGGACTGAGCACACAGAAGTTACACTATACTTCCTTTCTTCCTTTTAACAGCAACATTCTTTGCCTTTTAGTTGCACCTGTGGCTACTCAGCTAGTTTCCAACCTAACTTACATCTATTTCCTTTATTCCTATAAATGTCAGGTTTATTTATTGCACTTAAATACACACTCAGATAACATTCTTAAAGGACCATCATTGCAAACTGATTAATATATGAGGCTGTCTTACAAGAATGGTGGAACGAAGAGTTTAAAAAACTCATTTGGGTAACTCAGGCTGAAGTAGCTTCAATTTGTAAAAAAACAAAAAGGGAAGAGAATCGTTTTTCTGAAAGCATTCAACAAATTCTCTAGATAATTCTCAACTTAATTTCTCTGTAAAGCAATCACTTTAGTAGTAATATTCTGTTTGATAAATGTGAGCACTGGTCATATTTCTATAAATAACAGTCACTTAGACATCTAAAAAATGTGGTTTTCTCAGAATATTTAAACTTCCATTTGGTCTGACTTACTGTGTATATACATAAGTATGAATACATTTGTCTATTTTAGAGTTATATATATTAGATATGTATGCTTATATGTATTAAATTTAAAATCATTTTCTAAAAGCTAGCAATTTCAACAAGAAAAAGTAAGATTAATATCTTGTAAGATAGTTGATAAATCAATTAAAATACATGTTGCCATTACAATAGTTTTGGAGGGAGAACAAAACAGCTGAGAAGATGAGATCTCATACCTAAAATACTAATATCTAAGGTGCAAAGAGTAAGCAATCCAAAGTCCATACCCACATAATGCTGAAAGAACTAAACAGCACCATACATTCAGTCTTAAATTAAGTAGTACATTTATTTGAACATTTAAAAAAGCTGGCATGCACTATTTTTAAAATGTATAAAATAACACTTAAAAATTAAAGAATCACAGAAATGCAGCTAAATAGATAGAAGAAAATTTCTGAAAGCTATAATTTTCATGATGAAGCGAATATTATTTTATCATCTCTTATGTATAATATATTCTTATTGCTCATTGAACCCAGATGAAATGTGGAAGTGTGTTGTGATTTTGATCTTACTAAAGCAATTGTTTCATGAACAAAGAAAACAATTCAGGACTACAAAGATGGTAAACTATTAAGGAGATCTGTGGGTTAGGAATTCATTTTATTTAGTATCACATTATATTTATTCCTTTGCAGAAATTCTGGATGGGGTGTGAAGGACATTTCTAGAACTGATTGGGTATTAAATAATTCAAAACCCAAGAGTTGTGATCAAACAGATCTGTAGGCATATGTAAGTACCGCTGAGGTGAAAGTGCCAACCAAAGCAATTAGACTGGAAATTAATGTCTGGAGGTAATCAATGGAAGAACTAGCTGTGGACCTTCATGTCTGCATCATCTTTGTTTATTGCTGTAGCTGGTATCACAGAAAAACCAACTCATTTCTCAAAGACAGAGAAAGGATGTTTCCTTCAATTTAGGCATTCTTAAATTAAATTGGAATCCATAGGAAGTGATTCCATGCTCAGAACTTAAGTTGATTTTTATTAATGTTGCTGGCCAGTAATGGAGATAAATGATAGGCACATTCTGCTTAAATCAGGGGCTACGGATACAACATTGGGAGACTTGGGAGTGATTAATTACATTCTCATTGCCAGGGTTGACAGGGGAATGGGGTTACCTTTTCCTTTAATGATGTCCCTCACCCTGACATTAGCATTGCTGGTATAAAAAACTTGGGTACTTGACATTCTGTTCAGAATCCAAGTGTGACATAGGGACAGCATCATCAATGCTGCAAGGTGAACCCAACAAGGGTGTGTTTTCCACATTTTACTCTGCACATTATACCAATTGGCAAAACAAAAAGCCCCACCATGACCCATTTTAGCAGTATGAGGGGGAAACCTCTGTTCATTCCTCATGATTAGAATGCTCTGGATTACTGAGGGTTGGAAAAAACAATTTTGTGTCAAACTAAGTGGCTGGAAAAAAATCTTTGCAAAATGCATTAGTCTACTTTACAGCCTTGCTAAGTACAGTATACTAAAGCTAATTTGATATTTTCTCTATGATTGATGACTCTGCAGTGCCTTGAGGTCAGTAGGAATTGTTGTTGAGGTAATAAGCTGTAGTATATTGAACTTTGAATCTGAACTGACCAGATATTGGTTAATTTCATTGTGCTTTGCTTCTTTCTCCCTAAAGCAGAGTACAAAAAAGAAATCCACTGGTGCTGTGGTTATAGTTAGAGCTGTTTACTCTATATGTGTGTCAAACATTATAGTTCTCAAGTGTGGTGTGTTAACCATCCAAAGATTTCAATAGTCCTGCCTTATGGTCTTAAATGGACACTCCCACTGTGTAAGCTTGTGATTGTGGGAGACTATTATCAGACCCAATCAATTTACAGGTACCTCAGTGCTTTCACATCTGAAGAAATGGCCATGACTCCAATCAGTAAAGAAATATGCATGAATATAATTGGACTGTCAGTATTGCTAAGAACTTCAGGGTCAAATTGGCAAGCATGACAATTGTGCTCTGAATCCTGATGTTTTAATAAAGAGATAATGGTAACAATTTGCTGTCAAATTATGCTACCAATATAAAATTGCATCCCCTATAACAGTGGTGTCCAAGTGCAAGTCTGCAGACCTACACAAGAATTCTCACCTTATTTGGGGAGTTTTGGAGAAACAAGTGTCCAGGGCTTTGTCTGAAGCTTCTCCTGTGGAAGGTCAAGAGAGGAGCCAATTACTGTCTCTATTTTCACTTTGTTCAGACAAAGGAGACACAACTCTTTAAAAAAAAATCTTTAGGAACCAAATACAGAAACTAAATAATGAAACAGGACTCCTCAGAAATGCTGTTTTTGAAAGCTGAAGGGCCAGTACTCCAGGTACAATTGAAAATCTTATGGTAATGCTGGTGGGAGATGGGTGAAGGTTAATATCAATATTTCCATAATTTTTCTAAACTGAAGACACAAAGATTGGAGGCTTTCATGTTGCTAAAGTTTTCATAAGCACAATACACTCAAGGTAGGAGAACTTTAGGAAATATCTCATTTTAAAGAACAATAAACTTGCTCCCTTTGCTATATTAAGGGATGAGATGTGGGAAAGAGTGGGCAGGATTTGAGGTTAACATCATCTACTCAGTGAAGACCTTGCATGGAGCTTTATGTGTATGACTTAATCATTTTTTAATTATAGGAATAAATCAACATGGGCCCCATTTATGGATAAAGAAATAGAGCTTTAATGATTGTTAAATAATATTCCCCCAGGAATTCTCATTTTTGAAATAACAAGAATGATAGTTATGTGTGGTTTGTATTTATAGAAAACCGATTACTTATCAGGAATTGTGTGCTGGGTGATATATGTATCACCTAGGTAATAATTTTAATTTTCACAGAACACATGATAAATATTTTTAATGTTTTATAGATGTAGAAAACTGAACCTCAGAGAGTTCCATGTGATCCCAAATATCAAAACAAAAAGGCAGCTGGAATTTAAATTTGGGCCTGTGTTCAAAGTCTAAATTATTTCCACAATTCCCAGCTTCATTTGGGAAATCTATGAGCCTGTTTCCCACAAGTATTGGGTAACGTGGTCTGATTCAATTAGGGTGGATGCTGAGCGGGAAGTTTTTTTCATTAATAAAAAATGGGAGTGTCAGACTATGTTAAGGATAATCTTAGGCATTATAAGGGAAACCAAGATGCATACAATGTCTTATTTCTTCTAGGAACTTATTATCTATAAAATAGTTCAGAAAAAAGACTACAGTGGTATGATATGATATGTATCAGATGGTTTCAAATAATAATAAAGATTTATGAACCTTTGTTAGGTGACACATCTATTGTTAAGTTTCATATGTATTAGCTCATTTGTTCTATAAACATGATAGGTAGGCAATGTCATTACTTCCTATTTTACAACATAAATAAATGAAACGTCTCTACAACATAACCGGTAAAGATATTCTGAGGACAAAAAGATCGATTTCTTCAAGAAACGTGAATGAAAAATTTTCAGAAGGGGTAAAGGAATGGGCAGGGCTTGAGGCAGCTTAAAAAAAATAATAACTAACACAATAAAAACCATATCAATTTTAATACCTTATTAAGCTTTTTGGTAAAAATGGGAATTTACATAATGAAAAAATCTGATATATTTATATAGAAATGGATGATAACAAGGAAGCAACTGGAATACATTGTATACACTGTAATCACTTAAAATCCTACACACATATCTGTGTAAAGAGCTTGGCCACATTAGGAATTCTAAATTTCTTAAGGAGAAAAACTTAACAAAAAGACAACTTTTGATTAGCATGTCTACAAAAGAGATAGGAGGAAGAGAGACTAGATAATGAAATTATAATAAAATTAAATACCATTTTCAATTATCCAAAGGCAGATTTTAAGCAGAAAGAATTTTCATTGTTAGAACTGAGCTAGGCAGGAGGGAAATAACTCCTAATAGCAAGGGAATTTCAATAGCTGAAACTCCCAAACTCCACACCCACTTTTAAATAGAGCATCTTTCTTCTTGTGAAGTGAAGCTGGGTATGAGTCAGGATTAGACTGGTTTCCCCAATTTCACTGAGTTTCATTGAAGAACTAATTCTACATTTTGTCTAGTGTAAGAAACCATAAACTGAAAAATCTCCATTAGTTTAAAAGTCACTAAGAAAGAAAGGTTAAACTACCACAATTAAACAATTATAAACACCTCCTGATTATCAAATATAAGGCAGTCATGATTTCAGAGACATTAAAATAAAAACAAATTAGTATATAATAATCAATGAAATATTACACAATCCCCTTCCCACTTAGATCTTCTTCACTTTAGTTAATCTACAAATCTATTCTGGATCAGAATGAAAACCCGATTATATGACTAGGAATAAATTAAGACTGGAAAAGCAAAATCAATAATCTACTTTAAAAGAATAATATAACTAGAAAGAAATTGTAAAGTGTTATAGAAAGAACAAGGATTTTGTAATTAAGCATACTTGGGTTTTAACCTTAGCCCTGTGTTGTACATGTAAACATGGGAAATTTATTTAATCTTTTAATCTTCAATCATCTAATCTATAAAATGGGGGTAATACCTGTGGGTCACCAAGGTTCTTGTAAGAGCTAAACAATGTCAGGTATGAGTAACATCAGAATTTCTAATATAAGGACCTGTTTACTAATGAATCCTTTATAGAATAAATGGAAATATGCAGCCTACCAGGTGGGTTATCAGTATTAATATTGAAGGCATAAGGTTGTCTCTGATCCCATGAGAAACCAATTGCTCTTTCTTTGCTGATGTCACCACATGAATAAGCCAAGGTATGGGACAATGAAGAAAAAAAGCATTGAGCTAAATAATGAATAAATTTAATGTTGTTGAATGTGTAGATCAACTTGTAAAAATTCACTGATTATACTATAAATGAAAGCAAAAGTGGAGTGTAAAATAGAATAATTGATTAAATGAGCTCAGTTTCGTAGATAATTCTCAGTGTAACATTCAAGGGAAAAATACTGGTGGTTAAAAATTTTAATATATTGGTTTTCTAAGTAATAAACTGTTGTAAAATGAGTTTTGTTTGTTTGCTTGCTTTAATTTGTTCATCATGTCTCTTATAGTTATAACGATCTTTAGATTTAGATTTTGTTTCTCCCTGAGGATATAATAAATTAAACTTTCTTATACTGTGGCTGATTACATTTGCCTACATTAAACTCATTCTGATCTCTGTTGTGCTCAGTTGTAGCTTAGAAATGATCTAGTGGACTTTTTTCCTCCCCTTTTCTTTCAGTATTATATGCTTTCATATTAACTTGTAGCCAATATAAAGAATAAGAAAGTTCAGAGAAATCAGACCACCAAAATCTGGGGTGTCAAAAAGAAATGTTAAGAAAAAGCAGTTTTCCTCTCACAGAAAATGCTTTTCCAAAATTAAGAGGGTCATTTATTAAAGAGCACAGCTTTAAAAAAACAAGAGCCCTACAATTTTAAGAAACACCTTATTTTCAATTAAGTATGATTGAAGCATAGTTCAAGTATTATATTTTATATCATTAAAATTATAACTAAAAACTTGAATATATATTTAAGCTTCTGATACTCTTAGACAAAAGCCCACATTTCCATACTAGAAATCATCATAATAATTTTGTTTATATGAAGCTACCTCAGGTTCCTGTTTACATCAATTAATTAATTAAAACCAAATAAATCTTAACCAAATAAAGTAGATTTCTTGAACTGTAGTCAGTATGATCCAAGGAGCAATTCCAAACAGCCACAGCCATGACCTTAGCAATATGCTGACTAAATATCAAAATAACTAGAATCAGGCAAAAATCACCTACAAATTTTATTGCTTAGGATAATCATTAAATCTTTGACACACATAAATAAAACTGATTTAAAATCTTGATGAACTCTAAATTGTGGATGGAATATGACATGTTGATCTAATCTTTTGAACAAAACATTATAAAACCATGGAGAAAATGACTCTGTTCCAGGCCTTATTCAGACAATTTGAATGTATGTGAGCTCCACATCCCCAGGTGTGTAAGGAAATAAGATCAGTTACAAGAGACCTCTTGAAACAGGAGGTAACTTGCTTTTCTAAGACGGAATTCTTCAGAACTTTGAGGAAGTTTATTTATAAAGGAAAAATTCCTCATGATTGGGAATCATCAGACAAAGAAATTCCCTGCTCCTTTTCAGCCAGGTGGTAGCTGTGAGGCTTGGCTGGGAGCACCACTTGCACTGGACTCCGCTGGCCTTCACCAATGAGGTCATGGTATTTCTTGTAGCCATGTGGATGGGTGAACATGTGACCCAAGACTTTGGTCCTGTCAGGTGTTTTCTTCCATGGACTGAATAATGCCTAGTGTTTAGTGATATTAGTGAGGCCACATCATTCATGTCTTTCTTAAGACAAAGCAGACTCACAGCAGAAGGCAGACCCAAAGGGGTCAGAGAGAAGCAAGACTATGCTACTATTTTAGACAAATGGCTTAATAAATCTCCTTCAATATTTAAGCTAATGTATTTTCAGCCAAAAGTACCCCGATTAAAGCAGGGAATCACGAGCTCTAATCTTTGCTGCATTGAGGGATCAAGGTTTTGACACATGGGCATTTGGGGGACATTGCAGATCCAAACCATAATAATGCCTGTGCATTTGAAATTTGTTATAGTTTCAACTTCCCTTTTAGTACAATATATATAGTATATAATATGTATATATATATATATATATATATATATATATATATATATAGTATAATATAATTGGACTTAGTTACCAGTGAAAACCCACCTACAAATAGCATGTTTGTTTACGACTAAAAGATTTAGCCTCATTATCAATGTATGTTGCAACTCTATACATTGCAATTCCATAGCTCATGTTTCCTCCAAAGAGCTCAAACCAAAGTGATTTTCTCAGGTGTATTTCTGTGAAGGAGACAAGAGAGTTCATTATCATGAAAATAAACAAGCCACAAGATTTGAAATGATTTCCCCAAATTCCCACAATGAAATGACTCATGGAGGCTAAAATTAACTGTCTCTTTCTTGCTTTTTAGCTCAGTATTTAAGTAAATTAGCATGCCTAGTTAGCATTGTCTTGTAAAATCTTTAAAATGTACAGTTTGCATTCTTACTCATTGATTCAACAAATACTTATCTGGTACCTATCTTTCTAGGTACTATATTAGATGATGTAATAGAGTTTAATAGATTATAAACTGGCAAAATAGCCATCCATATGTTAGAAACACTAGCAATTGTGAAAGAATCATTAAGTGATTTAATTTTGTTATTAAAACAAATATTTCAACTTTATTTTCCCTAGAGAGGTAGGAAGGAAAAATGGAATTGTAAAAGACCTTGACTAATTCACTTTCAGGTTATATCCACACAAAAGAGACTTTATCTCACTGATTAGAAACAAGTTTTATCTTGAATGTGAAGGACTTATTCTGTTTAGATTGAAATATTTAATTTTATTCTATTATGTTGCTTTCATATTTTAAAGGGTTATAAATAAATTTCAAAGTTATTTGCTCATATTACACCATTCTTACTTTTTGTTATTTACAATATATATATTTTTAATTACCATAATCAGTCAAGATATGATTCATTCTACATTTATTTCTTACAACAAACTTATATTAGCAAAAAACAACCTCAGAATGAATGTTTGTAGACTCTGGGGGCTCTTGTTTTGCATTAGTTTGAAATGCAAACTTTGTAGCATATAAATAAAGAAGTAATGGGTAAATACTTATCATTGTTTCTTTTTATGCTGAATTATTTTTAAAAATCAAACTCAGTGACTATGTCAGAAATGTTCATCAGGCTGTCAGCACCTAACCCAGCTCTCTGTTCTGTCTGTGGATGCCAGCATCACTTCCTCACCTTGACTGTCCCTGTTCCCAGTGGCTAGAAGCGTGGAAATTGCATTTCTCAAAATCCCTCACCAGCTGGATTTCAGACTATGTTTTGAAAATGAGAGGCATTTGTAAAATGGAAAAAAGAAAGCATAATCCTATGCCAGTGGTGAGTAGAAAGGTAGTCTTCAGCACATTTGAGGTTTTGCAGTGACCTCCAAGTGTTTCCTGGTAAATTGCCTTTGGTTCTCATGATGGTAGTGATCACTGCCAATACTTTTCTGTAGCTTTGAAAATTCCCAGCCCCTCTGTAATTTAGTGACGAACCTGAGATTTAACAGAAACATTCCATGACCCTTGCTTCAACAGGCATTCTGGAAATTAGGAAAGTATAGAATACCTTCCACTGAAACTTCTCCTGTCTGAAATACCTTAAATAACTGTTATTTTTCCAGGTGGGACCCTCTGAAAAAGTAAGTTGGCACTAAATGGGGATCTAAGGAACAGACTTTGAAAATGAGGAAGACCTAAGCAGCTTATTTTCTTACTTAAGAATAAAGATTTTTTTTTTTTAAAAAAAAAAGCACATTGCATTTATAGCCTCACTTGTTATCGAATGGGAAAGTTAAGGCACTTATTGAGAAAAGTGGGGCATCTGGGATGGATCCTGACAGATTTGAACTTCTGAATTCCACGGAACTTCCTTGCAAGAAGAAGCTGGAGGGTCTGCACTTGGGGCATTTATGCTGTGTGGGGTTATGATTCTAGACAAGGTGCACTCATTACCTTGCTTTTTGCTTCCAGATCTTGTCCTAGGGTTAAGTCACAGGAGAATATGTGGGAAGTCAGAGTTTGCAGGGGCTGTGGGGGAACTACTTACACATAGAAAGAATTGAAAGGTTTTGCTAACTTATATTGACAGAAACCTGGGAAGCGATGCTAGAAATGGATTTTAAGGGTCTAAGACCAGGGAGACAAAAAGAAAAGATTAAATAAAACCACATTTATTAATATAATTGCACTTTGCAGATATTCTGGATTCAAGGTGTTTGATACCTGACATCATGGCTCACCAGGTTATTTTGTTAGTAGAGTGAAACTTAGATTCCATGGTAGACAAGACTAAATAAAACTGATGTACTGAAATTGCCATGGCATCATGTAAATGAAGAACTACAAAGAAAGACAGAAATCTAGTGCTGATGTATCAAGAAAGGGAGGTCTGCTCCCCATTCCCTCACTATATAACCAGAAAGACCCCAAGGAAATTTCTCCACCAAAGCACTAAGAAATACCCTGGTGAGGTCAAGAATGAATAGAGGAGGTAACTCCATTGGCATGGGCTTCCTAAATTCAGTGGGATAATGGGATCCTGGAGAGTGACAGAGGCCAAGTGATGACACTTAGGAAGAAGGCCAGGAACAAGATGGGCATGATTGCTAAGAGAACCGCAAGTAAAACAGTCATCAAAATGGTGTATGACTTACATACACCACAGAGATTACTGGTATTAGCAAATAGGTAATAGTGACCATTAGGCTGAAATAGAAGTGCTACCGATTTTCATACATTAAAATATTTTAGGTATCATTATAATTTTTTTTTGCCACAATAGAGAATCATGGCTTCTCATCCCATTGCCAGATCAAGAGCACCTAGGATGAAGACCATGCCAGTTTCCTTGGAAGAAAAGGAAACTTTTGAGGAAGTGCCCATATCCTTGCTGAAATAATAAACTCTATGCCTTCTTAGAGGTTTCTCAAAGGGACTATAATCAATGATCAATGTGAGTGTGCATTTTACAAAAGGAGGTCATTTCCTCATTTTTTTTAATGCATAGTGAGCAAATCTAGACAGCCAATGCCAAAATACCATACTGGTCCTTTGACCCATGAGCTATTAGGAAGGGATGATTCTTAGCCCTCAGAACTGCTTCCCCCTCCTAACTAGTAAATTAAATTGGGGATGGCACAGACTCATGCCTCTGAAAAAAAACTAGAAATATGCAGATATAAGATTCCTATCATGTCTGCATTTAACTAATCTATTTGACCAAGGTTGGAAATAGATGGCCTTGGAGAAAGACAGCAAATTATTGTAAACACAATCAGGAAGAACCCAATTGCAGCTGCTTTCCCAGATGTGTTTTCTCTCTCTCTCTCTCTCTCTCTCTCTCTCTCTCTCTCTCTCTCTCTCTCTCTCTCTCTCTTTCCCTTCTAAATAAATTGATATTACTACTGAGATATGTTATATAGCTATTGATCAGGAAAAATGGTTTTTTTTTTTTTTTGGTTTCTGTATGGTATTATTTTTAAAATGCATGAAGACATTTGATTCTGCCTTGCAGGGACAGCAGTATGTTTTTACCTCCCTTTCACCTCAGGACAATGTCAGCTGTCTATTCTACCATGATCTAATTGACCAGGATTCAGCCACCACATAGGTCATTTTGCTGATTCAATACATTGACAACTGTGGGAAATTCCATTTTCCATCAAGATGCAAGCTGGTCTGTGTAGGCTTCTCTTAACCTCTGATGAATCCTATCCAAGGCACTTGACTCTTGTTTGAGAAAATACTGAAATGGGACTTTTAGTTATAAAATTATAGGGTCTTGGGTATTAAAATGAGATAAAAGAAGCTAAATTATTCTGTTCTTTTTAAAATCAACCTTCCATTTTTCTCTTCATAGCTTAATGGAGAAAAGTTCTAGGGAGGCTCTTGTACTTAGGGAAACCTTACCTCAGAGAAAGACCTCTTGAGACAGTAAGGTCATGAGTTAAGGACAAAGCAGGAGGCTGGGCTCCTCCAAAAGATAGCTTCCATAAAGGGAATCTCTGTGGCTTAGAAGTCCTGACATTTGATACTGATGAGTAGAAGTAAGTTGTTTACTGCTTCTTGCTAGAAACTTCAACCACTAACTTCCTATAGATAAAAAAAAAATTCATACTTTGTAGAAATCACAACAGTAAACTTACTATTTTTATTCAGTGCTGTATTCACGGACTAAAACATCACCTAGCACATCGTCAATGTGCAGTAGGGAAAAAAATAGGTAAAAGGAACAGATTATGGTGCTTTTGAAAATGTATACAGATGTTCTGTTTGTACTTGGGATGAAGTGTGAGGAGGAAAGAATGTTAGGTGCACATCAACACATCTGCAAGTGGGGGAAAAAGTGTAATAATACTACATATATAGGTGCATACACTCTGTACCCATGGCAGGATTCTTATACTTATGAGAAAGCCACTGGTCCTCTTTCAGTTATCTGGGATGGAGGTTCACACAGCCAAGGGATGGCTAACTTCAAGAGGTTGAGTATGTGGGGACATTAGGGAGAGCTTTGTTTCACCTAAATCTCGTAAATGTGTGCTCAGCTTGGTGAGAGTTATAAATTACTGGCGTAGATCTTATTAGTATAGAGTAAATGCAAAAATCAAAGATGCACAGTCAAATTTTGGGCCAAGCCAGTGCTAAATTGAAGAGATGTGCCCTACAATATGCCTAAGTATAAATGCCATCTGATGGGCTCTTACTTTTAGCGCCGGACCCTTGAAAGGAGAGGATCCCACCCCACTGAATATTATTATTTTTCATGGGTACATGAGGCTCCCGGGCAAGTTGTGTATGGGACACTAAGTCTGCTCTTGTAGGTACCAGATGGAGAAACAGGAACGTGGGAGCAGTGTTCCCAAGCACACAGATGGTTTGCCTTCTCAAAGCTGTCAGAAGGGAGGTCCACTCAGATGCAGTTCCTATTTTCTCTGTTCTCCATAGACTCCAGAGGATGCACAACAGAATGGTGCTCGTGGAGCTACAGAAACCTCTTACTTCCAGGTACATTAGAAAGCAAAAGATTTTAAGGAAGAATCCTCACAAAATGTGGCTCAGATTTTTTATTTCTGATTTCTTTATGATTGGAACCAAATTACATGTTATTTGGCAAGAGTGTCACAGAAGTGATTCTGTGACTTTCTCTTTGAATCCATTACTGATGATATTAACATTGATCACTAAAGGTGGTACCTTCTGGGTTTCTCTTCTGTAATGTTGCCTTTTCCCTTTGTAATTATTTAGCATTTTATAGGAAGATGATTTGAGACTATTACATATATCCCTATGCCGCATCCAACTTTCCATTTATTTATTTAATAGTATCTATATAGGTCTATGGTTTATTTTTTGGAGTGTAATGTCACTTATTAATATAATTTTAAAATTTTATTTTTCTTATTATATTTTGGTAATTTCACCTTATTAGAAGATTTGTAACATTATTAAAAAGAATTTTTAGAAAACATTCCCTAAATGTTAACATTTTACTACCTTTGCCTTTCTTCTCCTCCTCCTGTCTTTCTAGATAAATATAAATATAAGTATATAATAGAGAAAATTTTATCTCACCCATTTTTAAGTTGCAGACATGATATCTCCTATGACAAAATGCTTGTATTTCTTAAAAACAAGAAATTATGTAACTATAGTGTAATGATAGAAATCAGAAAATCAAATTTGGTTAAATTTTTTTTCTTAGACACAATACCTTTATTTTATTCATTTTTTTATATGTTGCTGAGGATTGAACCCAGTGTGTCATACATGCTAGGCAACTGCTCTATCACTGAGACACAACCTCAGCACTCAAATTTGGTTATATATTAATATCTAATCTATAAAACATAGTCATAGTTTGCCAATTATTTCAAGAATGTCCTTTATAACCAAAATAAAACCAAGATCATGGGTTTTCATGATCCATTCAAGGAGAGAGAGAGAGAGAGAGAGAGAGAGAGAGAGAGAGAGAGAGAGAGAGAGTGTATTCAATAGAGCTTGTAACAAAGGATGAAAATATCCTTTCTGAATATTTTCTTGCCAGGATTGCTAAACTTGTATTTAAATTCCAGTGCAATGTTTGTAATGAATAAGGCTGAGTACTAATTCTCACCGTAATGAAATTTAGGTGTGTAAATGGTAAACTTATTTACTTCTCTAGAACTCAGCTGAGTTTAGCCCCTGAGCCTCCATTTCTGCTGAGGGTAGTAAATTTTATGTGGAAACCAAAGTTCTCTCTTTCTCTTAAACTAGTGATGATTTAGTCATTTGGGGTGCAAACTTGGTCTCTTTTGAGTTAACTTCTCCAGCTATCAGAGTGTATTCCTTCTTCCTTCCTAATTTCTCTCCTGGGGCCACCCATGTCCTGGGTAAATATATAGTTGGGGTGGCAAGCAGTGAGTATGTACTATCTTAGACCATTCCACCTAGAATAATGATTTTCCAAATGAGGTCCTAGACTAGCAACATCAGTACTACTTGGGAAATTTTTAGAAATGCAATTTCTTGGACTTTACTGCAGACCCACTGAGTCAAAAATTTGGGGGCCAAGAATCTGTGTTTTCAAAACACCTCCATGTGATTCTGATGCCTTTATGATGGTCTGAAGCCATCAGCAACCTCCCACCTTGATTTCAGGTGAGAGTATGATCATTGCTAGTCCCTTGGTGTGTGGCTTCCACCTTATCACATCCACGGCTGAAATGTCCTCTTCTGCTCACTGGCCACCTATAGGTACACACATAAGTTATGTGGGTATAACTTATTCTGCCATCCTTCTCTTTATTTCTCCTTTCCTCTTCCCCACAAATAAAGAAGCTGTTTTGCTAAGTGTTTTGTCTCTTGTTTTTTGAGTAAAGAAAAAAAAATCCTGGCTAGGAATATAGACTTCTACATTTCCAAAATGACCACTGGTCTCTATACAAATGATTTATTTTTCTCTCTAATGATGTCCACTCTTATGTTGAAAATCTTAACTTTTATTAGTTCTTAACAAGTTTTAAAATCTGTTTAATATCTTTAAAAACTAGCATCAATTGGTTTACATCCTTTCCTTAATCATCCTTATTTCCTTTAAGACATCAGGTAAACAGAGCAAGAAAAAGCACAAGGATGTGTGGAAAAGCAAACACATTAATTAAAATTTCAGGATATTATCACATGACACCTGAATCTTAGAAATACTGTGGTAGTTTTCTAAATATTCCCTGATATTAATCACTTCATACTAAAATCCTTCTGCTACTAAACTAATTCTCATGAATACTCATTTTAACATATGATTTTCCCCTTCAGGTTATTTTTATAGGTTTCTTTTTAACTTACTTATAAACAATTTTGTATTCCAACATGCATATGTCTGGGCACATGTAAAATGTTTAAAAATGAATGAATGAATCCTGAGTCATCTCTGGCCTTAATACTTCACTTTATATTTAATAATATTTCCATTATTTAGCCTAATTAATACGAAAAGATAGTCACAGTAAAATATAGAACTTTTATGATATTACTCCATCTCTTTGGAATAAATTCCCAGTAGATCCCTACTTGTGTATTCTGCCTGACTCCAAGGTCTAGCATCAATTTTATATTTGGCAAAGAATACTTAAGCACCATTAGATCAAAGGTCTAGACCCAGAAATAAGCCATGTTATTATAATAGGTTTCCTGCTTTATTCCCAAGAATTACTCCTTACCATATTTCCCATGGTAACTTGCTTAGTTTTTATTAAATTTTTTATTTTTGCTGAAATTCAAAAAATGTATGAAGTATTCAAATATGTTGTTTTAATTTGTTGTTCTTTTTAAAATTTTCATTAGAAATATAAAAGTCTTTCCAATGTCATTCACACAATCAAATTTTCCCTATTTCTTGCAATATTGTTGCTATGATAATATCCAGAAGGTGTTCCATTTATCAGGATTTCATAGGGCTGCAAGATTGAGCTCTCTTTAATAATTTATTCCAATACCTTAGATTCAATTAAATAGTCATATCTAAATTTAGAATAACTAATCATAATTTATACACTTGTATAATGTCATATTTATCTAAGACTTTTTTTCATTAAATGTGATATATGAAGTTTGCAATGGCAGTTCCTATTTTACATTTCTAATCTGTATTTCATATTTCACTGCTAAGTGAAATTCTATAAATGAATGGGGTGAGAGAGCAGTAATAATTCTTTTAAAAATTCCTTCCAGAAGATATAGTCAGACTTTCTACAGTTTCGGGTGTTGTATTTGATGACAAAATCATTTCCAACTGTTGTCCCATTTTATTATAATGATGTGTCCTCCCTGTTCTGTGTCCCAACCTCTCAATGCACTTCTGTGGGGGGACTGTGGCAATACAGTGGTGCTTCATGGTTGTTTTGTGGTTCTCTGTGACTCCTTTTGAAACCCTCTTTTTCTCACTCACTGTCTGTCCTGGCAGCCTTTCAGGTTGGAGAAAGATCCACTTGTTCAAAATTACCCATATAGCCATGCGTTGAATTCGTATTAGAGAAAGGATCTCTGTTAAAATCGAAGGGCTCCATGATAGCCACACTCTGGCCTCCCAGAGAGCTGCATGGAAAACGAAAGACATAAATTAGCTAACACTCTCTTATAAACATAATTTATGAAATGTGTTTCTGTTCTGGTCATGCTAATTCTTATAAGGTTGTTTTAAAAAATCTGAAATAAAAATATTGTAGTACCTAAAATATAAACAACTCAAATTTCATGTCATAGAATAACGATTTTTGAATGTACATATTTTTAGAGTATTTGTATTCAGTGAATTTGGAAAAGAATCAAGCCCTTTTTAAAGTACGTAAAATACTACACCTATAGAGAAGCTAATGTAGGTCCATTTTTAACCTGCAATGATTTTTTACAGCCAAATAATGGGGCTTTGAATAACAGAACTACCATAATTAACTCAGTTGTCAATGAAGGCAATTTTTCCTGGGCATCCATTCATACTTTGAAATATTTCTAAATGGTCCAGATTTTGTCATTACTATAGCAATATAGAAAAGAATACATACCTACTCTTGAATTCCTTTGCTGATCCTTTATTTAGAAAACTACTAAATTTTTTTTCTGATATGCTTTAAGAACATAGCATCATATAACTGATATTGTGACAAAAACTTTTAAAGGAATTTATGCTTTTTATTTATGAAAACAAAAACCAAATGCATAAACCAAATGCACAATTATAAGTCTTGTATCTCATCAAAAACCATTTCACTGTTCAGCTTAAATTGCTGTCTGAAATAAAAGCAGCCTTCTCACCCCAAGGCCTTTATATTTATTTAGTATTATAGCTCCAAGAAAAAAAACATATTAAAGCTAAAGAATCTACTTAAATTTAAAAGAGGCAACCAACACATTCAGTAGACTTACTAGATCTAGAATAACTTATTTAATGATGTTAATTATAAATTGAAATATATAGGCTTATTTAAGAAGTCATAGATTAAAAGGATGATTTTTAAAAATTTATTTCTAATGTAAACAAATATACCTCCCCATTTTAAAAAGAGTTGGGTAATTATAACCCTTAGGCCACTGGCTTAAAAAAAGTTGAAGACCTGGAGAGAATCTGTAGTAGAGCTTTTGCCTAGTATGTACAAAGCTCTGGGTTCCGACTGTTATAGTTTGGATATAACTATATTTTGGTGTTCCCCAAAAGCATTTTTAGAGTGCAAATGATTATAGTTGTGACCTGATTAGTGAATTAATCCACTGATATGGATTAACTGGGTAGTAAGTATAGGCAAGTAGGGTGTAGCTGGAGGAGATGGGTCATTGGGGTGAGCAGAGCTCTCTATCTGCTTCCTGAGTTGTGTTCTTTCTCCATGACTTTCCACCATGATGTTCTGCCTCAACTTGGACCCAGGGTAATGAAGTTGGCCTTCTATAGACTGAGACATCTGAACCATGAGCCCCAAATAAACTTCCTCTCCTCTATGTTGTCCTTGTCAGGTTTTTGGGTCACAGCAATGAAAAAGCTGACTAAGGGCTAGTGTTGTGGGTCAGGGGTAGAGGACTCGCCTTGCATGTGTGAGGCCCTGGGTTCAATCCTCAGCATCACATGAAAATAAATAAATAGAAGCATTGTGTCAACTACAAGTAAAAGAAAAAATTTTAAAAGCTGATGAAAATGCATCCTCAGCACCATAAGAAAGAAGAGGAGTAAATGGAAATATTAAAGTGCAAAAGAATACTTTTAAAAAATGATAATATTTTATGTTAAAATTATTTAAATCTTCAAGATTGTCAATGCAAGCAATGACAGTAGTTCTGGCCAGGATAAAGCCTTCTTCATACTCTGCTGGCTAGAAAGAGCTTTATTTAGCCCCACATTGCTCAGGAGTAGAACTAGAGTGGATGAAGCAAGGTCAAGGGCAAGTCAGAGTGAGGCTGTGCAGACGCCACAGGGAGGGCTCCAGTTGCTGTTCCTTTTACTTACTGAAACAATCAGACACACAGTACCGGAGAGGGGCCTGGTGACCAATGACCAACATGCTCCTGGGTCAGAATCCTGGGGAGTGAAGAAACATTATTCCCAGGGAGGTCACCATAGGAGCTGGGAGAGCAGGAGAGCTTTCTAGAGGAGGAAGTGGAAGTGCCGCTAATGTGACAATCCCAGGAGCTTGTAATTGGGAAATTAGCAGGCAGTTCAGACTTCAAAAATAAATCTTGTAAGCCAACCAAAAGAGCAGCCCTGGGAAGTGGATGCAAGAACGTTTCATTTCCCCCCAAATGTTTAGCATCTTGTGAAAAGGTGTTGATCAAAGGTGTAGTATTATTTTTAATTCATAAAAGAGCACGTTACTTGGATTTGGTAAGTTCCAGAAAGAAGGTAAAGTCTGGCTAGAAGATCTGACCCTCCCCAACTTTTTTCTTTCCTAAGATTCATGTGCATAGTAGGTAAAACAATGGTGGGAATAATTAGGCTGCTGATAATTTTTCCCTCTTTTTGTTCTTAAAAGGCACATCAAATCTTTTTGATCATACAAGAGTTTAAAATTTATTATTATTTTCTAGCTAAATTCAAGGGTCATGGTTCCCCATTTCATCTATAAAGGGCATGCTTATCACCATGAGGCCTTCTTTACTGAAAAAGGAATTTTTTTTTTTTTTAAAAAAAGCCTGCACAGGGAGATTTACATTATTCCCTAAAGACTCCTGAGAGTTTTGCTATACTGATTTCTATATTTTATGAAGTATATGTCCTTTGGACAGCTTAGCTATGCAGCAGAATATTCTAGATGTCAGGGGGCAGACTCAGCATCCTTGGTGGTCAATTTTTACTAATTCACAAAATATTTATTTCTGAAAAGGGTTGACATCAACAGGAACAAATATGTGGATCCCACCCCCTTCCCTTTACCCACCTCCCCACATCACAAGAAGCCTAGAAAGTCCTAGAGGCTCAAAAAGTAGGATGCAGAACTCAATCACCCAGGGCTCAGGTATGAGTACCACTCCTTCCGTCTTTGCCAACCATTCTTCCTCCTGCTTCTCCTAAATTTCTACATGCATTCTCTGACTTGGATGATCTAGTTTTTGTATTTCCAGTTTATCCAGTATTGTTTTCAGGCTTACTCTGAGCTTGATAGTGCTCAAGGAATTTAGAGTCCCAAGGTAACCAAGAAACTGGCCTTGCTTTTGAAGAGTTTATAATAAACTGGGGCTAGTCTAAGCACTAACAGATTAGGGAGAACTACCCAAGGCAGGGTGGGACCATATCCATCACACCAGAACTTGCAGCTTCAACTAGGGCTTCATCATGGCTTACTAGAGGGCATCACCCTTTCACTAGTGCTGATGAAGGAAGGCAAATTTTCCATTTCAGGAAAAAACCATAGTATTTTATATTTTTATTTTATTTTATTTTATTTTATTTTATTTTAGGCGTGAGTTAATGTATGAATGAAGTCCTCCAGGCTTATAGTATCTCCAAAATTCATACATGAATCCTTATCTCCTAATATAACTATAGTTTAGGAGGCAATTAAGTGTTTCACTCTCCCACCTTGAGAAGACCATGTACACTACACAGCAAAAGGTGGCATCTACAGGCCAGGAAAGAGCCCTTACCAGAACCTGACCATGCTGCTGGCCAGATCTCAGACTTCCAACTCCCAGAATTATGAAAAGGAAAGTTTTTATTGTGTAAGTTCCCCAGTCTATGGTATTTGTTGTGGCAGCCCCAGCACACTAAGAAAGGAGCCCTGATGTGTTTGGGTTACTTAAAAAGTATACTTAGAGACTGCTGAGTTTGAGGCCTGTAGTGGATGAGATAGTACTGATACGTAAGGAAGTAAGAGAGGAGAGAGAAGGAAACAGGGAATAGAAACAGACCCCAACCCCAACAGGAGCTTTGGGTAAGGGGGAAGAAAAGGCCACTCTTAGGGTGCTTGGAAGCATTTCAGAAATTTCAGCATCCACAGAGGATCAAGCCTCCCTCTTTCCTCCATCATTCTGCCTACCACAAGGGAACTTCATTCCCCAGAGCTGGCTCCCCAGCCCCGGTGGAATTATGGTTCACTTCCACTTTAGCTCCAAAGCACAAAGAAATGGAAGAATTTGGAAACATTTCTCTTTGACCTTCTACCTGTGACAGCACTATTTTAACAGCTGTTGCAAAATGTGTGGAAAAAAAGTACGAAAGCTGAAAACTCAGAACAACTGGCAACATACCAATGCGATATCTCAAAAACTCTGTTGAAAAGAGGAATATAGAGATTGATCCTATGGTTTACATAACCAGATTAATCACTAAGGACTGCCAAGCAAGAATAAATGTGTAAAGGAAGCACAATTAATAAACAAGAGCTTCTTCTGTACCATTTTGATTAGTAAATAAATAATTATGGATATATCGTAATAATCAGGAGGTGACCACCAACAAAATTAAACACAAGATGTCTGTTTTGTAAAGCAATGAAAAGACGAAAGAAAACAAAATGACACTCAGAAGAGAGGCCAAATGGTAAGCAAGCAAGCAAACAAACAAACAAACAAAAACAGGTAAAAATGTTATCTAAGTCAGACCAATGATTAAGGAATGTAGATCCAGCTCCCCTATTAAATAGGTGAAATGTACCAGCTTGAATGAAACACAATCCTGATTTATTACTTTAAGAGAGAAATCTAAGTAATAATAATACCAGCAAATGTGGCAACTTATATAAATGGGACTAAAAAGGATGGTTAGATATTGATAAAAATCACAAATAATAAAAGAAATAAAGCCAATAATTTAAAATGCATAAAGTTATTGGAAACATAAGCTATGGCATTTAAAACACATAACCTTGCTATCAAATGTCTGTCTGCCAGTCTTTCCATACTGTTAAACATACAGTACTATAAAAAAATAGATACACATGTAGATGTTTAGACAGGTAACAAATATCTCTATATCAAGCTGACAAAAACATTTTTAAGGAATTTAAATAAGGTAAAACTATTGTATGTACATATATTTATGTATATACTTATATACATATGCATATGAAAGTTCATACCCTACCCACCTGTTGGGATATAATTATTCACAGGCCTCTTGGATTTCTGCACATCTTGCAAGTAAAAGCACTGCCTTTCTGTGTTCCAGATTATATGTGTATAGAAATCTAGCTTTGAGAAGAGAAATAATGTTTCCCTATAAGAGCTTGTCTGCTTATAGTTTTAGAAGATAGAGATGCTGTCTACATCCATAGTAAAGATCAGATATGCTTGCCGTTCAACTTAAGAAAGTAATAGCTCCCTCCAGAACAAAATGCAGGCAGGCTTACTGCCTTTTATAAAAGGTTCAGATTCCCTCAGCTCAGTATCCCTCTCCTGTAACATATCTATTCGGTGTGCTGGTGTCACCTGGTTCTTCTTCACCCATGGTGGGAAAACTGGTGTGTGGGGAACTGACACAAAACTGGTGATGCTGCAGCTACTACTATTACTGTGAGCAATAAAACCCTTTGACCCACTAATTGGGACATACAGTCTTCCATTCAGCCATGGAAGCTAACTTATAAAGGTCCAGCTTTCCCAGTTCTTGACTTCAGCAGTAATAATCTTTATGTAAGATACCACAAAATCACATATGAAAATTGATACCAAACCAAAGCAAAGTCAATAATCCAGAGCAACTGGAATCATGCACCCTATGAATTGTCAATAATTGAATGTAAAATACACACTTTTCTGTTACCAGAAACAAGATTTAAACACTTGAGAGTAAGCGCACAGCTTTTAAAATCACTGGCAGGCCAAGAAAGAGATAAAAAATCATATACAAAAAGCTCAAAGCAAGGGGCTGGGGTTGTGGCTCAGTGGTAGAACACTTTCCTAGCACATGTGAGGCACTGGGTTCGATCCTCAGCAACACATAAAAATAAATAAATAAAATAAAGGTATGGTGTCTAACCACTTACTAAAAAAGTATTTAAAAAGATCAAAGCATAGTACAAAAAAGTAAATTTATAAATATAAACATTTTCCACAATATGAATAATAAGGTATTGAATATTTTAAAATACCTTGAAGGGGGATTCTTAAATGCTTTCATTGCAAAGAAATGATAAATATATGAGGTATGGATATACTTAACCTAATTTGGTCACTGTACATGTGTTGAAATACCAGATTGTACTCTATAATTAATGTACAATTACTATGTGTCGACCCCAAAATAATGCAAATAGTAGACACCCACTGAGAAAAAAAATAAATACTTTTCTATGTGTTTTAAAGAATGGAAGCATTTTTTTAGGAAAAAATAAGAGTAATTTGAGATGAAAGGAATTAGCATGTAGGACATTTTTAGAAAGAAATATATCTTAATAGTTTAAGAATAGAAGCTGGGCATGATGGTGCATGCCTATAATCCCAGAGGTTCAGGAGGCTGAGGCAGGAGGATCTTGAGTTCAAAGACAGACTCAGCAAAGGCAAGATACCAAGCAACTCAATAAGACCCTGTCTCTAAATGAAATACAAAATAGGGATGGGGATGTGGCTCAGTGATTGAGTGCCCCTGAGTTTAATCCCTGGTAACAAAAAAGAATAAAAGCAAATGTCTAATAACAATATTAGACAACATGATATAAAATATAAGTGATAACCATGATATAAACATATTTTAGACATACATATCAAATTATGTCAAGTATATTAATTAAAGAAAAAATGCCAACACATCTCAAAATGAATCATATAATTACATCTTAGAAATAGCACTTTGTAAGAAAGCATACACAATGGAATATTACTCAGCAATAAAAGAGAATAAATCATGGCATTTGCAGGTAAATGGATGAAGTTAGAGAGGATAATGCTAAGTGAAGTTAGCCAATCCCAAAAAAAACAAATGCCAAATGTTTTCTCTGATATAAGGAGGCTGATTCATAGTGGGGTAGGGAGAGGGAGCATGGGAGGAATAGAGGAACTCTAGATAGGGCATAGGGGTAGGAGGGGAAGGGAGGGGGTATGGGGTTAGAAATGATGGTGGAATGTGATGATCATCATTATCCAAAGTACAGGTATGAAGACACGAATTGTTGTGGATATATTTGGTATACAACCAGAGATATGAAAAATTGTGCTCTATATGTGTAATAAGAATTGTAATGCATTTTGCTGTCATATAAATTTTTAAAAATTAATAGAAAATAAATAAATAAATACATAAATACATAAAACAAAAAAATCTTACATCTCTATTATAGGTTTTGGTCAATGTTTTAAGACATGATACCAACCTGAGAGAGAGAAATACAAGACATAAAAAACAGTGATTCATTTTTAAAAATGAGAAAGTTCATTCTATGGAAAATGTATAAATGATTTATTACAAATGAAAGCACAAAAACAATACCGTGCCCATATGTAGGTAATAGCAAATGTGGAAATAAAATCAAATAAAGAACTTTTACTCCTGGTAATGAAAACACGAAGTTTCAAGGGCCGATTTCAATATAAACATATTTAACATATGAATGAAATTCCAAATACATTTGAGAGATATAAAACAGCCATATGGGAAGATGATATTTTATAGATATCAGTTATTACCAAGTTAGTTTTCAGTTTAATGCCATTCAAATAAAAATCAAATATCACTTGGAGTAATTTAACAAAATAACATTTCCTAGAATAGTAATCAGGTGATAATAACAGAGTTTTTTAAAAGAGAGTAATAAAATGAAGATATGAGTCTTTTACTATAAAAAATGCATTACAAAGCTATAATTAAAACATATGCAAGTACTGCAAATACAGAACCTGCTCAACATACAGAGAAAGATACCCCCAAACATACATTTTTATGTATGACCATATCAGAAATTACTGGGTAAAGGGAGAATTATTCACTGACTGTCTTTTGGACACTATGCTTGTAATTAATGATGCTGTTGCAGAATTGACTTTCAATTTTCACTTCATATCTTTCATCACTGATAATCTACAACTCACATGCATTGTGTGCAAGAACAAAACCTGTTAAGCTGCTGAGTTAAGGGAGGTTTTTTTTAGTAAAGCATACTTAGCTTATCTGAATTGCTAGTCATGCTCCAATGTGACTTTTCTGGTAAGATTTAATGTGAACCTACAAGCAGTGATTTGAACTATTTTTATTTCAGACAAGCAGGAAGGGGCTTCAGTGTCTTATGACTCTAGGGTGCAAACTCATAGGTTGCCAGTAGGTGGCATCATCTTCATCACCCAGTGAAGGCAAAATGCATCTCTTGAGTCCTGGCAAATGCTTGGATTTAGGCCTACCATGAGTTGGATTCCAAAGATAGTAAAGTGAGAAAAGTGTTCCTATTCTCTGGTTGTTGACTGCAAGTGCTAAGAATTTTTTTTTTAATGTTGGCTTCCTGTTTTCTTGGTTGTACAATTTTGAGATGTTATGCATTGGTTTCCTCCCATTTAAAATTAATATTGAATGTCAATTGACACTGAACTTGACAATTGACACAGGATTATTGAAGCCATTATAAAATATTCTAAGTAATTTTAGCATAGTACTTTATAATTGTAGGATCTGTATAAAAAACTCTAACCCCTTGACAATAATTTCCCTTACAAAAAAAGCTGCCTATCTGGGCATGGTGACTCATGCCTATAATCTCAGCAACTTTAGAGGCTGAGGAAGGAGGATCACAAGTTTGAGGCCAGTCTCAGCAACTAAATGAGGTCTTAAGCAACTTAGTGAGACCTGTCTCAAAAAATAAAAAGGTTTGGTTTGGGAGTATGGTAGTTTGGTAAGGCACCTCTGGATTCAATCCCTAGTACAAAAAAAAAAAAAAAAAAAACAACTTCCTAAAATCCTTTAATTCTCCCTCAACAGTGCCCTAGGGACCATGGAAATCCACCAAAGGTAGGGCTTACTGTCTTTTAGTCTCTTTCTTCCATACACGTTCATATCAATGTCAAACATTTGTCAAGTTTCCAGTTTGGGCCTGTTATAGGAAACAAAAAGCAATATTGCCACAATCAAAATGAATAGTTACCGGTATGAATGTGCCTAAAATATACAGCTGTGAAACTGCTTATGAAAGTGAACTCTATCTTGTAGGTATATTCAGGATACAAATGTGCCCTTCTATTTAACAAAATTAGACACAGCCCTTGAGAAAAGTTTGTGAAGACCACTGCTTTGCACCAATTAATATCAACTGCAGCCCTCCAAAGGCAATGTAGCCAAGAAGGTTTCCCTTCTCAAATGCGTATTTTTCTTTTAACCTGATGTGTTTGTCTGAGGGCCTATTGGTGTTCTGTGGTGAAAGATGTCACAGAAACATTTGTTTTTTTGGACTAATTGGATGACTTCGGCTCCCAGAGCTGTCAGCTTAACAATTTTTACAAGTAGTAAGTTCAAATGAAATAAAATTTCTAAAATTAAAGATAAGTTCTACAGAATATAAAACTAGACTACAAATAGCTTTAAAGGTTTCAAGTGTTTGTTCAAACTATGAGCACCTCCTAATGGTTGGTTCAAAGAGCAGGGCTCCACCATACCAGCTTTCGTGCAGACATTTACACAAAGCATAGAAAAAGTCAGCAGGAACATAACTATCTCTTTGTTCTTTCTCCCCACCTACTCCTTCCCTATATTTTTTTCTTGCTTGTTTTTAAGATATTGAAAGCTGACTCAGAGTAAACAGAAATGTTTGAAAGATTATACCCGTCACAGGGAATTAAGACACCATATTAACTGGAGATTTTGGGTCAAAGGAGGACAAAGGTAGAATAATGCTTACTGATGAGTACTATAGTGAAAATCAGGCACTTATGAATTAAAACATAAACTAGGAAAATGCTAAGTAGGGATATAAAATATTTAGTTTTATGTTTGAAATTTTGCAGAAAGAATTAAGATTTCGATTTCTGGAAAAATATTTAATTACAATATTGGTTCTTTAAATATTTAGGAGGACCCTGGTTTTTTTTTTCACTGAGATAATGAAGATTATTAAACTCAGATTTTTAAAATATTAACTTTGAAAAAATATCAAAGGGCAAATATATACTACTTTTGTTAAGAAATGTGATTGGACTATATTGATTATAGGAGATGCTGTCAGAAATCTGAATGGCGGGACTTGGGATGCAGAGGAACCTCCGGAACAGCTGCAGTATGCAAGCCACTGAATGGACTTTGAAAATAAACAAATGAATACTCATGTTCCAGGGAGATATGTTAGTCAGCTTTTCATTGCTGTGACCAAAATACCTGAAAATAACAGCTTAATGGAAGAGAAGTTTAGTTTAGGATCACAGTTTTAGAGGTTCAGTCCATGGTTGGCCATCTATTGCTCATGAAGGTCATAAGCTCAGAAAGGAAATGATATAGGAAGAAAAAGATAAAGGGAGAGAGACAGATAGGAGCCAGGGACAAGAAACACTCCAAGTCACGCCCCCCCCAGGGACTTACCTCCTTCCTCACACCCTAGCTGCCTACAGTTACCACAGAGTAGTCCATTGACATTATTAATCCATCAAATGGATTAATCCACTGATTGGGTTGCGACTCTCATAATTTAATCATTTCAACATTCTTCCATGAACACATGAGCTTTTCAGAGGACATTAAAGATCCAAATTGTATCAGAGGGATGCCTTTAAAATTTAGCTAGGATCTTGGTTTAGCATTTCTACACTGTATGGATCAACCTGAAAGATTTCTTGTTCATTAGATCTGAGGAGGTTGCTTTTCTTCAGTGGAGGCGATGAGAATTCATCATTTCTTCAGCATTAGCTGCTGCCAAATACTTCAATTTAAAAAATCTCACTGAAGCCTTCTAGCACTTGTGTTCTTGCTCACTAGGGTGCTCCCTCCACCTCCCCTGCTGGTGGGCCTATGATTCCTTTGCCTATAAACCCTACAGTCTGCAATAGCTGCTCTGAAGTCGGTTTGTCCTCCCTATAGCTGAGAAAAAGAAAAAGATGTGTCATTAGTCTCTCATTTCCTTCTCATTCTCAGATGAATTATCTAATTCCAATACCATCTTTTACAAAATTACCTCTTAATAAGAAAAAGTATTTTCAATATAAATATATAGACTTTTTACTCTTTTTAGTTATTAGTAAGTGGCCAACCCATTCAATTTTACCATTAGGTAAAACTGGAAATTCTAAGAAGTGAAGACACTTCTTGGAACAGATTGTTTGGAAATCTACCCTCTAGTAAAACAATGACTAATTTCTACATATCTGTTAAGTTGGTCCTAATATCCTAGTCTGTTGAATGAATCCTAGTACTTCAACTCCAAATTTGAAATTATCGTGTGGATAAACTCTTTACAAATACCTGTAAGGTTCAGTAACGTTGTACTGCTGAATCAGATAATAAAATTCAACTTCATAAGACTTCAAATAAATAATAGAAGGTTTGTACTAAGTGAAAATGAAGAGAAATTAAATATTAAATCATGATTCTCAAGAGCAGGAGTGTTGGTGAGAAAAGAAGCAATAACCTTCCCTATCAAAGCATGTCAGAATATTTGGGGGTAAAGTGTACAGTAAAAGCACCTATTGATCAACATCTATTAATAGAGTACACCCTCCCCAGTGAAAGATATTATTTCTAGGATAAATTAACATGTAAAGTAGGATAAGAACAATAATAACAAAAAAACATCAAAGATAATTATATGAAATACTATAGTTACCAAGGTCTTTCCCATCTACTACAAGTGCCAGATTTATATTATTAATACTGTATATTTACATTTCTTGCTGCCTATTGGAAACGTGAATTTTGTCCATAAACAAGTATTTTATTCTGGATTTAGTTAATACAAGTTCTAGCCAAACATGGTAAGGAGAATATTCCCCCATGGATTGCTTCAACATGATATAAAATCTTGAAAATGGTCTAAATACTAATATTATGTAATGTTAAAAAAAAGCATTTAGAATCTTAAAAAGTTGAATCTTATAAGGGTTCAAATTACAATTTGGGACTAGGTAATTTGTACAGGTGACACAATTTCTCATAGAACATAAAATATGGAGGATCCTTAATCAACTTCTAGAGGGGCTGAATCCAGTGAGATTCCTAAGCTAAAACCCCATCAAACTTCCAGTACTTAGAGGGCCTCTGTTGAGTCTCATGTGCACATTTTTCTTGGGAAGGGGTGAATGATCAACTCAAATAGGGGAATCCAGAGAAATGAGGTAGGGCTTCTTCTTTCCTTTGTTAATGAATAAATCACAGATAATCTTGGCAGAGGTAAGCAAAGCCAGGCCAATCACAAACCGTGGTGTGGTTTCGGCTTGTCTCAGGTGAGAAAGTTCCTTAGACACTTTTGAGAGCAGGCACTAGTCCCAGGTGCAGATGGACATGAGGCACCTGGTGTAAGTCAAAGAGTACCAACCTTGGTTCTATGACAAGGTGAGAAGGCAATCATTAGAAGAGGTTCCAAGTAAAAAGACTCTTGAGAAGAAGAACCTATCTAGAGATAGGCTCTGAACTCATGATTCAAATAAATTGAGGCTGATTGAAATGGAAATGCTAAATGAAATCCAGCATACTAAACACAATCTCCTCCCCAAGAAAACTCTGAACATACAAGAGACAAGAACAAATACTGCAAGAAAAGCAAAAGAGGAAACTGAGATAAAGCAGTAAGCAGAAAAAAAATTCTGAACAATATACAGATGAGAGAATCTCTTACAATCATGAAACAAGAGCAAGAGTCTATAAGAGAAACCACTAGAAAGCCCCCAAAACTCTTGAAAATTAAAAAAAAAATGTATTAACAGAGTTTCAGAAAGTCTGGAAGATGAAACTAAAGAAATTTCCCTGAGAATTTACTTAAAAGAGAGAAAGAATGGCACTGCAGGGGGGGGGCAGTAATTGTGGAATGAGAAAGAGAACAAAATTAAGATTCAATAATACTTTGTCCGGCGCGGTAATTCCAGAGGCTCAGGAGGCTGAGGCAGGAGGACTGCAAGTTCAAAGGTAGTCTCAGCAATTTAGTAAAGCCCTAAGCAACTTAGCAGGACACTGTCTGTAAAACAAATATAAAAAGTGCTAGGAATGTGGCTCAGTGGTTAGGAGGCCCTGCATACAATCCCCAGTACAAAAAGAAAGAAATCTGAGAATACGACTGTGCTTTTGGGCAAGAATTCTTAATATAATGTGAAATATTTTTAATATAGTTGCTTCATCAAAACTGTCAGTATTAGATGTCTCTGGGAGAGTTTCACAGTCAATATTTTGACCTCTTAAGAATTGCTCTTTGGAAAGATGATGGAATAAAATATCAGAAAATGTTAAAAAAAATTTCTCAATAAAACTGAATGTTCTGCTCCAAAAAAGTCTGAGAATTCCAGAAAGTGACAGAAAAAAAAAAAAACAACAAGGAAACCAATTTATATCATCTTCAGTTGAAGGTTATACTATCCCATTATCATATTGATTGTGCTTATTTTGACTGAAGGAAAAAAAAGAGTACAAAATTTTAAAAAATCCTCTATATTTCCATCCTTACAAAAACAGCATATGAAAGGGATTTTTGAAGCTTTGGTATGTATTTAGTATTTGTTGGAGTAGTAATTTGAGAGCTGAGAACAGTAGCATACATCCCCAGCAAACATCTTCTGAGAACTTTCTTACTGTCAATGATTTGCCCTTATTGAGCAATGTGTAAATTCTGGGAAAGAACAGGTAGAACCACTTTGCATGAACTCTTACCTAGGAGTTGCCCCTGTCCTGTGGCTCATCTTATCTATTCTGGATGATAAAACACTGTTCCTAAGGTCTTGTCCAAATTCCACGTCCTGTTTTCCGGCTTGACTCATTCCAAAAAGCTGGGATTTTGAGCAATTATTAAGATCCTGACCTTACCTAAATCAAGTTGTTTGGCTGTAGTCCACATTGCACCTGCACCAGGAACCCCTCTGCTACTGTAGAGCACAAACCTCAAGTGCTTTTGTCCTTCTTGATCAGCAATTGTGACCATTTGTCCTGCCCTTTGCTCTCCTTTCCCTCACTGCACTGATGAGCTGCCTCTCAAAGACTTCTCCCCTCAAATTGAGACCTCTCATGTCCCAGGGAGCTTCTAAGAATTTCATATTTCATCTAACTTGTACACATTATTTTTGCAATTCAAATATATGTTTATTATTGGCTGTGATAACAATTTTAGAAATGAGAATATTCCCATCTCTTGCAAAGGTATCTTTGAAAAAATTTTCTCTAGGACGACTCAAAAATAATAGACCTCCTGGAAAGAAAATGTTTATCTTTGACAATCACTCAGCTGGTTTGAGTTACTATGTAAAGAATGGATCACAGTGACATACATTACAAATTCTATAACAAAGGGGAATAATGCTAATATTTTACATTTACTGTTTAAAAGGAAAGCTCAAGATCCTCTCTACTTTAGCTAGTACTGCAATATAAGGAAGAAGAAACACAATCTATGAATGATTGTGGTGGATTTATTTTCTTTAATATCTGTGAATGTTGTCTTTGCCGTGTGAAAGATAAATATGTTATTTTTAAAATCTGTGGATAAGAGGAGGGAAATGAGATTTAATAAGTGCTTGGTGGCTTGATTGTGCCACATCATTAAAATGTGACTTAATTTTAGATGCCAGACCATCATACCATGTCTTTATCTGGAACTTGTCTCTAAAGAACTAAATAAATTTTACTGACACATTCTTAGTCCTGCCAGCCTTCCCACAAGAAAAGTGCCATCATTTCTGTCTTAAAGATAAGAAAACATGGAATGATTATGTGGCATGCTTAAAACTATTCAACCAGTCATGGATCTGCAAAGAGAATACTGGTCTCCTGAGTCCACATCAATACTTCATCAACCAATCTCAGTGTGTGTGTGTGTGTGTGTGTGTGTGTGTGTGTGTGTATGTATATGTGTGTGTGTATGTACATATATATATGTGTGTGTGTGTGTGTGTCACAGATGGACACAATACCTTTATTTATTTTTATGTGGTGCTGAGGATCAAACCCAGTGCCTCACACGTCTTAGGCAAGTGCTCTACCACTGAGCTACAACTCCAGCCCTTCAACCTCAGTTTTCATTGAAGGATAGGGCACAGTCAGTATAAGTTCAGATACTAAATATGTTTTACTATCCTCTAAACACTGACAGTTGTACTTCAGAACTTTCTGGAAGGCAGATCTTTGCTTTTAAAAGGACACAAGGGCAAAAGTTTGGCACATTACCAGTGATTTATTTCCTCAAGTTCCTTGAGAACCAGGCCTTCTGACTTGAAAGTTATCCAAAATGCCTGTGTTATCCCATAAATACCCACTTTTCTTGTGCAGAAGGTATATTTCTTGGATATCATGCAAATTACGTTATCTCAAATATAGCTCATTTGGTAAGCAGGACTCCTGAGATTAAACTATGCAAACTAGACTCCGGGAGCACACAGGCAGGAGGGAGTTAAAGGACTTTTTGTTTTTGTCAAACCTGAGGATCAAATTTGGGTGTTAGGCACAGAAAGTTGTTCGAGAAACAACAAAAGTCAGGTTCACAAAAGACAGGTCCTAATAGTGCTAGTACTACTATGATTAATTGATGAGTAACTAAAAGTGAATGTTTTCCAATACATGTCAATAAACTGATCTTGAATATATTATTTCTTACAAATATTTTCACATGCCCAGACTTGTTTCTCTGCGTGTCCCAAAGCCACCAAATTTTCATCTTTTCTGTCTGTAGATCATTTACTCAGCATTACTTTTTACATTAGAGATTTTGAGTTGTTCTATAAAGTTTGAACAACCCAAACAAAATTTTTTATTAAAAGCATTTTTTAAAAAAATTGCACACAGAACTGGGGTAAGTAGGAAAAAAACACTCACTGAGATTCCTGGGTAACCCCTTTGAATTCTCTATGGAAATCAGCATATTTGATACATCAATTAAATGCTAAGGCTCAACTGGTTCCACTGTTTCCATGTCAAGCTTTTTTAAAATACTGGTGTTAGTTGGGCATAGTGGCACAAGGCCTGGGATACCACTTGCTCAGGAGGCTGAGGCAGGAGGATCACAAATTTGCTAGGACAATCTGGGACAGAACTTGCCTAGCATGCAAGAGACCCTGGGTTTAGTGGTCAATACAGAGGCAAAAAAAAAAAAGAAAAAAGAAAAAAAGAAAAAGAAAAGAAACAAACAAACAAACAAAAAAACAAAAACAAAACAAAACAACAACAACAACAAAAAACCTCAAGCACCAAAATTAGTATTATTCGAATTTTGGAAATAAGGAAAAATATCCATGGAAATATTAAGAAACTTACTGAAGGCCATAAAGCTAGGTCTATTTGAATCCAAAGCCCTGTTTATCATATACTTCTGCCTTCCAGAAAGG
Source organism: Marmota monax (assembly GCF_021218885.2). Classification (NCBI taxonomy): domain Eukaryota; kingdom Metazoa; phylum Chordata; class Mammalia; order Rodentia; family Sciuridae; genus Marmota; species Marmota monax. The sequence goes on along the minus strand of NW_026695197.1, from coordinate 164,130 downwards.
AATTCCCGTTTTTTTTTTCCTTTGTGGTCACGTTCCTTGTAATGAATATAGGGGCTGCTTTGAATTACCTCCCTCTGCTGACTTGCTCATCAGGCAAATTTATAACTTACTTAACCAAATGAACTTCAAGTTCCTTCCTTCCTTATTATCTTCCATGAAGACATGGAGTTTGATTTTCAAATGATGGGGAAAAAAGGAAACTCAGAACAAGTGTGAATTAAAAAAAAATAGCCAGGTGTTTCTTGTAGTATTGGAATGAATCACTGATGCTATGGTTGAGTATTAGATGAACCACTGGCTTGTATTTTGCAGCCAGCCTATATCAAAAAGATGGATCTTCAAATGCCAGAATCACACTAAATAAGGCGAGATGATCACACTAAGAAAGGCACATGAGAACTGAGACCAGTGGAAGGAAAAGCAGAGTTATGTCCCCAATTTCACACATACTTTGAACAAAATACTTGAGAAAATAGTGGATGATTCCTAACCTCTTTACGATTTCCTTCTTCTTAACCTCCCTCTTGTCCCATATAATTGAATTCTTTTTAACATGAAAGGGGCTTCTTGGAATAGAGAAAGAATCTAGGTAAGACTGGGAGTAAGAGATCTTAGCTTCTATTCTACATTCCCTACCTGCCAGCCTGTAGCCTTCTGTGTGTTTTTAAGCCTTGGGTGCCCCTATCTGCCAAGTGAGGGGGTTGCATGGACCATCTTTAAAGCTTTACTTAGAACATTCAGTGACTCTATGAAAGGGATGTTACCCAAGGAAGGTCAGCTTTAAGGTACACTAAAATTAACTGGAGAGGAAAAAAAAATAATTTCAGGGGACTTCCTAAGGAAGAATGAACAATCCTAGGTTTTCTTGGATATTGAACGAAAAGAAGGAAGTCTTCATCAAGCAATTAGGAAGAACACTCTGCTAGGTGTCAGAAAAAAAGGCAAATTTTGATCCTGACTTGGAGGTTTGTCTGCAGGGTGTGTGTAGAGGAAAGGAAGATACTGACTAGATTACTCCTGCTTGACCTTATTTTCCCCCAATGTGAAGAAGACCTCTTATACAAACACACAAGAGGCATTTGTACATTTAACATCTCCTGTCTGGAGCAAAAATTTATTAAGATTCTGTTTGGAAATGATGTTTTAAAGTGAATCCTGATGATGTCTATATACATATGAAGACTGGCCAGGTGTGCTGGAGCTACTCTTTTGGTTTGTCCACAATGCCTGATGTATATACACATCTGCAGACTTCTTATAGTAAATCAGTAGCAGCCTAGCGGTCAGAAGTTAAGGATTAGATTAAATTTGCAGATGAGTCCAGCAATATATATATATATATATATATATATATATATATATATATATATTTTTTTTTTTTTTTTCCTTGTCTTCCTGCACCCCACTCCCAAACCCAGCTGTTTTTTTTTTTCTCTGAGTCACTAACAAATCCCTGCATCAGTACAGTACTATAGGCTGATGGAAAACCAGTCTTCAGACAGGCAATACTTTGAGCAGGTACTAACCTGCTCATGGCCCTATCGAATGATGTTAACCATGGTGTTGCAGAGGTAAAGCTGTGTTAGATGCTACTGTCAACACTAGATCTACTTAATTTTTAGCATTAAATGGATGCACAAAATCTCCAACAACATGATTGTACATCAGACTATTCCTTCTTGCAATCAAAGGGTGATCAGCAAGATTTAGCTGACCAGGTGATCAGATTAAAAGCAGTCCTTATTCCAAAACAATTCATAACCATTGAAAAGTGACAGATATTCAAACTGGATTTTAAAAAAATGCTCCAACTGTTCACCTGAATGATCAAAAACTGTTAGAATCAGAGAAATAGTTCAAGACAGCTATTTCAAAGCAGATTTTGAACTCATAATTTAAGAGTTTAACTTATAGGGGACATGAAGTTTAAAGCTTCAAGCAAGTTCATTAACAAGCAATAGATTTACTCAAGCTAAAATCTGTTCTACTTTAGTCAGAATGGCAATAAACATCAGTGACTGCTGTTGGGAGAGTCAGGAGGTAAGTAAGCTCCCATGTCCAGGAACACAGCTTAACTCTTAGGCATGGAGATGGGATGAATAAATCCCACTTCAGAATACAACAAACACATCCCCATATTCTACTGTTTTGTTATGCATGATTCTCTGAAATTGGAATTTAAAAGTATCCTGTCACAAAGGTAACTTTTAGGACTATTAGCAGTGGTGTGACAATAATATCTAACAAAAAAAGATAAAAGAAAAAAAAAGAGATAACAAGTAATTCTGATTAGTATATCAGCAGAGCCCTTCATCTCATCTTTTGAATTTAATTAACATAACCTTTCTTATTTTTTTTGCTAAGAAAGAAAATCCAGAAAAAATTTTGAGTTTCATAAAATAAAGGCTTACAATATTATGTTTTAATTAAAGTTGAATAAGCCTCCCAATGAATATTAATTTTTTAAAAGCCTAACCAGCAATACTACATTATTAAAAGCTGCATCAGTTATGTCAAAGAAATTAGTACTTGATTTTTCAAGATTCATCACCATGTTCTTAAGTATCTTGAAACTCAAATTCAAATAACGTTAATGTAATGTTGCAGTAGCCCAAAGTCTAAGAGTAAGAACTAAAAGCAGATATGTTCATTTATTGCAACGAAGTTCACTGACCTCCCAAGTGTTGAAATGCTGAGATAAGGTGTATTTACCTGTGAAAACCTAAAAAAATGGGGAGGGTGTTCCTGAAAAAATTTATTATCTCACCAGAATCAACTGCTCTCCATCCCCACCCTCCATTCTGTAAAGGTTTGTTACACAACTTGTAAAGTCTCACTCTTTTGTGTTTTCTTTCAAGTTCATGTCTTAAAGGAAGGAAGCAAAAATCCTTTACTTGGTGTGAACTCCCTATCAGTCATTTTATCTTTCAGATAATCTCATTTTCACCGTGAGTTCTGGCTTTAGGTCTCTCTTAAATTGTTGCTGGGGGTGGTGCAGGGGGAGTCAAAGTCCTTAAAACTGTCCCCCAAATGCGAACAATACCACAAGTTGACAAAAATATAAAACCAGAGATTTCAAATAAAACAGCACGCACTCTCAAACTCCCAGAGGGGACAAAACGAAACAAAACAAGAACACAAAAACTTGGACTGTTCCAGTACATCCGCAAGGGTGGGGGGACTGGAGAGGTGCAAGCTCCTGCGAAGAGCCTTGGCCTCCGCTTTCCCAGGCCAGCAGGTTGCTCTTGGCAAACGCCTCAGACAACAATGGCCAGGATGGGCTTTGCTTGCGTCGCTAGTTAGCTGCGTCTGCCCCTGCCCGGAAAAAAATAACCTATCTCAAAAGAATGACAAAATAAAGAAGCATGCGTTAGGCTACCAAGGAAACATCCTTCCCTCCCCCCAATTCCAAACCTCCATCAGATTCCCCACCAGGGACCAAAGATGAACCCACCACCAATCAAGTTCCTGCGCAAGTTATTTTATTTCCTGCAGCCCCTCCACCTGCCCGGGCGGTGCTCGGTGCACCCCAGGCATCCCTCCGGCGACCCCCCGCGGGCTGCAGCAAAAGCGGGGCGCTTCGACAGGGTGGGGGCGGGCGGCTGCCGCGGATCCGGCCGGCTACCGCCGCAGCTTGGTGGCCTCCCATTGGCCAGGACGCGGGCGGGGAGACTCAACGGAGGAGGGAGGCGGGGGCGAGGGCGGCGGCGGCAGCGGCAGCAGCGGGAGGGGATAGGAGAGGGGAGCGGGCCGCGCAACCAGGCAGCGCGTGCGGCGAGCGCGGGAGAGCGGTGGAGGCGGCGGCTCGCCCAGATCGCGCTGGCGGAGGCCGAGCGGGGTGCGCTGGCAGCGGCGGGGGGCGGCGCGCGCGAGTGAGCGGCGTTGGGAGTGGATCGGCGGGCGGGTGCCGGCGCACAGGCAGCAGGGGCGGCCGCAGCGACAGCTGCGCGGGACGGAGCCGCGGCGGTAGCAGCCGTGCCGGCTTTCGGCGTCACCCCTACGCGGCCGAGGCCGGAGAACAGTCTCCAACTCGCCAGGGGACGGGGAAGGGGAGCCAAAAAGCGGCCCTCGGTCTCCACGCAGAGGCAAGGGCAGCGGGATTGCTGCCCTTTGTGGGCAAAGAGCGCACGGCCCAGAGCGCCCTCCCCACGGCGCTCTCCCCCGCATCTTCGTCGCACTGAGCGGCCCTGGAGAGGAGACCCAGAGGAAGCAAAACCAGGAGCCCGAAACCTCGCGTTGAGGAGCTCCTGGGGAGCGCCATCCGCTCCACTTCCACCTCCGCATCCAACACTGGCCAAGGTCCCCGCCGCTGCATCCCTAGCGGCTTCCGCTGCGCGCCGGGCCGAAGCAGAGCCGCCTGCGCTGCCACCGCGGCCGCCTACACACACACACACACACACACACGCACACACTCATACACACTCACACGCACCCCCGCCCGCCCTTCTCCCCGCCCCCTCCCCAGCTCCTTGATCTCTCGGTCTGTTTTATTACTCCTGGTGCGAGTCCCGCGGACTCCGCGGCCCGCTATTTGTCATCAGCTCGCTCTCCATTGGCGGGGAGAGGAGAGCAGCGGAGAAGGGGGTGGGGTGGGGAGGGGAAGGGAAGGGGGTGGAAACTGCCTGGAGCCGTCTCTCCGCGCCGCTGTTGGTGCTGCCGCTGCCTCCGCCGCCGCCTCCGGCTCCTCGCTCGGCCCCTCTCCGCCTCCATGTGCCGGATAGCGGGAGCGCCGCGGACCCTGCTGCCGCTGCTGGCGGCCCTGCTTCAGGTACACGGCGGTCCCCGCGGGTCGGGCTGCGGGCGGGGTGGGGAGGGCGGCGCCGGGTCCCTTTGTTCCCCGCGCCGCTGCGGGGCCGGGCTGCGCACCCGGGAAGGGAGGTGCCGCACCGCGTTGCCGGGAACTGCGCAGGCACGAGGCTCTGGCCGGGTGCAGGGGCAGAGCTGCCGGGGCCAGCTGTTCTTACGCGCCTCCTCAGGAAGGGCTGGAGGGGTCGATCACGGGCCCCCTTTGCTTCTCCTTCGGGGCCCGGTGAGCTCGTGCGGGATGTCCCCAGGCAGCCCAAGCGAGAGGCAGGATAACTCCCAGGTTTTGCAGTCTTCTGTGCTTCTCGCCCCTCGCATTGCACTTTGCTCCAAATCTTTCCTCTTAAGGGACGGGTTGCGAGTTTGCAATAGAAATTCTCACTCTGGTGTCTTAGTTACGGGACTTGCTTCCACCCCACCCCACCCTGGCACCCGTGCGCAGCCTGGTGCCCAAGGGCTCTGTTGTCCTATTGTCTTTACCCCAACCTAGAGTTGCCTCTTATTCTTTTTCTTCTTTTGCCCTCACAATTCAATGTGTTGGTCCACCTGGAAAGAAAGTCTCGCCCCCTACCCCCACGGAGTGTTTGCGGGCCGGTGCCTCAGCTCCCACACTCCGGACCCGCACACGGGTAGCGGGCGGAGCGGGGAGAAGTTCCGTTACGCGGGTACTATTTATCTGGCTCTGTCCGGTTGCCTCTGCCTGGATAGTGTCCCCGGGGCGCAGAGCTTGGAGCTTTCCTCACTTTTCTTACTCTTGAGAGCGCCGGCGAGCATTTTCATTGACTCTGTATTAGGAGGCTTCAACGCGGCAGGAAACACCTGCTCCAGGCAGGTCTCAGGTTCCCTTGACGCTCCGCGCCGCTGGCCCCCAGCCCGGCCCTCTGCCCAACTTTCTTGAGGTGTCCGGCCGGATCGTGCCCCCCAGCCCGTTCCAACCGCCAGCCGGATCCCTGGAGGACATTCTTGCTTAGTCCTGGCCGCGACCATCGTGCATAGCAGGGGCTACGTTGGGGTCTCTTGTTTGCCCTCCTCTACAGTGGAGCCCAGAGGAGGCTGAAAGAAAGGGGTGTGTCCATCCTCGCCGCGGGCAGGGAATCTGTCCTGGAGACCAGTGCGCAGCAGCCATCTGGGGGTGGGGTGGCCTAGCGGGTGGCGGCCCAGACAAGTGCGGGCGCGGCTCGGAAGTGCCACTGCTCGGGGAGTGGGAGTGGAAGGTGGGGACAGATGGTGAGGATCGCCCCCTTCCATGGTCTTCTTGGGTCAGGGGCTGGCGCGTCCCTGCCGCCAGGAGCTGCGGGCGTCGTGTTGGGACTGGGCCGGCGCCCGCGGTCTCTGGAGCTTTCTCCCGCCGCCCCCTAGAGGGGTGTGGGCCGCGGCAGCGCTGAGCCCTGTCCATGGTGCGCCATGGTGCGGCTCGCCAGGCCCTGCCCCACTCCGCTCTTTGCTCTTGAAGTCTTGCACTCTCACTTTGCAGCTGGGCTTTCCCTAGCTCCCGCTCCTAGGCCGCAGGGTCCGGATCATTCATTTCCCCAGTCTTGGGTTTCTCCTTTTGTTCTTTCCTCTCCTGCTGGTCTTTCTCTCCTGCTTCCCCCACTCGAAGGTCTCCATTCCCCCTACCCCCCACTCTCCCTGACTGTGAGATTTTAGAACTATTAGACTAGACATTTTTGGCCTCTGCAGTTTTGGGGAGTGGATGGAATTTTTTTTTCTAACTTGGAGGAGGAGACCTGCCAGTCACTTGATAACAAAAGTACCTCCTGTTATAAAACCGCCCTTTATTCTTCCAGCGCACACTCCTCATTCTTTCACCTACTGTCACTTCATTTATTGTTTCTTCTTTAAAAAATGGGGGTTTTGAAAGAGGTTAAGCTGCAGGAGAAGAAAGAAAGAAGTGCTACTTCAGAATGTTTTAAGTTAAAGGGAAGGCAAGACAAAGTTAAGAATTCTATGTAGATCATATTTGTCTTTTAACAAAGGAGATGTCATAAATCAAGAAACGATTTTTCATACCTCGAGTGGTCTTACTTATTTACAAACGACAGACCTTGAGTGTGAATCCAGCAGTACATAGTTATTTTCCCAAAAGTTTCATCAAAAGTGTAGGTTCTAATTGAATACTGTGCGGTGAAGTTAGGGTAGTAGTAGGTATTTGTTGGTCGTTAATACCCTGGAAAGTAAAAATGTAAAACAATCTCAATTCCTCTTTTATGTATCTGCCTTGAAGTCAGGAGTGAATTTTGGACATAATTTTTTAAGTATTTTAAAAATATTATATGTAAACATTAGAAAACAGTATATTCCCATGTATATTCTTTCTTGGTTTCTTCTGTACTGCTGTTGACTTTTATAAACCTTCACAAGGGAGGACATTGTAACTTGGTCATCAAGTCTCTTGTCAGTCTTCTATCATGAGTGCAGGGTGAGCAGTAACATTGAATGGCTTGAAAGGTCATTAAGAATGGAGGCAAGAGAGTTTATGTAAGGTGAGTTTGGGGGTTAAGTGCACCATGTGGTTTGTACAACTCAGATTAGAAATGACTTTAAGTGAACAGTCTGCTTTATAACCGAGCACTATGCAGATCTATCTGCAAGGTGAACGTGGCTCCTCTGCAGTCATCTGCTATTAAAGTCTACCTTTCTTCAGTCCAGACTAAGCAGCCAAATATTTTAGAAAAGAGAATGGGCAGGTTATTAGTGTAGATAAAAAACAACCTTTTTTTTTCCTCAGACAAGTTAAACATACTTGAATGTTCAGAGACCTCTGTGCTTTTAATTCTAACGGAAGTGTCCATGATCCTTGATTCACTTTGAGAGATTCTTTATTAGTTTATTGTTAATCTAGATTTACATAATTCTAGTCAGTTTTACATTTGATATTCAGCTTCAAGATTTCCTATGTTCTTCCTAATTTTAACTTAAGATGTTACCATTGTCCTTTACATTAAAAATTTTTTTGAATGTTAAACTTAACTGGTTACATGATAAAACTTTATCTGACAAAGTTATGCTTAGCTTTCTTTTTAAGTTATACAAGTGACTTTCAAATACTTACATAGGCTTATCGTTAGAGAAAAAATCAGTTTTATTTCTACTACCAACCCAGTAATTACTATATTAGAAACTTGTTTTGTTTTTCTAGTTCACATCTTAATTGCTTAGCCCATTGTTCTAATCTAAACACACTTGAATGGGATGTGAGACAACTAGGACAATACAATGTTCATAGAAATTTTAGATTCTTAGTCTTATATAAACCTTGGTTTTGATTCTTTTGAGTACCATAAAAAAGAAGATGCATAAATCATACCTATTTTTCACCTGTTATGTGCAGACTATAAAGTGATTGCTATATTAACACAGGGAACACATTAAAAAGAAAGAAGCTTTATTTTAGGATGTGAAAATATGGAATTCAGTAATCATTTGAAGTATAAAACATTTATTCATTCTCAGTGTTTGTTTGTTTTTCCATCTGTCTTTTAACTTAAGAAGAATTAACTTAGTTTGTAGTCATAGTTTATTTTACTTATAGAACGTAGTTGTGTATATCTTGATGCTTTCATATCTTGGTGCATGTCTTTATTCCTAATAGGTGGTCCAGTACAAATTCACTAGATGTGATTTGAAAAATAATAATTAGCATACCCTAAAATGCATTATGGGCAGATGTTTAGTAGATGAATATATACACACACACATTCTCCAAAAACAAGTTCAGAATATATAGAGTATACCTTTTCATTTTTGTACCTGCATGGAAGTCTGCCCTGACCTTCTTCCAGAAACTCAAAATGAGACTTTATAAGAGGAAATTCTTTTTTAAATTTTCAATTTTTGCATATAGATAAGTCTTCCTGGAAAATTATTTTGGTGACAGTATACTGCACCAAACTATTTTTAATTTTCTTTTTCATTAAAAATTTTCAATTCTTAAATCTGTTGTGCCTCATTAAGCTTTTAGGGTTATTAATCGGAAAATGTCAAGATTTAAAGCAACAGTTAATCTTGCTGTAAAATGTTGCTGCTTCTTTTTTCTTTTTAAATCCTAAGTGACTCAGATCTCCATCCTGTTTTCAAGGGGATATTTTCAAGTTAGAAGAGTGGATTTTTTTTTTCAGGGAAAATCAGAGCTGTTATTTGAGAAGTGTAGTGTTTGTGTATACATGCTACCATTTTTGCCCAAGTTAACATTATTCAAATTTGTTCTTTTGGCTCAAATACAAAAAGTAATCAAGTTTAAGCACTTCTTAGACTTGGCAGTGAATTTTATCAATCATTTAAAAGTATGATGAATTGGAAATTTGGATTTTGTTATTTGAATAAGTATTTTATATCTGTCATCAGTCCACCTTTTAGAAATCAAATATACAAATATATTCAGGTTGGGTAAAAACCTACAAAGTAAAACATAATTTGTAGCAACAAGTCATTATTTATGTCCCATGTATCTGTGTTTTTCCTAATAAAATTTTATTTTTAATATTTTTGAGAAATTATATCTACTTAAGCAACTACTAATTTTATGTTTAGTGAGATATCAGGAAACGTTTTAATTAAACAACAGTGTTTATGCTGGAAAAGAGGCATATGCCAATTAATATTTTATTAAGAGCCATATCTTCTATATATGTAAAGTGATAGAGTAGGCAAAATAAAGCAAATTCAGAAGATAAATGGGACCTTTTGAAAGATGGATTTAAAGATCATGACTTATGTTAAAGTTTGTTTTTCAAAAGAATTTAGTTTACACATAAGTAGTCTTGCTCAGTGTATTATTTTTTGTTACTCTTAAGTACTCATTCTACTTCCTTATGTGTGGTCCACTTCAGAATACACAGGCACCATGAGAATAGGTGAAATGACAGCATTCAGAGCCCTTGGTTTGCATGTGTATGTAGGTATGTCCCCCCCCCCCCCTTTCTCTCTCTCTCTCTATATACACACACATGAATGACACATATATTGAGGGATGGTATCTACAAATGTGTCTCCTGCAACATCCAGTACAGTTTGGCATGTGTCAATACTTGATTGATTATTTTGTGTGTGTAATGACAAATAGTTTGGGCATCATGAATATAACTAGTGCAAATGAGCTGCTCTTATAGTATCAAGGGCAGGAGCTAGTGTTAAGGGTAGGAATCCTGGATTTCAAATCTGGTGCAGATGTGATCTCTTCTCTTAAAGTCCTGTGACCTCATTTTCTTCAACAGTAAAATCTTGGTCCTGGTAAGATTAGTTGGTCCTTAATGGATTTTCCAGTTATGTGATTTTGGTGTTGTTTGAAAATATCTCAAATATCTCTTCAAAGATTTTGGAATGACTAATTTGCACCCACAATATGTGAATTTTCAGAAACTTGGAGGAATAGAAAGTGATTTTTTTGAAGGCTTGGTAATATTTAACAATGGTTTATCATGCACAATGGGTTAAAAATCATCTGTATTTTTTTTAAATTAAAATTTTCTTTATTAACTGGGCTGCTTTTATCAGTAAAAGTTAAACTATTTTGGGTAAGGGAGGTAGATTTAAAGAAAGTAGTGTTACTGAGAATAAAAATTACACATTTTATTGCTTTTAGGCTCTATGTTTGGGAGAATATAGCCTCCATAGAGCCTAATGAATTGAGTGATATGGCTCAGCAATAAAACTATCACCCTTTGTCCTAGTCCTTCTCTAGTTACTTTTCTATAGGTATTCCTATAGGAAATATTTATTGAGGCATTATTTCTGATCACAAGATTGGATTAGTTGATTTCTGAATGTCTATCAGTTAGAAATGATTTGATAAAATATGGTGTAATGTCCATCCAGATTTGAGAACTCCTACTGAATGGCACATTTAGACTTCCTACTTTGCCTTCAAAAAGTTGTTCATTAAATCATCCCATGTTTGGAGAATAGCTGTGTACCTAGAAAAACAACACAGGAGGCCAGCCAAAATAATCAGTGAGGTTTCAGGCTTGTGAATGCCAACGAACTGGATGTAACTGAAGAATAGAAAATTGAAGAAGAATATAAGTAAGCTCATGATGACCTAAACTATCATTAGAACCCTCTGAAGTTAAATTAGAAGAACCTATAGGTGGCTGAACTCTAAGTAGGTCCAAAGGAAGATAGGCTACATAATTGATTAAGTTTCCATGTTGACCTCTTAGAAGGACCATATTGTACTCTCCATGGTTTTATTTTTTGGTTAAACCATTGTGATAGTTCTTATTACATTCCCCTGACTGACCATTTGGGGAGAATATTGATTTTTCATCTATTCTCATGGTGGATGTGTAGTCCGAAATCGACCTTACTGGTATCTCTGGAAGTTGATGTACAAAAAAACGGTTAATATAGGAATTAGATATTCTGGTCTAGTGACTGCCTTGATTTTCAAGTTAACAGTTCAACTTGGAATTTTCCAAGTAGAGAATTTGTTGTGTAATATTTTTAAAACAGCTTGAGTTACTTAAAAGGAGGTGCTATTATAAATATAATAATGACATGCATAAAAAGTAACTTGGAGAGAGGCTTGATCCATGATCTGTTCTAAGGTTTTCATTCACAGAATATGCATGCACATGCTAGAAAGAAGGAAGGGAGGAAGGCAGACTGGCTTCTTAGTGCTGCACTTACATACTACTACATATTGTAATTATAATTTTAACATTAGAGTTTGTGCTAATTTTTTAAAAATATATGTGGCCTTCATAATTTAAGACATTTATACCCTGATTCTCTGTGCATTCCAATAAATTATTTAACATTTTGGTGAATGAAAGAATTAGTTAAAAAAATTAAGAGGCATAACTTGGAATCTTTATTATTCCAAAAATTTGGGAACTGGAAATGCAAAATAACGATTTTTCCTCATTATTAAAATAAAATTTGAGTTTATTAAATTTTATTTTTCCTTTTTTGATGCCGGGGTCTTGCTGAGTTGTTTAGGACTTCATTAAGCTACTGAGGCTGGCTTTGTACTTGTGATCCTCCTGCCTCAGCCTCTTGAGCGACTAGGATTACAGGCCTGTACCATCAAGCTCAGCCTGACTATTCAACCTTCTTTACATAGAATATTGGACTTTGATTTTATTATTTGTACTAAGGATTGTAAGGATTGCCATTTTAATTTTTTTCCCCACATCTGCAATTTTACAGCATTTCACAATATATTTTGTATTTAGTAGTTGACAGTAGGTCATTTGGGTAATTCAGAAGAACACATATATCAGAAAACTGTTAAAAGTTTAGATATTTGCTGCCACTTCAGAACGTTTTAAAAAACTACTGTTAGTATTAAAGCTTAAAAATTAAATATATGTAATTTCATGTTCTTTCAGTTCATCATTTCTATAACCCTCTGAGATAGATGGTTCTATTTCTGTCTTAGAGATGGTGGAACTGGAAATTAGACAATTTGGAAATCCAAACTGTCATAGTAAAGTTGAACTCAACTCCAGAGCACAGAATTCTTCCCCTTTGTCATGCTACAGCCCTTTTTATCTACTACTTAGGGAATGGATATTACGTGAACAGTTTCAGTTCCTTTCTTCTGAGTTAGATGTTTTATTTTCTATAGTAACTCTTGAGTTACACTCTCTATTTAATCTTGACCTTAAATATTTTGCTTTCTTTTGGTGTTTGAAGCCAAAACGTAATGCTTAATGAAGATGTTTGTTCACCTTTTAAAAGTTCTGTTGGAGAAAGAAGAAGAAACTGAACAAAATGACTCATAACCCATTTTTGAAAGTTTTCAAGTTGTGTTGATCAATAAATAACATGCTGAGAAATGCTCAGGAAATTTATGTATTATATTTGCACAGTACTGGGGATTGAACCCAGGGACACTCTTATCAATGAAGTACCCCTCCAGCCCATTTATTTATTTATTTAAAGACAAAGTCTCCCTAAGTTTCTGAGGCTGTCCTTGAACTTGAGATTCTCCTGCCTCAGCCTCCTGAGTAACTGGAATTACAGACACGAGCCAATGTACCCAGCTTCAAAAATAATATAAATATATATATATATATTTGGGTGAATCCTCAAACTTAAGTTCCTCTCTAAGAGCCTATAAACTCTTAGTCTATAGACTACACATGGTTTTTTGAAAATCCTTTCACTGTGAAAATAAATTCAAGAGACTCCACCAATTTTTGAAATGTGTTTATGTTGAATGGCACATTTCCATGTTTGAATATTTTGAATTACCTTATTTTCCCCCACAAATGAAGTTATTTGGTGTCTTTTAAAATATGTATGTCTGCATCTCAACAGGATTTACTACAAATAATGAAAATTTCCTGTAAATATTCTGTGGAGTAACTAACAGACACTCATTTGTTTGCTGTTGAGAAAACCTAGAACTGTTTTATTTGCATCTTGACCTATTGTCGGTGAATGGATATACTTGACTTGTCTGTAATACTGTAATCTTGCACAAAATGTTTATTAGTTGGTTGGGAAGTTATTAAGTGAAACTTAAATTACTAAGAAACAATTCATTTTATTAAGTTAAATAAGGATGTAATCCATGCCTGCTTAATGTAACTCTTGAAATAGAGATTGTGACCATTTAATTTTTTTTTTTTTTTGGTCCTTTGTTGTCTTAATTGGTTAACACAAAGGTTCCATGTCTGAAGTTCATTTTTTATGACTTCATGGTCCAGTAAATAAAGTTTGTTGTGTAAAGCCAGAATATTGGCTTTTGTAGCTTTCTGACATTCATCCCTGCCTGGTAGAAGCTATTTGGTATCAACTTCTCAAAGATTAGGTTCTAATATCTTGCAGCCTCATATTTAATGGAATTCAAAATTCAGATCATACACACACATATATGCATACATGCACACACACATTTATTTTATGGAAACATCAAATGCATTTCAGGAAATTGCACATATAAATGAGCATTCTACTAAATGTTCCTAAACTGAACATAATGTTTTATCAACATTGAATGAGAACAACTTTACCAGCAACCTAGGAGCACCCCCTTCCAACTTTAACCATCCCCCAATAGTAACCATTTACTTGCTTTCTAACAACATAGATTATTGTTGCTTTTTTCTTGTAATTATGAAATCATGCACCATATTGTTTTGTATTTGATATCTTCCAGGTAATGCGTGAAATCATATATTTCTGTCATGTATACTTGTACAGTCTCAAAATTAAGAAAGATTCATGGGCACTCTAGAAATATCTGGGAGGTTAAGGAAGTTGAAAATTGATAATAGAAAAGATTAATTGTTACATTGCAATTAAAGGTCACTTGTATATTTGTGGTGTCAAGCCGCTAACACCTTTTGTGTGTTTTCCTATTCGGATGTCTTTTTCTGTAGTCTGGTAATTGGCCAATATTGCTGAAGCCAGGAGCCAAAGACATTTGGGATTCTGTTAAGTTGCAGCCTTTCTTGCCCTTCCTTTTATCAGAAAGAGACTAGAAGCAAAGAACTAAATATCTTTCTGACTGGAAGTTTCCATGCAGGAGACTTGGGTGTTAACAGATTCTAATCTATTTATGATGCTTCTTAATACCTTCTCTGAGCTTACTGGTGACCCAATTTTCAGCAAAGGCCTACCCAGTGTTTTATTCAGGCTTTTAATTTCATAAAGCTTCCACAAAGGGGCTTATAATGCCCACACTGTTAGTTTTCTGGCTTTTCAGCATACATTTGGGTACAGTTGACCCTCTTTTGCATTTGTGTAGCTTTTTTTTTTTTTTTTTTTTAAAGATCTGAGTTAGCAGAGCAAAATGGTGCACACCTATAATCCAGAGACATGGGAGGCTGAGGCAGGAGGATCACAAATTCCAGGCCATTCTCAGCAACATAGTGCCACCCTGTTTCAAAACAGAAAACTTAAAAAGGCTGGTGATGTAGGTTATTGGTTAAGCACTCCAAGGTTTAATCCCCAGAAGATCTGTGGGGCATGAGGGGGTAGCAAAAAACGATTTGAGAAGTTGGGAGGGTTGCAAAGTGCTCATCCTTGTCCAGGGATCTCTCTCTCTCTCTTTTTCTTTTCTTTTTGTTTTGATATTGTGGCTCCGTGGTTAAGTGCCACACCCCCTGCCCTTTTTAGAGACAGGATCTTGCCAAGTTGCTCAGGACCTCCATAAATTTCTGAGGCTGGCTTTGAACTTGCAATCCTCCTGCTTCAGCCTCCTGAGCTGCTGGGATTACAGGTGTGTACCACCATGCCTGGCAGAGATCCTTCTTTCTTGAGGCCTTTCTCTTTGCTTATAATGGGTCCATGTTAGGTCTGGAGGGTAGATGGAGGAGTCTGTGCCCAACCAATGATGAAGAAATTAAATTCCATAGTTAATTGCCCACCAGAGGTTTGTTTGCTTCAAGACAGCTCTAATTTATTTATATTCTTACATGCATGGACTTTATTTTACTATATTTAAGAAGATTGTACTCTTTTGTGGACTTAGCTTATTGATATATAGTTTTTATTTAAGCTTGCTTTAGCCTGTACACATTATTTATGTTCTTTTAACCATAGAAGTAATTGTTTATATACAGCGTGTATACTTTCAGTATTAAATTTTATTTACAGTTCTATCTTCTCTGACAGGTAAATAAAAACCTTTGGGGACAAATGTCATAACCATTGATTTAATTTATAAATTGATTTCAGTACCTTGTAAGTGAAACTAAGTTAAACGCATGGTTTGGTTTATGGTCTTTCCCTTTATTTGAGACCTTCTTGATGGGGCTTTGTTTTAAAGGGAAATTGTGGTATATTTAAATGTAGATAATAATGGATTACTCTGCAGATTATTTACAATATTTTAGGATGAAATTAAAATAATTTTTGAAAATTGGTTATGCTTTTTATTACTGTATTTGCATGTGTAATGGGTATTGTCAAGATTTCAATTTCATATTTTACTTAATGTTGATTCTTCATCATTTAAAAAAAAATATATATATATATAATGTTTTTCTGAAATACTACTCTAGTGGGAGAGCCAAGATATAAACTGACAGCTTTCTGAAACTTCATGCTATATCAAATTTTACTTTATTTATATTTTTACATTTAGATATTTTACTTCCATGAAATTTATTTTTGTATGTGGTGTGAAGTAGGGGGTCTTGCTTTATTTTTTTTCCTAAGATTTTATATATCTATAACATACATACACACGACAACAAATTTTTCTCATTTATCAAATAAAATTTCTATTTTTTTAACTGAAAAGCTTTCTTTATGAAGCATAAGATTTCTATGTCTTTTGGGATCACTATCTTTGTTCTTTATTCAGTTGACCTGATGTGAGAGCCTAGGGAGGCAATTGGTAAAGAAAGAGCACTCTGGAGCTAGAGGTCCTGCATTGGTTCCCTGGCTCTGACATCTGTTTGTCTTGTGAATGTTGCCAACATATAAGACATTTCTGTCACTTAGTATGCCCATTTATGAAGTGGGGATAATCAGTATTACCATGGATTACCATGGATAATCAGTATTACCATTACAATGCAAGTAAATGGGTCTATGTGTGATAGAAAAGTACTTTAATGCAGTGAGTGACATGTTAGATCTTTGAAAATTTGGGGACCTGGTCAGTACCATTTGTTTTATACAAACACAGTCAAGGGAAATGTAATTATTTGGGTAAATTTAAGGTCTTAATGTGTGAAGGCTTTGTTCTATATTCAATATTATAGCTGGCTGACTTAAGCTCTGCACGGATGACCTATCACCAGTGTTCCTTGGACCACCCTTGGAAACCATAATTGAAAGGAACATATTTTAACAACCCTTCTTAAATTCTAACAGATGTTACCTAGGTTGATACAATGCCACCACCTATATAATTAGGGAAAAGGATTAATGTATATAGAGTGTTATTCTGCTAGTGATTTGATTTGGAAGTAGTAGGCAATTGGGCAGGAATTGTTCTGGTGTCTTCTTCTAGATCTCTTCCTTTTTTGATTTAATTCTTGAATATCCTGGCATGGACTCATGCATGCATGTACACATGTATATGTATGTTTGTATTGAGACTAGACTGGAACCGGAGTTATGCAATCTCTGAATACATTTAACATAACATTGAGGACCCCATAGAGGAGAGGGTTGAGTAGATGGTATCAGCACAGCATCTGCAAAAAGTGAAGGTGGAATCATTCTTCTCATAGATGCTGATTTGTTGGCAATTAAATACAGGAAATGTTGCTTTTAGCTTCATATAATTCCACCCTAATAATAGCTATTATTTTTGCCAAATTGCTATGTTCTAGGTACAGTTCTAAGCATGTAAACATGTATTAATTTATTTAATTTTCTAAAGCATTATACTCATTTTATATATGAGGACACCAAACATGGATGGGTTAGCTCATGTGTCCTTGTTTCTTTTGTTCAGTGACAGTGCTGGAATTCACATGCAAGTAGACAGATGTCAGAGCTTGCCCTCCCAGGTTTAATATGTATTTGAATTCAAGTTAAAAAAAGAAAAAACTAAAGTAACTTGATTCATATTTCTATTCTTTTTTGTATGTTCTAAGATAACCCTTTTTGAAAACTTTGATTTGAAATATTGTACAGTAAAAATATATAAGGCACACATATACACTTGAGAATAAATTATATAAATATATTCGTATTAACTACGAGCCAGGTTAAGAAATAGAATATTGCCCCTACCTTGGAAGTCCCCAGAATACTGCTCCCATTTTCCTTCTTCCTCCCAGAGATAACTATGATCCTGATTTTTCTAATATTTATTAATTGCTTTCTTTTATAGCTTAGTCATCTATGTATATAATTCTTTAAATATGTACATATAGAGAAATGTTTTATATATGTATATATCTCATGCATAGATGTATAAATGTGTCAAGCTCATATGTGTGTGTATATATATATATGTACATAAAGTCATGTATTTTTCTGTGATTTGCTCTTTCTATTCAGCATTATGCTGGTAAGATTCATTCAGTTGAGTCCTGAAGCTATAATTTGTTCATTTCCTTAATGCAGAGCGAGCGTTGCTTGCTATAGATATGGTATAAGCTTGCTTATTTGGTTTATTGTCGCTGGACCTGGGTGTGTAATTTCAGATTTTTGCTGCTATCAACATTCCTATACATGTCACCTGGGATACCAAGAATGCCCTGAATACTCTGGGGCTGTGTTTTTCAAACTTTAGCTTATGCTAGAATCATCAGGAAACTTGCTAAAACAAACCTTTCCCCTTGAGCTTCTGACTCAGTAAGTCCACAGTATTCTGAGTATTCCTGTGTCTAGCCCCAGTGTGAGAGCACTTTTCTACTCTGTACCTGTACCTATGAGTAGAATTGCTGGATGGCAAGCCATGCACATATTCATCTTTTTTTTTTGTATTTTTAGTTGTAGATGTATTTATTTATTTTTATTGGTGCTGAGGATCAGACCCAGTGCCTTACACATGCTAGGCAAATGCTCTACCACTAAGCTACAGTCCCAGCCCCATGTTTATCTTTACTAGCCAATGAAAGAGTGTTTTCTGAATTGGTCCACCAGCACTTCATGCATACCTTTTCCCCATAATTTTAGATACTCATTATAATCAAACTAATTTTTTTAAAGGACTGTATAGTAGTAGCTCTTTTTGTTTGTTTGTTTGTATGTTTAATTTGAATTTTCCTGGTTATTGAGTTTGAAGATGGGTTTATGTTTGTTTTTTATGTTTGTTTTGTCTTTTTTTCCGTCAGTCAAGTGAACACTCGCCTCTTGGATAAAATTCATAGCTTCCCTGTAGCTTGGCCTTGCTGGCCATTCCCTTTGCCTAGCATCTTCCTTCATGGCTTGTATGAAGGTGTTTCCAAGGATTACGAGTCTTCTTGAAAACTGATTGAATCTAGTATTTGCTCACTGTGTTTACTGTGTGCCAGAATAAGCCCTTCACCTGCATTGTTTCATGTAATCTAACCTCACCTATTTTCCCTGCAGATAGGTAGGCATTGTTATAGATGGTCATTGTTACCATTATCTGCTTCACAAACATCTGAACCAGAGCCAGGTTAAAACCACTCACGCCAAAACACACGGCTAGCAAAGAGGTGGCAGAGGGCTTGAACTGAGTTACACCTTTCTGGTAATTACTCAAGAAGTTCCTTGGAAATCTGCAAAACACTAAACCCAATGGAAACAAAAGGATTTGGGCTTTTTTAGTTTTTATGGTGCTGGGAATGGAAGCTAGGACCTCATGCATTCTAGATAGATCCCCCACCACTCCCTCAGCACTGGATTTGAACTTTAGAATGAAGACTTAAAGGATCTCAGTTTCTGGGAGATAACTTTAACCTAATGAATGGGAAGATCTAACAGATTGAGTTCAGTGCAAGATAGATTACCACGGAAGCAAGCGATTCCTGTGAATGGCCATATAGCTCTTTGGTGCTGACTTAAATAGATGCAAGGATCTAATGAATGATTTGTGGTTCCTTCTATAAACTACTGTTCCTCCTGATCTTACAGTAGTTTGTCCCAGAACTGTACTCACTCAGTAATCCAGGAGTACATGTAACTTTCTGTTCTCAGCCCTTGGCTTCCCCTGATTGTTTGCTCTCAGGCCCTGAGCATCAAGCCAGCCTAAAGGGCTCATGGCTATGGCCTTGCTGGTGGCACAGCCATGCTATTTGGCATGACTTCCTTTTGATCTTTTAGTCCGAGCCTTGGAGCACTAAGTAAGATTGTGATTTTTTAAATAATTTTGTTGTCTTTGAAAGGGTATAAAAATAGTACTTCTCATCCATCTAAATTCAAATGAGAACAAAATATAACTTTTTTTTTTCTGATAAGGACAAGGTTGGGGAATGTGGGGTAGATGTTTCCAGTTACCCATTATCTTCCATTTTTGACAGTGCAGGATTTGGACCATTTTACCGGGTGTGTTGCCCTTTAAGAACTGCAACATAACAATACTTGAACTGATTGGCTTTATTCTGTATGCTGATTGTTTTATCCAAACTCACCAATGAGGTAGATAGAGCTCACAAGTATTGTTGCTAGTGTAATTTCTACTACTTGGAAGTAGAGAATAAGGGTTCTATGCCATCGAACCCAGATTTTGAAATAGCCATTGAGTTCATGATTTTTAACCTGTGGGCTCATGCCAAAGCAAGATGACTCTTCCAAAGGTAGAGATGTCTGTCAAGATCGTCTTTCTCTCAACTTTTTGATGTCTTAAAAGAGCTATAGCTTCACTTTTCGAGTCCCAGATCCTAATGGGGCATCTCACATGATCACAGAGTTAGAAGGCAAACCAGTACCTGCTCTTGGAAGAGTTAGCGCACACAAAACTGGTTTTTGCAACCTATGCTACATGTTTCAAAGATCTTAGTAGAAAGAGAGGCCATGCCATCTGGGGGAAGGGCTAAGTATGGGCTGAGAAAATGTTCTCGGTTTCAGCCTTTCTTGGATGCTGGAAGGTCTAAGCATCAGAAAAGATGGGTACCATCGGTCATTTCTGAACCTTGAACTATGGTAGCAGTAACCCAAATGTCACCTTTCTGAAAGAGAACGGTGTGCACATGTGGATTCCCCCTTCCTCTCACCCAACCCAGGTGCTAAGCTTGACCTCCCACTGGATGTCTCTCCCAGTTGAGTTTCAGTTCACAACCAGCACATTCCGACCTCCTTTGCTTTCAAACTGCTTGAGTCTGACAGTCCTGCTGGCACCAGTGTGGGCTCCATCTCTGGGTGACTAGTGATAAGCTCTCTCGGGAGCAGGGTGTTTTCAATCTCTTGCCATGCTGGCCCTTTCCATGCCATTCATGGGCTTGTTTTGGCCAAAAGCAGGCCTTTTGCAAGACTAGATTTCTCTTTCATTTATAAAGGCCATCCAGACCACTTGATGGGTGCTGGCCCTTGAGCCTGTGGTCAAGCCATGACAATTCAAGATGTGAGCTCCTTTTCCTGAATGCAGAGTGACATTTGAAGCTGAGGCAGGCCAATGCTTTGCAGCTCTCATAGACTTGTCAGAAATGATTTACATGAGTAAAATGGAGGAACTTTGATTGGGCAAAGGGGGCAGGAAAGATGGTGGAATGAGATGGACATCATTACCCTAGGTTCATGTATGATGGGACGCTACATCCTATACAACCAGAGAAATGAAATGTTGTGTTGCAATTGTGTACAATGAATCCAAATGCATTCTGCTGTTATATATATCTAATTAGAATAAATAAATAAATAAATTTAAAAAATAAAATTCAAAAAAGAAATAATTTACAGTGAGATTCTTGCTAGGGTTCTTGAGCTCGTTATCATTTAATAAATTGTAAATACTGTACTGCTCACTAGTCTTTAGGCAGTAGATATTGAAGTTACCTTGTTTTTCTGTACCTCATTGGCCCCTGCTTAATGTGGTTGGGGGCAACTCCAGAAGTCTGAACTCCCTCAGCTCCTTGTCAAGGCCAGGCTGCAGCAGCTCTTGCCCAGATGTGTGTATGTATCATTGGTTAAGGTTACTGTGCATCCTGACTCTTTTTCCGAGACCTTGTGGCCTATCCCAAAGTCCACTATTTTTGTTCTAGGTCCTACTTCTCTAACAGCCACTTTTCTGAAGAATAAACCACCCTAAGTTGTGGTCACACGGAAAGATCAAAACACCCTGTGGTTTAGGAATTAAAGTCTCTTGATGTTAAAAGCCACCTGCCCAACTATAAAAACCAGCCGCAGTGCACAATCAAGGCTGCAAACCACCAAGTTGAAAAACATGCAGGGCCTGAGTCATGCACCCGTTTCCTCTGCCAGAAGTCCCAGTCTTTCCTCCAGTACTGGACTTCCTCTTTTCTTCTCAATAATATCCCCAGATAGTTCACCACTTGAAGGGGCCCACTGAATAAGACCTCTCCTCCCTGCCTGAGTTTTGAAGCAAGTGAAAATAAGTCAGAAGAGTCAGGAGACAGGATAGGCAGATACCACCATGGTTTGGATAAGTGCAAGGCTGGAGGGCGTGGGCACTGCCCTGTGGGCACATCTCCTTGCTGAAACTGAATCCCAGAATCCCAAATGCACCCCTCCCCCAAAACACTGTAGGGGATCTGCGAACTCCCAGCATGGAAAATGAGATCACCACACTTGTTTTCCGAGGGCCTGTGACTCCCAAGTGGGAGGTATAGGGGACAGGTTGGGCACCAGCTGTCCAGATTGTTCTTTCAGATGCAGCCTTCAGGCAAATTCAGTCCATCCCTGTGTTTTCTAGCGCAAGAGTTCACAAACTGTTTAGTCTCAAGACTCTCTTACACTCTTAAAAATTATTGAATTCTCCAGTGAATTTTTATAATGTGGGTAATGTCTATCAATATCAATTTCTATAGAGAAATTATGATGCTTATTAATTCATTTAAAAATATTAAACCATTGCCTGTGTTATGTAAGTACTAATTTTTATGAAAAATGACCACACTGTACAGAAATATAAAACGAGGAGGAAGAGGAGTAATGTTATGCTTCTACATTTTTCAGCTTATTTATTGTCTGGCTAAATGTTAAGACAGAACTTATCTGCTTCTGCATTTACTGTGTTAAAGTATCACACGTCACATGGCCTATGGAAAAGTCTACTTTACCCTTCCGAGAGAATGAGAGTGGAAAATTAAAGTAACATTAGGATATTATGGAAGTAGTTTGGCCTTTGCAGATCCCCTGGAAGGATTTGGGGACTCCTAGAGGTACATACCTATATTTTGAGAACTGCCGCTCAGAAATGGCCAGACTTAAGTCATTCACAATATCCATGGATGGAAACCGCTAGTCCTTGGCCATTGGGTTGAAACTGGAACTGGCTCTGAGCCCGGCAGCCCCTCAGTTAGCGTGCAGGGCTTGTGCATTTGCTTCTTATGGCTTGATCTATTAGAACTCCACTAGACAGGATGTTGCTTCTGGAGCAAGTTAAGAAATGGTTTTGAACTCCAAGTTACTGACACTGCCCTCCTTTCACTGAAGTGCATTTTTGGAAGCTGTGCCATAAAAGATATTTTCTCATAAGAATAATGTTATAATTATGTTGTGTTTATCTTATCAAGGACCCAGAATTAAGTAAATATTCACTATGGCTAGCTATTCAAATTAAATCAGAGTTTTGGGGACGATAAACATCTGCAACTGTTTTTAAAAAAGTGAAACCATGCTCCAGGTTTTGTGAATCAGGCCTAATTACATGAATGTGAGGAACTTCAGAGTACAGAAAGTGTACAAGGAGTTTATCACAGACTGTAATTATTCTCTCATCCGAATTGCCACTGGAAATTAATACACTAGCCATGACAGATACTTATAATTTTCCATGTGTACTTTTAGAGGAATCTCAGTGTAAGGAGACTTGGGCTTTGGGCTTTGATTTGGATCACTTAACAATGAAGCTGTTTTAGAAGTTTTGGTCAGACCACCTTTTCACTTCAGTTCTTTCCATCATGAACATTGAAAGTATTTTATTGTCATATATCCTGTGTTATGTGACATGACATATTGTATGTGATCATTGTATTCTGGGAACTGTTAATCATGGAAGAAGGCAGATTTTTCACTTGGTCTGATTTCACAAAGGATAATGACTAGCCCTCAGCCAATTAGGTATTAGGTGTCATTGTTCATGGATGCTTCCCTGGTGACATTTTTTGGTGGCTATGCAGGGTTAAAGGTGATAGAGTTCTTTGGTGGTGGGTTGAATACCATCCCCAAGTTGACTAGCTAAAATGACTGAGGGCAATTTCCTCCATTTGTTTCCTTGCCTGAAAAATGGCTCTACTAATTGTACCTACCCCATGGGGTTGTTAGGGGCTTTGTTTAGGTTATCATGCATGGAAGGCATTGTAGATACCTTCATGCCATCACAAACACTCAATGAGTATTGGCACTTATTGATATTCATTGTATTTATTTGAAAGAATTCCCAAGTTGATCGTAAGTGCAGTCTAATGCCAAGTATATTTGATGACATTTTGAATATTACATATAAGCATGTTGCAGTCTCTGGCAGTGTAATGAGTTGATGGGACAGAATCAATCTAAGCGGGGTTTGACCATCTCTTCTGGAATTGCCATAGGCACTTCTAGAACTTTTAATGGAAATTTAATAGCACAGCTGTCTGCACCACTATCTAATGATTGTGTCAAACTTTCATTGAAGCCAGCTGAATCTGTAGGTGCATTGTTGCTACTCGTTCCATTAACCTTCTGCTACTCTTCATGTTAAGCTTCTGTCTTTTGAGGCCCCTTCATGAAGCCTGGAAGCCTGGGAAGCCTCCCTTCACCTAGACAGAGTAGGTATGGCATTGCACAGATCTCCCTGACCCAACCCACATTTAATGTAGGTTTACATATTGTTCTAAGCTTTAGTAAGCTCCACTCTAAACCACATTTTATATGTTGGACTCAGACTTCTGTCCATTGAGGTGTTGTAGTGCTATCTACTGGCTGAGAGTTAATTTCTGCTGGGTTGTCAGGTTCCTGTGCTAGCACCAATGCTATGATTTGGCTAGATTCTTTGTCTCTACTTGAGTAAAAGAAATGGCAATCGGAAAAATAAGAAGTGAATACTTGAGATATCTGTGTACACATCCGAGTCATACAGTGGAAGCAAAGTAAGAAATCACTAGGTGGGTTTTGGATAGGTATTCTTTGCACCTGAACTTGTCTAGAGTGCATCAGGAAGGCACAGTGTCAAAGAACCTGTGCAAAATGCTGTGCTCTCCCTCCAGAATCATGACAAGACAAAAATATTGAAGTCGTTCAGGGTTAAGCTGCACATTTTAAGCGTGTTTTCAGGGGTATGAAATTCAAAGTGTCATCAATGGCATTACTGACACAGAGGAAATCTTTAAAGAGTGACAGGAGCTCTTGAATAATCTTCTTAGCACAACCTCCAACATCATGGATGGAATCCTGTGAAATGTAGAGAATTTGGCAAATGCAATTTTATGATGATAAATTGGATTAAAAAATAAAAAAAATTAGTCATGCGGAATTGGTCTTGAAAAGTTCCATTATTCTGTTGCCATGCACCCAACTAACCACTTTAACAGTGCCTTAGTTAATTGTTTACACTTGCCTACATCATCTGGAAGACATCCCTGCACAATAAAAGTACTGCCATGGTCATTTCCCCTCCCTTTGCTGCCCCCTAACTTTAACCCACAAATCACATATTATCAAAAGAATCCCACTTGTGCTTTTTTAATTCAGGTTTGTGAACTGATTTTTTTTTTTTTTTTACTTTCCTGTGAACTTGATTTCTTTATAATCTTCCTACTTTTCGTTTTGTTTTGTTTGGGCTACCAGGGATTGCACCCAGGGCTTTTTCATGCTAAGCATTGCTCTACCACTAAGCTAATAGAGTCCCAGTCCTCCTACCTTTTTTCTTTTAAAATATTCCTCAGATACTTACAAAGCAAAGAGATAAGGTCTCCATAACAAAAAACAGTATCGAAAACATGATAATAGTTATCCCTTGTTTTGCAGTGAATCAGGAATTATTTTTAAGCCCTTTTATACTCTTTACAATAATCCTACAAAGCCTGCACCTTTTTTGTGTGTGTTTGTGTGGTGTTGGGGATTGAACTCAGGACTTTGTGCAAAGTTTGCACTTTTAACTATTATTTGTTATTATTCTTATTGTAGAGGAATAAGCCCAGGCATAGATAATGTTATATAGCTTGTCAAGGTCATACAGGTCATGGGCAGGGGGCTGAATTTAAACCTAAGCAGGTTTGCCACACACCTCTCAGTCTTAACTCTGTGCCCGTAGAACTGCCTTTCTTTTCATAAAGAGGAAGGACAGCAAACACATTGAAATTGGCTTCAGCTTTGTTGCCTGCATTTGATCATCTGCTGCAGGATAATCTACTTGTTATTAGATTATGCCCATAGAATATCTGATAGGGAAAAAGGAAGAGAAGGATGCTTTTTGTAAAACCTGTGATGGATGAAGAGGTGTGATAACATAGTTTAGGCTTTAGTTAAGCAGTCATCCCAACTAGAAAGAAAAGATAATGATTCTTTCTGGGTGTGGGCTGACATTTTTTTAGCCAATAGTCATAAACGATCTTGATCAAGAAGAAAGTGGAGAGGCAAGCAGACAAGAGCCAGTCCATTGTGGGCTTCACATGGAGTATTTAAGAGGTTGGATTTAGGAGTGACTTGGAGGAAATTGGAAAGCAAGATCCAGTGACCAAGGAGGAGTATAAAAAAGAATACTCATAACAGGAACCTAAAAAAGTCATGGACTCAGGGCTTGAAAGCTCACAGGATTGAGGCAGTATGGAAAAAAAATTTAACAAGAACAAAAAACCATGTCACCGCCAAGTTCAGAACTAGAGAGACTAATACCCACAGGCAAGCAGAACTCCTCAACTCCTATTACACTCCTGCCTTTTTAGACAAGGAGGTCGATCTTCAGCCCGGGAAGAGTAGAGCAAATACTTGTAAGAGGAAATTGAAACTCAAGATAGGTGAGCTGATTGTGTAAGAGCAGGGAGCGGCACTAAATGAGTTCAGATCCTCTGACCAGCAGGAATTTCGCCCTGGTAGTCTGCGAGGACTTGCCCAATGCTTGTCATTTTAAGGATGAATCACTTTAAGGATGGGCAGTGATGGGGTGATGTCCCCTTTAAGAACAAAACCACACAACCAAAAGGCATCGTTTTCCAGTAACAAAATGGGCACAATGAGTAGTGGGGAGTGAATCCAGGATCACTTAACCACTGAATTGCATTCCCAGCACCCCCCCCCCTTTTTTTTTAAAATCATGAGATAAGGTCTAAGTTGCTGAGACTGGCCTTGCAATCCTCCTGCCTCAGCCTCCCTACTTGCTGGGATTACAAGCATGTGCCACTGTGCCCAGTAAGTCATGTTTTCTTTATTCCATTTTGTTGCCAAGTTATTAAGACTTGAAGACTGGGGCTGAAATGTTGGAGCACTGTCTCTGGAATTTAGAAAGGATTCTGGAGGTGGAGATGAGAGCTGGATGTGTGTTCCCACATGGACAAGGACACTTGTTAAATGTTCAGGCTTATCTATCACATTCCTTGAGATTCTTTGGTAGTGAGTCTTGGGTTCCAAGAATCTGTATCTTAAACAGATGTCCCCAATGGTGTGCTAGGGTATGTGACAGACATACCACAAGCCAGATCCTTGGTGACCTAATGGTATTGGGACCACTGTGACTCATAGCTGATACATTGAATGACCTGGCGCCAGGCACTCTTCTGAGAGCTTTACACATGTTGACTCACGAATCCTCGCAGCTGCCCTATGCCTACGTGCTATCTTTCTTGTACAGTTGGGGGAACCATGGCTTTTCCAGGGTCTCATGGACAGTACTGATGGCTGGCATTCAGCATCAGGCAGTGGGAAATATTAGAAGTCCAAGCTCCAAGCACTCCACTGTCCCTTCTCAGGCAGGAGCTCAGCATACAGCTCTGAGTCTGTCGGAAGTTTCACGTCTGGCACATGGTATACCCAGTCTTCAGTATCTGAGTTGCAGTTTTATGAAGACACTGGAGTGTCTCATTAGAGTTTCACGATGCAGAAAGCCGGGAGGAAGCACACACACACACACACACGAAAAAGCTAGAATTACTAATTATTGAGGTCAGATTTCCAAGGGTTAAATGAAAATCATTGTTTCTAGAGACCCCAAATAGGCAGCGAATGAAGCGGCCACATGGGCGTTGTTCTGGTGAACAGCAAGCTCCACATAAATCAACAGGGGCTTTGTTCTGCTGTACCTTTTTGCCTGGGACGCTCTTTTCAACTTCCTCTTCTTTCTCTTGGCAAATTTTTAATCATCTCTAAAGTCAGGGCCTAAATGTTACTTTAGCTATGGAATCTCCTTTGACTTCCACGGGCAGATTTATCATCCCCTTCTTTCTGCTTCTTTAGCCCTTTGTTCCTGGCATTATAATTTTGCGATTATCTTTTCTAGTTTGTGGCACTCGTGTTCACAGTCACTCAGCTGGAAATAGGGGGGAGGACATCATTTCCTCCCTCCCTCCCACTGTGACTCCCTGCTCTCAGCCCTATTGATTTTCATTGTCTGCATATTGATAAAAATCTGCCCCTTCTCCATCCCTGCAGCCCCTGCCCTGATTTAAGTCTGTGTCCTAAGGTGTCTCCTGGCTGTCACTTGTCACCCACCCTATTTCCCACAAAGCAGTCAGAGGATTCTCTCTTGAATACAATCTATCTGTTACTCTCCTGGTTTCTTTTCCTCTCCCTGTAACCAGTGGAATAACCCCAAGCCCCCAGCCATCTACCATCTAACCCCAACTAACTCTCCAGCTTCAACTCTTGACTTGCTTCTTGGACTCCAGCGACACTGAACTCATTATAATTCCCGGGCGCTATCCTCTTTCTTGCTGCCTCATTTTAACTTAAGCAGTGAGTGCCTGGTATGGCTTTCCTGCCCCCACCTCCTCCCCCACCTTGCTACACCAGGACTCTGCTTGGGGTGCTCTGACCCTCTTCCCTGGGCCCTTCTTATAACCTCTGCATCATTCAGCCTGATCTCCATAAGGGCAGGGGCTGGGTCTTATTCTGTTTGCAGTACCATGGACATTTAGTACATGTTTCTGGAGAGAATCGTAATTATTTGTTGTACTTTGAAAGACTACGGAGTCCTTCCTCTTCCTCTCCTTGGATGTGAGGTATCTCACTGTGTGAGAGAACCTATTGGCTTATTTCTAAAATGCTGATAATTTTTCTCTCCTTGGGGACTCTTGTGAGAATTAAGTGAGATTGCAACGTTGTATAAAATTTATACTATTCCAAGAATCTGTAACCTCTAGTCCTATGGCCTGTTTTGGTATGGTCAAGAATGATTTACACATTTTTAAATGTTCAAATGGTTTTTCAAAAAAAGGAAAATAATATTTTTGACACTTCGCAATTAAGTGAAATTCAAGTTCCAGTGCTCTTAAGTAAAATTTTATTGGAGTGAACATGGCCATGCTCACGTGTTTTCTGGTTGTCTAACGCTGCTTTTGCATTTCAGTAGTAAAGCTGGGCACTTTCAGTAGGGATCCCCATGGCCTGCAAAGCCTAAAATATTTACTGCTTTATAGAAAATAGGAGATACTATTTATTATGTTTATAGCAAGAGCTAGGTGACCAGCTGTTCGGATATAGGGAAATGTGTGTTATTTACAACCTCTTCTTTATGTCCACTGTGAACTTGCTGAGGGGAGAGATTTCCTCTTTTTTCAATTTCTAGAGCTGCTTCCTGGGCCTGGCAGAGTGATCAGTTAATGTTGGAATATACCACAGGGGCTGAGTTTTGGCTTTTGGGAAAGGAGGGTGTCCCAGCAAGAATTTTATGGGCTATTTGAAGAAATAGTGCGCTTCTCACCTATGCAGCTTGTTAAATGGTGAGATGGATGCTCCTTTTCCTTAAGTCACTGTATACAGTATTCCTTAACCTTGGCTATATTGATATGTTAGGCTGGATTCTTCTTTGTTGTAGATCTTGTCTTGGGAATGGTAGAAAGGTTGGCGGCATCCTTGATTTCCACCCACCAGAAACCAGTTAGCACCCCACTCCAAAGCACATACCCAAGAATGTGTTTAGATATTGCCAGATGTTCCCTGGGGTCAACTCCCCCTCCTAGTTGAGAACTACTATTGTAGAGTATTTGAACTGTAGCTATTGGTTTGCCTCAAGAACTTTTCTGTGTTCCAAAGCCAATTACCATCAGAAGCTTCGAGAGGGGATTTAACATTCCTGGATAGATTCTGCTTACCAGCTCTGTGATTCCTTGCCAGTCTCAGACCTAGTACCAGTCCCAGCCTCAGGCTGGGAGAATTAAATGAGATATGGATTTACTAGCACAGTGGTTGGCATGAAGTGAGCTTTCCGTGTCTCTAGTTTTTTTTTTTTTTTTTTTTTCAGTACTTCTACTCTTAGGAGTTTATTTATTTGAGTTCTTCCTATTTGTTGAACATATTAATCTTGTTAGTTTGGACTGGGAAACTAAGAAGAGATACTATAAAAAAATTAGTGGAGAGAAGTAAATATTTTAATGCTTCAGTGGAGACTGAAAACATGTTATAGATGAATAATAGCATATTATCTTGTGGATCCATTTTTGTTTTGAGGAAGAAGAATTAAGAAAAGTCTTTGGCTACATAAAATGATTATCAAAATCTCAAAGTAGTACAGAGCCTCCATGGGTCTTTATGGTGAGTAGATGAGATTTGTTAGAGATGTATTCTACAAATATTGTTTTGATAGTTCTCATGGTCAACCTAGGCGGGTAGGTATCCTTTTGTATTGTGAGGAAAATGAACATAGAGAGGATAGGTAACAGGTAACATGTTGATAGAAATTCCTTTTTATGAAAGTAGGGGGATATTGAGCATCAGAAGTGAACATCCACCTTATTCCCGATGGTCTTTCTGTGGCCTGGAAATCCCCTTCCTGTGGGTTTGGACCAGAGTCTCCTTGCTGCTAATTCCTTCCTCAGGGAAGATCTGCTGGGAAGCTAGATAGATGCCAGTCCTGTGGTTGAAGGGAAGCTTCAGGTCTTCCTTTTAGTCTTTACGTTTCATTGATCTCAGTGCTTCCCTATAAAACAGCAGGCTGTCCCAATCTCATGCCCAGGTTGAAATGTGACCCCTCTTTGGAGTTTGTCTGCCATTGTTTGCTTCTGGCAGTCTGCCCTGCCCAGCTCTGCTGTCACCTACTTCCTTGGGCTAGGCCTTTGCATAGCTTTCCTCTTTGGGAGTCCCCTGCTAGAGAAGAGGCAGACCCCCTACTATGGCAGTAGAACACAGTTTTACAACACATCTGTGAATGTAATGAGGCAAACTGGGGGCATTCCCATTATTGGATTTGTGTTGGTCAGCTAAGTGCAAAACTTTCCCTTATTGAGTGCCTGCTCTGTGCCAGGCTGGTGATCATGCCTGGGTAATTGCAGGTGTCAAGTATCATGACGTCTGGTCATGTCCCCAACTTGATGGCACGGAAAGCCTCACTTGTTACTCCTCAATTGTTTCCTAATACTTTCTTTTTCGTGATGAAATATAGAGAACAAATAAGACATGTACAGAGTAATATGATTTATAACCCTGTGTCTATGTAGACCTTCACACTTTACCTTGTTTGCTTCAGATTCTTTTTTGAAAAGAAATGAATTATTACAGATAAATTTAAAGCTATCCGTAGAATCCTTCTGATGTTTTCTCTATTTTTCCCTTCCCAGGGGTAGCTACAATCACTGTATTGTGTGTATTTATATTCTTTCTACATGTGTATGTGTCCATAACATTTTATTATCTTTTGTGTTTAAATTTTATATAAACCTAATCATTAATCATACTTTTTACTTTTTGGCAAGATTCCTATGCTGTGTACTTTGTCTTCAGTTTGAATTTGGAATGTCACAGAAATAGGCTTTTGAACTTACTAAAAACAATAGGCATTCCTAGGTTGGTTTATAATTAAATTGCTCTTTCAGTTTTACACAGAATTTTTAAAGGAACTTTTTTGTTTGTTTAGATTTGGTTTGTTTTTGAGAGGTAGCCCTGTGGATAAATGTAGCCCCAATTCTTCAATTTGAATGTTTTTGGATATTCCATGTTTTTGTCTTTGTGAAAATGTATTAGCACACACTCCTGGTGATGGACATTTAGGTTCCTGGTGTTACAATCATGTTTCGTTGAACATCCTGCACGTGTCTCCTGGAGTGCTCACCAGAGTTTCCCTAGGAGTTTGTCTACCATGTAGGATACACCCACGTTCATCGTCACTGAAATTTGCCAAATTGTACTGAAGGGGCTATACCAATTTCTGCTCACCCCTGTGTATGGGGGTTGGTTTCACTCTATCCTTCACTTTTTATAATCTGCTCTTGCACATTAACAGACTAAAAACTGCCCACGAATTTGATGGATCTAATCTAGTGCCCCATTTTCCACTATTGTATGATATTTAATAAAGTTGAAATTGATTTTCTTTATTTTCTCAGGTTGGAAAAGAACAATTTAACTATGAGAATAGTCTGGATTTTTTTGTGACATATTTGCAAAACTTCACATGTATAATCCCGGTGTTCCTTTAATTATGAAGCTGTACTGTATGGCTTCATCCACACACCTGTTCTGAGTTATCTCTGTTTCTGAGGCTTCTCTTTCTTTTTCTCAATTTTCGATTCAGTGCACTATTTGTAGTGCTGCCTATGAGGCCACTGAAATGACTCCTAGGGAAGGGCCTTCATGTGCTCTTCTCCTCCTGTGTTTGGAACTCCATCATTGCAGGGAAGTCCTTCCTGTAATTAATGTAAATGATTCTGGAGTTCTGCTGAAGCAAATTGTCCTGTGCTTCAGTTAGTAGAGCCAGAAATAGTGACTTGGAGGGTTAGTACAATAGCACTTGGTGTAACGGAGTTTTAAGTGCAGGGAGATTGTGTATGGCTGCAGGAGATTCTTGGTTACTTTCTAATTTCAAGTGTGAAAAGAGAAACACCAGTGTACTGATCTTTATTTATAATAGATATTGCTTGATAGAACCTTGTCCTTCAAATTAGAAGAACATAAACTTTTGATTGTTTGGTTTGACTTGGTACGTATAATAACCTATATCCTGCAGTAAGTCTAGTATAATTTCATTCTTTAATGAAGGGGGCATGTTGAAACAGACTTCATTGAGAATTAGATGAGGATATAAAAACCTGCATTCTTGAATGTATACATTTTTTTTTCATGAGAATTTCAGTTAGTAGTGGGGATATGTGGGGCCCCCAGGCTGTTTGGCCCTCCCCCAACTCCACTCCCACTGGCTAGTTCTTCAGTCACAATGGCCATTTTAATGGAAATGGTCAGTCCTTAGAAGAACCTGGAATGTGTATTATTTAGATTTGACTGGACTAGACAAGTGGGATTTGTTTCTTCTACTCCAGTTATCAAAAAGATTAACCCTTTGCCCTCTACATTCTAATTGTAACCCTTCAGAAACAAAGGGGCTGTTTGTACAAGATAGTTGAAAAAATGAGGCTGGATGCCAAGTGGACTGTTTCTCAGTTGAAGGAGGTAGCAACATTTTTTTTTTCTTCTGTTGCAGGCGTCTGTAGAGGCTTCTGGTGAAATCGCATTATGCAAGACTGGATTTCCTGAAGATGTTTACAGTGCCGTCTTATCGAAGGATGTGCATGAAGGACAGCCTCTTCTCAATGGTACAATCTCAAAAGATATATTTGTGCATACACTGTCCATGCTCTTGAAACAAATTAGCCATTAAAAATGTCTGAATCATCTCCACTGTATAACAAGTATGAATTTTTTCACAATCACTATAATGAGACTGTAGGGACTTTATTTTAGGATTACAGAAGAGCTCATGTATCTCTTATGTACATAATTAGAAGGCTCCTGGTATCTTGAAAATTTCAGATTTCTTCCTTTTTCAGTTTACAGTAAGATCCATTATGCAACCTTCTTACAATTTTTCTGCATGCATTTTGCTTATTTTGAAAAAAAAAATTTATCAGACATTTGGTTCTGATAGCTTTCAAAATTTTTTGCAGCAAACATCTTCTTAGTATTTTGAATTAAAGAAAGGAAGTTATTATAATATTATCTTTAATAAAACATGTCAAACTTTATTATTCAGCTGAATTGTAATAAACAAATTTAAAAAGTAATGTCTCAGTGCAGGAGCATGAAATCTGTATTTTTGTTATGACATTGTTTATAGAAATTACTAGATAGCTAATTTAGTTGTAGCATATGTGAATTTCAAATATAGACTCATTTTCCGTGTAAATATGGATCCAGTTCATTATAGTTATCATATGAAAACTCTTGCCAACAAGTTTAGATAAAATCTGGAATGAAACTTGAGTATCAGAAGTAAAATTGAAAGTCCCTTCCTTTAGCTCCAATTGAAAGCAAATAAAATTTTTGTTAGTAGTATTTTCATGGACTTATTTATCATTACACCAAATGTCATTGAAATGTGAAAGCAAGAAGAATTGATTAGTAAGTTGTATTTAAATTTTAATTCCTTGCAAATCTTGCATATCTCTGAGGCTGTTTTAGAGAGCCTCATTTAGAAAGTCTGTGTAACATCAACTAATTAATTTACACAGAGCTCTACCACATAGCTTTAATTGAAGTGTCTCCATAGCACTGACAAATCTTAGTGGTACAATTCTTAAGAATGCAGTAGACAGAGGACTTTGCAATGCAAATGGCCTCTTAGCCACTGAAGTTCTTTGGAGGAACTTACATTTTATTTTAATTTCTGTTTACATCATGATGGGCTCACACCTATGTGATCTCTCTGAAGTTGGTTTTTAATTTTCTTAAAGGCCGCCTCCTGTTACTGCCTCATTACGTGGTATTTTAATGAGTGAATGTTTGAGTTAGTCTGTCTAAACATGGAATTGCTATCTTATCTCTTGGGTAACCATCCACATGATGGTGGTTTAATTCAAATCACAGTGTGTAAAGTTTGTTTCATTTAATGTGAATCTTGAGGTTCTGCCTGCTTGTCATTTTCTTTAAATTTGTAAATTATAAGGAGGCCTCCTAGAACCTATAGGATGTGTAAATAGTGTTTGAATTGCAAAATATATTAATATGATTCTATGGAATAATTCAGGCAGATAAAAAAAATTCAGTGGAATCTGTTGCATTTTGCAATATACATTTGGGATTCATTTTTGAGAGGGTAATTCCATTTTCTAAAAGCTTATAATTTGTTGATTACAAATAAACATATGGTCTATCACTAGAAACCATTGACTTAGATTAACTTTGACTTTTGAATAGTTTTGAACGTGATAGCTTATATTCTAAGTTTTAGACGATGCTTGAGACAGTAGAAAGCAGGCATAGCTTCTTGCCAGTATCTATTTAGTATAACCTAGAAACTTCAGAGGTTTGCTGAAGTTGTAAATGTGATGGATTAAAAATACTTTTGACGTGAGCTCTAGCCATCACTGTAAGACGTGTGTATGATTGTATGGTAGCATTTCCAGATGACACACCATTACTTTTTTTAGTCATTCTCAGAAGATGTTAGAGGACACCAGTGTCTTAAAGCTTAAAACATTATGTTTAAAAATATTGATTAGTAGGAAAAAAAATAACTTTGAAAGGAAGAAAATTTACTTCAGCTCTGGGGAACATCACCATTTCTCTTTCCAAGACTGTTGTCACCAGTTAATGCTTCTTTTGGAGAACTGTGAATTAAAAATGATTTTAGGTTTTATTAAAGCTTTATATTTTTTTTTAAGTTTTCAGAGGGATGATAATCCAAAGCTGTCTCTGTACCTTAAAGCTGAATACCATGCTATAATTATATCTATGAATTCTATAAGTCCATTTATCTAAATACACTATAGCAGAAAGATATATTGCCAAGTCAACCACAGTGATTACTTTTGTCCTTGGGTTAGTGACCTATAGTGTTTAAGGAAAGAATAAGAGGTACATGACAGTTTTCCAAGACATTCACTTCGTGGCATATTCAGCCCTATTAAGGTTGACTTTAGAGTCATTTTTACCTTGAATTTTTCTTTTCTTTTTTCTTTTTTTGTAAATATGCCTCCTAACTCTTGCTGTTTCCTTTCATTTCCCCTTAATGACATTTGGGGAGAAGAGGACAAAGGCCCACCAATCCATATGGTATGGTTTCACAGGATACATCTGTGCAGAAGTTTATTATTTTGATGTGTATGCATGGATTCTGATCATTTTCCAAGCAAGTAGCAATCCTTTTGAAAGTACTTGGAAAATGAAACTTCAGGTGAAGGTATAAGGTGATGTTAGTCATGTTAGAAAAATGACATAGAAGAAGCCTGAAAAGTGCAAACAGAACACTAGTTCAGAGGGCATTTGTCCTCCCCAGTGCCCTTTGAATTTTTTGCTGTTGTAATGAATTTTATAGAAATAACAAACCGGAAGAACTAGTTGTATCCCTCTAGGTTCTCCTCTGGTTTTCACCAGTATGTTTTTTGGGGAAATCACAAAGACAGTGAATGCATTTTGTGACCCACCTTTCCATTTCCTGTTATATCACATGAATACTTCTGCTGTTTGAAGATAGTCCAGCCTTTAAAAAAAAAAAAAATGGCCATAGAGGCCCGTGTTCTATTTTGTTAGCAAAACCAGATTTCGCTTCACTGTGTCTCTATTTTTGAACATACAGGTTGTTTCCAATTTTCCCCTCATATGTATAGTGCTGCTATGGAGATTCTTTTTAGAGAACTTTTATTTTTCTTTAGGGATATTTTCATTGGGAATTTGTGTTCAGAAGTAGAGTTACTAGGTCAAAGGAAATATAGAGGTTGACAGTTGACAGTTGACAGTTTTAGTCCTATGTTCATAGGACTACAATATGTCAGTTCTTTTGAGCATCTTCATCACCATGTGATGTCATAATGGTTTTTTTTTTTTTTTTTCTTCATTTCTCTCTTTCTCTTTTGGAGAGATGGCATTCCTTTTTTATCCTATGGCATCTCATCTGTTTGCCTTTATAAGTTGGGATCAATTCTGTTGTGCTTAGGTAGTCATTTTTGCCTTGCCTTTTTCTATTCTGTTTTTAAAGCATTTAATGCCAACCCCCTCATTTTATAGACTAGCAAATTAGAGCTCAGAGAGATTATAGGCTTTCCCCATGATTATATAGCTCTTTAGATTGTTAGCTACAGACCTGGAATTAGAACTCAGGTTTCCTGATACCTAATCTAGTTCTGATGATGGCGATGATAAAAACCATTATGGTCTATAACACAGAGAAAGGTGAAGGCTGATGGGAGTTAGCCTAAAAGCCTAGGTGTCTCGTGGAAAGAGCTGGCCTTCTTACCTATTTAACACCCTGACTCGCATGTGGCCACATATATTTGGGAACTGAGGACTATCAAGTAAACAACAACCCCATAATTAAAACAAAACAAAACAAAACAAAAACTTTAAGTTGTTTTCACTCATAGTATTTTGCACCTGCTTGCTAGTAAATAGAAAAAATCTAGGGCTTTGGAAGTGATTGCTTAGTCCTTAATATTTAACTTACACTCCACTGGGCTAGATATGGTAGCAAGTTATTTGGAAATAAAATAACTGTAATCATAAATTTCCATTCCGTCACCAGCAGCGTATCTGACACTGAGAAAAAAACCACCACACTGTGACATTGCAGAGAAGATCCCAGGCTGCTTTGAGTGTGCTGGTTGAGTGATGCTCCTACATGTTTAGCATTGGTGGTCTGCATGCTCAGATACTAAGTAAACTCCTCCAAATCTGGTCAGCATAAATAGCAACTGGCAATTACCATGAATATTTTCAGTCATCCATTCATACTCACCACCTCTGGGCAGCACATGATGATTATTTTCAACTAGAGGGAATTTGATTTAGATTAGTTTGCTTACTGATTGAGGCCTGACTGCATTAACATGGGAGCTGCAGCCCAGCATCTTCAGATAATAGTACTGAAACAGTTTTTATTACTTTAGTAGGATGATACGACTGTACAGCTGCACCATTTCTTAATAATATGAATATTTTTATATGGCATATATTACTAAATCGGGAAAGAAGCTTGTATGAATCTTCATGAAGCCATGGGTTTTGGTTTATATTTTTTGATAAGTGTTTGTTGTTATTGACTATGTAAATATTTTACAATATTTGAAAGGTAGGTTTTATAAACATCTTGATCATAAAGCCAGGCAGGCCCCTGCACTTTACTGATTTCCAATTGATGGTGGGAAATGGTACTAAATAGGGAGATTGTTCTCTAGGATATTGATGATAAACTCCTAAGGAGGCACAAAGGAAATGCAGCCAGGTATATATACTCTCAGCAGTTGACATTTTAAAAACCTTATCATATGCAAAAGGTTTTTGTTGTTGTTGTTATTGCTTTAAGAAGAGTTAATATATATAATAATATCAATAAAAGAACCAAAGACTTTCATCCTTATTTTTATTATGATCATTTAGACTTTATTTAATACAGGAAAGTTTTTCTATTTGTTTGGATGTGTTTTGGGTCCAGGTTTCTTAATGCACTGCTGCAAATGCCAGTTTGAGTGGTCACTTCTTTTTAAGATCTTTTTGAAGTTCTTCCTACCTTTCAGGGACTGGGAGGAGCTGTGGTTTGCTCCTTTAAAAGCGTGCAACCAGGAAACGTGTTAAAAGAGAGCTATTCATGGTTCTACATCTACCATACTTAGAAACACTGGCAAGCAGGTACCCACGTGCTTTAAAGACTGTCCTTTTAGGTTCTCTGATCAACACTTAAGGGGAGTCGAAAATAAATATGAAAATTAAGTATAATGCATTGTGTGTTGGATGGTAATAAATAAAGCTAAGAAAGGAAATAAGGAAAATGTATTCTTCTGCAATTTCAATAGGATGGTCAGATGAGACAGTGTTGCATTAGGGGTAATGATGTTGGTGTTGGTCCAAGAGCTGTAGCTATCTGGGGAGAAGCATTAAAAACAGAACAAACAGCAAGTGCAAGGGCCCTGAGGCAAAATAAAAAGGTACAGTATTCTTGTACTTCAAGAATGTTGAAGAGTAGCCCAGAGCGGCAGTGAGCCTGGTTGATCAGGGTGGAGAAAGGAAGAGGACAAGGTTGAATTCAGAGCACCTGGTGCCTTCCTTTGGTTTCCAAGGACTTTGGCTTTGACAAGAAAGAGATAAAGAGTTGTGGAGGGCTTTCAGCAGAGGAGGAACATGATCTTAGTTTCCAAACAGGATCTTTCTTGCTGTTGTGCTGAAAAAAGACTAAAGAGACAAGAGAAGAAGGGGAGAACAAGGAGGAGGCTGGTAGTAATCCAGGTGAGAGGAGATGGTGATGTGGACCAAGGTGGTAGCAATGGAGGTAGGAGAAGGGGCTGGATGCTGAATTTTAACAAGTACTTTATTAAAGTGAAATTCACATGACATAAAATTGGCCATTTTAAAATGAGCAATATGGTGGCATTTAGTACATTGATAATGTCGTCCAACCACCAACTGTGTCCAAATCCATTGCCTTTATATCAAAGGAACATCCTTTCTCCGTTAAGCACTTTCTCCCTGGTCTCCCTTCCAGCTCCACAGTCCTTTCGTGCCCGGCTTCTTTCACTTAGCGTAATGCTTCAGAGGTTCATCCGTGGTCTACTTTGTATGGGTACCTCACTTCTTTTCATGGCTGAATGATCATTCAGATACCATATAAATAAGATTTCTCCATTCATCTGTTGATGGATATTTGCAACGTTTTCACCTTTTGCCCATTGAGAATAGTGTTGACATGAACATGCCCATACAATATATGTATTTAGGTATTTTTTTTTGAGTACCTGTTTTTGAATTGAGAGGTGTATAGTAATTCTGTATTTAACTTTTTGAGGACCTAGCAGATTGCTTTTCACAGCACCTGAACCATTTAGTATTCTCCCTAGCAATGGACAAGCATTCCAGTTTCTCCACATTTGCCAGCAAGTGCTATTTCACATTTATTTTGACTGTAACCATCCTAGTGGGTGTGAAGTGGTACCTCATTTATGGTTTTGGTTGACATTTCCCTAATGATTAATGATGTTGAGTATTTTTTCTTAAGTATCTTTTGTGAATCTTTTTTTTTTTTGAGAAATGTCTGTTCAATTCTATTTTCTGTTTTTAAGCTTAATTGCTTATCTTTTTATTTCTGAGTCCAGAGAAGTTTATATCTATCTATCTATCTATCTATCTATCTATCTATATATATATATCTATATATATCTCCTGAATACAAGGCCTTTATCAGCTATGTGATTTGCAAATACTTTCTTCTGTCTGTAAATTGTTGCCTTAGTTTTTTAAAGCTAATATAGCAAAATAAAATACCACAGATTGTGTGACTTATAATTTACAGAAATTTGTTTCCCACAGTTTTAAAGACTGGGAAGTCCAAGATTGAAGAGCTGACAGGTTTGGTGACTTGGGGTCTGGTGAGAGTCTGCTTCCTCTCTGAAGCCATCTTCTCCCTGCAGCTTCACATCACAGAAGGGGCAGGGAAGCTCTCTGGAGCTTCTTTT
Source organism: Marmota monax (assembly GCF_021218885.2). NCBI lineage: Eukaryota > Metazoa > Chordata > Mammalia > Rodentia > Sciuridae > Marmota > Marmota monax. The sequence goes on along the minus strand of NW_026695197.1, from coordinate 124,324 downwards.
GTGAGGACACAAATCCCATGCATAAGGATAAAGACCTCATGACCTTGATTTCCCAAAGGCTCCTCCTCCTAATGTTATCACATTGATGGTTAGGATTTCAGCATATAGTTTTCTTTAAATTTTTTGTAGGTGGATTATAATTATCCTAATAGTGGTATTCATCGTGACATATTCAAATGTGCATATACGTAACATAATTTGACCAGTCTCCTTCCCCAGTGCCTTCCCTCTCACTTCCCTCCTCCGTCCCCCAATCTTCTTGCTCTACTCTACTGATCTCTCTTCTATTATTATTGTTTTAACTAGTGTACCATGATTATATATAATGTCGATTAATTGTCGTCTCTTCATATATGGAAATAGCAGAATTTCATAGATTTCATTCCCTGGTACTTTCCAAGGCCCTCCCCTCCTCCCTCCCTGCCTCTGGATCTCCTTCCTCTACTCTTTTGGTCTCCCTTCTATTTTCATGAGATCCTCTTTTTAAAAATGTCCTTTCTTTTTTATCTCTAGCTTTCACATGTGATTAAAAAAAAAAAAACACTTGACTTTATGAATCTGGCTTATTTTACATAGCTTGGTGCTCTCCAGTTCCATTCACTTGCCAGCAAATGTCATAATTTTGTTCTTCTTTATGGCAGAATAAAATTCCACTCTGTGTGTGTGTGTGTATCATTTTCTTATCCACTCATCTGTTCGTGGGCACCGAGACTGGTTCTATAATTGAGGTATTGTGAATTATGCTGCTATAAACATTGGTATGCATGTATTTCTGTAGTATATTGATTTTAGTTCTCTGGATAAATGGGATAGCTGGGTCATGCGGCAGTTCCATTCTTAGTCTTTTGAGAAATTTCCATTCTTCTTTCCAGACTGGTTGTACCAGTTTTCAGTCTGACCAACAATGTGTGAGTGTACCTTTTCCCCACATCCTCACCAGCAAGTGTTGTTATTTGTATTCTTGTTGTTGTTGCCATTCTCACTGGGGCACATGAATTTTGTTGGGGGCGTGAACATCCAGACCACAGTAGTTGACTTTTCACTTTCTCAATGATGTCTTTTAATGCACCAAAGTGTTTAGTTTTGGTGAAACATAAGCTTTTTGTTGTTGTTGATTTTACTGTTAATGTTATATCTAAGAATCCACTGTGGAATCAAAGGTCATGCAGATTTGCCCCTATGTTTGCTTGTAAAAGTTTCATGTTTTAAAACACTTTTATACTTTTATACTAATTGATTAGTCATTGATCTGTTTTTAGTTTATTTTTGTGAATAATGTTAGGTAGAGGCCTAACTTCTTTCTCTGAATACTGGAAGATAGAGCTGACTGGACGTGATAGGTTGGAGGTAGGGTGTGAGAGAAAGAAGAGTCAAGGAAGATCCTACAGTGTTTTATCTAAGTACTGGGAAGATTATCATTCACTGTGCCAGCATTGATCAGGAGCTCAGTTTGAATTTGTTGAGATGAAGGTCCGAGCCCTCAATGAGACATTCAGGTATGGGTCTGGGGTTCAGTGAAGAGGAGCAGGCTGCTGCAGAGTGGAGCATCTTGTGTGTACAAAGAGTAGATAAACCATGGCAGAGAAATCACTAAGGGTCTAGCGAAAGGAGGAGAACACCCAAGAAAGAAAAGACAATTTAAATCTGGAGCCTTTGACGACTCCACCGTGAAGAAGTCAGAATGAAGAGCAGAAGGAGAACGAAAAAGACCTGTGAGGTAAGAGAGACACCAGTAGGGGGTGACGTCTTGGTGGGAGAGTGTTTCAGAGGGATGGAGTGCCCATCAGTGCCAGATGCTGCCCAGGGGTCAGCTCAGTTGCGGACTGAGAATGCATCCTTGCCTGGGAGTCAGTATTGTGAAGTTGCTGGTGTCTTAGATAAGAACTCTCAGTAACAAGGATCAAAAGCTTGATTTGTGTGAGTTCAGCAGTCAGGTGGAGAAGGGAAGTTGGACACTGATTGAATTTTCCATTAAAAGGAAGAAAAATTGAGTGGTAGTTGGAGAGGGAAGGGAGGTCAACTGAGGATATTTTCTTTTTTTTTTTAAAGATGGGAGCTAATATGTTTGTGCAATGAGGACAAAGAGCCCAATGAGGAGGGAAAAGGTGATGGTACAGAAGAGAGGAGGCAATTTCTCAGATAATACTGAGTAGGCTAGAGAAAGGAGATCAAGTGGGACTCAGAACTCTATTTGTGACATCGCCACAGATGTTTTTATGTACCTACATTTGGGACCCACTATAACACATGCTATTCAGTCTCTCCTCAAATGGTTAATAGTCCTTCATTTTGGCTTGCTGATTTTATGTCAGCAGAAGGTTTTTTTTTCTATAGAAATGGCAGAGAGGATAAAAATGAAACCCTTGTGGTGTTCAATGATGTAAATAGTATTTTCATTGCTCTAGCATCCTTGACAGATGGTTATCCAGTTTCTGCAAGAATACTATTGCCACTCTCTTCCCCCAAAAGGAGAGGAGATCACTCCCTTACAGAGTCTGCTCCATCTCTGGAGAATTCTAACTGTTAAAAAGTGATTTCTTCAAAAGTTTAACCAAAGCATATGTTCTTAACATTTTTACCCATGGATGCCTTTGGCACCACATAAAGTAAATCTAGTTTCTTCTGCTCTGAGGCCATTCCTTTCATTCTTTGCTCATTCTAGCAAGCGTTGTCGGACATTTGTCAGGTGCCAGGCCCTTTTCAAGGAATTAGGTGGTGGTCAGCAGACAGGCAGAATCCCTGTAGTAGGAACCTACATGCTAGGCAGCCTTCAGATCTCTGAACTTCATCTCCTGGCCTTCTTAAATCTGCTTGGCCCCCCGGCAGAACATCAAACAAGTTCTTTAGTGGTATTTGAGCATTCTAGTTCACTCTTCCAGACAGAGGAAACTGAGGTTCCCTCCACAAATGAACTTAATACCATGTGTGTCCTGATGCATGTGACAGAAGCCATTCTTCTTGCCTTTGATGTGGATGTCGTGCTGCCAGGGCAGCCCAAGGTGGAATTGGCATTATTTACGGCCATATCATTCAGTTGGCTCCTGTAGCTAATGAAAACTCCTGGGTGTTTTTTTTTCAGACAAACTGCCTACTGTCTTGCACTTGTGAAATTACTTTTTGTACCCAAACGTTAAACCTCTAGGTTGATTTTGTTAAAAAAAACAAAAACCAAACCAAAACAAACAAACAAAAAAACCTCTTAACTCCAACACTATCTGGAGACCACACTGACAATCCAAAAGCATAGTAATCCTAGGAAACAGCACTAGTACTTATTTTAATCCTCATATGAACAGAGGGCTATGAAATAAAATCTGCAAGTTTTAGATGTCATAAGCTGTCAAACTGATGGAGTAAAACCTTCTCTCTCTCTCTGTGTCTTGTCTCTCTCACACACAAACTCACTCTTGAAATCCTCAAATGATCAAGAAGAGGTTGGTGAATTTCATCCTACTGCAACTTCAAGAGCCATGTTAAGACTACATTTCAATTCCTGGCCTGTGATTTTCTTAAAATAGAATTTCTTAATGTCAGGCAATGGAGGAAATGCCTATTGCAGATACATGAAGGCATAAATAACAGGGGATTTAGATCATCCCAGTTCTAACTATTGCAGATCCCGGAGGAAAAATGAACTTCATTTTTCTAACAAAAATTAAAAATTATTTTCAAGAATGTCTATATCTTATCAAAGCATATCCATAGAGACCAAAAGGTCTTCATTTCACCTTGTGGACTTTTTATGTCAATAGATAGTTATCCACTAAACTGACAGAACATGAGACAAAGATGACCTTACTGTGTTTGTTGATGTGAACACATTTTTTTTTTCCTGTTTGGCCTGCAGTGTCACTTTGAGTGTTAACTATGTCTCTACTGGAGTCTAAAGTTTGCTTCTTGCATTGTTCATTGGTAAATCTTTTCTCTATCCCTCTTGTGAAAAGTGGACTTTGCTCACTTGTAAGGGGAGAGTCACTCTCACAGTGTGGAGAAGCTTTCCCTGATGGCTGCTTCACTTTGCTGTTATTTCGAAACAAATGTCTTTCAGGCATCTTTCCAAATGGAGTCGTCTTTGATGCTGATATTCATTCTCTGTGTTGTATCCAGACTGATATCAAGAGTGCCAACCTCTTTTGAAGACATGTGTGTTAACCCCTGGGCACACCTCTCCACGCTTCCCTTTAGGGGCTAGTCATGCTTTCTGACAATGCCTAATTTTACCTCTGTTAACAATTTTCATTAGGATCAGGAAGTGTTCCTATAACAGATGTACCCATCAGCTATTAATTGAAGTTCCTTTTAAAATTGACGGTTACATGATTGTGCCGTGTTCTAGTGATTTTGTTCTCTCCAGTTCAACTTTTGTTCATGTTTTAACTTTTTTTTAAAATCCCCTAGCATTGCCTTTTGGATATCAGAATACTAGAGTTTCCTTGGGAGCTTGTTAAAGTGTAGCTTCCCTGATTCTGAGGTCGGGTACCCATACTGTGTATTGGAGTGACTTTCAGGTGATCCCGATAAAGGTGGTTACACCATTATCAGAATATATTTGGCCTGAGTGTGTGTTTCCATGACAGACCTCCAGATCACATTCATTTACATCTGCTCTGTGTTTAGATAGACAGACTGTACCAGTCCAGATGGATTTTCGGAGGTGTTTTTGGAAGTTGCAGATGAACTCTTCTTTCCTGCCTTTTTATATACAAGCCTAATTTCTGTCTTTGTTTGGAAAGACATTATCAGCATCTAAACAGCTGTTGAAAACACCTTAGTTCATGTTAACCATGGATTGGAGCGTATCTTTTATTCATTATTATTACATTTTTGTTTGTTTTTAAGCATCTGAACGTTTATTTCAACAGATGCTCAAAATAAGGAGACTTGGATGTTCTAATACAAATGCTAAGTAAATTGAGGCTAAGGTTCTTCACTTACCTGATTAAAAAAAAAAAAAAGATTACAGCAAAGGAAATGGCCTTTCAGTTCTGTTTCTCTAATTCCAGGGCTGGAAACGCCTCCTTCCTGGCCCCTCATTTACCTGCTGTTACTGAGGCTTGAGCCAGGGCATCTCTGACAGAGGAGAAGCAGCTGAGAAGTTGCCTTTGACTTTCTTGTGACATCAGCTGGCCTTTCTGCTGCTCTCCTCTCGTACTTGACTTTACTTGATAGTTTGTTGGATTATATTTCCAAATCCTACTAATTGGGGCCTGTTCATTATCCCTTTGTCTTTCATTGAAGTTACCTTTAAATTAAGTATTCTCAGATATAGCTTATATCATGAATTTAAGACAGCGTTGATAAGGAAGTTTCAGGGCTTGAGAACTCTTGTGTGTTCTGTACATTCCTTCAGCAAATATTTGTTTTCTGTTGTGTATAAGGGAGATAGTATACATTGTCCTGGAAAATGTCAGTGCCCAGCGAAGGCTAATTAGTTATGGTAGCGGGGGAAGAGAGTCATAATTTGTGGTATTCATTTAAATTACAAATGTTTCTTTGTAGAATTTCTGCATGGTTTTAAAGGCCAAAAAATAATGGACCACCAGAATTAAATGATCAGAGAGAAGTCTCCACAGAGCTGAATATTTGTTCTCCTAATTTCTTTGTGAAATTAAATCCTGCCAATTTTCGCATTATGCATATATGTAATTATTCCTTCAGTTCAATCACTTAGATCTGCAGTGGCATCTTTTGTTGACTTGTCATCTGTTCTAACGGTGCAAAAGACAGATTTATTAAAGCATCTCATTGCATTTATATTGTAGGAAAAAGGTCCCTTATGGGGTAATCGCACACTAACTACGCAAACTGATGAAGCCCCTGAATGGTTTCCTCAATCTGCTAATCATTAACCCATTAGCTCTCAGGTTTTCAATTCTGTGACTATTTCAATGAATTTGACACAGATATATTAAAATAGTTTAGAAATTATAACCTGGAGCTTACATATTATTGCATTAATTAATATTATAAATGATTGTGTTATAATTTTATTATTACTATGTACAGCTATCATATTATACATTATATAATTATATTATAATATTATATTATATTATATTATTTAAGTTTTTTTTTTCCTTGTGGTACTGGGGAGTGAACTCCGGGGTGCTCTATCACTGAGCTACGTCCTTAACCCTTTTTAATTTTGGGGACCAGGATCTCACTAAGTTGCTGAGACTGGCCTCTTATGTCAGCATCCTCAATGACTGGGATTAAAGGTGTGCACCACTGTGCCTGATTTACATTTAATTTTTAAAAGTTTTCCACATCTGAGATGGTAGGGCAAAATAGATTAACAAATTAATAGACACCATGAATTCTCAATCTATATTAGTGTCTTCTCCAAGTTTTGGTAGTTTTATATTTAAATGTTCTCATTTTTAAGTCTTCTTAAATGATAATTATAATTTATTATTTTCTAAGCACCCATTTTTAAAAGCATTAAGGAATTAATAAGAACAGATGCATGCTTGGCTTAATTATTGATAGCTGATGTCTACTGATCACACATGGACATTTCAGCAATTCAACCTTAAATTTTCTAAGAAATGCCTGCCTTCTGCATTCGGATTGATTATTTATAAACATACTATAGTTGCATGGCATTTTATACCTTCTTGAACAATGTCATACTTTTTATTTTAGCTGTCCCAGTCTCTGTGAGTCAGGTAGAACAGGGGGTATTTCTATTTTCACTTGATACTCAGTCCACAGATCTGCAGGGATTCAGAGGAATCATAAGATGAGTAAGTGGCTGAACATGGTCTGGCACTGTGTTCTGGTTTCTGTTGGCTGTATGGAGTGCTTTCCCTCCAGCCAGTGACGTCAGTGTTTCTCAGGAAGGCTGGTAGAGAATTTTGAGCACCTTCCATTTTCTCCTGGCCCACATGCCAGTACTCACTTGCTGGCCTGGATTTTTAAACATCACATTGCCACTCAAGGTGCACGTTCGTTTTCTCATCCATTTTCCAAGAATGATCACAAAACCCTGCTCCATTTCCTTGAAATGTCAATGAGTGCACTCAAGGTTCTTCTCAGGGGTTTGGTCCTGTTATTCTCTCTTTTTGAGCCTGATGGGTTCTTAGCAACTCTTAGTTCTTTTGCAGGGAGAGTGAAGGAGAGAAGTAAGTAGTTTACATCATCACCCCTCTACCCAGCACTGAAGCCATGAATGTTTTCTACTTAAATAGAAATTCATTTCTACAAAAGGTGATAAAAGACAGATGCACCCCTCATGAAATAGCATCTCAACTTTGTAGAATACACTGCAGTAAACTGGGCACAGATAAGGACATATATTCTTTTGTTTGCCTGAAAATACTTCTCAAGTGAAGATCTAGTATATGAGAGCACTACAAATATACAGAAATTGCATACCAACAAGCAAGAGATTGCATAGTACAGTGCAGTGATGATTATAGATTGTACTTATTAAATTGTTTATATGTGCTGAGTTCTTACTAGAAATTATCTTTACTCTTTAAAATGGTCTTGCAAAAGTGCTAATCCTGTGTTGCTGGTAAGGAAACTCAGATATAAAGAGTTTGCAAGTTATTTACCAAAGGCATACCATTAGTAAATAGTGGCAGTAGGATTTGGTCCCAGGCATGTGGGACTTCACCTCCTGTGATCTTTCTGATGAGCATTGCTGCCTCCTTATAGGGTGGGCCGGAAAATTCAGATAAGTGAGGGATCAGATCAGGCAGGGGTAACTTTTTGGTGAAGAACTTCAGTTTAAAGAAGGGCAATTTGGATAGATGAGAAGGAGAGATAAGAAGTAAGCTTCCTAAGGTCAGATTGACATAGAAGAACCAATCTTATTGAAGACTTCTTCCCCAAACAAGGACCGAGTCCTGAAGGTGCTTGGGTGCCAGAATGAGGAACCCAAGTTGGCTGGTGTGGTGGGGTCATCTAGAGATGGGAAAGAGGATTATGGATTTTGGAGGTGAGCAGTATGGATGTCGCCGACATTAAAGACTCCAAGTAGGTGAACAGGTTGTATATACAATGCATTGCACAGGGAACATGTCCATGGTCTCCCCAGAGATCTACTCCTTGGGTTAGTGCTTGGGTGTTTCTCCCTGCTGTTTGCACTCCATGCATACCTTTAGAAGCCAGGTCTATGTCTGACTCTAGGGACGAGGTGAGGTACTGTAATCCTGTTCCTCTCACCACGGTGGAACCCTTTGGATCAGTGAGCTCAAGGTTAGGGAATATTGCTCCTTCTTTTACTGTCCACCTTTGTCTTTTGCCCCCTCACCTCCTTCCCTTTCCCTCTCTGTATTTCCCTCCTTTGATAGAGACAAGGAACAAATCATCACAGGAGTTCTTGTCAGCCATCCACTTCCAGACAGAGTGGAAAGAAATCTGTCCCTAAGTGAAATTACTGAACTGGCTGAATTAATATAATCCAGAAGCTTTTCCTGTCTCTGGGCCTCCAGTCATGTTAGCTGATAAGCTCCATCAATTGTGTAAGGCAGCGTGAGATGAGTTTTCTGTTACATGCAATAAGTTGCATCCTGATGGACGTTGGGTGCCACTGAAGGCCTCAATAAGGGTTTGGGCACAGGTTTCAGGGGAATGAGGGGCTGGGATATGTGGTAGAGCCAGAGAGGGGAGGCATCCTGTTGGATACATAAAAGGTGTTGCTGTTTTCTGGGGGTTTTGCATTACTATGCTTTTCTGCTCTGGATCTGAGATAGTGGTCAGCTGTCTGCAATGGGGACTGTGTCACCTAATTACCCAGTACTCCTAGTACCTAGCACAGTGCCTGACAAATCCTGGCCTTTTGATATTATTTGATTGATTAAGGGAATCAAATGAAAGTTTGGAGATTGGCTGAAAAGCAGAAAAATGAGGTCAAGGAGAGTGTTATTTTTTTTACACGGAATGATATTGGAAAAAACTTTAAAGTGAGGTAGTTAGTAATTTAGAAAGTTGGAAATGTGATGCCACTTTGTAAATTGGTGGCAAGTATTTGGGTAAAAGGAAATTTTAACTGAGCCATAGGGGCACACTGTTTCGGGCCATAGAAAATGCTTGGGTCCAATTTCTTCTCCACTGTATTCTTTAGTTTCTCGATCTCTCTAAATGGACCAATTTTTTTTTTCTTAAATGTCTTCCAAAATAATTGGATTTTCTTATAAAATTATATTTTAAGATAGAGTGTACAGGAAAAAATCAAGGGCTTTTTCTAGGTCAAATCTTAATATAAAACCAACATGGGAGTGATTGATGTGCTGTGTGAAGGTTCTATCAAGGGTTCCCTTGTAACTTGCCCAGATGGAGGGAAGGTAGTGTCATTAAGAGTCCACTGTGTGTTTATGCAGAGACTTTGCTGCCACTGCCTTTATTTCTGTGACTTCTTTTCTCACAAAATAAGGGTGCAAAAGTGATTCAGAGTGTTATATTCCTAAAAACAGACAGAAAATTTACTACCTGAGACTTTTTTTTTTTGATTCCTAGCAGAAAATGAAAGTATTCATATATTTAAAAAAAAATACACGATGTAGTAAATGATCTTAAATTTGGGAAAAAGACAAAATAAAGAAAAATAGACAAAATAAAGTTGAAGTAACTCATCAAATAGACAAAATAAACTTTAAGAAAATCATTTCAAACTCTGTAGAACTTAGGCTATCTTTTTTGAGCTTTTTCACGTAGGCTATTTTATCAAGAAATTATGTGGTATTTATTGATCTTAAATGCTTTCTCAGATTTTTGGAACTGTTTATTGGTTGTGTGTCTGGCTAGCTGAGGAAATGGTATAAAAAGCTGTTCTGAAAAATTAAGATTCCAATTAATGGATGAGAGTGTGTTTGTCTATGTGTCTGATTCTAAATTTTTAATGAACTTGATCTTTCAAAGGTGGCTCATCAAAACTCAGGATTACTTAAGGCTCAGCCTCCTATGTACACTTAATCCTTTTACTGTTCTGGACCACTTTAAAGGAAGGGTTATTGCTCTCACAATCCACCTCCATTCGGAAAGTCTTGGCAACGTTACAGCTCGCTGTGCCCCTGAGGAGGTAACACAATTTTCGACTTCAATCACTGGGGACAGAGCCCAAATCCTCTCCTGCAGGGCTCCCTGGAAGAGGCCTGCTCAGTGGCTATGTGCACATCTGGAAGGTCTCCATTTTCTCTGGACTTGAGCCAATTAATTCTGGCTTCTCTACCCTCACAAGGCTCTGTGTCGTAACTTTGCAGGTGTCTGATGTGGAGTGTACATATACCTGTGCCTTTTAGAACAGCATTGTTTTGTTGGAAATGCATTTGACATCATGACCCTGAACCTACATATGTGTTTCATGAGATGTTACCCAGACCTCAGACTGTGACTGCCTTGTCTTTCCAACCCCTTTCATTCAAGTTATACTAACAATGTTTTGCTATCTGCACTTTGCCTTCTCTTTGCCTGCTTTCTAGGGTGGAGGGAGTACTTGTCCTCAGAGTCGCTCAGAAGTGTTTCTGTCTGTCCAGCAGCAGTGTGGACCTCTGAGGACTTCCTTATGCCCATGGTCCTTGTTACTTCCCTATGCCCATGGTCCTTGTGTTAGTAACAATTCAATGACAAGATGATCATGATGATTGTTGAGTACCATGAACTGGATATGAAAATGTTTTGCGTGAATTCGTTCCTGTGTGCCTTATCATCACCTGTGAGGTGTGGGCACTGTGACTATCTATTGTGCAAATGAAAACTGAGGCCAAAAGAGGTTCATTATTCTTCCAAGAAAGTAGCAGAGCAGAGACACTATGCTTAATGTCACATCATTTCAGTGACTCTGCTTTGTTAGCCTAATATAACATTTTTATGCAGTTCTAGAGGTCCTAAAAATGAGTAATAAGAAAGACATAAATAATGATTGCTGAAAAACACATTCAGTTTTTATAATAATTTGTATTTTCCAAGTTATAGCCAGGCCTAAAGTCTAACAGATAGTCATCAATTTTGCACATCATAAGCTAGACTCTCAAGAAAAATAAAGTTTTTTATATTTTATTTCTGTTTTATTTGACAAATATATCAAGGTAGACTTGTTTGAAATATTTTTTGACAACTATCACAATTAAAATATATTTAAGTTGCAAACAGATTTCTACATGTAAATGGTTGTGTTTATTTGCAAGTTTAAAATTTTTACAAGTGTGATTTAAACTTATTAAACTGAGGTAATAATATTTTCAGAGAAAAATAATTTAGTGCTGGCAATGCATCAACTTTTGACTCAGTGATATTTTGAAAGGCAAATGATAATTTTCAGTGGAATAACTATTAACCAGAAGATTATATGAAGGCATTTCTAAGATCTGTTTGCATATTGCAAGGGCAAGAATTACATACTACATGAACAACATACTGCATACTGCATACTAGTTATTTTCAGTGGACTAAGACACATCTGAAACCTATATGTGAAGGACTGATATCATTAGATGTTATGGGTTTGGCTTGTCCATTGTTGTTTGTATCCAAAATTACTTTACAAATTGAGTTTGAAATGTAAGCAAAACAGCAATTCAAATAGGCTTTTGGTTTGTACCATTGGCATATCTGCCAGAACCAGATAATAGTGTAGCTGCTGAGTATGTGGCTGAGTTCATCCTACCTATGGTGTTTGTGTGTCCTTTTGTGTGACAGTAACCTCATTAATAATAGGCTTAATTTTGAATGCAGCCTTCACTTTTTAATTCATGGATGCCGTGAAAGCATATTAAAACAAAACTATAGCCAAGCAGCCAAACTTCTTGGGTGGTAAGCACAGTGTGAGATAATATACATCTGATATTTCATGTATACACTCATTATATTGTATCCATAGAGTTCTTGATGAATAATCTATGAGTTTGTATAAGTGATAAGATTATAAGTGTTACAATTCAAAAAGTTTTTCACAACCTAATTACATATCCTGGTGTAGCCTATTAATTTGCTCTTACTTTACATTTAATTGCAGAAAACAACAATCAACTGTCATGTAATTTCAAGGCAAAAATTTAAAAGAACAGCAAAATTATGATAAAAATTTCTTAAAGAAAATGAGAAGGGTATCAAAAATTTTAATGACTTCGAAACTTTATCATAAAACTTGTGCAGAATAGCGAAAGATGAAAATTTACAGAATAAATGAATGAAATGTCAATGTAAAAAAATTAAAGAATATCAAGGGGGTATCCATTTCACTGTTGGTGGTATACTGACGATCTAGTTAGTGGTCATATAACTGTTTCCTTTAGGCACCTGTCCTGGCAAAGTGTGAGGTATCCTAGGATGACAGCCAATTTTATATCAATTATTCATTTTATTCATTATCTAGACTATTTGTCATTAAACATTCTTTTAGGATTTCAAGTTAATATTTGATAGTTTAGTTTTGCAAAATATTTGCCCGTGATCACCCTTGACCAGTATTATCTATACACTTTGATGCCTGTGCACATACAGTTTCACCGTATATGTGAAATTTAGTAGAATTTAGATGTATGTGTATTTAACATGAAAGAGAAGATGTCACATAATTTTATTCCCTTATGGGAGAATCATTTTCTTATAGCATTTATACTGAAATAGCCTTGATGGACTTGTATACATTGGAGCACCTCTGCCTTCACCAAAATAAACCCAACTTTTCCCCGATCTAGTTCTATTCATGTTGTTGTTTTTTTTTTTTTTTTTTGCCTGATTCAAATTACTATATTGTAGTCAGCCTTGGTGTTCTGTGAATAAGTTATTTGCCTTCTTAAAAAAGTGGAAAGGGCATTATTTTAATAATGTTAAATAAAATCTGAAGTGTATTTTTGAATAGGTAAATTGGTTTGACCATTGCTCACTGGGAAGAAGTCATTTTCCCTTTGCCTCAGGGCCTTTGGGCTGATGACTGCCTCTTAAATTTCAGATAGGGCTAGAATAACCTGTCACTATGGCTACCAGAATTTGAATTTGCTGTTATTAGAGGGAAGCTTATAAATTCCCAAACCACTCAGGCATTGAATCCATCAACTAAATCCGTAACTGCTCCTATGGGAACTAGAAGGAAAGCCCAGTAGATTTTAGTATTTCCCCCACTATTTCAGGCTGGCAGATAGGATGACTTAACAGTTATTGTTTTTTCCTACCAAAGAAGATAATTTCATGAGTAACATAATACTTACCTTTAAAAACTTCATAATCCAATTCTTCATTGTATTATTGGAAGCTACCTTTCATACTGCTGCTGGAATTCTTTATACAAAGCAGATACCATGTCTATCTCCTACTTAAGCATCTACCTGTCTCCTCAGAGTACCTTGCAAGTCCAGTTACCTGAGCTGAGAATGCAAGACCTTTGAATCTGGCCTTGGAACAACTGTGTAGCATATGTGCCCCATCACCCTATAGATGTTCTGGTTCCCATCATATGGAACTCGCATTGATGCCCCTATAACACGTGGTCATATTGCCATATGGTTGCATGTGTTGATCTGTTCAGAGCCTGCTGGCTGTCTCTGTCTACCATTCAGTTCTTGGAAGTTGCCTTTTCTCCACCAGACTGGCAGTTCTGCTAGGATGGTCTGAGTTTCATTCACGTCTCTATCTCCTGTGCCTGTTGCATTCTCAATAAATGTTTGAAATAAAATGATGAATATCACTCACCCTCCTTTTTTAAGATGTTAGAAAATAAGAACAATTTACCCAAAATTATGACTTTTCAGAAATGAGATCAGAAGCCTGCTGACTTTATTTTATATTTATATAACTTTACCAAATTTGCTTAAATCCACACATTGTGTTAAGGGCTTTAGATACATTAACTTAATAATTACTATAACCATTTGGGGTATATTTTATGCATGTTTTAAAGGAATCAAGTAAAGCTAATTCAGAAATACTAGGGATTTTACACACGCACCCAGCTAATAAATGGAAGAATCCATATCTTTCAAAGATCATACACCATCGTTCTTAAGCTGGGGTATGCTATGTGCCATATTTAAAATAAATGATTTGGTTTGGATTTGGATTTGTAATGCAACCATATTAACCCCCTCCCAATTATTACGTTTAAATGTCATTTCATATATCGCCATAACAATATAGAGCAAACAGGAATGGGTATATAAGCTCCATTTGTCTCAGAATGATGGTAATCTTCAAAATAGTTTGTAGTTTTAATGCATATGTATGTGGTTATTTCTTATAGGATAAACCATACATGACCTTTCAACAATCTCTTTTATTTTTTTTATTTGTTTTAATTAGTTATACATGACAGTAGAATGCATTTATGCACTCTGATATATCATACATAGATGGGATATAATTTCTAATTTTTTGGAGTGTACATGTTGCAGAATCATATTGGTCATGCAGTCATATATATACATAAAGTAATAATGTCTGTTTCTTTCTACTATCTTTCCTATCCCCACATTCCCTTCCCTCCCCTCCCATCATTTCACTCTACATAATCTAAGGTAACACTATTCTTCTCTAGTGCCCCCCGCCTTATTGAATTTCAATAATCTCATTTTTAATTAAATATTTACTTGTTTTTTTTTAAGTGGGATCCATTGTCCTGTCAAGTCTGAGTACGTGAAAGTATTAGACAATGCACTGACCACAGCTTCTGTCTGTTTACCTATGAAAATACCATACTCAAATTTTGTACTTCTTAATTTTCATACTATTTTCAGTTCCAAATTTTGGAAAAATAAAAAAAAATCTCGTGCATTTTTCATATTGTCAAATATTTCTTAAAGGCAAATATGTATTTTATAATCAGAAGTTGTGATCACTGGGTCATAAATGATATGAAATTTAACCCTTCAGGTTACGTTTTGAAAACTGAGAATACTAATACTTGAGGCAGAACTTAACATGACTAACATTCGATATTTACGAAATGCTTAGAGCCACCATAGCATGTAGCAATTGCTAAATAAATGTTCATTATGATAAGTCAAGGTTATTTCTTTTCATAACATGAATATATTAGGATACGTCATTTCTTTAGGTTTTACTCCTTTCCTTCTCCCATCTTCTTTGGAATCACTATGGAAGATACTAGTTCCCACTTTCAAAGTGTGAATGGAACAGGAGTAGCCCCTTTATTTATTCTCAGCACTGTGTAAATATTGGTCAAGTGCATCAGGGATATACTGGGTTTTTGGCTTCTTGACCTTGAGAGGAAGGAACTTGAAGACTTTTCTCCTACCTCAAACACTGGGACATAAATTGTGAAATAGAAGTCTCCTCCCTTTCCCTTCCCAACTGAAAAGTTCTAATATCTTTGTGACAGCTATAGTGTTTTCTGATTAAATGGATGTAAAGTTAGAATCTAAAGCCCAGACGATATTAAGAATAACTCATTTGAATCTAATGCTCTTTTTTTCAAATAATTATCTTAAAATTTCATAGCTGACCCAGTGAGTGAGCAGGATATGCTCTATACTACTGAAACTGGGGATAGAGCAGTTTGCCAAAGGTGCTACACTGTTCAACTATTTAGTGGCCAGACTAGTACTTGGATTGTGTTCAAGTTTGAATTTGGTTTCAGGGCTGAAGTTCTCCTCCTCTGAACTACCACCAATTCTTTTATATCTTTTCTACTGAAAATAATTAAGAAACAGCAAAAAAGATTAATGAAGTGATTCAATATGAAATCATTGCCTTCTTCTCTTTTAAATACCAGAATATTAGAGCAATAACATGAATAGTAATAGTAGATCAGAGTACTTAACCCCTTGAATTTGGAAAACAAGGAGGAAAGCCTTTGGGGAAATGTTCTCTTGGCTGATGTTTGGAAAGACAAGTAGGCCTTTCTTTTTGTTTAAAATTCAAAACTCTTAGTGTAAAGATGAACACTAAAGAAATTCGGAAGCATGTGGTTGGCCTGAGTTCTGAAAACCCAGGATATGGGGTGTGGTTTCCCATTTTTCCGAGATGAAAAACCCGCTGTAAATTTTGGCAGCAATATTTTATTGTAATAAGATCAATTCACAGCTTATTCAGGCTTACTTTGAATGAGAATTGAGTTTGACTAAAGAAAATCATGTCCTTCCAAATGAAAATGAAAATCAGCAGATGTACAAAGTGAACCTCAGCATTAATCTTGGACTTGTCCCTCCCTGCATGCATCCTTCCAGTCACAGTGAGAGTGATGGGGGACGGAGGCAGGGGACAGAGGAGCACTGCATACAAATTTTTAAAAAAACACTACAGACATATTTTGGGATTTGAAGGAACAACTGATGGAGAAAAACATTGCCCTTCTACTTAGAAATGTGCAAAGAAAATATTCGTCTTTTTAAAGTCATTTTACCCTTAACTGAATATTGCATCATTTTATAAGCTGAGAAATCTTTGAATTTAACACGAGTTTTCTCTCCCTCTCTTGTTCTCTAACTGAATGCTGTCTATTATTTTAATCATGTTAATCTACTACTTAGTGTAAAATGCGGCTCTGTGGCTGCCTGGGAACAAAAGTGCTTTCTGTTCTTCCTTCCTCAGTGAACTGAGCTCCACATCATGCATGGTCTTGCAAACAGTTAGGGGTTTAGTCTGAGCTGATCAATACATTCAGAACCCTTTATTTAGTGAGATCGATACAGCGTAATGAAGTCTGTGCTCCAATTCCCTTCTAAGCATCACTGCTGGGGTAGGAAGGTGTCTGTTTTTCTGTTCTAAAGCAAAATCAAAATTATGTTTGAGGTTTTTTTCTTATTACCCTGGAGAGAGTAACACATTTGAGCCCCCTCCAAACAAGCTCACTCTTGGGTTCCATCCAAAGATATTTCCTTTATAATAATGAAGAACCAGTGAGCCAAAATAATTTTAATTCAAGAAAGAAAAAACGAGTGTTAGCAAAATACTACTTCAGTTAATATCTATGACTTAATCCCTTAAGATGAATGCCACTAAATGGTTTTGAATAAAATTCTTTCTTTTATAAAAATATGCCCACAAGTTAGCACCTTCTTATGAAAAAAAAGGGTATTGATAATCATATAAAGGTTTTTTGATATAAAACCTTTAATTAATTCCTGTGATGCCCATAACATCTGAGAGGTAATGTGTCAACTATAATTTTAACATAGATGCATTTGTAATGCAGCATGAATAAAACAAATTGCAAGACGTTGTCCTTTCCTTCTGAGTTTATGTTTTGATCAGGGTTTGTTCTTGGACTTTTTAAACAGTTCTTGGCTTTAAAAATATTCATATGTTTGGTGTAGTAATTTAGAGTATTTGATATATCAGTTTTCTAACACTTCCATCAAGAGAGGCCTAACTGAAGCCTGAAAATTGACCCCTTACATAAAGTGCTAAAACAGTGTGTTACTTTTTGGCCACTGTATTTGAATGCATATTTTACAAATTTTCATTATGATTTGAAGACATCCTGAGGATTTTTTTCTTTTTCGGCAAAAAATAATCTATCTTGATTATCACTGTTCTAGTTATTAGTTATTTGGTTTGATATAAAACCTTTAATTAATTCCTATGATGCCCATTGGAGAATTTCTGTTCTCTAGTTTTTATTTTAGTAAGTGCTGTGAGGGAATAAATTTAAAGGTATTAAATGTTTATACTCTTAAGTATTAAAAATGAAATACATTCTCGTCTGCCGTAAGCGTTGTGTTTATGAAAGTTTGGAGAAATTAACTTATAAGGTTATCAATCTAAGACAACTTATTTCTCCGTTGTATAATTAGAAATCTCAGCCCTAATTTTTCTTCAACCATCTTTTAATATGATTGAAAGCTGGTAGAGTTCTAGACTTGGAAGGAATTTTGTAGATTACCAAACCCCTCTTTCCTACCATAGAGCCCAATAATTAATAAAATAAATAAAAAATGCAGCTTAGCTTAGTTTATGTTGACTTTGCTAATAGGTAAAATGAGATGGTTGTAATATTCTCCACATCAAGAGCTGGTGCAGTGATGAGTACCACAGCAAACAAGTACACAAGCAAACAAACAAAAACCCAAACTCTTCCTGGAGAAAAGATGGCACCTTTGAATATCTAGAGTGGAGTACAGATACTAAGTTGCAAATGTGAACAGAAATATTTTTTTCTATGCATTTTTCATCAAGTAATGGAAACATTTGATGCAAATACAAGCAGTCACTGTATTAGGGGATCCTTGAAATAGGGACTGATTCCCTCTGAGGTAGAGGTTGGGAAGGGTTTCCAGGAGACATGGCATAGGAATTAAGCCTTAAAACATAAATTAAATGAAACTGGGTTTTTTTCTGCTTGGCATTTGTTAAGTGTGGGTCCCAGGAAGAAAAGGGGGTGTAAGATCTTTAAGGCTGAACTATAAGTGATTTAGAAGTTCTGGTACCACTATCTGACATAAGGAAGCACCAAGATCAAGCGCAAAGAGTGAGAAGCAAATTTGGAGTTCGTTTTCCAGCACCTTCACTACTTGCTCCCCATAATATGCCCTTGCCATTTCTACTTGCTCTGTACATCCTGGTTCCCATCTCTTACTTCTCATACTCTGGCCTTTCCATTCTGCCCTGCTAACTTCTCTGCTTGAGATTTTTACAAGATCTAGTCAGACTTTGTGCTCAGCTCATGTGGGGTAGTTGCTTACATGCCACCAGGTCAACTTTTGATTTAAAATATTACTAATGTGCCGGTTGTGGTGGTGCATGCCTGTAATCTCAGTGGCTTGGGAGGCCGAGGCAGGAGGATTGCAAATTGAAAGTGAGTTTCAGCAATTATTGAGGCCCTAAGCAACTCAAAGAGACCCTGTCTCAAAATAAAATATAAAGAAGGTCAGGGGGCTGGGGAATGTGGCTCAGTGCTTAAGCACCCCTGAATTTTATCCCTGAAATCAGGATTTAAAAAAAAATCACACTAATGTGAGTGTGGTTTTATTTTATGGGACTAGAGTGACCTTATGTTTCTTGGCAACCCTGATCCCTAGCACTCAGTCAATACTCTGTAGATTTCTGTTGGATTAATGAAAGAGGATAATGAACATAAATTGTTGGAAAGATAAGCAAGGGGACACTTACAACAATTAGGCTTGGGCCTACAGATGGAGAAGAAGTTTGAGAATCTATTGCAATAGAGATGGTGTAGTGAAGCCAGAATATAGAGACGTGGAAAGAATGCTGAGGACTGGATTGTGGGACACAAATATGGAGCTGAGGAAGCTCAGGGGAGGCGTTGCTAAACACAAACTAAGGACAAGGAAAATTTCAAGAATTAAAGGATGACCAAGGAATTAGAATACTGCAATGAGGCCAAGGAAAATGAGACATAATGAAAAGGTTGCAGTTGGTGAAGGGCAGCCTTCAAGGCCCTTGGTGAACAGTTGAAGGAAAGTGGTTAAGATGAAAATATGAGTTTCTTTATGAAAACATTCACATGTTTTCACATGCCATTTGTAATGATAAGTTGGACCATTTAGTTTATTTAGGTGTTTTCTGTTGACCCTTTGCCCCTGTGTAACCAGAAGGCTAAGGATTTCTTGTGGTTGTTTTTAGTTGATCGGAATACACTTTGTTGTTGGGTAAAGTGTATTCTAAGTATTGGGTTCTTATGTGAAACTTTACAGAATAACATTAGTGTTTTGCTGTGGTTTCCATGGATTTCTCTATTTGTTCTTGACTTGGAGCAAGCCTGTTAATGCTAAGCGATCACAGTTCCCGTGGGTAGAATCAGTTTACATAAGTAAAAGCTTATACCTGTAGCCAGTGGGGCTCTGTCTTCAGAAGGCTGAAACCTGTGCCAGAGAGTTTAATTTTCAAATCAGGAAATCACTTTCAAAGGAAATTAAAACAATAGCAAAACAGTTTCTTAATAGCAAGGGCAATATCTTTGTCTAGGGTGACCCCTATGTGTTTTGTCTGAGTATTTCTGCAAAACAGTTCTTTTGCTCTTAGGTGTACAATGTAAGACAGATGGAGTTGGTGAAGTATCATAGGCTTCTGACTTAGGCATAAATTGTACCTTCTTTGTATGTCTCTCTCTTTTATATTACTGCTCATATGTCGTCTTTATTATCACCATGTCATATTTCCTAAATACACAGGCTGTTCAGCCAAGTTGAATCAGTGGGTGAAATATTGATTTGGGTCATAGATAAGTATGTATTTGTTTTGTATCTATGATATTGTTATAGCAAAATTTTGGAAGAAAGCTAAGTGACATATATACTTCTATTTCTACGTAGATATTTATACATAGAATACCTATGTACATGTGTTATCTACATCTATTATTGAATATTCTATACTTTCTTTTTCTTTTTCAAATTCTCAACTAATCAAAATTTTAAACAACCAATCCAGGGGAATGCCCTGGAGAGAGAGGATTTAAGAAATACCTTGGGGTTATTGGCATGACACATCATCTGAAAATGACCAGGACCCAGGCACACATGTATATTTATGCTGCACATGTGTGATTCTTGCTCACGTCTGTTTGTGTATAATTCTGATCATGATATGGCCAAATTTTTTTAAGTAGTTATTGTTCAATTGGTTTGTAATTAAAGTAGGATCTAGATTTGACTGTGTGGAGCAAGAAATGAAAAAACCAAGTTCAACAAGGAAGTTTTATTCCTCTTACATGTAGCCATTAGGAGGTCAGCATTCCGAAGCTCAGATAACAAATTTGTTACATAAAATCACCCAGAGATACAGGTTTCTTTGTTGTTTGTTTGCCTTCTAGAGCATTGCCCTCATTTGCACAATCCATCATGGCCAACAATGAAGTTCATAGTCAGTCCAAACTACCAAAGAGAGTTCCTTCTTTTTAAAGCATAACCGGAAAGTTACACATATCACTTGTTATTTTGTTCCATTGGCTATGCATGATGGAGGTAGGGAAATGCATTTTTGATTCTGAGTGACATTATGCCCAGCCAGAATTCCTCTTACTATATGGAATAAGGCGAGTATGAATATTGGGTTACACTTTTTGCCCTAGAGCACAATAGAGTTGGTACATATATATAGCAGACGTCATTGTCAGTATTTACGTTTTTATTGATCGTTTTGTAGAATGTGCACTCAATGTTACTCGATATTGTGGCATTATTGAGTGCTTTACAAATTATGCATACAAAATCTCCTTTATTTTGGAAAACCAATGATTTCAGATTCTAGAACTTGAATAGTTGAGGAATCTGATGTGTGGTACAAGGCACTTGACTGCTAATGAAGATCCATTTGTTTTCTAGCAGGGTAGGATGGTCTGTTTCTGATTGTTTCTTGAATGTTGTCTTGATTCATTAATTATTTCAACTCTGCCATGCTCTGCATGGAGTAAAACACAGACAGTGGCATTAAGGCTTTTATAGTTGTATGTACTATATCCCTGTGCAGAGCAGGCCTCCATGACAGTGTCTGTACCTGGTCAAAATCACAGGGAAAACTGATGAAAAGACTTGTCTACTCCTTCACTCAGATTCTGATTAGTGCCATAAAACCTGAACAAAACCAACTTAGGACTTGTTGCTATTGTGGGGATTTTTTTTTTTTTTTTTTTTAAGATTCAAGTTCTTTATGCTCCCTGAATTTTATTTTTTTAGTTTAGAATTTGCTAGTGGTTTATGACTTCACCACTAGTGTAGTCAGTTGAACATGTCAGAAAGTAAAGGGAAACAACTTGATTTGTGTCTGTTTTTTTTTCCCACCCCCCAGGATTTGGAAAGTTTTTTTAAATAGTAAAAAATAAAAATAGCTAGTAATTATATGTATGTTCTTCTTCATTAAACAATTCAGAATTAAAATTTTCCCATTTAATCAGACTATAACATACAGATTTTTAGATTGTTATCTTAAGAAATAAATGCCTGGTTTTGATACAAAACTAATGGAATGCATCAGTAATCAGTAAGGTATTCTGGCTAAGCTGCTCGCTACTCATCCTAAAGGGAATACACACACATACACACACACACATACACACACACACACACCCCACACACCCCACACACTAAACTAGGGATGGGGGAAGCAAACTCTAATTAAACCTTAAATGTGTTGTAAAACCACAGCAACAAAAAGCCCTTGGTTCACCTAGTTTGATCTTGCTTGTTTTTTTGTCACTCTTCAATGAGAATTTCAGAATTTGTCTTTCTTTAACAGTTTTCTTTTGAAATCAGTTGATTATTTTCTTTGATTTTTCAATTACATTAGAACAATAAAGATCGATATTGATGTCACCAAAAGCCATCCATAATAGAAGGTGGAGCACTTTGCCTGGCTGTGTCTGCACTGTACATTTGGGGCAGAATCAACATTTGTTCCTAATTCCGTTTTTCCTGTTGCATTCTTACTCTCCTTTTGATCTCAGACTACTCTCTGTCCTTGAACCTAGATATATGTGAAATTGACTACCATATAGACACCTTTGGAAAGATTCCATTTTATGGTATGGTTAGAATCATATAGTGTGGGGAACTCCAGAGAAAAACCGAACCAGAAAGTATGTTTGTTGTCAACTGTGCTGGAAGGTAGAGAATATTTAAATATAGATGGGTATTTCATATCATTGTTATTTGCTTTTATTTTTAATAGATTAAGTCAGATGAAGCTCTTAGATTCTGAGGGATGAAAACTCTTAACTTTTTTCCCTCCAGGAGTGTGCATGCTGGATGATGGTAACCTAATGTACTAGGAAGAATAATATTATAGGAGTCAGGAAACTTGGGGTTTATGAGCTCAGCTACTCTTTTTAGAGTAACCTTACCATGGCGTGTAGCATCTCTGGGTCTCTCTCTCCTCATCTGTAAAATGTAGGGCTTGCTCTACATGATTACTAAGATTCCTCTTAGGTCTGTTGGTGCTCATTTACTTGTCACTTTCATGAAATAAAACAAAAGCTTGGTATTTTAAAAAATCCATGGTCTCAATGCAGGGTTTATACACACATCTGTGTAATTCATATGACATTAATCCTGCCTTACCTTCTCCATAGTTTAACCTCTTCATGAATACGTTTTGTGACCTAGTGACTGTCAGCTCTGGCTCTTAAATTACAGCTGGGAACCTCTTTTTACCATATACTAGGAGAACTTAAAAAAAAATCTCAGAACCAGCTCACATGCAAAGCTGTCCTTGTGATCTCACTGTGGGCAGCCCCACTAGTTGAATATCCTCAACCAGTGCAGGGCCAGGTGGCCAGCCTACGAGAGACGGCTGCGTCCTGCTGATTGTGAACATTTGTCACAGCCCTATATTTTTTCACTTAGCCATATTCTCCTTGGATCACGTGTCTGCTCATATGGATTAGTTTACTTAATTTGAGGTTGGTGTTTCTAGTCTCCAGTAATCCGATTTAGAGTAATTTGGTTTTTACCAGTAGGTGAATGGATTGCTCTTTGTGTGCCATTGCTTGCCATTTTAGAAGTTGCAATCAATTTTAATTTGAAGGGAATATGAAATATCAGGATAAAAAATGAGTATGATAAGCAAGCCTCTTCTCAACCTTCAAAAGTTAGAAGATTTATTTCAAATATGTTGTGATTTGTGAGGGAGGGAGAGTGCAAACCAGATTGCAGGCAGATTTGTGGGAGATGAGGTTGCTTAATGAACCCTACCCCGCCTACAAAATTTGAGTAATCTCGTTTTTAAAAAGATGAAATACTGATTCTTCTCCCTTCATTCCTAAGACAGGTACTTATTACATAAAACAAGCAGCTGTTACTTTAGAGTATACCAGTGTTAACTCCTTCAGGTAACCCAGTTGCCTTTAGCAATCCTAGTTCAGTTCACCAAGTCAAAAGTGCCTGCATTAAGACCTGGAGTGTTCAAACATCATTGTGTCACACTGATTCTGTGCTCAGGATCAAAGACAAACAAGGAAATGGCAGTTATTGATTGGTTTTATATAAAAACCTTGAATGTCAATGACCTCTGGTATCCTCTGGTTTATTCTGGCCTTCTGGGAGCTGTTTCAAAAATAGACATGTACATGGCCATTCAATCTCCACTTAAAAATCTTACAGTGATAAGTAACTGACTTCCTACTGAAAGAGTTATTTCCTTGAGAAGCGCTGCTCTGTGCTTAGCTATAATCCATGTAGCTTGACCCAAAGTGGTTCATAAAAGGGCATTCAAAATAATAAAGTTTGATCATAAATTGTGCTAAGGCATTCAGAAAAATTTAAAACACTATTGAAATATGGCATCTGTTATCATTCTTACTATTAATAGGTACTCTGGTTTCTAAGTTATCCAGTCCAAAATAATTTTTTTTTGATTATTCAGCCCTGTCTTTATTACTTAGTGGTCTCCCTGCTAACAAATTGTTTTTAGCCTAGCCATGTCAAGCCAGGTGAATATTAAAAACAAGAAAAATTTTAAACAAATATCTAATTAAGGCATAAATTGGTGTTTCTCAACTTCAGCACTATTGACATTTTTAAACAGGTAATTATTTAACATGTGAGGCTTATCTTGTGCATTTTGGGTGTTTAGCAACACCCCTGACCTCTGTCCATTAGGTGCTCCAGTTTTGACAACCAAAAATATCTCCATTATTTACTAAATACTACATAGAGGGCAAAATCACCCCTTGTTGAGAACCACTGCATTAAAAAACAAATAATGATTACCAATGTTTAACACCAAAAATGATAGATAGGATACCGAGGCAAAGTTAGGCTGACCTAATAAAAATGCATTATTAAAATTTTATGAGATTTATTGACTTGTTTTCTTGATACATGTTGGCAGATCTAGACCAGATAGTACAAGGTAAAGCAGAGTTCAGCTCCCTGCCTTGTTCTGTTAAAAAAGAAGAAGAAGAAGTAGTTGTAAAAATTCTAATTTATGTAGGATGTTTGTATAAATGGAGGTGATAATTTTAGCATCAGTTCCTGACTCTGGAATATTCTGGGTGCATTTGAAAGCTGGTCTGTGATTAATCGGTTGTAGTGGTTCTGGTGTGGTTCTCTTGAGGTCTGCAGACATCTCCTTGCTTACCCTCAGGATTGTGCAGCTGAGGGCCCTCGTATCAGGAATTTTTCTGAAAAAGATACCAGGAATCAGTGGGAACTTTGTCACCAGCCAGGAGACAACAGCTTCACTGGCCTGTATTGAGCATCCCTTAGGAGGTGACTAGTTGGATTCTTCGTCCAAGTCACTGATGGGGCATTGAAACGGTCAGTCCTAGAGGAGCATGGTGATTCATGCTGGGGACATTCCAGCATCTTCTTCCTGTTTGAAGGGTCTGATGAACAAGGCAAAAATTAAAAGGATATGACTCATGGCCCCTTCCCGCAGGCATTTCTCATGTAATAATTGCTGTGGCACCTTGTGGGTAGGGGAATCTTTGTCAGAAATGTCTCCCATAAAATCCTTCAGCCATAACTTCCTCCTCAGGAGCCAACATTGTGAGTGACTCTAGGTCTTTCCAGGGTATCACTTAGATCACTGAGGTACCATTGAGCTGAATCCCCACTCCTCCCCATGGTTCTTGACTCAGAGAATTTCAGTAGACCAGCTATGATCTTCTTCCCCTGGGAGGTCACTGAAACCTCACTTATGAGTCCCTGTCACTCTTAGGTATTTGTCATATCCCAAAGGTGGATTAGACAAGAAAATGGTTGAGAACCATTTGGTGTCTACAGAACTAACCCTTGATACTATTCATCAGAAGCTATTTTTCTAAAATTTATTTTCCATTCTGAAACCAACCTACAATTCAGATCAAGTGTGGTACATTGTTTTTTTTTAAGAAGATGAACAGGTCTAGCCAAGCATTACAATGTGCCTAAGATCATGACATATTAATAACAGACTCAGAATTTGTAGACTGGATACCTAAAATCTCTCATGGCATAATAACCTAAGTATTCTACCGACACTAAATCCAGATAATGTCGACTCAGAGGTGTAGCTTGATATGTGAGTCGTTATGAAAAACCATCTTTGACAGCTCTATGGCATAGAATTTAAAGAACAACATAATGTAAATCAATCTAAAGCCCATCTTATTGTTCTTCAGCCATTAGGTCATTTTGGGAATAATGTCAAATTAAAGTTTTAGTAACCCAGACATGAAATATCCAATTGAACATGTTCTTATTGAATATGTTTCTGTATCAATTATATGAGGACCAATGGAAAAATATTTGTCATATGTGCATACAGGCTTGGAACAAACTGAAAATGTTTAGGGACTCAGTGCTTTTGCCCACCTAATATCTCACATGTAGAGGGTGACATTACTGAACACTGTGACAAATAATTTCTTTACAAATGACTGCTCTTATAGTTTTCTTACTTTCTCTTTTTCCAGATACTGTCATTATTCCTTAGTATTTTTTAAAATATTTTTTTAGTTGTTAATGGGCATTTATTTATTTATTTATTTATTTATATGTGGTGCTGAGAATCAAACCCAGGGCCTCACATGTGCTAGACCACTGCTCTACCACTGAGCCACAACCCTTCCTCAGTGTTTTTAAAAGTTAAAATGTATATCTTCATTCAGCTTTCTTGGAGTTTATATAAATTACTCATTCTTTTGTGGAGGAGTTGTCACTAACAGCTTAAAGGAATATATAGCAGAGATATTATATTTTCCCTGTACTTTTTTCCAGAGGTAATTTTATGTTATTTTTTTTTAAATTCATGCTTATTTTATACAGTTTTTCAAAGAGAAGGACTCTGTACAGATGCCTACAGTAGAACTGTGTTAGTCTCATCAGCTCTGAAGTTCTGATGTCTAAGTCTAAATTATTTTTATTTCATTTATGTGTAATCCAACTTAACTTTCTCTTCTCAGGCCGTGGGGAATTTTTGATCACCTTTGATGAACATATCTTTTCTTTTCTTTTCTTTTTTTTCATCTTTTTTTCCATTTCCTTGGCTAACCACAGTATTTTGATGCATCTGAATTCTGGATAATTAACTACGTAGATGTTTAAATGTTCTGTCCAAAAGGGTATCCAGCAGCTACTTCTAACTATGGATCATTTGCAATGTGGCTCATTCCAGATTT
This sequence comes from Marmota monax, assembly GCF_021218885.2. Lineage (NCBI taxonomy): Eukaryota > Metazoa > Chordata > Mammalia > Rodentia > Sciuridae > Marmota > Marmota monax. Next base: position 97,365 of record NW_026695197.1, on the reverse strand, counting down.
TGAATACCAAGTACCATGAAATAAATTGTTTCCTTTTAGATTTTGATTACCTTGAAATGATACTATTTTGGATATGTTGAGTTAAATAAAATATGCCATTAAAATCAGTTTCACTTACATCTTTTACCTTTTTAGTCTGATTTCTTGAATATTTGAAATTACATATGCAGCTCACCTAATATTGCCACTGGGCAACTTTGCTGTTTCCCATATAGTTTCTTTGCACCTTAGCACCCACATTCAGTATTAAAGACCTGTTTCAGTTTAATTGAAAGAATATTTGCTATGATCATATTCTGTGTATGCTTCTCACTACTGTACCTTTCTTAAATTTTAGCAAGAAAAACAAAACAAAAAAAAAAAACCTTTTTATGTTTTTTGTTCCACAAATTTCATCTCTTGTTGTGATTGCCTTTCTTCCTTGAGAGAATTAGTGTATGCTCTGTCACTGGCCCTGGGCCTTGTTTGCTTGCCAGCCTGTGCAGATAAGGGGCTTTGAGTATGGGCTTTGATCTGCATGTTTGAGTTTATAAATCATTTACTTTGTGGGCAGGGGTCCTCAGTAAATTTTTTTGCTTTTCCTTTTCTTTTAAAATAAAGCTTGAGTTACCAATTCAAATGTATTTATAAGAGGCTACATATTTTTATTTCTTGGGAATTAACAATTATTGGATTTTCATAGATGACCAGAAGAATGCTATGATGTGGTTTCTAGAAACCATTTTTTTTAAAACTAGCTTGTTAATTTTTTAAAACGTGATTGAAGTTTTAAGTGAAATTCACAGCCTTTTGTTGAATCCATCACCTTCATGCCTCCTTCAAAGGAATTTGGAATCCTGGCCTCTTGGCTAGCCATTTGGTACCATCTCAGCTGGAGCAGTTAGAATCCCTTTCTGCTTATTAAGATCACAATGTGGAATTCCACAGGCTGAGAGGCCACTCACCCATTTTGGGATGGTGAATGCAGAAAGTCAGAGGTTTTATTTTGGCTCAGGGAATTTGTCTGTGACCGTGGAGCTGAAATATGAAACAAACCAGCTCTGGAGCCATAGAGTCTTGCATTTATAGTGGGAGTGATTAGATAAGTGGTCTGCTGGTGACATGGACATGATTCATGCTCTATCTACTGAGGACTGAACTTTCCAAATACTTTCAGTACACTGATAGTACATTTCTTAAATGCTAAATATATCTAACTGTTAACAGCTAATTGTCTGTCAGGCTCATTGTCTGTTACCCTTTAAGGCTAAGGTCAAACCGTCCTTCCAGTTTTGTAGATATAAGTATACAAATTAGTGGCAGAGGAAAGCAAAGAAAATCTATTTTTAAAACAGTGTACACTTTTAAATCTTGGGTACCTTAAAAAGTTGAAAGTAATCATCTCAACTACTCTTAAACTGCTTGTTATTCTTGTTGTTTAGTTTTTGGCTTTGGAACAGTATCATACAACTTTACATCTGGGGAGAAAATACCTTATAGATCATCTGCTCCATGCACTTAATCTTAACAGGTTGTGATTTTGTTTAAGGAAGTTGTGTGACTTTCAAGTCTCTGAAGCTAACACACTGATAGCATGAGTTAACCCGTGTTTGAATCTCTTAAGGTTTTCCTTCTGTCAGAGTTTGTTTCTCCACTCAAAAAGATTCAGGATGAACAAAACATCCAAGATCTAACTACTTTTAATTTCAAAGAAACAACACCTGTCTCCCTGATCCCTAGTTGGTTTTCATTTATAAAATGATAGGTCTTAGATGATTTCTAAGATTCTTTTTTTGTTCACACAAATTATAGCATGAGGTCTTTCCTTTAAAAAAAGAAAAAAAACAACTGCGGGCAGTGTTATTACCTCAAATACATATGTTTTCAATCTTTTATAAAGGCACTTCAATTTTAAGGTTATGTTAAGGGACATTTAAAAAATCCAGATGAAATTCTCACTGCTTGGAGGTGAAGGTGGGGACGAATGTGCGAGCGCGCACACACACGTGCAACATGGGCTCTGAGATCTTTCCATATAGGTCAGCACCAGGCTCTAGGAGAGAGGCTGAGATGGAGGCTAAGGCCAACTTGTCAAGGTTTTGAGCTTTGATAATAAAAGTCCTGCTCTGTTCTTTTCTTCCCTGGCAGCGTGTGTCTTGCCTGTTTCCAAGGCCTGTAAGTAGGCCAGAGAGCCACTGCAGGTCGGCCTTGGAAGATGATAAGAACTCTGTCCCTTGCAACAGTAAGCAAGAAGGCTCCCCTTCTGTGACTTTGCACTGACCAGTCACTGGGTGGGCGTGTTCCCTCTTTTTTTTTATCCTTTTGCATTTCTCTCCTGTGCTAACCTCATTCAGCTTGATTTACCCTAAGTCCTGCTTGGAAAGAGGGGGGCATGATGAAGAGAACCCACGATTTAGAGAATGGCAAATTGGGTTTCTAGAGCAGCTTTGTCCTGTTCCGCTGCAGACCCTTGGCCAAGTCTTGCCACCTCTTTCTGTCCTTAAATGCAGCCCTTGTAGGCCTGGGTACTTTTCTCCTTTGAACTTTCATTGCAGTACATAACATATTTGCTTTAGAACAAAGTTATTCTTTCTTTCATGCTCTTTCCCTTCCTTCTCTTCATGGCAGAAAGGTGTGTTTACTTCCTCAAGAGCATGAATATTCCTTTGCTGTCTCCTGATAACGATAGTTGTTACTTAGGTGCATCAGCCCACTAGCTTGCAGTACAAAATTTATTATTTCAGACTTGAGGGACAAAGGCCAAAGCTTTTGTGACGGGAAAATACCCTGGTGACTGTTGCTGTGAGCATTTGGCCTTGACTGACTCTTTTCTTGGTTTTGTCCTTATTATTCCCCTTTTCCTAAGTTTGATTCCGAATGACTTCCTGGCAGAAGTGGCTGCAGAAATTTCTCCCTGTTCCTGGCCCTAACTCAGCATCTCACAAAGGGGCCAGGTTAATTCTTAAGAAATAATTTATGCAGTCAAAGAATGTGGTTTACAGAGAGTCCTATGTAGGGAAACACTGTTTTGTGATGTTAGTTTTTGGCTTCAACTAAAACAAAGAAGAATTAACCCACAGGACAGTGCTTAACAGGGGAGGTAAGAGCAGAGGTCCCTGTGTGTGATTAGTACAGTGCCAGGGTATTTTTCTTTCTGGTGTTGACGTGGGCAGCACCAAGTTCTTCATTCAGAAAGGGAATAAACCCCTAAGTGTGTCAGGTTATTGCCTCTTATCTCAAGAAAGGACACCATATGGTCCTGTATTTGTATGCTCTTGCCATGACAATTCCTTCTGTCAAAAATGATTTTCTCCAGAAGTATGGTATGTAAATTCTTGGCTGATCATTCCAAAAAGGAAGGGAATAGCATTTGTTAACCAGCATTTTTGAAAATACTATTTTGGCATATGAAAGAGGAAGTAACAACCCTTGGAAGTGTTGACACTATTTATGTGCTTTTAGTTATAATAAGGATACATGATTTTATAAACAGTAAGAAAAGCTTTCTTCTTCATCTTCAGATTATCTGGATATGTCTCTTTTTTGTTGTTTGTTTTTGTTTTTAAGTTTCATATTCTTGAGTAGCCTAGGAAAGCATCAAAGAGCTTTTGACATCAGTTATTTGTGAAATCACCTTGAAGCAAATAATTGGTTCTGGCTGGAATGATACTGAAATTTGCAAAAATAAATCATTCTTCAGTTCTTGAAAATAACAGTCCAAAGTGTTGTATAAAGTATGGTTGTCCCATATGTAGCTCCTCATATTGTCTGTTCATTTATTATTATAATACCTAAAAAGAGACGTGGCCAAAGAATTCAGCTTTAAGTTTCCAATATGTTTAATGATGATCTTCCTCCCAAAATCCTTCCTGAACTGTGCAAGAAGGAGGAAATCATGAGTTTACTTTTAATTGTGTGGGGATATAGAAATCCACCAACTTACAGTAGGACCAACTTAAAGTAGGATGATAACATTTCTTTTTTGTTTGTTAATTGTATGTAAATTAGTAAAGTGCTTTTTCTTTTATAAGAGTATTGGATTCTTTTTTAAAAGAGAAATGTTACCTAGGTCACAGGCTAGTCTACCTATTTATTTATTTTGTAGCAACAGGTATCTTGTTTCTATGGAAAATGTCATTAATTTGAATTGGGCACATAAAAATGAATATTCTTTTCTGCTCCTTATTAGCTTCAGTAGCATGAGTTTGTAGGTACAGTAGTTATATCATTAGCTGTCTAGTTATTCTGGCCATGGTTCAGAATCTGGTTTAATAAGATTAATCATAATGCTTTTAGTACTGGAGAAGGTGCTATTGTTCTGTCAAAGTGTTATTTAATGGCTGATGTGAACATAGCCCATTGAGGTATGACTGGACACAACTTTTCATTATTCTGCCTTTCTTGACTAGCCAGGTAAATGGAATTCTACAGAGTAGGGATAGAAAAGAGAAGTGTATTTATTTGTTTAGATATTACTCCTTATAGGTCAGTTTGAGAAAACTTGGGAAAAGCTGCTCTGTTCTGACTTGTTGTTGTTGTTGTTGTTTGTTTGCTTTTTTAAAAAAGGACTTAGAGAGTTTTTGCAAAGCAAAGTTCACATGGACAAAAAGTGGCTAGTTAAAACTCTTGGGTAGGTCATCTGATGAGTGCAAAATATAGTGTCATAGGAAAATAAACTAGAATTTTTAATTTTGTCATTAAAATTTGCATATATTATTGGGCAGGCACACATTGCACACATGTGCTTTGAAGACTTAGAATAAACTTGATTTTCTGAAATTCCTCTTTGGATGGCTTCTGTATTTGACTGTTAGAGGGACATGAATGTGTCTTTGAGCAGCTGTTTGATTAAAAGCTGAGCCCCAGTCTGTCAGGGTGAGTTAGATTTGGCCAGGACCCAAGTGTATGTGATTGCATTTCATCTACTTCCTATCTTAACAGATGGATCTGTTTCTTTGACTATTCCTAGTCTGTCCTGTAGCAATACCTAGATATACCAATGTCTGTAGAGTGCATTGATCAAAAAAGAGTTAATGATGCTTTTCTGAGGAATGTTATGTTTCCCATAGCACTTTTTAAATTTATGGATCAAATAAACAACTGAGAGTTTTCAGCACTTTTTCAGATCTTTGGAAGTTGTCTCCAAAGCCTGATCCAAAGAAAATGAGGCCATTTATCTTTCCAGGGGTTTCCATGCCCTCTCAACACCTATGTGTTAATGGGATAAGTAAGAGTGGTTTTCACTCCTTGAAACCTGCAGGCTATCAAATGGAGAGGAAAAAAAGTGGAAAGGTTACTGCTTCCTATGTCTACCAGGTTTTATTATGGAAACTGTTCAGCCAGATAATTGGGTTTAATTTGTTACAGAGGGGGAGATTTGTATTGTAAACAAGAAAGTTCTTTGAAGATAAATCTTGTCCATAGTTGTTAGAATAATGTTAGAGGAAGCTTGAACTTTTTTTTTTTTTCAATTTTTTAATGGCCTGGAGTCAGAATCAGAAGGGCCTTTTCCTTTTCTTTCTTTCTTTTACAACCCTCTCCCTTTTTCTTTTTTCTTTTCTTTTCTTTTTTTTTTTTTTTTTTTTCTAGAGCACAAGGTGTTAGTGGGGGCTAGATAGTGGTGCTAAGGTGTTAATTAATAGTTTTCACAGCTTATTTCCTTCCTTCCCCCCTTTTTTTTTTGCACACTAATTAAAATACACAACAACCTTTAACTCCTTCCCCCAAAGGAAAACTTATTTCTTTTGACGTCTTCATTTTTTTGACTTTGCGCACCCTCCCCTGCTATCCTCTTTATCAAGGACTTCTTTATAAACTAAGAAGAGCCCTTAATATGTTTATTTGCAACTCTTAAACTATTGGGGAAATGAATCGTACTTGTAAAGTCAAGATTTGTTTTAATATGTATCAACATGATAGCATGCATATTATGACACACCTATTAAGTCATTTATTCATTCTCCTCATGTGTTTTCCACATTGGGCTCTTTATGGTTTAATCCTTTGTCATTTTCAGTGACTAGGTAATAGTGTTTCTGGAGTCTTTTATCACCAATGAGACAGTTTCCATTTTGAATATTCATACCATCTCATACTCTGTACCATCACAGCAAAGATCCAGATTTTAAACATAATATCTGTAGGTATTAGATGTGAGATATTTTAAGTCTAGATTCGCTTTTTAACTTTAGGTGCATTGCTTCAGAAAATATGTTATTCTTTTATAAAGGAAATATTTATTTCTTTACATTTATTTACTTATTTACTTTTTATTTACATTTCAAAAGTCCTTGAAATGATGAGCTTTTGATTTTGTGGTGTGGAGCTAGAATTTTTCTAAAACATTTCTATGATAAATGTACTAGAGAGTAGTACATTTTAGTTTGGCCTGCTTTTAATTGTCAAACTTGTAGAGCTTTTCAGCTTTGTTATTGTCATTATTTATTTTCTCATGAAATATTTGTCATGGATGAGTTAATGGATACCTAGTTTGGATGTGTACATGTGTTGAATGCTGGATTTAGTTTCCCCCTTTTACATAATTTTTACCTTTATTTTTTTTTTAGTTTTTGTTTATGTCCAGAGTAATGTTAACTCAACATTTATGTAACTAGAAAAAGTATCTCACATTATCTTTGACAGAAATTAGACTTAATTAGAGATGCTTAACCAAAATTATAAATTATTTTAAAAGCTTGAATTGATTTTTAAGTGCTGATACATATTTATCATTATGTGATAAAAGAGTTTTCACTAACAATTATAAAGTCAGAAGCAAGAGGCCACTAGCAGAGGCAGATGCCCTAAAACTTAGAAACAGACAAGTAGCTCATTTTGTGGGCTTCCTCACTGTTGATCAATTACCTGTTACAGAACTTTATTTATTCTTTCATATCTAGAAGTTTGTGACCTAGGTGATGATTTTCCTTTTCTAATGAATACGTAAGGTCAAACCATCCCACCGGAAGGGAAACAAAACTAAGTAAGATGGTTCTCAAAACATAGATATTATACTTTCCTATCCCATATTTGCTAGTGGTGACTGACTACTGGCGGGAAATTAAAATTTTTAATTATCTCATATTCACAATTTCAGGATAGAGAACTTATGAATAAACTCTAGGAGTAAAGTCATATCATGAGAGGATATGAATGCATTCTCTTCATTTCCCATTAATTATAATTTCTATTTGGGGGTTTTTATAGTGAATTCTCAACTAACTAATCAACATGGTAGAGTGGTGTTTCCTGGCTAATTAAGTCATGTAGGGTTAACCAGAAACCTATTTTATTTTCTTATAAAGATTATTAAACATCTGTATGAAGCATATTAGAATACTTTAGCTATTATGACAACTTAATGAATGGAATTATATTTTTAATTAAGGGACTGTGCATTAATTTGGGTGAATATTTTTCTGAATTTAAAATTTTCATTTTGAGGTTCTGTGATAGGCCGTAGCCTGGAAGTTAGGAGAGAATGAAAAATGACTGATAAAAATTTGTTTTGTTGTCATTTTGAGCATTTTCTCTGAATTTGGAATAAAAGAAATAATATTTAATTTGCGTATAGTTAATGGATTCTGCTTAATTTAGGCTATATTTCTTTTTATGAAAAGCTTATTTTGAAAATGATAGCAAGAATTTGGAAGTATTCCAGAACTCTAACATTCATACTTAATAATTTGCTTCATTCAGATTTATTTTGATTGGCATGTGATGCCTATGTTGTGTTCTAAAAAATCTGAAATCACAACATCTTGATAGAGTCTGCTCTATTTTTGAATTGTTTTAAATAGTAACTTTAAAATTTGCATTAATTGAAAGGTATCTTGTCATAACATTTGCTTTGTGTCATGAAAGGTTATCTATATTTGGAAGTAACATTTTGGTAAAAGGAAGATTATGGAATATTTATGAACTTTCTCTCTCAGAGACTCACAGAACAGGATGGAACTTTAGAGCTTTTCAACCACAACCTTCTCAATTTGCAGCTGAAGGAAATGTATTGCAGAAAGATCAAATGACATGCCCAAGGACACATAGCTGAAAGTATTGTGAGAGGAATTCTAACTCAAGACCCCTAGATATAGGTCAAGTCTTTTTAACCATGAAACCATCTATTCAACAAAACATAATATTTCTAAAAAATCCTGGTATAAAGCTAGAAGGTAGTGAATTTTATTATAAATACACTTCATTAATATTTTATCACATGTAAATACATATGTATAGGCTCACATACATTTGCATCTCTGTATATGTTTAGCTTGTCAAATGCTTTTATCTTTTCACCTAGTAAAATATGTTTGATTTAATTGGTAAATTAATCATGAGTGTGAGTATAATTATATGAGGATAATTTTACTTATTCTTCTGATCCAATTTTAGGAGTATTGTACCTTAATAACAATTCCATAAGATAATGAATAGTGAAAAGAATTCTGTGTACAACAATTAAATTAAAAATTAAAATGAGAATGCTTAACAGTTTTTAAAATATATTTGATGAAAAATGACAATTAAAGATTGTCTGTGATTCTAATTTCAAGTAACAAATTTTTCTAATATAGAACAAACACATGTGCACTTTGTTTTGTGTCATGAAAATTTATTTTGATTTAGTTAATTCTTTAGAAACAACGGCTCTGCAGAACCTCTTAATATACGTGGTAAAGGTTTTTAAGGTTCCTATTTGGTAGTGAAACAACAGAAACTTTTGATAACATTGTTTATGGTATTTCTTCATTATAAATCCATTTTTATTAACAAAAATCAATATTATAACCAAGTAGAATTAATACTGATTGTGTTCCTGGACAGGCAGACAGGAAAACGTCACAGCCAGTTGGCATCAAGAAGTGCTGCAAGAGCTTAATGCCCCTGTCCACAGCTGGCGGAAGTTGCCAGAAAAAGTGCTGTTCCAAATTTTCCTTGGCTATTGGTGTTCATAGGGTGCAGCCTGATTTTGAATTTTAGAGCCTCTAATTTTTTAAACTACATTTTAAAAATCTTGTTGATTTCATCTTCTTCTTTTTTAACATATAAGTGTTTATTGTGCTTATCAGTTAGGTTTAAGACTCTTATATTATTTCATTTATTTCTTTTCTGACAGTTAACTGAATACCTGCCTACTGTGAAAATCTACTATTCAGTAACTAGTGGAAAACAGGGTGATTTTTCATAGGCAAATACCATTTTTGATTATTAGTATCAGCTCTGATATATATAGTATACACACACACACACACACACACACACACATACACTTTACCTGACTTCAGATTTATACCCTAAATTTTTTATGATTTGAAAACCAGGTTCAGTTGCAATGTTGAGGATTCTTGGATATGTACTATTGCTCACTCTGTATTAGAAGCTATTTTCATGCTTTGTTTCTTTTTAATTTCCATTTCACTTTCTCAGATAATTTTGAGCCACTTCCCATACCCTTTGCCACCACTCCCACAAATAAGCCAAACAAATAAGGCTTACTCCAAAGCATAAGATAAGTTTGGGGATTTTCTATATTTAATTTACATTAAGTGCCTAAACTCTTGACTTTAAGCGGCAAGGGAATAATTTGCATATTCATTACAAAATAAATAATCATCTTTGCAATTGCTCTTTCCAAAGGTACCAACTCTTGTCTCTCACAGTTGGATACTCAGTATGGAAATGGGCCTTCTGTCCTGTATTCCAGTCAAAATCTTGACTGTTGGGCAGGATAGAAAGTACCAGAAAGAGAGGATATTGGTCTGTGTTACCACCCCTCTGTTTCAAGTTGTTTTTAAAAAAGAAAAGAAAGAAAGAAAAAAAAACTTTAAGAAATGACTCTGCAGAGATGCATCATAATAGCCCCTCCAATTGTGTTTGAAATTTTCATTTCTTAATTCTTTAGGCATTTTGCAGCCAATCAATTCTAAACACCTGGGATTTTTTTCTCCACTTAATTAAATTTTAAAAAGCCCCCCCCCCCAACTAAAATTAATCCCTATTTCCCTGATTTATGACATATAGAGTCATTTTCTCCAAAGAAGGGAACTGCTATCTTTTTTAATGGTAAAACCAGGACACAGGCAAATTCCATAATAGAAAAGTTTCCCACTCCCTGATCAAGGTGAGTGGGTGTGAAATGTGCCCATTTCTTTATGGAAATCAGAACAGGTTTCCTTCCCTCTTGAGCAACTTGAGAAACAGGAAGAGACACAGGTGAAAAATGGAGGGGGCAGAGAAAAACTGAAACAGGTGGACAAGTGGCTAATTTTGGCTCTAGTAGGATTTTCATTATGGCAAAAGTAGGACTTTTTGTAATGCAGAGTATTTATTTTTCTTTCTTATATTAGAATCTTTAAGTAACATAATCAAGCAAATTAAAACCCCTTTTTTTTCATGCTTAGGGGAGATTTTTGTAAATCTATTGTGTGCTTCAAGCTATACAATTTCATTTTCTGAAAAAAAAAAAGTTTATTTTGTACATCAATCAAGTCTTCCTCTTTAAAAACCCTGGATCCTCAAGAACCATTATTTCACTCAGACATAGCATTTTACTCAGAGTAAATTGCACATGGGTATTAAATAAAGCTTGGTGAGATTAAATTCCCAAATGTGTTATGGTGTATTTGTTTATAAATCACAGGTGTGGTTACAGCCGAGTCTCCAGGTGGCTTTTGGAGAAATATAATTTAATAGGGTGCTGTTAAAGAAATGCATCCAGGTGCAGATGACTTTGAAAGACAGGAAAATTCACCACTAACTTCATTATGATACATGGAAATTAAGTTGTGTTTAGTCAGGAGAGTCATATAAATAGCAACAGGGGTCATAGGACACTGCTGGTCGGTGGGGGAGGTGGGTAGAGGATATGTTTGTAGTTTAAAACTGGAACATTGGAAAGCTCTGGAATACCCTTGAACAATAGTTAGAATGTGTAAGCAGGAAGCAAACTGCTAAGTTATTGTAGACACAAAGTAACTGAAAAGTTATTTAGACCATTGACATTAAGTTTGATCATTCCTAGTAGCTGTATGAGAGGATAACTCTTTGTTTTATGTTCACAAATCATTGTGTACACTGTGGTTAGTTTTAAACTGGAATGTTCTAGAATACATGTGTTGAGCAAATATGAAATATGACAAGAAATAAGATACTGATGCTTGTTGATAAGTTTTACAAAATTTCACTTTTTAAAAGCGTATGTCTGAGTGGATTATAGTCAATCCCTCTTTATGGGGTTAGTCTTGCCGGCATTCAGACCTCACTCCGTGGGACAAAAAAAGTTTGAGCTAGCGAGTTAGTGCTCTTGTTTGGATATGGTTTGAGTGTGTCCCCCAAGGGTTCACAGGCTGGAAGCTTGGTCCCCAGAGTAGCAGTGTGAGAAGTGGTAGAGTCTTGAAGAGGTGAGGCCTAGCTGGAATTGGTTAGGCTGTTAGGGGCACTGCTCTTGGAAGGGACTAATGCTGGTCTCACAAAGTGAGTGAGTTCTCCCAAGAGAAGATGGTTAAAGTTTGAAACCACTCCACGTGCTTGCCCCTTCTGTATGAAGCTAGTTCCCTTTCTACTTCACCACATTGTGACCCAGCCGAGGGAACCCTCACTAAAGGCTGATGATGAGGCTCTCTAATCTTGTACCTTCCGCTTCTGAAACTGTGAAGTAGACTTCCTTTCTTCACAAATTCCTCAGGTATTTTCTGTTCTAGAAACAGAAAATGAACTAATACATGTGTGCTCTATAAGTATTGTAGTTCTGTGTCCTGTAGTATCCTCTAGTTCTGTGGTCTATCTTTTTAAATTTAGAGTAGTAACTCTGAAGATTCTAATAGTTGTAATTTTTTAAATTTCAAATAAAAACTTTTTAGGTTTTGCCAAAGTTTTTTTAAAACTTTGGGCCCCATATGTTTATGTGAACAACATTATATCATCTCGTGAAAACTCTGGTAGGGTACTGAAGACCATAGCTAAGTTGTTCTATATACCAGATTTGAGAAACTAGGCCCTTCTGACTTTTCTGTATACTGATAGGTTAGCATAGTGTATTAATCCAGGTCTTCCAGAAAAACAAAATCTTTTATATCAATATCAATATCCATCTATTATCTATCATCTATATATGTCTGTAAGGATTTATTGTAAGGAAGTGGCTTATGTGATTATGGAATCTTCCAAGTATCAAGACCTGAAGGAGAGTCGGCAAGCTGAAGACTCAAGAGAGATGATAGTGAAGTTGTAGTCCGAAGGCTAGCAGTCTCAAGACTCAGGAGGAACCGGTGTTCTTCAAGAGTTCAAGTCTGAAGGCAGGAAAAAGCTGATGTCCCTGGTCAAAGACATCTAACAGGAGGACTCTCTCTTGCTCAGGGAGGCTCAGCCTTTTGTACTTCTCAGACCTTCAGCTGACTAGGGGAGGTTTGCCCACACTGGGGAGGCCAATCTACTTTATTAAGTCTACTGACTTAAATGTGAGTCTCATCGGAATCCACTCTCATAGAAATACCTAGAATAAGGTTTGACCTAGTGCCTGGACATTACATGGCCCAGTCAAGTTGACAGTTAAATTAACTACCACATGTAGCAGCGTCTGTCCAGTGCCCAGGACAGTGCATTACAAAGATCAGTGGTCAATAAATATTTAAATGGATGGATGGATGGATGGATGGATGAATAAATGTTCAACACAAAAGCTAAATAATCATGTTTCCATATTGTAGATCTACAAATACATCTGATTTTGCTAATTAAAAAATCCAAGATTTCACATGTATTTGAAATATAGTATTAGTTGATGTTTTTATTTATTTAACACCTGGGCCATGTTGAAGGTTATACCTGCCTTGAGATTTAAACATCTCTTTTCTGTTAAATTCAACATTTTTACTTGCTACTTTCTTCCATTACGTATCACCCTGTCTCAATTTTTCTGTAACTTCCATGGCCTTGCTTTCATATGTAGGTATATTTAGTATTTATATTCAGTTTTTTATTTATCTTTATATTTAATATTTATCTTCTTTTCTCTATAACTCATTTTAGTTTTGGTTGGTTTTGACCTTATTGAACTTCTTTCTAGTAGCTTGTTGCCAATTATCTTTATTACTGCATAGATAATAACTTTCACATTTTTATTGGTATAAAAGTGTTCAGTGAAATCCTACAACTGGCAATGACTTTATTAATGTGACTACAAACAAAAAGTGAAGTACAACATCAATATTTTGAAAATGAATTATATATACTATATATATATCTTGAATCTATTCTCTTAATGTGATCTTTTCACCATAGAATTATAAAGTCTTATTGATCTGCATTCTTTTAAGTTCTTACAATGTAGATACTGCCAGTGTTAGGGGACATGTTGATGTCCAATAACTTATAAACTAACAATGTAAGACACCAGAAAATACAATGGAAACACCATATTTTAAAGGATTTTCTTAGTAATAGTTTTCTCCCCATAACCAAAAAGTTAATATATGTTTTCTGTAGAAAATTAGAATAATCCTGTTATTTTTTTAATTATAAAAGCACAATAAACTTACCTTTAAACAGCAGAGGTATACAATGAAGGTAATAAACATCACCTGTAAACATAAACGTCACCCTGGAGTTGTTAGGTTAGTTATAGCCATCCATTTCTTTCCTACACCTGTAGTAGAGGCCATCATTCAATGTGGGCTCTGCATTGATGTATTCACTTACTCCCTAAGGTTTATTTGTAACACCATTGAATACTAATGGTGCATTTTTCTTGGTTACTTGAGGACGTGCACAGAGTGTCAGAACATTCCAGTTATTCCACACATTTTCGAAGCTGAAGTTGAACGAGGTGACACTTGGCCACCTTCTTTCAACTCTCAGCCTGTAAACAAGAGTCCTTTTTTTTTTTTTTTTTCAATCTGTCTAATGCTGCCTTTTAGCATTTTTATGCTTTTTGTTGGTGATTTTGATGTTTAAGATGGCCCCTGGACCTATATAGTACTGAGGTGCTTTCTAGGATTTCTAAGTGCACAAAGGCTATGTTGTACCTTGCCGAGAAAGTATGTGCTGGATAAGTTTTATTCAGGTAGAGTTATAATGATGTTGGCCGTACACTTAGTGTCATGAATCCACGGTATGTATTAAATAAGGTGTCTTTAAATAAAATGTACATGAAACACAGTTTTCATCAGCTGACAAAATTATCATAACCAGAGGCTGGCAGGAAGCTCTCTCTGTGTTTTCCCTGTTTGTAAATTCAGTGCTTTCACAATGTTACAGATTTCATAATGAGAATAACAAGAACACTTTATTTTTTTTTCAAAAATTAAGTTCCACTGTAATTTATGCATTTTCCTTTTAATGGCATATTTGAATATTTTCTGGTGTCATTAAATATTTTAATATCATTTTAATGTCTGTGTAGCAATACAGCCTACAGAAGTGCTATTAGTTTATTTAATAAAAGTCGTCCTTTTATAGATCATTTGCTAATCCCCCTGTCTAATGTTTTGCTATCATATGCAATTCTGGAAGAAAAATTCTGTAGCTTAATCTTTACCACATCCATGATTTTTTTCCTTAGGATAATTTTTATGCAAATGAAATTTTTTAGACATAGCTTATGCAAATCAAAAGTTGGCTGTTTGCAATATTCCTTTGTGATCTTTCTAATATGCTCTATCCTGCATAGAAGAAAATTAACAGAGTCCCATTTTATCAAATTTTGAAAACCTTTATAAGAATATGAAAAAATATATAAAAGTTCTTTTTAATCTCTTATTTCAGTGGCCATTTATAGTAAATTTGTACTGATGTATGTAAGTTGCATTGTAGAGTCCTTTAAATATGGAGAGACTCATAGATTAGATATGAATGTGCCCGCAGGAACTGTTAGGGTTTTTTAGTCCACCTCCTAGTTTTTATTGATAAGGTAATAAACATTACCTGTAAACATAAACGTCAGACTGGTTGACTGCTTTATTTTGAATTGAATTTTTTTAAAAGAACAAAACCACATAGCTTTATTTATTTTTTTAATATTATAACCACGGATGTGCAGGAGGACTCAGACTGTCTATTGCCACACGCATACCCTCTTTGATTTGTTTTTTTCTAGCTTTGTTTTAGACACCTAAATTCAAGAAACACAAATGCACATCTATTCTTTGTAGGCACAGGTGCAGAAATGAAGAAAGGGCACCCCTCTCTCTCATCCAGCAAGTCAGAGCAGGCACACCGATGCTCTCTTCTCTAAGGGAGATACTGATTAATGTCTCTGGGGGTACTCTGAAGTAGAATGCATTGGAAATACAGAGATTGGAGAAAATGCTACTTTCTGCTGTGAGAATTGAATAACTGAATAAAGTGGCATGTGTTTTAGACATTGAATGATGACTTGGAAATTATCATTGGAAAAATTATCTAATGGTATAAATATGCATACTTCTACTACATTGGCAGATTTTTAAATTTTGCATATGATCTTTCTCAAATAAGGCACTTGTTTAGGTTGTCATTATTTTAAGCACTGCTGCTACAGAAAAGCAAATATTGATATTCCTGCATCACTCTTATTTGTGAAGGGTGTTTGGTATTTCATATTTTTTACATAGTCTCATAATAATTGTGTTAGGTTTTTTGGTCACTGTGACCAAAATACCTGACAAGAACCACTTAGAGGAGGGAAAGTTTATTGGGGGCTCATGGTTTTAGAGGTTCAGTCCATGGATTTCCTACTGTCTTGCTCTGGGATGGAGGAAGGTCAGAACATCATGGCGGAAAGGCATGGTGGAGGAAAGCTACTCAATTCAAGCAGAGAAATCCTGAGCAACAGTGACAGAATGTCTTCAGTGACCTACTTCCTCCAACTCTGTCCCAGTTACCACCCAAGTTAGCCCATTCAGATTATTAATCTAGTAAATGGAGTAATCCATTGATCAGGTTGCAGTTCTCACAATCTAATCATTTCACATCTAAAGATTCCTGCATTAACACAGGAGTATGAGGGGACACCTCATATTCAGTCCTTAACAATAATTATTTTGGTTTGTTTATTATTTTGGATCATACATCATTTAGTATATAATTTTAGGTTGTATTAATACATTTTAATTTTACACTCTTCTCTAATTTGATCAATTTGGATTTTGCTCCATGTTTTGATTATTATAGATAATCACAAATGAATAATTAAATGCTTATATAGCTTATGAAATATTTTTGGGCATATATTCCTCAGAGTGGAATTACATTAAACTACTTTATAGCTTTTGTCATGTATTTTCATAATGCTGTCCAAAAATGTTTGGCTGATTACTTGCATTCCTTTCCATGGTTATTCCATCATTGTATGGTGTGTGTGTGTGTGTGTGTGTTTAAAAATCCTACTTTCTTAGCAACTGAAAAATGGCATCTCATCTTTTTAAATGTACATTTGTTTTACTACTAGCAAGTATCAATCATTTTTCCTAATAGTATTTGCTACTGAGATTATATCTTAGGTAAAATTGATTGTAGTTTTTGCCCAAAAACTTGCTTTGTAGAACCTTTCTTTGTCTCACTCAAAGTCATTCCGTTATTTATGGAGATATTCCAAATTAAATATTTTTGTGTATATAAAATTTGAAGTCCATAATGTGTACCTTCATATGTTGAGTGGTGTAGAGGGAATAGCACCTCGTATGATTGGGTTTCTCACTTAGCACAGATACTTTATGGAAGAAAAATATGTCTGAACAACCTTCACAATGACGTGTAAAAGAAGCAGATGTTATACCAATAGTATAATTCTAAAATAGTTTATTTTCTATCATTGGAATGCATCTGTTCACCATAGTAATAATAGCCCATTCTGATTCCTTCCTCTTTCTTTGTGTTGTTACTATACCTTGTATATATTCTCCATTAGGGAAACTTAGTCACAGTACATTGTCATTAAGACTTTTTTTATGTGTATATGTTCCCTCTTCTAGATGCTCCCTGAGGAGTAGAAACCCATAGTCAAACCCTTTCTTCCCTTAATTCCTGATGCTAACACATAGCCATGAAGTCACTCCTTAGTTTTTTCACTCATTTAGCAAACATTTATTGGATGTCCAAGTGCTCTCCAGAGTTTTATTGGGCGTGGAGTCCATAAAGATGAAAAACCCTGGTCCCTGAAGTCTGGCCAGACTATTTCCAGGGAGGAGAAACTTGAGTCCCTAGATAATTGACAGAGTGTGAAATCTGATTTTAGAGTTTAGTAAGGCCTTAAAGCACTAAAAAATATGAGTCGAGACACTTTATTAAAGCAGCAACTATCAGAACTTACTGGAAAAAGTATGTTATAACATGTTATAAATTCTTTACAGTTTGTTTTCCCAAACTTTATAGGTTTTTAGCTAAATTGGTCTGGACAACTCTGAGTCCCTACCCTCATTCATTAAAAATCCTAACTCATAGAGATGTACTATTTAGAGCAGACAGGAACCTTAGCAATCATCTATTTTAAATCCTTCTTTTTACAGTTGAGGAAATTAGACCCTAAAGCATTCATAACTTACCCCAGCCTGGTTGAGGCTTTTTTTCAGATCTTATTTCAATATTGTAGAAGGATATATTTCCTTATAAATATGATCAAGAACATTCTGTGCATCCTTGCACATTTGAGCCTAAGAGTTTTTAATCAGACACAAGAATCATTTAGATTCAGGCTCATGTGGATGGTGGGCTGTGTCTTCCATGTAGACTGCTCACATACCACCCCATTTCCCTTTGTGCCGTGTGTACCTCCAAAAACGTCACAGGAAACTGAGCTCTGTGATATTTCTTACATTTCTACTGTGTTTGCTGCTTAAAAAGAGATTGAAGTCTACTTTTAGAATTCAGTTGTGGTTCTTTGTGACAAAGATACGTACAAATTAGTACTTGGTTCTGAGCTTTAGTTTTTCAGTGTAATATATAATATGTAAAGGAAGGAGAGTACATCAAGGAGAATATATAATGCAGTTGGCTCATGGCAGTAGAATTTTTCACAGTGTTTTGTCTGAACCTTATAAAACAGCCAAGCGCTTAGTGTTTTTTGAGAACAATCCAATGTTTTGTTTTCTCTTTTACTTTGATTAGACTTTAGAAGATAAAGATATGTCTATCTTAGTCACACCAGATCAAGCTCACATGGTAGCCTTCATATGAGATGAGTGTGGCAAAAGGCAGAAAAAACCCTTTGGAACTGTATATTATTGATTAACTAAATTACGGACGTTCACTTATCCCTTTATTACATGAAGCAATCTTTCAGTTCAAATGAGGACTCAGAGGCAAGAGACTTCACTTAACATCTTCTAACTTGGGGTTGGTTGGTTTGTTTGTTTTCAGATCTGAGTCAGAAGTTTTAATTTTAGAGTACTCTTTAGGGCCATATTTCTGTTCCCTGAATTGCCAAATTGTGTGTGTGTGTGTCTTCCTAGAGAAGGATTCCTAGCATCATAACCCTATTCTCAAAGGAATTCTCAGATCAAAGATGAGGAAAACAATTGCTCCAAACTTTCACACAGTAACTGCTAGATTGTGGTAATTCGTGAAATGAAAAGCAACTTCACTGTTGACATCCCTTTTAACAAGTTCTTCAAAGTGGCAGAGGTAATAGTCACTACTTGCATTTGTGGTTTCTTTAATCACATTAAAAAATTCCCAATTCATTGGTTGTGTTTGGAATGACCGTATAACTTCCATGTACAAGATGGCTTAGGCTGGAATATTGACTAATTCCACCTGGTTGTCAAAAATATATATATTTCTTCTTAATGGACTTCATCCTTCACTGTTAAAATGAGAGAGGTTAAGATTTCTATAATTCCATCTTTCTCATGATCTTATTCATCTATGAAAGGTAAATGAACTTAGACATAATTATTAGAAATGTGATTTGATACCACCTCTGAATTATGGACTTTTTCTTGCTGTGGTTTCTTCAAAGATTTTGTGTCTTACAATATATAATATGTTAAAAAAATTTTCAACTTCTATGTTTTAATGGGGATTTTACTATTTTAAATTGTTTTGTGCTCTTTTGTTTTCTCTTTTGATCAATATTTTGCTAATTCCTTGAAAGCTGTTGAAAGAATTATAAGAATTATTGTGAGTACAGTTTAATTACATTGGGCTTCTGAGGGGTGACGACTGAAATTTATATGTTCGACTGTTTCTCTGACTTAGGTTTCATTTTATAAATAATCATTTCAAAGTTAAACATGATGGTAATCATTCCTTCTATAAAAGAGGCTCAGGTTAGACCACTGCTCACATTAACTTGCTGATTTGGCATCATGATTAGTAATTGCTCTGATTTACCCATGGTCTCCTTTCTTGGCCTTGAAACTAAGTAAGAAGAAATAAGACTGCTATTAAACATCAGGCTATGAAAATTAGACTTTATATAATCACTCACATATGAAAAGACAATTCTTGGTTAGTGAGGGTGTTATGGATTGAATTGTGCCTTCCTCCCCAATTCACGTTAAAAATCCTTACCCATGTAGTTACCCCAGAAAGTAACTACATTTGGAGACAGGGTCATCACAGAATCGAATGAAAATGAATTCATGTGAGTGGACCCTAACTCCAGTGGACACCTGCCTGGTGTCCTTCTAACAAGAAAGATTAGGACTTAGACATACTCAAGGGGAAGGCCACATGGAAAGTCAGGCCGAAGATGGCTATCCACAACTAAGAAAAGGGCTTCAGGAGAAACCAACCCCCTGAACACCTTCATCTCAGACTTCTATCCTCTGGAGTTGTGAGAGAGGCCACTCTGGTGTCCAGCACCCCGGTTGTGGGACCTTGTTTTGGCAGCCTGATCAAGCCAGTGCAGGGCTCTTGTTGCAGGGTTGCTCAAACCAGCTCTGTTAATCAAAGGAAAAGAGAAGCCCATCATTCTTCTTGGGAAGCAGAGGGTTTTATTCGTATTGCTTCCACATAACCTCTATGACAGTGTCCTAAAGCCATTGGTATTTTGTTGATTAATTTCCCAGTGGTACCTCCTTCAAATAGATCAGTAGATCATCTCTAAAATATTTTTTTTCCTGTAAAGCTTCAGGAAACCTATATATTGAAAAATAATTTGTATTAATAACTAAGAATATCTGCTTCATTCCCATCAAAATGTTGTTTTATCCTCTTTAATGATAATAAAAATGAATATGGGTTTTTTTTTTAGAGGGGAGCCATGTGGGGGGAGTCTTGTCACTTTATAAAAACATATGAAAAGAATTGTAGAATATTTGCCAGACAGACTGAAGGATAAAGTTGACTAGCTAAATGAACTAAAGGGAATTAAGTTCAATTAGTTACAGACCAAGTAAAAGGTATTTATGTTTCAGAGGTTTGTTTTTTTTTTTCCCCTTTTCTCAGAGTAATTTAACATCAGGGATGGAGTTGAAAATGGAGGAAATGGGAGGAAATACAATTTTATCCCCTCTGCTCTCAATTTGGTTGATAATCCCCAGTGTCTGTTTCTAGCAGGGGGGACAAACCCACCTCTTTGCATTCATATAGATATTAGAGAAACCAGTACTCTTGAATTTTCTTTCTTCTCAAGCTTCATATCAGAGTGTATCTCGATCCTTTCATTTTTACAACTTTGTCCTAGAAAATATGGTAAAGTCAGCCTTTGCAATTAAATGCAAAATCAATGTAAACTGCCCAGAGGACTAGGGTATTGGGTATTAGCTTGTAGAGACAAATGCTTTTCCATTCCTCTTGTGATTCAGCCACTATTGGATATAGAAATTTAAGAATTAATCTCTATTATCTCAATGTTCCAGTTTTAGGCAGAGTGAGAAGGAATAAAAGAATTTTTTTTTTTCCCTTCCAAACCAGAGAGATACATATTATATTAGAAATACTGTACTGGTTTCTGAGTATTTTTAGGCCATGATAGATACAACATTCTGCACTACAATAAAAGAAAATTTGTCTTTTTCCCTGAAGTTATATTTTAGCTTTCATTAAGTTCTTATCTACTGTAAGTTTGGAAGGGGGTAAGCATTTATAGCACTGCCAAGAGTTTGCTAGAATACAGTAGAAAATACTCTAATAACGTAGGTGGATATTAATTTTGAATTTTGTAGCTGAAATTGTACTCTGTGGGGGGATAGCACATAAGCAGATATTTGTAGCAGTCCTAGTTGAAGCTTAGCCTTCCCTGTTTTGCTGACCAGTGGTATGACCTTGGGAAGATGGTTCATTCGTTTCTGGCCTTCACTTGTGCTTGAAGGGTGACGTGATGGAGACTTATGAGATTTTAGGTTCTTGCCTTTAAGGGGCCTTACAATTATTGCTCAATACACAAATCCATATGTCAACCAATACCGCACATTTGTTACTGTTCTTCAAATTAATTTCATTGTTATTGAGATCCATGTAATTAATCCATGTGTATTTAAAAGCATATTGAATTCAGTGTACTTATTTCATTATGCAACATCTTAGTTGACAGATGTGTAAAAGAACAAATTACTAACATGTAGGGGTGCATATAGTTTTTTATTGTTGCATGTTTTTGTCTGGTTTATAAATTAAAAATTGGTATTTCTATTCCAAAAAGAGGAGCGGGCAGATTCAGTGATCTTCAAGACTCTTCCAGCTAGGACATTCAACAGTCTTTTGACGTGTGCTAACTATACTATAGTTGCTCATTATTATAACCTCAAAGATTTACTAAGAGGATATAATCAAAGAGTGCTTAACAGCACAATTTGTGGTGAATATTGAATATTCTCAGTCTATGGAGGTTGGATGTGAAGTGTAGAGAACTCCATTATTAGTCCACACTTCAGTCCTCTTGGTTGGAGTCCAGGCTCTAGGGCTCTCCTATGCTGGTCTTACTTGCTGGCAACTGTGAAGTTCTCAGGTCTCAGGAGTGGCCCTGCCTTCCTGGTTTCACTAGGCATTGGCCTAATGAAGGTTCTCTGGTGGCCTCACCATTGTGACCAGTCTTTTCCTGGGCCCAGCCATCTTGAACATCGTTTGAAATCTAGGTGGAGGGAGCCACATCCCCACAGTTCTTAAATTCAGCACCAAGTAAACACTGCTAATGGCTTATGGCTTGTGCTTCCAGAGTGGTATGGACACACCAGGGTCTGCTTGAGCCATGGCAGGGGTGACTGGGAAGTAGGGCAGGCACTGGAATTTGAGGAACAAGATCTAAAACACTCTGGGCAGTGAGACATGGAAGGTGTTCCGACTCATCCCCTCAACTATTCTACCATCCTAGGGCTTTGGGCCGGTGATGGAAGGGGAAGCCTCCAAGATCTCTGAAATGTCTTTCTGTCATTCTCCATTGTCTTTGTGATCCTCTCTACCCATACTAATCCCCTGAGTCAAAGGTCACCTAGACACGACCTTGGTTTGGTCTCCAAAACTCACCTTTTCACTCTTTAATGGCCAGGCTGATATTTTTCCCAAATCTTTCCCTTCTTGGCTCCCTTTTAATTACAAATAATTTGTCTTTAAATATCACCTCCCTTTTACTGTTTTACTGAAGAGTTTAAAATTAGCCACACAATTTCTTCAATATTTTGTTTGGAAATTTCTTACACCAGATATCTTAGTTCCCCGGCTCTTAAATTCCATTTTCCATTAAAGCCTTCAGGCATGGACACAATTCACCAAAGTTCTTTGTAACTTTATAACAAGGATGACCTTTACTCTAGTTTCCAATACCTTGTTCCTCATTTCCATTTGAGACCTCAACAGAATGCCTTTGCTATGCATATTCCTACAAATATTCTAGTCATGACCACTTAAGTAATCTCCAAGATTCAGACTTTGCCTGCAATTCTCCTCTTCATCTGAGTTCTTAACCAGGGTTGCCTAAGGCACCACGTTTATGGCAGTCTAGGCTTTCCCAACGTGCTCTTCTAGATTCTTCTGGCCTCTACCCATTACCCAGTTTCAAAGCTGTTTCCACATTTTGAGGTATCTATTATAATAACTGCCTTACTTCTTGTAGCATTTTCTGCTTCAATCCATTTGGTGCTACTATAACTGAATACTTGAGACTGGATGCTTTATAAACAATAGGGCTTTTTTGTTTCTCAGCTCTGTAGTCTGAGAATACCAAGACCATGGTGCTAGCATCTGATGAAGGCCCTTGTGCTGTCATCCCATGATGGAAGGCGGAAGGGTAAAAGAGCAAGAGTACAGAGAGGCCAGATTCACTTTAAAACAAGCAGGCTCGTGAGATAACTAACATACTCTCATGATAACAACATGAATCCATTCATGGGGCCATACCCTCATGACCCCAGCACCCATCTGGCCCCACCTCCAAACACTATTGAGTTGCGGATTAAGTTTCCAACATATGAATTTGAGGTGGGGAGAATATTCAGACCAGAGCACTAATGTTCAGTCAATCTATATACATTTTTTTTGGGAAATAAGATTATGAAAATCAGGATACCCCTGTATATAGACGGTACAATTACCTTTTTAAAATTCCCTTACATTTAGGAAATGCTACCAAAGATTATACAATTATAGTGTAAAAAAAACTTATGTGTTTGGCTTTCCAAGTTGTAACTGAATATTTTCGGATGTTCTGGAGTTGTTATTCCCTGGAAGGATGTGGGTTGTGTTTTTGACTCTGTTATTTGGGTTTCTAAAATGTTTTTGTTTCCCCCCCAAAAGGTGTCCCAGTCTGGCTTAGAGTCAGCAAGGTTGATTTGGCATTGAAGTTTCCATGAAATATCTTTTGGAGCTGTTCTTCATCATGAAGCTGTCTCCTAAACATAGACAGGTTTAAATTGCTAGGAAGGGGATACACTTCGGATCTGCTGTGCTGTGGTCCTCTCTCTTTTCTGTTCCACTTATATTCAGTTATGAGAGAGAACAAATGATTAAAACTGGGTCTCACAAGTGTAAGTTTTAATTTCCTTGCCAATTAGAGTGGCTAATGCCTTTTAGAATGGCTATTTTGTATAAATTACATGTGAATGTATTCATCTACATATTCATTTTTTAAAGTCAAGTTTGATTTCCCTTTGAATTGCATTAGAGTCTTTACTTGACACCCAGTATAGAGTTTGTGTTTTTCTCTTGTTACGGGCAATGTCTGCTTCCTCTCCCTTTGGTCTTGTACTCTTTTGTATTATGGCTCTCTTGTGTACAGATGGCCCGCAATTTGGAAACACTTGACTTGCTCTAAAAGTGGCTGCCATGTAATGTCCCCTGCCCCTGCAGGAACCCTTCCACACCTTGTGGGAGCTATGGGTGCTGGAAGTCCTTAGGTCCCTGCTCACCTCCTCTGGAAGGTGCCCGGTTCACCAGATCCCTCTAGGTCAGACTTGCACCTAACACATGGGGAGTGTGAATGCCTTCCAGGATATGAGGCTGAACTGCAGGACTGTGAGCTGTTAATTCCCTGAGCTTCATTTTAGAAAGGGTATCTGACTAACTTGGAGGTGTCCAAATGATTTTCAAATTAGTCTGAATGAAAAGAATTGTGGTTCAAATGTCAGGTTTATAAATTAACATTCAGGCTATTTGCATGTTTGGGCTTCTTATGTATGTCTTGTTTTTCACATTAGATTTCCCTTCTCAAGATGCAGGGATAGTTGCTTTAAAGTGCCTGTTAGTGCTTTTTGTTTACATGCTCATAAACGTAGTTGATTATATGAGTGGTCAATATCTTCTTTCTCCTCTCCCCCAAAAAGAAAAAGAAATTATACTTTAATCTGATGTGAAACACTCTTTTTCTTTAACCTATTTTTGTCAACTTAATATAATAGATGATCTGCTTCTCACCCATTAAGCCTAATTAATCAAGGTAATATTTAATTTTCTCTGACTTACTGTCTGGTTTAATATTTTCATCAAGCAGCCTCATTACCGAAGGGTCATCTTTCCCTTTTGACAAATCAAGTGTATCTCTGGAGGAGCCAGTGTTTATAAATTTTCCATTCTACCTTTTTGAGCAGGAGGAGGAGAGAAGACAATGAGACAAACAATAAAAATCTGAGTTTGTGTAGCAGCGCCTGCCTGTCCCTCTGGGTAACAGAGCTGTCATTTCCCTGTCCCAAGATTCCCATGATAGAAGTTTGGTCAGCCTTATTTTTATTTTGTTTTCTTTCTTGCTTTTTTTTTTTTTCCTTTATTTGAGTGGCTGAGCCTGTAAAGATTGGAGCACAGGTGAATATGTAGTTTGGCCCAGCAGGATTGATAGTCAAGTTGTCTGGCCACAGTCTTTTTTGTAGTGTAACTATATGTAAGGAAGACATATTTGGGTTTTGAGGTATTGGACATGTAGAGGGGAGGATTGTTTTTTTCTTCTTATCCTAATATAATGAAAAGCTTGGATGAAGGCAGTCCCAGGAGCCTGTACCCCCGTGTGTCATAACTGGTGCTTGCAGGAGGGCGAGATGCCAGGGGAGCTCAGACGCTGCAGCTTGTTTGTGTTGGCATGCGGCATGTATAGAGGGCATTATAAATGCCCTGGCATGGGAGACAGCCAGAAGATGCATTTGGTCCTCTCACCCAGTTACTGTTTCTGTTGGAGCATGTGCCTTTGCTTTTCGTGAAGCAGGCTTGTTGTGTTGACATCATCAAATCTTGGTCCTCCTCATGGCGCAGGAAGAACCCTCTTTGCTTTATCACGCTGCTCTTCACACATGGGCACAGCCCCTTGTGCACTTGGCATCAAACTCCTCTTTTGTATCTTTTGCAAGGAAATTGATCTCATAAAGAATGCTATCAAATTCATCAACTGGCAAAAGATATCATTTCCAAGTCTAAGTAAGAGACATAAAAAGGATGTATTCGTAAGCTTGACTATTTCAACAGTGCTACTTAGCAAAAAAATATTAAATAGGCCTGTCTGCTATTAAATCACTCCAGGCATAACCAGCCAAAGAATTTCACAATGTGGATAACCTCCAGCCCTCTGACTGTATGCAAAGCAGGAGGCCTGAATGAGAGCATTGTGTTTAAAACCTTAAGCTGGAGCAAGACTAAAAAGCCCAATCTTGCTGGTTATTTTGGACATTCAAATGCTGTCTAAGAGAAAAGAACTCATTATGACTCAGTTCCGTTAATTAGACGTAAATTACCATCTTTTGTCTGATACAAAAGAAGGTAAAGGGAACTCTGCAAGACCAGAGGATACAGAAATTCTAATGAGATGAGAGCATCGCTGGGAAACTGAGTGAATACAAGAAGCCATTCAGCGTGAGGCAACCCCTGGTCTGTCTTGTGTATGAGCAAAAGGCAAAAAACATACACTTGGAACTGTCCAGATTCATATACTGTGTAGAACCAGGGTCGATACTCCACAGAGCTCAGAGGCTCCTGATTCTGTCACAATGTGAGGCTGACCCAGGAAATATTCTCTCCTTTTCTCCCCCTGGTTTACACTGTGATTTTTGTTATGTACACAGTCTTTCTCAGTGGGAGACAAAAGGCCTCTAACTTGATTGAATGATAAGCAAGTGGACCTTTGACTCAAAAATCAAAGAAGGCTTAATAAGCAAAGGAAATTAGCACAGTTGGAGAAGGAAACTTAAGGAACTAAACAGGTTAGAGGAATTGTTTAATCATAATGATAACCAAGGGGAGAATTTCAAGATTGGGAAGGATCAACTCTATGTTAAGTCTAGAAGTGAAAAGCTACTTAACTAGGGGAAGAAAAAAGGGACACCGTGAGCCCTTCTTTCAACTGTATAAATACATTTTCTTAATTCTGTCCATGTCTCAGGTGAAAACCAGATTGTTCTGGAGTAAATTTAACTGCACTGCTTCTGCCTGCTGGAAGGCCGAAGTTCTTCCTGATGTTCAGCAGAAATCAATGTGGGTCTCAGAGTTCCTATATTCTGGTCATTAAATGTCATTCGTTTTTTGAACAAGTTGGTCATTTTGTGGTGAACATGATTCGGGATGGATGATATTTCAATTCCTTTTTTAGGAAGACGGGTGCAGTGGGAGTTTATAACTTGGATCCTATGACATCTTTGTGTTTTTAGTTCACAGAACCCAAGCGCTAATTTGTAGGGAGTCACAATAACCATACTACAAAGAATTAAACAGTTCATTCACTCAACACATTCAGCTATTATGCACAGAGATTCGGGGATTACTATGGCCCAGTGATGGGAAAAAGGATTAGAGAGGCAGGAGAAAGCTGAAGATTCCCATCAGAAGTTTGACATGTAGATGCCCACAGCCGTGGCAACATCAGTCAGTGCAAAGCAGATATTTGGGCATGATTTTCTGGGCTGAAGGTCGAGACCTAAGTGTCAGCACCAGAGATTTGTTTTCTGTATACCATGTAGTATTGAATGAAATCATACAAGGAAGGTGACTAGAGTCCTGGCATGAGAATGATGTGCTAGGTAATTAGGATTTGAGGAACAGGTGGTAGATTAAGAAACTGAGGGTAGAAAATTAATCCCTTGCAGAGAAGCAAGAACAGGTAGAATGAGGTATTGGTAGTTCTGTGGCTTCTAGGTTAGGCAGTGTCTGTTCTCAATATGTTTTGAACCGTAGGGTATATGTGGGATTGGGGGAAGGAGGGAGGAGAGACTGCCAATTGGAGAGGAAAATACCCATTTTAAACAAGTTCCTGACTTATGTTCATGAACAGTTTAAAAAGAGAAGTTGGGAAACAGAAGAGGCTGAGCCTAGCCTATGCCTACAGATGCAGGCAGGGTAAAGGATAAAACTGGGGAGGTTTGTCCCCAACAGGAGTAGGGCTTCCTCCAACCAACCAGAGTACTAGCATTAGGGTTGGGTGTGGAGGTTGATACTTTGTACAGAAGAGAAGGGAGTTGAAATTTGACTATGACTGATAGCCTTCATCTTCCCAGGAGAGTAAGATATGATCACCTGTAAGTTGAGCCAGAACCTCATAAAAGACCAGAACAGTCCCAGAGGGTACTGGAGAAAACTGTAACAAGGACAGAAAAACAAAAATTGTTTTCCATAATTACGGGTTCCTCACCTAGGACTCAGGCAACACTGGAAAAATGCACAGTAAAAAGATTTTTCTCCAGAAGTTTTCAGCATCCTACATCTGAATGAGAAATGGAACTTTCCTATATTGATCCCAGTTTGGGGTTTTGCTGAGTGGATGGATTGAAGGAATAAATAGAATAGGAGCGACAGTTGTTTACTAGCTGACCTGTATACTTAGTATACAGGCTGGGGACTCAGATATGTTTCATAGGTTGGTTGGCCAGGAAGTAGATGAGTGT
Organism: Marmota monax; assembly: GCF_021218885.2. Taxonomy (NCBI): domain Eukaryota; kingdom Metazoa; phylum Chordata; class Mammalia; order Rodentia; family Sciuridae; genus Marmota; species Marmota monax. The sequence continues at coordinate 69,184 of NW_026695197.1, read as the reverse complement.
GTTGTGTGTGTGTGTGTGTGTGTTTTCTCTTCTGCCTTTTTAAATTTTTCACTGACATATTGTTCCTGACACTGTTCATTTTCTACTCCTATATGCAATAGTGTTGAAACTGGCCTTCTTTCTCATGTGGCTTGGAGAAACAGGGAAGGAGCAGATTGTATAGCTGTATCTCAAATGCCTGATCACCGATGAAGACACAACAAACAACCCTGAAAATATTGGCTATTATTAATTATTATCATTATTATTATTATTTTGTGCTCTTGAGTCTTCTCATGAGAACAAAACAGCAAAGAGACAGTAACAAATGACACGAGAATTTCCTTTCTCTGTTGTGTTAGAGATCACTGGCTTTTTTTTTTTTTTCTGACAGCATTGGAGATTGCTAGCTAGCTCTCAAGCAACATAAAAATGGTAGGTCCTGCATTTGAGTGATATTTGTGAAAGCTCAGAGGCTAATATACATACAGAGCATTAAATGTATCGGATTCATGTAGGCCAGCTCCTAGCACTGAGTCTTGCACTGTTGGTATTTGATCATTTGAATTTGTCAGACAAAAGTCTTCATGGCTGATTTGCTTACTGTCTACCCAGGACAGGCTTCAGATTCTGTGTGAGTGAAGCCGGACACAGCTCTTCAAACTCAGCAAAATTGCTCTCTGCTGAATTCAGCAAGGCAGAGAGGTAGGACTCACTAAACCAAAATATTTAGCCTCCCAATGCTCCCATGTGAAAATGTGAAAGTGAGGAGTTGCTCAGAGCCACTGCAGTGTGGCACCAGATACCATATTTAGGACAGTGATTGCCAATCCTGACTTGTGCTTTTCTCTGCCTGTGTCCATTTGTCTCAGCAAACCCGTTTTGGTTCATTTGACTACTGTGTATTCATATTTTGCAGTCAGCCTTAAAATTTATCAGACCTTTTATGAATGAGAGAACATATTCAAATCAAACTTCATCGAAGAATAAGGACCTGGTACAGTAAATCTTGGCCTTCACACAAGAAAACTCTTGAGTGCTAGTTTTTATTCAACTTTGTGACCTTGAGTGAGACCTCTTACCTCCGAGGTCTTCATTTCCTCAGCCATAAAATAATCTTTAAGGTCTTTTCCAGCTCTTAATAAATCATGATTTTTTTTAAAACAATTTACTTTGATTGCTATATTCTACCCAATTCTGGATGCTCCTCCTTTTCTTGGTATAACAGTGCTATGATCAAATAGTAGATTCTCCATGTTTCTGTTGTTTCAAAGCCCTGCTCTTCCTTCTTAGCCTTCTATTTACCAAGTCACTTTATTTGCCTATTCATTAGTACCTCCAGCATTGGGTGGACTGGGACAATAAAATATGAAATTCCAGCAAGGTACTACTACTCTAATCTTGGTTCTGATGTTCAGAATGAGTTTCTTGGGGGGTGTTATCTTTAGTTACTTAATTATGCTATCCCTGTCTCCAGGAGCTAATTGAGGAAATGGCTCTGCAAACAGATCAACAGCAACACACATGTTTTACCAGGCCTTCTCCCCTAGGAAGTCCAGAGGCAGAAAATTTAATATCAGCATTCTTTTCTGCTCAGTTGGCATAAATTGTTACTGGCTTTTAGGCAGCTCACGAGGTATTTTTAGACCATTAGATTAGTTCTCTGTGAAGAAGCTCAACTGACCCTAACCCTGTGGTCATAGATTGGGGAAGAAAAGAACATTCTGGTTGGCACAGTCCAGTCCTCAGCTGGTGCTGAAATATTCCCTGTCTGTAGATATTGACAGTATTTTTTCTTTTTTTTTTTCTTGTGTACTAAATAATGGTTTCTTGTTTGTTTATTGTGCTAGGGATTGAGCCCAGAGCCACACACATGCTAAGCATGGTTTCTACCACTGATTACACCCCCAGCCACTAAGTAAAATTTTTAAAAATGTATTTCTCATTGTATGCAAGAAACTAAAGCTTAAGTACAATTAAAACAACAACCATTTAAGGAACAGCTGTGTGGTCATAAAACAACATGTGTAATGCACCATTTTATCATCTAATATAAAATAGAATTAATGAGATGATAAGAATTGCTTTGTGAATCTTTGAGCAATTTGTAGGAAAAAAATGTAAATTAATTTTTCGATGGGGGTGCCTATTAAAAATCTCTGATGTGACAAAAATACTTAAGAACTTAATCTACTTAGTCTGCATCAACCTTTGTTATGATGTCTTCAGTAAAGAAATCAACTATGCTTCTAAGTGTTATGTGGCCATTTATAAAACTTAAGAAATTTTAAATTGGTTGTGATCCTTAAAATATGTAGAAAATAACTAGGTCAGTCATTTAGTCACAATAAGCTTGTCAGTAGTATGTGGCAAGATTTTCTAAGGCTATGAACTTAACCTTGGATTTGATTAGATAAAAAGTATACTGAAAAAAGATGGTATTAGAGAAAAGACATGGAAGAAAGTAGCAAACTTTTACTTGTTTTTGTTTATACTGTGTATTTTGATCAAATGAAATACCCCAGGTTAAAATATTTTACCTTTGGCCAGCATTTATTCACTTTTATTTCATTTCCTGATGCTATGTTACATACAAGGTTCAGCAGCCACTGAGCTAACCACATAACTGTTGTAGACTGTGCTAAGGTTTGTAAAATAGAAAATAATCAAATTTATAAATGTACTGTTATTGTTATTCAGCATAGTCTTATGAGCCATGTGAAGCCAGGGGATTATTTCCTCATGCATCATTATTACACATGATAAGTGAAATTGCACAATAATATTGTCATTACATAATTCAGAAAATTTACTTTTGCAGAAAGATCTAAGAACTTAAAATTTATACTCTCACACCTTATAAAACATTATCAGATAAAATATTATGAGCTTTTAAAAGACTTTCAAAATCACCTATTTGTGGGGGAGTTCTTGTAATTTCAAAACATTTTTTAAGCATTGATATTAATATATAGCTTTGTTACTTGCCTCAAAAAAAAATAAGACTTTTCCCAATACAATTTCTACACCTGTAATTCTAGTTGGAGGCTAAGGCAACAGGATGATAAGTTCGAGGCCAGCTTAGGCAATTTAGTGAGACTCTGTCTTTAAACAAAAAATAAATAGGGCTGGGGATGGAGCTCAGTGATACAGTGCCCCTGTGTTCAATCCCCTGTGTAGGAGCTGAGGGACAAAAAAATGAAACAGTAAAGGAATCAATGAATATTTGCTTTGGCTAGTATTTTCCATGTATAAAATGGAATCTGTCATCTGTCTTAAGGGTATGAAGTATAGCTAGGGAGAATTACTATCATAACCAAATAATTAAAAAGTAATTAAATACTAAACTGGTAGACATAAAGGAATCCAGAAAAGGAGAGCATATCCTGACCCAGATGAACCAGTAGCATCTTGAACTAGGTCTGGAATTATGAGACTAATGTGGAACTCATGTCTGGGGTGCACAGGAAATCATGCTCAACCCTTGGACTCTGATTGACACTCAAGCAGCCATTTCTCAGATCAGGAAGGCCAGGCTTAGGTTTATGCCCTTACTCTTGATGGTATAGCTGCTCTGGGTCTGCTGCTTCTGGAGAGTTGTCTTTCAAAGTGGAAGCAGTGCTTGAAGAAAAGCATCAATGGCTGGGAGGGGGGCACCCCTAATTCCACCCGTGGAGGAAGATCAGTGCCAAGTGAGAGCCCTTTCTCAAAATAAAAAGGCTGAGGATGTAGCAGAGAGACCTTGGGTTCAATCCCATCTCAGGAAGGGCACCCACATAGGGCACACCTGTGCTTCCTAGAAGTTACTAGATGGTAAGTGCAGAGAAAGTCTGTACTTTACAGGAATTGTGCAGTAGATATGCCACATGGGCCTTTGGATGGAGCATTAGATGTCTTTCCTCAAGATATCTTGCGTGGATTATCCCAGGTGTTGGGTGGTCATGAGCTGATTGAGAGAGGGAGAATTGCATCTTTCCTAATTTCCTGTATAATGCTAAATTTAGGATGGTCATCCATGAGCCTGATTTCACAAATAAACTGTAAACTTTATACAAACAAAAATGCTTAAACTTGATTAAGATTTATGATAATCTGTTTCAGCATTTTTTTGATAATCAAAGGTTTTAGGGTTTTTTTTTTTTTTTGAAAAGCATCTCCTTTTCCTCTATTATCTCTTGTTTTGGTAATTTTTGAAAGACCTAATTATTGTATTTATGTGCTATCATCTCACAACTTCACAATTTAGAAGGTGAGGCATCTTTATAGCAGAAACCAATTAGAACTGTTGAACCTGTGTTTCAGCATTTTCAGAATTTTAATTTCTTTTTGATGAGGAATAGGAATATTTCAAGTTTTCTAATTGAGTGAGAAATGAAAACATAGATTTCTATTTAATGGTATTATTTGTAGTTTTCATAAAGTCTCTGGGAGGCCTTGTGTTAGACTTAAGTGAACTTGCCTGTTTACTGCTAATTCTCCCTTTGGCCTTAGAATCAATGTTTTTTTTTTTTTCTTTTTTCTTTCTTTTTTTTTGTTGTTGTTGTTTTGGCTTTGCCCTAAAGCTCTTGTCTTTCATCCACCTGCAGGTACATTAATACCAGTACATTTTTGTTTCTCTTGCATATCAGCCCTGCATCCTCATGCTGAGGAATCTGCCATTAATCACTGAAAGTTCCTCAGGTTCTCTGAATCATATTCTGGTAAAGCCATATCACAGATTTTCAATTTATGTATTAGATATAAAAAGACATTTTTCTCCCTTATATTTCCTCTTTGCTAAAATAATTTTTTTTTTTGCTTTCTATTGCTTATATAAGAACAAGCCAGTTTTTAAAGAATCAGTTACGTCCTTATGATCATATTACACATTTTCTCAGCTTAAAAAAATCTCTTTTCAAAAAGATAAGAGTTTCCATCAGATGTATCACCATGGCAATGCAGGTCTGTAGTTTCAGGAGCATCCTCTTTGACAGAGTTCTCCCCATCTTAAGAACTTATTATCTTGCCTCTGATATGATAGCAGGACTGGAATTGGGAATTTTTACTACTTTGAACAGTTCCAAAATGTTCTTTCTTTGACTTGCTTTTTTTTTTTTTAAGTAAGTTTATCCTACAAAGGGAAAAGTATTCAATAGATTTATGAAACAAACCTATGATCTCTTAAAAAGCAGATTGCATCAAGGGAAAGCAAACAGCTATAAAATAACAAATCTCCGGGCAGACCCAAATACATCTGATTGTCTTTTCTCATTCAAGACAGGATGGAAAGCACACAGATTTTCCACTGTGCCTCCATTGTGAAATACTGCTTTTTCCAAATAGTATATGTTTTAAGAATCAATGAAAAATTAAAGAAAGAATAGAAAAAAAATTAAAGATCAAAGATTTTTATAATCAGGAAAGATGGATGTAAAACACTATTGATGACAATAGGGATACTGTTTAACTGCAACATTGAAAAATTCAGCTAAAGACAGGAAGGAATTGTAGGCAATTTGGGTAGCTAAATATTAGGCTGTTTTACTTTTTTATTTAGCAAATATTTGTTGAGCACTTGCTAATTTGTAAGATGCAGAGATAAATAAGAAACATTCCTAAAGGCTTAAGGAACCAAAAAATCCATTAGTAAAACAAGGTAAGCAAATAATTGCAGTTGAAGGTAGGTTCTCCTGATTAGTGTGCACAGAAATGACATTATTAGTGTCGAGGAAAAGTCCTTTTCTGAGTGATCAGGAATTTGATTGTTCAACCCGATGTGAAATAAGCTGCTCTCAATGCAAGTGTGAGCAATGTGGTTCAGATGCATAAAAGACTGGGATTAAGCTGCTGGGGGGGAAGGGCATAGAAAGCTTTTGAGATGTGGAAATGCTTTCCTAGGGTCTTGAAACTTAGGTAGTTTCGGGTTTTTTTTTTTTTCTTTCTTTCTTTTTCTTTTTTAGCTATAGAAGGGCATTTCAGGCAGAAAAATTCCATGTGTGAATGCCTGGGTGCTTGAAAGACAATGTACTGGAAAAGGGGATTTAGTGGGGGAGAATGTGAAAGGTCAAGGAGAGGAAGGTGGGGGACTGGGGTGGGGAGGTAGGGGATGAGGCCTGCAGGTAAGGTCTGGAAGAATTTGCCCTGCCATTCAAAGGAATCTGTGCCTTTATCCTAAAGTCAGAGAACCATTGGCTCCCTTGCCCCAGTATCCCACTTAGTCATCAACTATGGCCTGTACTTTCTAAGTTTACCTTTAGTTAAGGGCTAACCCAACACTATTACCTTCGCCATCTCTAAAGATCAGATACCCCCTTTTTTTTTTCTCAAGACATTGAGGTTAATGAATCTCCATTTTCATTTATATGAGTACTTTCCAAATTCAGTCTGTACAGTAGTATAGTATTTGCCTAAAACATGATGCTCATCCTGCTGATCTGGAAAGATCTTTGCTTTGGAGAATGGCTTCAGTTAATGTGAAGAGTTCTGAGGCACAAAATGGTTTTGAAAAGCACATCATGAGATTTTTAACTTTGAACCTTTTTTTCATGTCAAACAGAAATGCAAAAGAAAGGTAATAACTCTTGCATGCAAGAAAATTTTGCAAGTAGTCAGAAATATGCTATGAGACAGATGTCTCCTTGTACAAAGTTTACATCCCACTTTGATGTTCTCCCAACAGAGAGTAATCAGCCTTGAACTTGATAACCACGGACTGACTGGCTTTCTTGCTAGAGCCCCGGATTTGATTTCATGTCTAAAATTTTGACAAGCTTCCACTTCATTAACGAAGGATAAATATTCGTGGCAACCACTGTTCATTTTCTTTTGGAACAAGATAAATATTTTGCAATTTCTTTGTAATTATTTTTTTTTCCTGTTGCTTTTTGGATGATTTCTAGGGTTAAAGAATAATGACATTTCCAGGTTTTCAGACAGCATTAACACGATGTAGTAGTATAATAAGTAAGTCTAATAAGTAAGAAAGTTTGGTGATATCCTTTATTAAAATTTTTCTTTCAATATTGTTTTAATTTCTAATCTGATAGCAACTTCTTTTATGTTTTCAATTTGTAGATTCATAAATCTTTATTATAATTCATTCATTGTACTCCAAAGAGTATGACTTCAGCTATTGAATCAAACATAATAGTGTGCTTGTTGGATTTTTAGCAGTGAACCCTGTGGCCAGTGTACCAGAAAAAACAATAATTATTTAAAACGGTAAGTTAAAATTAACATGAGTTTGCCTATTTGATGCAAACTAGGTAGCACCCAGATTTTATTCTCATCTTCTATCCATGATGATACTGGTGATTAAGATAATGATGATAATGATAAAGGCAAACCTTTATTGAAGGCAAGTGACAGACACCATATCAAGTACTCCCCATGTGTTATGTCACTTAGTTTTCACAGTTCTTTGCTTTTCCATCTATCAGTGATTGGCAAAGTTGTTTGGGTATACTTTTGTAAGAGAGATCTGATAAATTAATCAACACATTTCCTGAATAACAGCATTTCTCAAGCTTGGGAAATGAAAGGTCCTCTTTCATTTAGGAGTTCAATTAGATCACATTAGTGATAAACATACAAAATATAAAACTAATTAAACCTTCATTATAATATATGTTTCAGAAAGTAATTTTAAACACACACCAAAAACTGAAGTAGACATTAAAATTGGAATTGGAGTGTTAATGTAATGTCATGAGTAATGAAGATTTGTTGAGACTAACATTGTACTGCGATGTTAGTGGGTAACCAGTTTCATATTTTCATGTGTCATATGAGGGCTGAGTTTCCTCCATGCTTTTCTTATTTATACTTGTTCAACACTTTGTTCATCATGGTATGGCATAATTTGACATTCACTTGACAAGAAATGTCATTTGTTAAGGGTGGACCTGTTAATCCACATTTACATTACTACTTTGCATTTCCTTCTCCATGTGAATACAAGGAGCCATTTACCTGAAAAATTATTCTGTGGATATAAACAGAAAACTAATTTCAAAGGTTTTTTTTTTGTAGAGAATTTGAAGTTTCAAAGTTCCTTGGTCACATCTCCCTATCTCCCATGTGCTCCTCCACCCCTGAGATACTAATGGAATTGGTACAGTGAAATAACAAGATAATGAAGGGCTAGGCACTGTGTTAAGCTCCTCATATGCATTATCTCATTGAATCTTGCAGCTACCTCAGGAGCTAGATAGTCTTATTCTTCTTTTGCACATAAAGAACCTGGACCTTGGACATTTAAGTAAATCCTTCCTAAGGTCACGTGACTATAATGGAAACTCAAACTGATTTTGAACCCCTGTGTTCTGACTCCAGTACCCTCCCCAGTAGCTTTGATTCCTTTGCCAATCCAATGTATGTGAATAGTATCTGCTTCCTGTGCTCTGGGTACCAGACCAAATGCTTCTCATACATTATAATCCTCGCAACTATCTCAGAAAACAGTGTATGCCTTTAGAAAACTAAGAAAAGCTCAAGGCTACCCTTAACCTAGCACCACCTCCCCCCTCCCCAAAGATTAAAAAAAACATATAAAGCTTCATTACAAGGAATAGTCAGTCTTAAAAGCAAAATTGAAAATACTACCTTCATTTTCTAGAGCTTGATTTATAAATTTTCAAAGAAAAACAATCAACCGAGAGATTGTGTGTTTACATTGATTTAAAAAAATAAAAAAAAATCTTTAAAAATGTCATTAGAAAATGTGCCTGTTACAGACTTCAGAGAATGTGAACCTTGACAAAAATATGACATAAATGCCCGGTGAAATGAACTTCTCTACATTAAAAACATTTTTGGTCAGCAAATTTTGTGGCAATCTTATTGATGTAGTAAATATTTCATTTACTAATAGGGCTATTTGGGAGAAGATTTGTTTACACGAGAGAACTGAAGGAAATGTAATCCAAATTACAGGCATAATGATTCTCATTGATGTTCCTGGTGGACCCTCTGGCTTATGTGCATCTATAAAATTATGATTTTTTAAAATACTGTATGTCACCATATAAATAATTTACATGATGCTATTGACAATTTATATACCAATAGCTAAGGCAGTAATTGGGACTCGAGTAAGGGGTTTATGTGTGAGTACACATGAATGTGAATGTAGGTGTACATGGTCAATATTCCTTACCCAAAATGCTTGGGAACCAAAATGTTTCAGATTTTAGAGTTTTTCAAATTTGGAATATTTGCATATATTTTACTGGTTCAGCATCTCCCATCTGAAGATCCCAAATCCTAAATGCTCCAAAAAAAAACAAAACATAAATATCATGCCAGTGTTAAAAAGTTCTAAAATGTGTTTAAGTGTTTCAGATTTTGGATTTTTAACTGAGGTATGTTCAACCTGTATAAATATGTACACATATGCATATGTATAATCCAGCTAGGGTCCATGTGCTTTTGAATATTGATGGATTTTTTTTTCATTTTGAATACATGGTACCACTCATTTTCAAATACTGACTTGCATAAAGCAGAAAAGATTGCCTTGTAGGTGAACAACTATTTAAGGTCTTTTATCAATTAGTTTTATTTGAAGAATAATTCAGTTTACTAGAAGATATATCATAAAACTCAGAAAGCTGACCTGTGTTTCTCCCATATAAAAGTTTTGTGAAACATTGTTGGTTCTGTTTTTAGTATCTACCATTGGGATATGAGCTTCTAGACTGCTTTATTATTCTCGATTGGTTATTTGACAACTTCTAGATGAAAACAGTGGTTAAAAAGAGGGACAGAGTCTCTGACCTGATGGAACTAGAACAACAACCAGCCGCTAATCAGTACGTGATCACAGGTTGTGGTAAAGATGGAGAAGATTCCAGTTGTATCCTTCAAGGTTAAGAAAGACTTTATCAGGTGGGATGAGGGCATCAGTGAGGAAAGAGAGTTACATGCTCGCAGCCATTCTGAAACAAGACAAGTGCAACACTGCCTAAAAGTTGGAAGGCATGTGGCATGGAGGTCACATAAGGCCAGTGTTGGGGACAGTTGATGATTAGCTTGGGCAGCAAAGGGCTCTCTATATCATTTAAAAGAGATACAACCAAGGAGCCTTGGCACACACCCATACTTCAGAGAGAAGAAAGAGACTGATCAAGAAAAGCCAGAAAGATAGTATTAGTGAGTTATAACCTGAGAGCTAGGGCTTGGAGAAGGGGCTGGCTTTCAAAGCAGAGAGAATAAGTGGGTCAGTGTCAAACATTGCTGTGTCTTTCAAGACAAGCATAGTACAGAATGATTGACTTTGGTAATTAAGGGGTCGTTAATGACCTGGTCAAGAACAACACCATTATCTTTATTATGTGTTGAATTTCATGAGGAATCCTATAATAAGAGAAATTTCTTAAACTTAGTTTTCCCCCACCCCCTATTGAATTTGGAACTATTGTAAGCATATTATTATCACCTTTAGCATTACTCCAGCTACTTCAAGGAAACAGGCAATAGATATAGCCTCATCTAGAATATTTAAGTGACAGTATTTATCTCAAGTAGCTTACAACCAAAATTACTTGTGTTGCTGATTAAGAAGATGCATGCCAAGTCGTCAGAATGCCAGTAGATTGTTAATTATTTAGCGATAAAATAGGTTTAATTCTTTTCCTGCTTTCTGGCTAATGGGAAGATAAGAGATGGTGGGGGAAGGTCAGAGTCATACAGCCCCAGGAAGGCATATGTCTGTGTCCTGTCCTCAGTGCTGTGATGATGGGTGACAGTGATGGACAGATTGTCCCTCCCACCTGCATTCTCTCTGCTTCTCGAAGTCACTCACTCTTTTCCTCCTTGACTTCCTGCTTCATCTCCAAGGAGCAGAGAGAGAGTGACCTTCCAGGGTGTGCACACCTGCATTTTTGCTTAGTAGCATTTTTAGGCTATCTCTTTTGGAACCAGCACATACATATATTCCCAACTTCTTCCTCTTACTTAAAAGAAGTGGGGAAAAGAGAGAGGGAGGAAGGGAGGGAGCAAAAATTGGCAGAAAACCCCTGGAAGAAAATGAGTTTGACAGATTTGTTCAGTTCTGGATTCCTGTCTTCCTGTTTCCTAAATCTGTCAGAAAAAGCTCAGACCCTGCCCCCATGATGAATAAAATCCCTAAGGCCACTGTCTGAAAAGAGGGGAGATACACATCATTTTCTTTCCAAATTATCAGAGGAAGATCCATCCATACAGGCAGAACCAAGACACAAATCATTATCTCCAAATTATTGGTGGGAAATCAAATTAATTCTTGGGGCTTTAAAACTGGGTGGGCTAATGTGGAGGAGAAAAAAATAATAATTGAAAAACAGAATGTCTCCTGAATAATGAATAAGTCAAATCTAGTTGAAATTTAATCCAAATCCTACTACTAATGGATTGCGCTAGGTTCCTGATGTGCGTGTGTTTTCTACCATTTCCTGACATGCTTCCCCATGCAGCCTCCCCATCCCATCTGTACTTGTCTCCTACTACATTTGTCTTGTGATATTTCACTGCTTCTTTATACTTTGCTGTCTGGGATAAGCCATGATCTCTGTGAGGACTGGGACCAGATGTACTGCATTCACAGTGCCCAATTCAGTAGGTATTCCAGAAGATCCCCACATACGTTAGAGAAGTCAAGCTATTTTTTAATTGCAGAGGTTATCTGATCAAGAGAGGGTCCAGACCTGGATTGGAGGCTAGACTAGTGATCTCTTCTTAGATGTTCTGACTGGGCACGGGGCTCTGCATTCTCCCCTTGGCTCTATTTTGGGGCTGGTCAGTGAATAGTCTCAGGCTACAGGAGATGACATGGTGCCATGGAATGAGCTCCTGATTTGGAGTCAGGGACAGCCCACTTTCACATTTTGCCAGTACTCTTAGCAAATTTCACTCATTTTCCCAAGCCTTAGCAGTTAAAATAGGGATAATTATACCTACCTCATGGGGTTGTAATTTGGCTCCAATGAGATAATAACTGTAAAAGCACTTCATAAATTATAAAAGTGGTACTTGTATTTGTGCTTTTAAGATGATAGAACAATAGTTGAAAGGAGTACACTTTCCATGCAACTTTTACTCTTGACAAGGGGCCTCATAGAAAGAGAGGGTAGTTTACAAAGAAGTTTAGCATGTTTTCCTGGCCTGCAGAATTCCAGTCTTTTTAAAAACAGATTCTCAAACTACATCCTAAGTTTTACACCATCTGTGTTCTCCAAAGAAGGATTATCTGTCTGATTGGTCTCCATGATTTCTGTTCTCATCATTCACTTTTGCCTACAAGGCTTCTGGTGGGTATTGATACACTGGAGGTCTTACGGTAGACTTTCACTTTTTTTTTTTTTTTTTGACATTATTCTCTTTAGGGAGCTGCTTGAATTCATGGTGTTATATAAGCTAGGAAACAAGTTCCCAAATGCATCATCGAAATAAGTCGTAATGTTGGCACTTAATACAGCGCAGGGCCATTATGGAGGTAACTACACCTGACATATAAAATATGGCCAGTGCCTTCATATGCTTCACGTTTGAGTGGGGCCACCCATTGTCTCTAATAACACAAGTATCACATTAGCCTCTGAAAACCCAATGGCCAAGTCCTAAAAAAATCTAAGGTGAGATATCAAGTGCCACTTTTCATTTTCAAGATCTCAGTGTACAGTAAGGTACTCTGGAGAGTGGTGTAAAAGTGAGTTGGTTGTCACTGATACTTGGAATCTGGAAAATAGTTTTTTAAATGGAGCTAGTATTATAAAAAAAACAGTACACAATGAGGAGGGTAGTTCTTTTAGAAGACAGAAATCCATCTTCCATTGAGTGGGAGTGATATGGAGGTTCATAATAAAATATGTACTTTTTTTTCTACCCAAAGAATAATCATAAAGGCCTTTGGAGATTGTTGTCTCAAAGAAATTTTGAAGAAGCATGTCAAATTCTATGTAAACAAGGCATGGAAAGGTTAGCATTACAGTACAATTTTCCAAAATTAAAAAAAATGCTGTCACATAAAGAGATGTGTGAGACAGTGCAGGGATTTTGAAATAATGTGCATCTCCCCAAGTAAAAAAAAAATATGTCAAGATTCTTATAATTTCACAGTGGTTCTAATGAATTAATTCTTGTGGTGGTTCTACTGCATATGCTAAACAGAGGTATTGTTAATCTTTTGTCAGTTTTAGTCTTGAATTAAGGGAGAGCTCCAGGATATGTCCCTTGTATAATATGTGACAATGTCATACCTTTCTATTCTCCAAGAATAATGAGAGAGGAGAATAATGATGGTTTATTATATGGTAGGAATTGACTTGTCCTTTTTCTATTTAATCTAGATCTTCATGTTAATAAGTAGATTTGAGATTGAATAGCATAGCTTTCCACCAGCACTAGGCCTATCAGGTTGTGTCAAATTAGTCCCTAGTTAATGAAATATCACGGGATCTGGTTCACCATGATGAGTTAGCTCCTGGCTCTGCAGCTCTTTAGCCAGAGGGCATTTCTTGTCAGCCTTCTGAAGACCATGCTTACTCTTAAATCTGCTAGTACTGATTGATGGTAGTTAATGTTATTACCTTCATGTATGAACATCAGGTGTCATGATCTCGCCACAAGGCTTAATGGCTATTTTGGTCTTGCTGTTAACATTTCCACTTTTAATACCGAGTGCCTGCATTATCTGCTATGTGAGTAAATTCAGTTTATTTTTAATTTGTTGATAAGTTTTATACTAGGTAGGAACATTTATCTGTGTGTTCCTGCTTAGAATGTTCAAAGCAGACTTGATAGTGGTGTTCTGAGTGTTTGTGTGTGTGTTTGTTGGTTTAAACTTGGATGCGCTTTTGAAGTGCATACTGACTACTTAGGACTGGACTATCTAGAACACTCTTTGTACTTATAAATAACCATTGTGCTTGTTCATAAAGTTGAGAGCTTATAACATTAGCAGCTCTGATACTTTTTATTTTCTCTCTTATTCTTCATTTTCAAAGTTTAAAATGTTTTTTGAAATGGTTAGGGATCAGAGATCTGCTTCAGGAGGCTGACCTGTATGGAATCATCAGTGGGCTCCTTGGCCCTGTTTCTGGATGAATGTAGCCATCATGTTCTTTTATAGAAATTGTAGGGAGGAGAGAGGAATCAGGACATTCGCTTTTCTGTTTCTCATCCTGTGGCATGGCTTTAGACTACTGGTTACTATGCCAAATCTGGGGTTTTATTTCACTCTGTTTGGATAATTCTTCACATTACATTGTGAACATTAATTTCTAGATTTCTAAAATTTTTAAACTCCAATAATCTTACATTTCATCACAAATAGAGAACCTGTCATTTTATAAATGAGAAAATTGAGTCATAAAATGGTAGACCTTTCATGTGGGTATAAACAGTTGACTCTTGGGGATAATTAATACTTTTGACCACAACTTTGGAATAGAAAGTAAATCACTTGACTCTGGGGAGAAAGAGTGCTTTATAGGACTTGATAGGCAAATATCTTTAGTGAAGAATGTAAAACTACATAAGAAATATTGTTTTAAAAAGGAAGTCAATTAGAAACAACCAGAATGTCCATTCACTGATACATGGGTGCATAACATGTGGCATAGCCATTCAATGGAATATTATTTAACTGTAAAAATGAAGTACTGACTTATCAGTGCTGATCGTACTCCCCAAAGACAGAGTTCTGAATGTTATAATCCCCAATGCTTAAGATCTGAAAAATCAAAATTCCTAAAGTGTAAAATCTCCAAATCATAATCTCAAATAAAAAAATACTAAAATATCTAAAAGCTCACATTCTGCAAATCATAATCCTAAAGATTCAAATTCCAAATGTTGAAAGACCAAGGGCCAAACATCATAATCTCCCTGCCTCCAGGGAGAGGCCACATAAGAGGGGTAGGGAGGGATCATCTACATGATCCAGCAACAATGAAAACTTGAGTTTCAAATTGTATCAGTTGACTTCATTGACATTCCTTCTAACCAATTAAATTTCAGGAGCTTTTGATGAATTGTGCACTGGAAAGTTTGGTGAGTGTCTTTCTACACCATTCTTCCCTTTTCCTGTCCCTCCTCCTTACCCCTCAGTCTTCATCCTCTACTCCACTGATTTCTTTTCTATTTTCATGGGATCTCACGTAAAACTATAATACACTATTAAAAAAAACTAATAAAACATAAACAGAGAAAGATCGGTAAAGTAGAGGAAAGGGAACAGAAGAGGGAGGAAGAAGGAGCAAAAGGTAAAGTACTGGGGACTGAATTGGAGCAAATTATATTTCATGCTTGTATAATGATGTCAAAATGAGCCCCAATATTATGTATATCTATAACGAACTAACAAAGAAAAAAAGACTACTACACCCCCCTCCCCCAAGAGCTGCATTTGCCTGCAGCGGCCAGTGAAATCATTAACTTGCTGGAAAATAATTATGTACAAAGTGGGATGAGTAGCAGAACAGAGTTGCTGCTTAATCGCCACTATTGTTTCTGCCAAATTTGTGGTCTGTGTATGAGCGTGTGCAGAATGGATTTTCCCATACCCAATACAATATAAAAGTATGGCATAGAAGATGGGAAAATTGCATAGGCAATGCTCATGTCAAGTAGAATGTCAACATATTCTTCAAGAAGAGCCATGCCCTACAAAAACCTAAACACAGAGCAGCTATTCATCTTGATACAAGACTCCAAAGTGGTCGTGACAGTTGGCCAGGTCTGAGGGACAACCACCATGCAATTGTCTATCTCTGCAATACACCTTCCACAAGTCAGTATTGCATTGTTGTTGTTGTTTTTTTAAAAAATTTTTTTAGTTGTTGATGACCTTTATTTTACTTATTTATATGTGGTGCTGAGAATCAAACCAGTGCCTCAAACATGCTAGGCAAGCGCTCTTCCACTGAGCCACAACTTCAGCCATCAGCATTGCATTTTACAGTTAGTTCACTGTTAAGTATTTCATCTTTGCATTATTTCTAATACTGGAAGTATGAATTGTGTAAAGACTTAGTTCTAATTTGTTTTATGCATTTTCTTGCAAATTTGACACCAAAAAAATTACATTATCACAATATCAACTTTGTTTATAAGCTTTGTGCTTGTCCATGAAAACATTGAGACTTCCTCAATGAGGGAAGACAGGTTTTTTTTGTACTACTGTACTTTTGAAAGATAACATTGCTTCAGATCTTGACTCTTTGGACAACTGCATGTGTGGTAGTGATCCATCACAATTTTTGTTTGTTCTTTGCAGTACTGAGGATTGAATGACTGGGCTACGTCCCCAGCCATTTTTATTTTTTATTTTGAGACAGTCCAGGCCTTGAATTTACAGTCCTCCTGCCTCAGCCTCCCACGTTGATGGAAAGAAAGGTGGGCACCATTGTGCGGAGTGATATCTCATTGTTTGAACCATCTCATCAAAAGACTTGTGTTGCCTGTGATGTATTTCAGGTGACTGTGGTTATAAAGCTGGATGCAGATAGTTACCAACCATGGTGACTACACATTTATGCATTTGGCTTTAGAATTTCTTTCTCTTTTTTTTTTTTTTTTTTTTGTACTAAGGACTAAACATAGGGGTAATTAACCACCACACCACATTCCCAGCCCTTTTTATTTTTTTTTTATTTTGAGACAGGGTCTTGCTAAGTTGCATAGGACCTCGATAAGTTGTTGAGGCTGGCTTTGAACTTGCAATCTTCCTCCCTCAGCCTCCAGAGCAGTTGGGATTACAGGCATGTTCCACCATGCCTGGCTATGAACTATTTTCTTACAGAAATGGTTTGTTTTCTCTTAACTGTTATACCCATGTGAGTGTCTTTAGTATACCAGATTGTTTATATTTGCAAAAATAGGTTTGTCATTGTAGCTTTTTTATTGTATAAGATGGTCTATCGCCTATTCTGTGATATGTTTACTTCTCGATTAAAAATCCTTTAAAAATATACATAAACATATATTTAAATAATTTTTAAATCATTTTCCCAGAATTATACTTTTGTGATTTTTTTCATCTTTCAGAATTTTAAATTTCAGAGACCTTGATTTTTTCTGATTTCAACATTTGGGATTGTGGTGTCTTTCAAGATTATAGCCCCAAATAACTAATACATGTGCTAAGTGGATGAACCTTGAAAATATTATGCTAAGTGAAACAAGCCAGTAGCAAAAGACCACATGTTGTATGATTTCATTTGTATGAAATATCTGGAGCAGTTAAATCTATAGATAGAAAATAGTTTATTAGTTGGCTAGAGTCTGTTGGTGGGGATTGGGATAGAAGGGTACTGGGAGAAGGGTTATGGCTATTAGGCAGGCCCTATTTCTTTTAAGGTAAAGAAAATATTCTAAAATTGTGGCAATATGTGCACAACTGTGAAAGGCACTGGATTGTGTAATTGAAATGGCTGAATTTTATGATATGTGAATTATGTCTCAATGGTTAAATTAAAAATTAGTCAACGACATTAGAAAATAGACCAAAAAAGCCACAATATACCCATTCCACAATTAATATGAGTATATACATCTTTGCTTTAAGATTTTTGTGAAGATTTTATGAGTTGCTGATTTTTACCACTACCAGGAAGTATATAAATCCCAACAATCTGTTAGTGTCTTTGTAGAGTTTGTTTCCCCCTCCATTTTATGAAGTTTTATTATTTTAGGTTCATTTGTTTATGAGGAGAAAGATCCAAGCAGAAAACTAAATTTCTAGCATGTTCTTTATTTATGACTTTTATTTTGAGTTTTTACTTCAGATTTACTTTTGGTTTTTATGTTGTCTGAGTTTTGCCAGGTTTTTCACATTGGAGGAGTATACCCGTAAATGCTGGAAGAGTGGAGACTTGTTCTGAATGCTAAATGTGCTCATATTGTGGATTTGAAATTCTGACAATAAACATTTTTGTAATTTACAGATTAAAATTTCTTTCTATCCAATTCACTGGTAAAACTTATCCTTTCTACAATTCGGATTCTGCTTGACTATAATAGAAATCATTATTCAAACAGTGGAGTACTACCAGCTTTTCAATGGCATCTAAACCAAAGAGAATTAGTAAAATGGTTTTAATTACATGCTTGTCTGTTTGATAGGCAGTAAGAAAGGAGAGTTTTGCCTTTGAAAAGTGAAAAGGGGTCTATTTGGAGAAGGGGGTTGTCAATACAATTCCATGCATTCCTATCAAGAATTATTCTCAAAATTCTTAATGCATTAAACATAAGAACCTTTGTTCGAACTCTTGCGCTAAAGGTGGCAACCTTAAAAATCTAAAAATACTCTATTGGAAACCCAAGTTGTGTTTTAATAATGTAAAATCAGTGTTTCTCCTTATAAAATATCTGAGTTTTGAAGTTCATCTGTAATTAATTTTGAAGGTAATGGTATGTTATATTTAATACTCGACTGGTTTGGCTAATCTTTTCTTTTTCCTGCAAGTAATATGCCCTCCAGTTGGGTCCAGTTGAGTTAGTTTTTCAGTTTGACTTTCACAATAACTTTAAAAGCCGGTAGTGAGATACTTTTTAAATGGTTGTTATCAGAGAGATTTGTGCTATAAATTGACATTCATGTCCCAAAACATAGCAAACTCTTGACTATTTGCTAAACAAATAGAGAAAGCTAAGGAATGTAGGCTGTGCCTATCCTTAACTGGGAAGGCCCCAGGATGCTTTCTTTGTCCTGTTTGGTGCATGTCCTGGTGGATAATCATCAAAGCCAGCAAGAATGCAATTTAATTTTGTGATCTCTGAACCTCTCTATTTAAGCTTAGCATTACCTATATACGAAAGAAGAGCAGAGATTGTCCTGTTTCCTGAATCAGTAATCACCTCCTAACCAAGGGGACTACTCAGATCTTTCTGTACCTCCCAGACATCCTTGGTTATGATCTTCTGCAGAATTTAATATTGAAGAATTAGACAGGATAATGATAATGATGACAACCGAGCAGAACAG
This sequence comes from Marmota monax, assembly GCF_021218885.2. NCBI lineage: Eukaryota > Metazoa > Chordata > Mammalia > Rodentia > Sciuridae > Marmota > Marmota monax. The sequence continues at coordinate 50,262 of NW_026695197.1, read as the reverse complement.
AATGATGTCATGTTATTCATAATGTCAGTACCCTAGGCAAACAAGAAACCAATTCTACAGCTAGTGACCATGGATTTCCTTGCAAGTGGACAATGACTGGATTATCAGTGCAGCCGAATTCTTGGCACTTGAGCCAGTGTCTGAGAATGTTGAAGAGAAATCCCTCTTCCATATTAGGAGATTCGGAATATATAGTTGAAAATAGCAGTGCTTTTGAAAGAACCCTCCACTACAATTGCACTAGAATGCATTCTTTCTAGTGTATAATAACCCAAGTATCTTTTTTGATAAGATATCTCTGGTAATTAAATTTCTCTTGGATATTGGTTAAATTAGCCTACCACCCACATCTGGAATTTGTAGTCAAGTTGTGAAGCGTGAGAGTGTTGGGACCCTGGCTTAGATCTTGTCACCTCTGTGAATAAAGCAGTGTCAACCGGGAGATAAAACTCCTTGGTGATTGTGCTTCTGGCTCAGCTCCTAAGAGTTTTGTTTTTTTTTGGTTTTTTTTTTGTTTTTAATAAGAAAGATCAGAGTGTTGATGTGAGCTACAAGTTGCAGTGGGCGCAGTGAATTCATAGTTTTTTAGTAGCCACTGAGCATAGCACCTGAGTTGTAGTACAGCTTCATTTGGGTCATCCCTGGGTGTGGGAAATCTTCCTTCTGGGGAAGGAAGTCAGCTGAAAATTCATGTTCTTGGAGAGGACAAGCTGAGAGAGTAGGAGAGAGCAGAGGCAAGTTTATAGTTAAGCTAAGGAAGGTCAAGGTCCCAGGGCTCCTTGTTCCCAGGCCCTGAGTAATGGAGTTTGCTGGGAGTTACTTTAGAACATCTTCAGAGGAGAATAGAAGCCATCTTGTGATTCAGAGACTTTTCTGGCAAATGACCTAAAGAGATCTAGAAGAAAAGGACCCGAATCTCTCCAAGTTTTCAGTGACTTGGATGATAGCTCATTTGTTAAGCAGAAATAATTTGCTTTGTTTTATATTTGGTACTTCTGTGAAATAGGGCTCTAGGTTTGGTTTTGTTTTTCTTTTCCTTCAAACACCCCAGAACTGGAGATAGTAGCCAGCTCCATCAATCCCTTCCTCTCTGTTTTAGTCTGAGTATTTTCTTTCTTCACTTACTTTTTTTCTTTCTCCAGCCTCCTGTTTCCTTCTTAGGCATACCCTAGTGTATCTCCACATGCTCTGGCAGGAAAAAAATTAAGTTTAGAAGCCAGTGAAAGAAAAGAGACAAGAAAACTCTCCTAATTTCCAGGGGTTGCTTTCATCCAGTGGCCATATCTGGAACAGCAAAGGAGAAAAACTCCCTTCGCCCTCACTCCACCATCCTTTATAGTTTCCAGAGATTTCCAGATGTTTCTCATCCAGACATGTCTGGAGAAATAAATGAGGGACAGCATATATTTTAACATGTCTTGGTTGTTAGCGCCTCTCAGGCAGGCAGTGAATATTATATTACCTTTTCCTGTGCTTAAGTCGATCTTAATGATAGAATAAATTGGGCCTGGTTATGTGCAGTATACTTTGCTCCTGGTGATTTTTTCCAATTGTAGAACAGAGAGGGTAACCAATAAGAATAGGAAGCTCCTTTAGGAAGAAAATGGGAGAAAAGCCCATTACTCCTTTCTGAAGCAGGAAAGAGGATACTTTTGTCTACAAATCCCAGGGCTGTGGAGTGTCAAGGGTGTGAAGTTTGGCATCCACAGTTCTGCTGTCAGTCTCATCCTAGCTAGTAAATGTGTCTCTGCAGACACCCTGCTGCTGATCATTACTGGGTTCAGGCTTTACTTTATGGCTTCCTGGAGCTGGAGGCCTCCTGCTGGCATTTGGTTTTGCATGTAGATTAGAAAGGAGTCCCTGTGAAAAGTTTTTATGAGGATGTGTTAATGATGCATTAGTGCTCTTTACAATGGGTTAGAGATCTGCTAAAGGAGTGACTGTGTGCCCCCATAAATAAATTGCCAGAATTCCCCATTTTCCCCTTCTCCAGATAAGAAAGATGGCCACAGCCTGCACTGAGCAGTAACTTCAAAGACCCTTCACTTCCCAGATCCCTCAGTGAATGTGTTCTGTATCTTCCTTTAGTCAACCTGCTTACACTGTTGGTGGAAGTCAAATTGGTTGTTGATGTCCCTGCCCACTTTGGCTTTTATTATTATTATTATTATTATTATTATTATTATTATTATTATTTATATATGACAGTGTAAAGCAGTACAATTCTTATTCCACATCTAGTGCACAATTTTTCATATCTCTGGTTTTATACAAAGTATATTTATATCAATTTGTGTCTTTATACATGGACTTTGGATAATAATGTCCATCACATTCCACCATCATTTCTAACCCCATATCCCCTTCCTTCCCCTCCAACCCCTCTACCCTCTAGTCCTCCCATGCTCCCCCTCCCTACCTCACTATGAATCAGCCTCCTTATATCAGAGAAAACATTCAGCATTTGTTTTTTTGGGGATTCGCTAACTTCACTTAGCCCACTTTGGCTTTTTTTAAGACTCCAAATGGTAAATATTGTTTAGTAGTGATGAAATGTTCAGTAATATAGTTATGATTCAAGATGTGAGAAAAGGAATATAAACATTGTTGTCATCCTATAATAGTTTTGGGGTGTGTGATTTTTTCCCCAAATAGATTTTAAGGAAACAAATAGGATTTTACAATGCTATATGCTTTCAAAAATTCACCAAAACAATGACTTAAGAGGGTGTACACTGTTGCTTAAATCTTCTATTTAAATAGTAGCTTTTAATGCACTGATTATTTTTATGATATTATAATGTAGTCTTTATAATATAGTCTTAAGAATTTGGACTCCTGTAAGGCTTTTATGAAATGTGACTTCCTCAATTGGTGATTTCCTCATTTTATTTTCTTTCTTTTTAAATATTTTTAGTTGTAGATGGACACAACACCTTTATTTTATTTATTTATTTTTATGTGGTGCTGAGGCTAGAACCCAGGGCCTCCCACTTGCCACGCAAGTGCTCTATCACTTTGCTACAGACCCAGCCCCTTATTTCATTTCCCTTGATGTTGTGTCATTAAAATTTGGAAGGTTTTCATATATGCAACCCATGATTTCATGTTAATCTGATTGATTTTTGAATCATGAGTTCAGTTGCACAATGTGGATTTCTTGATTTACAGTATTAGACTGTTGTAAAGTTGATTTCATTATAAGAAAGCCTGGGAATAATAAGAGTCTTCATCTGTAGTACGCTATAACAAAAATGAAGACAGGAAAAACTGAGGCTCTATTATTGACTCAAGTTGAATATTTTAGATTATTAGTTGTGGTTAATTAGTTTGAAAAGTTGTTTTGTTGTTTTGTTTTGTTTTTCCTGATGGACAGGTTGAGAGAGGCTTTTATTTAGTGAACACATGGATGAATATTTTCCAGTAGTCTGTCTTATTGCATTATATCCTCTTCCTTTTGAAATACTTTTAGCCACTTTTTAATTTTTAAAGAATAGTTGAATGGCTAGTAAAAATACTAGACATCTCAGAAGATTACTGTGAAAAAAAATCTGTTCACTGCTGCTGTTAATAAAATTCAGGGACCCAGAGAGGCCAAATGACTATGACTGGTTGAATACACTGTGGTCCATCTACCTAAGAAGGTGCTTTGTGAGTCACTGTCAAAGTATGCTATGCAGAGATCTCCAGCATGAAAGCACAGCAGAGGGTAATGCATTTAATATTCAGTTATTGCTTTATCTGACTTTGGAATTTTATAGATTTGACTTTGGAAATAAGCATATTTTTACACAAGTACAAAATGGTCACTACAAATGAAATAAATAAACCTCTTTGTATATCTAGTTGCAGGTATGCCCAATCACAGAGAAGAATCTTACCAAATGCTGTTAAGACTCAGAATGTGATTATATATCCTTAGTGGGATGTATTCTGAGGTTAAAAGAAAAAAAGGAAAAAAAATCTTAAGCTTTCTCATGGTCATGTTTGATGGTGGTGCTAGTCTTGGAAATTGAGTGTGTGTGTGTGTATGTGTGTGTGTGTGTGTGTGCATAGTGGCATGAAGCAAGCAAATAAATGGGTTTTGGCAGGAAGAAAGAAAGTAGAAATGTAAGACAAGTGTGATTAAGTAAAAATGCTGAAATTCTGAACAAGAAATATCAAAATGACTCCATTTAAAGAAATAACAATTGAAAAGATATAACATTTGAAAATAACTGAAAACAATGGCCATACAAATAGCAGTGAATATTCTATACTGTTTCACTAGAAGGAGAAGAGGGCTTTCTGAGATGTGGTGAGTTCAGGTCTAGAGCAAAAAGTGCACAAGATCCCATTTTGCCAGGTAGCAAGGGACTGCCAACAACCACTATCTGTGTCAGAGGGGTCACAAGGCCAAGCCAAAGTCCCCATGAACAGAATTAAAAACTGCAGTGTGGAAAGGTGGGGGTGCCCTACCTGATTTTGGTCACTGTTTTAAAAATTATCAAAGGGAAAGAACTAAGTATTTGCTTTTTTTTTTCTGTAAAGACTATATTTCAAGGTAATCATACAGATAGGCAAATTCCTCAGAAGTATTGCAGCCAATGAGCCAAAAAAGAATTATAGAAATTGATTGTCACCATTTTGCATCTCATTGAAATAGTAGATCTAAGCAGTGATCACCAATGACTGAAAAACAGTCAGTCTGTTACCATGTCCTTGTGAGGGAAATGCACATGTCTGTCAACTTCTTTGCCAAAAAAGGAGGAAGAAGAAGGGAAGGAGAAGGAATAATAATTATAATTTGAGACGGATCAAGCTTCTAGTTCTGTCAGCTTACAAGAATTCCAGTCAGCAAACTAGATCTTAGTTAAATGCTAAAGAAAAAGGGGTCCAGTTTCTTAAATAAAAATTTGAAAGGAAGAGGAGACAGAGCATTCACAGATTAAAGGATACCATGTTCATTGGCTTTTTGTTACTATGATACAAACCTGAAAGAATGAACTTATAAAGAAAAAACTTTTATTTGGGCTCACGGTTTTGGAGTTTTGAGTCCAGTCCATGGTTGATTGGCCCTGTGGCTTGGGGGCCTGTGGTGAGAATGTACATCATGGTGGGAACCTCTAAGCAGAAGAGAGAAAGAGTGAGAATGGGGTCCCATAATCCCTTTGAAGAGGACACCCCAAGTGACCTAAAGACCTCCCTTTAAGCTCCACCTCTTAGAGTTTCCGTTACCACCCAATACCAATAAGAGGGAACCTTTAATACATGGGCGTTTGGGGAACATTGAAGATCTAAACTATAGCAGAGACAAATCAACCAATCTCATTGGAATCTGACTCAAATAAATGTGTATGTGTATTTGTATGAAACATATATATGCATTTATGTACATAGGTGATGGAAATAATGATATTTGATAATTCTAATGAATTATAGTTTCTTGTTTGGGTATGATAGATATCATCTTTAAAAATATCTTTTAAAGTGTTTAAAACTTAGCTTTAAAATAAGTAAGGTTGTACTCAGTAACTGGTTATGGGTGAAGTCAGTCAGGAGTTTTTAGATTGATTTTCTTCAGTGTCCCGTTATTTCTTGGCTAGCTGGGCTACCATAACACAACACCTCAGGCTGGGAGGCTCACAGGACAGAAATGCATTTCCTCACAGTTCTAGAGACTGGAAGTCACTCCAAGGTGTCGGGAGGCATCTTTCTTTGCCGTTCTTCTAGATGTGTCCTCATGTGGTGTTTCCTTTGTGCACAAGCCCGTCTGTGTCTTTCTTTAAAGGCAATATGTGAATATATTGTTACTCCTAACTATTGTATCGATGAGGTCCTCTGAGTTAAGACTTCAAGTGTGTATGAATTGTAGGGGGAAATAATTCAACCCACAATATGTGAAATATAATTTTTTGACTGACTGGAAGAGGAAAAATTAATGTTTTAAATTTCAAGAAGGAAGTCCGGGAGTTTCAGTGAGTTCCTTCTTGATGTTGAGCAGTTGAATTGCACCCAGAGAATTTCTGGCCTCTTTGTCAGGACATACGTTTTCACTTTCAGGCCTTTGGCAGTTTCTGCTTTGTTCCCAGGCTGCTTGGCTTCTCTGTTCCTTAGCACCGATACTTTGATTGCATTTGCAACACTGAAGTTAAAGCATCATTTGATGACTTTGAAACATTTCTCTGCAGTATTTGAAATTTCTCTCTCTTTCCAAACAAATATGAAAAAGACCTTGTAGAGGAACAAACTATTAGTTTATATTAGCTGTCCATTTAGCTCAAGTTCAAGAAAGGAAATACGTCAGAGCTTACTTCTGTGTACTTTATAATGACAAACTTTAAATTTAGTTTTGCATTTGCTCTTATTATAGCTTAAAAATAAACTAAAATTCAGTGCCTGGTGCAGTGGTGTACACCTGTAATCCTAACAGCTCAGGAAGTTGAGGTATGGAGGATTTTGAGTTCAAAGCCAGCGTCAGCAACTTAGAGAGGCCTACTACCAAAAAATAAAATAAAATTCAAATAATGGTTTCTCTCCCTTTGTCTATTTAATTATAAGTTTGATATGCATAAGATATCATGTCTTCTTTCCTTACAAATTATACCTTCCTTACAAATTACTTTACCATCTACTTTTTTTTTTCATTTTTTAATTTTTTTTCTTTTGGAAAAATATAGAGCTGGGAAACATGAAGGATTTTCCTTGTAAAACATATTTTGGTGAGGGCTGGGGTTGTAGCTCAGTGGTAGAGCACTTGCCTAGCATATGTGAGGCAATGGATTCGATCCTCAGCATCACATAAAAAATATATAAATAAAATAAAGGTGTATAACTAAAACATTTTAAAATTTTTTTGGTAAGTGATTATTATTAATCCTGTTATGGCTTTAATGGCATTGTGTTTCTCGGAAGAAAGTGTTCACATTTTTAGAAATGCATGTCGATGGGATGGATTTGCTTTAAAATACGTAAGGAACTATAACAAGAGGGGCAGATGAAACATATGTGGCAAAATTGTGATAATTGTCCAACCTGGGTGATTAGTCTGAGGTACTGTTGTCTTTTGGTGTATTTTGTAATCATTCCCACTAAAAACTAATACAGTGACGTAACTGTCAGTACTACATAGTGATTTTGTGGGAAGAGATGTAATAGCAAACATTTACCACATTCAGGAGGTTGAGTCACATAGTTAGTTTCCCTACGGACATAGAGGTATTCCTAACAGTTCTGGGAAATGTATTTTGAAACAGTTTGTTTCTAGATGAGGGCAGTCTTACAACTGGTAACAGGCATTTATTGAGTATGATCCATTTGCATAAATGATCCAATTACTTAATTTTTATCAAAAATGTTGGTGCTTAGTTTTTACAAGCTAGTTATTCCTAATAGGGGTAAAAATGATTCTGATATATTCTGTCATCTTAAATTTTTATATATTTTTCATTATATATTGCATTTCTCAGGATGAGCAGGCACTTTTAGTTGTGAGTCTAATATTACCGTAGAGATAACATCATCCTATTAATTATGCAGGGGTTATTAGTGTCTTTGTTATTTTCCCAAGGTCATTGTTACTCCTGATTATTATATCTAGTTTGTGGTTTTGTCCCATCTTAAGTTTGGGAAGAACTTTTGCCTAATATCATTTTAGATTCCACTATAGAAGAGAGATAGCTCAACCATCCTAAGGTTTAGGAAATACGTCTGATAAAAACTTGTGTGAGCAACAGTTAGTTCTTAGTATGGATTCATTAGGAATATGCCTGTCTAGGGAAATGTGTGTTAAAAAAAAAAAAAAAATTTTTCCTTTGTGTAGTTCATATCAGGACTGAATCATCTTAATGATCACAGATGAAAAGAAATAAATTCTTTTACAAGAATCTCTTGAGCCAAAACTTATGACTGTCCTAGGAATTTTCTAGACAGCACTTCTCCTTTGCAAGAAGAGAGCTTTCAGGTCTCCCCAGAGGCCTCTCCTTGTCAAGTGGACCATCTGGGGGTGGGAATGGGAGAGCTATTTCAGTACTAGATGAGTCCCCGCAGATCAACAAAAGTGAAAAAGACATGATATCTATTCTATGAAGCCCGCTTCTTCCATCTTTTAAGCATTTTTAAATAGATTTAAAAAAAATCCTACTGAAACAATGTAAGTATTAAGGAAGCGCATTTCTGAAACCTAGAGTCCCAGCCTCTTAGCTCTGGGATTTGAGATAAGTTACTGAGAATCTCGATTTCCTCATATGGAAAGGAGGATGATATTTGCATTACAGGAATTGTTTTTAACAATCTATTAAATAAAGTGACTACTTTGCCTGAGACATATTATTGAATAAATTTAAGCTACTTATATAGATGTAGAAAAGTCAGGAGTACAACTGAGAAGGTCCAACTGAATTAAAACTTATAACTAAATTATATGCTGTCATCAATATGGAAACGTCTGTATTTTAGTCTTGCTTTACACCATGTACTTAATGTGTAGGCAATATTTATGAGGCTATAGTAATTTTATCACTATTTATATTGGTATCTTAGCTGTTGCCACAATGATGCTCTATAACAAATCACTCCAAAACTTCATGGCTGTGAGTAATTATCACTATATTTGCTTCTGCATGTGTGGGCTGAGTGGGGCCCACTGACCTCAGCTGAGGTTAGCTCAAGATGCAGAATCAGTCTACATAGGCTCCACATGGCTTCCTCCTGTTAAACTCAGGGGTAGGCAGCCCATATGCCTTTGCATTGTGATACCATCCTCTAAGAAGACCAGCCCCACAGCAGAGCACATCTCAGGCCTTTCCTTATGTCATATCCACTCCCACCCCAGGAGCCAAATCAAGATATGTTGACAGCCTGATAGCCTGGAATGAGAAAGTATGTTCTATTCATAGCAGGAGGAAGAGGGTAGTGAGTATTTATTTGCTGTATAATAATTCAACCTGTTGAAATGATTCTCACCATCATGATTATTACTAATTGCATTCAGGCTACATTGTTTCAAATGTTTCTTTTTCACTTTTTTTTTTCAAATTTGCCTCCCTCCCTCCCTCCTTCCTTCCTCCCTTCCTCCCTCCCTTCCTTCCGTCCTTCCTTCCCTGGACTGAGATTTGAACTCTGGGACATTTTATCACTGAGCTACATCTCCAGTCCTTTTTATTTTGAGACGAGGTTATGCTAAAGTTGGGAAGCTGGCCTTGAATTTACAATCGTCCTGCTTCAGCCCCCTGAGTTGCTGAGATTACAGGATTCTAAGAGCAGTGACTGCAGGCTGTGGCTGATTGGCTTCTGTGGTGTTGGTGGTGCTTGGCTGATTTTTGGCAATGTGCACGTGGTCTTGTCATAGACCTTACTCAGTGATGAGTTAATCCTGTCAGTCTGCCCCCTCATGGTCAATATGTCATCCCTGATAAACACATGCTCGTGAAGAGCTTTAAAGCACATTGGTGCTTCTCTGGAACCATTAATAATCTTGTCTAGCTGAGGGTGTTTTCCACCTGTTCTATCAATCTGCTTCATTAGGTCTAAATTCCCATCCGTCCTTTCACAGTATATGTTTGTACTGCTCGCTTCATCTCTGCATGAGAGTTTCATCTCTCACAGAAGGCAGAAAGTTCAGGAGCGTGTTCAGCATCGTGACAGGTGGATTGGAAATCCCTGCATCATACCTAGCGACTTGTTTTGGTGCAAGTACTTTATGTCCATGATACATTTTTGTGTAGTCATCAGAGGAAGCTCTTGAAATGCGTTCACCTTGCAGGTTGGAGTTGCCACTCACCACCTTGAAGTGCTTATTTTTTTTTTTTTGTCAGACTTTTCCTTTTTACCTCCATATGACCCCAAACAAATCAATCAGAAGCCCTCTGGTTGAAAAGTTTTCCAATGCATGATGCGACACAAACAGAATCCTAAAAAAAAAAAAAAAAAAAAAATTCTGTGTATTTCTCTGAATGTACAACAACTGGGAGTCTCACTGAGGTTCCAGCAAGGAAATCGAGTTTGAGCAGGCATGTAGGCTGCCGTGGCTTTTGTGCTAGAGGGCAGCAAGTGGACTGACAAGGTTTGCCCTCCTCCTTGCATGCAGACGGCATTGTCTATTTTATTTTATTTTTTTCATGCAGAAGTGGGAGGAGAGGTCCTTTTCAGCTGCCATTGATGAAAATCAAACTCCCAATGTCTGATGGCAGGCTGCTATTTCACGCTCTGCCGTTTTTGTTTCAATAGAAATTCAGTTTGTTGTTTTTGCTGGCAGGGCTTGCCTGTTGTGAAGTAGACAGACTGCTGCATTTAGCGAGGGCCTCTGCATTCTTTGCTTACATTCAAATTCGTGTCATGGTTATGGTGCTTCAGATTTATTAAATAGAAACACCTTCACGTAGGCTGGGAAATAGAATCATGAATAACATCGGAGCCTTGAAGAAATGCCAGCCAACTTTAATGCCGGTCTCTAGGTACCCACTTTGTATGCTTTGGGAGCTCTTGACCCACATTACATATCAAATACAGTTATTCTTTATAACAGCCAGGATCATTGTTTATCAACCCCATGTGAAGCATGCTTTTCTTCAGGTTTCTTTCTATGTATACATTTAACAGAATGAAATCTCTGCCCATACTTTTAATTGAAAAGCAGACAGGTATAGGTGAAGCAAAAATGTCCTGGAAAAGTTTATTTTGGGCTCCCCTCCCTTCCTTTCTTTCTTTCTTTCTTTCTCTCTCTCTCTCTTTCTTTCTTTCTTTCTTTCTTTCTTTCTTTCTTTCTCTCTCTCTCTCTCTCTCTCTCTCTCTCTTTATGTTTTACCAGGAAACACTAAACAGTATCATAATTCAAACTTTCATGGCCTTATTCTTCACACGGAAGTGATCTTTTTAAGTCAGTGTGCAAAGCCTAAGATCCAAACTTGAATAATGCGATGAAAACTTTCTTTTTTCCTTTCCTGATACTTAAGGAACTCAATGAAATCTAGCATGACTTTAGAAGGCAAATTGTTCCCTGTATTTTAAATGGGTAAAATCATAACTGCTGCAGTCATACCCTCTGGTCTTAAAACATCTCGAGATGGAAAATGAAGAGTTTTTTGATATGTTTTCTTGCTCAGTCATGAATATAGAAGGCCAAAACTTTGTGATAGGTATCTGACTTTTATCAGTTTCTCATTTCTTCTTGGCTTCTAGCAAGCTTCGAGGTATTTAAATCACTTAGTGCTGTTTTGTAACTTAGATGCTTCTCCTGCAGCTAAGAATGCGCTTCCTATGGAAGTGATGGCAATTTGTTTGTGAACTGCCTGGAGCCTGGCAGATCACAAGGCCATGGGAGATTTGAAGTGTAGAGGCAGCCCTCCAGGAATCACATGAAATACAATCATTGGGTTTCTAGCACATCTCAGTAATGCCTGATTCTTGAAATTCATAGCCTTTTCCTACTCTCCAGTAGATTTCAAAGGTAATGTTGTGTACCTGCCTTAAGGCTGCTTCAAAAGGAGAAATTTACTTCTGCTTAATCAGTCATGGCCCCTGTCATTTTTTCCCATTACTCCAATTCAACATATGTGAAATCTTAAAACACAAAATTGTGATTTTTTTCCCCCAATGAATTATAAAGCTCATTGGAAAGTGTATCACTTTTTTAAAAGACATATACAAAAGTTTGAAGCAGTAGTACACCTGTAAATATATCAAAATGCCCATTCATAGCCTTTATTTTATTTTATTTTTTAATTGACTGGGCTGGGTCTTGGTGGACTACATCAATTTTGTTACCTAGGTGCATTGCGTGAATGTGCAGAGCATAGTCAGTGCTGAGTCTTGTATTTATAATGTCTCAAGTCATCACTTAAGAAGCAGTAGCCGTCTTGTGAGAAGGAAGGCTTGCTTCAATCCCTTTTGAAACAGCGTGTCAGCTTTATTACATTCTTGGTCACCTGGAATAAGGCATCCTGTGCAGCTGTGATGTGCAGCAGTATTTGCTTAATAAGTAAAACTCATGATGATGAACAGCTATCCTGTTTTGTTTCCCTGTGGGTCCTGTAGGAGACGCTGAGCCAAATGTCTAGACTCCAGAATGTACTCTCTACTTTGCTTCAAATTATTAAATTCCCTCAATTGCCCTTTTCTGTTTTTTACCTTCATTCATTCAGCAGGCTTTTTTCTTTTCTTCTTCTCTTTTTGCTACTGTGGCTTGAACCCAGGAGTGCTTTACCACTGAGCAACAGCCCGTACCCCTTTATTTTTTTGAGACAGGCTCTCGCCAAGTTCAGCAGCATGTTTTAAGGACCTGTTCTGTACCAGGCCTGAGCTAAGGTCCAGAGCCTCCACAGAAATAAGGCCCATTTCTGCCCTTCGGCTTGGAAATATAGGTAAAAGGCACGTGAGAGTCACATTTGAGTGCTGTGATGGGAGTATTTAAAGGGTGCTGTTGGGCCATTAACACAGGGAAGTGCCTTATCTGCAGGGGCTCAATGAAGGAAGGGATCCTTGAAAGATGAGTGGCCAATTGCAGGACATGTGTAAGTCAGGATGTTGTACTCAGACCAGCCTGGACAAGAGGTCTGAGGCAGTCGGATATGTTCCAGGTTGTGTAAGCAATTGAATATGATTGGAATAGAGCTCGCTAGCTAGGCAGGGGAGAGAAGCTACTGTAGGCCAGGGTCATGTTGCTGCAGGACATGTGTAACTGTCCAAAGAGTAGATCTTCATTCTCTAATCAGTGGGGAGCTATTGATAGATTTGAACCTGATGGGCTTTGGGTTTTACAAAGGCTTAGTCATTAGCTATTGGGAGGGTGAAGTAAGTGAGCGTAACAAGGGCCAAGTGCTATCAGGTAGGAAGCTGTCACTGGAGGCCTCCTGGGGTGTGGAACATCCATGTGCCTTGGAGATGTGGAGGAGGTGGATCCAAGAGCTGTTCAGGGAGGAAAGTCTACAGGGCCTGGAGAGCAGCTGGACACAGAAGGACTCAGACACTTGTGGCTGGGTGACTGGTGGAACGGTGGTGTTTGTTATTCTTCAAGGTAAAGGACAGAGAATTGAGAATGTTAATTTTCCTTTTTGAATTTGCAATCTTGAGGTCTGTTCATATGGAAGAGTTATACAGGCATTTAGATCTGTGACTTTGAATCATATATATATATATATATATATATATATATATATATATATAGAGAGAGAGAGAGAGAGAGAGAGAGAGAGAGAGAGAGAGAGACTCCAGATATACACACATATACACGCACACATATATATGATCTATATGATGTAAATACATATAATGTGTGTGTATTTCCTCTCCCACACAGGGTCTTGCTATTTTTCCCTGGTTGGTTTCAAATTCTTGGACTACAGTGATCCTCCTGTCTCAGCCTCCCTAGTGCTGAGATTATAGGCACACACCCCTGTGCCCTTGCCCCTACCCTATGGCTCTGAATCTTAAAAAAGAATTCTGGGTTAGAGATAGATTTAAGCCATAATGAAATAATCATGGCTCTCATTTATTGAAAACATTCTATGTACCAGGCCCTATTTACCTATTTATTTTACACACACACACACACACACACACACACACACGAAGCTTGAGTATCCCCTATCCAAAATGTTTGGGACCAGAGGCAATTTGAATTTCAGGTACTTTTTAAAGTTTGGAATATTAGCATATAGGGATATCTTGGGGAATTAGGCCCAAGTCTAAACACGAAATTCATTTACGTTTCATAGGTACCTGACACACATAGCCTGAAGGTAACTTCATGCAATATTTTCAGTGCGCCTGCATTTTGACTGCAATCTGTCACATGAGATCGGGTGTGGGATTTTCCATTTGTGGTGCCACGTCAGTGCTCAAAAAGTTTCAGATTTTGGAGCATTTTGGATTTTCAGAGTAGGGATGCTCAATCTGTATAATATGATATACATATAATCTTCTACTAATCTTCAGTATAATTCAAAGAACAAGATATTATCTTTCTTTTTTTAACATGTAACTAAAGTTTAGAGAGGTTTAAAATCCTGTGCACACTTCTACATCTAATAATAAGTCAAGCATTTGATTCCAAGAATATTATTATAATAATGTTCACTACCTGTTCTATTATTTTTAGTAGTGGTTTAGAAAAAATAGAAAGCAAGGTTGGTGTGCACTTTGTATGACAGCAACTCGGAAGTCAGACCTGAATTTGAAAGCTTATAGGGGTGTCATGAAAAAATGTATGTTGGAAATTTGGTAATTTTGGTTTTATTTTATTGACAGTAGGAAACATTGAAATTTTTTAAAGAGGATACTTAGAAAAGAGGAAATGAATTCAAATGAGCCATATACCATGCCAGCAGGAGGAAATGTGATTTTAATATTCTTTCGGTTGCAAGGAACAGAACCCAACTAAGCAAAGGGGATTGTTTATTGGTAGAATATCAGGACAATTTTCAGAAGAAGAAAGTAAGAAGTTAATAGTCAAGAACTGGAGCAGTTTGTACAATTTCCCCTCCAGGGTAAAACTGGCAAATTAACAGAGCTACTAACAGGTTGCTGTCTTTGATTATCTCTGTTCAAAAGTCCAAGAGGCTGAGAAAGATGAGGCTGAGAAGAGTAGCCAGCCCAGAGGAGGAGTGTACCTAGAGGAGACCATTCCTGGATGCACCAGGCAGTTGTGATTGTTCACTTGTGTCTGATGGTGCTGACTGCAGAGCTCCTATCCAACTGTGGACCTTAGGAAAACCCTTTCTTCCATCTTTACTTGTTAACTTGGGATGAAAATTATATTTTCAAAGGTGATGATGATAAGAATGGTGCTGGTGGTGTGCTTATCTCATGAGGAAAAGCCATTAAGTTTGGAGTGAATGAGAATGATGAATTCTCCATCCTTAACCACTGAAGAGCGAAGGTGCCCCTCGTCCTCACACGTCCCATCCATCAGTTCTTTGGCACCACACCTGGAGCCAAGTTATCCACAACTTGTCTCCTTGGTAGGAAGGAGCTCTTTTCTTCCTGTGTCAAGCCAAGTTTCCTTCTATAAGCAGTTACTCTGAGTGTTATTATTTTTTAATGGCGTACAATGAAGCCCCTTCATTTCATAAACTAAAGAAAGACTCACTCTACTTCACAGAATGGCAACGCTGTCCTTTCAAATCCTTGGTTTCCTGTGATGATTTGTTTTGTCACTGCAAATACTGCTCATACTTTTAAAAAACATTTTTATGCAGGTATTTATTTTTCTGCTTACTACTGCATCCCTATTGATGATAACAGTGCTTGGCATGTCGTAGATTCTGAATGTGTCATTGTTGAGTGAATCGATGATTTCATGTTTTCAAGCAGGGTGGCTTGTTTCCTTATTTTCAACATAAAAAAAAATGGAACAGAAGTTAGCAAAGTTTACTCACTATAAATGATCTGGGAGTGTAATGGTAGGTCCTCAGTATACATATGCTGGTTGTAATACCAGTACATAAAGAGTGGTTTTCAGTATCAAATAGAGCACCTTAAACGTCATCTCAGGCAGGTTAATCATGGAAATACCAAGGAACCTCTAACCCAGAATGATCTTATAGTAAATTAAGAAAGTACTCTTCTAGTAATTCCTATGCTCTATTATTGGTTATTATAAAAGCATAAACGTTCTCTGGGTTTAAATAGAAAAAAAAAATTGTTCTAACTATAATATCATCCAATTTTGTTCCAATATCCATATTATAAAAAAATTTCAAAAATAAAATGTAATAGTAAAATATAAAAAATACATACACTAATGGAAAATACTTATTAGTGGTTTAGTATTTCAAATATTCTAATTACAACTCTCTTATTGCCGTTTTCAGGGTGTTGATTGTCCTAGTATTTAGCAATTTCTCAGTTTAATGACAAAAAAAGGACACAATAAAAATTAGCAAAGCTATTCAGGAATAAAGGTATTTCTTACTGTTAATTCATTTCTTTCCTACAGAAATTGTATTGAAATGAAATCAAGGTAAAATCCTTCCTGTAATTAGAAACATTTCATTGGAATGGTTTGTTTCTGCGTATTCATTCTTAGCATGCAAATTTATATTTTTACTCATTCATGTGTAACTGGGAACTTTTTTATAAGTTGTTTCTGAAATTCAAGGAAGTATTTAAAGTGTTGGATTGTTGAATGGCATCAGCACTGGGAACACAAGCAGTGCAGGAACAGGTATAAAAAGTGATGTGGAGGCAGTTCCTTGCTTCCTGCCATGCCTCCTCATTCTGCTCAGAATGAGTCTGTAAGAAGGAAGGGAAAGAGGAGATTGATCGCTAGGCTAATTCTATTCCTAATCTCTTTGAGTCTGCTAACAGTGTTGCTGGCACTGCTGTGGCATTCTTTTCCTGTTGTCATGGACACTTAACCATTGAAAACACATGGATGCCTGCTCTCTGTCCATCTTTGCCCATTGCCTGGTGAGACTTGAGTCTCAGGCTTTGATGAAAGTAGAAAGTTTTCAATAGAGATTCATCCTCCATATTTGAGAGGAAACTCTATGCGTGACTTCACCATGAAATTAAATGAATTCTGATTTTATTTTTTAAGAAAAGTCAAATACTGTTATGTAGCCCAAGTGCATCAAGCTATCTTATTTAAAGTAAATAAGTAAAATGGACAGGTTTTTTTGCTTCAGAAAACCTCTTTTTACAAGAATGCCAATTAAAAGAGATTATTGCAAGAATGTGTCCAATGATCAAGATTTCATCATTTTGTAAACTTTTAATCTAGTGCTATTCCTAAAGAAAAAATGTTTTTATTCATAAAGATATTAATTCATGGCTCATCTTTTTTTTTTTTTTTCCATTGGTACGTATTCTGAACTTTTCTCCCAATAACTGAAAGGCAGCATAGATTTTTTAAAAGAAGCATGTCAAGTTTTGGAATCACACCACTATATTTTAGTATAAGTTCTACCACTGTGTAACTTTGGGCCAGGTACTTTATCTCCAGTGACTCTGGGGGTTTTCATTTCTAAATACTATCTACCTTTTAGAGTGGCTCTCAGGATTATATGAAATCATGTGTCTGATGTCTTTTACTGTGTGAATAATGAACTAGAATCCTTGGCATATATTGTCTTATCACTACACTGGCGGGCTAAGACTGAAGTTACCCATTTTGGTATTCTGTTTTTAATATTATTGCACTTACTAGGGCAATATTTGCTGAGAAGGGTTTGCAGCATTCTACATCAAAGCTTAGCTGAACTTTGCTCAACTTCTGTTTGATGTTGCTTTCCCTGTTCTCTGGTGGTTGCCACTTTTTAGTACCTGTGGATAATTTTGATCCCAGTTACTTCTGTTAACAGGAGGTAAACCTTAGAGTTTTTGTGTCAAATCAGATTATGGGAGTTTAATTTTTATTCAAAACACTGACCTGAGAAAATGAACACTGTCTGCTCATCGTGGAATTTTCGTGACTTGGACGTGTGTTAGTCACTTTGCCAGTGTGGTGGACATTCCTGCCATGACATACAGTTTTTGGAGTATTGCCATGTCAGGAATCATAGTTTGCCTCTGCTTTTGTGAAGCAGTTTTCTGTTAAAGTGCTACATAGCTGTAAAATAGAAGTACTATTCCTATGTTGATTGGACAGTAAAGCTGGGATAATTTCCTCACTAAAGTGCAGTATCTTAGTTGTAAAGCATGCCACACGCTGGCTTGGATGCTTAATCTCTGACCCTGTGCACAAATGTTGGGTCAGCTTTCAGTAAGCATCCCTGGCTCTAATTAAACAGATAGTTATTTATTCGTTAGTAGCACCATTTAAAGTTATTATGATAAAAAAATTTATAATAATACTTATTTTAATCGAACTGTGTTCAATTAGTCAAAAAGAAAATTGTTTGTTTTTACTACAGTTGTTGTCATTATTAAAGCATGCATCATTACCAGTAAATAGTGTAGAAAACATTGACTATTTGTTGGTTGTTCAGTACCCTCCTTTTTGTGAACCATAAATGTTGACTGACTTTAACTCTGCTTTCTTTTCTGTGCTTACACAATCACTGCAAAATCTCAAGACCCATTTCATACCCCCACAGAACTCTGAATTTTGTGGAATTGCCTAACGCTACAACTGGGAAAATTGGAAAAAAAAATATTACCCTTATAAATTGGTGGTGAGGTAAACTTGACAACAAAGCACATGATGTAGACTATGAAATCCTGACTTGGCACTAGTAGAGCAGAAAATAAGTAATTATAACAAGCCATAAACTGAATGTAAGCTAGGAACCTATCATTATTTTTAGTTCATTTGGTCCCTAATAATGGCAGTTTGTTCTGTGTGACATTTGTGGGACCTAGGGCAAGTGGCTTAATCTCCCTGAGCCATAATTAATTCATTTCTGAAGTGGAAATTTAAGTTGCTGCCTACTCAGGCTGGAGTTGGAAGGATCAAATATGATCGCGCATGTGAAATCATTGTGATACAAATCCAGCCTCCTACATCCAGGAGCAGATTGGAAGAAGCGCAGGGAGGATGTGTCCACACAACTGTGCCTATGAGCCAGTGCTGGACCCCAAACATCGGGCACCCATGCCTTGCATGTCTCAGTACTGCTTGATGTGCCAGGATCCTCAGGTGTCAGAAATGTGGATTCACATAAGAGACCAGGGAATTTAGGTTATAGGCTTTCTAGTAAACAGTTTTCCATGGCTGTGGAAAGGAAAGAAATGATCGGACACTGCATGACATTAGACCCAGCGTGGAAGGATACAAGGTTGAAAGTCTAAAGGAAGACTCACAGAGTCCACTGTTGTCTGTTCAACTCCAGATATGGAGTGTGGATCATGCAATTATTATTGATACATCCAAAGATGTTTAAGCTCACAAGAAATTGCCATGTCTTCATAAGAGTTACAAATGTTGAAAAGTATTTTGCATTCAGTAGGTGCTCACATGTTGGGATAGCAATAATTTACACTAGCATTAAAAATTTTAGTCTTGTGGGAATTGCCTAACCCTACAACTGGTAAGTTGGGGAGAAAAAACATCCTTACAAATTAGTGGTGAGATAAACTTGACCAAAAGGTCATAGCACATTAGAATACCAGGCAGAGGGATGGAACAAATCATCAAAGGCTTGGGAGGAAAGAAACTAATAAATTCAATAAAGACAAAAAGCAAATCAAAGGCTGACATAAGTATACTTTTGATACTTTTTGAAGAGAAGTCTGCATATAAGATGGCTATCAGATGTTTTCCGTCAGTAAGACAACTAAACAAGATAATTTCAGCAGGAAAATGTTACATTAGACATGACTTTCTCTCTGAGAGATTTCACCTCCTTCGTGGGACTTCAACTACACAAATAATTTGTGCATCTGTTCTATATTCTGACTGCTAACAGCTCCTGCAGAGAAAGGCCTATGATCATTAATGAGTCCTCTCTACCTAGCTTCATGTCAAGCATTCAGAATATACACATTTCACATGTATTTTAATACTAATTAAATCAGCAGTTTTGAAAAGCAATCCTCCATACAACTATTCCCCCCCACATCAAATTTAACCTAATTCTGTTTATCTTTCCACCAATCAACTAGACTCCAAATATCTGAATCCTTTTTGAATGCTTTACTTGCCTTTTATAACCATTCTGCATGCCCACGACTAGTTACTGATTCCTCTCCATTCTTTCTTTACTACCTCTTTGTGTATGTTTTCTTCTTTATAGAGATTCTGTTCTTATGATTCTGGCTCAGATATTTCATTCATGTTCAAACACTAACTAACCTCTTTGGTGTGTTATGAGTCTCCATATTTTCATTCACAATTTCAGACCATATTTTAACTTAGGTCATCATTCCAAGACACTGTTTTCATTTTCTCTGTCCAAAAACATTTCGACACTTGTCTCCAAGTTTTTGCAAGTTGCCCTAAGATTCAGTATTGCCTGAAATATTTCTGAAACTTTCTCACTGCTTCCCACAGTATTCCTAGGCTGTTCTAAACAACTTAACCTATGGTCTGAGCCAGAAAATTGATTGGTGAAAGGGGGATGTTTAAACACAAGCTATCCTGCAGGCCATTGTTACAAGTAGTTCTACTTCCAGACGGACAGCCCATCCTATAACCTGGTAAAGTTTCAGTGTGTTAATGTCAGTAAAAGAAAAGGCACTCTTTAAAATATTGTACATACCCATTTACAAAATTATGGGGGGGGGGGGAGGAGTGAGATATAAGGCTTGCATTTGGAGTATCTTCCATTTTACAAAGAGTACATTTTTTAACTATGAAATTTTGTATTTAACATTGTAGCGAATACAACTTTTTTTGACATTGATCTTGGATTCATTTCCCCATTTAGGGTATAAAACCAATGACTCCTTACCAATTTTAATTATCTCATAAGCACTTGGAGTACTGATGGATACACAAAACACATTTATTATTGACTTTTCACCCAAATTGTTTCTTTAGAGAAATCTAAGAGAACTATAAATGTTCGTACTTCGATAACTCAATGACAAGTGACAGATAGTTACTAGCTAAAGAAACTAGATAGAACAGGCAGGTAAGATAACCAAAAGGGAGAGATTTGTCCAAACGTAAATGCTATTTCACCCCCCTAAAAGTTTATTCTTACATTGTATTTTGTTTTGCAAACCGACAAAAGAACTGGCAGGGCTCAGGAAGGTTTTGTGTTGTGCCCAAGGTTGGGGGCAAGAATTTGAAAGGGATCAGTGAATCAGATGTAATATGGGCTCTGTTGGAGCCACCCAATCCGTTTTGCTGACGGTCAGTATTTCCACTTATAAAAAGCTGCATCGGCATTTCCGTCAGCTCAAAAGAACTTTATCCCTGTTTTCATTCTGACATACCTATTATGACTTTGTTCACTAAGCAGAAGGAATTATGGGAAATGGAAACTCGATGGCATGTTTTTATTAAGGAGCCATGAGTATATCTTCAGTGAGAAACTAAAGAAACAAGCAGAGTTGTATGTTTTCCTTTCAGGTGGGAAAGGAAAAAAAAATTAAAAAGGCCTCATTCATTCCATCTAATACTGAGATTTAGTTAACTTGGAAAACAAAGTAGCGTAAAATGAGAAGGCTTATGTCCAAAATAGATTTTTATATTTTAAACAAGGAATGCAATGATTTTATGAATTTAACAACAACAACAGGAAAAAATAAAATTAAAAAACCTCTGCAGATTTATTCTATGAAGGCATGAGGAGAGGAAAGGCCGGTTAAGAAAGGAATGTTAAAAAGTTGGATTTTTTTTTTTTTTTTTGCCTTCTTTAGAGTTTAAGTTGAGAGAGTCGAATGTTTGTATTTCAAAACAAGGTACCCATCTTCAAATCTAAGTGGCAATACTTAGTCATAAACTGTATTGTCCCTTTCTTTATAGTAGACATTTTCTTGCAAACTGCTGGTAAATTAAACATTTTATAAACCAAATGTTTTCATGGTAAATTTTATGCTGTTGGTGATACTCTATTTAATTATGTTGTGAAATGCCAACTTCGGCTTTTAAATTTCTTGGCCTAATATCTGCATTAAGCAGATCTTCATCTTCATTCACAAAATTTGCTAGAGAAATGCTTAAATAATATCATGAGGTCCTTGATGTGTAAGATGCTTGTTGAATGCACATTTATACCCAGTTCTCACAGCTCCTAGCATATATGTGCATGGGAGGAAGTGGAAAGCCAGGCTGCCCACAAATAAGAAGTACTGTTAATATCTCTTTAAATTTCAGTTCAGAGGTCTTAATTGTTATAAATCTAATTTATTCTAAATGGGATTGACCTATATTTAGTTGGCTAGTGTGTTTAGAATTAAGACAGTGTTATACATTTCTCTCCTTTTTGAGTCTCTACTTTGAGCTTAGTAAAATTTTCTTCAGAGGAAGTCAAAAGCCCTTGAGTATGAGTGAGTCGTCGTGAACTGAGAGGTCTGCCATAGCATGAAGTGACTTTGAAAGTGTGAAGAATGACGGTTGACCTCATTATTATTGTAAAAATTCACCAAACATCAAGGGGGTTGAAACCGCCTAGAAAAACAATAAGGTATTCTGCAAAGTTGCTTGTTTTAAAGTCTAAACTCTAGTCCATGAAAGAATTATCAAAAGGTAGTGGGTGCATATAAAACAGGCTGTTAAGAAAAATGGCTTTGAACTTGACAAAAAGAATGTCATTCATTAGAAACCAAAACTTACGACAGAATATCTGCGTATGGCCATTATGATAGGAAAATTGAATATAGAATGGCTCTTTTATAAAAAAAAAATAAATATTGAGCTTATGACTACAATCTTAAAATAAAAAAGTGATGTGACATAAATTTAAAGGAGCATCTTTTCCCTTGTAGCTTAAACCTAAAATAGAGCCATACTCTATTTTATTTTTCTCACCAGGCATCTCCCAAGGAACTTGGTAGGTTTTCAGCTCATCTTCCCTATAGAGGATGTGTCCTCACATGTCAACATCTGGGAAATTATGAACTGTATCCTTAGGTGTCTAGAAGCATAATTTTATTTTCCAGAGTTATGTCTGCTTTTGTGTTCTTTTTAAAACAATTCTTAAGAACTCTTAGATAAGTGTGTTCCAAAGGAGTTTGAATTTTACCTTTTCTATTTGACATCTACTATGTTTAAAGGCTTTGAGACACAGTATTTGGAACTGGAAATATGGGTAGTATCATTTGATCTTCAGGGATGTGAATCTATCGTGGTACATTAGTGCTGACATGACTGAAATCTATTTCATGCAAAAAAAATTGTGATTGGTCTAAAGTGTGGTTCAAACAGAATAACTGGGGTTTCTTTTGCATTTTGTAATGGCATGCGTATTTTAGCAAAAGAAAAGCACCTAGATTATAAATTGCAGTTCATTAATGCCTGTGTAATTTTTTAACCTATTGAAAGGAAGAGTGACGATTGAATAATTACTATGATTTCTATTGCTGCAGCTACTGTTGCCCTTTGGTCTATAATTACCTGGGATGTGAAATACACTTAAAACAACTTTATTCCTAAAGGTTTTCTCATGTGCTTTTTGTCCCAGAACAACCATTATATTCTTTATAAGGCCTGCTCTGCAGCCACAGAGCAAACAAAAGTCCAGCTTTAAATGGAGCTATTTGCTCAGGGACTTGCTAGGATATGGAATTTTGGATTATGGGGTATGCAGATTTTCAGTGCTGCAAAAAGATATTAACAGAATATGCCTCTTGCAAGGTTTCCTCCTACTACAGCTAAAGAAATGAAGATCCAAAGCAGTTCAGAGATTATTCAGTATCATTGGAACCAGAAACAGAACTAAGTATACTGGCTTGTACTTCACTCAGCTTGTTTACTTTTTTCCCACTAAACAGGAATGAAATGATAAAAATCTCTTATCAATGCAATTTCTTCCTATTTATTAAAAAATACTAAAACAGACTAGTTGAAGATGTGGTTCAACTGAGTATAAAATGAGAGTGGCTTATTGAAGATTATTTGTAAAATACATGAGATTAGAGTTGGCCTTTATATGGGTACTTTTTTAGTATCTTTTAGCATTTATTAATAATTCATCTCATTAGATAGTGAGGTTACTTTTGTACTGTACTCCAAATTAAAGTGCATATTTAGTGCCCTTGGTGGCTGGACTCTAATTTACACAAGGCGTGACTGTTACATAATGAATCTGATTTTTCTGTGTGATTTGTGAAATCAGTCTCATTCCTCCATAATCACATTTTGCATATTATATTGTGTATTTTTAAATAATTCCTGTGTTTAAAAAGTGCCCCTAATGGTTTTCCTTATATTAATAAGTCAAACCCATGGGATCAGGGAAAAGAGTAATGCTAAGCTACAAAATTATAATGGAACTTAAATTTTTGCTCTTAATCATGCTGTCAGATATGTATGGTACACACACACACACACACACACACAGCCCTTAATTCTGTGAACCAATTCGTGTGCATCTATTTTTAGATCTAAATTTTGTGCATATGTTGCCATTTTTTTATTTAGTCTAATGGATTTCAGTCTACCTGGAGATTCCCTTTGTCCATAAGATTCTGTAGTCCATAAAAATTCCCCCACAAAGATAATGTGTCCTAAACACTCTGTGCCAAACAAATCTTCCTAGAACAAAATACTTCCTAGGTACTCACCATTAAGGAAAGCATGGAGTGAGGAACAGTTGTGCTGACCCAGCATCTCCTTTTCCCTAAGTTCTTATACCTCTGTAAATGGACTGTCACTGCCTGACTTATGTGCCCCTGTTCATGCTGAAGCTGCTACCTTTCACCTGTCCACTGCTGGGACGTGTCAAAAGCCATTTCTGTTGCATCTTGTTAGTCTCTTCTTCCCTTTAAGCTTAATTGTCAACTAATTTGGTTTTGCCCATTTGTTATATTTTGTTTACTTTACTCTTAGCTATGGAAGTTCTTTCAACCTAAATATAAACCCTTTGAAGATTAGGCTATATCCATTTCCACATCGTCACCTTAAATAATAGTTTAGGAATCATTTGGGTAATTTTCATTGAGTGTGGGCAGTTCAACCAATATGGAATACATTCTTGGTCTTGAAATTTAGTGGGTGATCCCCAGAATGCCCCTCAAAATTTGGACAAAAGTTTCACCCACTACTTCCAGTGTGCCTGGGTAACTCACATTCCACACATTTTGTCTTCTTACATGGAAAGGTGGGGAAACATTATATGAACACACACAAAAGTTATGTGTACTTGGATCATTGCAGATGATGTCCAAATGAGGGACTTTTTTCCTCACATTCTGAACTATGAACTCCTGACTTAGAAACAGTTGTCATGAGAGTGATTGTTAATTACTTATTCTGTTCAGGGTGTGGGGCTAATTACTTCACTTTTATTAGATGAACTCACATGTGTATACGGATGTTAATAGAATGCCATTCACAACTGCTATTGGATCTAAGGAAGTAGGATAAATCTCTACCTTTGTCCTTTGTTTCCTCATGTTATGTGTTGGCATGTGCACGTTCTCATTGAAGCAGGGCTGTGATTGATGCTCGAGTCTCTGAGCCCATGAGTTTCTTTTAAAGCCTGTTTTTATTAAACCCAATTTGTGGAATGTTTAGTGCATATATCAGTGAACAATGGCGCAACACTAGACCGTGTTGTTTTTGGCCTGTTTATTACTACTGAGGAGCTGGTTGGAATTTGTTCACATTCCAGGGTTGCATGAGAGGTAGTATGGCACACAGTCATAGCCCAGATTCTGGGTGCTCTGTGGCAACTCAGCCATGGCTAGATGTTATGGTTGCTGGCCCGATGACTAGATCACAGGCATAACAACACTTATATTTGCTGCCTTTTACTTAATTTTTAGAAAAGGACACATTTTGCTATACACCCCTCTATGCATTTAGTGATTTGTATCACTCATTTCTAGTCAAACTAGCTGATAAATACAAAGAAGGCCCGAGTTTCTTTTATTCATTCTCTGGGCATTCTTATGTCAACTCTGATCATCCATTGAATACCCCTGTCATGTAAAGTACAGAAAGAAATAAGATAGTAAGAATTAAGGAAAGGTAACTTTAGCCACAAATTCTGTAAAAGATAATAAACCTAAAGATCCTTCTAACCTGGACAGCTGATTTCATCTCCTGCATAGTTTTTTTTTTAGATTTTCTTGAGTCCTCTCCTTTTCTCATCCCTCTCATTTACTGTGTAATCTTTCAGATACACAGACAAGGACCTGAGGCAGGAACCATATGGCTTGTTGGAAGAATCACTAGAAAATGAGCTAGAAGAGGAAAGGAGCATGAGGCTTTCAGGACAGGGGCTTAGCTAAGGGTTTCGTTCTGTGTGTGATGGGAACAATTTGAGCAGGATCCATCTTATATTTTTTTAAAGGCTACCATCCCTGTCCTGAAGAGTGGAAACAAGGGACTAGGTAGAGGCTCTCCCTGTGACTTAGCGGGATCATGACTGACAGTAAGATGAGATGGTGGCTGTGCAGGTGATGAGAAGTGGCCTTGCTGTGGTTATATTTGAAACTGGAGCTGCAGAACTTGCAAATAGAATGAATAT
Source organism: Marmota monax (assembly GCF_021218885.2). NCBI lineage: Eukaryota > Metazoa > Chordata > Mammalia > Rodentia > Sciuridae > Marmota > Marmota monax. The sequence goes on along the minus strand of NW_026695197.1, from coordinate 24,262 downwards.
ATTTGGGATAAGAAAAGTATCAAACCCCACTCCTAGGTTCAGCGTCTGAGCATTTGTGTGAAGGGTGAAACTATCCACCATAGCTGTGCAGTTGGTTTTATTGGGGGGTGTGGAGGCTGAATCAAGAGTTGGCCTTGCCATCTATTCAGTTTGAGTTGCCTATTCTATACATCCAGGTGGAGATGTCAAGGAGGCAGTTGAATGTAGGAATCTGTATCTCAATAGGAGGATCAAAGTTTAAACACACATGTTCAAGATTCTTATTGATAACAGCTGATTAAAAAAAAAAAAAACAACCTTAGGGCTGGTTGCAGTTACTCAGAGTGAGAATGTGAAGTGAGATCTAGGGTTAAATTCTGAAGGCACTGAAGGGGATTGGAGAAGGAACGCCATAGGAACAGGTGTTTAAGTCAGCTTTTTTGCTGCTGTGACTAAAAGATCTGCCAAGAACAATTTTAGAGAAAAAAAGGTTTATTTGTGGGCTCACAGTTTCAGAAGTCTCAGTCCAGAGACAGCTGGCTCCATTTCATGGGGCTTGAGATGAGGCAGAAGAACATGGAGGAAGAGTGTTGGAGGGAAGCAGCTCACAAGATAAACAGGAAGCAGAGAGAGAGAGTCCACTGGCCAGATACAAATATACCCCAAAGGTATACTCCCAGTGACCCACTTCTTCTAGCCACACCCTACTTGCTTTCATTTACCAATCAGTTAATCCCATCAGGAGGCTAATTCATTGATTGTGTGAAGGCTCTCATAACCCAAACATTTCTTCTCTGAACCTTCTTGCTTTGTCTCACACGTGAGATTGCAGAAGGGTACACCCAGGAATTAATTTCATTCAGAGTGTAGCTGATTGTTGATTTTGTTGGCTCTCCTTAGTACTCGATTTTTTTAATGTACGATGATTTGAGAATTTCAGGCTCATTCTGAGTGAGATTTTAGTTTCCAACTCTCCCTTGTTACCTTGTGCAAACCCCACCTCTGCCACAGCCACAGCCTTATTCCTTAGAGTCTAGTGGCATCCTGGCTGCTGTATCCTCCTTCCTGTAACTTTCATGGTCTGCAGAGGCAGAACTTCCAGGTGCCCCTGCTTGTTTCCTATCCAATTGACAGTTTATACTGGTTCATCTCTGGTCTGCAGAGGTGTTTATTTTGCTCTCAAGTATGGCTAGTTAGTTTCCTTCTTTCTTTTTTATGCCCCTTATAATTTATTATTATTACTGTGCATTGGGACCCACTCTGCCATGCCTTACTATCAGAAAGTCTTAATACCTTGAATTTATAGACAATAAAAACCACACTTAATAATTCTTTCATCATTCCTGTTTAGGTATGTGTATGTGTAGGGTCTTTTTTAGTCACTGTACCAATTATTCCCTGCGGTTGCTTTTCTTCACCTATATATTTTTGCAAGTTAAATGTCTTCTGTAAGTTAGTTTAATATTTAAACCAGAAAAGATTTTTAGTTTATTATCCTAAATTAGTGTTGTGGGACTTTTAGGCAAAAAAGGTGCAGTTCCGACTAATCAGCTTATTTTATCTACTCATCAGGACAAGATAAGGATATTTTAGTTTTACTCAATTTATTGTAACTAATACATACGGATTGGGTAATGGTAAATTGGAAGCAAATAACATGTGCCCAGAATACTTGTCTTAACGTCCTTTTAGTTAACACCATGAAAAATCCTTTAGTAGGTGCCTGTGTATTTACACAGGGTAAATTAAATGTGAGAAATCCTTATCTCTGTAAAATATAAATATACCTTGACCCTTCCTAAGTACCCCTAAAAGCTGAGCTAAGTACCACAGGGGCATCTGGGGAGAGTTGGGGAAGGATTAATTCTCTCAGGCAGAGAGCACTCATGCTCCTCAGATGTTTTCCAGATAAATCACATGGTGTGGAGCTGCAGCATACTTGAGATGGCTATAATGTTAGTGTGTGACAATTAATCCCATTCACTTTGATATAATTAATGAGAATGGTGAAATAGAAGTGCAGTCTCATCTCCAGGAGGAAATGTCACCCCATTAATGAGGCTAAGGCTTATTATTATCAGTTGAAGCAGCAGATTTTTGAAACAGCAGCTATTGAAACTGCTGAGTTGGTGTATTCTCAGAGGTAGATGTTTCTTTCTGGCAGTGACAGAAGGAGGGAATACTTTTGAAGGGGAGTTTTTGGTGCTTGCTTCCTCCACACACACCTTTCCCCCACCCCTAAACCAGTGATAACATTTTGACATCACTGCAATTATAGGATACCATAATAAAAATTTAGTAAGCATAAAGTATTACATCTAAATATAACTAACTGGCATTTACAAAGAGTATTACCCATGTGAAGCATTTATGTGTGTGTGTAAATCCCTTAAATTTTCCTTTATTGCTATTATGGTAATGCACTGAAAATATTATCCATTTCTTAAAATGTGCAGTGGGAATTACTGCACTTGTTTTTAGACCCACTCTGTCATGCCATGCTATCAGAAAGTCTTTAGCTCTTTAGTTTTAAATTTAAAAAAAAATCACTTTTAATAGTTCTTTTATCATTACTGTTTAGGTGTGTTCGTGTGTGGTTTTCTTTCAGTCATTGTCCCGTTGTGTATTAAACTGGAATGATTTGAACTGGAGCTCAGAAATACTATCTCTTTAAGTTACTGGAACACTATCTTTTGCTACTAGAACTGCTTTCTTGGGTTCATGCAGTAATTCTTCAAAAAGTTGGAAAACATCTGGGAGTGGTGGCGCACACCTGTAATCCGAGCAGCTTGGAGGCTGAGGCAGGAGGATCACAAGTTCAAAGCCAGCCTCAGCAAAAGCAAGGCGCCAAACAACTCAGTGAGACCCTGTCTCTGAATAAAACATAAAATAGGGCTGGAGATGTGGCTCAGCGGTCGAGTGCCTCTGAGTTCAATCCCCAAAAACAAAAAAAGTTGGAATATTGGTAAGGTGCCCTGCGTTCAATCCCTAGTGCCAAAAAAAGAAAAAGAAAAAAAAATTGGAAAATAGTGAATTTAGAGACAATCACAAAATGGTATATTGAGTTTTTCAAGTTATGTAATGCTGTTTCCAAGTGATATGATGATGTTACCTAAATACTAATCTATTATTAGTATTCTTGCATTAATGGATGTACATGAGAATGTATTCATTTTTATTCTTACTTTAGGGATTTTATGAAATTGTTTCAAATAACTTCATTGCCTTTATAAACGAATAGTAACATTGCTGAATTTTTAATGGAATTCTTCATATATGAATACTTAATACACATCATGTTGCTAATGTTAGAAAGTGTAGGCAGCCTTTAGAAATAACAGAGTTTGTGTTGCTTTGATTAAATGTTTATAGTTTGTTTTCTATTAAAAGTCCAACTTGGCTGCTTAGGAAGTACTTCCCAGCACTTAGTGATGCATCCATTTGGTGGATTGGCAGTAAAAAAAAAAAGAGAGAGAGAGATCAGCTTTGAAACTGTGAGTTATATATTATTATGACAGTTTTTTAGGAATTATGTATACATTGCTATTCATATTTGATCATGATCTTTTTCTGCTACTAGCAAGTAAAGGAATAAACATTTCTTAAATGGTTGGGTTTGGAATAAAGTCTTATACTTTTAAAACTATTACCAGGAAATGACTTTGTATATAATAGTTTAATAATTCATTGGACTTTAATTTCAGTTAATGCAATATCATATCATCCCAGTAGGACCAATTTGCTTAATGAACAGTATGTTCCTTGCACCTCTTTCTTTTTTTCAAGAAACAGGTAACATCCTTTTGTACCCTTAAGCTATCTGTAGTGAATTTTGAGCATTTTGAGGCCACACTGTTGAACTCAGTTGAGACAGGCTAATTTTACTTGCCCCCTCCCCTTTCTTACTGGCATTTTGGGAAACTTCAATTATTTAAAATTTGTTTTCAGTAAAATGTATATTGAAAACTCTTTCTTCTTTAAAAGTCAAGGAAAACCCATAGTTAATTAGGATTCTGTATTGACGTAAGTGGACTGCAATATGGAGCTAGCTAAATTGCCTCAAATTTCAGTGACTAATAGCGATTCGGTTGGGGCAAGGGAAAGTCGGCCACCTGTATTCTGTGATCATAATTTAATTAGAGGTAGTGATATTCAGTGTAATTTGTTAATAGCGCATTCTACCAAAAAAAAAAAAAAGGAGGAGAAGAAGAAGTGAAGAAAGAAAGAGAAAATAATTCTGCCTGAACACTGATAATTTTATATATTTGTAGCTGGATTCTATCAAAAGATAGGGCTTTCATTGCATTGTATGGCATAAAAATGCCTAAAGGAAGAATATCAATGAAGTGAAGAACTGCTTAAATTTTGAGTTATTAGGATACTAATAACTAAGCCTGATCCTAATCCTAATTCTACTGCTTTTCCAATAGTTAAATATATAAAATTGTATACATAGCATTATTAGACTTTTGAAAATCTAAATTTCATATTTTTGAGGTCATAATCATTCTTCTCTATTGTCCCTACTGCTGTGTTGATTTTTTTTTCATTTTCATATCCCAGAAGAACATCATAGAACTTCATTCCTTTCTTTTACTTGTGGCAGCTTGTACACAGATGTTAGTTTAATATTACATGACTTTCCCTAGAAAGGGAAAAAAATACCTCCTCTACCAGATTTCATAACATTTTTACAATGTTACAATAAAACATTTTTTCCCCCTTGGGAGAGAAGTGTCAAAACTTTTAGAAATAAAAATGTTTGTTCTTGTGAATTTCACCAACAATAAATTTGATTTAATCAGCTTTTATAGACATTCCATTCTAATTTCCCTGCACTGACTACTTAAGGTGACTCAAGTGGAAGCCTTATCAGACATGATGGGCTAGCATGGGCTGCACTGAGTTACCATGTTTTCTGTGCCTAACTCATGCCTAAGTCATCCTTCATGCAGAGTCGCTGATGAGTTGGTGGGTCATGTGGCTCTCAGGGGTGTTCTCCATGGGGTGGCTCACTCATCCCCAGGTTTGATCTTGCGTTACCTCCATCTAGCATGTTCTGTGATGACTAACCCAGCAAGGGAAGAGGGCAGGAACTCTGAAATGATTCAACCGGGAAGAGATATACATCACTTCACCCCCCAGATTTTATTAGCCCCATTGTCTTGCCTAATTTTAAAGGCTGAGATAAGTGTGATTTCTCTGAATGTCTAGGAGGAGGAGAAAAATCAAAGAAATTGCTGAGCATTACTATTGTCTAAATAAGGCTTATTATTATTCCAGCAGTAGAGGAAAACAGATCAGCATATCCCACCAGGAATGCCATGAATGATGTACAGGTGTGCTAATGATATTTGTTTACTGATACTTGTTGTTTTGTTTTTTGTTTTTAATTTTTAAAAAGTTTTAGAATAAGATGAAAAACATAAATGACTCACATTCTGTGTCTATAGAGAGTACTGCCCTTCGGGCTGTTAGTGGGTCAGTTCCCTGTGCCGAGAGAGAACAATTCTGAAGTAAAAAGAGTGATCTCTCGGGTGGTCCAGAAGGGTAGCAGTCTCAGGCTGCAGGTGTTCTAAAAAGGCCCTGGCACACATACTCTTCCTGTTAATGCCATCAATCTTGTGTCCTTGGAAGGCTCTCTGAATTGCACCTACTTTCCTCATCCACTTCCATTTTCAAAGGTCAATACCAAGATTTCTTAGCTGTTTCAGGTCACTGTTATATTTTGATCCAGATAGCCTCTACCCTGTTAGACTAGGAGAGTTAGGTAAATGAAGGTAGAAGGACAGTTGTGGAGAAAGATTTGGCTACCGCTTCTGTAGTCTCATTTTCTGAGCAAATTAGAGTCTTTGGTTTCTTTCTTGCCCTGAAATAGGAAGCAAAAGAATCAGAAGAACATGAAATTACTTTGTTGAACATGCTGCAAGAATCAAAAAAAAGCATGTCTGGAGACTGTGGTTGAACCTACCTGCATGTGACCCCTTCTCTACAATTTAAAGTTGCACACAAAAATAGTTTCTGATAAAGCTATTTATTTGATTGATCAGTGGAGTCTAGTGAGTTAAGAGTTGATAGAATCCAGCCTTCTAAAAGATTAAGAAACTAATTAGGTACTATAATATTAATCCCCTAAAATCAAACTTTTTAAAAAATAAAAATATTAAAAAATATTTTTAAATAAAAATATTAAATATTTTGTAATGAGACAATTAAAATTATATTTGAATGCTGTTTATGTCTCTGTTTTGAAAACTTTTTGCAATTGGCTTTTTTTTTTCTTTTTTGTTATTTTCTGTTACTTTCTAGAGTAAGGCTAGTTTGTATCTGTTGTGGGAAATGGCTCCCAGGTGACATCTCTCTGGGCCATCTCTCTGGCCAAGAACTCACCCCCACCAAGAGCAAGATCCAAAATTTATCCATTTCCACACCAAATCCCTGGAATCTGATTGCTACTTTAGTATCATTATGTTTTAATGTAAATGAAGATTTTTATACAAGTATTAATTTTATGAATCTTTCAATTTAATTTGCTTTCAATTTAATTTTCTCACATTTTCACTTTATATAATAGAAGACATTCATTAATTTTACCATTTAAAGTTTTTGTCAAATATCAGAATCATTAATTTTGTTCATTTCAATTGTTTATTTCTTATTCTACATATTTTTCTTCTTTCCTCTCTTCATTTGATTTTCTTTCTTCCTTCCTGCTGGATTCGAAGGTTAACAATTGGTCAGAAATCTTATCTTTAATGGAAATTAATAATCAATGCTTATGCATCATAGAATTAAAATATTCATTTTATGTAAAATTTAGCTATAAATCCCTTAGAATGAAATTAGTGTGGACATAAAGTTGGTTAAATTGCTACAGAAAACTGAAAGTTCCAGAATTACTTGTTTAAAAATATTTTTAGTTGTTCAGGAATATTAAAAATGACTATATTTTAAATATTTTAAGTTATCAATTATTAAGTTAAAATTACTGTTTTTTTCCCTAGTTTTACTGTAATGTTTAAATTTCAAACTTTTCATATGCTTGAAAGTATTTTAGAATACAGATGCTCTTGAATACTTTTACATCTTATATATCTTATGTTTATGTAAATTATTCCTGCCTGCAATCTATTTTGTCCTTAGTTTTCACTTTTACATATGTTTACATTGTCAATACAATGGATACATCAAGAATGACTGCTGAAGTGACTTTAGAGTCCCTTGAATTCATCCCCCAAATGATGAGATACTAACTTGGTAATAAATATTATAATAATTCTCTGAAACTTAAAACCATGTACTCTTATATTTACTCTCTTACATGGGGTAAACATTTAATTTGTATGCTAAAGTAAGCAAATGAAGCTACTTGCATGACAAATTTTGTGACCATTATACCTGCAAACAACCATCTTAGGCAGAAGTAATTCTGGACTCTCTTTAGCAGAAAGTAGGAAAGAACCTTTATGAGACCAAGTATGGCACTATATGATCAAGCTTTAAAAGTCATTTACACAGTTTCACACTTACGACTTGCCTCCAGCATTTGCATAACTCCTTATTTTACCAGCCTAAGTATGCCTCATTGGTGGTACACTGGGAACCAGTGAAGCAGAAGAAATATTGAAAGAATCATTTGTGCAGAATACTTTCAAGACAGGCAGTGATGGCCTCATAGTGATGGCAATAATCAAAAGAATTATTAAATCAAAAATGTTGTCATTGCATATTAAGGACTTTAAGGCATTAGCAAATATGATAGCACTGGAGGGAATCTTTGAACATCATTATTTATTCTGAAAAATAAATGCAAGGAAGTAAATGAATACTTTGAAACAAGATATTGAGCAGATGTTACATGAGGCTGATGCTCTGGCCCTGGTGTAAACAGGTTATAAATGGCATGAAGGTGTAAACATCAAGAGTTTAATCTGAAAGTTTTATTCACATGCAATCTCCTATATATGAAAGATTGCTCATAAATTTTAATTCCACAAAAATTGGTATGAGAATATGAATAAATAAATGGCTACAGCTTTATGCAAACATAAAGGATTAGCATGCCATATTTACTGTTATATACCAAGGTACACAAAAAAAGTGTCCAAAAGATACTTTTTTCCCCAAGAGTTTATTAGCTAATAGAAAAATGGATTTTGAGCATGTTTGACTGTTGCTTACTGCAGATTTGTTAAAGGTGAGTTATTCACTTGAAGAAATTGCTAACATACCTCACTCTTTTAGAGCACCTGAATGAACTTAATTGAAAACTGCAAAACCCTGTCAAAAATATTACGTGTACAGAGCTTATGGATTTGAAGGAAAAAAATTCTGCTTTTGAAAAAGGATAAAAATGACTCATTGTGATACTTGGGTGGTGTTATATCTTAAATCCTAAAGAAAAATAATATTAAGACTATTAGCAATACTGCAAAGACTTGAGGTAACATTTCATTCAATGTTCTGAAACACTTTTTGAGAAAAGTTTTGAAAATCATTTATATTTCCTTGAGGAATTTCAACACTACATTTGTCAATGTGGGTAAAAGAAGGAATATGAGACTTATACATTTTTCCTCATGGAACATTTCTATCCTTTCAAGAAAAAGTGATAAATATTATATTGCTCTTTGCTGACACCAGCTTTTGTGAATAAAGCTTTCATTAATGGCAATTATCAAGAATCTGATGTTGAAAAAAAAAAAACTTGTTACAAAAACGATATTTCACAAATGCAAGCTCAAATGTCTTATTAAAGATTTTTAAATAGTTTAGTTGGAAGTTTTATACATATTAAATAGTTCACATATGCCCTAAAACTCCATATTTAATTTTTCTTATAATTATATGTTATAAGGGAAATGTAATGACTTTTTTCATCAAGTTCCTTATAGGCATTTCCAAAATGTCTCCAGGTTTAACCCATTGTGCATGTGTGAAAACGATGTGGGAGGCCCTGGAATAGCAACAATGTTTTTGTTTTTGTTTTTGTTTTGGTGGAGGGTGGGAGGATGTTTTTCAAATGCAAACTTGGGAAGAGCCTAGATCTGCAAAGGAAAATCTAAAGCATATTTTTAACATCACTTGATAGCCATTCTCCATTAGAATCAACATGTAAACAAAGCATTAAAAATACAGTGAAGACAGCTTCTTCCACACTTCTTCCCTCCTGTGTTTTCAACAGATATCTAGTTCATTAATAATTATTGCTCTGTGCCTATGGAAGGGGAAGTTCTGCTAACCTTGTGAATCTATTTTTATTTTCCCAATGCCTTCAAAAATGGCAATTAAGGTAAAAAAAAATAAAGTCAATGGCATATTTAGGGATGAAAATCCTTTACTGTATTCTAATTGTTTCTAAATAAGGTATGTTTTACTTGAGCAAAAATTAGAAACCATATGTGAGTATTTGCACATTTTCATTCGTATGGTTTATGTAGTGCTATTAACTGCTAATACATTTAATACATAAGATCTGTGGTTTCCTGTTAACACTTTATAAGGATATTATGGTTTTATGGTTAACATTAATTTGAGGTATTGCTTTAAGAGTAAAAAGGTACTTTAAAATAATTATTTCCCTGGTGTTTAATTTAGTGTTAATCATGTTAACAAAGTTTTATGCAGGCAAGAGCACAGTAACTGCATATTATGCATGTAAACTATGTAATAGTGTAATAAAAATTTCTTGCTTAATATTATAGTGTCCTTAGCTACAAACATTTAATTGTGTGTAGACTTATTTTAAATTTGATTAATTCTGTTAGCTAAGCTTGTTCTTTCAATTGTCCCAGGAAATGCATTTCCTTTGCTCCCATATTATAAAACTCTGGAGTTTTTCCTGTGCCATATTTGAACACTTAAGCAAAATTAATGTTATAATGTAAGGAAGATGGTTCTGTCAGGGGAAATATTTTAAGTCAAATTCTTTATCTCCATATTTAAGATACCTACATAAATTATTGATCAGATTGCATTTTCCAGCCAATACCAGCTTGAGGTAATTCACTGGAATCAGATTGAGAGAGAATGAGAGTATTGACAACTATCCATTCCTTTCAAAAATCTAATAGTAATAGCAAGTTAGGGCATCCTTTGCAAGGAAAGCATTGTTTTAAATAATTTCAGTTTTTAGATCACTTCATGTTTACAGAAAAACTAATGGAAAGTTATAGACTTTCATGTGTCTCCCTCCCTCCCCACAGGTTCCTTCCCATGTTATTAACATCTTGTACAATGTGGTGCATTTGTTACAACTGATAAACCAATGATACATTACTGCACGTCCACAGTTGACAATAAGGTCCATTAAGTGTTTACAGTTCAGTGGGTTTTGCTAAAAACATGATGTTATGGTTTCACCGTGATTGGATCATACAGAATAGTGTCACTTCTAAGGCTGAATTTTAATTTAATTGCAATCTAAGATAAATTTGTCTGTGCCCCCATATTTTAAAAAAATGATAAAACTTTTGTGTTTGGAAAAAAGAAAGTGGAAAATATTGTTCACGTTTTTTCTGTCATATCTATAAAGAAGGTACATTTAATAACAGAAACAAGTTGAATCCAGCAAATTATATATTTCTTTCTAGAAGAGCCAAAGACTCATGATGTTTGCCTTACTTTCTTCATCTTCAAATTTCAATTTTGAATTTAATTTTAATTATTAAACATGTCTCTTGCTTTAGTCCATTTTCACTTAATATTTTTATCACAAAAACATCTTTGAAAGGCTATACACTAAATTTAATTTATCAATTATGAATATATATTACTGGTGTGGATCAAGATTCTGTAATTTATCAGTTTTCCCTCCTTTTTTTTCCCCCATTAACTTTTAAATTTCTGTTAAAAAGAAAACCCTCTTGCCAGGTGCAGTGGTGCACCTACCAGCTTGGGAGGCTGAGGCAGGAGGATCACAAGTAGGTGCTAAGCAATTCAGTGAGACCCAGTCTCTGAATAAAATACAAAATAGGGCTCAGTGGTCCAGTGCCCCAGAGTTCAATTCCCACCACCCCACCCCCGAAAAAAAAAAAAAAAAGAAGAAGAAGAAGAAGAAGAAGAAGAAGAAGAAGAAGAAAGAAGAAGAAAGAAAGGAAATCCTCTTGTGTATGTTTCAGAGCATGGTCCTAGAGCAGAGGTAAATCTTGGCAAATTTGAGAAAATATTCCTAGCTACATCTAGATCATAGATGAACATGACAACAGACAATAAATATTAGCCAGTAGATAATAATGGAATTTACATTTTCCTGTTGGAATTAGTAAGCATTCTAGTTTGCATAGCTTGAAAATAACAATACATCACTAACACTGATGAAGCAGGTAACTGAGCCAGGCACTGGAAATGGAATACTTCCCAACCTTGGGATGAAGTCAAGAGTAATATCTCACCTATGGGAACTTTCTCAATTGAAAGTTGACTAATTTTAATTTTAAGTATTAATTCTTTGTACTGGCTGAATGTGCAAAGGGAATTATATAATGCAATGTACTTCTTCAAGCCTGAATAATACCCCAAAACTTTGCTTATTTTAATATTAGATCAAATGAAAATTAACATTTTTTTAGAACTCAGAAAAATTTAATAACAGATATATTAAACCAATCCATACTTGGTATAGGTTAGATAGAGATAATGTGAAACAACTAATTAACTTTAATTAACTGACCTTTATACAATTTCCTCCCAAATGCTTCTCCAGTGTCAGACTCTCTAGGGTCAACCATTGCTCATTCATAGGATGTCTAGAGAAACTTTGTTAAAAAAAAAAAAAGTCACTTTTTTTTTCCTGCTCTGCAAGTGCATTTTTTCCCGAAAGCCCTCCTCTTTCCCTTACTATTATTGTGTAGATCCGGAATATCTTCCCAAATTCATTATGTTGGAAGCATGATCTCCAATGTAGCAAGGATTAATCCAACAAGTGGATTAATCCATTGACAGATGAATAAATTACTGGGAGGAAGGACCTACTTGGAGTCACTTAGGGCATGACATTGGGCTTTATCTGTCCTTAACTACTTCCTCTGTCTGTGGCCTGGCTGTCAGAAGCTAAGCAGCCTTCCTTCACCATGACCTTCCGCCATATACTGAATCCTCCGAAACCATAAGCTTTGGCTTATGACAAGATATATGAGTTGCTCTTCTCATATGTATTGTGCATAGTGATGCAAAGAAAACTACACACTCTCTGAAGCACTGACACCTGAATCCAAAGAGTTAACTAGTGCTGAATCAAAAGAACAGGCACCCATAGTAACGAAGAGTTAATTCTCCTCTTCTGTCTGCTCACATTCTCACTCCACCTGAAGGGGCTTCAGCTACTGCCCTCTATAGGACAATTCAGATATATTCCAATTTAATTACTTTCATGCACTATTTACCATGGTGCTCCCTAAAGTCTAAATTTAGCATTATTTTTTCTTACAAGCATTTATCAGGCCTCTGTAATTTCTTTAATTTTTATTTTTGTAGAGCCTTAGATTTTAATATTCAAGAGTCATGATTTTACATACTTTGGCACTTTCCTAAGGAAATGACTAGAAGTAGAAGAGCCATGGGCAAAAATGGCTGTCCAAGTTTTCCTTCTCCATCTGTAGGACAAATAGTGATTTCCACTTCAGGAGGCTGTCAAGGTAAAAGTGTATATAACCTGATTTTAAGCGTGCTGCACAGTACCTAGAATTCAGCAAATACTCGTTCAATTTCTTGCACTATCAGCAAATTAATACAAATTCAGATTATTTGAAGGACCTGTGTTGTTTTCATCACTAAATGTTGCTATTGCACATTAAGTTTCCAATCTGTTTCTAGTTTTAGTTGTAAGATTTTAATGGATTATAGAAGGAGAGTTAATGTTGTCCCTGTCACCATTAGGTGTTCTAGTAAACAAAAGAACCACTATCAAGAAACCAAAATGAGTCTATAGTCTGCCATTCTAGTCAAATGGAACCTTTAATAAAAAAGCATTACTGTAGTAATTATTACACTATAAAAGTTAGTGTGTTTGAATGGACAAGAAGTGCAAAATATAATTAAAATGGAGAATTCATGGCAGTCTTGTCAGGGAATATGCTGACATCTTCTGAAGGACATCTTGGGGGAATCCTCCCCTGGAATGATGGCCTGGCTCAAGGACTGTGGTGTGGAAAAATGGAAAGTGTAACCCACAAGTTCATGAGTGTGGGATGTGGGTAGCAGTGAGGAAGGGAATGACTATGGAATCTGGACAGATTATGTGTTATAAATTGATGTAAGTAAGATAAAGACAGAATGATCAGGAAGTGAAACAGCATTCATAAAGCATTGCACAGTGGCCTAAAGACTTCAAGTGCAATATTATGGATTCAAAGCCAGGAGGAGAAAAATCACAGCAGAGGTCAAATCTAGCAGTGAGTGCCAGGACTTGGATCTGGGAGACCACTAGGAGGCCAGGGTAGCAACCCAGGTGTGTATAGGTGAGGATTAATGCCAGAGTGTCAAAATTTAAAGTGAAAATGTGAAATAGTATAAAATCATTCAGATCTAGCCTAAGAATTATGATTTCCTTCGGTAATATTCGAAAGGTAGAGTTTATACTAAAAGATGGTAAAAAGTCTTTAGACTTCTCAGCAAGGTTCCAAAAAAAAAAAAAAAAAACAATTTCAGTTTTTATTTGGTTGTCTTTAATAAAAGATAAGCAGTAAATGTCCTTGTTTCCTAGGAAATATCCCTTCCTTTAAAAAAAAAAAAAACAAGTTAAATCACATGGCATGGAAAAATTGGGTAATTCAATATTAATTAGGATACTTCCACTCTAAAGATAAACCTTATGGTTTAACATAATTTAGTTTGAAATATTATTTTATTTTCATTTTGAAATTATCAGTGTAAAGAAGGATGATATGTGTGGCATTATATGGAAAATAATATATTCAATAGTTAAAGTATTTTATTACTTCTATCAAGAATTTTATGTAATATTTTGAACAACTAATAAAAAAAGAATTTTATGGTTATGAAAGGAAATATGCATCCATGTTATTTGGCTGTGGTTTTATGTACATTGCAGTGAATTTATATTAATGAAAATAAAAGAGCTGTTATCAGTTTGTATAAGGGTAGGGGCAGTTTGTATAATTTTTTCTTAGATTATGAGGAACGTGAAAGGCATGTGAATATGGTTTGTAATATGTACCTGTTGATTGTTTTCCAAAGCACATCCTATGTATTTGGGGTCAGAATGCAGCATCAGTCATTTATGTAATTGAAAAATTGCTTTTTCTTTGATGCTGTTACCTGATAATCTGAAAGAATTTTTCTTCAAAAAGAACAATTAAGGACTATAAGAAAAATAATCTTCCTTAGAGAATATTTTTGTTTTTATTATTTTACTTTGTCTTGAATATGTCCAATTCTTCATTCATAAAAACAGTTTAATTTTTGTTATTTATTGAGACATCAGTGGATTGATATTCCATTTTAAAAATCAGTGATTTTCTTCAATCTTAAGTCATTACACTTGAGATTTAGATAATTAAGATCCTGAAATCTTTTTGATCCTTTTATTCTTAAGGCATACTTTTTTTTTAATTTTAAAATTTACTTTGAGGACATTTTTATTTTCATGTTTGGGGAAATTTTATAAAATTGCTGCTTAACTGAACTATTACAAGCAGGAAGGATAGAAATTGCTAATTATTCACCTTTCAATAACCATGAAGTCTTGTACTTCTAGAGCATAGAGCGCATTCAACATCAATAAAGAAAAAGAAACATAGCAGTATTATTTCTTGCTTTAAGCATTTGTTCAAAAATTATGCATTAAGATGATGTGCAAAAAAATATACAGAATATCCAAGATAATTAAGGAAATTTGTCTTTATTGGCTCTATAGGTGGATGTCAGGCATGGCTGTGAAACTGGTAGTAGAGCCAAGATAGCTTACATGAAGTTGGAAAACATGGGGTTTGTTCTACCTTCAGTGACAATGAGATTAGGAGTGGAAAGCAACTTCCTTGAAATGCATCAGAGTGAACAGCAAGTGTAGCTGACAGTGGATACCCAGGGGACTGTGGAGAGGAGCGGCAGGCTTTGAAATGAGAGATGCCAGGCCACAACCCCAAACTACTCTCTTGGTATCTATAGGGGATTCATCCCAAGACCACAGCATATAAAAAATCCAGGGATGCTCAAGTCCTAGACACAAAATAGCATAAAATCTTCATATAACCTATGAATCTCCTCCCACATATTTTAAATCATCTAGATTTCTTATAATACCTCATACAATGTACATGTCCTGTTAGTAGTTTATCATCTTCTTTAGGGAACAATGACAAGAAAAAAAGTTTGCATGAGTTCTGTACATCAGCAATATATATATATATATATATATATATATATATATATATATATATATATATTTTTTTTTTTTTTTTTTCAAATACTTTCAACTACATTTGAGGTTGGTTGAATCTGGGATGCAGAACCTTCAGATGTGGAGAGCCAAACTGCATTCTATGAAAAGAAAATGCCGCTAATCATGTAAAACTAAAATTTGTGTTTCATGCTACTGCATTTTATCATCTAACCTAAAATAGATTTAAGTATAAGTTGTCTTTGTATTTGTTGTGTAGTTAGACGTATATTTGCTATCTTATACAGTGAAGTTTAGCAACTGCAATGGAAAAAGAAAAGTACAGTATGAAAGCATCGAGCCTGCAGATTTCAAGGTGGATGAAGATGGCATGGTCTATGCCGTGAGAAGCTTTCCACTCTCTTCTGAGCATGATAAATTCCTGATATATGCCCAAGACAAGGAGACCCAAGAGAAGTGGCAAGTGGCAGTAAAGCTGAGTCTCAAGCCAACCTTAACCCAGGAGCTGGCAAAGGTATAATATTGGAGCTGATGTCTACAAAACAAAAATTAATACAGTTAACAAAAAGTGTTGTGTGTGTGTACACATTTTGCTTCATATCACATGAAATAGATGGCCAGTACTTGATTTTTTTTTATAAACTGCAGTTACTTTACCAGTATTTTTAATCTTTTAAATTCTTAGACAAGTATATTTTAAGTGAACAGAAATTATATTTGAAAGATTTGTTTATACTTTGAGATTATAATTTAATTAAAATTAGAAGTAGTTTGTTTTGCATCTTAGAAGCTTTATAAGCTGTTAAATATAACCACAAAATAAAAATTCCTTTGCATGTCATTACCAGTCAAATTTATTAGATGGGAAATACAGATTTACAGTAGTAACAGAAAAGCATTTCTGGCAATGAGTGTTAGGATCTGTTTTGTCTCTTAATAATCAAATTGGGAGTGTGAATTATTTATACTACTGATATGACTTTTAGGAATGATATACTCCCTCTGGCTGAAGCTGCTGTGAGCTACATTTCCAAGAGAGTACTGTTCAATTCAGTTCAGAAACATTTATTGAGCACTTACTTTGTATAAGTCACTATATTAAGTACTTTGAACAAGATACAATAAATTCTTTAGTAAAGTTATGATAATATTATTTTCAGACTATTCTAGTTCTTTGATTTAATTAAAAACAATTACTAAGGGAGCACACCCATATATTCTAAAGTTCATGGTTTGATGAACTGTGACTATATTACATTTTGCACATTTATTGTACTGTGAGAGACAAGAATATACAAAATCAGTTCTGGTATTTAATTGTAAATGTGATATACACAACCATAATCAAATGAGAATGAATATATGTAAGAAAAATGTCATTTTTTTCTTGTGCTATTTGTTGAGATTTCATTATGTGAAATTTTAATTAATCAATTAACTTTTAAAGGTAAACATATCATTTGCATAATATAAAATAAGAACATGGTGACTAATGGAGTAAAAAGATACTTTTATTGTTTTTGATGCTCTGTGTCCTAACAAACTAACTTGAGTATTTGCACTGAAGCAGGAAGGGCTAATGGCTAAAATGTCTACAGCTATTGGGAGAAAAAGAAGAAAATGTTGACATCTAGCAAAGATTAATACCTAGTGTGCAAAGTGGGTCATTTCCAGCATCCATCATGGCTGACATAGGTTTAGAATAATTACAGCATTAATTCTGTGGGATTTAATAGGGTCATAAATATTTGAGACATTCCTTAGCAGTATGTATTAAACTTCCTTTGGAATTCAAATTATATTTTAGCACATCAAGATCTAAATTTAATGTACAGTAGCACATTACCTGAACTGTGGTTTAAACTAATGAGAAATATATAAAAGGGTACTATTAAATTTTGCTCAGTACTAAGCTACTATCTAAGATGGTTTATAGAAACTGCAAATAGTTTACACACCTGAGCCCAATAATAAATTGTTCAGAATTCAATGTTTCAGTGAACAGTGCAATTCATAAATTTTATGCTGTTGGTTTTCTATTATATTAATAAGGGGATAAGGAAAGGGCCTCCAGAGTTATTTTCTGTTCATAATAAACTGTGGTTCCTACACTTTCAGGTACCCATTAATATTGATGTTCTTTCAGAAAATGTTTTTCCTAGTACTCAGGAATATCTTGTTATATTTTAATGCAAAGGAGTCCCATGAAATTGAAGAGATAGTATTCCCAAGACAATCCACCAAACACAGTGGATACCTACAAAGGCAGAAGAGAGACTGGGTCATCCCTCCCACCAACTTGCCAGAAAATTCCAGAGGACCTTTTCCTCAAGAGCTTGTCGGGGTAAGATGGTGCAATTTTAATTACTCCCATGGCATGTGGTAATTATCTGTTAGAAAAGTTTTTGTGTTTTTTTTCCAAAGTAAAGTTTATGAGTTTATGACATCTGTATGGAAAACATTTTTTTTTCTGTAGCTAGGTTTTCTATAACACTGTAGAAACCTATTATTGTTTTCCTTGGTTATCTCTTGCACTATTTGTAGGCAGCCCCCACTGTGGTCCTGGATGCTGTGGATGTAATGCTTGTTCCATACGTGAATACTAAGGCTATGTGCATCTCCACGCACTCCTCACCCACTCTCAGTACAGACCCTGGAGCTGCCTTGCTGGGAGCTGGGCTCTCTGCTTCGGGGCCAAAGGAAAAAAAAGGTGGGGGGGAATCACTGCTAAAAATGCCAGCACCAAGTGCATTTGAAAGTTTTTAAAAGGAAAAAAATGACCTCTGATACCATTATCAGAATCCCTAGGGCAGTGTAAAACCAAAGGCTTTCAAATCTGAAGTTAGTTTTTTTTTTTTTTTTTTTTTTGGTTACCCTTCACATGAAGAAATTAAAAATACGGATTTTTTGCATGTTTAGTAAAATTGTCAGCCCATTATTCATGACAAAAGGAAAATAAGACAAAAATCATTATATTTCCATCTGTTAAAATGTAAATGTTCTTATGGATGATTATTTGAGCACGTGGACTCACATTTATTGAGAGATGTGGGTTTTTTAATAAACCACTTATTTGTGTTGTATATTCTGTCCTTTGTACATTGTAATTCAGTTTACCAATGAGCATGACCCCAAAACAAAGGTGCTATTTTTTTCTATTTCAGTGGAATATGAGAAAATAGAGAATGATGCTTTAACTTTTAATAAAAACACAATCAGATTTTACTAATGAATTTAGTTTATTTATCCAACACATAAAGATCTATTATTATTACCTCTAAATGGTATTTCCCAGTCAGCCCTTTTTATGCCTGCCTGCCTTCTTCTCTGTCCAGAGATTCTCTTCAGCCTCCAAAGGCTACTCATATATTGACTTAATTTTTCTGAGAACCATTGTATTTGGAGGAGAAGGAAATGTGCTTATAGTGGCTATACAGTTTGGGAGTATAAAAATATCTCTTGAGATCCTTTCTCATAAGCTCCTTATTAATAAAGAATTATAGTATTAGTTGCCTTTTTAAAATGATATGGAAAGCTTTCTTGCAATGAAGAGTCTTTGTGCAAAGCAAGTAAAAAATATTATGTCCAGGCTCCACCATGTTGGAGTTCTGTGAAAGCATATTTCACACTATGAATAGATAATTACTGCTTACTGTAACTGATGAAAAAAGGTAAACAGCTTTTATTTCAATTAACTTGGACAATTGTTACTATGTTAAACAGTCTAGCCCAGAGTTTCTGTCTAAAAACTGACACTCCTAAATTTTGACTTTTTGCACTACTCCTAGTGAGCATTCTTTTAAAGGTGAACATTGCCCCCAGTCTTTCTGGGTTAGGTGACATCTCTTTTTGAAGGCTGTTACCAAGAAGCAGAGAGGAGGGGCAGGCACTGAGGAAGTTTCAGTGGCATTCTGGAAAGAGAAGGAGCAAGTTTGTAACAGAACAAGGGTAGGAAGTGTGGCATGTGCTATCTCTGATAATGAGCTCAGTTAGTCTCTCATTTAATGTCATTGTTTTCTTGGTCTTCAGATCAGGTCTGATAGGGACAAAAACCTGTCACTGCAGTACAGTGTCACTAGGCCTGGAGCTGACCAACCTCCTACTGGCATCTTCATTATCAACCACATCTCAGGTCAGCTGTCAGTGACAAAGCCTCTGGATTGTGAGCTGATAGCCCGATTTCATGTAAAATTGCAACCAGCTGATAAATCTATGAGTTCATACTCTTCTAAATGTGTGTGGAATTTGTCATTGCCTCATATGAGTCTGAAAGCCTGGATACTGAGAGTTTCAACACCAGAAATGAAATTTGTAGTTTCTTGTCTTATTTTGAGGATTCTAATGTCTTTATAAAATTTATTAGTGCTCTTGGTAAAAAACAAAACAATGCCAAAAAAAGGAAAATTGCTCCAATTCTCATTACTCTTTACATTTTATTACTTGCCTTCAGTTATATGGTTAAGAAAACCTATAAGAGCAAATTATGAATGGGGTCAAAACCATTGAACATAAAATACAGAGATCAAACCATTGTTCATGGATACATAGAAGTATAATCAAAGTGAATCCCATATTCTTATTTTCTGTTAAATGTTCTTCTGATTTTTTTTTCTCATTTTATTACTCAGAACCTTTTATCAATGAAAGATGTTAATGCATGGTTTGTTCTACATGTTCTTTTTTGTTTGTTTGTTTGTTTGCTTCTAAAACCCTTTATGTTTATGCCATAATATAACATAGCTTTTAATATTGTAAAATTCATTTTTGAAAACATGTTATAATACCTTCTGGTTTCCAGAGGTATTCATAAAGGCCTTCCTCCTCCAAGATGCTTATCTCCCATTTTTTATCTGTTGGATTAACTTTTTACATTTAAATTTTTAATCTCTGTGGATTTATTTTAATAAAAGGAGTGAGGGCTACAGGTGCACTTTTCTTTGCCTTTGTGGCTAGCCTGTTTTCCCAATACCATGTGTTGAATTAATTCCCACAGTGGTTTAAAACCTTCCTCCCACATAAGCATGTGCTTACAAAGGTTTTGTTTTGTTCACTTATACAATTGTTGAACTCTTGGACTTGCTCAAAGCTTTAAAATTATAGGAATTTCTAAACTACAGTATATTCCCCTAAATCTAAACAGACAAATAAGCATATGAAAAATTGAAAATGTTTTAGGATCAATATTACTCTGTATTTTCTCTTCAATACTTTGATTATTTTATCAGCCCATTCTTTTAAAACTCTTGAGGGAACAGTTTATTCTAATGCTGTTTATATTGTCCTAAAACACAGAGAAAGATATACAACTTCAAACTTTTCACAAGGACTGCATAGCATTCCTAGGGAATGTGGATTAAGAAAGCACATAATAGAGCTGGGCACTGTGGAGTATGCCTGTAATCCCAGGGGCTCAGGAGGATGAAGCAGGTGGATCCCAAGGTCAAAGCTAGCATCAGTAACTTAGCAAGGCCCTAAGGAACTTGGCGAGATCCTGTCTTAAAATGAAAAATAAAAAATGCTGGGGAAGTGAGGATGTGGGTCAGGGGTTAAGTGCCCCTGGATTCAGCCCCAATACAAAAAAAAAAATCACATATAATAAAAGATTGTGGACTAGTCCGATTTGTGATTATTAAGATTGATACAAAAAATATTTCCGATCTTTTTCTCTGTGAATTCTCACTTCCTAATCTTCTGTCATTAAAATTTAGAAAATATATACATCCAGGTCTGTTTCACGGTAAATTATTGTTCTTTCAGTGCTCGCTTCTTGCATATTAAAAGAGCAATACTCATAGCAAAATAGAGTTTATTATAGAATTATAAGTATTAAGAATAAGTAACTTAGTGAGGCCCTGTCTGAAAATTAAAAAGGATGCGACTCAATGTTTAAGCACCCTTTATTTCAATCCCTGGTACCAAAAGAAAAAAAAGGATCAGTATTAATATTTTACATAATTATAAATGTAATTAAAGTTCAGTATTAAAAATCTGTTAAGGGGAAAATAAGTCAAGGGAAAATTATATCTATATAATATTGAAATTCAGTAATAAAATTTAGGTTGTTTTCTGTGTTTAATATCCTCTAAATAAAGAGAGGCTGTGTTGATGCTTCTTTAACTTAAAGAACATATCTGATAGAAGCCAACAGCCAGTATCAGACCAGCATTCCAGTTAAAAAGAAACAGTTCCATGCCAGGAGGAGTAGTTCAAGCCTGTAATCCCAGCAGCTCTGGAGGCTAAAGCAGGAGGATTCAGAGTTCAAAGCCAGCCCCAGCAACAGCCAGGTACTAAGCAACTCAGTGAGACCCTGTCTCTAAATAAAATACAAAATAAGGCTGGGGATGTGGCTCAGTAGTCAAGTGCTCACCCACCCAAAAAAGAAATGGAATGCCTCTCTTTGTGCAAAATTGATTGAAAGATTTTGAAGATATTCTACAAAGAGTAGCTGATTGATTATACTTGCTTTTAAGAAAAGGCATACAGATATTTTTGAAAAATACCTATAAAACTATGAGCTAACCATAAATACATATATTCACATATTTTAATATGTATGAGTTACTTTAAAACTGAAAAACAGTAAAAGCTTAGTATGAAAATTTCCTATGTACACTCACTTTCTATACTCCTGTTCCCTTGGTCTTTACGAGCACTCTTTGGTGGTACTGTATCTACCCTTACCCTGATTATTATCATATATACTGGTTCAACAAAAGGATTTTGGAGCTGGCAGAATTGACATTGGATCCAGATTCTGTCAACAGACAGAGGATTGTGGCTGCCACAAGTTACCTAGCATTTCTGAAGCTCAGTGCCCCCAACTTCAAATGTTGACAGTTTCTGGCTCACTATTTTACATATTGATTTAAATCATTTAAAATGGATTAGCACAATGTCTAACATAAGGTAAAGGATGGCTTTTTGCTGCTGTATCTACTGTAGTTATATGGAGTCAGGTTGACTACAATTTTTTTTTTTTAAAGAGAGAGAGAGAATTTTTTAATATTTATTTTTTAGATTTGGTGGACACAGCATCTTTATTTTATTTTTTTATGTGGTGCTGAGAATCAAACCCAGTGCCCCACACATGCCAGGCAAGTGCGCTACCACTTGAGCCATATCCCTAGCTCCTGACTACATTTTTTTTTTAAAGAAAGAATAGCTTCTGTTTTTCCATTAGCTATTTTCCAATAGCTTCTGTCAGTACATTCTTGCTATGTTAGTAGCATTGTGATTGTGTAATATGTGTTCTCATGGACAAATATGTTAAGTACATTTGTTTTCAATTACTTTGGCAGTCGAGGGCACATGTAGTAGATATTAATGGCAACCAAGTGGAGAACCCCATTGACATTGTCATCAATGTTATTGACATGAATGATAACAGACCTGAGTTTTTGCACCAGGTGTGGAATGGGACCATTCCTGAGGGATCAAAGCCTGGTAAGTTTGAAGATAAAAATTTGAAGATGGTTTCAGGAAATGCTATATAACCAGCACTATCATTTAAGCAAGAAAAGGAGAAATCACACGAGCCTTTTAGTGTCATTTTCTTTCATTCATATGCTTTTAGGTAACATGGGAAAAAATTGTAGGATGAAAATGGAAAAAAATATGCCTCTTACTGCCCACATGACAATTTTTTTTTCTCTTTGGAAACAATATATACTACAGTTTTAGATTCTGCTACTATATAGAATTTCTGGGAGCCTTTCATTGTGCTACAGTTGATGCAGTTAGAGCAACTTGAAAGTGAGCCCTGGAAGAGGCTTTCTGCTTGTAAAGTGCAAATTCTACCATAAAAAACAGTCACCAACATACCCAACCAGAAATCCTCAGAACTGCTTGGTATATTCTTGGGACCAGGTGGTGAAGTAACACCCCAAGCAGGGCATGGACATAGTTACAGCTGTGACTGCCCCCTAGCTATACTAGCTATTTATTTCCAGGGTACCCTAATGTCCTCTGCAGACCTCTCTTTCCAACTAGCATAATAGAAAATGTCCTGGCTTAGATACAGACCTTGCTGGAAGCCCTTTCACCATTGGAAATTGGTATTTGATGAAGCTTTTAGATTCTTGTACTGAAAACACTGAAGACTCAGTTACAGCAGAATAGCCAGGGCAGAAACACCTATTCAGTCTGAAAAATGAGTGGACAAGATGGTAAGCTGGTATTATGAAGGTAAGTGTTGGGCCAGTCTTCCTGAGCCATTTTGGTGTTTGAAGAGATTTAAAAGCTATATTTTTTTATTTTATAAAACTTCATTTAAAACTCTGTTCCATAATAAGTTGGTCATCCATACAAGTTTATAGCATTTTGTCATAGTCCAAATGCAATTCTCTGTGTCCTCAGAAAAGAAATGGGAGGGGGGGGCACCTGGAGGGAAAAAGGGTCTAGACAGGAGAACCCATCATCAGTGGCTCCTTCTAAGTCACATAGTCTGAGTAACTTTCTTTGGTATTTTCAAATACAGAATAATTGAATCATGTTAAACACATCCTTACTCAAACATGTCTTATACACATATACCAAAAATAGAAAAACCTTGGGCTTTTTTGGCTGCAGAAATTTTGTTCTTAAAAATCATTTTCTTTTTTTCTTGTAATACTTCAAACTTGATAAAATATACTGCCTCACCTAGATTACTAAAAATAAGTCATTGGAACTGCATGTATTATGCATTTGACCATGAATTTCCACTTAAGCCTTCCATAAATAAAGACTAGGTAGTCACTGCAAGCAAAGACATTTCATGAGTGTGTTTCCTGTGGTTTCTCTGCTGTTTGAAAACATCCTACTAGGCCAGGTTTGATACTGTGATGACTCTTGAGTCAAACTATGTTTTTAATCAGTATTTGGGCTCAAGGTTATGAAACATACTGTTGTAAATTTTTTTAACCATCCCTCCGCTCATTCATTCAA